>NC_136466.1:86256705-87661705 GCF_902686455.1 Sciurus vulgaris
ACTTCTACATATTACTACTAGATTAATTTTCTTTTTAGTACTAGGGATTGAACCCAGGGGTGCTTAACCACCATATCTCCAGCTCGTATTTTATAGTTTATTTACAGACAGGGCCTCTCTAAGTTGCTTCAGTACCTCACTAACTTGCTGAGACAGGCTTTGAACTTGGGATCCTTTTGGCTCAGCCTCCCAAACCTCTGGGATTACAGACATGTGCAACCAGCCTGGGTTAGTAGACTAATTTCCCCAAAAGTAATTTTATTTTGACATATAACAAAAAATATTTCAGTTCTCTACTAAAACACCTGTAATAACTTTATATTATCTATCATACTAAATTTAATTCCTAATTCATGTAATTTTCAAATTATTTGGTCCTAGGATATTTTTTCTTATTAGGTTCATTAATTAAAAAGGAACTATTTGGTGATTTAGTAAATGTAGTAAACAGAAACATTAATTTGGTGATTTTTGCCTTCTCAATACGAATATAAACTTCACAAGAGCAAGAATAATGTCTAATATTTCACAGAATGTTTCATAATAATTTCAAGTGTATAGTTTTTAAATAATACCATTTAGAAATAAACCTTGGAAAAATAACATCATTTGCCAAATTTTGTAGAAATCAATTTCATATCAATTAAAATAATTTGAAATCAAGTTCAAATTTTATTCAAAAGCAAATAATGTAAGCTGGGATTGTGGCTCAGTGGTAGAGCACTTGCTTAGCATGGGTGAAGCACTGGTTTCAATTCTCAGCATGGCATATTAATAAAATAAAGATCCATCGACAACTAAAATTTCATTAAAAAAAGCAAATAATTTGTATAGTTCAAGAATTATTACTATCATCACATTTCAAAGTTCCTTTCTATAAATGAAAAAAATCAGCTTACCACATATTCAGAAAGATAAATGCTTTTCAGACATCTTTCCATGGCTCTATCCACTGTGATTTAATAGGAAAAATGATTTATATGTTCCATGATAGTTGTGGAAGCTCCAAAACATAACTTACAATCTCTTCAATAATTACCTACTATATTGGAATTGCATTTATCCAGTTCCCTTACAAAATTGATTCCCTTTTAGAAGGTAATGAAAATCAAATGACTTTAGTGTTGTTTTGACTATTTATAATAAACCAGTTTTATCTACTTTTCAAAATATTTTTTTCCTAATGAAAAGAAACTTCTGCTCACTTAAGAGTAAACTACTGTTTCATTTCTCAGTGTCAAACTACATTCACTACATTTGCTGTATATTCTCAGATTTATAGTTTTATTTGGTACTGTGTAGAGAAATGACTCGATACATTCCATAGACCTTTTGGTATATAAAAATCCTTGCTGTATGGTTTGGAGATAACATGTCTCCCAAAAGCTCCTGAGTTGATGAAGAAGTGTTCAGAGATGAAGTGATTGGATTGTGAAAACTGCAACCTATTCAGTCCATCTGAGTTCAAATGGACTAAGTGTAACTATAGACAGATCGGGCTTGGCCAGAAGAAGTGGGCCACTGGGCTGTGTCCTCTAAGAGTGCACGTTCCCTGGGGTTCCTTTCTCTGACCCCCTTTCCTGACCATGCCATTAGTTGAGCAGCTCTCCCCTACTGGATTATTGTCCCATAATATGCAGCCTCACCTTAGGCCCAGACCAATGGAGTCAGTCATCTCTGGACTGACACTGCTGAAAAAGAGCCCCAAACAAACTTTTCCCAATCTAAGTTGTTCTTGTTGGGTATTTTGGTCCTAGAAACATAAAAACTGACTAAAACACTTGCTTTTAATCCACTGAAATGTGTTTGTTTTTCTTCCCCAGCACACACTCAACTAAATGCTATTTTGTTTGCACTTATTACTTGTAAGAAGTTAAGTTCCTTATTTTCAACAAGTATATTCCTTGTTTCTCAAATAATCCAAGGTTCTCAATCACACATTTCTTCTTTCTTCTTTAGATAATTTATTGGATGATTGTCTTTCCTGAAGATATTAAAAAGACTGAGAAATTTTAAAAACCTATAAAATTGGTAGTATATAGGAGTATATAGACATAAGAAAGTCCCAACTATTTCTCTTGAATACTAGTGCTGACATCTGGTCACTAAATGGCCAGAAGAAATAAGATTCTGTTTTCTTCAATAGAAGTCTGGAAGGTCAAAATCTCCAGTTCTACCAAATGGTGAGTGGAAGTGAGTAGTGGAATCTCTTTTTCTTCATTGTCTCAGTTATATAATTCATTGTAGAAGTGTGTCTTGGAAGTTCTTTTAACCTTGAAACTGGTCATAATTATTTCAGTGATTAGTGAGAAGACTCATTCTTATGGCTAAGCAGTCATGAATGACCAATATTGGAACTACCACAAGCAATACTACCCACAAATATAGACTTGTCTCAGGCAATTATTTGCCACCTTGCATGCAAATTTTATATTGCTAAATTGAAAGAATGACAAATTTTAATCATAGTACTATGAAGCTTAATTATGACACTTATTATATAAATATGCATTCTTATAATTAGCATTTCTCCTCAAAAGCATTTAAATTTTCCTGAGTTCAGTCTCCTATTTACTAATGTGGCATAGGAGATCCTTTTCATTCTCTGAAAGTAGAATGAATTTAGAAAGGGGGAAAGAAACTATATTCTTTTGGCAAGATCCCCAGGGTTAGGATGCCAGTTTCATTTTTCTTTTTTGTTCAGTGTTAATTTGGTTCAGCTTTGTTTGCTGCCAGTGCAGTGCTATTTGAAATCCAGAAAACAGGAAAAGAAATTGCATCCTAGTAATTCAACATATTTGATACTTGAGGTATTCTGATTCTTAAGGTTTTAATAATCTAGTTGTTTATTTCTATTTATGAAATATCATTGGAAAATATAATTTGAATATGAAGATTTTTTAAATATAATTTTAATATAAAGAATATTAAAATGATTCCATGAAAACTGCATAATGCCAAGTGTTATTCCTATCTAACCAGGCAGTTGACTCAGAAATTCATAACTACAATTTTTTGTCTTCTCATGTAGAATTTTGAAAAACAGAAAATATAACAAAATCTCTGCTAAAATAGGAGAAATGATTCTATTTTTGTAACTTTATTGAAGTCAAAATGCATAAGCACATAATTATTCTGGTAGGAACTCTACAATGAATTTTATGGAGTTAGCATAAAAGGAGATACTATTAATAAAATTATGTTCTACATGTAACTCTTTGATGATATTTAAAGAAATGTAGTGTTGCTCCCACTAATAATCTATTTGGTTTTCTCCCACATAAAAATATGAGTCTAATTTGGGGTTTTATTTCAGTTCTATGAAATTTTCTTCAGAGTTGGATTTCTTTTTTTTTTTTTTTTTTAGTTTCTGAAAAAAATAGACAAAATGGAAAAAATAGTGTCATTTTAATCTTTTTATTTAGGTTAGCTTATGAGAAAGGAAAAGGTGGCCCCTTGAAAAATCTCCCTCCCATGTTGTTATCCTAATTGCTCCCTCTCCCTACCTCCCCCATCCCACGCAGCTGTGGACTTCAGAGGCTGACAGTGATGCCTCAGACTTCACTGAATCGGGCAGGAGGCATCTGGTTTGATCTTTTCCCCACTGGTCTTGATATCACATTGGAATAAGTGAAGGATGTTTATGATCTTTATCTAAAGAAATCAGATTCAAAAAAGAAGCAGGCCTGGAGATCCCAGTTTCCTTCAAAGGCAGAAGCGGGCTCTGTCTTCCTGGGTGCTGCTCCTTGGAGGACTTGCTGGCCACTCTGCATTAGAAGAGGTTTGGGACACAAATTTGGCCTGTTGAATTCCTCCTACCACATCCCCCACCTTCAAGCCTGGAGCAGGAAACCTGGCTTGACCTCTTTTTTAGAAAATACCTTATTTTGTACCTCTTTCCAGATTACTCCATTATTTGGACTGAGCCTTAGTGAGATGGCAGAAGACTACTTATGTTCCTGAGGGATCCCAGCAGATAGAGCAAAGGAAGGAGAAGAGACAAAAGCAGCAGTTTCTAACAAAATACCACTGCTCTTAGGGGATGATATTTTAAATAAAAACAGCAGCTTTAATTGAACAAGAGTTCATTTAAAATAGAAAAAGTATTTTAAGTCTGTGATTTGATGATATTGATCATATTTGAGAAGTTCACAAACAATATTTCCTCAGTAAGTATCTGCCCTAATACTTCTGTCCTTCTTCGTTGCACCTTCTACTACATGAATAAGGACCATTATCATTGTTCTCTGCCCCGCACCCACCCATGTTTGTTCCTCTACTGTTCCTACCGTGGCCTGTCTTCCCTTCTGATTGCTATTCTGTTTTGATCAATTCATTCAATGTTTAATTTTGGTTTACTTTATTTCTCAGCTTTAGGTTTTCCCAAGTATTTTCCTTCCCTTCTCCCCTCCCTTTCTTTTCTTTCTTTTCTGCTAATGTTTGAACCCAGTGTTTCCAGCATACTAACCATATCTCAATGGTTGTTTTATACCCCCAGACCAAATAATTTTCTGTTCTTGAAAATTCTAGTTTTCCCTCTTAAATATACTGATCATGGTAATTTAAAAATTCTTGTTTAAATTCTTATATCCCTATTTTCTCTATTTCTTTAGTCTGTTATTTTTTTCTTCAATCTTCATCATTTTTATCACATCTTTTGGAGTTCTTGGAAATTATTTAATGCTAGCATTGTGGTGGAAAAATTTTGGAAGCTCTATATGATCCCATGGCAGTCTATTTACTGGGATTGTAGAATCAGTTACAAGTAAAACCCTTTTGTGGGCCCAATAGAAGTAGGATAATTCCATCTTTGTGAAAGTTCTCAATTTCCTTTTGACTTTTATTATTGGTAATTATAATTTATATCTCTGTTCTTGGCATAATTATTGCAGATCTCTTTTCTACAATAAAATATTGGTTGAGACCAGGAGTCAGCAACCTTTCTACAAGGAGTAAATGTTTTAGTCTTTGTATGTTATTTGATCTCTGTTATAACAACTCAGTTTTGCTGCTGGGGCACAAAATCATCCATAGAAAACATTCATGAATGACTGAGCATTTGTTCTAAATAAACATTTTTTACAACAGAAGCTGAGCTAAATTTAACCTGGGTATCACAGATTGCCAATATCTAGTTTATATCATAGATATTTGTTCCCATCATTGCTTGGCCTCTGCACCATGATTGAAGACATGGCTAAAGCATCAAGAAGAGAAGCCGCACAGAATAGCAGGCTCATTTTCCATAGTTCTGCTTTCCAGACTATATTTTTCTTTCTTGTCTTAGGGTACGTTGTAACTTTGAATTGCAATTATTAGCACCCTAACTCCATGAGAGCATCATACATTTGAACTACAGTGTTTGCTTGTTTACTGTTTCCTGCTCTTGCTAATCAACAAAAGCCTGAAAGGAAAAGTGGGAGGGAATGTCAACACTTCTGTCTCCTCTCTGTGATCTTGAACCTGTAAAATTTTGGTTTTCTAAATTGTGCTACATCACTTTGAATAACTATTTTTGGTATTTCTTATGGCTTTTCTTTTTATATTTAAAGAGCTAAATTGATCTCATGTGTAATAATTTATCATTAAGGAAAGCAGAAGTCCCTAAAGTGATAATTTTTAAAAAGCAATTTGTAGCCAGCTTGAATAATCAGCAAACTATAGCAGTGGAAAATGTAGTAAAAATGAAATACATAAAAGCAAACAGTAAATAAGGAAATAGAACCACGATGAAGAATATTTAGTATTACACTGCAAAAAAAAAAGAGGGGAAAACTACTTAATCTTAATAATGTAAAGTAAAATTTGAATAGTAGGATAATATGCTTTCATAGAAAGATTAATAAAATGCATTCTCTTTTGTCTAAATTACATTAAAATTGCATATAAATTCCATTGTAAATCAAAGTGATTTTGAGTTTTATTTGAAACATAAATGCCCAATATAATCAAGAAAATTACAACAATGAAAAATACTTTTAGAAGACAACACTATCATAAAGCAATCTATATAAAGGCATCAGAGTTTTTAAAAGTCATTGGTATAAGAATAGAAAAACCCAAGAGTGAAACAATGTAGAAAACAAATAGATTCCAGTATATACATAATTTAAAATTTTATGTTTCATAGCATATTTTAATTTTGTGGGATCATGACTGTTATAACAAATTCATCGACCCAAATGACTTTTCAAATGTGAGAAAATACAGATTGTCATCTCGCTATACTTACAAAAATATTTTAAATGAAATAAAAGTAAATAAAAAAATTAAACATTTTAAAATGACATTTTAAAGATTAAACATTCAATTTATTGTGAACTTTTAAAATCATTTCAGAAAATCTAAAAGATATGAAAAATAAAGACACATTTGACTTGTAATACTTAAAATATATATTGCATCAAAAACTATACCAAAAACAAGGTTAAATTACCTGTGATTGACTAAGATTAAAATTTAAAACTGAGTTAGTGTCTATAATATAGCAAAACCAGACATTCAGAAAGTGGGAAAACATGTGTAGTTTATTAATTTTGCATTACAATACATGACACATTCAATATGTTTTACTCTCATGAGCAACAAATATTGCTGGCATAACAAAGGAAGGCATTGCAATATATTGCGAGTAGAAATATAAATGTCACAATACTTGGAAATTTGGATGGCAAAACTCATTAAAATAAGAGTGTGCATATTCTACATTTCTTCTGTGAATATATCCAATAGAAATACAAACCTCACTCACATAGGGTATTTACTATAATTACATTGAGGTACAACTCAAATGAGATGGATGTTAATCTATAGGAAAATGGCTTAATATAATATGGCATATCCAAACTATGGAAAACATGATGATATCAAAAAAGAATGTTCACTTAGAAGTTCTTCCAATTTGATCTAGAAGATGAAAACTGTAAATACAATATGATCCCATTTTGTAAAATAAGAAAGTAACTTAAAAATACATATTTATACATCTAAATATGATGTCATATGTGATTTTATTAGCAAGCAAAAACAAGAGAGACATATATATATATATATATATATATATATATTAGCATCTTTGAGTGGAGTTGGGGCAAGGGATGGTGGCTCAGAAAAAGGAGAAACTAAATTTACTTAGCCCCTACAGATCGAATTCAGCAATAAGGCATATATATATATATATATATATATATATATATATATATAGATAGATATCTATCTATATATAAAGAGAGATTGAAAATTAATAGAAAAATTAGAAAGCTTGAAAAAATATGGAATATAGGTAAGAGATCTTCACAGACTGGGAAGTACCAGTTCATCTGGGACACGCAAGAGAATCTTGAATGGTACTGAAACTGATTCCTTAAATACACTTGCTATAAACAACTCTTTAGAGTCTTGCTTCTCAAAGTGTGGGTTAGGACTAGCAGCACTGGTATCACCTACAAGGTTGTTTATATAGACCTATATCTGGCATAGTCCAGAAATATCAAATCAGAATCTTCATTTTTCCATCTCCCAAGATATGGTATGCAGTTTCACATCTGACAAGCAATGCCTTAGTGGATGACTGATGGACTAAAGTCAGAACTCACAATGCATTTTTCCTATTAGGTATCTACAAATATGCATAGAAAGTATGACAAATTCTTATTTTTAAAAATCTTTATAGTACATTAATTTTAAAGAGAAAAATAGAAATAATCCAACAATAACTGTGACAGATTTTTGTGGGCCATGCACCAAGTTTATTGCTGCAAAATAATACAGATTACTTATCATTGAAGCTGTTGGCTGAGTCTTAGTCATCAAAATGGAATTTTAACAAATTAATATACTTGTTTTGTAGAACAGTCATCAAAGTATGAAAAATAATTTAAACATTAGATCACATAAAAGCATCATTATTTTCATGTTCTTTTCATTAAATACCCATATATCTTTTCATTCCATTTTTTTTACTTTGTTTTTCAAATTTGGTATTTTAAAATTTGAATTTCCCTGATGGTCATGAAAAAATTTTAATCAAAAACAATGAAGGCATAAAACCTATTTAGTCACTGACACACATTCACAAATTCTTAAAATTTTGCCCTAAAATTTATTTTTTTATTTTCCTTCAAAAATAGTTATATAACAGAAAAAAGATTAGATGAAAGAAGCAGGGAGACTACTAGAAAAGAGGAAAGGGGATCAGAGAGAAGGGGAGGGGGTGTAATATGATTGGAGTAAGTTAAATGTATGTATAGAGATACTACAATGAGCTCAATTATTCTGTATATTAAAATACACAAATAAAAACTATTTTTATGATTTGCATTAATCTCATGTTGCTTTTTACCAACTTTTAAATTTTTATAATTAATGAATGCATATTGAATAGTTACATACAATTATAAATTGGTTTTATTGTTAATTACAAATAATATATCTGGAAGATAAAACGATGTGATATGTGATTGTATATTTATCTCAATACCAACAAAAATAAATCACAGGTCACAGTATAAATGAAACAATCTCTTCATTGGTAAATGAAATAATTTCTAATTTTTAAAATTGCCAGTGAGCTAATAATGCCAATGTCATTGTCAAGATGTCTGTTGGGTAAAGCTTCTTTTATTCTTTGTCTTTCCTACATATAAGTATTATTGTTCAATATTTGAATAACAGTATGCATTACAGAGCTTTTATTACAGAACCATCACAAACTAAACTATGGTCATTTTCTCAAACCCAAAAGAAATGTGAGGAAACTCTTATAACATTATAAATATTGGGTTATTCACATAAATAGCTATGATATAAGTTGTTATGAAGTTGACCAAGGAAGATGCAAAAGGAATCAACAAGAGGAGAGAGAGAAAGAGAGAGAAGGAGAGAGGGGGAAAGAGACAGGGAGAGAGAGTGAGGGCACTCATTGTCAGTATTTCTGGAACAGTGAAACAGTTGGAGTAATGAAGGAACTAGAAGGAGATAATTCAAAAGTTTGAGAATAGTAGTAATGGTGTAAGTAGCAAATAAGCAAGAAAGTACAGAATAAACAGAGGGGAAAACTTGAGTTTCCAATATAAAGGTGCTACAAAAAATATCAGAAACATAAGAACCTTTTAGTCAATCCTAGTTAAAAAAATAAAATATATATCACAAAGTTTTTTAATAAACATTTCAAAAATGGAATCTGCCATGAGATTCTAGTACTTTTTTTTTTTTTTTTGAGAGAGATTAAATTCTATTTATTCCTCTGCTTATAGGTCACTGCTGCCCAGGCACAGGCGATCCAGAGGGTTGGCCCAGAACAGGAACAGCTGGGACATTTTGCTCTTGTCAGAATGATGCAGTCTGTATACAACGTGCCTGTCCTTGTGAAAGTCATCCTTGTGACCTGTGGGAATTCCAGTCACTCACTGCCATCCATGCAGCTAGATTTATCTCAGTAATGTCAGGAGCAACAGTAACACATGAAAGGGAAGTGTCTGAGAGGAATGAGTCCAGGTGGGAAGAGCCATTCAGTCCTACAGTCTAAATTCTCAAAACTGGAAGGAGCTATGCATTAGTGTAAAAAGAAAAGTGGGAGACTGGCAACACGAATTCTGTATTGACATTTGGTTCTCAATAATAATATCCGAAATGCATTCTGTTCTTATAGCATTGGGTGGAGGGTGTGTGTTGCCGGAGTCTCTCTGGTGGTGAGAGGCACACACCGATTTCTCTTTGGGACCTATATGCAGCCAGGTGGAAGGCTGCTGTACCTTGGCTCTGATAAGGGACGGGGAGGCAATCCCAGCCAGCCTGCAAACACATGGGCAGATTGCCTTGCCCCCAGCCCGCGAGAACACGGTTGCTGATGGGGCCGACGCGGCGGTGGCAGCTCCAGGAGGGCGGAGGGGAGGCTGGGAGGTTACATTCTTGAGGCCTTCACAGGTACTTGTCATCGAAGCCCGGCGGGGGGAGGTGGTCTGGGTTGGGTCCAGAGGGGCTAGTCCCAATGGGCCCGAAGGGGTCAAAGTGAGCTCCTGGGGCACAGCGCCTGGAGGAAGATGGTTTGGGAGGCCTGAAAATGGGTCAATAAGTGATCTTGGGAAGCCAGACCTCAGGGGGTCCGCAACCATGCCACCTCTCCGACACCCAAAAGGGTCCAGGTCTTCTCTCCCGACAGCAAATGGGCCCAGGGGATCACACCAGGGAGGCTGCCGGATGGTGTGCGGATGGTGAGGGGGAATCCGGAGGGGGTCCACCTCTCTGGCAGTGGCGGGGGGAACCCCGATGGGGACTGCTTACACTGGCCTTGTCCCACTGCTCATGGAGGGGTGTGATGAGCCCAGGCACCACAGCTCCTCATTGTTCTTGTAGGTCCTGTGGAAGTCCTGCAGGTCTTCTGCACTGATATAATCATCTAAGTTCAGGGTCAAGTCTGTCACCTGCTGTGAGTCATATTCCAGCACAAAACCTTTATTTCCATATTGTCTTCATAATCTGAGAATTGACCTATGGCTAGTCATTGAGGTTACCCTGGAGATGTAAGAATGAATGATGCTATTAGAAAGGGGTTCAGTTTTTTTCATTAAGTGTACTGTTCAGAAGTTATACACACAATGCTTTCAAATACATCCCTTTGGCTAGAATTTAATCACATGGCAACACCATGATAGAACAGAGACTGCTACATGTCTTCTTTCTTTTGGGTGGTCACATGTCTAGCTATTGTTTGGGGGTTATTACCATAGGCAAAGGGAGAACAGTTTTTGGACTAAATCTAGCAAAAAAATTAGGAGGGAAGATCCAAATCTCAGCAGATCAAGAAATTAAGGTATAAATAGGTTTATGTTTTCTTACAACCCTAATAGAATGGTACAGCCAGCACTATAATTAGTGACTACTTTTCCTGTAGGTAATTTTGTTTTCCATAAATTAAACTCAATACCAGAGAGAACTAAACCTAAACCAATACCAGATTTAGAATAAGAATATTAAAATATTTTCCATAGTAACTGGTGATAAATGTGAATATGAAAATTGCTATTTGTGAAATGCACATTTGTTCTAGAAAAATATTTTAAAATCTCAGGCTAAGCTTTTCTAGCATCATGATATACTGTATTAGGCTTTTTTTTTATGAGAAAGAACTTTTGATTAAACATGAAACTTGATGCCTTCTAGATGAAAATATGTCAAATGGGGAAAAAAGTGGCTCTCAATTTTACCAGATACCTTACTTTTTATAACTAAATGTGCGACATTAAAATATTTCCTTTTCATAATACTTTTTTAAATGCACACCCTGCTTTAATTTATTGCCCCACAATATACCACTATATCAAGAACTGTCCCAGTTGTACTCAGTTCGACTTAAAAGCTCTACTTAAGATCTCTACTTAATTCAGGTAACGGGATGGCTATTTCTGCCCTAAAACTAGAACAGAACCTACAGACAGTCATATTGCTCCATGTTTTTCTGCAGAATTTTGCAGGCGCAATAACAATGAGAAAGAAGTTGCTTGTTTTCTTGTGGTCCTCAGAGCACAGAAAACTTGAATCAAGATGAACTGACAGAAGTTCTCCTGGAGTGGTTGAGTTGTGAAAGATTTTTTTTTCCAACTGAAAGTACAGACCTCATATATTAGATCCAAGGTCCATAATTTCCATCACAGTCAATAAATTTTATCTTCTTTTTTAAGACTTGTTCCTCAGGGTAAAGTTTATATTTCAATATATCTATGCTGAAACAAAATACAAAAGATACTAAGACATTAGTTAACAAAAGATCTTAGCACAAATAGTTTAACAGTTATCTTAAATGAGGGCTAACCACGGAGAGCAGTAGAATTCAGAAGGATACATGTATGGTTCACAAAGAAAAAAATCCTCTGAGATGACACACTGATAACCGAGGCTGCGATTGGATACTATGGAGCTGTCACAGAAAGACTCTGAAGGAAATACATAGATTTTCCAGGAAACTTTCTTTTAACTAGAATTTTGTATAAATGTTTTAATGAAGGGAATTAAAATGCTTGACCCATGATTTTCCTTTGTTTAAAGTAATACCGCACATGATTTTTTCGTGAAAGATGTATGAACTGAAGCTCCCCATGCGTCACAGACCCTAGATTATGTTAAAAGATTTTAAAAAATTATTTGAGTTTTGATGAATGGATAAGATTTTTCTAGATATATTTGTATTTGTAAAGGAAAGGTAAATGTATTTATTTAAGCATATTTATAATAAAATGAAAAATATAACTTTAAAGAAAAAGATTAGATTTGATAATTTTCAGGATCCTATGAATTCTGTATCACAAAGTTCTGTGGCATGGTCAAATTATTTAAAACTGAACTAATTTTCTGATCTTGTAAAATGGAGTATCAATACCTAAACTTAGATGCCTCCAGTTTTATTTATTTTTTATTTTTTTGCAGTGCTGGGGATTGAACCCAGGGCCTTGGTGCTTGGGAGGCAACCACTCTACCAACTGAGCTATCTCCCCAGTCCCACCTCCAGTTTTAAAAAACACATTTTATGATTTAGGAATACAGCCTTAAAATAAAATTTTAGTTTTCTTAGTATTTATGTAAAATTCTTTACATAAAGGAAGAATAATTGTGTTTGAAACATACATTTTATATGACACTAGCAAATAAGGCAAATTGGATTCAGTTTCAAGAAAATATGTGAAACATATTAAAGAAGAGAAATATGCTTTGCAGAAATCAAGTGGTTCAATAGAAAGAATAAAATTAGAACTATGAAAGTGTAATTGTTAATTGGAATTATTGACTAGATTGGATTACTAATACCAATGTTTAAGAGGTTTCTGGGTGTGTCAATGAGGGTGTGTCTAGGACTGATTGGAATGTGGGATTAGAACCTAAGTGGAGCCCCTCCCTAAGCATGGGCAGCACCATCCAATAGGATGGTGGCTTGGATGGAATAAAAGTTGGAAGAACAAGGGAGCAGATGCAGTTGCAAGCTTGATTCTTTTTGAATGGGTTCTTGATTGCTGCTTTGATTGTATGAGGATAGTGGACTCTCACTCTTCTAAAGCAGACTGTGCCAGTGATTCTCCAAGGAGTTTCCAGAAGCCTTGGTCTCAGACTAGGGTAGCACAGTTGATCTCTCCTGTACTAGGGCTTCTTCTTCTTCTTCTTCTTTTTTAAATTATTTATTTATTTATTTATTTTTCCTGACTGCATTTTGATTCATTGTACACAAATGGGGTACATTATTTTGTTTCTATGGTTGTACATGATGTAGATTCATACCATTCATGTAATCTTACGTGTACATAGGGCAATGATGTCTGTCTCATTCCACTATTTTTCATACAAATGGATGGAGTTGGAGAATGTCATGCTAAGTGAAATAAGCCAATCCCCCCAAAAAAAACAAAGGCCAAATGTTTTCCCTGATAAGTGGATGATGATATATAATGGGGGAGGGGAGTGAGAGAAGAATGGAGGAACTTTAGATTATGTAGAAGGAAATGTTCTGGGGTTTCTGTCTCTTGGACTGAACACCTGCAGGGTCTTCCAGATCTCCAACTGCAGATGACCATTGTGGACTATTCAACTACTGGTCATGTAAGCCAATCTAATAAATCCCCTTTTTATAATCATACTTCCTATTGATTCTCTTCCTCTAGAGAACCTTTACTAATACAGAAGGCCAAAATTCAAAATTCAAGTTTCCTCTGGCAGAGAATGAAGTGGGAGACAACAGAGCTGTCATAAAGATGCATCTAGAACCCAACACTAAGATTTAAATTCAGTATATTTGTCCTATTAATTCTTTGAATGTGAATGTGTTTGTTTATCTTCCTCATATTCAGTTCACTCATGTGTAAGATGAGAGTTTGGGGAATTAAATGATATAACAAGTTAGCAGTGTGTAAGAGAGTGCTAAGCACTTATTTCTGTTTTAGTTCTCATTGCTAAACTAGTGCCATAATATTCCAAAGGAGAAAGGACATTTGCCATTCAAAAGAAATATTGAACTACTGTGTAAGTGTTGTGAGACAATTTAGCCAAGGTCTTTCTTTACAGATTGTGTTTCTAAAGTTAATTCAGATGTATAAAACCGCTCTTATGTTAGAGTTCCTATTGTGTTTGTATTTAAGAACACATATATTTCTTAAAAATGTGATTATATTTCAAAAGTCTGAAGAGACCAGGAGCTGAGGTCCCAGGCCTGAGAAACAGCACATATTCTACAGTTTACTCATGAGAGTGAGAAAATCATCAGCCTAGTAGGAGTCTGGGGCTAGTGAGTGACCCTATGTGGAATGGAATGGTCAAGGACTTTAGTGTCAGTAGCGTATATGTGAAGTTTCATTGTGTTCTGATATATTCTAAGAGTTATAAAGTATCTTTAGCTTTAGGGGAAAGACTACTACAGGAGTTTGTGTTAGCTGAAGTTTGAGGAAGAACATCCTGCCATCCCATCCTATACCTTCTACTCTGCTACAAGATTGCAAGAGAAGACAGAGAAGCATGGGTTGGTTTGAAGATGTTCCTCCCCAAGAGGCTAAACTAGAGGCAACAATGCTGAACAAGAGCTTATAGGCAGCATTATGAATTTAAATCATCCTATCACTCTCCCCCGTTACCAGAATGAACCTTGAAATCCAGAGGAACATTTAGGAGGCTCTTGAAGTTTTGGCTATTTTATTTTGTTAATGAAGTTAATTCTGTACATGAAAGAGATTCAGGGTCTTACAGGAAATACGCATGAAAAAGTAATGTTTTTTTCATTTAAATATGCTACTTTCAATAGCGTGTTTTAAAAAAAAATCTATCTTCTAAAATAAAAGTTATTTGAAAAGAGGTATTTTCAGGTGAGTTTACTGCTGTCACTCCAATCCTAGAGCATTGCCTGACACAAAGCAGTTATTCATCAAGTATCTGGAAATGAATGAATGGATTCTTTATGAATTTTGGAAAATAATTATTTTCTTTGTAATTTGGTAGAATATTTTTGAAAATCAAAAGTTTATTCAGCATCACTTAAATATTTTTCAATTGAATTTTTAAAACTGTCATTTCAATCTATCAATTCATTTTTCAAAAGTACAGATTTACCCCTTTTTGCATCAAAACTTACTGTTTTAAAAGTACTTATAATTAAATCACATTAAAAGTGCAGAAAGCATGGTTTAAAAGAATATGTAGAAGATTAAGTATAAATAATATTTTTAAGTAAAAATTGTATGAAACAAATAATTTAATTCTTTTTTTTTCATTTTGGTCTGAACATTTGTATTTTATTATAGTCTCTAAAATGAGTTTTACACTGTTTCTTTGTCTCTCTGGAGATAGATGTTTCTTTCACAGTTAACTGAGCAGAAATTTAAGAACTTTATCAGAAAACAACTCTGAAAATGAACGCTTTTCAGGAAAACTGGGCTGTGTTTCTTCTATGGAGCCCAGCCAGGATTAGTTAACACTAAGGAAATGAGACAATATTTTCTGTTGTTCACACATACCACATTTGCCACAAGCAGTAAAAGTAAAGCTTCATTTTGGCAACAATGAAATTTGGCTTGGAATTTCCAGCTCTGATGCTCTCAGCTGCATGGAACAACCCCAGAAGAGATGACTCGGTAGAGCAGCTATTGTTGTCTCTTGCTGCAAACAGGATTTTGAAGTGCAACCAGGAAGAAGTATTTTCCTCCATTTATATGCACACTGATAATTAGGCTCAAGGAAATGAAGTGCACAGAATGGGAATTGAGATTTTGTTTTTTAATGTGAACTTGTTTGATATCAGCTTCCACTCTTCTGACAGATGGATTCTTTTTGGCAGATGATTATGCAAACTGTTTCTTTCGTGCCTGTCTACATGAAATGTATTCTATAAACACATTGAAGCATCATGCTCCTCTGAGTCCTCAGTGCTTGGGAATGTATTAGCACCACAGTGATTTGGATGACAGGATTCAAAAGTGTCTGAGAGTGGAAACTGATAGAATACCAGTGTGATTGCTCTGAGTCTGTCAAGGGCCCTGGTTGATAAAAAGGTGGTTCCCTTGAAATTTGAGATAGGGTATTTTCACACCAAAAGAAAAAAGAGTAATTCACACATAATAGGATAAATCCCAAATAAAAAAATTGTAAATGGTTTTTAATAAGTGTTTTCACAGGTACTGGAAAACTAATGCATTTGGAAAGTAATGAGCAGGAAATTCAAAATTCATGACAAATATTCACAGAGATCATTTTGCCATTCAGAATGGAATAATCAGTTATATTTCCTAATGATTTCATAGTTTTATAGTGATTTCATAGTTTTATAGTCACAAAGAGACTTCAGCCTTTATATTTCTATAGTCAAGGAAATAAGAGCTGACTTAGTTATACATTTGCAATCCAAACTTTAGTGGGAATTTTCCTGCTGAACTACCACCAGAAAAAAAAAATAAATCTCCATCTTTGGATTAACAACCAGGTTGTTTCAATGAAAACACAGGTAATTTGTGTTAGATAAACAGATTTAGCCATTCTCTTGATGAGCAGTATGAGATCTCTCCTTTATACTTTTAATGGGTCAAGGAAATACCAACTAACGCATTGGTTAGGTTAGATACCTTATTTAAATTCTGCTAGTTTCCTTGAAGGTATGAGGATAGTATTAAGACTTCTTTTCTTTAACTGATACTGTAGGGGACTTTTTGGAAGGCAAAGGGGAGGCGATGAAAATGAAAGATAACAAGTCCATTCAGTAAAATTTGGTAAAGACACCAGACACTAAAAAAAGCTGGAGATAACAATGAACTATGTTCTATGGATTCCATATACAAAATTTACACGCTAAAGATTAGATTTCTTTTCTTGAAATAGATTATCACCTTTTATTTTCCAGTGACTGGAGCCATATACTACAGAGCAATGATACACAGTTATAGATGTTTCTGGGCAAGTGTGATAGTGACAAGAGTGTTCTGAATTATTTTTAAAAAAACTGAAGGAAAGCATGTGTGTGAGAAGAACTTTGGAGATATAAAACCATCATCTTACTGAAAATGCTGTGGTGACATCAAAGAGGTAGGCAATCTATGAGAGATACTTCAGGCACATCTGTAGCCACATACTGCTTAGTTTATTGTGATTGAATTGGAGATGTTAATGTTGGAGATTTTTCCAACATATCACTGTACATTAAATCAGGTAAATTCAACTTATACTAGTTTGTGAACAACAAAAACAACCTAACAAGAATCTGGATATTTAGATTGTATAAAACATTATTGCCTGTGGTAGGTAAATGGAATCAAATTGTTAGAATATAGTTAATGACCAAATATTTGAGAAACAATGGGAAAATTAATTGGGATACAGTATATGAATCCTCAAACTTCTAGAACTCTCTGTTTCTATTTCCACCTAATGAGGTCCTCTTTGATGGTGAAGTTAGTAGAACAGAATTACTAATTCATCTATTTAATAAATATTTGAGCACATATTGAGACATTGTTCTAAGTGAAATAAATATACCAAATAAGACAAACACATTTCTATATTGTTTGAATCTTTTATTCTAATTGTGATGGGAGAGGGTATAAGTCAATAATAAACTCAGGAAAAAGAAATAAAAATTATAATGCGGTGGGTTTGAGAGGAGATATCTGAAACTGGGAATGTATTCTTATATTATTGCATTGAAATGAGTACTAAATAATGGACATAAATGAACTGAGCAAAGATTTGCATGAAGAGAAGTAAACACTAATGGAGCAGAAACACACTACAGTGAGAATACTCTGGGGTTACAATCATCTATTCATGTGTAATAAGGCTGAGACTTAGTGGATGAATACAAATTTATTTTGCACATAACTCTGTGGATGGGGGCCATGGGAAGGGCTCTGTTGTGTTCCCACATTTGTTGTATGTGCTATTGTTGGGAATAGGGATTTATAATAGTAGATAGAGAAGATACAAATCTGATAAATTGTATTAACTGATAGCTATACACTTAACTGGGGCTGTTGGCTTGTGGTTTCAATTATTCCTGATATGAATCTCTCCAGGGGCTTGTAACAGCTTCCTTACAATACAGTGACTGGCATTTAAGGGTGAGCATTCCAAAAGAAAGGAAATAGAAACTTCCAGTCTGTTATGTGTCACTTCTGGCATGGCCAAAGTAGTCATACAGTGTACAGATTCCAGGAAAGAGGGTATGCATTTTTACCTGCAATGAAAGAAGTGTAAAGAATGTATGACTGTGTTAGTAAACTTTTCATTACATTAAATACTTGAGATAATCTTCTTAAAAATAGGAAAGGTTGACATAGGCTTAAAGTTTTGGAGGTTTTAGTCTAGGGTTTATTAAAACTGTTACTTTTAGACCTGTGGCAAGGCATTAAATGATGGTAGGGGCGTGTGGCAGAAGAAACCCTTTGTCTCATGGCTAGGAATAAAAGAATCAAGAAGCAATGTGTCCCATATTCTCCTTTGAGACAATGTTCCCAGTTATCTAAAACTTCCCATAAGGCTCCACCTTTCAAAGGTTTCTGCCATCTTACAATAGAACCAAGCTGAAGACCAAGCCTCACACATGGGTCTTTGAAGAACATTTAAAATTTGAATTATAGTAATGACCATCTTTAATCTGTCATGACAGCTTTCTGATAAAAAACACTGTTCCCACATGAAAAATATACTAATGCCTCCCAAGACCTCAGAAGTTTCATTCAGGTACACTATCAGTTTCAAGATCAGGATGTAGGATTTATCACTTTAATCAGATTTTGTTGATGATGAATATCCTCTTATGGAATAGCAAGTGAGTGATGGCTGTTGTCTGGGAACTCAGCCAGGCTAGTCTTCTCCAGCGTCATCTCTGGCTTATTCACAAGATGGTGGCCGCCTTCCAAGAGTGAATGTTCCAAGAAATATGAAGTGGAAACTGCCAGTCTCCAAAGGCCTGGAGCCAGAACAGACACAGCAAAACTTCCAATATATTCTGCCAGTCAAAGCAGTCACAGAGACCACCCCTTTGATGGGAGGAAATCAATGAATTTGTCACTTTTCTTTAATGTGCACATCTGGTATATTCAAAGTACAGAAAGATGAATTCATATGCAATGTACTATAACTGTCCTTTATGTACATATAATTTAAAATAATGTTCTTTTAAGAGCTCAGGCAGGTTGGTAGTATTCTAAATGGTATTTTTAAGTATAAATTAAATAGCTATTTATAAATTACTTTAGAACTAGGTCACTTCAGAGTGTGAGTCAACCAATGAGCGAAGAGTTCTTGGTTCTAGGGTGCAAAGATGAAATGGGGTACATCTGACCCAAAGTAATCAGGAGCTCAGTATTGAATCCAGAGCTAAAATGAGATGAGTACAACTTCAAGTCCATTGGATGGAGCGTAAGAAACAAATTGAGGTAAAATTAGTTTGAAGGTCAAGTTCAACAACAACACAGGAGCAAGTGAGAACAAGGAGGAGAGAAAAGTAAGGGAATTCTAGTAATTGTCATAGGTAGGGCTGTATTACTAGCTTCCTAGTACTGTCTCTTGGCTCCACTGTGGATGATTAGTTAGGCCTGCTTTAAGGTTAGATAGTCAGGCTGGGTGCAGTGGTGGATTCCTGTAATTCCAGCAACTTGGGAGACTGAGGCAGGAGGATCAAAAATTCAAAGCCAGCCTCAGCAATTTAGCAAGGTTCCCGGCAACTCAGTTAGACCCTGTCTCAAAATGAAAAAAAAAAAAAAAAAAAAAAAAATACAGGCTGGTGATATGACTCAGTGGTTAAGAGCCTCTGGGTTCAATCCCTGGTATCCCCCCAAAAAAGAGTAAAAATTAAACTAAAATTACATAGGGAAGAAAGACATAAGAAGTAAGGAATAATTTTCTTTCTCTGGACAACAAAAGTTAGGTGATTATTTATTGCTTAGAGTGAACGATTTGTTTTTCCCCAAATAAGATTTGGAAAATATGGATTACTAAGCTCCAAAATATGTCCAAGTATTTTTGAAGATCCAACGGAGAACTGCTTTGTTATTTTTAGATACTCTTTAGACCTCACTCGTGGCATTTCCCTAACCGTTATTTTCTTGTACAGAAAGTATAAGACTAAAAGGAAGAAGTGCTAGGAAAAATCACAGTGAATAGAATAAGAAATACAAACAGAAATCATAGTGAATAGAACAATCTATTTTTGAAAATGGGCATGGCCAAGAGTCTTATAACTTGGTAAGAGCAGGAAAGGATCAAGTTGACTCTAACACCTACTCATCCCTCAGGATGACTGCTTTTCATTCCTTTTGAAATTTCCTTGATGTCTCCCCATTTTTTAAAAACTGAGTTAGAGCACCATTGATATACTCCTTTCATTACTTTATGCCTACTATTATAATTGTCACACTATATTTTAGAATTGAAACTTATCGCTTCAATTGCCCAATATTATAAAAATATGGAAATACTATTTTTATCATAGAGTTACTAGGTTCAATGTGGTAGCCACTAGTTACATATAACTAGTATTTAGATTTAAAAATAATGTATGTGAACTCATATTAAAATAAAATTCAATTCTCCAGTTGTACAGAACACATCTCTGATGAATAATAACTATGTGTAGATAGTTGCTATCACTTTAAAATGCATAGAAATAGAACATGATAATTATCGCAACAATTCTATTGGACAGTGCTAGTCAAGATTTTTAATAAATTTTATAGAAGGAAAAAATTATTGATAACATGATTATAGTGAATTAGCTGCATGTAGGAAATGATTCATGCATATATATATATATATACACATATACATTATTGTGAAACACATATAAACATATACTTTGAATTTTAATTTCCTTGGCATGGAATTGTAATTCAATATAATAGAATTTGAGATATAAATGTATTCAATATAAATTACTTCAGAAAATATAAATTAAAACTTGGTTATGTCAAATAAAAGCATTCTCTTTCACCAAAATAGTTAATAGCTACATATAGCTATTAGTTGTATTTGTTTCAGAGATATATTTGGTTAATATGGCTTCATCAATTCTAAAATATAAACTCAATCTCTTCAGTGGTCCTTACTGAGAATCTTACATTGATGAAAAATAGGTATAAAAGAAAGACACTATAAAAATCTGCATCATGTAAATTCTGAATTTTATGTCACAAAGAAATGTATCCTGATATTTCTTTGAATCTGTCATCAGAATTAATTTAAGCTATAGAATGCTTTAAAGAGACAATCAGAGACAATGATGGAAACTGCTCAGAGTTACTACAGTGATTTTCAGACACAAAGAGGTCTAAGTTATATTAACCAGACACCGAAAAAATATGCACCCAAAAGAAGACACTTTTCTAATGTCTTGTTTTCAGCTGTTTGTAAAACCAGGTATGACTCTACAAGCTATTACCCATAAAAGAGGACAGTGGTGAGGAAACGTGAGAAAGAAAACTCTCCTTAGCCCTCAGGGGTACCAGTACTCCTGCCCCCAACCCAGTGAGTCTTCAAAGAACTTCACGTGTTGAACTTGAAATGAACCACAGCCCCTCAATTCTAAACAACTAGGGGAGAGAAAACTCTTATGCTTTGGAAAATATGAGAGAAAGAAAATTAAATATTGACTGAAGAGAAAATATTCTAATTGGATGGGAAAACTTAATTCGCTGTGGAATGGAAAATGATACCATATCTCAAAATGGTCTCAGATACATGAGCTCTTGTAGTCATATTTTTCTATTATAGATTGCCATGTATGGAACTGTAAATTTTTTATATTCTCTCTACACATTCCTATATTGCATGCTTTTGCATCTCTGCTGTTTTTTAATAATCTGAAGAAAGCACACTTTTGATTAAATATATGTAAAGCAATTATCTACTATCTTAAGTTATTCATGCAGAGTTTTCTGCTGTTTCATTCATTTGATGGAAATTTGTATATTCAAATTTTTATTTTTCTTCGCATAGTCTTCACCCTTATTGTCTTTATTTATTTTTAAAATTTTTTTTTTGTTATTTGATTCTATTTAGTTATTCATGACAGCAGAATGCCTTTTGATTCATTGTACCCAATTAGGGTACAACTTTTCCTTTCTCTGGTTGTGCACAATGTAGAGTCATGTAATTATTAATTCAATATTTCAAAACTTGCCTCTTAGTCCAATGTTCTTTTCTTTAATCTCTCCATCAACGTTAGTTCTCCCTTCTGAGCTACAAAGTATTCTTTTGTCATCCTGAAATTTTTATGCTTAAGGATCTGATGTATTTATGTGCTAGAATAATGATCTTAAGGATACTGAGTGTAAAAACAAATAAACAACAACAAAAACACATATTGTAACTTATCCTAATGTAAAATCTGTGATATATCTTTTGGGAATAAAAATTTATTTAATGGGAGTAGAACCAAGAGCTTTCCCCTCATTCTTTGTACCAAGACTATTATATACTACAATTTTATCCTCTCTGTTAAAATTTTAATCTAAGTGTTACTAAGATCTTTAATTTATCCACTATTTTTACTTGATTTGCATGATTACTTGTGTAATTATTAAGCGGAAAAATTATCAGATAGCTATAAAAGAAGAAAGAATTGCTTAACAGATATATGAAAATCACCATTATTAGGTCCAGAATTTTGAAATCAGACCTATTTGACTTGACTACTTACTGAGAATCTGAATCTGCATGTATCATAGAGGTCATCATAAATTTTAATTGACCTCACCATCAGATTGTGTTTTGGACATAGGTAGAATGACCACTATAAAATCTTCTTGGCTATAAAAATGGTTTTCCTTTGTATTCTGGCCCCATAAATATTGCCAAGGTCATATTCTATTACAGCAAATTTGAAAGCATGGATGATTAGACTTTTAGAAAGTGAATAGTTCCTTTCAGAAATATAGAAGAGAGATCTTTTGCTGGAGAAGGGTCCTATAAAGTCAGTATCTGAGGACAGTAGAGTAGTTATTTGTGTCCATTTTCAAATTGCAGTTTCAATGCTATGTCTGAAGCACAACACCAGTGATCACAGCACCTCTCTGTTAAGAAATGTCCATGTCCTAACACCCCTAACTTAAATTACAAATTCCACAGCATGGTTTACAAGTTTAAAATGTATTTCCTAAATTATTTTTCAACCATATCTCCTGCTATCCCCTGCCCCTCATACATTGCTCATACATTGTTCCATAAAAATAGCCTTCAGATTTTCAAATCACCATACTCTATACTCTCATAGACTTTAGAATGGGTGTTTTTTCTGCTACATTGACAAAACCCATCTTGTTCCTTTCCCAATCCACAGGAAAGTACATAGCTTTTGTTCTTCAGTGCGATTTTCAAATATCTGCTAAGCCTTTTTGTTTATTTCTGTGATGACCTCTCTAACCACCTTCTCCTCTATATAGAGCAAAATAACTAAAAATCCTATCATAGGCCTGAAACTGAAAGAGAAGAGGAATGGTCCTTCCATCATGATAGAACATAAAAGCATATGATTATTTCATTTGATTAAAGTATGATTCATGCTTTATATTTTGAACAGAGATATTTGTGATGGACTTTTCCTTTGTTTCTCCAAATACCATATATTCCTGCTAGGTAAATGTATTTGTGGTAGATACACTGTCCACACCTCATAAAGAAGAAAGTGTTCCTTGCTTTAAAGATTGTAGTCCTTCCATTTGTGAGCTGTTTAAAGATCTGCATTGGCTGAAAAACTCACCTTGTCCTTGTCTGAGGCCATGATTTTTCCTGACACCGCCTGATGTTGACTCCTTATAGTACAGGTGTAAGGTTACTTATTGATATTTTAAAGTAACTTTAAACCAAGAAAAGGGGTTTGCCAAGTTAGAAGAATGAGGATCAGAAAGTATGAAATAAAGACATATGAATGAACATATATAGATGGGTATGAGGTAAGAAGATTTTCAGATCACACTAATGTTCAGTGGGAGGCATCTACTACAGAGGATGCTCTACAAAGTCAAGTGGACTAAACAGACCAGTCAGATGATATCAAGTTATGTTTGTCCTTGGTTCCACCAATATGAACACCATGAATACATGCATGGAATGACCATGGTTGTAGTTTTGGAGTCTGTTCTTAAATCAAATAATGTATACTCCACTAAGTTTGATCTACAGGAGCTGGCAGCAGATGCCAAAGATGAGCTCTGCATGGAGACCATTGCCAAGGAGACCAAATGGTCACTTGATGTCAAGTTGACTACATGTCTCCCCTTATATCTAGGAGTGGCCAAGGATTTATCAGAAGACACACATAGTCCAAGCACAGTTTTTGTTGTTTTTCTGTCTTTAATATCTCAGCCAACATTGCTATTTGAGGGCTTACAGCATAATTGAATGACTGATCAGGTGACTTCCTTTCTGCAAAGGAGGTCTATTACACGGGTCCTCATGTACCATAGTACACAAGCTGTCACCACTATACATTGTTGCAGAGGTTTGCTGAAGACTCAACTGGATGGGTAACCTGGTGGCATCATGCTTCAACTGTGAGAGGTCATAAATCAGTATGCAGTATGTGCATTGAATTAAAGGATATCTTTGTCTCTTTAATTGTAATAGGAAGAATATATGGCTCCAGCAGCCTGGAATGAAGAGTGGCCTTTTTACCTGCACTCCCAATAATTCCTTGGGTCCCTTCATGATAAGTTAGACAACCTATGAAAAAGGAAATACACTTTCCAGTCAATGCAGTCAGAGTCCCCTTGAATTGTAAGCTAAGGCTATGACTATGTAACACGTGTTTCCTAAATTTCATAGAAAATTGGTTTTCGTTCTTTATAGAGAATGTATGATGTGTTACACATTGTGATAGCTTCTGGAGATAACACAGTAAAGATGATAAAACAATATCCCTTCAAAATTATACTATCTACAAAAGGCAAATATTAGTAAACTATTATTATAAGTTCATTCTCCAGATGCAGACACTAAAATAGAATTTTGAGGTGCAAGGTGTTTGTTAGGAATGAACTTTTGTGAAACAAAACAGGTTGTAACAAGATTGAATAGTAGAGAAGCTGAGACTGCAAATTCGGGCCCTTTAAGCATTGACAAAATCTGTAAACAATTTTAGAACAAGTATTGAGCATCAAAGCATCCTGTATCTGGTGAAATGCCAAGGTATTCTTATTGCAGCATTTGTTAGTTGCCAAATGTAGATTGCAAAAGGAAGGGTATAGACTTGAAAAATGTGCTCACTGTGGTTGAGATAGCCCCTGAAAACCTGTCAGCCAGAAACTGTCTGGACAGCCTTCCTGGAAGCTGGACAGCTTTTAGTTCAAGGGGGATGAGGGTGACATTTTGTCATATATAGATTCTTCCCCAAGTACATTTAGGGGTAGCTGCTCTAGGAAATAGATTAGAAGATTAAAGGGAGGATTGCTATTGCAGCTGATCAAGGAAGCAATTGATATTCATAGTGTCATTCTTCTTTTATCCCATCTAGCTTCTGTTCACCTTCATCTACCATCTGTGTTTTTCTTGGTGGCTTGTCTTAGGGAATGACCTAGAACCTAGAGTGATCTGAGCTCCTACTCAGAATGACATTCTCTGACTAGGTTTATCGTAATTATCCATGTACAGAAAAAAACTAAACATGGAAAGTATAAGGGGGTACCCAAATGGTTCGACTAGGTTCCATGAATATCATTCCTAGTCCCTTTGTTTAGTCACAATCTTAACTCCTGATGAACAGGATCAAATATAGTGACTTTTTTTTTTATGATTGTTTGTTCCTGGATACAGGGGCTGATAATATATAGATGGAGTAGCCTATAACTTTTTTAACAAAATTATATTGTTCAGATAGAAAACTAAAATGAAAAGAGAACCATATTGCACATTTTTCTATATGTAAATAAGGGCTACTCCATAATTTTCTTGACTCTATAAAATGTGATTTAAATAAAACTGCCGTGCCTAAAATTTCACAATGCCTCAGAGACAGCCCTGCTGTTTTCTTTAAAATCATTTATGCCTCTAAGTAATTAGTGGGATATTTAAAATAAGTCCACAGATGGAAGAGAATGGGATAACTTTAAGTTTCTAACTTACTTTCATTAGGTTAGCTTTATTATTTTGAAATATTTAAATTCAGGGTATCTAGAACAACAAAGAAATATTATCTTCTATCATTGGTGGCAAATTCAAATTTTTTATATATATTTGAATTTTTTTTTTTTTTTTTTTCTGGTGGGGAGTACTATGGATTGAACTCAGGGGCACTTGAACACTAAGCCACATCCTAGCCCTATTTTGTATTTTATTTAGAGGCAGGGTTTCACTGAGTTGCTTAGCACCTCACTTTTGCTGAGGCTGGCTTTGAACTCATGATTCTCCTGTCTCAGCCTTGGGAGCTACTGGAATTACAGGCATGTGCCATTGTGCCAGGATTGAATTTGTTTTTAAAGTAATTCTTCATGGTAAAACCGACTACAACAAAATTTCTCCAAAGTAGGGAAAGGAAGGTACTGTTACATTTTGATAAATCATGATAAATTTATAAAGTTTTGCACATTTCCCAAAAATAATATCTTGAAAAGAATTAAACATTGTTATTGAAATATCCTGCTGTGTTTAAAAAAGTAGAAGATGGGCTCATTTGACTTCATGACCAAATAGGTAAATTTTCTCATATTAGAACTTCATATAATTTTGTAATAAAGCTTCTTTTTTAAAAAACATAGGAATAGCCACTGTATTAAAATTGATATTTAATCTTTTAAAAAATTTCTGTACTTAGAATTGAAACCAGGGGAATTTTGTAACTGAGCTACATCCCAGAACTTTTATTTATATATATTTTTTTATTTTGAGAGTCTCACTATGTTCCTTAGGGCCTCACTAAATTGTTGAGACTGATCATGAACTAGCAATCCTCCTTTCTCAGTCTCCCAAGTTGTTGGGATTACAGGCATTTGCCACCATGTTGGACAACATATTTTCAAACTGAACTATTAATATCAAAATGATAATATGAAAAATGTTATCCCCAAAGTCACATTACTAGAGAATAAATATAGTTATAATTATAAGAAAAGGCAATTATCTTAATTCATTATTGCTTTTATGGAATAAAGTCAAATGTCTTTTTGATGCACATTTTGTATACTGAAGTTATAGGAATTGTGTTAGAAGTAGAATACACAATCTTTAACCTTAAGAAGACTAGCTTAGTCTGCCAAGGTGGCATATACCTGTTATCCCAGGGATTCAGGAAGCTGAGGCAGGAGGATAGAGAGTTCAGGCCAGACCCAGCAACTTAGCAAGGCACTTAGCAACTCAGCGAGACCCTGTCTCTAAGTAACATACAAAAAAGGGTTGTGGATGTGGCTCAGTGTTTGAGGGCCCCTGGGTTCAATCCCCAGTTCCAAAAAAAAAAAAAAAAAAAAAAAAAGAGAGAGACTCTAAGTTTGGCAGGATACCTTCACAGCATTCTTACTGGAAAAAGTACAGTTGTGAACTAAAATTACTAAAGATCAGATCTTGACTCAGCTAATTTCTAGCTGTAATACTCTCAGCTAATTTCTTCATTTTTCTGTAGTTCAAAGTCCTTACCTGAAATAGTGATGGATAAGATCACCTACCTTTCATTATTGTTGACTTTCCTTTTAGCCTTGTTAACAGGCATTTCTATATCAATTTGCAATGCAAACAATTAGATTTGTTCCTTAAATATCTATTCTTGGTTCATTGCTTTTCTTTCTCCACATTTGTGTTGCATGATTCCATTCACTCAAGTTTTCCTTAACATTTATTTAGTGATGAAGGTCAATGTTAACTCACCAGGCTGGATATCTTCCCAAAGTTTGTAACTTCTTCACTGGGCATATTCATCTGGTTGTTTGCACAGGCGCCTCGAACAGCTACAGAATTGATTTCCTCATTCTCATTCCACTCTCAAATTTTCCCTCCATTTTAGTAACACCCTAGTAATCAACATATTAGGAAATGTTCCAAGTCAAATTTCATCCCAAAAGCTCCATACTTGTAATTCCTTCACTCACTTTATCCAACATGCTTTTGTGGGAAGTACAAGTGTCATCCTATGGCATAGTTCACTATGTAAAAGAAAAACAAAATCTTTTTTGTCCAGATTACCATTTTGACATGTACTTCTTCCAGAACACATTTATTGCCTTTCTTTTGGCAGATAAGGCTTTATATGCCTTAAGACATATAAGTCTTCCTCTTGCTTCTGCAGTCTGGTAATAGAAAGCTTATGGACTTACCTTGATTTTCATCACAGACCATTTTTTCTCACAGCTATATTAAATTTATCTATTTAATTTTCTTTACTTGGGATAGCCTTTGGTATTAAAGTATCTTGAAATGAAAATTCAGGAGGTTCCAAGTTGAATTTAGTTTTGCTCATTTTAGTATCTATCATATTTAAAATTATTTGGTTATACACTGTTTTTCACCTCACCCTCCACCTGTATGCTTATGTATGTACAGGGCAGCTGTCTATCTATTTCATTTATCTTTGAGTATTGAGCAAAGCACCTGTCAGTAATTGGTAGAAATAAGGTTTATAAAGCAATAGGGAAAAAAGTTGTTGGAGTGAGGGACTTTACCCAACATAATCTCCATTAGTTCCTATCAAAAATGACCACAATAATTGTATCAACTAAGTGACAATGGTTATTTACAGGTAATAGTATATGATAGATATTTTAGTCCTCAACTTCCAAAGAGAGTATCACCCATATTCTTTGTATATGAAAATTATAGCAATATCACTAAATGCTGATTAATAGAGTTATTCAAAATAAAACCAAGATTATTAGTAAGTTACTTTTTAAAAAGTTTCATATTTTTGTTATAATTATTAATATACTGGCATTTTCATGGTTTGAAATAACAAATTATTTTAATAAAATTTTTAAAGCAAGTCACCAATATTTTAAAATAGTATTTTCCCCAATTTTAATACTAACCTACATGATGTGACTTCTGAAGATATTCCCCTTTTCCATTATTGAAATAGTTTTCTACATCATCAAAATCCTCTATGATTTGCAGACAAAATAGTAAGAACTAAGTGGAAGAAAAGTGAATAGTTCAGCTTCCTCACAACTTCTAAACTTAAATCACTTTCTACTACTCGGGTTGTGTATATGTTTACACAAACATCATTTTAGAAACATCTGTCAGTATAATCTTCAGTAAAAATGTTCATATTCATAATATTTGAATCAAAATATATTTGAGTTCAATATGACAGTATATAAACAAGAGAATAAAAATAGCTTCTTTCCTGTATTTTAGTTACTTCTTACTGTCTCCATCAAAGAAAAATTTTCAAAGCCTTAATATGTTCTAATGGGATATTTCATTCTGCAAAGCAAAAGCATCTTTACATTTATAGAAGACTTTTAAAACCTGCTGCAATTTTTTTAATAGCCCTAAATGGATTCACGACTTGCACTAAGCTCATCTTGAGCTATTCTTAGGTAGGCACTTATGTGTAGAAGGACAGGTCCATACCGAGGATGTGATTCATGCACCTGAAGACCCCAATTATGAGAAGATGTCAACTAGAATCACCAAACCAATTACTTGGAAAAAAGGAGAAGAATGATTTTAACAGCAGGAGAGAACAAAGAAAGAAGTGGTCCTTTGGTACTTGCAGGGGTTGTGAAGAACAATTTCCTAGCTGCTGTGAGATATTTTTTCTTGTCTACAGCACTCCTGATAGGGAAATGTCTGAATTATTGCCAAAAAACACTGATACTGAAAGAAGTAACTACTTATTGACATTAATGATTCTATCGAAGTACAGTTACTTGAATTCAGCAAATTATTTGAGTTGATTATAAAAATCATATTCAAAGAGTTCATTCATTATAAGTAAATGTGACCATTTCCTAATAAAAATATTAGTCTCTATTTTAACTTGTAGATACAGCATTCATCCGTTTTGCCTTTTAAAATCTTGGATGGTATTAAGAATGAAGATGACCCTACTTGCTAAAAAAGATTACAATATATATAATGGAAAGATTTCAAACATACCATTTCTAAAAAGTGAAACAATATGATTTAAAATGTCAGATTTTAGATATATGGATAAACTTTCCATAATCCATCATCCAAAACAAACTATATTATTTAGGAACAACTTGAAGGCAGACAAGCTAAAATCATGTTTCATAAAATCAAAGGGATTGTACTCAGGTGTTAGTGTCAAGAACACAGAATGATATTTTAGAGATGTGTATGTGAGCTGTTGTTTCTTTCTGTTACCTAAGTAGCTTCATATTTTCAAACTCTGCTCTCAAATCCTACTCCAATTTTCATTAAAATCATCTAGCCTGTTCAATAAAATCCAGTGGAATCAACATGAACAGTATCGATGAAAGAAAAAAATAAAACCTGTGCTGCTGAGCAGTATACACAAGGTGATTCCATTGGAGGGAGGTGGTAAACATACATAAATATACAATGTGAAGAAAGAAGATTTTCGTGTTACACATGTTCATAGTTTTTAAATTTTCAGTATATTCTAAGTTAAATATGAAATTAGGAAAAAATCTTCATTTGTTTTGAATATGAAGTTCTGTATACACGTAGATACTTTATAAAATTCACTACCTCTCAGGGGAAGCTCATCTTGCCATTCTTTCTACAGGTTATCCTCTTTATATATCCTTTTACCCTAGTTTCATATTTTTCTCATTAGCATCTTACACTAGCTAAGATTGTATATATTTTACCTGTACATCATGCTTTCTGTTTTCTGTTTAAAAATCTAATTCCAAGAGTTTATCTGCTTGTTCATTTCTAAATCTCTAGGACCAAAATATTAATACATGATAGGCAAGTACTCAGTGCATACTAGACAGATTAAATAGTATGTATAATTTTGTTCATAAATTTATTAAAATGCATATGTACACACACTAATATATAAATATGTATTACATAGAGAGAGTCACCGTTCCTTTGTTTTGTTTGTTCCCTACTTTTAAATAAAGGGAAGAAAGAGATACAAATAACAAAAATTTCAAAACTATTTGAAGAATGAAGTCTGTTTATGTAAATAACTGCTGTTTTTAAGACACATGACAAAGTTTAAAGTGCTTAATGAGAGCATTTGAAAAGTAATCTTTTAAACACCGTAAGAGCAAATGAGGAATGTGATAGATTTATGTTTATAAGCAAAATTGTTGCTCCAAGTGTGCATCTATGGGTTTTCACAATTCATTTCATTTCTATTACAGTCTTTGAAAACAAACCAAATCCCATGATGTGTGCACTGTTTGCTTCCTGCTGAGGAAGAATGTGTATCCAGATGAAAAATGTGCCAGCTACCAGGACAGTGGCCCTTTGTCAGAATCTTGAGCCTTAAAAATTAAACTATGAATTAATTTCATTCACAAACACCTTTTTGTGTTCTGATAGAATTAAAAGGCTGGGATGAGTATTTTGAAGTCAGAATGCCAAGATGACCTTAAGTACAGGTATGAAGAAGAGAGCCACTCATCCTTACCATAGCACATAAATTGAACAGTTTGGTGATCAATTACTAAGAACAAACCACAGTCAAGACACCAGGATAAACCCCAGGGAGGATACAAAGATGAGCACCCTATGACCCTTCCCACCTCTAACAGCATCACCCCCATTCCCAATGCTATCATTTACTGAGCTCCTGTTATATGCCAGACACTAAATGAGGCACAGTAGTTCTACGCATCTTGAAAGTTTCTTGAAAAATTTCTTTGGCAATGTATTGTAATCATCATTTCACAAAAAAGAAATGGAGATACAGAGAGGTTGACTTATTTCTTTCAAAACTCCTATTCATTACCTCTTGGTGTATGTGTCTTTTCTATGAGGAAGCTTTCAGCACCCAGAAAACATACTGCAATGGTCATCATAAGTGTTGATTTCACCTGTGATTCTTTGGTTCAAAAATAGACACTAGAATCCATTTAGGCTATTAATAATCTCTTAGAAATTTCAAATCAGGAATGATAGCTTCCAATTCATTTGACCGGAATATTCACACACATTAGAAATAAATTCAATATCCTTTGGATGACACTTCATCTGCAAGGGGAAGCAGAAGTTAAGTCTGCATAAAGAATGAAGCAAGCAAGCATGTACAACAAAGAAGATCTGATGCACATTTTGAGAGGATTTCAATTTTCTTTGGTAAAGTTAAGGTATATTTGATTCTTTGGGAAGTTTCCTCTTTTGACAAAGATTAAAGGAAATTGCTGTGCGGTTCAACAAACATCTGCAAACATGTGGTGGTGATTTGCTAGTGTACAGAGCAAGCCTCCAGTCTAGTATGCTGTTGCTTTCAAATTCAATTTCTGATCCCTTAAGAGGAATCTGGTATACTTACTATGCTCACTAATATCTCTGAATGTTGATACACTCAAATGGTGACTGCTAATTTTCTTTTTAAATTTTACCACAGAGGTGCAATACACCAAACAGAGCATTATGTGTCGAATTTGGCTCTTTCCTCTATAATATGATTTTAATATTATGTCATCTTTGATGGAGCACTATCATATTACTCTTTCTCTAGTAAAATAGAGACATTTCTGTATGGTGAATTCAAAGATCTACCAGAAATTAATTTTTAAAGAAACATTAAGAAATATGTATTTGGAAGGGAATTAATAGGAACTGTATTTCTTTGGGTTAGAAAATTTAATAAAAGAAAACTGTCCTTAAAACTGCTGATTTATTGCAGATATAATTTCAAACTACATAGCAGAGATAGTGGTGCTGTTGAAACACTACCAATAATAGTTATTACCGTTATTAATAATAAGACTAGCACTAAAACTTATTTCTACTACTATCATAGCAAACATTTATATAATACTTACTATGTGTCGAAATTGTTACAGAAATTAACTCAAAACTCTGGATATAAAATCAGAAAGTATTAGTTCATGTAGTTTATATCTTGAGTTGGTACTGTATTAAATCCAAGCAAGCAAGTCATTTGAAATGATTTAAGAAAAATGTTCCTTGTCACTAACATATCAGAAATTTTTCTACAATGAAATGTGATGATGGAAATGTAAGTGCTGTCTGAAATTCACAACAGTATGCACATAGAATTGATTTTACTCTGCTCTAAATGCCTGCCATTGTGGTTATTGACTTTAATTAATAGTAAAGAAATTTAAATTTTTGAAGACTGTGGAATCGTGACTAATGATTTAAATTATCTTTTGTTTATCACTAATGACTAGAAATTTTTACCATTTCAAATCTTTAATGGATTTATCTTTATTCACTTCAGTGGTCAGGCAATTGTGCATGTCATACCTTACATTACAATTGTTTTAATATCTTTTACATATGTTGTAGTACATTTGAACCTCTGTTCCTGTCAGTGTACTCAAAGTTAACATTTGGTGTAATGAATCCCTGAGTTTCTTCAATATGTTTTGAATCTCTTCACATGAAATGAAAATTTCTGTTCTGTAATTAATGATGCCATATACTCCTTTTAAATAAGGATTTTGTCAGGCTATATAACTAATGACAGAGTCACCTAAATGACCAGTTGGCATCATTAAATTTACCAACAACTGTGCAATCATCAATTCTAATTAAATTCTAAGTATGTCTTTTACCAACATGTGAACACTTTTTCTAATTGGGAAGGACCGTGATGAATAAGTTTAATGGTGCCAAGTTGGTCATTTAAGGGTTTTAGTAGTTTAGTGGGAAATCACTTGGCTTTGAAAGCATTCCTTTTCTATTCCTCAAAATTTTTGCCAATGGGAATGCATCCGTGTGATAAAATTTTTCTAGAGAAAATCATGAAAGCTTCATCTATAGCCCACTTACTGCATTTGGCAGTGACCAGAGGTGTTTTAGGGACAGCATGTTAGCACAGCAGCTGAACTCAAACTATGAAGCACTAAAGGGATACTAAAGAGTCAATGCAGAGTGCATGTGATGAGTAAAACCCTCAGGTCTTTGACTAGAATTTCGTTCTAGAGAAATTATTTTTCCCTGTGACATATCAAAACAGTTAAGGAAGCCATCTAGCCTTTTCTTATCTTTTGTTTCTCCACAGCATGTAGAAAATATTGTCAAACACATACAAGATTGTTGAATGAATGAATGAACTGCAGAAGTAGCTCAGTGACAATATCACTTTTTAGTTTTGAGCATCTAAGAAATAAAAGCAATAATATCTGATATTTATCAAATGAATTATATTCTGGTGGCTAGACTAAGAGAGTTTTACATGTTTTATGGTCTATAATACCTGAAAATAGAATCAACCAGGATTTTAGACAGAAATAAGAAACCAGTTTAGTTGTTTAAAAATTTAAAAGGTTAAATATAAGGAAGTAGTTTCTTCACCGTATTGTAAACATTGGGACTGTGTGGACTCTAGGGTATCCTACAGCAAGACCTGACAACAAAGCAGTTACCACTGAGCCACAGCGACCTTCAACAGACCAGGGCTAGAGCACACATATGGACATCTCTCTCTTCAGTTGCTGGCAGAATATGTCAATGCAGTTGGGAGATGATCATTACATCAGATGATCCCTCTGAGCTTTACTACCTAAAGCTCAGAGGAAGGCTGTTTCCTAGTAACTTTTTTTAGTCTAAAACTTTAGCAACAATACCAGTTTTGCATTTTAGCTCAAACTGTACAGGAAGGAACAAGGGAACTAGGTAGAAGGAGATTCTGAGTCCCAGTAATCATGTTCCTTGGATTATATTATTCCCATTTGCAGATGTGGAAATTGTGACTCAGATAATTTAAGCAACTTGCTCACAACTGCAAAGCTACATGCAGTGAAGAAGGCATTTAAATTAGACAAATCAGTTCACAGGAACTGTAGAAAGGACAATGTGAACATTTCACAATTTCATGGGCTTGTATTAGCAGTGGTAAATTGTCTTTCACATCCTGAGGCGGTCGTAGACTACAGTGTTTAGGTCATAGGACCAGAGAAAAAAAGAATGTAACAAACCCAATATTGACTCTTTAACTTCTGCTCAGAAGTGACACACATTTGAAATAGAAATAAGCATAATAAATTTTGATACTGCACAAAGGCCAACACAAATAGCATTTAAAAATAATTGGTGGGAATGACAAGAGGTGAAGTTGAAAACAGAAAGGTCTGTATCACCATGCAGGGGCTAGTAGGGCTGATGTAGGATTTTTGTCTCTGTCTTTAGATTAATAGAAAACCATTAAAGAACTAAAAGCTGGGGACTGACATTATTTGTATTTTACATTCATCATGATTTTCTAAAAATATCAATTTATTCAACTTTCCAGTTCCACATATCTGAGAATTGAAAGCTACTTTTCCCAGAATGCTCATCTACAGCAGGATAAACCAGTCATAGAGAAATCATTGTGTGGGGGTTGGTGGTGGTGAGGAAGAATGTGGTATACTAAAAGTGCAACCTGACAATTTGGAGGGCTGATGAATAACTATGCAGACACTTTCAGATCAAGCAGGACAGAATAGGTGTGAGGTGCATTATATCACAAACACCAGAAAAAATTTCACTTTAAACTTACTATAGCTGTCCTGAAATTATAAATAGGACCATGAGAGAAAAGGAGTGAGATTAGGTTTAATCAACAAAAGTCTAAAAAAAGGAAATTATTTTCCTACTTCTGCACAAAGAGGAAAAGATTTTACCAGAGAGGAACCAAAAAGTCAAAACCTTTATTTAAAGTGGAAACATGGACTTTTTATGCATAAAGAATATTAAGGACTCAAATATCAAATCAGGGCTAAAGGCTACCCTAATCTGGCTTTCTGAACTTGCCAAACCTAGATTTACCTACAGTTCTTGAAAAATCTATCTTTGAAAATGTCTTTAGCTTGGACTATTTTGAACCACTTTATCTACCAATAAATTATAAAATTACTTTTTATAAACTGAGAAGAAAATTGAGGATACTAGAAAATAAAATTCAAGAAATAATTATAAAGCCCAGGACACCAAGAAGGCATGAAAGCAACTAAACTTTAGAAACTCCTGTGACCTAGAAATCAGGTACAACAGAATTTTACTTCATTTCATTTACTGTTGACTACTGCATCTGTCAGCAAGGCAGACAGGCTTTCTTAGCTTGACAGTAAATACAGCCAACATTTAAATTATATTTAATATATTATATTCCCCTCCATTTATGGAAGATACTTCCTGGTACTGTTTTCTAAGGATAAATGTTAAAATGTGGGAGAAGATGTTGCACCAGGTGCTACTCATGATGGTGGTAGGTGCTGAGCCCCACATACCATGGTATGGGTCACAATTATCCATGCAAGTACTATTTTTGGTGGAGGGATACTTTGGTTGTGGGGAAAAGAAGCATTTCTTGACAGACAAATTCATGGTATACCATCTGATCAGATAACCTACTTTTCATGCTTCATACATTTGCTAAGATGTATTATTTATTGAGCATCAAGACTCATATATATATTTCCAACTGTTTCTTTACCTGCTCCCATTATGGTTAACACAAAAGGATATTCAATTTACTTGTTTCTTATTTCATACTTCTGAAGAAATGTTAAGATACTTGGAAACAGAGAGTTTACTTTGATAATATAATAGCACAAAGACTTTCAAATAATACAATTTTAATAGGAATTGATCTTTATTTCAGTTGGATATTTTTAAACATTTCATGCTGAGAAACTTAATAAGGATTACATTTATTCTTGGTAATCATCCTGTGAATTAGTTACTCTTATTATTACCACTTTGCATAGTATAAAATTTAGAGTTTTGGAAGGATATTGAAGTTTGAGATCATAACTGGTACATGTTAGAACTGACTTTTTAAATTTTTTTTTGATTTGTTCTAGTTTGTTGTACATGACAGAATGCATTTATACGTTTTGATAGATCATACATAAATGGAGTGTGATCTCTCATTTTTCTGATTGTACATATTGTAGGATCACATTGGTCATGCAGTCATATATGTACATGAGGTAATAAAGTCTGTTTCACTCTACTATCCTTCCTACCCCCACACCCCTACCCCTCCCTTCACTCTCCTCTACCAAATATAAAGTAACTCTATTCTTCCCCCCCACACTTATTGTGAATTAGCATCCATATAGAGCTGATTTTAAACCTAAAAAGCCTAACATTATTGTGCTCACTTTTAATCATGATATTAAATCATATTCTTTCAACCTTAAGAAGCATGACAATTATGACACAAATCTGAAACATTTCATTTTGCTTAATGAATGCTTTAATCATAAAAAATTATTATTTATTCAAAGAAGAGAATTTGATTAGTACTGAAAAAGTGAAGGAAAGTGGTACCTGTATAGACAGGGCAAAGACAGAAAACAATTATTTGACTAATATAGGAAATGAAAACAAAGTAAGATGGAAATAAGCTATTTTTTTTTAAATTTAACAATATCAGTCATTATTTAGAAATTTGAGTATATATCATTTGCTTTAATCTTTTCAACAAAACTGTTCATTAGGTGGTGATTAAATTGATGCTGAGATAGTAACCAGTTTAAAGAAACAGAATGTTTAAAAGACGGCATAGGATTATATCTGATTCTTGCTTAATAATCATTTTAATATGATAAAAGTAATTTATAATCATAAAATATATGTAGAATTATAAGATATTTATGTGTAGAGCTCAAATGGGTTTACCCTGTAACCAGAATATTAGAGTAAAAATTCACATAGTAAGTCTCACTGTTTATTGGGTAAAATATTTTATAGAAAAAGTACATATCCTCAGAATCTGTATTTACAAACATCTGTTGATTAACATAGTAGAAATATTTGTAATGCTAATAGTCTTTCATCTTTCAGGATAGGCATATCAAAAGCTTTACCATTTTGCTCACTAACTTTATAAATACATGAGATAATAGTCTTAATTTTTGCACTATTGATCAAGCAACTCTTTTGCTTTAAAATGCAGTATAAAACTTCTACATTTTTGAAGCTGAAAGGTAGTGGTAAATTCCCCCAACAAAAACAACATCTGTGACTGTAAGACAAAATAATTTGGATTAATAATGACTTACACCACAAAATATATTCACATTCATTTTAACTCATAAATAAATTCCTTTCCTCTTGGAATGTTTTGTGTCTTGACTGTGATTTTACAACTCCTTCTGCATCCTCAATAATCAGATAATGGAATAAAACTAACAAGGCATTTGAATAATTTTGGTAGCATTTTCCCATAATAATGTTAAAATTTAGTAGAAGCTTTTATAATTAATTCTATTTAATTGGAGATACTGAAATTGAAAATCAGGATTTTATAAGATATATGGATAGAGAAATTCTGAAAGATTTATGGTGCTTTTAAAACCACATATCCCATACATAATTTTAGAATTAAAAAGGAAAGTAACTCATATTTTCACAGAAGACATAATGAAAAAATATTGAAAATATATTGGTCCATGGGCAAAATTTAATCATTTACACAAAATATATGACCATGAATATTCAGATATTTTTAGCTTATTTGAAGACTACTCAAGGATTCATATCTCTATATATCAAGTCATTCTTGGGGACAACTGAGAAAAGAACCCATTTTTCTTTTCCTTTTATAACTTTATTGAGGCAAAATTGAAATACAATAAAATGCACATATTTGAGGTATGCAATTTGATCAGTTTTGACATATTCGATACTCATGTAACCAACACACGATCAATATAAAAAGCATTTCCATTATTACTTTCTTTAAAATTTGAAATCATGCAGACTGTTTCCTCATGCTTTAATTATACTAGAAATCAACCACCTTCAGATATATATAATCTCACTTCCACATGTAAATTACTTCAAAATTAAATGCCACACTTATAAATATCTCACAGGTAAAGGAAGAAAGCACAAGAAAAGTAAATAAAAAGTGCTTTGAACTAAGTGATAATAAAAGCTTAAAATAACAAAATCTCTGGGATTAAACAGTACGCAAAAGAACATTTATAACTTAAAGTACTTGTATCAGAAAGAAGCTACAGTAATAATCAAATTATTTTCAAATTAGGTAGTAAGACTAGGAGCAGAAATATATAAAATAAAGAAAAAATAATATGGCTCAAAGTTGATAAAAATAAAACAATCTAATCAAGAAAAAGCAAGAACACAAAAATCAATGTCGATGGAAAGGGAGCTAGAAATACTAAAAAACATATTAAGGTAATATTACAATTGCATGCAAACATATGTGATAGCTTACATAACATGGTCTACATTAGAGAAGGATTCATGTGCTGTTGAGAGTATATTCAGTCATTGATGGATGAAATATTCTATATATGTCTATAAAGTCTAAATTAGCAATTGTATTTTTTTAGTTCTACAGCTTCTTTATTTAGTTTTTATTTGAAGGATCTATCCAATGGTGACAGAGGCATGTTAATAATACCCAGTATTATTGTGTCATAGTCTATTTGATTCTTGAAACTCAGAATGGTTTGTTTGATATATGTTAATGCTCCATGATTTGGGGCATAAATATTTACAATTTGTTGTGTCTTATTGATGTATAAATCCCTTAAAGCAGTATCAAATGTCCTTTTGTCCCTTTCTATTAACTTTGACTTGAAGTCCACTTTATCTGATATGATGGTAGAAATCCCTGCTTGTTTACAAGATCCACGTGAATGATATGTTTTTTCCCATCCTTTCACCTTCAATCTGTGGACGTCTTTGCCTATGAGATGATTCTCTTGAAGACAGCATGATGTTGGGTCTTGTATTTCAATCCAATCTATCGGTCTCTGTCTTTTGACTGATTGGTTTAGGGCTTTTACATTCAATGCTATTATTGAGGAATGATTTTTATTCCCTTACATTTTGATTTATTTCTGGTTTTTATTTTAACTTAGTTTTTCCTTTGCTTGACTATTCTTCTAGTGTAATTTTCCTCCCTTTGCTGGTTTTAATTTTATTTTTTTATTTCTTCTACATGGAATATTTTATTGAGAATGTTTTATAGTGCAGTCTTTCTAGTTGTAAATTCTTTTAACTTTTGTTTATCATGGAAGGTTTTTATTTCATCTTCAGTTCTGAAGCTTAATTTTTCTGGGTATAGTATTCTTGGCTGGCATCCAGTTTCTTTCAGATTTTGGTCTATATTATTTCAAGATGTTCTAAATCAGAGGGTCTGGTTGAGAAGTCAGCTGAGATCCAAGTTGGTTTCCCTCTAAATGTTACCCTCTGTTTGTCTCTACCTGTCTTTAAAAATTCTATCCTTATTCCATATGTCAGGGGTTTTCATAATATTGTGCCTTCTTCTGGATCTGTTGTAATTTTGTATATTTTGGTTCCTGTAAGCCTCCTGTATTTCATTTTTCATTTCATTCTTTAGGCTTGGGAAATTTTCTGATATTATTTCATTGAAAAGAGTGTATTCCTTTAGTTTGCATCTCTGAGACTTCATCTATCCTGATAAATCCAAAATTTGATCTTTTCAAGTTATCCCATATTTCTTGGAAGTTCTATTCATGGTCTGAGAAAAAAGCCTCTGATAGGACTCCTATGTTAGAGATGTACTTAGGATGTTCCTCTTAAGAATAGAACTCACCCCTATTGATTTTTGTACAAGTAGAACAGCATCTTGGGAACAACTCTCATTGGCTTTGGAGCAAACTGAACTGTCCATATATGGGTTGAGCATGTTTCTTTACATGGGTGTAACAAAGGATGCAAATTATAGATTATATGGGTTCTTTGCCCATAAAGTTGATTGTGACACACTGAATTAGTTACTGAGGAGAAACATGGATGAACCTGAAGTATTAAGTATTTTCAAATGTAGTCACAGAAAGTCAGACAATTAAAGATTTAAATCCAGCTCCAGAAACAACAGTGCTCAACTTTGAACGCTGTCTCTTGATACCAACATTAAGTTTGCTACATTTAGTTAGATCCTTGAGACTTCATTTTTAAAAAGAAATTGTATATCAAATGCAAGCAACTTAAAAATCAAAGAATGCCTAGAGAAAAGACAGGGAAAGAATAGACAAGTTGAAAGATAGGATAAATATACAATAATTCATCAGTTAATGGGACTGAATGAATATTTATTAAGAACCTATTCTTTATGTAAAACAATCTGTTAGATCTAAATATAGTAAGATATTTTATTGCAGATATGACAACAATATAAGTTACTGAATAAAGTTTTTAGGCAATAATGAATATATTTAAGTCAACATGTCCCCAATTCTTTGGGGCCTCTCTTCTGAAAGTAATGCATGACTCAGAATTTGCCCATGTATTTCAAAGAAAGAAAAGAAATCCATAATCCTGTAATGAAAAAGTGAAAATTTATAATAATGCTACAAAGCAAAACTCTGGGAATAGAGATTTCTAATCTAAATTAACCATATTCCATGAGCCTCAAATTTTCCTTCCATAAATGCATTTTCATGGAAAAAATGATAATTTTACAGGCCTATAAAAAGAATATTAAAAACTCTAACATGAATTGAATTGATAATGTTTTATGCATTGGTGTACTATATACATATGAAAAAATAATACTCAGTTTCAACATTTAGTACTAAGTAGCCTTCATTGGCAATGTACTAAAAGTATCTTGTAAACAGTGCAGGTCTTGTGATCCCCTGGGGTCACTTGGATTTAGTTTTGGCTTATTATTTAGCTGTCATAGTTATGTGATAAAATAATTTGGGGCCATAGCAACTGACAGACTTGAAAATTTAAAAACACTCAAATTTTTACAATAAGATCACATTTTATAACTTCAGCAGTAACTTACTGTTACAAATGAAATGTTATTACAGCATTTATTAAATTGGATTTCAGTTCACAACCCTTTCATATAATTAAAATATGAAGTGCGATAATTCAGAAATTGTCAATGATAAAAATATTTTATTTTCACCTTCTTTTCTGTTCTTGAAACATGAGCAAACACTTTATGTGACTATTTGAAAAATGATGTTATATTATTGGATTTTAAAGACACCTTACCTCTGGGATCATACATCAAGTGCACATACATATTTCAAGATGAGATAGATATTAAGTTGACCATTTTTTATTTGTCAGATATAAACTGATACACAGCATCCCTGTTAAAGTATGTATGCCTTTCTGGCATTATATCACTGATTCAATACATGATCTATGTTGCTTAGGGAGACAGTTAACTGTCACAGATCCACAATAGCATGGTCTCCAGAGTGATATATTTCCATCACTAAACTGAGCAAACTCATACATGCAAACACATATGTATTTTATATATATTCACCATTATAATAAAATGGTAGACAGTATAAGTCATATATAGCATTAGAAATTAAAATGATGGAGCTATGAAAGATATTTAAAACTTTTTAATTTATTTAACTTGTCTGTGGGACCCACTAGTTTTGTTTTTTGCTATGGGTCATTCTTTATTTTTTGTTAATTTTTATTTTTATAGGCTGCATTTCAATTCATTGTACCCAAATAGGGTACACCTTTTTGTTTCTTATTTATTATTTTGTGGAGTTTTCTGAGTCAAGACAAAATGATTTTCATGACCCCTTTTAGTAAGTGATAATTTAAAAATATTATGAAGACCAAGTTAAGTCAATAACTAAATTGTTTTGTCATTCAATGTTTTTGGATCTGTGCCATTTTTTAATGTAAGTTAGAGCTAGCAGGCAGGGAAGAAGCTAAAGTACCTAACCATGAAAACAATATAATGTAAAGTGTTTATACTTGTACCTTAATTCTGAGAAAACCAGGATTGTATTGATTCAGAAGAGAACTATATAGCTAATAACACAAAAAGATCTTTCCATAATTACTTAGTCTTGTTCAGTCAAGGATCCCAGTTGAAATTCTGAATGTATAATAACCAAAAAACCATAATGTTAGATATAACAGAAATCTATTTTGAATAAGAAGAAACCATGTGAACAGAAAATCAATGTATTTTCCAATGTCAAAATTTGATTCACATCTGTGATCTTAACTGACCAGTCGGCTACAACATTCTTCGTATGTCTTACATCAATAAATGTGATGACAGTAATATGACAAAAGCATTCTCTTACTTAAATTATTATATTAATATAACATTTATATACAATAAAAACACCTTTTGTTAATATGAAACATACTGGTCTATATGATGGCTCTCAATTTAATAAAGATTCATCTAAACTAGCCATGATTCAACTTATTGCTTAGCATAATAAACAGATCATTAAATATTGTACAGAATTGAATTTGAGTAAAGAGCTCTTTATCTAGGTTTCATTGGGCTAGCTTAATTGGCTTTATTAATGAAGATAATTTGTAATAATAGTTAAGGATGAATGTGTACAACCTAATTTTTCACTGTGAGTATCTAAATGATACTTAAATTGAATACTTTGATTTAATGATTAAAAATAAGTCAGAGTAAATGTATAATTATCTTATAAATATTCAAGTAATAAAAATTAAAATAACAGATGATTACAAGTGCTTTTAAAAAAATACAACTGAGAGACCCTTGGGAATTTTTGTATTAAAATATGCCTAATTATAGATACAGAAAATGATGGTAATAAATAAACAAGAAGTAACAAGAATCTACAGATCCACAAAAATGGGGTGAAGTGAGTAGTGAAATGAGAAATTATCAGTTTTCTATTATTGTTTCAACCTAAGTGTGTATATGTGTGGTGGAAGAGGAGAGCAGAATGATTACCTGTAAAATATTTCTAGGGAATTTTGCTCTTAATGATTGTGAGTTTTAATGAATATAATCCAACCAATAAACCATTTTATCAATTATCTAAGCATGAAATTTTTATCTTAATGTTTTTTATTATATTAATGACATGAATTTCTAATAAACAGGAGTAAGCTACAATGAAATAAAACATCTCCTCTAATAAGAAAAGTACATTATGCAATTGTGGAAAAGTTTTGTAGACTATAAATTAATTTTTCCCCCATTAGCCCAAGATTGCATAATACGGACATCTAAACATCCCCAAATTGTTATAGTATATGTTAAAATAAAAGATCAGGTTTTTCTCACAGTTATGATATGGCATAAGAACTGTGGATAAGCAGAGTTTTGTGTATAAGGTATTCTTTGGGTTTAACTAAACTCTGAAATATGTATATTCATTTTGATTTTGAGATTTTATGTAAGTGTGATTATTTTTGTATTAGTGCATTATAGTTATGCATAATATTGGAGTTCATTTTTACTTAATTATACAAGCACATAAAATAATTTCTTCCAATTTTAGTCCTCAATACTTCCCCTGTTCTCCCTTTCTTCCATTCCAACCAAAATTCCCTTTCCTTTACTGCAGTGGTCTTCTTTCTATTTACTTGTTTTTAAATTAGTGCCTAATAAATATACATAAAGGTGAAATGTACTGTATTATATCCATATGCAAACAAAGGGTATTTCAGTCAATTTTATTCCCTTCTTCCTCCCTTTTCTCTCCTTCCCTTCTGTTCAACCCCCTTCCTCTACTCCATTGGTCTCTATTATTTATATATTTCAATTACATTTAATTATTCTGTTTTCTATATAAGATATCTAATATCACAAATTTATTTTGTAAAATTGTTTTTATTATTATGTGGTAAAATTGGGAGTATATTAAAGAGATTTGAATATTAATTTCAGAAGTTCTTTTCTTCATGCTTTTTCATTAGTCTTAACAAATTATACAAGAAAGTCTCTTTTCTGTGACCTATTCCCACCTATTAATAGCCATAAAGATTCATATTTTTATCTTGTAGATCAGTGTATAGTCTTTGTGCTAGCTACTACTTAAATGCACTGTAAATTTGATGTATTATTTTCCTCAACTTCCATTAGGAGAAATTCTCTTTTTCCATTGTAAGCACATTTAAAAATAATTTAAGAGTAAAAATAAACTAGAAAATATTACAAAATTTATTATGTTTTTAAAAGTTATTTTTTTAATATTGGAGGAATATTTTCAGATAACTTGTTATAAACTACTAGGATTTCTTAATCCGAATTTTATCTATAAAACTCAACATTTTTTTCTTCTTTTCTTTTCATTGGTGAGGATCAGATATAGGCTCTTGTGCATGCTATGCAGGCAGTCTGTCACTGAGTACATGCTGCATGATTTCTAGAATTTAGCATAGAAAAATATTGCACCTTCATCTGAACTAGTATCTAAATGAAATTTAGCATTTCATTTTGTTATAAAAATATCTACCAGACCATCATATGAATAGAATCTGTGTCATCATATTACATGGTTGTGGTACATACCTTAAAACATTATTTATGATCACTATATTGTCCATAATTTTTCAGTTATTTACACATTTGTAGTTTTCTTATCTTCAGATGCTTGTTGTTTCCAGCACAGTTGTGTAATCACTGGACAACTCTGTTGCTTTACCAGCTATTGAAACCTGAAGTTTTAGAGTCCCTCCATGAAAATTCAAATCTTATATTTCTTTCTCTCTTCTATATTATCCTTTCTTTGTTAATTAATATGTAGAAGAAGTGCGATATCTCTCAAAATGTTCAAGGCTGTATAAGTCAAGTGAAAATAATTATTTTTAAAGAATTGTTGTAACATAGATAAGTATGATTGCTGTGTATATAGTATAAGTACACTGGAGAAATTCAAATACGTCTCTTGAAAAGCATTCTTTTAATGTACCTGTTGACCATTTGAATGTCTTCCTTTGAAAACCACATCTACTGAGTTCTATTACCCATTTTAATTTAGTTACTTAGTTTCTAATCATAATTTTAAAAACTATCATCCATGTGTTGTATCATGATGAGTTATTTACCAGTCTATAAGTTCTAAAGATTGTTTCTTCTTGACTCCTTTTTAAAATATCATTTGCGTTATGAAGTAAAGAATTTAGCATACTGCATATGGTTTAAATCTTGTCTTTGTATTATGGTTCTTTGAAAATATTACCTTTAAGAAATAGTTTTGCATAAGAATCTCAGAGTATAACAGAAGTTAGAATCACTATTTCTGGAAAGGCATAAAAACATTTATTTATTTACCCACTCCTTCTTCCCAACAATATAATTTGATTTACATTAAGTCTTATGTACCTCTTGTTAGTGTTGCATAAGTTTAGAAAGTAAAATGCAATTGGTTCTTCTGATATTGCTATCAACTGTATGCTGAATGACCTAAGATTTACAAGTAAGAATTAAGAAAAAATGTATTAGAATGACAAAAATATTTTAGAAAATAATACTATCATAAAAATAGATCGGTGGTTTGGATGAGTTAATCTTAAATACAATGACATTTTGACTGATATAATAAATAATGAAACAACAAGATGCCAGGATAAATGATAGTGTGTTGATAATTTTAAAAGACATGGGAGAAGAACAAGATTTCCTCTTATGTTTGAGCTTTGATCACACACACACACACACACACACACACACATATATACGTATATATATATATATATATATATGTTTTATTGAGTGAAGTTAAAATACACTGACTATTATTCTGATATTGGGATTTGGTATTTGCCTTAAGAGAGCTCCTTGAAAGTAAGAGGCATAAGGGTTGAAACCTAATAACCATTCATCAAGTTCTAATGTGACTATCATTAAAACATAATTATTTTGTGGTATACGTGGTTAATGATTCAATTATTTTCAATTACCAAAAGGTGTCAGGTAACCAATTAAACGTGGGGAGCACATGGTTATTTTATCCTTAACAATATTAACTAGGAGTCAGAATTTAAAAGAAAAAAATTACCTTGTTCAGAATCCAATTTAGGTAGCATGGTGCAATACCCATGTAAATACTGAAGGGACTATCGTTTACCATTGGCATTTGGCATGTTTACTAATGAACTACCAGACTAGTGACTGTAGTGTCCAAATGATTCTTTAAAAATATTGTCAAGAGTTAAAACATCATTGGTAAAGGAAAATGTGAGCTGACCAGAATTCAGAAGAGTGCAATTCCAGTCCCAGCTCTGTTTAACTGTATGATAATGATAAGCCCATTTGGGACATGTTCATTTACCTCCTGGTGTTTGGTTTACATGGTTTAGGAGACATATATAAGACATGTAGGGTCTTTTTTGGTTTTTGTTTGTTTGTTTGTTTGTTTGTTTAAGGGTCAAGTTCCTTTTAAAAAATTATAAAGTGACCCAATTAGATAAGTCCACCAATGTAGACATAGATACCTGCCTATAATTGAGGTCAGAGAACACCCAGAAGATAATTGCCATAAATTCCTGTTTAAAAATAAGTTTGAATGCAAATTTAATAATGATAACTATTAAATTTCAATCAGAAATATCAGATACAGGAATATCCTTAGTTTATTTTATTTATAACAGTCTTTAATTACTGACTTTTTTTTTTAACCCCACAAGCCCATCCAAGAGCTGATGATGCTGAGAATCTTCTCTCAGGAACAAAAAATAATGGGAGGTATTTAAAAGAGTAAGTTAACTAATTAGCTATAGAAAGGATGTAGATTGATTTTATTAATAAAATAAAATATCAAGATGAAAGTATTTGGCATAATGTATACCTATTGATTTCTTCTGAAAATCAAGGTATTTCTTCATGAATTAAAATTTAAAGATATCAGTTTGCAATGATTTAAAAAAGTTTGTCTTAGACGTTCAATAATTAGATTCAAATATAATAATCCATAACACGTGTGTCAGCTATTTTTAAGATGACATAGAAGAATTTGCTAATTAGAATAGCCAGAAATTCATTCTTGTTTTATTTCTACATATACACAGACAAATTAGTTTCATATTCTTGAGTCATATCTCAAGGTTTATATTAGCACTACATGTTAACAATATAAAAATGAATAATATATTCCATAAAAAGTATTTTCTTTAAAGAAAAATCAAATGGGCATGTTGAACTGTCAGTCAAAAATTTAGTTGACAATAACTGCATAATTTAAATTGTATAATTTGAAAGTTTAATATATTTCTGCACTCAAGAAACTACCACCACACTGAAAGTAAGCAAAACATTATTATCCTAAAGAGTTTCCTTTGGTCTTTTGTAATCTCTCCCTACTACCATTCTGCAATCCCTGCTACCAGTAACAACTGATCTTATTTCTGTATTACAGATCAGTATGCGTTTTATAGAATCATATGGCTCACTCAGGATATTTGAAATTCATTTTATTCCATTGATCAATTTGTTAATCTTCATATAAATCAAACTTTATCTGCAATATTATGTCTATTGTATTGTCTTAAGATATTGTTCAATTTCCAAATTTATTCTTCCCTTGCAAAAGTATTTAACTCTTCTAAGTCATTTGTATTTATCTATGAATTTTTATCATACCAATTCTAACAAAATGTGGCTAAAATTTTTAAGCTCAAAATATATTTACAGCAGCACTTTGAGAACGTTGATGTAAGTACAAAGGAAATTTTCACGTTTGAAAATCCATTTAGTTGTGCAATGAAGTTCTTCCACCTAACCTTTAATTGGAAGAGATGAATGCATAATGTAGTGGCATGTTTAAAGATGAACATCTAGAGAAGAATCTAACACAGAGGTCAACAGACATTTTTCTGTTAAAGGATAGTCAACAAATGCTTTAAGACATTGCAGACAACATATTGATTGTTCTAATTAAAAACTAAACAGATTTTTAAAAATATAAATTCAAGAATTTCTTAGCTTGGGTGTGAACAAAACAGGTTATGTGCTGGAACTGTTCAGGACTTCAGTAGAATTCTTTAATACCTTCCAAAGGAGAAGGTACTCAAAATCTGACATTCAGGGTTTGATGTAATTATTTGTACATATATTGTGAAAAAATAAGATGAAATACATAATAACTAAATGACTGGATCTGAGTCGAGGTATTGGGATGTAATCATTCTAGATTATTACTTAGGAATTAGAGTTATAAATATTCACTAATTATTTTAATGTGTTAGTAAGATATAGAAACTCTGCACAAAAATATAGAACAATATTCAGTTTCATCAGCTAAAGGATACTTATGAGGCTTTAACACTGCAAGGGGTAGATGAGGAAGACATTTTTTGGCATCTTGTCTTAACAAAGGTTCTCAGTCTTAGCAAAAATACAAAATTGCCAAGTCCTTCAGGTGGTTCTCTTTTGGAATAGTGCCATAGGTGGGAGTGGTAGGAATGTCAGCTTTATAATCTATGGTGGCTCTCATATGGCTGTCAGTGCATTTCTTACAAAGAAAAATGCAATTTCTCTGGAAAATGCAACATGTATTGAAATATCACATATTTGAAATTATATGTTCTTTAAAAATTTAAAATATGTTTAAGGAGAGGGAAATGCTAACAACCTTGCTTTGATCATTACAGATTTTATACATATATCAAATTATCACACTGTCACAGATATATATATGCAATTGAAATAGTAATTATTAATTTAAAATAGAAATGTTACATTTGAAAAATATTGATTTGATATTGATTTTAATTAGAATTATTATTTTAAAATGCATTGTATATTTTACTCACACAACATGATATTACAGAATGCATGATGATAATAAAGTGGTTACTATGATAAAGCAAATTAACCTACCCACCATCTTACATAGGTATCCTTTTATTTATTTATTTTTTGTACAAAAAAAGCAGCTCACATCTAGATTTAGCAGAAGTCTCTAATATTATACAGTTTCAGTAACTGTAGCTCTTATATGATGATCATCTTGGCCATTAGCTGTCTTGGTCATCAGGTCAATGGCCATGATATCAGTGCTTGTGTTTAAGTACTCCTTACTTAATAAACTCTCCAGAGCATAAGAATGGTGATGCTAGTCAGGCACAGTGGCATACATCTGTAAACTCATTGGTTCCAGAAGTTGAGGGAGAAGATCACAAGTTCAAGACCAGCCTCTGCAACTTAGGGAGACCTTATGCAGATCTTATCTCAAAATAAAATATAAAAACAGATCTGGGAATGTAACCCAGTGGTAAAGCACCCCTGGGTCTACTCCCCAGTAACAGAGAAAAAGAAACAAGAAAAGAAATGGTGGCTGACAAAATGGATGTGCCACAGAGAAGTGGTGAAGTGCTTCTTCTAGGTGAAAAGGTGAGCATTTTTTTATTTAATAAGGAAAGAAAGAACATAGTATACTGAGATTGTTAAAACCTACAGTAAAAACAAGTATGTGTTCCATTCCTAAAAGTGTGAAGTAGAAAACAGATCCCATTGGTTTCACTGTCATGTGTCAAACTACATGAGTTATGGCCACAGAGCACGGTAAGCACTTGATTGAGATGGAAAAGGAATTAAATTTGTGTCCTATAAGGAAAAACAGTATTTAAAAACTTCAGTACTACTCCAGATTGCCAGCAGTCCCTGGAGGTCTTAGACTGTATCTCCTGTGGATAAAGTGGGACTGTTGTAATTGTTCTGGAAATTATTAGAATTAAAAGTATGATATAGGTCATAAAGCATGAGACATAAGAAGTTTTCTACATCAATTTTAAATATAATTAATTATATTGAACTGGTTAGTATTAACATCTTTAGATAAGAAAGGATGTTTATAAATATTTATTTATATACCAATTAGCACAGAGGTACAAAGGCAAAGATTAGCCATTAGTTAGATTTGATTTTTCTTTCCTTCTGAAGAAAAAATTGGGAACTGGGATATAGGTAAGCAGCTGATTGCTATGGTTTGAAAGAGTAAGAATAGAGTAATGATGGTGTTTTCATCAGCTTTCTCATTGCTGTGGCCAAAAGGCTGACAACAGTTTTAGAGAGCAAATCTTCCATTCCTCTGAGCTCAAGGTAGGGCACAACATCATGGTGGAAGAATGTCATGAAGGGAAGCAGTTCAAGACCTCACAGTAGGAGGCAGTGAGAGAGCTAAACTCAGTTCACAAAATATATACCCTAAAGGCACATCGTCAGGGACCCATGTCTTCCTGCTACACCCTACATGCCTTCAAATTGCTGCTCAGTTAATTGCTATGAGGGGATTAATTCACTCACTGGGTTAAGGCAATCATTTCACTGCTAAACCTTCTAGCATTATTTCATACATAAGCTTTTGTGAGACACCTAATCTAAACCATAACAAATGATCAGAATCATGGATAATTAATCTTATTTATTCAGGAAGTAATATTAGAGATATAACACTGTTAAACATTGAATGCTTCCTTTTAACTATGCTAAAATAAATATATTAAAGGGTTTTCTAATTCTTCCCTGACAGGCAATCAGTCCTCTATATCTGTAGATTTTATATGTAAAGAGTTAACCAACTGGAGATCTAAAATATTTGAAAAAAATTACATCTATATTGAGTATGTACATAATTTTTCTTTTTGTTTTTGTCTAAATAATACAACATATGAACAATTAGCATTCAATTTACCTTATACTTGGTTAAAAGTAAACTAGAGATTATTCAAAATATGCAGAAAGTGACAGATAGGTTTTATACAAATACACTATTTTATATAAGAAACTGGAGCCATCTGTGGACTTTGACAATTAAGGGATCCCAGGTACATCATTCTAGATCTTCAGAAATTATTAACAGTTTAGATGTAAAACATTATCAGTAAAACCTACCAACCTCTTTGCCAATAATTTTATTTTCTTTAATATCCTGCATTGTACTGGGCTTATAGTTAATAATTACAGATTACTTTAACTGACTTTGCTTTATCTTCATATACTTTGCTGGAAAAAGCATCATTATCTACCTTTTCATTATGTCCTTAACAATTATCTTCTAAAGCAACCAAAGATTATTAAAATAAAGTTAACTATGCAATTTATTATAAACTCCATGAAAATGCTTACTAGTTAGAAATACTCAAAGTTCTCATGGATTAGCATTAGGGTCAAGTTATTCTAAAAAAAAAATCATGATTGTCATACCCTACAATTTTTTCTCATGCATTCTCTTAGTCACCAGACATATTAATAAGCATCTATTTAAATAATCTTGGGATTGCTAAATTTCCCTTAATGCCATACTAAAGTCAAGATAGGTAGCATCTCATTACAAACATCTCCACTCAAATATTGAGATGGCTATCACTCAGCAAAAACATCTAAGTAACAGAATTTCATCACTGTCGTTTTCCTCTAACTTCCTTTATAGGAGGCTCACATAGATATTTTTCAAAGTAGAAAATGTCTCTTAGTATCCTAAATTGAAGTTGGACTCTGTCTTTTCATTTCAAAGGACTGTATCCATTTTGTTGATAGAAATAAAAAAGATTAATGACCCATTTTTCTTTGGCAACAGCAGCATTTTACATTATAATAGAGAAATTCAATCAGGCTAGAAATGACAGTCTTTGGTCAGGAAATATATGAGAACATCGGAGGCATATGAATCAAGCATTTAAAATATATTTGTTGACAATGCAGCAAAATTCAATTGTTTTAGGAACTACCTAATGGATAACTCATTCCTCCGTCAAATATTTTACAAACAATGCTATTCTTGAGGTTCTTAAAAATCATAGCAGATGATCAAAATATCTTCCTGCTGTTTTCTCTGATCTCTGATATGTAAGTTATTGTTAGAAAATGAAGAGTACTTGAAGTTGTGTGTCAATTTTTTTAGACAACTAGAATTCTATTTAAGGATCTATTCTTTCAGAACTTAAACGATAAGCTTAGTGGTCTTAAAGAATTAATGAAGCTTCTCAAATAAATATCAAATTTGTTCTAGGTGAATATTTGGCATATCTGTTTAATATTGGCATATCTTGTCTCTAAAATAAAATAACTAGAAATATTTTAAAGTAGATTATTTTGGTTCAATGTTAATGGATCTATATTTTTCCCAACATAAATAGAATATTCATTTCCATTTTTAATTTGAAGGAAATATGGAAATCATTTATCATAATAATTAGTTATGAAAATGAAAAATAAAGTTAAGTTCAGAGAGTCATATATTTCTAAGTAAATTTGTCATGCCAGTAGTATGTATGTTTCATTAATTTCTAAAAAAAATTTAATTTGTTGTCATGTTTGTACCTGTCTTGTCACTGTCCTCATCACTACAGTCCTCTCAAGAGTCAGCCAGATTATTCCTTGGGAAAAAGTCAGTTTTAGTCATCATGAGAAACAATCAGATTCCACAGCTAGGTTGTGAAATTGGACTTTGTGTAGAACATTTGATCAATTTCACGTTCAGAAACTTGCATTTCCTGCTGTTTGTAGAAGAGAGCTGTCTGGGCACCAAAGAGAAAAATCACAATGACCGTGACATCCTCATAGGTGAAGTCACTTGGTAAGCTCTCCCCAAGACCACAGGGTCACAGGAGCAGTGATGCCTACCAGGGCTTTATCCTAACTAGTAAGACAAATCCAATCTCTTCCTGTACAGGCACAGATGTAGGTGCTTAAAGATTCTAATGTTCTCTGAATATGTCCACTGCATGTCTTTAGATAAAGATGAGGAGTGAGGATAGAAAATGTGACAACTAATGCTGTTTTGGGCAGGTGGAGACATTTCTTATTGTCTTGTAGGTTTGTAATTGCATTAGAGAAAGACCATTTACTGCTTTTCAGGCTACGTGCTGGATAAAAGCTGTCTTGAAATCTGAATAAGGGAGTATGCTGGAGAAGAATAGTATTATGGCATTTGCAAATAAATGGGTAGAACTGGAGAATATCATGCTAAGTGAAATAAGCAATCTCAAAAAACCAAAGGCCGACTGTTTTCCCTGATAAGTAGAGAATGATATATAATGGGGTTGGGAGTGTGGGGAGTGAGAGAAGAATGGGGGAATTTTAGATTATGTAGAATGAATGAGAGGGAGGGGGGTATGAAAAATGGTTGAATGAGGCAGACGTCATTACCCTATGTACATGTGTAATTACATGAACGGTATAAATCTACATTGTATACAACCATAGAAATGAAATGATGTACCCCATTTGTGTACAATGAATCAAAATGCAGTCTGTAAAAAATAAAAAATAAATAATTAAAAAATGCATGTGAACTAGTTAATACATATGTTGTAACGTTTCAACTTTAATAATAATTATTATTAAATTTCCTGTACTTGGATAATATCCAATTTAATCATCAAAACAATCCTATCAGCAAGCTATATTTATTTCATTTTATGTTGTAGGAAACTGGGGTTTAGAAAAGGAAAATGAGTACCATAAGATTAAAATTGGCTTTCAAATTTAAATGTGTCTAGTCCCAATGCCATGTCCTTAACCACTACCTGCCTTGCCATCTTCTTCTCTCAGAGGACTGAGATGTGTGTCTCTTGAGCTGAACAAAGAGTGATTTCAAAGAAAAAAACCTCCATTTTATCACTGTATCTTCTTTGGAATTTAGCCTATTGAATATTTATACCTCAAGCAAAAAATATCTGCCCAGAACATCTGAAGAGTGAGTTTTAATTTTTAACATGAAAGGCAACACATTTTCTCGTCATAAATTCTCTGGGAGAACCTAGAAAAAAAGTGTTAATGCCTTTCAGTTCCTGCCATGACACTGCAACACCCTGAGTCAAAACCCCAAAAAGAAAAAAAATGTAAAATCATCGTACTATCTTATTACTTCATATTCTTTAAAATAATCACATCAAATCAGTCTGAAATTTTCAAAGACTAAGCTAGTATAGTTCAATGACATGCAGCAGTGGAGCAATACAAAGCACTATGATGCTCATTTCATCTCGTGTTGGTAGGTAAATCCAAACCTATTGTTAAAATTTAATAAAAACAAAATGGGACAGAAACTTAATGGCAAACAAAAAAGTAAAAATTAAATTCTATGAAAAATAGTATTACATAAAATAATAATACATTTATTATTTATTTTGAAAACTTAAAGGCATCCTCATTATGTCATGCAATGGAAAGTATGTGTTTTTTACCATTATTATTCTAATTGTTCTGAAATTTTAAATAATAATAAGATTTAGAAATATCGACTTGTGTGTATGTCATAAAAATTGTAGACAAAATTTTGTTCTGACGCATTAATATCATTTAAAGAAAGGTAGGTTTTTCTATAAATGGCAACAATGACGGTCTTTCTAAGGTGTTAAAATTCTCCTTGATTTATACAAAGTATATTTTAGATGGACTTAATTATTAAAACAGAAAAAAATAATAAAAAAATATAGTGAAATTACTTTTATTTTTAAATGGGGAAATGATCTAAAAGCAAGGAAACAAGCAGTGGAAATTGATAGAAAATGACTATTAGAAGTTTGGAATGGGATTCTCCATTCCTTCTCCCCACCCCTTATTTTGCTCTAGCTTTCACACATGAGAGAAAAGACTAGACCTTTGACTTTCTGGGTCTGACCTATTTCATTTTGCAAGGCATTTCCAGTTCCATCCATTTACCACCGAATGCCATAATTGAATTCTACTTTATAGTTGGGCAAAATTCCATTTTGAATAGATGCTAACTTTTCCATCCTATACATACATAAATATATCACAGTGAATTTCACCTCTATGTGTAACAGTAATGTACTAATTTAAAAAATTGTAAATAGACAAAAGACCAGTAAAATAGAGGAAAGGGAACAGGAGGAGGGAAAAGGAGAGGGAAAGGGGAAGTACTGGGGACTGAAATGGAGCAAATCATACCTCATGCATATATGATTATGTCAAAGTGAATTCCAGTATTATACATAATTACAATGCACCAATAAAATAATTCCTATATATACATATAATGTATACAAATGTATATTAAAGATTTTTTTACAAGTTTCAAAAGGTACACTCATACATTGTTGGTGGGACTGCAAATTGGTGGAACCACTCTGGAAAGAAGCTTAGAGATTCCTCAAAAAACAAGGAATGTAACTAGCATTCGACCCAGTTATCACACTCTTCAGTATATACTCAAACGACTTAAAATTAGCATACTACAGTGACTCAGTCACATCAATGTTTATAGGAGTTTACAATAGCAAAGCTATGGAATCCACCTAGGTGCCCTTCAATAGGTAAATGGATAAAGAAAATGTAGTATGTATACACAATGGAATATTACTCAGGCATAAAGAGGAATGAAATTATGGCATTTGTAAATGGATGGATCTGGAGGATATCATGCTAAGTGAAATGAACCAATCTCCAAAAACCAAAGGCTGAATGTTCTCTCTGACATGTGGATGCCAAAATACAATAAGGGGTGGTGGGAGGAGAATAGTAGTTCATTGGATTAGACAAAGTGGAATGAAAGGAGGGGAGGGAGATCAGATTAGGGAAGATAGTTAGAATGAATCGTACATAACTTCCCTATGCTCACATATGAATACACAACCAGTGAAACGCCACATCATATACAACCCTAAGAATGGGATCCTAATGAGAATAAGTTATACTTCATGTATATATCATATGTCAAAATATGCTCTACTGTTATGTGTATCTAAAAAGAAGAAATATAATAACTAACTAAATATATAAATGAATAAAGAAAGTTTCAAATGGGTTGGGAATGAAAGTCAGCATTGAGTGTTTGCCTATTATGCTTGAGACCCTGAGTTCCATCCCCAGCAGCACCAAAACAGAGAAAAGCAAAACAAACAAATCGGAATTCTACATGGTAGAAGATACTTTAAACAGCTGGGCATCGTGGCTCAGACCTGTAAACCCAGCTACTCCAGTGATTGAGGCAGGAGCACGGCAAGTTTCAGGTTAGCCTCGGCAATTTAGGAAGACCCTGCCTCACAGTAAGAAATGAAAAGAGTGGGAGATACAGCTCAGTGGTAAAGTGTCCCTGGGTTCAATCCCCAGTTCCTTAAAAAAAAAAAAAAAAAAAAAAATTGCAATACAATGACATCCTCACCACTAGCTATCCATAAGCTCTCAAGGCCTTGAGTGCTGTGGCTATGTCCAGCCTTAGAAGCTTCTACAAATTAACACAGGTAGGAGAGAGAGACTTGCTCTGAGACACTATTTTTGATAGTAGTAAGCAATTCAGATTTGCCCTCAAAATTCAATAGTTACCATATGCATAGCAAATATCAGCAGCTGGAATTGTTGAAAGAAACATGTCAGCAGACATCTACCTCTGATAATCAGAGAATCGGATCAACAGAGAGCTACAATTTCCTAATCCGTCTTTCAAATCCCCAGTGGAATGTCTTCAGCTAAATGTGCAGTATAGAAAATTTATTTATTATTTTTCATACTATACTGAACTCTACTTTCTATTTTTAATGATAAAAATTGTATCTAAAACATGTTAAGAATCTTTGCATTGCTGATTTTGAATAGCCTCAGAGAGTTTGACTTGACAATGTGAACCAAGGTTAAATTTCCTGAAAGTCAAGTGCAAGAACAAAGTGAGACAGACATTCAAAATTGCAGAGTTAAAAAACTAAAGACATTAAATTTGGCTTATCTTGAAAGCAAAAATTATGAAATTTTTATCTGAAATAAAAAGAGGAAAGTGATATGAAATAAGGGTCATTCCCACTTTAGTTCAGAAAATGTGAAAGACCATAATGTTTACATGATAAAAAATTCCATATTTTTTACTATACTTAGATGAACCTCCAGTTTTTGATGAAATCTATCAAGAATTGTTTCAGCATTACTGATTTAACGTTGTTATAGTATAGACCAGCTTTAATATATCAAGGTTTTCTGTTCTTCTGGGAGCTGAATTACATTCTCTGGGGTTTTTGATTTGACATTTCATTTAACTTTCAGTATAATAGTTTTCATGTCCCAGTGATGGTTAGAATATTAGCCAAATTTAAGAATAATTGGTAAATCTGCCCTAAACATGATAATGTCAAAAGGTAGAGTTTCTATCTAACAAAAACAAGAGGTCAGACTCATTGAGCTACTGTATTTAATATAACTCCAAGAATTAATCTACCTGAAATACTTCAAATACTGTTTTTTATTCAGTCATGCATAGAGTAAATAAAGCAATTTTTAAGTGGACTATTTTGAATGCATATGTGAGTTTATATTAAAGGAGGCAAAATCTGGAAGAGACAGAAATAAGACAAATCAATATTTGGAAAATAAAAGTGGAAGCAAACCAGTATTAATGGTTTCGTTTACTGCTTTCTACTCTGTGTATAAAAAAGCTGTTCTTATACAGCTTTATGAATAAGAAAGTCTATGACTGGAAAATTCATTTTATTAATAAATATTCTCAGATACTTAAAAAACACTATGCAGACCAGAATCACATTGGTTCTGTAAAGTAAAACATCTATGCTCATGTACAAGGAACTCGTAACAATGAAATACTCCTGGAGTCTTCCGTTCACAGTTTTAAGTGGATGCCTTTATTGCAGTTTGCTCTCTCTATCCATGTTCCAAAACAAAGTTTCCCTGGTTAGAGGTAGGACTAGTTTGCTCCCACCACTCTTTCAAGAACTTCTTGACTATTCTTGCTTGTAATTTTTCATATGAACTTAATGATCAACTTGACAAATACCATGAAGAACATTAAAGAAAAACCTTGAAAATATATTTGTTGAGATCAGAGTAAATGTATAAAATATGATACTTAGGCGTTTAAGTCTTGGAATATAAGAAAACAGTATATTCTTATTCATCCAAGTGTACCCTCATGTCTTTAAGAAGTATGTGATCGTTTTCCTATGTAGATTTTTTTCATATTTTTAATTTATGCCTTGGGTTTTGGTTTTGTATTTCCTATAGAGAATAGGGAGTTGTAGCATTTGTCTTCTATTAACTATTAAGTTTTATGAAATTCACAAATAAAACATATACAGATCAATGAACATCACTATTTTAAGAAAAATACAAGTAATAACATTACCATTCTAGTCATTTTTTAATCAAGAAATGGAACAGAGCCAGGTGCCCCAGTGCATGCTGTAATTCCAGCTACTTGAGAGGGTAAGACAGGAGAATTTCAAATTTGAGTTCAGCTTGGGTACTGTGAACCCAAGCTTCTTGTGTATGCTCTCGGTTAATGTATATATTTGTTTAGCATGTATCTATTTCTGGTAGTTATATATATATATACTAGGATTACAATTGTTGGGTTATGTGATGTATACAATTCAGTTTTAGTAATTAATATTAATCATTGTCCTAAAGTAATTGTACTAATCATTTACAACACTCTCATAATGTTTGAGAATCCAATTATTGTATGTAAAGATGTGATCTCTGAGCAGGAAACTAATTTCTAATATTGAATATACAGTGCACAGTCGGGTGACTAGTGTCACCTGGAAGATATCTCATATTTCTATTCCTCATATCACTAATGCTTCCATTTCAATAAAAGAATGCTGAAAAGTGCATAACATTGTGATATTATATTTATGATACTAAAACAGATCATTTGGTAAATTTATGGTATATGTGTATACACAGATATGAAGCGTGGATACTTTAATTTTCTTGGTACCTGGGACTGAACCCAGGTTTGCATAACTGCTGAGCTACATCTGCGGTCCTTTTCATGTTTTTGTTTTGTTTTTTTTCAGACAAGTTCTTGCTAAGTTGCTTAGCACCTCACTAACTTGCTGAGGCTGATGTTGAACTCTTGATACTCCTGCCTTAACCTCCCTAGTTGCTAGAAATACAGGAGTGTGTCTGAAGTTCTGACTCTTTAATTTACAACATTTAAATATGTATAGCACATTTCAACAGTGAACTTTGAATGTATTTGATACTTTTCAATAAAACATTTTAATTTCCAAATATATAATATGTTTTTTCATCCTCTATTTTTCACTCAACACTCCAATTTATTGGCTCAAGCTTGGAATTCATTAACAAGACCCTTAGAGCTCAAGAAATAAAACCAAGAATCAATAAATGGAATTCCGTCAAATTAAAAAAGTTTCTTTAAACCAAAGGAAATAACTCAGAATGTGAAGAGAAAGCCTACAGAATAGGAGGAACTCTGTCATTTACTCGTCCTACAGGGGATTAATATCCAGAATATATGAAGAATTCAAAAACTTCAACACAAAGAAAACACAAATAGCCCAGTCAACAAATGGGCAAAATAAAACAGACATCTCTTAAAAGAAGAAAACAAACCGTTAACAAATATGTGAAAAAATGTTCACCATTCCTAGCAGTCATGGAATGCAAACAAAATGATACAGAGATTTCATACTCCCATAAAAACGGCAATCATCAAGAACACAAATAATAATAAATTCTGGGGTGCATTTGAGTAAAAGTTACAATTATTCCCTTTATCTGAGTTTAACCTTTTCAGAAAGTAAATTTTTTGGGCCTGGTTAACACATAAATGGAAGAATAACCCAACAAATGTGAAACTACACTCTTGTTTATTTATGTCATAAATAATGTGGACTAGTATGGAGATCAGATTTAAAATTAATGGCATTTCCATACCCAAGACACACAAAGCATGTTAGTGTGATGTAAAAATATCTCACCTAGGTAAATGTTGGTAAATTTGAATTCTAATTTTAGTTGAAAATTGAATAGTACCCAGTTGTGTTATTCTACCATGGTTTTACATAGCTACCATTGAGAAAAATTGGATAAAGCATGCATGTTATCTCTCTCTGTACTCTTTCTTTTTTAATTTATTTTTATTGTAAACAAATGGAATACATCTTGTTTATCTGCTTGTACATGAAGAAGAGGCATACAACTTGTGTGATCATACATTTATATAGGGTAATGGTGATGATTCATTCTGTTATTTTTCCTCCCCCCCCCACACCTCCCACCCCCTCTTTTCCCTCTATACAGTCCCTCCTTCCTCCATTCTTGCCTCCCTCCCACCCCCCCCCCATTATGTGTCATCATCCGCTTATCAGCGAGATCATTTGTCCTTTGGTTTTTTGAAATTGGCTTATCTCACTTAGCATGATATTCTTCAATTTCATCCATTTGCCTGCAAATGTATTCTTTATGGCTGAGTAATATTCCATTTTGTGTATACACACACACACACACACACACACACACACACACACACACATTTTATCACAGTTTCTTTATCCATTCATCAATTGAAGGGCATATAGATGATTCCACAATCTGGCTATTGTGAATTGAGCAACTATGAACATTGATGTGACTGCATCACTGTAGTATGCAGATTTTAAGTCCTTTGGGTATAGGCCAAGGAGTGGGATAGCTGGGTCAAATGGTGGTTCCTTTCCAAGTTTTCTAAGGAATCTCCACACTGCTTTCCAGAATGGATGCACTAATTTGCAACCCCACCAGCAATGTATGAGTGTACCTTTTTTCCCCACATCCTCGCCAACAACTATTGTTGCTGTGTTCTTGATAATCGCCTTTCTAATTGGGGTGAGATGGAATCTTAGGGTAGTTTTGATTTGCATTTCTCTTATTATTGAAGATGTTGAACATTTTTTCAAATATCTGTTGATTGCTTGTAGATCTTCTTCTGTGAAGTGTCTGTTCATTTCCTTAGCCCATTTGTTGATTGGGTTATTTGTGTTCTTGGTGTAGAGTTTTTTGAGTTCTTTATATGTTCTGGAAATTAGTGCTCTATGTGAAGTATGAGTGGCAAAGATTTTCTCCCACTCTGTAGGCTCTCTCTTCACATTGCTGATAGTTTCCTTTGCTGAGAGAAAGCTTTCTAGTTTGAATCTATCCCAGTTATTGATTCTTGCTTTTATTTCCTGTGCTATGGGAGTCCTGTTAAGGAAGTCTGATCCTAAGCTGATATGTTGAAGATTTGGACCTACTTTTTCTTCTATAAGATGCAGGGTCTCTGGTCTGATTCCAAGGGCCTTGATCCATTTCGAGTTCAGTTTTGTGAAGGGTGAGAGATAGGGGTTTAATTTCATTCTGCTGAATATGGAATTCCAGTTTTCCAAGCACCATTTGTTGAGAGGCTATCTTTTCTCCATTGCATATTTTTGGCACCTTTGTCTAGTATGAGAAAGTTGTATTTATTTGGGTTTGTGTCCATGTCCTCTATTCTGTACAATTAATCTACCTGTCTATTTTGGTACCAATACCATGCTATTTTTGTTACTATTGCTTTGTAGTATAGTTGAAGTTCTGGTATTGCAATACCCCCTGCTTCATTCTTTCTGCTAAGGATTGCTTTAGCTATTCTGGGTTTCTTATTCTTCCAGATGAATTTCATGATTGCTTGTTCTATTTCTGTTAACTGTGTCATTGGGATTTTAATTGGAATTGTATTAAATCTGTATAGTACTTTTAGTAGTATGACCATTTTGATAATATTAATTCTGTCTATCCAAGAACTTGGGAGATCTTACCATCTTCTAAGGTTTTCTTTAATTTCTTTCTTTAGTGTTTTGTAGTTCTCATTGTAGAGGTGTTTCACCTCTTTTGTGAGATTGATTCCCAAGCATTTTATTTTTTTCAAGGCTAATGTAAATGGGGTAGTTTTCCTAACTTCTCTTTCTGAAGAGTCATCACTAATGAATAAAAATGCATTAGATTTATGAGCATTGCTCTTATAGCCTGCTATTTTACTAAATTCACTTATGGGTTCTAAAAGTTTTCTGGTGGAATTTTTTGGCTCCTCTAAATATATAATCATGTCATCAGCAAATAGGGATAGTTTGAGTTCTTCTTTTCCTATTCATATCCCTTTAATTTCTTTGTTCTGTCTAATTGCTCTGGCTAGAGTTTCAAGGACAATGTTGAATAGAAACAGGACATCCCTGCCTTGTTCCAGTTTTTAGGGGGAATGCTTTCAGTTTTTCACCATTTAGAATGATATTGGCCATGGCCTTAGCATAGATGGCCTTTACAATGTTAAGGAATGTTCCCACTATCCCTATTTTTTCTAGTGTTTTGAGCATGAAGGGATGCTGTATTTTATCAAATGCTTTTCTGCATCTATTGAAATAATCATGTGATTCTTGACTTTAAGTCTGTTGATATGGTGAATGACATTTATTGATTTCTGAATGTTGAACAAACCTTCCATCCCTGGGATAAAACCCACTTGATCGTGGTGCAGTATCTTTTCAATATATTTTTGTATGTGATTTGCTAAAATTTTATTGAGAATTTTTGCATCAATGTACTTTAAGGATATTGCTCTGAAATTATCTTTCCTTTATGTGTCTCTGTCTGGTTTAGGTTTTAGGGTATATTGCCTTCATAGAATGAGTTTGGGAGGGTTCCCTCCTCTTCTATTTCATGAAATACTTTGAGAAGTATTGGAATGAGCTCTTCTTTAAAGGTTTTGTAGAACTCGGCTGAGAACCCATCTGGTCCTGGACTTTTTTTTTTGTTGGTAGGCTTTTGATGTCTTTTTCTATTTCATTACTTGAAATTGATCTATTTAAATTGTGTATGTCCTCCTTGTTCAGTTTGGGTAATTCATATGTCTCTAGAAACCTGTTGATGTCTCGAGATTTTCTATTTTGTTGGAGTATAGATTTTCAAAATAGCTTCTATTTTTAACTAGTTTTGTATATCATTTGGGTCTGTCATGGATATTTCCTTGTTTATTCTGAATTTTAGTAATTTGAGTCTTCTCTCTCCTTCTCTTTGTTAGTGTGGCTAAGTGTTTATCGATTTTGTTTAGTTTTTCAAAGAACCAACTTTTTATTTTGTCAATTTTTTTGATTGTTTCTTTTGTTTCAATTTCATTGCTTTCATCTCTGATTTTAACTATTTCCTGTCTTCTACTACTTTTGGTGTTGCTCTGTTCCTCTTTTTCTAGGGCTTTGAGCTGTAGTTGTTTATTTGTAGATTTTTTTTCTTCTTTTATTGATTGCGCTCCATGAAATAAATTTTTCTCTAAGAATCGCTTTCACAGTGTCCCGGAGATTTTGATATGATGTATCTTTGTTCTCATTTACCTCTAAGAATTTTTTAATATACCCTGATATCTTCTGTTATGTAGTCATCATTCGATAGCATATTACTTAATCTCCTTGACGTATATGGATGAGCCACTCTTTGGGGCATTGATATTCATGATTGTTATGTCTTGCTGATTTATGCTTCCCTTAAGCTGTATGAAATGTCCTTCTTTATCCCTTCTGACTAAATTGGCTTGAAGTCCACAGTATCTGATATGAGGATGGATACTCTGCCTTTTTTGCTGAGTCCATGTGCATGGTATGTTTTTTCCCATCCTTTCACCTTTAGTCTGTGGGTATCTCTTTCTGTGAGATGAGTCTCTTGCAGACAGCATATTATTGGATCTTTCTTCTTAATCCAATCTGGCAGTCTATGTTTTTTTATTGATGCGTTCAGGCCATTAACATTCAGAGTTATTATTGAAATATGATTTGTATTCCAGGTCATTTGGCTCATTTTTGTTTTTTCACACAACTTGGTTTCACCTTTATTTGGCTATTCCTTTAGGGTATTTCCTCCCTTTGCTGATTTACATTGTTGCTTCTCATCTCTTCCTTATGGAATATTTTGCTGAGAATGTTCTGCAGTGCCAGCTTTCTTTTTGTAAATTCTTTTAGCTTTTGTTTATCATGGAAGGATTTTATTTTGTCTTCAAATGTGGAGGTACGTTTTGCTGGGTATAAGATTCTTGGTTGGCATCCATTTTCTTTCACAGCTTGAAAAATGTTGTTCCAGTTCCTTCTAGCTTTTAGTGTCTGGATTGAAAAATCTGCTGATATCTGTATTGGTTTCCCTGTGAATGTAATTTGATTCTTTTCTCTCACAGCCTTTAAAATTCTGTCTTTATTTTGTATGTTAGTTATTTTCATAATAATGTGCCTTGGTGTGGGTCTATTGTAATTTTGTGTATTTGGAGTCCTATAAGCCTCTTGTACTTCGTTTTCCATTTCATTCTTCAAATTTTGGAAATTTTCTGATATTATTTCATTGAATAGATTGTTCATTTCTTTGGTTTGTTTCTCTGAGCCTTCCTCAATCCCAATAATTCTTAATTTTGGCCTTTTCATGATATCCCATAGTTCTTGTAGATTCTGTTCATGATTTCTTACTGTCTTCTCTGTTTGGTCAACTTTGTTTTCAAGACTAAATATTTTGTCTTCAATGTCTGAGGTTCTGTCTTTCAGGTGTTCTATTCTATTGGTTATCCTTCCTATGGAGTTTTTAATTTTGTTTATTGTTTCATTTCAAGGATTTCTGTTTGTTTGTTTGTTTGTTTTCAGTATCTCTAACTCTTTATTGAAATGATCTTTGCTTCCTGCATTTGCTCTTTTAATTGTTGATTGGTGCAATCATTCAAAGCCTGCATTTGCTCTTTCATCTCATCATTTGCTTCCCTCATCATTTTAATTATGTACATTCTGAAGTCCCTTTCTGAGTTTTCTTCTGCCATGCTGTCATTGTATTGTATTGATGTAGCATCTAGGTTTGTTTGGGATATTTTCTTCCCTTGTTTTCTCATATTCATAAGGTATTTACCCCTCTAGTAGTGAAACTCTGAGATATTGCAGATTTCCACTATTGACTTATAGTGTCCCTGTAGATTTCCAATAACTTACCTCCTAGCCTCAGTAGCCTGAAGTCTTGGAGAAACTTGATAATGCAGTGCTCCACAAGGAAGCTACCCCTCTATGGGTGGTGGCCTTCAGGTGGGGTATATTCCCTGCTAGTGGACAGAGGCGCTTCAACTTGTTGACCGATGGTCAGTCAGATGGGGGACTAGACGGCAGGCTGGGGCATGCTGGCCTGGGCCTGTGTCTCTGGTTCTCCCGCCCTGGTGGGAAAGCCCCACCTGGCAGGGAAGACTCACCCAGTGGTAAAGTCTCACTGGGTGGCCCTCCCTCAAGAAGCTGCCTGTGTTCCAGTCCTGCCACCGGTCCTGGGTCCCTTGCTCTTTGCCGAAGCCTCTTGCTGAGTGGCCCCTCCTCTACAATACTTCCAGTTTTCTGGGTTCACATTGGGGGAGTCTTACTGGGCAACTCTACTCCACAAAGTTCCCTGCAATATGGGATTATGGCCCTGTCTGGGTAGCCTTGCCCAGTGGGAGAGACTCACCCAGTGGCTCTTAGTTGTTCCCAAGTCTCTCAATACCTCCTCTTCTTGAATCCTGAGTCCTGGAGCGACATGAAATGCAGTCATCCTCTAGGCCGCCATCTTGAAAAACCTCTCTATACTCGTTCTTATAGCTACATGTGAATTCACAATTATCTTAAAAGTAAAAAAAATGCAAAATAATGATAGTTATGTTGGATTTTAATTTATCATTTAGTTATTATCAGGAATAATTTAGGTAATGCATATTCAAGTAGTTCATAATATACAAAATCTTATAGAAATTATAGATAAAACATTATATACTTACGTAGCCAAAAATTTAAAGAGAGATTCAAAGGTAAACAGCCTAGAGAAAGACACTTATCTTACCTATAACTGTAGGCTATTTCAAAGTTGTTTTCTTTCAAAGAGTACTTAGGTGTATGTGTAATGAATAGAATGTCTTCTGGTACACATTCAGTATTAAGATGATGTCATAATGATTCAGATAATTAAATATTTATGCATAAACAATACTTCACCATAATTTCTAAACACTGAACACTTCTCATATTCAGTGGAAATGATACTTTTAAGCAAGATGTAATTGCAATAATCTATTGCAAAAATGTTTGAAAACATAACATAAATTTATTACACAGAAATTCTACCAGGATATGATGATATTAAATGTAAAATTGAGGACTATAAAAATAAAATGCCCATATAATTGGTATTTTTGATATGACCAGAGTTTGAACAATTCAAAGTGAGAATAAGACTAACATCTACATAGAAAATATGAAAAGAACATGATTTATATTCTTTTTCTTCTATCACATTGTCAGAGTTCAGTATGTTTGATCACACACTGTTTCAAGGGTGAAAGGAAAAAAATGCCTTCAGCTTCCACTCTTAAAAATACAAATTATCTTGACAAGTTTGGAGAGCAATTTGACAATACCTATCAAAATATATAATCATAATACCTTTTGATCTAGCAGTGTTATTTCTAGTTTTTAGTCATATAAATGACATCTGGGAATGTTCTTAAAATACATGAAAATTTATTCACTGCTACAGTATTTTTAACATCAAAAGACTAAAAAACTCAAATATCTTGAAATAAAAGATTGGTTATGGTTACACAAAGAAATACCATCTAGTCACTAACAATCAATATAAATCTCTTTTTCCTTTTATTTTAAAATTGTAAATATGTCTTTGAATAAAGAAAGTAAGTTGTAAAATATTGTATAAGCTGGGTATGACAACATACATCTTTAATCTCAGCAACTCAGGAGAGTGAGGCAGGAGGATCACAAGTTCAAGACCTCCTTGGGCAGCTTAGAGAGACTCGGCTAGAAAAATAAATAAAAAATTAAAAAGGGCTGGAGATGTAGCTCAGTGGTAGAATGCCTCTGGGTTTCAATATCCACTACCATAAAAAATGTTTATTACAATATATAACATATATTGTTGTGAGATATATATACATATATACACACACACACATATATAAATGTAAACCCATGATATACCATATATACATATATATATATAATTTTTATGATACCATTTTTGGATAAAACTTTAAGAAAGGTGGTCAAATTCTCTCATATTCTTAACTGAAATGCTGGAACTCATAAATAAGATTTGCAAAAGTCCTGACAGAAAAATGGTTTCATTTTTAAAAATTTTAAATTTGTATATTTTTAAAATTTATTTTTCTTTCTTTGGTGGTGCCAGGCATTTAACTTAGGACTGGTTTTATAACCTATGTCTAGTCAAGAAAGGGTTCATAGATTTAGAAAGAGAATACTTTCAGATGCTTTAGTTGTGTAGGATGGGTAGGCAAATCTTTTATATCATTTTAGGAGGAATTTAATGGGTCTTGTTAAAGCACTTGTCCTCCTCAGTGTGGAAGATACTTTGTGATCACTTCTGATTCATGTTTGAGGAGTTAAAGATCAAAGGCTGTGTTTGCATCTTCAAATTCTGGTGGGAAAACAAAAGGTAGCTCTTTTCTGCTAGAAATAAATCACTGGTATGAAAAGAGCTGCATGTGACTATTTCCCTGTATTACCTGTGATAAGGGACTTTCAAAATTACTATGAATGCCCCAATTTTTAGAGGATCTGCTTAATAAATGTTGAGAAATGCATACAGTCATGTAAACTTTGGAGTAAATAAGACAAAGAAACTTTCAATCATTGCACAAATGTTCTTCACACCCTTCGTAATCAACACTTTCCATATTTTGGGCAAAAAAAAAAATCTATTTTCTGTGAATATAGATTGGTTTTGCCAGTTCTAAAATGTAACATAATGGAAGACAGCTAGACTCTTAATCAAAGGAAATCACAGATGTAGCAAGCCATTTTCCCCAAGACTTTAGAGTAGCATGGAGAAAGTGGAAGGAAAGCCTATTAGTCTAGGCTTTGTCAGATGATGACAATAAACGTGTGCTTGGTTTACCACAGTGACTTGTCAGGGATATTAAGTTACAGACTTTCCAAATACTTAACAAAATATAAATGCCATGTCATAGTGATAACAATGTATTGTTCAGGGTAAAATTACAAAAAAGACTGTATGTTCAATATGGATATAGTTTTTTTCACAGTCTTGATATGTAGTTGGTTGAATCTGCAAACATAGAACCCATGATGGGACAGCCAAGTGCATCTCCTCCAATGCTGGGTTGTCTTTTCATCTGCTAACAGGGGCTGCCACAGAACAAAATGTTGATTTTCAATTTAATGAAATCTAATTTACTGATTGTTCTCTTTTATGTACCTTTCTTTGTGTATAGTGGAAGAACTTTTCTCCAAGCCAAAAGATACTCTCCTGTTTTGTATTCTCAAAGCTTTGTACTAAAGATGAATATCTTTATACTTCAGGTGAATATCTTATGCGTTTAAATCTATGTTGCATTGTGAGGGGCATTTTGAGGGATATTCTCTGTGAATATCTAAGTGCTCTAGCACAATCTGTTGAAGACTCTTTTCTCATTAAATTACATTTGTCCCTTTGTCACAAATCAGTTGACCACATTCATGTGGTACTATTTCTGAATTCCCAATTGATCTTTGTCCATCCATCCATGGTATCATATTCTAGAGCATTAGACCTATATATGTTTTAAACTTGAGTAGGATAATTATCCTCGTTTATTATTTTTCAAAGATGTTTTGCTAGTCTAAGTTTCTTTTATATTTCCATGTAAATTTTAAAATAATCTTGTCTATTGTTAAAGAAATTATTGATGGAAGAATTATATTAAAAATTATATTAAGGCATAAATTAGTTTGAGAAATAACATTGTTAGTAGATTAAGGGTTCTACTCCATTTAGATAATTATATTTAGATTTCTTTACTGTTTTATAATATTCAGTGTGGAGGTCCTGTATCTGTGTGTGTTGTTTTTTGTTTTTTTTTTTTTTTTTTTTAGTTTGTTCAAAAGTATTTGATATATTTTGAGCTAGTGTAAATGGCATGACTTTCCTTCCAGTTTTCAAGTATTCACCTTTAGAATATATACTTATCCAAGTTAATCTTCTATACTAACACCCTACTCCATTTATTTATTCATTCTGTGAGTTCATTTATGATTTCTTCTAGTTTTGTACATAAAGCATCATATGTTTGGCAAATCAGGAGAACTTTATTTCAGGCCTTTATTTGCCATTTACTACATTTTCTTGCAGAATTGTACTATTTAGAACTTCCAGAATTATCTTGAATGACAGTGATAATTGTGGGCATCTTTACTTTATTCAGGATCTTAATGGAAAACATTTAAGTCTCTCACTAGGAACTATGACACTGTTTTCGTATATTTTTTATCAATTTAAGAAGAACCCCTATATTCCTATTTTTTCTGAGTTTCTTTAATTATTAGTGGATGTTGATTATTTCCAAATACTTTATCCACATAAAATTATATTATCATAACATTTCATTCCATTGCATATCAATGCTATGAATTTTGTATTTTTCAAATACTGAACTAGCTATGTATACTTGGAATTAGCACCACTTAGGCATGTTGTATTTTTCACTATATTGATGAATTCTACTTATTAGTATTCTATTTACTAAAATTTGCATCTATTTCAGAATGTTATATGAGCTGTACTTTTTCATTCTTTTCATAATACTTCTCTTTTCTAGCACCATTTGTTAGAGTATCCTTTCTCCACTGTGTTCTTGGCATCATTTTCAAAGATCAGTTGGCTTTAAGGGTGAGGACTTAATTCTGGGATTTCTACTCCATTCCTTTGAATGACAAGCCTGTTTTCATGCCAGGATTATACTTTTTTGGTTACTGTAGCTTTATTACATATTTTTAAAAAAAGAAATATGATGTATTATCTTACTCTTTCTAAATATCTATTCTATTTTCTATTGATGTTCTGTGGATTCTAATTATAGAATTGTTTTTCATTCCCACCCTCTACTTCTGTGAAATATCATCATAGAGATTTTTACAAGGAAAGCATTAATTTAGATCAGTTTGGTTAATTTGGGTAATTTTATATCTTTAAGTTTTCCTATCTAAGGACACAAGATGGCTTTCCATTTGCTTGGGTCTTTTAAAATTGTTTTCATTAGTTTTATAGTGTTGATACCACAAATCTTTCACTTTTTTCCTGGGGTGCTGGAGATCCAACCTCAGGCCTTGTGCGTGTGAACCACAAGTCCTACCACTGAGTCACATCCCTAGCCTTTCATTTCTTTTATTAAATTTATTTTTAAATATTTTATTTTATTTTGGGGGTACTATTGTAAATGAAATTGTTCTCAAATTCAATTTCAGAGCATTTGTTATTGTGTAAGAACACACTGATATTTATTTTAATTTTATATTCTGCAACTTTGCTAAATTTATTAGTTACATATTTTATAAAATGGAGTCTTTAGTGTTTTCTACACAAAAGATCATTTTGTCTGCAAACATGGACAGTTTCATTTCTTCCTTTCTGAGTTGGTTGCCTTATTTTTCTTTTTCTTACTTAACTGAATTAGGATTTCCAGTACCATGTTGAACAGAAATGATGACAGTGACATCCTTGACTTGTTTTGGATCATAAAAAAAAGGTTTCAGTTTTATTTACTTTTAATAAGTGTCTGTGCAGTTTTTGCATATGGTCTTTATTGTTTTAACGTAGTATTGATCTACTTCTAGATTTTGAGGGATTTTCTCATTAAACTGTGTAGAATGTTTTTCAAATATCTTTATGAATGTTGAAACAAACATGTGCTCATCATCTTAGTATGATGTCACATTATTTGATTTTCGTATATTTAAATCCCTTTGCACTCCAGGTATGCAAATTCCGTTTGATCATGATGCATGATCTTCTTAATATGCTGTTGTATTTTGTTTGCTCATGTTCTATTGAGAAATTATATGCCTATATTCATCAGGGTTACTTTTCTCTAGCTTCTTGTCGTGCCTTTGTCTAGTTTGATATCAAGATATTAATAGTCTCTTAAAATGAGTTTGGAAATCTTCCTCTTATTAAATTATTTAGAAAATTTTGAGAAAGATTGGTATTAATGTTTTATAAAATTCATTCAATGTTTTCTAGAATTTGCCTGTCAAATCTGCTGATCCTGGTCTTTTATTTATTAGAAGGATTTTAATTAACAGAAATTAAATCTCAATATACTAATTTTTGCTCTGTTAAAATTTTCTATTTCTTCTTCATTATGTAGTCTTTGTAGATTGTGTGTTTCTACGAATTTAACAATTCCAGGTTTTCTGTTTAATTAGGATATAGTCAATCATAGTTGTATCTTATGCTCCTTTTTATTTCTGTAGCAGCAGTTGTATCTGTTTGACCATCTGATTTGAATCTTCTTTTCTTTCTTCTTACTGTAGTTAAGGTTTATTGATTTTGTTTATACTTTCAAAAAAGTAATTCTTGGTTTAATTGATGATTATCACAATTGTTCTATTTTCTCTTGTATTTGCTTTTGCTCAAAATTACCTGCTGTTTTCCATTATATTTACCAACTGGGTCTTATTTTAAATTTTTATTGGCTCTTTTTAGTCATTCATGATAGTAGAATCTATTTTGATATATTTATACAAGTAAAATATATATCTTATTCTAATCTAATCCCAGTCTTATGGATGTACATGATGTTGAATACACTGTGATGTACAGAGCAAAGTTATGTCAGATTCATTGCACTGTCTTTTTCTAGCAATTTGACATGTAAAATGAGGTTCTTTATTTGGACCACGTTAACAAAGAAGTGTTCATTACAATAATCTCCATTACTCTTCTTCATATATTTCATAAGTTTTTCAATTGTTTCCATTTTTAAAAATTTCACTTGATTTTTAAAAATTTCACTTGATTTTTAAAAACTGTTTTTTATCCCAAATTTGCTCCAGTAGGTAGTAGTTGGTTAATTTTCATTCTTAGAAATCTTTCAGTTTTTCCTGTGCTCTTGATTCAAGTGTCACAGATTTTCAAGTGTCAAGTGTCAGATTTTAATCATCTTGCATGTGTTAAGACATGTTTTATAAGTTAATCAACAGTTTATTTCAAAAAGAAGATCTTTGTGGTGTTTGAGAAACATATATATATGTATATATATATGTGTGTGTATATATACATATATATGTGTGTATATATATGTATATATACACATACACTAGGAATTTCATATATATATATATATAGGACTTACATATACACATAGGACTTACATATACACATATACACACACACATATATATACACGCATGTATATATATGCATATATATGTAATTCCTAGTGTATTGACCTGTTTTCATTGTGAAACATCCTTCTTTGGCTCTTGTAACAATTTTTTAGTTGAAACTCTATTTTGTCTGATGTAGATATTGACTTCCTGCTCTCTTTTCATTACCATTTGCATATAACGTTTTTTTTCCATTGTTTCATTTTTAGCCTATGTGAGTTAGATCCAAAGTGAATTTCATTTGGTCAGACTATGGTTGGGTCTCTGTTGATATTGTTCATTCATCCATTCTAGGTTTTTGTTGGAGATGATTTATCAGGTTAGATGTTTTTTTATGTTGTAGATGGACACAGCACAATACCTTCATTTGATTTATGTATTTTTTTGTGTTACTAAGGATGGAACCCATTGCCTCACATGAGCTAGGAAAATGCTCTACCTCTGAGCTACAACCCTGGTCTTCTATTCATATTTAAGTTAATCATCGATAATGAATATTTCCTATTGACATTTTGTTAATTGTTTAATGATTGGTAATTTCTTTTACCTTTCTTGCAACTGTGCTGTCTTCCTTTGTGTTTTGTTGATTTTATGTATTACCTTTGGGATAATAGAAAATATTATATCATGAATAATACACCTTAAGCTGATAAATTAAGTTCAATGAGATGCAAAAGTTCTACATTTTAATTATCTTCTCCTGCCACACAATTTATTTACAGGTGCCACATTTACATCTGTTCACATTTTGTTTTCAATATAGCATAGTTGTTTGTAAAGTTTTTCTTTTTTAAATTTTAGACTGAAAGTTACCAACCACTATCATATTAGTACAGTGTTCTGTATTTGTCTATATATTGAACTTCACCAGTTTTCTTTTGTTATCATTTTGCTGTCTAGCACACATTTATTTTAACTGGAAGAACATTATTTAAACTTCGGGTTATAGCAGATCTTCTCTGCCACTACTCCATGTTTTGGAGAATAATAACACTTCCTCATTGGGGTCAGGTGGGCTGAGTCACCTTGAAATTTTCCACCGCTAATCTTTACCTCCCAGGGCTGGGAGTGGAGGGACTCTTTGTTGCAGCTGAGTTGGTGGATGGACAGATTCCTGGACTGGTTTGCTACTTCAGGGTCCTCTCTAGGAGTCTCATTTTAGTCAGCTTTTTTTCTACCGTGACTAAAATATCTGACCAGAACAATTTTAAAGGAGGAAAATTTTATTTGAGGGCTCACGGTTTCAGAGGTCTTACTCCATAAAAGGCTGGCTGCATTCCTCTGGGACTGGTGGTGAGGCAGAACATTGTGGCAGAAGAGTGTGATAGAGGGAAACAGCTCACATGGTGATCAGGAAGCAGAGAGAGAGAGAGAGACTCCACTCTTCACATACCAATATACACCCCATAGCCATGCCTCCAGTGAATCACTTATTCCAGCCACACCCCACCTGCCTCCAGTTACCAATCAGTTAATCCCATCAGAGATTGATCCACTGGTTAGGTTAAGGCTATGACCCAGTCATTTCTTTTCCAAACCTTCTTGCATTGTCTCACATGTGAGTTTTGGGGGTGCATCTCATATCCAAACCATAACAACTCTGTTGATAATGCCCTGTCTGAGAGAAGGAAGTCACCTCATTACTGCTTAGCAGTTGTGTATTCTGTATTTTCACTAGGCTTCCTCTGAAACCACCACTTTTGGTGGAAAAGAAAAGATACCATCTGACTGCTAGGTAGGAATAGAGACTACTAAGTCTCTATTCCTGTCTCTTCTCTCATGATCTCACAGAGCTAGTTCAGTACCCCCAGCTATAATGAAAGGTTCAGGTTCATTTTGACATCACTTGGCAAAAATTTGTAGGAATCTTTATGGACTGATGAGTGGAAGACTTATCTCTCCACTTGACCTTTTTGGGAGACTCCTGGAAGATCAGCAGTTCTTTGCTAATTTCCTCAAGTGCAGCAGTTTTTTTTTTTTTTTTTTTCTGTCTTGCTAGACTGCTTTTTCTTCAGGTCCTTTGATTAGAGAGTATTTTCTTGGGGATTCGATCGTTTTATTCTTTTCTACATTCATTCACATTTCTGGTTTCATAACTTTACTAGTATCCATGATATATATGGGGCAAAAAAGAAAACCCACAAAAATCACTTCTGTCCTCAGTCCTGAGATTCATACTGGGTCCACCCTTTTCTTTCCACTTCCTACAGTCTTATGGAATATATTTTAATTCCCAGGACTTTTAAGTTCTCAAAACATTATAAAAAATAAACATATGAAAGCATAAAAATAAAAGTCAGTGAGAAAATTCTAACTGGATTAGAGTATGGTTACATGAATATACACATTTGGTCAAAGGGTATAAGACTATAAATAAATAATTTTCTAGTCTTGATATTCAATTGCAATTATAGAAAAAGCAATCATCAGGGAAAACAGGGTACAGGGTATATGAGGCCCCTCTGTATCATTTTTTTAATGCCTTACAAATCTATTATTACTTCAAAATAAAATTTTAATTTTCTTACAGATCACAATCTTTCTCTTAATTATATGTATAGGAATGTATATACTATGTAATATATGCTTAATATGTATTAACTATATATATACACATATATAATACACACAAACACACATATACATGTATTCCTCATTCTCTGTGCCTAATACAATGTAAGAATTATTTCTGCCTATTCAAGAAATGAGGAGACATCATTGATAATTGCTAAAGTATACCACGAATCATGTATTCAGTATGATAGTATACTGTTCATACTGTCAAAGAGTTTGTATATCTTCTCAGAACACGTATGAATGATATACAGCAATTGTCTTACTGACCATTCCTTAATTCAGTATAAAGCCTGGAGTGTCATTTTCTATAAAATAAAAGTAATGTTAAACCCAAATTAATTTTAGAGTGTCAGATTGCACTTATATTGTCAAAATACTTTCTATCCTCAAACTAATTTGTGTCTATTGAAGAGGTTTAGTTGAAAATAGGATGAAAGAAGGATTAAAGACTTTTAAAAACACAACTTTGCCGTGAAGGTAAAAGGTAGCATGTATTCTCTGTATTTGCCTAAAACTTTCACAAAATGGGTGAAATACAATGCTGTTCAGGTAAAATTGTTAGCTTTGAAATTTACGTCTACACAAAAAAACACGCAGAAGCGCACACACACACACACACACACACACAGAGTCAGTGCTACATGTCTTTTTACATACAATCAGTGCTAAATGTCTTTTAAAATGATTCAAACATACTATTATCAAAAGTTATTTTTAAATCATTGTTCCACTGAATTTTTTTAATAACTTGAATGTTTATGAAGATTTATTCCTGCTTCAAATCCATGTGATGGCTGTATTTAGGTCACTTATAGTCAGGTGTTTGTTACATTAGAAATGAGATTCCTCTTCTGTCCACCTCAAATTTAACACAAAATATTTCACCAAGGAGAATTTAGACCTGATTTCAATTGACATATCTTTGCAGAGAAAACTTGAATAGGTGAAATCAAAATGTTATGAGGGAAATAAATCTGTAATATAACAGAACTGCAAAGAAAGAAAAAAGAATTATAACTCCAGTTACAGATAATTTGTGAAAAGAAAAATGCTATTGTACAAATAGACTTGAATTTAAATTTTGTATTTACAAAGAGAAATGAGTCACAACTGATAATTTAGAACTCTCATTTTTAATCTTAGTGATAACAGGCTTATGATGAGTTTTTAAATTATGTTTTACCACTTAGTATCATAGCATAAATATTAATATCAAGAATTGTATCCTACATTTATCTAGTATCTAAATGTTAAAATATCAAAAGATACATTACAGATTAAACTGCCTCACCTCTATTGTACAACTCACTAGAAATTCAAAACTAGGTACAGTGCAATGCAAAGTGATCTCATATGTGAAGCAAAATGTATAATACAGTTTCAAAGTCAAGTCAAGTTGAAGTGGCCAAGATAAAATAATTAAATGAGGAAAAGTGTGAAATATTTGCTATAAATAAATGTTAAGTCAAATATGAGAAACATTGCATTAGACAAACCTTTTCAAGTTTTTATGATGCTATTCAGTATTCAAATGTGTTTCAGTACCTTTGTTGTGCAAGATTACCACTGCAATATGTGATGCTGAAGGTAAATGGTGATTACATAAGAAATCTTGAAGTTTAGGTCTTTGCATGAAGTATTCTCCTTTATTAATTAATTTTAATACACTAATTTAATGTAACAAGAAATGTTCACCCCCCCGACTCCACCCCAATATAGTGCATTTAAGATTCTTGTGCTTCTTAAGTTTCAGAGTGTTGAATCCATATTTTTGATTCTGTTATTCCATTGTGTCATCTCACCCCATTTCCACTTCTACTTTATTTCAATCTCCACCCCAAGGAACTAACTGACCAGCAAAAGAGTGATTAAATACATGTCAAATAAATTATTGCACTACAATGCATAACTGTAGCATCTCTCTGTTTAACATATATACATTGTAGTGCAATTATGTATTTAAACGTTGATCTCCTTTACTGGTCAGTTAGCTTTTTGGACATAAAGACTGTAAATTATCTACATCCATTATCCTGCGTACCTAGTACAATGTCTAGTTCCTTTTGACAGCTTTTTTTTTTTTTTTTTTTTTTGTCTTGTAGTATCTTCTCAAAGATATTTTCATAGAAAACTCCTTCAAAGGAAGAGATCATTTCTCCTGAGGATAATATCAACATCCCAGACAAATAACATATTTGAGCCAGGGACAGTGACACATGCCTGTAATCCCAACGGCTTGGAAGGCTGAGGCAGGAGGATTCAGAGTTCAAAGCCAGCCTCAGCAAAAGTGAGATGCCATGCAACTATGTGAGACACTGTCTCTAAATAAAATACAAAATAGGGCTTAGGGGTTGAGTGCCCCTGGGTTCAATCCTCAGTATCTCCCCAAAAGAACATATTTCCCCAAAGCCTATTATAAAATATTTGGATCCCAGAGTTTTTCAGTTACAATTCAAACCTATTACGTACATACTATCTAACTGAACTACTACATATTGTCCCCATGGTACTTATGAAGAAGAAAAAAATGATACTGATACAAAGTTTATTTAGTGCCATGAGTAATAAAAACCCTTGTCTCATACCTAGGAATCAAAGGTCTCTTCTGTCAACATCAATGAAGCAATAGAAAGTTAATTTATTAGCATTCAAATAGGATAAAGTCAGACAGTACACATTTTTTTATATCAGTTACCCATAGATGCTTGTTAAGTGCATTTCATTGAATTATGAATGGAAAAAGTAAAAACCTCTTAAATCTTCTGCTCTATGCTTCTTGTCATCCATTTTACACATGAAGAAGTGTCTTAATCTCTGAGGTTATAATTAAAGCTTATTTTGTGAGAACCCTTAATGATCCATGCGTAATTATGAGTTTAATTTTTAAATTTAAATATATTGAATGAATTTTTCTGTTCATGCAGAAAATGACTATAAATGCCTACTGCTATATAATGTCCATGATAATATTTATCATTTGCATTTATAATCATTGATTCCATGTTGTGCTTTTTAAATTATTCAGAATAATAACAAAGGGAAAAGAATATCTATTTATCTATATATATAGATATATATAGTCATGATTAGACAAGACCATATTATGTTATGACATGCTATATAAACAAAAGTTCTTTAGCAGTATACATAGAAAGAAAGTGAAATAATTTTCCAGTTTATCTAGGGTATCATAAAATATTGATTTTAAATTTTATTGATTTTTAAATTAAGATCATATTTAAATTTATTTTTTTGCAAGATATTGGGGAAACCATGCAAATTTTCAAACCCAGGACCTCATACATGTCAGGCAATGATTCCACCACTGAGCTATACCTTGGTCCCAATTGTGTTGGTTTTTAAAATCTGTATGAACATAAGGAATCTACATTTACTTTATTTTAAATGTAAATAATACTGTATTATAAGAATCTGAATAAACAGGGAAAGTCCACAACAAAGTTTTCTTTATAAAATTAACATCTTAATTTACAGATAAAATTAAGTAGATTCAGTCATTCCATATGACTGTGTCCTAAACAATAACTCAAAATATCTTAATACAAAAGAAATTTCTCAAAGAAATCTGTGCATGTATATTGACTTACATTTTAGATATTATTAACTCCATGTTTTGCTCAATCAGTTAATGATAGAACACGTAGTTTATTCAAGTCAACCTTTTTGAATTGTTACTATTTAGCTAGAGAATAGTCAAAAATTTTCCTCTTGTCTATCAAATGTTGATGAAGTGAAACACTTTCAGAATCTTAAGTAATCTAGTTGTAAAGAGTAGCAAATGATATAATAATGGTGATTAAAATGTTTCAAGTTCTCCTGACAAAAGAAAAGAGCAAAAATATAATAGTATTATTATTGACCATGTATTGCAATATACTTTAAAGCAGATGTGTGGAAAAAATCAATATTCAACTAAATTTGTGCAATCCCTTTATTTTCTCATCAAACATCATAACTTAAACATATAACTAAGATTCTTCCTATTCTCAAACATTTAGTTCATCAAAAGATAAAAACAATCATTAGTCAAATAATCTCACATTCTAGTAATGAGTGCAATTTTACTTTGGTGTGTTTATCCAATAATGTTTATCAAGCTAAGTGTTCACTATCCCACACTCATTCTCTATGACACATGCCATTTATACTAACATCTTTTCCAACATACCTCTGCTGTGCTTCTTACTTTTGACAGTTATTGTGCTGATAGGATAGCTGACTAAAGTAAAACATTCCTAGAAATTATTCTTAGTAAATGCAATATGGGTAAAAGCATATTTTGAAAACTTACACATTTTAAACAGACTTTACATTTTGAAATTTAATCAGTGATCTCTATTAGCATGATGTACACTAAAACTGATGATGTTTCTCAACAGCAGAGCCAGAAAGAATCAATCTTTTCCTGACAAATGTTTAACTGGAGGATTTATTTTCCTTAAAAAGTAGTAATATTAAATCAGTGGTGCTGAAATGCCATTGACTTTCATACTATATAAATCTTAATAACTGAACCCTGTCAAAAAGACTGGATTGGCATAATGTCATGCAGAGGATTATTCTGATATCAGTTATATTAAAATAAACCTGGTTTTATTAAGGATGTATGTATTGATTAAAATGAGATTAATAAGAAAAAGCTATACCTCTTTTGAGTAATAATATATTAGCAACCAAAATCCTACAATTTTTCTGTGAGTCAAAATATATTGATTGTCTTTCATTGATATTGGAAACCCCAGCAGCATAGTCTCAATAAAACACACAGAAACAGCTGGAAGCAGTGGCATATACCTGTAATCCCAGCAACTCCAGAGGCTGAGGCAGGAGGATCACAAGTTTGAGACCAGCCTCAGGAACTTAGTGAGGACCTAAGTAACTGAATGAGACCCTGTCTCAAAATATAAAATAAAAATGGCTGGGAATGTGACTTGATGGTTAAAGCTCACCTGGCTCAGTTCCTGCTACTAAAAAGAAAAGGAAAAAGAAGAAGTCTGAAAGTAATATTTAATAACCCCTAAGTCCTAAGAAATGAGTGAAGAAATCATCTGAATGGCCAATGGGCTCATTTCCACCCCTATTTAGAGAGTTTGTTCAGAACCTACTCAGCAGGTCTGAATTAGCTCAAGAAAGTAAGCTGATAGCAACTGCTGTATTCTGAAGATTGGCCCATTCTAATTAACCAGAACACTTTATGAACCAGGAAACTTCCATTGTCACATGAATGTGTGACATAGATTTCCTGTGATAATCTTCCTCCATATTTTTCCTACAACTATATAAAAGATAACGGGATGGAGTCTTCTGTACTGAACATTACTCATGAAACTTATGGATTATTTTGTTTTTTTTGCCCAATGCAAGATATAGGAGAATGAAATTTCCTAACTGTGCACTGTGCACTTACTTATTATGTGTTTTGAGCTAATAAAACTCTTTATAATTTGTACCACCCCCCACACACATAGGGTGACAACAAATATTAACTGATATCAGGACAGGATCATATATATATAATAAACCTCTATTTTTTTAAAACTATTTTTGTCATAGTTCCTGGGGGGGAAAGGCATGCAGTTTCTGCTTAGCTCATCCTCTTTATCCTAGAGAATTCCAAGAAGAAATCATGAATACCAAATATCCTTAAAAACAGGTCTTCACTTAGTATTAGTTAATGGGAATATTACTGTTGGAGTTCTTTTTGTGGAATATGTATAGTTTAGTTAAGGTATATAAATGGAAAGCATTGATATAACTGGTATGACCAAACTGGAAATTGTCAGAATATGTTCTACAATTGTTTAAGTAAAAAATAAGGATATTTGATGAGTAAAACAGGTCTTTGTGTAGGTTACGTCCTATGTGTATTTCTTAGAGTCCTTGCCCATTAAATCTAGGTCAAAGCTTACCTTAACGCTCCAAAGAAGGAGGCTGACCTTCCCAGATTTCTGCATGCTTTCACTGTGGTTCACAATTTGATATATTCTTTAAATTTTTATCAAAGTTTTACACTAGAAAAAATACCTCTTTCTTATGAAAAAGATTTTAAAATACGAGAGGACAATCAGACACACCAGGGAGACCAGTCACAACAGGAACTTGTTTATTGAGGAAATCACACAGCTTTTATGTAGGGTGGGGGCTAGGTGGGAACCAATCAGCTTAAAGGTCAGCAAGGCATTGGGGGTGGGGGTCCACGCAGGTGAGAGTCCATTGGGCTATAGGGCAAGCCAGAGCTGATCATGTTTGCGGAACTGTTGTTAACCAATCCGTAATGGTGGTCAGCCTTTGAAACTGCCTGAGGCCTTGATCTTGCTCACCCACCAGGGAGTAAGGAGTCAGCCTGAGTTACTTAACGTGTCATTAGTCCCAACTCTAGATGATTTGTTTCACTGTTCTGGAGATCAAACCCAGGGCTTCATGAACATTAGGCAAGCATTCTACCAGTGAGCAATACCTGGCCCTGGATTTGTTATTTTTAATGCTCTAACTGGAACATAAATATTTGAAGAAAAAAATTCTCATAGAAGCACTTCGATAAGAGCAATAAATTGTAATCTTGACTGTCAAAAGAACAAAGTTAGGTGTTATTTTGTCTCCCTACTTGTTCTAAAATATTATGAATCTATGAATCTATGAACTAATGCATCTATATACTACCTACATGCAGTGTAAAGAAACTCCTAATTCAGTAATTCTACTATGGGGTACATATCCAAAGAAAATGAAGTCGATATGTTGAAGAGGCATCTGTACTCCCATGTTCACTGCAGCACTATTCACAAGTTATAGAAACAATTGAAGTGTCTATCATCGGATAGACCACCAGCTCTTAATTATTAAACCATTTATCTTTGCTTTCTCATGTTTCCCTAGTCAGAAAGAATTAACTTCCAAATATTTCTTCTTCTATAGAAAAGATTCATCTCTGACACGGCCTCTTCATTTCTAGAGACACTAATCCTGGGTCAACATTTAGTGGTATGCAAAGAGAAACCAGTTTTACTGATTGAAAATAAAGCAAAGCAAAGCAAACAAACACATAAGGTCATTGTGAAGTATTCAAAAATACTAACTTTTCACATATACATGGTTTCCTGCAATGTGAACTTGCTTTTAATACAATTTTTAAACTAGTAAGTTATATATTATTATTTATTTCACTTCAGATCTTCTCTTTTGTGAAATATTTCTAACTTAAAACAAGTTGTAGCTATTGTTCCAACAATTCCAATCAAGACTAAAATCCTACACTAAAAGAAAAAAACAATGTTTTGTTGAAAGATAAAACCATCTTTGCACTTTCAGAATTACTAGGAAATTAATAAAGATTATTGCTATAAAGTACACTTAACTTTTTAACCTGAAACTACTTCAAGCAGAATATTTGTAAATTCTAAAGAACTGGAAAATATATGATTGGTTAATATAGTCAAGAAGAATATCAAATTTTAAAGAACTGGAAAAATATATGGTTAATATGGTCAAGAAGAATGTCAAATTTTTGATCGTTTCTTTTTTGTGGTACTTGGGATGGCATCCTGGTTTGCTTTACAAATTAGCTACATCTCATCTTATTGTGAGAGAGGGTATCTATATAGTGCTGATGCTGATTTCAAATTTGAGGTCCTCCTTCCTCAGCCTCCTGAATCACTGGGATTACAGACACGTGTGACCATGTCTGGCTCTTCTTAAAAAATAAAATACGTAACAGAACTTCAAAGAGTTTATCTTTTTTCAAATAGTTAAAAAGGTTGTGTTTACAGTTTAGCCATTATTATTTTCTTTTTCTAAAAGGAGAATTCAATTTTTTTTTCATACTTTAATTCCAGCCCTGCCCGTCCAAGACAGCAGGAAGCATTCTTGAATGGAGGAGAGAATACTAAGTCAGGGAAAACTGTGAGAACTTCATATTTAAATATCCTTGAGTATGTAAAATCTAAGTACCGAGTTGAACATTCAGTGTCTCAAAACATTTTATGATGATTACTTTAAAATATACTGTGGGTGGTTTGGAAGTATGGGGCTGCATCTGAGATACAGAACAGTAATTTACTAGCTATACAGCATATGAGGTAAATGCCAAAAATAGAACACAAAAAAATGATACACTGTCAAATAATGTTTAAGATTTTAACTGCATAGGGGAATCATCTGAGGAGTTTTGAAACAGCCTGGATATCTTGTCGGGGAATTGATTTAATTGGTCTTGGGTATGTTTTGTACTTCAGGATATATAAATTTCTGGATTATTCTACTCTACATCCAGAGTTCAGTACCATTAAAGTCATATTTAATTTTGAATATTTCAATTTCAATGGAAATATCTTAGATAAAAGATAGTTCTAATTGTAAATAGAACATATAGCATTTTTATAGATGACTCAGTTTCAATTTGAATCTAAAATATCATTAATAATATGCCTTGGCTTGAGTTCTGAGTGCTAACCCATAACAAGAGAAGGTAGGGAGGGGAAGTATAGAAGTTCATTGGATTAAACAAAGGGGAATGAAGGGAAGGCCGGATGAGAATAGGGAAGACAATAGAAGGAATTAGACACAACTTTCCTATGCTCATATGTGAATACAGGACCAGTGCAACTCCACATCATGTTCAACCACAAGAATGGGATCAAAATTGTAATGGGTTGTATCCCATGTATATATACTATGTCCAAATACACCGTATTGTCATGTATGCATAAAAGCAACAGCAACAAAATGAATAAGTGATTCTCCAGGATAATGGCTAATGCTATGATGATGATGACTCATACTTGAGGCAACTCAATAAATACTATTTTAATTACAAAAAAAATCACCAACTCAATGTATAGTGTTACTTCTGTTAAAATAAAGTGTATTTGATATAACTGCAGAGATTTTCAAATTTTTAAATAAGAATTTCTACATGAACAATGTGATCCTATTGCTTCCTAATGGTTGATTACTGGTGAATGTTCATAAGTCTTCCTGCAGGAAAAAAATAAATCTGTGCTACACAAAGGAAAAAAAGAGAAAACACACCAGAAAAGAAGAAACAAAATTAAATTGATTATTGCTAGGCACATTCATAGCAAAAATTTGTGTATACTGTTTAATGCAAAGCATACTTATTAAAGATTGCTTTTACTAAAGGTTTGGATCATAATTGTATATATAATCAATTCACCTCAACTTACTTTTAAACTATTTATAAATAATGTTAGATATAAAAGACTTCTAGATGACTTTTTTGTTATTTTTCAATTGCTTCTCATGTATTCTATATTATTTTCTCTACCATTGGAGAAGAAGGTGGTCAATGGAAGGAAAATAAATACAGGTTGCAGGAAGAATAAATATACTTAGTCCTTGTTGATCTGTGAGCCACACCACAAGACTTGGATATTCTACATTAGGGAGTGCTTTTCCATGAAGATGGATTTCCCACCACCACAATACTGGAAAAAGTATATTAAAAAAACAATTATAGGTAAATGACTATATATGTATATTTTTGTTTTTCTTAAAATAAAAAATGAGTGACATCATACAGCAATGACATGTTGATATTATTTGCATATGATTTTTTGTAGGTAGCCCTCACTCAAAACAAGTACATATTTGCAGAATGTGATGATAAAGTTAGCCAAAGCAATGACTTCCCTGATAATTCTTGAATATATAAAGTTCTCTACTTAATATTGCAAACAAATTATCAATAAAAAATTAACAAATTGAAATAATAATAAAAACTTCAAACATAATTTATAATTTTGTCACCTTCACAGTTCCAGTATGTTTGAGGGAAGGAGTCTGACTTTGGGAGGATCATCCAGTCAGTTGTTAATTTTAGATTACTCATGTCTGAGAGATCCAGAAACTATTTTTGCATTGTAGAAGATTTTAGAATAAACTTAATGGATAAATTTTCTTGGCTACAGATATTTCAAGGATATTGGGACATTAAGTCAAAATGTGCATTTTTTTCAAACTGCCTGTTATGGTTTGGATCTGGAAAATCCCCACAAAAACTCATGTATTGAAAGCAGGGTCACCAATGCAGCAGGGAGCATGGGTAGGGGCTTTATGCAATGAGTAAATGGTGAAAGTTGTAACCACATTAGTGAATCAATTCATTTGACAGCTTAATAATTTGAATGGACTCAAGTGGTAACTGTAGGCAGGTGGGTGTGACTGGAGGCAATACATTGCTGAGAGGCTGGCCTTGGGAGACTATATCTTGTCCCTGGCACACAAGTCAGTGCCTCTCTCTCTCTCTCTCTCTCTCTCTCTCTCTCTTTCTCATCTTCTCTCTCTCACTCTCTCTGTCTTCTCTCTCTCTCTTCCTGGCTGCCATGAGCTGAGCAGCTTTCCTCTGCCCTGCCCTCCTTCCTCCATGATTTTTCTGCCTTGGTGTCACTCAACCATAGAATGAACATCTAAAATTGTGGGCCAGAGAAAAACCTTTCCTCCTTTAAATTGTTCTTGTCAGGTATTGTGGTCACAATGACAAAAAGCTGACTAACATAGTCACTATTCACCTATCTAACTACAGATCAATGTGTTTACATACTTATTTATATTTTTCACTTAATTGGAATGGAATTTTTTTCATTTATATAGATTACTATTCAGGAAGATAAAGGCAATTCACCAAACAGATCACACAACTTCAAGTAATGATAATGATTAAAGAGAAGGAAATAAATTTATAAAAGAGATGGCAAAGAAAGAAAGAAAGAGAAAAAAGCAACAGAAAAAGAGAAAGATTTTAGTGGTGGCCACTGAATGTGTTAACAATTTTCATGTGCCTAAGGACAAACGATGAAGTGTCTGGTTTTGGATTTTTGAATAGATGAAGCAACAAGGTCAGTGGGTGTATTAGTTCAATGCCCACAAGATGAAAATATTTGATTTGATTTGATTAGAAAAAGCAAAGAGATGCCTGGTAGAGTACTGTCCTCTGTGGCCTCATAAAGGGACATTAGCTGCTACCTTGGAAAAAACTCTCATAATTAAGGTATAATTTTCAGAGTAAAAATTATGATACCTATGAAAAACATAAAGTTAAAATGCCAAGTGTCTTATCCAACTTGTTAATTAATGAAGAACAAGTAAGATATTATAACAACCTCAAAGAACATGTGAAAAACAGATAATGTTGGGATAGAATTGCTGATTTAGAAAACTGGTTAATGACCAGAAAGGGAGACAATGTAAACTTTATAGTTACCTCTTTTTCTGGGAAGAAATTATTTTTATCCTACCAGGATAAAGTCTATAAGTCAGGCAGGGTTGGGGGCCGGGAGTGCAGCTCAGTGGAAGATTGCCTTCGTGGAAAGCACAAGGCCCTTGGTTTTATCCATAGCACCACATTAAAAATCAATGATGGCAACAAATGATAAGTTAATCACATCCATGTGGAGGTGTAAAATATCTGAGAATATGGGAAAGTCAAGTAAGGCACTTTAATGAAAACACATCTTTTAATCTCTGAATTATCATTATAGCTTAACAGAATATTAAAGGAGCCTGAAAATGACACTGGAAAAATAAAGAATAAAAATAAAAAGTGAAGATATCCTGAAATTCAGATGAGGAAGAGCAAAATAAATGAAGATAATGTAATATAATACCGTTGAAAATGGTAAGCTGGAAAAATTGAAAATAGACTCTTTTTGTTGAAAGTTGCTCTATGTGCAAGCTTTTCTTTGTTTAATATTAAGCATTAAAACAAATTGTTTTAGGGATCTTATGGAATAATTTTTCTCTTTAAAGAATACTTTCAGGCAAAAAAATCATTTTCTTTAAGAAAAGAGATGAGTAAATGCATAGTTAAAAATCCAGACAGTCTTTTGGGAGTACAAACAATTTGAAGTCATTAAATCATTTCGAAAGCTCTGATCCTTCATTGTGTGCAGATTATTACCCTCTGAGTTCTATATATGTGTTTGGTCTTCAATGAAATTGTACTTTTATATAAGTCGCAGAAAGTGAAAAAAACTTTTCAGCAATAATTGTAAATGAAAAGATTAGAGAAAAAGTTTAAGTGCAAATTATCAATAGTACTAGAATATATCAGGGTCAAAACCCCAAAAATCATATTAAAAGAGTTCTTAACTTATAATTGTTCCACTTAGAAAATTTTGAATGAGAGATGGTGTGAAAGTTACAACATTCAGTAGAAACCATACTTCAGATTCGAAGATTAACCTTTTCCCAGCTAATCATATGCAGAACCACAGTCTTGCGATGCTAGGTAGCAGCAGTGGACAAGTCCCTGAGTCAGTCACATGATTCAGGGTAAATACCAGATCCTCAAGTGTACTGCCTTACCAAGTATTAAGTTCTGAAGGTCAGGTGTATTAAACCCATTTTCTACTCAGTAGAGAAAATTTTCTAGTAATTCATTTTTAGAGTCTTCATGAATATGTAGTCTTCAGAAATTCACTGTCATATTAAGGATCACTGAAACATTTTCTAACATTTGGAATAAATCTTTATTCCTCCTTCTTCTAATTATTAGTTTGAATAAATCCTTATTCCTCCTTTTCTAAATAATAGTTATACTTATTCTCCAAATTAAAATAATCTTCAATATTACAAATATCAAGATTTAGAGGGAGTTTTCATGTTATCATGACTTATCTTAATCTTTTTCCTTTTTGTTGATTGTACAAAAATGTCCTAAATTTTTATTTTCTCTTCACATGACTACACGAATGTCAAATGTGTTCCTCTTTACCTCACTATACAAATAATAATGAAACCATATCTGAAAATATTTGGAGATTTTTAAAATATAAATAGCATGTCTTGAATTTAATGAAAATTAGTGGGTATTAAATAAGATAGGACCACATTATCTCCAAACAAGAGAAAAAAAAAAAAAAAAAAACGAAAACAGAAACAAACTAACAAGTTAGGTAAATATGACCATTATTAAAAATATATTGTTAAATAGCTATTATTAATGTATTTAGACACATGATTTAAACAGAACAGTTTCAAGTAATGAAATAGAAAATGCCATCAAAAGCCTACCAATTAAGAAAAGCCCAGGACCAGATGGATTCTCAGCCAAGTTCTACAAGACCTTCACAGAAGAATTAACATCAATACTCCTCAAATTACTCCATGAAATAGAAAGGGAGGAAACCCTTCCAAACTCATTCTATGAGACTAAGATCATCCTGATACCAAAACCAGACAAAAACACATCAAGGAAAGGAAACTTCAGACCAATATCCCTGATGTACATAGATGCAAAAAATTCTCAATGAAATTCTGGCAACTTGCATACAAAAGCATATTAAAAAGAGTGCACCACAATCAAGTGGGGTTAATCATAGGGAGGTAGGGTTGGTTCAATATATGGAAAACAATAAATAAAATTCATCATATCAATAAACTTAAAAACAAGAATCATGCGATCATCTCAATAGAAACAGAAAAAGCACTTGACAAAATGCAACACCTCTTTATGTTAAAAACATTAGAAAAACTCAGGATAGTAGGAACATTCCTCAACGTTGTCAAAACTACCTAGATTAAGCCCAAAGCCAACATCATTGTAAATGGAGAAAAATTGAATGCATTCCCTCTAACAACTGGAAAAAGTCAAGGATGTCCTCTTTCACCACTTCTATTCAACACCATCCTTGAAACACTAGTGAGAGCAATGAGACAGATGAAATAAATTAAAGGGATACAAATAGGAAAAGAAGAATTCAAACTATCACTATTTGCTGATGACATGATTCTATATTTAGAAGATTCAAAAAATTTCACCACAAAAGTTTTAGAACTGATAAATGAATTCAGCAAAGTAGCAGGATACAAAATTAATACCCATAAACCAAATGGATTCCTATACATCAGTAATGAATTGACTGATGGAGAAATTAGAAAATTACCCCATTCACAGGAGCCTCAAAAAAAAAAAAAAAAAAAAAAAAAAAAAAAAAAACCTTGGGAATCAAATCAATCTAACAAAAGAGGTAAAAGACCTCTACAATGAAAACTACAGAACACTCAAGAAATTGGAGAAGTCTTACCATATAGAAAGACCTCTCATGCTCCTAGATAGACAGAACTAATATTGTCAAAATAATCACACTACCAAAAGTGTTATACAGATTTAATGCAATTCCTATTAAAATCCCAATGACATTCTTCATAGAACTAGAAAAAGCAATCGTGAAATTCATTTGGAAAAATAAGAGACCCAGAATAGCCAAAAGCATCCCTTAGCAAGAAAAGGGAAGCAGGAGGCATCAAAATATCAGACCTCAAACTATACTACAGAGCTACAGTAATAAGAACAGCATGGTCTTGGCATCAAAACAGATACAAAGACCAATGGTACAGAATAGAAGACACAGAGAAAAACCCACATAAATGTAGGTATCTCATGCTAGACAAAGGTGTTCAAAACATACATTGGAGAAAAGATAGCCTATTTCACAAATGGTGCTGGGAATAATGTAAATTCACATGTAACAAAATGGAATTAAACCTTTATCTCTCACCCTTCATGAAACTCAACTGCAAGTGGATCAAAGACTTAGGCATTAGAATGCACGCTAATTCACAGTAACGGGTTGGGAAAATAGGGAAGAATAGAGTTATTTCATATTAGGCAGATGGGAATGAAGGGATGGGAAGTCATATGGGGGACGGAATGATAGTAGAGTGAAACAGACATTATTACCTCATTTGCATATGTATCTGCTTGACTGATGTGATCCTACAATATGTATACTCAGAAAAATGAGAAATTACACTCCATTTGTGTACCATCTGTCAAAATGTATAAATGCATTCTACTGTCATGTACAACATATTAGAATAAAAAATTGAATCCATCCCATTTATTGATTTTTGCTTTAATTTCTTGTGCCTTGGGAATCTTGTTAAGGAAGTCTGATCCTAAACCAACATGATGAAGATTCTGGCCTACTTTGTCTTCTATTTGGTACATGGTCTCTGGTCTAATTCTTAAGTCCTTGATTCATTTTGAGTTGAGTTTTGTACAGGGTGAGAGATAGAGTTTTAATTTCATTTTACTGAATATGGAATTCCAGTATTCCCAGCACCATTTGTTCAACAGGTTATCTTTTCTCCTTTGTATGTTTTTGGCTCCTTTGTCTAGTATGAGGTAACTGTATTCATGTGGGTTCATGTCTGTGTCTTCTATACTGTACCATTGGTATGCCTGTCTATTTTGGTGCCAATACCATGCTATTTTTGTTACTATTGCTCTGTAGTATAGTTGAAGGTCTGGTACTGTGATACCTCCTGCTTCACTTTTCCTGCTCAGTATTGTTTTGGCTATTTGAGGTCTCATGTTCTTCCAGATGAAGTTCATGATTGTTTTCTCTATGAGGAATGTCATTGGAATTTTAATTGTAATTGCATTGACTCTGTATAGTGCCTTTGGTAGAATGGCCATTTTGACAATATTAATTCTGCCTATCCAAGAACATGGGGGATCTTTACATCTTCTAAGGTTTTCTTTAATTTCTTTCTTTAGTATTCTGTAGTTTTCATTATAGAGGACTTTTACCTCTTTTGTTAGATTGATTCCCAAGGTTATTTTTTTTTTTTGAGGCTATTGTGAATGGAGAGGTTTTCCTAATTTCTCTTTCAGAGAATTCATCACTTATGAACAAAAATGCATTAGATTTACACATACTAATTTTATATCCTGATATTTTGCTAAATTCATTTATTAGTTCTAGAAGTTTTCTAGTGGAAATTTTTGGATCCTCTAAATATAGACTCATATCATCAACAGATAGTGACAGTTTGAGTTCTTCTGTTCCTATTCATATTCCTTTAATTTCTGTGGTCTAATTGCTCTGGCTAGTGTTTCAAAGATGATGTTGAATAGAAGTGGTGAAAGTGAGCATCCCTGTCATGTTGCAGTTTTTAGGGGGAATGCTTTCAGATTCTCTCCATTTAGAATGATGTTGGCATGGACTTGGTATAGATGACCTTCACAATGTTGAGGTCATGTTCCTACTTCCCTATTTAAAGCTTTTTCTCAACAAAGGATACAATCAATAATGTGAAAAGAGAGCCTACAGAGTGGGAGAAAATCTTTTCTACATGCACTTCTTATCTCTAAAATTTGTAAAGAACTTACAAAACTTTACACCAAGAATACAAAGAACCCAAGGAATAAATGGGCCAAGGAACTGGACAGACACTTTACAGAAGAAGACACACAGGCAATTAATAAATATATGAAAAAGTGTTCAACATCTCTAGTAATTAGAGAAATGCAAATTAAAACAACTCTAAGATTTCCTCTTACTCCAATTAGAATGGCTATTATCAAGAACACAATAATAAATGTTGGCGTGGATGTGGGCAAAAAATGCATATTTTTACATTGCTGGTGAAGTTGCAAATTGATGCAGCAACTCTGGAAAGCAGTGTGGAGAATCCCCAGAAAACTTGGAATGGACCCACATTCTGACCCAATTATCCCACTTCTCGGTTTATACCCAAAGTACTTAAAATTAGCATACTGCAGTAACACAGCCACATCAATGTTTATAACAGCTCAATTCACAATAACTAGTTTGTACAATCAACCTAGATGCCCTTCAACAGATGAATAGATAAAGAAACTATGGTATATATACACAATGGAATATTATTCAGCCATTAAGAAGAATAATATTATGCCATTTGCAGATAAATGAATGAAATTGGAGAATATCATGCTAAGTGAAATAGGCCAATCCCAAAAAACTAAAGGCTGAATGTTTTCCCTGATAAGTGGATGCTGATATATAATGCAGATTGGGGTGGGGGATGAGAGAAGAATGGAGAAACTTTAGATTATGTAGAGGGAAATGAGAGGGAGAGGGGTATGAAAGATGGTGGAATGAGATAGACATCATTACCCTATGTACATGTATGATTACATGAAGAGTATGAATGTACTCATGCACAACCATAGAAACGAAATGATGTGTACAATGAATCAAAATGTAGTCTGTAAAAAATAAAAATTTAAAAACTTAAAAAAATTTAAAAATGCATTTAGAAAATAAAATCCATTTTAAAAAAGAAAAATTACCAAAAATTTGCAATCTTTATGAACACAATCAGATGAGCATTCTGAAAATTAATACCACCATATCTGAATTTAAGAAGTCTTTGGTTGAGATAGCAAATTGGGTACTATAGTAGAAAGACTGAAAAAATAGGAAGTTTTTTTTATTTTTTATATTTTTCTTATTTTTATTTTTACAGACTGTATTTTGATTCACTGTACACAAATGGGGTACAACTTTTTGTTTCTTTGGTTGTACATGATGTAGATTCATACCATTCGTGTAATCATACATGTACATAGGGTAATGATGTCTGTCTCATTCCATGATCTTTCATACCCCTGTCCCCTCCCCTCTCTCATTTCCCTATGTAATCTAAAGTTCCTCCATTCTTAATAGAAAAAGTAATAAAAAGAAAGAAAAACTAAAGACTGCTGAAGGTGAAATCATGTGCTTAAGTCAAAAGTTCTAGCATGTGTATAATTTAATTCCAACTGGGGAAGAACAGTAGAATTGCAAAGAAACAATATGTGAAGAAGTAGTAGTGGCACAAGGTAGTTTAGTGGTAGTGCATTCACCTAGCCTGCATGAAGTTTTGGGTTTGATTGACAGGAAAAGGAGAGAGAGAGAGAGAGAGAGAGAGAAGCAGGAAGTACTTAAAAGTGAAAAATATATAAATATATTGATTAACATATTGGATAAAGGTTAGAGAAATGAAAAAGTAGAATAAATACAATGACTGGAGTATGCTACAATAACACATCTGAAAACAAATACAAAGAAGCCACAAAAGCAACCAGAGGAAAAAACATCAAAAATAAGGCTAAAATTCACATAATGAACTGAAATTGTTGGAGTTTCTATAGCAATGAAAGAAAAATAATTATCAACTGAAAACTTTTATAGTCAATAGAATTATTCTTCAAGGATAAAGATGAGGTAAAATTTTTGAAAAACACTAAGAATTTAGGCAAGTAAATGTATTAAATGACATGATAAAGTTCTTCAGCAGGAGAAATTTAATTCCTAATGGATAAAAGGGAAAGCAGAAAGTAATTAAGAAACGTAAATGTAACTATGAATTAATATCGAGTATATAATAAACACCACTAAAACATTTTATTAAATATTAAAAATCAGAAGGTTAGATGGAGTTAAAACCTTCCAACGTAAATATTCAAAGAAAATATAAAATCTTATTCCAAAGATAGGGAAAATGAAGTGAGTGAGGCTCTTAAATTTCGTTAGGAACATGGTGAGTGTTTATATGCACAGGTGATGTATAGCTTTGTGGGTTTTTACAGAGGATCAAGAGTGCAAAAACCACTTATGGAGATTAGATTTTCATCTGGTTAGTTTGTGTGAATGTGTGTGTGTTTCAGATACTTTTGTCATACATCTATTCACAAAAAACACCAAAGGTAATTCAAATACAAAATTAATTTTTACCTAATATATGCTAAGTACTGTTACATTTTTATTGATTCTTAATCTCTGAAAAAGCATTTTATTGTTTCTATTTTATTAAATTTTTAATTTTTAAAATTTGTTCTAAATCATTATACATAGCAGAATACATTTAGACACATTGTACACAAAGAGAGCACAACTTCTTCCTGTGGCTGAACATGGTACAGTCATAATGGCAGTGTAATCATACATATATATAGGGTAATAATGTCCATCTCATTACACCATCCTTCCCATCCCCGTAGTCCTTCTCCTCCCCCACACCCCTCCACACAATCCAAAGTCCCTTCATTCCCCACCTCCTTTATAGATCAGCATTCCTTATCAGAGTAAACATTTGGCTTTTGGTTTTATCAGTTTGGTTTATTTCACTTAGCATGATATCCTCCAGCTACATCCATTTACATGCAAATGCCATAATTTCATTCTTCTTTAAGGCTGAGTAATATTCTATTGTGTATACATAGCACATTTTCTTTATTCATTCATCTATTGAAGGGCACCTAGGTTGGTTCCATAGGTCAACTCTTGTGAATTGAGATGCTATAAATATTGATGTGACTGCATCACTGTAGTATGCTGATTGTAAGTCCTTTAGCTATAGACCAAGGAGTGGGATACCTGGGTCAAATGATGTTCCCATTCCAAGTTTTCTGAGGAATCTCCATACTGCTTTCCATACTGCACCATTGGTGGTGCAGTCCCACCAGCAATGTATGAGTGTAACTTTCTCCCTACATCCTCTCCAACACTTATGATTGCTTGTATTCTGAATAATTTCCATTCTGATTGAGGTGAGATGAAGTCTTAGAGTAGTTTTTTTTTTCTTTTTTTATAGTTTTTGTAAATTCATTTTTATTGTAAACAAATGGGATACATCTTGTTTCTCTGTACATGAAGTAGAGGCATAACATTTGTGTAATCATACATTTACTAGGGTAATAGTTTTTGATTAATTATTTTTTTCTCCCCCACCCCTCCCACCTCTCTTATCCCTTTATAGAGTCCCTCCTTACTCCATTCTTGCCCCATTCTCACACACTATATTTGTCATCATCCACTTATCAGTGATATCATTTGTCCTTCGGTTTTTTGAGATTGGCTTATCTCACTTAGCATGATATTCTCCAACTGCATCCATTTGCCTGCAAATGCCATAATTTTATTATTCTTTATGGCTGAGGAATATTCCATGGTGTGTGTGTGTGTGTGTATATAATATATATATATATATATATATATATATATATATATATATATATATCACAGTTTGTTTATCCATTCATCAATTGAAGGACATCTAGGTTGGTTCCACAATCTGGCTATTGTGAATTGAGCAGCTATGAACATTGACGTGGCTATATCTCTGTAGTATGCTGATTTTAAGTCCTTTGGGTATAGGCCGAGGAGTGGGATAGCTGGGTCAAATGGTGGTTCCATTCCAAGTTTTCTAAGGAAACTCCACACTGCTTTCCAGAGTGGCTGCACTAATTTGCAACCCCACCAGCAATGTATGAGTGTGCCTTTTTCTCCACATCCTCTCCAACACCTATTGTTGCTTGTGTTCTTGATAATCACCATTCTAATTGGGGTGAGATGGAATTTTAGGGTAGTTTTGATTTGCATTTCTCTTATTACTAGAGATGTGGAACATTTTTTCATATGTTTGTTGATTGTTGAACATGTTTTCATATGTTTGTAGCCCATTAGTTGATTGGTTTATTTGTATTCTTGGTGTAGAGTTTTTTGAATTCTTTATATATTTTGGAAATTAGTGCTCTATCTGAAGTATGAGTGGCAAAGACTTTCTCCCACTATCTCATCCTTCAATGTCTGCATTTGTTTTTTCATCTCCTCGTTTGCTTCCCTGATCGTTTTGAATATGTACATTCTGAACTCCCTTTCTGACATTTCTTCTGCCATGCTGTCATTGGATATTATCGCTATACCATGTAGGTTTGTTTGGGACATTTTCTTCCCTTGTATTCTCATATTGTTCAGGTATCTACTCCTCTAGTAGTGAAACTCTGGAATATTGCAGATTTTGCCTATTGACTAATATTACTCACCTCTTAGCCTTCAGTAGCCTGAAGTCTTGGAGGAACTTGATAATAATGTGGTGCTCCACTAGGAAACAGGCCTTCTATGGGTGGTGGCCTTCAGGTGGGGTATATTCCCTGATGGCTCTGAGTTGGTCCTGAGTCTCTCAATACCTCCTCTTCTTGCCTCCTGGGTCTTTTCAATGGTCTTCTATCCTCCTGTAGGTGTCTCAGGAAGGGAGTTGCCCTTCCAATTTTGATGGTCTCGCCCTCAGGAGTAATTCAAAATGACTGCACCAGCCTTGGAGTGGTGGTCTGGTGGGATCTCTCATTGGGGCATCTGTATTTGGCCTGGTGGTTGGGCGGGTTGACTACCTGCCGCCCTGCTCCACAAGGTAGGCGGGTTGGGTGCCTGCCTGCTACCTCTGGGATGGAAGTGGCCTGACTTGCCCGTCAGCTGGCTCCGTGACTACAACCAACCAGTGATGGCACCGACCGAGGTGCATGGGTCAGGCGGGGTCGCTCAGTTATGACGTCTGTCCTTGGCTTGCTGGCTGGGCAGGTGTCTTAGAGTAGTTTTGATTTGCATTTCTCTAATTGCAAGAGATGATGAACATTTTTTCATGTATTTGTTGATTGATTGTATTTCTTCTTCTGTGAAGTGTCTGTTCAGTTCCTTAGCCCGTTTACTGATTGAGTTATTTTGTTGTTTATGTTGTTAAGTTTTTTGAGTTCTTCATATATACTGGAGATTAGTTCTTTATCTGAGGTGCATATGGTGGAGATGTTTTCCCATTCTCTAGGCTCTCTTTTCACATTATTGGTCATTTACTTTGCTGAGAAGAAGCTTTTTAGTATGAATTCATCCCATTCATTGATTGTTGATTTTACTTTTTTGCACTTTAGGAGTCTTGTTAAGGAAGTCAGGTCCTAAGCTGACATGAGGAAGATTTGGGCCTACTTTTTCCTCTGTTAGGTGCAAGGTCTGTCTAGTGCCTAAGTCTTTGATCCACTTGGAGCTGATTTTTGTGCAGGGTGATAAATAGAGGTTTAATTTCATTTTATTATATATGAATTTCCAGTTTTTGTACCCTTATAATCTTATAGTGTCCCTGAAGTCTTCCAGTACCTCACTTTAAGGGGGAGATCAATAATAACAGCACCCAATGTAAACAATATGCAACCTTAAACTTAATAACTCCTATTAAGGCATCCACAGTTTTGTCAAAATAAACAGAAATGATGTGTACAATTATTATCTACAGTATAAACAATAAGTTTGCTAAAAGGGTTTATCATTTTAAATGATGGACAAAGAAGGAACAGAAGTAGTGTAGGATATAATGTTTAGGGGGGAGAAGGAGAGAAGATAGAAGTAAAATTTATAGTTAAGAGCAAAGGAGGAATTAATCGAGGTTGACTGTTAGCATGAGAGAAGTGAGAAAGAGAATCCGTGAGACAGACAAGTGAGAGAAAAAATATATACTTTTTTTCAAAAAGGTGAAATTATAAGAATACAACATTAAACTTTTATATAGTATTCAGACTTCCCACTCTTGGATAAATTGATGCATGAAAAATATTTGGATTCAAAGATGGTAGAGATGTGAGAAAGCGGGGGAAATTAAAAAAAGGAAAGTCTCTATGGAAAATTGCTGATTATTTCCATTGGCTTTCAAAATTTTTCTCAGTTGTCTTCTCTGCCAGTAGGTTCAGTTGTCTGAAGTTTGATAGTTGCTCCGGTCTGGTGGGTGCTAGGTGGTTGGCAGGGCGAGTGGATAGCAAGATGCCCTCATGCCCTCTTCCAGTCTTCCCACCCCTTGTAACTCACCCCTTCTGTCCGTGAATTCTTCAGGAGTCACTGAACTGAAGAAAGCTCAGTTCCTTCAGTTTCTACAAAAAACTCTCTCTGGGGAACTGCCCCTGGTTTCAGCTTTCCACAGACTTGCCAGACCCAGACTGGTCCATGCAAACCCAGTTGCAATCTGATGGATCTGGGTTTCAGATTCCCTAGGCTCTACCTTGCTGCAGTCCCAGGATCTCTATGCCATTCCAGGGATGAGACCACCAGGGATGCACTCACACAAAGGAACAATCCTGCAAAGAGGTCACCAGATGGCGACCTTGAGTACTGGGTGTAACCAGACCTGCAGATACCCCAACAATATATTTCCAGTCTCTGGCCAGATTCCCCAGACTGAGGCAGCTGCCCCATTCCACAAGATGGCAGGGGTGGCTGCAGCAAACCTGCAGGACACTTGGCCCTGGACTCCCAGGCCTTGACCAGTGTCCCAAGATGGTGGTTACTGCATGTACCCTGACAATGAACTTCCAGGCAGCAATGGGCATTGGGTCAGTGGGACTCTGCAGGTGATCTGAAGGCAAACAGCAGGCACTCCATTGGTGTCAGCAGGTGGACTTTGGGTGTCGGATTATGTGCAGGCTAAAGGCGGGCAATGGACAGGCAAAAAGTAGGCAGATGGGCACCCAGTGGGTGCCACAGTGGCCAACGAGCGATCTGCATGCAAAAGGTGGGCAATGTACTGGCAGAGGTCTTGTGGAGGACAAAGGGGGTGCAAAGAACAGGGAATCAAGTAAGTTTACCATCTTGGATCTCTATTCATATTAGCTTCTCTTAACACCTATTGAAAGTTCACTGAAACATAAGGGCAATAACTAATTAGAAAATAAAATAAATCCTCAGAATTTCAATCAACTCCAAGAAAGAAAATTAATGTATGTTTTTCATGTGGATTTAAAAGCTTTTCCCCCTAAGATTTCATTATTAGTATCAGGTACTTTGCTGTTTTACACATACCACATTGAAAGTCTTGTCAGTATTTATTAAGGTGTGATGAATTATACTCCAGAACTATACATCCAGCCCACACAAATGTCTAAAAAAAGATTTCATGCTGCTGGAGGCAAGAAAATTCAACCTTAAGAAAAATATGGGAATTCAAACCAAGTAAGAAATCTACTTTTTAAACTTTTTTACAAAAATGTAAGATAATTTACATTAAATATGATACTAACAATAGAAGCATATAGAGCATTTTCTTACACAGCTTGTATCTTTAACTTGTATTAATAATTATTGGTGTGATTGTGCCTTGTGTATATAGGCAACAGTGGTCCAGAATCCTGAGGCCATGATTTCTAACCCTGAAATTTGAGCTACCAGCCACTATGGAACACCACCTTACTTAAGTATTTAAAATCCATGAACATCATTTTTCTCATGTGTCATGTAAGATAATTGTCCAATGATTTATATTACCTCTACTAGCAATTTTAGTTGCATTCCAATTATTTCAGGTCTAGAGTCCTTTATATAATCATTTTAGGGTTAAACATAAGAGCAAATTTTATCATCCTACATATTTTATTTATTATATTATAAATGTGCACTTATTACTAAATTAAGTATTAAATGTGATAGACATTAAATATGAAGACCTATGGTCAATGCATAAGATAAAGCTTCAAAGGGATACATTTCTGGAATATAATCTTGGGCTCATAGACACTCACTGAGTATACTTTATTATTTGTATTATATGAACTCCAAGATTTTCTCATGAGAATTGATTCATTCCTGATTTCTGTCAAAACTATCTTGTGAAAGAATAAATTATTTTATCTTATTTCCACAAATTGGTAAATATGTGAATGACTGATGACTTAGATTCAAGGTACAAAGTTTTGCATTCCATTATAAATCAATTCTATGAGTCTTCTTTCATTCCATTTAGGTTTTCTTGTTTAACTAGCTATTATGTGCATGCTTAAGTATGGTTATTTAAAGATACATTAGTGCTCTGAAGCACTTACTACTAAGTAATCCTAGTTGCTCTCTTGTTTCAAAGAGTATATTAAATATTTATAATCAAAGTAAACAAAACTACTTAAACCATGATTACGATTCTCTTAAAATAAATTTTATCACATAAGTGTACTAAGCCATCTGTCAGTATTCAGAGATATGTTTTTATTTCCAAATTAAAAACAGAATTGTCAGCATACTAACATTTTAAAATATTATTTCATCTAAGGTCTAAAATTTTCTCATTCTCTAGCTAGTATTTATATATGTAGTTAGCTAGTATGGATTTAAGATATCAAATATTTATGTCACATTTTGCCTTTTCCTGTAGGACATGCATACTCCTAAACTCTGAGCAAAAGTCAGTGGTATATGGTTGAGTGCCTTCATGAGGTCATTATAAAGTTGCCTTTCCTCTCAAGTGGAAGAAGAATGGCCTTAAGCAAACCTATTCTTTAGTTCAGCTCAAGACTTCAGGGTTTGATAGGCAGGTAGAACTGTGTGCAGTAGCTAGGCTGTGCCTTCACTATTCTACTCTGACAGCAGCAACACATTTGATAATTTTGGAATTTCTGGTGAGTTTTCTTCCATACACATAAGTTTGGAATAGAGAGGTCCAAGCCTCCTTAGAATACATGGTCCTGCACAGATATCAGTCTTGTCCCTGAGCATCTTCCTTCACAACGGCCACCAGCATTCTCATATTTCCAAGTGGACTGAGATTTCCCTTTCCCATTCTATACACTTAGGAAACTTGGGGTAAAGAGACAAATTCATATGACTAAGCCATCTTCTCTTTCCTCTCTAACTGTAATTACTAATCATAAAATCCCATTTATTCAACTTGGAGAAAAAAATAAAACAAAATTAAAAAGAGTTGAAAAGAATACAAGTATCTAAATTGCACCACAGAAAACAGTTACTTCATGATTTTGACATTGATTAAAAAAATCTTCTATTTTGCTTTACCCATTGGACATGTTATAGGGTATATTTTTGTTTTAATCACTCAAACAAACTCAATCATCATTTTTGACTGAGGAGATCTTTTTTTCCTTATAAACATGACTTCTTTGTCATTATGGCTATGTGTATATTCCTAATTCTTTACCAGTTTGTGGTCTGCTAAGCTAACTTCACCCCTGAAAATCTTTGTTACTTGTTTTATTATAACTTTTCTAATTCTTAAATGACTGTCTCACCTTATTTCTTGCATGTTCTTAACCGACTTCTGGAAAGTAATTTATACATTCAAGCCCTGTGCACCTGGTGACTGTAGACGCACCAATCCTCTGAACTCCACGGTAGTACAAACTTCTAGGACCCTTCCTTAGTCTAGTTAGGTCCTATGTTTGGCCTGTGTATTTGTACTCCCCCTGATTTCAGAGTTTGTTTTTCTAACTAGTCTTGGATTGACAGTTATTATATGAAGTCATTTGAGGGGCTAGGGATATGGCTCAGTTGGTAGAGTGCCTGCCTCGCAAGCACAAGGCCCTGGGTTCAATCCCCAGCACCGCAAAAAAAAAAAAAAAAAAAAAAAAAAAAAAAAAAATATATATATATATATATATATATATATGTATATGAAGTCATTTGAAAGACTTGCAATGTCAACAACTAAGATGCACTTCATACCTGGTTGAGTGAATTCATGACCAAGTGAATGTGCGGAAAGGAAGTAGGATGGCATTCTGCTTAAGAAGGTAAGGTTTCAAATCAAGGTGCCTGGGTTCTAATCCTGGCCTCTTCACTTTCCAGTTATAAATAAGGAACTGTAAGTGACCTTGGAAATGTTTCCAAATATATGTATTTCATAACTTGCAAAATGGCCAAGTTTTAGCATCTGTAAAATGTTAATACCCTTCATTAGAATGGAATTCTTTCCTCTTTTTATATCTACAAAAACATGTCTAGAAAACTCTTTAGGCAACTCATATACTTATTAAAAGAGCCCAATGGATATTGCAGGTCTTCTCCAGTCCAACATGCTAAATATATTTGATTTTTTTTTCAGGGGTGGGGTTTCACTGTTGCCCAGGCTGGTGCAGTTGTGGACTTCAGTGAGGCTTCCACTTCAGCCTCCCCAGTAAATAGTACTACAGGTATTATCCCCCTACGCCCATCTGTAATTTGATCTATGTTAATGATAGTGTTATTGTTCTCCTTAAGTAGCGTTTACTTGACCTACTAGGATCTTAATCAATAAATGTTTGAATAAAGTAACATCCCAGTAATGGAAAAATGCTATAGGAAGAATTCAAAGGTCATTTTTATTGGCAGGTCTCAGAACGTTACTGTATTTCCTTTGGGCCTTCCTAATAATGCATCTAAATATTCTCCAGAAATTTAATAACTTGTAATTGGTTCTTGTTAGATATTAGGCTAACTTGTTGAACAAAAAATAAAAATAAAACAAAATTTAAAAAAGCAGTATGAAAAAAGCAAATAACCTCCATAGAGAGGTTTGAACACAATAGAAATTTATCCGTAATTCATGTAATACTGCTGGACATATGAGCAGGTTGATAAAGTGACTGTCATTCAGGTAATCATGCATGGTTAACAGTGGCTATCAAAGTCATCCTTGGAATTACCTCTGTTCTAACCACCAAAGAAGACAAAAGATAATGGAAGAGCTTCTTTAGAGGTTTTATAATCCAGACCTGCAGCAGTTGTATATGATTTCTGCTCATCTTTCCATTGGCTGTTATATTGTTCTGTGGCCAAAAATAAGTTTCATGGAGCCTTGGAAATAACATCTAGCTTTCAAGTCCATGTGTTTAATTTCTATACAATTCAAGCCCATGAATTTTGGAGAGCAATGTCTCACAATAGCAAAATGCAAACATTGAAGTTTAGAATTAACAAAGCAAACTAATACGATAAAATAACATTCACAATATTCTCTATTTCTGGCAACATATTATATCATGACTATGATAATACTAATTTATTAAGAAAAAGTTTAAACATCTCCCATATTTGTTACTATTTCCAATGACTGCTGACAATTTAAATTATGCAATATTTTTAGATATTGTTTTTAACTTCTTTATAAGTTTTCATAAAAATTTTTGTTACTAAAAATAAATTAATAGAAGACATTTTAATTTAGCAGAAAAATGAATTTTGTAGAAGTTGATGGTAGTATAAATGGTTAGTCATCAAGAGTTTAGTTACAAAGTCATACCAATTACAAATGAAGTTTGTTTTTTTAAAAACTAAGTTATAAAAATAAACAGAAAATACTACAAAATGGAAATTATATCTATCAAAATAAAATCTTTTTAAAACTAAATCTACAGAAAATAATTTATATTGCAAAATATACTGTAATAAACAAAGTAAAGTACAGGTTCATGGAAAAAATAAAATATCATTTCAACACTAGCCCAGAAAAAATTTATATACATTATGTAAAAATCTCTGAAGATGTGGAGAAAAAGACTTGAAAATTCCCCAAGACATTTTCAAATATATTTCAAAGATAATTACGTGTAAATAGGCATTCAATAGAAAGCAAATATATCTGATCAGCTCTCATAGAATTACAGTATAAAATAATAGATAAATACATTGTATGGTAATGTGACATCTTATCCACAGTTAGCAATATTTAATATCACAGGAGCACACATGCTTATTACAATATTTGCTTCTAATACAAAGAAGCTTGAAACAGTATTAATAAGAAAATAATTAAGTATAATGTGAATATCTATACAATGGAACACATTATAGCCAGAAGACATGGATTAGTTTACTAATATTTTCTCAGAAAGATTGCACTGATGTATTGTTTTTTAGTATCCATACCAAAAATTTATTCTTTACTATTTACACAATGATTTCCACCTGAGATTAATAATTGACTGAGGTTAATTATTGCAATAAAACTTTATTTAAATTTAAGTAGTCTACATTTTTGAATTTTCATGATCTCAAACATAATCCAAATTATCAAGACTTTACTACTATTTAAACCACAATTGCATTCTTATCCAGAATTAAACAGGAAAACTCAGGTTCTTATTAAAACTGTTTTTCTCTATTTTTTTATTATTTGTTTTTGTTTGTTTGTTTGTTTTTTGTTCTAATTACTTATACATGACAGTACAATGCATTTTGACATATTGGGTAGGATAGCCCTGAAGAATTTTTTAACTATGAAAACAATCATACAGAGAATTGAGTTCAAATTGTCTCATTTTGGTAAAATTAATACATTCCTACTATGAGCAGGATGAAGTGTGAATATTTGAGTTATTGTGCACTTATTTTGTATGTATTGTGGGCAGATTAAACCTGAGAGCTGTAAAGTGAGGAAGAAATACAAAAGTAAATTCATGTTGAAATTTTTTCTTTTATATTTCTGATGCTATGAAACATTACCACAAATGGAATGGTTAAAATACCATAATTTATTGTATCACAGATTCTGTGGATCAGTATGGGGTTAACTGGATCTGCTGCTTAAATTTCAGCAGGCTGAAGTCAAGGTTTGCTCACATTGTACACTTTCTGATACTTAGGATTCATTTTGAAATCCATGACATGACTATTCACAGAATTTAATTCTCTGCAGTACCTGAGGATTTCATTCTCCCCTTCTCCCTTTTTTTTTTTTCTTCCCTCCCTCCTTCTCTGCCTTTCTTCCTTCTTCCTTTTGTCCCTTCCTTCCTTCCTTCTTGATTTTTTCCTGGCTGTCAGTTGTGGGTTCCCTCAGGGATTAGATGTTTCCCGCACTTCCTGGTCATGCCAACCCATTCTCAGTTTTTAACATGGCTGGCAGGAGTGTCTCTCTGATGTTTCACCTTCTTCAACAATTTACTTTGTTAGTTTAGATCCACCCAAAAAATCTCTTTGGCTTCACTCAAAGTCAGTCAGTTAGTACTAATCACAGAAGTGAAATATTCCTATTCACTAGTCTGGTTCACATTCAAGGGGAGTGGGCTACAAAAGATGTATATATCAGGGGGCAGGAATTTTGAAGGGCCATTTTATTCTCCCTACCTCCAAAATAATTTAAACAATATGATTCAACTTTGATAGCAGTATGTGTATATGATCACATATCTAATTACATAAAAACATATGAAAGAATGACCAAGTTATTGAGTCAAAGTTACTGTTTTTCAGATAATTATTCCATTCTACTCTATGATTTTTATATAGTATTAACTTCAGTTGTTTTATGATGATTTTCTATTGTTTACAAAATCAGGAATAAGGTAGTTTTTCTATTAAGAACATAAAATTGTCCTGTATATTGTGCCTACATTTAGATTATAAAAACATGTTTAGGAAATTGTTAAGTGACTATACAAGGGGAATATTATGAATAATATGCTTGGATAAGTTGTTCAAGTATATAGTTATGCTGAAGTTTTAGTTTAATTCAGAAGAAAATAAATTTTAATGATATCAGTTCCCTTCTACAACTAAAATTCTATTTTTTTTTTCCCCTAATACAAGAGATCTCAGCACCACTGACTGAACTCTGGGTCTGTTTTAATATTCTTTAGCAGAGTGGTGTTTAATGTATTAGTTCTTTAAAATTGTGACCATATATTTATGAATAGGTGGTAATTGTTCAATCTGTTACAGATATATATAAAATTTTGTTTGTTTACTATTTATTTGCATATGATTAAATTTCAGTGTTTGGTATATTTAATTTTTGTCACTATAAATATATTCTAGTTACTCAAATTGAATCCTTAATAGCATAAAATATTTTAGAATGTTTTGTATAAGAAGTAAAACTTGAATTAAAACCATTTTGAAAAGTTGAAATGACTCATCTTCCTGAAGTGGAAAGATAATGCAGTTGATTTTAAATAGAAGATTATTTGTAGCACAATGTGTGTGTGTGTGTGTGTGTGTGTGTGTGTGTGCTTGTGTGTATTTCCTAGATATCTGGATAGATAAAACCATGTATTGAATTATTCATTTCCCCTGACAGATTCATATGTTGAAAACCAATTCTCAATTTGATATTTGGGCTATAACTTTCTTATGAGGTTGTAGATTCTACTAATGGGATTAATGACCTCAGAAAAATAAACATGAAATATCTCTCCCTTTTATGTAAGGATTCAGGTAGAAAGCATTGTCTGTACTGTGCATATTTTTGCTGATCTAAGTTTGTAATATCAGGACAGGCTAAACATTCACTACACAAAGACCATGCACGTGTCCCCAGTCCTAATTCTTTCACTAGGTCTGGTTTTTAAAATGCTGGTAATATATCAGATGTCATTTATTATATGACCATTCTGTTTTCAAATAATGCCTACTCTTCTAGGTTATCTTAAATGAACCTTAAGAAAACATGACTGTACATTTTGTGTAATAACTTGCAGAGAATTGGAGAATTGGTGCTAATTTCAGATGTGTCTAAAGAATTTGTAACCAAAGCAGGAAAAATTTAATGACAAACTAACAGTTGTTATTAAATGTATTGGAAAATTACTGTTTTTTTTTTTTTATTTTTAGAAAACAATAAAAAAGGAAGCATTGTCTGTAATGAGGAACAGGGCCCCCATGGGAACCTGATCAGCCTGGCGCCTTCATTTCAGACCTCCAGAATGCACAATTATGATAAATAAATGTGTGTTAAGCTAGCCAGTTTGATATTTTGTTAAGGAAGTCCAAAATAACCAAGACAGAAACATAGTTTCTGGATGAATGGATAGATGATATAATAGATAGATAGATCTATACATACATAGATTTTTTCTTAACTGGAATTATATTTTTGGTGTTTTTTAACATGAGTCTTTTATTAACCTCAACCTGTATTTAAAATTGTATTTTGTTATTTTATGACATAGAAATAATTTTTGAACATCAATTGTTTTTATCTGCTCAAAAATCATTCTCTGCTCCTTTGTCAGGAGAAACACCAATTGTGTTTTGGGAAAACACAATCTCCTCATGGAGATACTTTTTGGGGGCTAGTAAATCAAAATTTATGCTTCACTTGTCAAGGGATGCAAGAGACTAGACATTCATTAGACCTACCAAGTTTGTCCTGAAAGTTCCTGAAGGTTAACACAAAAGCTGGAAACCATTAGAACTCATTCTTCCTAAGATGACCCCATGGCACCCTGTCCACTATCCACTGCTTCTCTTGTTCCTTTATTTTATGAGAAGCCTGGCTCTTAATTTTTTTGTTCATTGATACTAAACTGCATTTGCACATCTTTCTGTGATCTGAAATGAGCAGCAGTGTTAGCAGTGTTAGGTTTTCTTTTCCCAAAAGTTTGTACATTTTAAACTTATTGTAGTCTTTTGTTTCCTTCTCATTTATGAGAATTACTAAATAATACTAGCACTTCTCTATCCTCAAACATTGCAGATATGACTGTTTGCAACCTGTTTGATTATACTGATTTTTTTTAAACTATGGTTCAAGATATTTTGTAATCATTCAACTTCAGTACAATCTTCAAATGAGTCCCTGAAGGAAGATTTTAAATAACTTGTGTTCTTCTACATATCATATCATTCCATAGATGTTTCACTTAGTAAAAATAATGGTGTTTCATTTTATGTTAGGAGACTGTAAAGAATAAATGTCCTTTTGAAAAATTTTATACCTAAAAATCCAACTGAGAGTATTTCAGAATTTCTCAGGGGCATCTTAATGGATACAATTATTTAACTTCAAGCAATTTTACAATCAAGTAACATATAGTGATGACATTATTTAAATAAGAATTAAACTATGAAGGCAACCTCTTTTAAAAATGAATTTCTCACTAGCTCTCTACTAAGTCATTATTTTAGCCTGACTGTAGTATAGAAAAGAACATGAATCTTCCTTTCTATAGTTCAAGATAATATAGCCATTGACAATAGAGCGTTAACTTTATATATTATCAAGCAAGCATGAAACAAGCAAGTCCTATCATAGAAATTGTGGAATATTTTTTATCTTATGGTATCTCTTACTTTTGCTATTTTTTTAGCACTTCTAATAAGTTCACTGGGTCAGTTGATTGAAGAAAGGACAAGAATCAAGATTGCTGAAATCTAATTTAGGTTCAAGCTTTTGTTGATACACTTAATCTTGAATTAGTAGTCTTCATCTCATAAGTTTAGAAATTTCCTTAATGCATCAATCTGAGAAAAAAATTTGGGGAATATATCAATCATAAAAAGGAAATTTTAAAAAATGAATGAAGACAAAAAGAAATGCATAAACCACTGCATGTTTTATTTTATACTGTGTACTCCTCCATTATTTGCTAGTATCTTATTCAAATGCTACTTAAAGAAATGCTACTTAAATGTAAGGAAAGTCAGAAGAACATTAGCAAACAAAGGCTTAGAACATTTAAATATCTTTACTTTTCAGTTATATAATATGAAGATTTTAATAATCTGTCATAAAAATAGACAATGTACACTTCTTCTGAATAAGAATGCTATATTCAGAAAATACACTTATTTACTAATACAGTAATCTTCCTGGAGCCCATCTAGAAACCTCCTAGGATGTCCATATTGTTAGAAAACCAGGGCATGGAATAAGAGAGAAAAAAAATGGTAGGTAAATATGGAGGATAAAATGGGATGGGCATTTTGAGAACACATTGCAGTGGCCTTTTCTCACTCTGGGTTATAAATTCTGCTTTATTGGTAGTTTCAGTATTTAGAGAATTATTATGTGTTTGGGATGTCAGAATATTGTGCTAAATCACAATATAATGTAATAATTATACGTACTTTTTATTTGATTGAAATACGACACATCCAATGATCTCATCCAATAATCAGAGTAAGAACCATATTACTATGGTTCCATCCAACAGTCTTCCATTTTCCACACATTCTTCAGGAAAAGATGCTTTCGAACATGTGCTCAAAGAATCTTTTACTGTATCCATTAGTTTCCTTATCCAATTTTATTTTTTTAATGAAAGCAAACTTGAAAATATTTAGATAACTAGATTTTCAAAACTATTAGGCAATTAGATACCATGATTTCCAGTTTTCTAGTTGCAACCTGTTTAGGTGGGTAATTTGTTTTTTACTAAAATATTCAAAATGTTCTTTTTTGAATTTGGCATTGCTCTTGATAAAGACCAAAATATGACTGCTGTAGTCTCAAAAAACATTTAATATTTTACATAGCTTTATGATTCTTCAGTGATATGACAGAGTATCCCCTGACCAAGCTAAACCTGCAGCCAAGGAATGGTGAGTAGGAAGCCATCAGAGAAGCCTTGCAGACCTAAAGCCACAGAACAGACAATTCTCTGTTAAGGCCTCAGGAGTCCATCTGAAGGACACAGATGTGTCTCGTCCAGCCAGTACAGTGAAGACTCGGCTCTCAGATGGAGTTTTAAGTTCTTTATTTTTATGGGAGAGCTTCTGTGCCAAGTGCCTGGTTCCTGTTCCTCCTCCTCCTCCTCCTCCTCCTCCTTCTTCTCCTTCTCGCCGCGCACCTCTCTCTCTTGCGCAGCTGCTGCTGCCTCTTCTTCTTCTCTCAGCACGCAGCTGCTGCCCCTCTCCGCCACGAAAAGTGTGCAGCTTTATGGGATGTAACAACCAATCACCTAACGGGTCAGGCGTTTGGCTCATGAGACTTAATGGTGGGTAATGAGGACATGTACTGATCACGAGCTAAGCACGGGTGCGGAGGAGATCAGTCAGCCAATAGGAAGCACTTCCTTAAAGTTGTTTTTCTTTGTGGTTGGGATTCTTGGCGCCATCTTAGGGTGAGGCCAGCCACCACTGCGGGCTCTACAGGGCAGCGGCCCCCAACATCTTCCCCTTTCTGTTTTATTAATAGGCTTAGGATCAGGTCTTCATGATAGCTCATGTGGCGAGCACCATCCTTACCTGTCATCGGAATTCTGACCTCCAGGCGTCAGAACCCTGTCTTAGGTTGGTATGGGCCCCCATGAGCCTATCTGTGACTCTGGATCCCCGGGATCGTGCCTGTCCTAGGTTGCATAACAGCAGAACATATTCTTACCCGTCATTGATATCTCACACCTCTTGGGCTGAGGACCTGTCTTAGGTTGATATAAGTCTCTGTTTGCTTACCTGTCCTTGGCTACCGATCCAGCATTTTTAGCCACACCTGGGGAGATGTGCCAGTTTCAAGCACCATAAGTGCCATTTTGATGGTCTGACGTTCTCCCTGTTGTTGGCGTCTTATGTGCATAAGCCATAGGATCGTTAGTCCAAATCCCAGTACCATAAGTATTCCAAGAGCCATGATGTCTGCCCATGTTTCAGTCTCTAATCCTAATTAAGTGATAAGGTTATCAAGAGTATAAGACCAGTTTGAAGTTAGGTATATACCAAGCTGTCTTGTGAGATTAAAAATATGTGTCTGATTTTTCCACTCAACAGTAGTAACACATAGTCCTGGGGTAGTATAAATACATCCTAATCCCATTACTTGTTGTAACATGTCTACCTATTATTGTAATAAATCTACTCGCTGGTTTACTATAAGTATGCCAGCCTTTAAGTGGGCATCGATAACCTTTTGTGTTTGCAACGCTGAGGCGGCTCTTTCAGCTATAGTATCGACAGCTTGTGCTGTTGGTATTGTAGTAGCTAATGCTGTCGCTGCTGCTGAAACTGCAGCAGCAGACTCAGCCCCTCTGTAACCACTGCTGCTGTAATGCCGAAGTCTCTTTTGTTTCTGGACAAAATCACAGGCAGCTCTTCATCAGTTATAGAGACTGGTAGAGGCAAGAAAGTAGGAACACGCATAATCACTGCAACAGAAAACTGGGAGGCATTCCAACATCGTGAAAGGAAACAAGTTACATTAGCATCAGAACAATTTAGGATGGTAGTACTATGGTTAGTTAATAGAAACATGAAAGGGGGTGACACACAAACGAGGGGGAGGAAAGGCTATGCCTCTACTACAGGTAAGAGACTGAGTAGCAGATAGGAAAGAATTGTCCCAAATAGAGGAGTTCCATTTGCTTTTAATAAGTCTCTAAGCGGACCCTCCATCCTGATCCGTGATGTTTCGCTGCCCATTTTCTAAAGCTTTAAATGCTAACCACGCTACAGTGCTAAGCCACACTAAAATAACCAAAAACAATAATGCTCTGCAACAATACAATGCAACCAAAGACATGAGCTCTTGACAAACAACAAACACACAAAATCTTATTATTTTAATACCTGGCCAGTCCACTGGGGGTTACTTTGCCCAGATCCCTGTATACTGCTTTAACCTTTCTTGACTTATTTTACTTGACTTGTTTTAGTTTTAACAGCTGTTTTACCTGGATATTACTTACCTCTTTTTGTGGCGGTGCGAGGGTTCCCGGGTTTCGGCACCACTTATCTCGTCCAGCGAGTACAATGAAGACTCTGCTCTCAGATGAAGTTTTAAGGTCTTTATTTTTATGGGAGAGCTTCTGAGCCGAATGCCTGGTTCTTCTTCCTCCGCCGCCTTCTCCTCCTCCTCCTCCTCCTCCTTCTTCTTCTTCTCGCCGAGCAGCGGCTGCTGCCTCTTCTTCTTCTCTCGGCACACAGCTGCTGCCCCTCTCCGCCACGAAAAGTGTGCAGCTTTATGGGATGTAACAACCAATCACCTAACGGGTCAGGCTTTTGGCTCATGGAGACTTAATGGTGGGTAATGAGGACATGTACTGATCACGAGCTAAGCACGGGTGCGGAGGAGATCAGTCAGCCAATAGGAAGCACTTCCTTAAAGTTGTTTTTCTTTGTGGTTGGGATTCTTGGCGCCATCTTAGGGCGAGGCCAGCTACCACTGCGGGCCCTACAGGGCAGCGGCCTCCAGCACAGATGTTTCACGCTAGCATATGTATGAGGAAGTAAATATCTGCAAAATGCAGGGACAAAATCTAGTTTAAAGAGGAGCAATGAGTTTAAAGTAGAGCAACCAGACAAAGAAGTCACTCATACATCCTAAATCATGAGGAAAAGGTTACATCTCAGAGAGGCTATAGAAGCTTCTTTATTACAGTATTTTTGTTGCTCTCAGTGTGTAATTTTATACAAAAAGCTAGTTTGATGAATTAGATTGATCTTATATGCTGTTATGCAAATATGGGCTAAATGGAATTAAACAAAAGCCTGAGGGGTGGTTAAGTGTCAATTTATATTTAGTATCGAATTCTTGAAAACATTTTTTTCTATTTCAACTGCATAATATGGTACTAAGTAGAATGTAATGAGTTTCATGCATGTTCAGGAGTAAATATCTTATCATATCATCATTCTTTGTGAATTTGCCTTAATTTGCAATGGTCAGTATTGAAAATAGCAAGATTTTAATATGCTATACCAATAACACCATATGTATATATATAAACATTATTTTTCATGTGATTTGTATTTTAACTGGATTAACTATTCCTGGGAATTTTCACAAGTGTCTATCAATCTTTATCTTAAATAAAGACCCAGTTAGAATGTGGAAGTAATTTACTACATATACTCCTGTCCAGGTACAGTTTTCATATGTTGTTATGTTTCAGGAAAAATAGCAGAAAGAGTAAGTCTGATGACTTGATGACTATCTTTGTAATTGTGTTTCTAATCTCACTTGGTATATCTCAGTGATATATGAAGCATGATTCAAGCGTAAGGCATGAAACTGAAAACAAAAAGAATAAGTGGAAAGAAGACATGATAACCACATTGTTCTCTCCCTTTGAGAGGTGGTGTTGGACCTCTGCTTCTTTAGGTATTAAAATTTGTTTACCATGGTTTGTAATCAACCTAGTTCCCCAGTCAGGAGAAACTGTACCAAACAGAGTTCTCTTCACCTTTTGTAAGCAGTACTTTGAAACCAATGACTCTCTCACCATTGTTTAATTTTATACTAGAGAAGAGTCTCCTGGCTACCATCACCTTGTGAAACGAAGCACCATCCTTGAAATTAGGTCAGAGTTCATTACGTTGCTGTGCCTCATTTAGGTACAGGCGACGGGGACCGTAAAACTAAAATCTTAGCTTGAGGCATAGAGAGAATGGATTTCAGTTTTGTAAGGAATTAGAAATTGCTTTAGGATAGATAGATTTCACACAGACAGGAAATAAATGTCCTTGAAGAAAACTAGCCAATAGAGGGGAAGTGTCTAAAGTACCAGAAGACTCCTGGGAGAGGGAGAAGCACACCAGGAGAATGAAAATGACCAAGAGGTGTATGTGAAGAACCACTGGGCGAGGATGTTCTGAGTGTGCATGGCGACACAAAAAGCAAATGCGGCACTGGCAGCTGAAGGAAACTAATGCTTCAGTGTCTGGCCAGAACCACAAAAGGAGGTGCCTTTGAAAAAGGCAGTTAACAGTGAGCATAGGTAGAGAGCAAAAAGGGCAGCAAAATACATAAAATTTGTAATCATTCAAACATTGGCATAACCATGACATTATGAAAGTAACTGAAATTTGACGAAAAATAATGGAGAATCAATGTCAGAATATAAACTGCTTTAGAACTACTTGGGCATTGAAAAGCTAGAATGCAAATACATGGTCTTCCTATGGAAAGTGTACGAGTTTCACCTAAGAAAGTATGTCATACATTGTATTCACACTTATAAATACTTATTTATTATTTCCCTACTGAATACAAATTAATTAAATGAAATGGTTTTCCTTGGTTAAGGAGATAAAATAAAGAAACCAATACCCTAGGCATATTTTTCATTTTGCTGTAATTTAAGTGGTTCCCAAATGAATATCGGATTTTTTTTTTTTTGAGACAGGGTCTCCTTAGGTGCTTAAGGCCTTGATAAACTGCTGAGGCTTGCCTCAAACTTCTGATCCTTGATGTCTCAAAACTTCTGATCTTTGACGTGTCAAAACTTCTGATCCTTGATGTCAGCCTGGTGAGTTGATGTGATTCTGGGATTATAGGCATGCACCATCACACCTGGCTAACTTCATAATTTTTATTTTTCTGTGACTTAGGAATATTATTTTTCCCTGTACCCTATGACCCATTTTCCCACTCTTTTTAGCTTCACAATCACTACCACTTTTGTTTTCTTTTTCTTGTTTGTTTGTTTGATACTGGGGATCTAACTACTCAGGGGCACTTAACCATGGAGGCACATCTCCAGTCCTTTTTCATTTTTTATTTTGAGACAGGGTCTCACTAAGTTGCTCACGACCTTGCTAACTTGCTGAGGCTGGTTTGAATTTATGATCCACCTGCCTTAGTGTTGGGGGCTGTGCCATGTTGGTGGCCCCAGGATGGTGCCTGATCATATCGGCAGCGAGGAGGTTAATTGACATAAGCACACTCGGGTGATTTTCTCGTCCATGCACACAATGTATGCACATGTGTTCTCGAGCACTAATTGCCTGCTCCCAGCGCCTCGCCTAATCTTTGCGTAAGAGGCGTGGCCCTGCTCTCCGTGTCTTGGAGGTGATATAAGCGTAGGCAGAGCGAGACAGAAACGGCAGCAGCCTTTACCAGAAAAGCTAGTAGAAGAAGACACACACGGGGCAGCAGCCAAAGGGGAAAAACACGCTACAGCAGCCATTAGCAGAAGACACGCGGCGCAGCAGTAGCCAGAGAAGAAGACACGCCACAGCAGCCATTAGAAGCAGCCAGAAGGAAAAACACAGCAGCGAGCGGGGCAGCTGCGGAAGGCAGATTGCGGAATGGAGAACTGAGACACATCACTAGGGCACCTTAGGTAGACACACCCTTAGTTCACAGGATGCAGGACTTTAAGGCATGGCAGGCCTCTCTCTTTCTAAGCTCTAAGAAAAGCCTGTCTTTCTTTCAAAGTTTCTCTCTTAAGCAAAGTTTCTTTCTCTCTGATAAGCGGGGTCTCTCTCTCTCTCCTCTCAAAGCAAGTAAACCTCATTTCCTCTATCCTCTATAAACAAGCAAGAAAGCAGTGCACTAAAGAGAAAGATAGAAGTGCCTCAGTTTCCACTCCACCACCCATAAGACCCGTGCAAGTTGTTGCTGCAGGCGGTGACAAATATCCATGGATTTTGGAACCGCAAAGAGCCAGCGACACCTTAGCCTCCCAAGCTGCTGAGAACTACCACTTTTCAACAGTGTTGAATGATGTATCTTTTCTATCTGTCCATTAACTTTCATCTATTTACCAAACCTACCTATTTACCTATCTACCTAATAATCTACCTACTTATTATAGTGCTAATTCTATTTGATACATATGTATATAAAATACATATGTACACAAAAATACACATTTACTTATCATTAAATTATATTTGATCTAGAGAGGCTGAGTATCATTCAAGTAGTATTCCTTACAAAACTTAAGATGAAGATTTGGAAAGCTTCTGGGGTCTATAAGGTTGATTCATAAATAAAATCTTACTTATTTGATTTACTTAAATTTTCTAATTTCCTAATAATGGACCATTTAAAATCATACATGGAAACATACACTTTCTTTGGTTAAGAAATTACACATGAAATATCTATATATCCATCTACACACACACACACACACACACACACACATACAAACACACCTACATGGATACATTTGAACACAATGTTTGAAGTCTAACATATTAACATATTAATTGATTTTCAGCATCCAGTCCAATACATTTAAATATCTAAATAAGGCAAGTAACTAAGCTTCTTATTTCTTCATATTTAAAAAAGAACACATAGAAAAACTCTTCCTGAGGTTCTTTTTAATTAAATTAATAAATGTAAGTATTTAACATAGTGCCTGACTGTATAAACCACACAATATTATTATTATTATTAGCAGTAGTAATATTGGGTAGTAATATTCATATGTATATATTTACAGAGTTATGTAGCAAAATTCTAAGGCAGTCACATAAAAATTTTGGAAGTTTTCATTCCATGTGGTAGGGAGGTGGAGAAGGAGATGGTTTTCAGACACTGGGTGGGGGGGGCTAGTTAGATGCATGGGTGAGATTAAGAGAGTAGGTGCAGAATGCGGAAGGTTTTATCAGCAGAAGTACGAGGTGAACAGTGCCACAGAAGCAATTTAACACACTACGAGTCTACAAGAACAGGTATGTAAAATACCTTGGTTGCATAGGAAAATTGATCGCTTTAAAGCAAGTGTTATGTATAATGAATGTATGTATCTTGAATCTTGAATTTTTATTTGGGCCATAGTCAAATGTCATATACCATGTTACATGGTGTGTGTTGCCATCAAATACAGCTGAGACAACTTTCTATTTGTTCAACAATCAGAATTGACTTTTCTGACAGAATTTTCAGTATGGGATGTTTCTGAAAATAAGTTACTTATCTTCACACTCTTTCCTACTCCCAAAATAAAAAGAAAGTTCACATTTAAACTTTTTGCTTGTTGACATTTTTTTCTGTCATCTTGAAACTCTCCTCAGACATGCTGAGGGATTTTAGTGAAATTCATTATATTGTGAAAATTGAACTTGGTCACAAGCAAAAATTAGAACATAATGCTGAGTATTGGCAAATTTTTGGAAATTTATAATCTCATTAATGTTTGTAGAAACTGTTAAGAAATTGTGTTCAGCAGTCTGAAAGGATAGATTTTGGTCTATGTAACAGGAAACAGCTTACTTGTTTCTTCAGAATTATAGCTATATCACATTCCCCTTCTCTAAACTCCAAATTTTAAAGTTTGTTTCTCTCTGGTTTGCACTGTTGTGTAGCATTCATTGCAAAAGCTTTAAAGTTGAAAACAAATTGAGAAGTATTGATTTATCTCAGGCTTGAAGAGAGTAGTTTAGCAAAATAGAATCATATGATTGGATATTACATCTTTTTTGTAAGGTGACAATTTCTTTCTCTGAACCAGTGCACTTGGTTCAAAGAAATGTACTTTAAAACAGCTGTGAAGAAATTCTTTTTCAAATTAAATTAAATTTATTTTAAATTCATGTAAAACATAAAAATCATACATTTTATTTGGTATCATATGGTGTTTCAATTCCTGAAGTAATTTTTAATATGCACTTCAGATATTGTTTTTAGTTCTTTCAAATTTTGGCACAATAGACAGTAGTATATAGATTACTAATATTATGTGAGGTTACTAATTTTTATGAAAATACAGTTAAAATATTGCTTAGATACTTGTATTTTCCCTTTATAGTAAATATGCTTTGTAGAATGTATAGTGATCAGCTCTTGTGGTTTCATTGAAACTGAGAAGCCACCTGGAATAGCCTTTAGTGCTCAAACAGAACAGTTTTTGGCAAATCTTGATGATGGATTACCTCTTGTAGTATATGCAAAAGGTGAACATTCTCTAGATGGCCTTGTGTTCTTTCATATAAATACATTTAAATTCAATCAGCAGTGAATACCTCAGATTCACAGATAGGATTCTGACTACTCTTCTTCGTGAATGTATTTCTGCAAAGAGCAATGGCTATTGGAATCTCGGTGGTCATACTCAAATAAAATATATATGAACAAGGGGAATCACCAGTTAGTATTAAAAACAATATTCATGAAATTATTACTGCTTTAATTACGGGGATCATAGCTACATTTTGAGTCAGTAAAAGTGGAAAGAGAAAAATATTATAATATGATACTAAGCAAATAGTGGGCCACAGATACTAAAGGATGAAAGAAGTAATAAAGATGAAAACTGTAAAGAAAGTGGAAGGGACACTGTTAAAGAAACACAAAGTAGAAGGTGACGGGAGGAAACATGAGAGGAAGGCAAGAGTGGGTGATGGGGGTATAAAAGATCAATGTAAATTACATGCATATACAGATATGCTACCACAAAACCCGTTACTGTTCATAGTCTACAATAATAATGGAAGGAACACATAGTAGAAATCACAATTCCATTTTCTGAACCCATTAAAATTAGTAAGCACTTTAGGAAAAACTAAACCTACCAGAGGCCAGCTAATCTGGGGTAATCAGAATATTGATTGAACTGTACGATATTTGTAGGAAAATACTTTGCATTTTTCATGACTATTCACTGGTACACAGTTTATTTACTTCTTCAACTATACTAACAAGGAAACATAGCATCAATTTAATCAAGGTGTGATAAGAAACTTCTTCAGGTCATTTGGGATGGAAATATTTTTATATAAAAACTTCAAAATCTTTTCTTAATATCAATTAATTATCCAAACACCCCATTTCCTTGGTTTCTATCAAATTTTGTATATGTACAGTTCATGTTTTCAATCTTTACCACTTCATATAGTTACATATATACTTATTTATGGTTCTAGCAAATATTATTTTCTAGCATGCTCGACATACATAAAAACTTTAATTAACATCTTTATTGTAAGCCTCTTGAAAGTGAGAAGCAAGACTTTATTACTTTATCCACAGCACCTAGTTGGTAGCACAAAGGAGATGCTTAATGAAAGTTTCTGGAACTTGCTTTGTAAAACAATGAAAATATTTACACAAAGACTGTGTCTAAAATTGATAGTCTGTATGGTAAAAACATTTATGACTTTCCTTCTTTGTCCTCTTATTTAGCAATCATCAGGTTTTACATTGGATGGTTATATCAGTTGATTTTATCCAATATTATACAAGAACCCTAAATTTGGGGACCAGTCTGAGATAAGTTTGCTGATGCCAGAACTGGTTTTATCTAACAAGGCAATGAACTCCGTTTTGTCTTGCTTTTTCATATAGTAAAGAAGTTTGGGGTAGAATATCAGAAATATACACTCGAGGTCTGATTCTGATTATTTTTCTCTTTTATTTTCTTTCTTTATTCTTTTTTTCTTTCTTTGTACTTTTTGATTTTAAAGATGCTTATGTGACTAGAATTTCCAATTTGAGTCCTGTGTCAGTCCTTCTCATCTGACGTGTGGAATTAAAAACTATACCTCAAAATCTGGTCACTATTATATCTGTTCATTCCATTGATCTCAAGGGAGCCTATACCATAGCATGTAATAAATCAGCTCCATTATTTTCTTACTCAAAAAAAATTCAATTTTTATCTTACCTTTGTTCATTATTGTATTTGAGTTCTCTAGAAAAATCTGTCCAATAGAATATGTGTGAATGTGTGTGTGTGTGTGTGTGTGTGTGTGTGTATATTTGTATGCAGGGTGATTTATTAGTTTTACTTACATAATCAAAAGTTAGATAGTTGCACCGTGGCTGAAGAGCTGAGAAAACCAGTAGCTGCTCAGTCCAAGTAGGTGGAAGCCTCAGAGTTCTGGAAGCTTCCTAAAGATTCACTGGTGTGAGTTCACATTCTAAAACTGAAGAAACTTAAGTCTATTGTCCACAGGCCATGACAGCAGCAAAATGACAGCTATTAAAAAAAAAAAATGCTTCTCTGTATTTGGAACAGAACATTTCCTCACCACTTTTTGTTCTATCTAGGACCCCTGACTCTTAGTACTACCCACATTCAAGGCAGGTTTTCATCCCTGAGTTCACTAAGCCACAAGCCAATGGTCTCCAGAAAAAAGTCATGGACACATGCCTAAAAGTGCTTTACCAATTTTTAGGAGTTTTTCAGTTCAGCCAAGTTGATGAATAAGATTAACCATCACAGTTATGATTATGGATGAGCATCATTCCCATGTGTTATTATAATGAGTCATTCAATTTCAACAGAAACAAGATTTCCAGAGGATCACCTTCTTTAATAGTCTTGTTAAAGTCACCCATGACAACCTCTTCCTGTCATTCTCTCTCACATCCTATTAATTTACTTGCTTCATAGTTTATCAAAGTAAAATTATCTGTTATTACAGTGCTTATCCTCTGCTCTCCTTCCACTGTGACCCTCAATAGATAGTTAAAAACTATTTTAAAAATTTATACTCCAATATAATATAAAATATCAAAGACATCAACAAATTTCTAGTGCTATATGACCTACCTAAACTGAATGAGGAGGTCACACATAATTAAAAAAAATCAATTTTAAGTAATGAAATAGAAAACGCCAACAATAGAAGTCTACCAATAAAGAAAAGCCCAGGACCTGATGGATTCTCAGCCAAGTTCTACAAGACCTTCAAAGAAGAAATAATCCCAATACTCCTCAAAGTAGTCCATGAAATAAAAAAGGAGGGAACCCTTCCAAACTCATTCTAAGGGGCTTATATTGCCCTGATACCAAAAGCAGATAAAGACACATCAAGGAAGGAAACAGACCAATATCCCTGATGAACATAGATGCAAAACTTCTCAATAAAATCCTGGCAAATTATATATGAAAATGTATTTAAAAGATAGTGCACCATGATCAAGTGGGGTTCATCTCAGGGATGCAAGATTGTTCAACATAAAGAAATAAATAAACATAATTCATCATATCAAGATATTCCTCTTAAAGTAACATGGTTTTTATTATATGCTTTTTGCTCCCTTTTTTTTAAGAGGTGTTATTCTCTGGTCATGTTTCTTAGTCTAGACTTCTGTGTGTTTGTGTATTTGTTTGTGTATACTTATATGCACACAGGAGATAGTATGTGTGCAGTTGGCTGGCTATGTGTATCTACTTCTGTACCTATTGATATATCTTTCTGCTGTTTTTTAATCCCATTATTTTGAACAAAAGTTCTTAAGAGTTGAGAGCAGAATATTTAAGTAATCTTAGGCTCAAAATTATTTGCTTCATATAATCATTTAAATTAAAACAATAAGCTCACAGGAGTCATTAATTTTGAAAACAATTAAATATTCTTTTTTTATCAAGAAAACAATTCCATTTATAATTTCATCAAAAAGAATAAAATAATTAGAAATAAATTTAACAAAGAAGAACAAAACATACTTTGAAAATTATGACACTGATGAGAGAAATGAAAGATCTAAATATGTGGGAAAACATACCATAATGGGTTAGAAGACAACGCTGCTAAGATGACAATCATTCTCAATCTAGAGATTGAACTGGCTAGAATACCAGTATACTTCTTTTTTTTCTTCCATTTTTTTATTAAAAATCATAAATTTACATAGGGCAATGTTGTTTGATTCATTCTGTTATTTTTCCCCTCCTCCCATCCCTCCCACCCCTCTCTTCCCTCTATACAGTCCTTCCTTCCTCCATTCTTACCACCCTCATTATCCCTAACCCTAAACCTAACCCTAACCCTAATGCTAACCCCTCCTCCCTCCCTTATATGTCCTCATCTACTTATCAGCGAGATCATTCGTCCTTTAGTTTCTTGAGATTGGCTTATCTCACTTAGCATGAGATATTCCAATTTCATCCATTTGCCTGCAAATGCCATAATTTTATCATTCTTCATGGCAGAGTAATATTCCATTATATATATTTACCACAGTTTCTTTATCCATTCATCAACCGAAGGGCATCTAGGTTGGTTCCACAATCTGGCTATGGTGAATTGAGCAGCTATGAACATTGATATGGCTGTATCTCTGTAGCATGCTGATTTTAAGTCCTTTGGGTATAGGCCAAGGAGTGGGATAGCTGGGTCAAATGGTGGTTCATTCCAAGCTTTCTGAGGAATCTCCATACTGCTTTCCAGAGTGGCTGCACTAATTTGCAACCCCACCAGCAATGTATGAGTGTACCTTTTTCTCCACATCCTCACCAACACCTATTGTTGCTTGTGGTCTTGATAATCACCATTCTAATTGGGGTGAGATGAAATCTTAGGGTAGTTTTGATTTGCATTTCTCTTATTACTAGAGATGTTGAACATTTTTTCATATATCTGTTGATTGCTTGTACATATTCTTCTGTGAAGTGTCTGTTCACAATTTGTTGATTGGATTATTTGTATTCTTGGTGTAGAGTTTTTTGAGTTCTTTATAGATTCTGGAAATTAGCACTCTATCTGAAGTATGAGTGGCAAAGATATTCTCCCACTCTGTAGGCTCTCTCTTCACTTTACTGATAGTTTCCTTTGCTGAGAGAAAGCTTTTTAGTTTGAATCTCTCCCAGTTGTTGATTTTTGCTTTTATTTCTTGTGCTATGGGAGTCCTGTTAAGGAAGTCTGATCCTAAGCCAACAAGTTGAAGGTTTGGACCTACTTTTTCTTCTATAAGATGCAGGGTCTCTGGTCTGATTCCAAGGTCCTTGATGCATTTTGAGTTGAGTTTTGTGCAGGGTGAGAAATAGCGGTTTAATTTCATTCTGTTGCATATGGTTTTCCAGTGTTCCCAGCACCATTTGTTGAAGAGGCCATCATTTCTCCATTGCATATTTTTGGCACCTTTGTCTAGTATGAGAAAATTGTATTTATTTGAGTTTGTGTCCATGTCCTCTATTCTGTACCATTGATCTATCTGTCTATTTTGGTACCAATACCATGTCGTTTTTGTTACTATTGCTTTGTAAGAGAGTTGAAGATCTGGTATTGTAATACCCCCTGCTTTTCTCTTTCTACTGAGAATTGCTTTAGCTATTCTGGGTTTCTTATTCTTCCAGATGAATTTCATAATTGCTTCCTTTATTTCTGTAAGGTACATCATTGGGATGTTAATTGGAATTGCATTGAATCTGTATAGCACTTTTGGTAGTATGGCCATTTTGACAATATTAATTCTTCCTATCCATGAACATGGGAGATCTTTCCATCTTCTAAGGTTTTCTTTAATTTCTTTCTTCAGTGTTCTGTAGTTCTCATTGTAGAGGTCTTTCACCTCTTTTGTGAGATTGATTCCCAAGTATTTTATTTTTTTCGATGCTATGGTGAATGGGGTAGTTTTCCTAATTTCTCTTTCTGAAGATTCATCACTTATGTATAAAAATGCATTGAATTTATGAGCATTGATCTTGTAACCTGCTACTTTACTGAATTCACTTATGAGTTCTAAGAGTTTTCTGGTGGAATTTCCAGGTTCCTCTAAATATATAATCATGTCATCAGTGAACAGGGATAGTTTGTGTTCTTCTTTTCCTATTCGTATCCCTTTAATTTCTTTGGTTTGTCTAATTGCTCTGGCTAGAGTCTCAAGAAAAATGTTGAATAGAAGTTGTGAAAGAGAGCATCCCTGCCTTGTTCCAGTTTTTAGAGGGAATGCTTTCAGTTTTTCACCATTTAAAATGATATTGGCCATGAGCTTAGCGTACATGGCCTTCACAATGTTAAGGAATGTTCCAACTACCCGAATTTTTTCTAGTGTTTTGAGCATGAAGGGATGCTGTATTTTATTGAATGCTTTTTCTGCCTCTATTGAAATAATCATGTGATTCTTAACTTTTAGTCTGTTGATATGGTGAATGACATTTATTGATTTCCAGATGTTGTACGAACCTTGCATCCCTAGGATAAAACTCACTTGATCGTGGTGCACTATCTTTTTAATATATTTTTGTATGCGATTTACTAAAATTTTGTTGAGGATTTTTGTGTCGATGTTCATTAAGGATATTGGTTTGAAATTTTCTTTCCTGGATGTGTCTCTGTCTGGTTTAGGTATCAGGGTGATATTGGCTTCATAGAATTGGCTTCTATTTCATGGAATACTTTGAGGAGTATTGGAATGAGCTCTTCTTTAAATGTTTTGTAAAACTCGGCTGAGAACCCGTCTGGTCCTGGACTTTTCTTTGTTGGTAGGCTTTTGATGACCTCTTCTATTTCATTGTTTGAAATTGATTTATTTAACTTGTGTATGTCGTCCTCGTTCAGTTTAGGTAATTCATATGTCTCTAGAAACTTGTTGATGTCTTCGAGGTTTTCTGTTATTTGGAGTATAGATTTTCAAAATAGCTTCTAATTATGTTTTGTATTTCAATCGTGTCTGTTGTGATATTTCCTTGTTCATTCCGAATTTTAGTAATTTAAGTTTTCTCCGTCTTTCTCTTTGTTAGTGTGGCTAAGGGTTTATCAATTTTGTTTATTTTTTCAAAGAACCAACTATTTTTTGTTAATTTTTCCGATTGTTTCTTTTGTTTCAATTTTGTTGATTTCAGCTCTGATTTTAACTATATCCTGTCTTCTACTACTTTTGGTGTTGGTCTGCTCTTCTTTTTCTAGGGCTTTGAGCCATAATATTAAGTCATTTATTTGTTCATTTCTACTTCTTTTTTTGAATGAGCCCAGTGAAATAAATCTTCCTGTAAGTACTGCTTTCATAGTGTCCCAGAGGTTTTGATATGATGTGTCTTTGTTCTCATTTACTTCTAAGAATTTTTTAATTTCCCTCCTGATGTCTTCTCTTATCCATTCATTGTATAATAGTGTATTATTTAATCTCCTAGTATTGGAGAAGTTTCTGTTTTTTATTCTGTCATTTATTTCTAATTTTAATTCATTTTGATCTGATAGAGTACAAGGTAGTATCTCTATCTTCTTGTATTTGCTAACAGTAGCTTTGTGGCATTAGACATGGTCTATTTTAGAGAAGGATCCATGTGCTGCTGAGAAGAAAGTGTATTCGTTCTTTGTTGGATGGTATATTCTATATAAGTCAGTTAAGTATAAATTGTTGATTGTGTTATTGAGATCTATGGTTTCTTTATCCAATTTTTGTTTGGAAGATCTATCCAGCGGTGAGAAAGGTGTGTTAAAATTGCCTAGTATTATTGTGTTGGGGTCTATTTGATTTCTGGAATTGAGAAGGATTTGTTTGACGTACATGGATGAGCAAATGTTCGGGGCATAGATATTTATGGTTGTTATGTCTTGCTGATTTATGCTTCCCTTAAACAGTATGTAATGTCCTTCTTTATCCCTTCTGACTAGTTGTGGCTTGAAGTCCACATTATCTGAAATGAGGATGGATACTCAGCTTTTTTGCTGTGTCCCTGTGCATGGTATGTTTTTTCCCATCCTTTCACCTTTAGTCTATGGGTATCTCTTTCTATGAGATGAGTCTCTTGCAGGCATCTTATTGTTGGATTTTTCTTTTTAATCCAATCTGCCAGTCTATGTCCTTGGATTGATGAGTTCAGGCCATTAACATTCAGGGTTATTTTTGTGATATGATTTGTATTCCTAGTCATTTGACTCATTTTTGATTTTTGACATGATTTGGTTTCCCCTTTATTTGGCTATTCCTTTAGGCTAGTTCCTCCCATTGCTGATTTGCATCGTTGTTTTTCATCTCTTCCTCATGGAATATTTTGCTGAGAATGTTGTGTAATGGTGGCTTTCTTTTTGTAAATTCCTTTAGCTTTTGGTTATCATGAAAGGATCTTATCTCATCGTCAAATCTGAAAGTAAGTTTTCCTGGGTTTAAGATTCTTGGTTGGCATCCATTTTCTTTCAGGGCTTGGTAAATGTTGTTCCAGGCCCTTCTAGCTTTTAGGGTCTGGATTGAAAAATCTGCTGATATTCTTATTGGTTTCCCCCTGAATGTAATTTGATTCTTTTCTCTCACAGCCTTAAAAATTCTGTCTTTATTTTGTATGTTAGGTATTTTCATAATAATGTGCCTTGGTGTGGGTCTGTTGTAATTTTGTAAATTTGGAGTCCTACAAGCCTCTTGTACTTGGTTTTCCATTTCATTCTTCAGATTTTCTGATATTATTTCATTGAATAGATTGTTCATTCCTTTGGTTTGTTTCTCTAAGCCTTCCTCAATCCCAATAATTCTTAAATTTGGCCTTTTCATGATATCCCATAATTCTTGTAGATTCTGTTCATGATTTCTTACCATCTTTTCTGTTTGGTCAACTTTGTTTTCAAGATTAAATATTTTGTCTTCAATATCTGAGGTTCTGTATTCCAGGTGTTCTATCCTATTGTTTATGCTTTCTATGGAGTTTTTAACTTGGTTTATTGTTTCCTTCATTTCAAGGATTTCTGTTTGGTTTTTTTTCAGTATCTCTAACTCTTTATTGAAATTATCTTTTGCTTCCTGTATTTGCTCTTTTAACTGTTGATTTGTGCGATCATTTAATGCCTGCATTTGCTCTTTCATCTCCTCATTTGCTTCCCTGATTGTTTTAATTATGTGCATTCTGAACTCCTTTTCTGACATTTCTTCTGCTGTGCTGTCATTGGGTTTTATTGATATAGTATCTAGGTTTGTTTGGGACATTTTCTTCCCTTGTTTTCTCATATTGATCAGATGTCAGTGGGACTCTGTGATATTGCAGATTTCCTCTATTGGCTTATAGTGTCCCTGTAGATTTGCAGTGTATCATGTCCCAGGCTTCAGTAGCCTGAAGTCTTGGAGTAACTTGATAATGCAGTGCTTCCAAAGAACGCTGCCCCTAGCCGCTATTGGTTCCTGGGAGAGAGACCTGGAGAGGTCTCTGGTTTCCCTTCCCTGGTCCCAGCGGCTGCTTGTGGGTCAGAGGTCTCCGCTGGTTTGGGGACTTGTGGCTGGCTCTGTGTAGAAAGGCTCTCACTGGGCAGTCTGCTCCGAGAAGCTAGCCTAGAAAGGCACTTCCCGCTGGAGGGAGCCGGCCTGCTTGGGGAAGTCCCTGATTGCCCTGTGCTGGTCTTTGATGCAACCTGTGAGTGGGCTGGAGCTGGCTGCGGGGGGGGGGGGGGGGGGGGGGGGGGCGGCCGGAGCTGGCTGAGCACTGGTTCTATTCAAAAAGGCTCTCACTGGGGGGCCTGCTCTGCAAAGCTGGAGAATCTGGCCCTGTGGGAGGAGCCCACCGCCAGAGTGCTCAGGGCTGCCTGGGGGACAACAATTAAATATTCTGAGAACTAATTTATTCTGTCAATAATAGTGGTTTAATAAAGTATCATTCCTATTCTATATTAATAACTTATTAACTGATTTTAATTGAAAAATCACAAGTGATGATATCAATTATCTGTACACTTAAACCATTCCAAAATATTGTAATTTTGCTTACTTATCCAATTAAATGAAAATTATATATTTCTACTTTTATTGTAATAAACTTTCTGTGTGGTGTAGGTGCAAAGGGCATGAAAAACATCTGTTTTAATTCCATTGACCAGTCAACAAGAAAGTCAACACTAGATACTTGGGGTCATCTGATTAACTCCATCTTTTTCAATTATAATTGATCAATTCTTTCTTGCTCTTTTCACTCTGTATCAGGCTAAAATGCTTTTCCTCCTGCAAGCTTAGTTTCATGAGAAAGCAAGACAATCAATGTATCTACTTTCTCATCTTGTATTTCCTAATTAGTGCCCAGTGATAGAGGCTATTCACCTTCTAAATCTAAATGTTTTGTTAATTCAACAATGCTCTTCTTACAATGACATCCACTTTGATTTTCTTCTCTCTCATTTGTTATTGTTGATTATTATTTTCCTTTGAAATTTCTTTTGCTTGTAGGAAATCATGCTCTCCCCCTTCTTTACCTGTTTTCTTTCTTGAGTCCAGTTTTGCCCTTAACAAATCTTAAACTTCATGCTCTGATTCTCAGGTCTATTTTCCAAAGTATGTTTTATTTCATTTTTATTTTATACCATCTCTTATAAAAATTACTATGCATCATTTCTTTTTCTAAATGTGAACTAAACTCATGATCTTTATTCCAAAGGATTATTTCATTTATAATATATCCTGGCCACCTTTGGAGCATCAATGGTGGTACCAAAGGCTTGTGTTAGATTTCCTTTCCCATCCAATCTGCATATTTTCATAAGGACTGCTAAGATTCATTATCTAGTTCAAATATTTGCTCTATTTCACATGGTTTCTATAATTTCCTAAGTATTCTCTCTGCCCACAAATTTTAATCTCTCCTTTTGATTTTCTAAAAAAGCAATTCTTATTTATCACCTTTGTTTAAACTCTTACCATGCCTCTAATTGTTAACACATAAATATTAAATAACTTAATAGTAGAGAGACTTCATCCCTGGACTGCTTTTTCATTTTCATATCCCTGTATTGCTTTCATTCTTATTGTACTCTACAGAGAAAAAAAAAAAAACAAACCTAAAACTACATGTATCCCCTTGTATGTACTATTTCCACTTAATTTTTTTCTCTTTCAGAAATGTCATAGTCCCTAAAATATTAAACAAAATCCTATCAACTTACCCCCTCCAAAAACAAAAACAAACTCCACCATTTCTTCGGTAAAGTCTTGTCTGACATTCTCACATGGGTTTAATCACATCCTTCTTCTTAAGCCACTGAACTTTATTCTGACGTTGTTAACATGACATCCTATTGCCTCCCTTTAGTAGGACAATATATCCAGATATAGGATATATTCTTATTCAAAATGATGTCTTTGTGTTGGCACCTTAAGATTTAGGCAAGGAACAGAATATGTTATCAGTAAACTACCAGAAACTATGAGAGAGCAAGGAACAGATTTTTGTCACTAGCCTCAGAAGGATTTGTTCTTGGACTTCCAATCAAGACAATTGTGAGAAAATATCTGTTTTTTTTTTTTTAGCCACTCAGTATTTTGTTATAGCCACTGTAGCAAAGTTAATACAAAATTATTAGTGTTCATGAAAAAGCAAAAACAAAGCAGACTCCATGGAGGTAAAGAGATCTCCATTAACAGTAGCAACAAAGATGATTAGCTACTTAGGAATAAATTTACAAAGGAATGTTTAAAACATCCCTGAGAAGGTTCTTGTTGCCATTGTTGTTGTTTGGTATTGTTTTACTGTGCTCAGGTTTAAACCCAGGTTCTTGAATACATGCTAGGTAGTACTCTAATACTAAGTTATACTTCAGTCTAATAAGAGTTTTTAAATACACCTAAAAGACACAAAATTAGACTTGAGGAAATGAAATGAAGTTTCTTGTTCTTAGATAAATAAACATTACAAATATATCAGTTTTTTCTAATTTAATCTGTAAATTAAACACAATCCTGACAAATATACTGACATTTGTAAGTTAGACAAGCCAATGTTTTAAATTCACATTGGGAAAAAAGCACAAAAGAATAGACAGGTAATAATTTAAAAGCAAATTATGAGGTGGAAAAATTCTAAGAATATATTCAAATATATGCTAAGTGAAATAAGTCAGTAGCAATAAGACAAAAGTTGAATATTTTCTCTGATATGTGGAAGCTAACCCATAATAACTGGATGTGGGCCAGAAAGCATGGAAGTTTGGTGGATTAGAAAATGGGGAATAAAGGAAGGGAGAGGGGATAGGAAAAGGAAAGACAGTGGAATGAATCTGACATAGTTTTCCCATGCACATATATAAGAACAACATAGTGAATCCTACCATCATGTACATCTGTAGGAATAGAATCCTAACTAAAATAAGATATATTCCATGCTTATATAAATATATCAGTATAGATCCAACTGTCATGTATTACTAAAAAGAATAAATTAAAAAGAATACAATAATAATAATAATAAATGCTGGAGAGGATGTGGAGAAAAAGGAACACTTTATGCTGTTGATGAGCCTGTAAATCAGTACAACTTCTATGGAAATCAGTATGAGGGCACCTCAAAAGACTAGGCATAGAACCAACATATGACCCAGATATAAAACTCCTCAGTAATTTGTGGAATTAAAGTAATCTTACTACAGAGATACATGCACACCCATGTATGCAGCACAATTCACAATAGCCAGACTATGGAACTAGCCTGGTTTTTCATCAACAAATGAATGGATGAAGAAAATGTGGTATATATGCACAGTGTAATTTTATTCAGCCATAAAAAATGAAATTATGACACATGACATTTGCATAAAAATGGATAGAACAAGAGATCATCCTGCTAAGTGAAATATGGCTAAAATTAAATTCTTTCTTCCTATTTTCATGGACATTACAATGTAGAATCAATAAAATCATACAAGTTGTTATACACTTATGCTTGACATAAGTTTGCTGATGGGAAGTTGATGGAAAAGTTTCCCTCAAGAATTCCAATTTATGCTATATATATATATATATAGCATATATATAGTTATGCTATCATTATATGCATATATATGCATATATATTCTTGTTAGTATAGGACCTTTATGCAACTGGAATGAAGTACTAAAAACAGTGCTTCCTCTCTAGAGGGGTTTGAGATATGTTTAAATTAAGTATATGAAATGTTCACACACAAATCATCAGAAAAATATATTTGGCATCTTGTTAATACTTCAGGAAAAAGTCATATGAATTTTCACTCTTCCCTGAGACCTGGGTAGAAAAAAAATTGCTTCTCTACCTTTGCTATGTTCCTTCTAAATGAAACTTTGTATTAATGAATAGCTTTCTCAGTTCACAGTACAGGGACACCAGGAGCATTTTAGAAAAGACAACGACAAAACAAGAACGTGTCAGAACATAGCAATATCTGGAATGACTCTTATTTATTTATTTAAATGTGATTTGGATTATTGCCTTAGGTGTTAGAAACAAATATCTGAAACAACATGGATAGATTCTGAAATATTTATTGAGTTTTCTTCACTAAATAATTAGAAGATACCATAAAACAGACTCTAATATAATTATAAAATCTGTTCAGATTTGCCTCTGGCTGTCATCTGTTTACTTACAGAGAAAATGAAGATCATTATAACATTTGCACCTTTCTCTAAAAAATCAAGCCTGACTTCTTGTGGCCGGCGGAACCGGGGCCCAGGGTGACGCCACGTGCATCCAAAGATGGCGACTGGCAGAGAGCAAAGGTCGGTCCTGATTATGCATGGAGAAAGGCAGTACCGTTTACAATTGGCTGCATGATAATCAGTTCAGCCACCTAGCACGTGGACAGGTATACTTTACATGTATGCTCAGCGAGTGATCTCTTGACCTTTAACAGGATTGGATGGACATATCTGGTTACAATTGTTTATGCATGAGACTGTTTATATATTGAGGGTGTTATTTGAATAAAGGGGAAGCTGCTTCATGAACCTCTGAAGTGTACGAGTCTTCTGGCCCAGTAAGAGCGAGAAGCAGCGGTTTTAGGTAATCAAAAAGAACAAGAAGCCCTGCCAAACCGCTTGGAGCAAGCCAGGGAAAGAAGCCCCAGTTTTCCTCCATAACCAGAGCCGCTTGAAGCAGCCCTAGGGGCAAGCAGCGGTTCTCGGTAACCTCTGCCATGTCTTCAGTTTCACAAAGTCTTGCTGGCCACTCCACAAGAGCCAAATAAAATCATTTCTACTTATTAATGTGGTTCAGAACAATAGAAAATACTTACATGAAATGTAAGAGGTCCTTGATTCCATATCCATATTTGAAAGAAGTTGCAGACCAGGGGGCAAATGTTATTTCTTAGATCTAGATCTCTTTATTAGGCAGAAACTACATATGTTCCACATGTGTTAAGAGTTGCCCTTCTTTGGTGTTTCCATTTGAATGTAAAATTGAACTACTAGGACACACCAGAATTCTGCACTACAAATAAGACCCTAATACTAACTTCAAATATGTATTTGAAATTATATATTTGTAATGTTATAATTGTACGTAAACAATTTAGTTCACCTATCATTTCATTTTTTTGGTATATAAAGTTTTAGTTGTCAATATTATATGATGAGTTTAATATTATTTTTTGTATGTGATAAGTAACATATTTGCTACTCCATTGACATGTATTATAATCCTTTGATTAAACAGGACAAATACAGCATATAGGTAAACTATTTGCTAGGACAAAATTTGCTAAAATGCTGTTATTTGTGCATGGTTGGTTAGTATTCTGACATTGCAAATTTCTGAAGTGATTAATATGATTTTCATAACTGTTTGACATAAATCTTGAGCACCTAAGGTGCAATGCAAATTTTAATCCAAATTGAATTGCAAAAGTAATTTCTGAGATTAACTTTTTAAAAATGCTTCCAAGAACAAGACAACTGCTAACACAAAACACACATATGCATTGAAAGCATTCATGTCCCTAGTGTGGCCCTACCATAAGTCTCTACATTCTGGATTTCACCTACATTTAGCTGTGAATAATCATACTTGATCAATTTTTTAATCAAAGTTCTATTGGACATGTAAAAAAAAATTGCTTCTCCTTCATTACTTCATAAATAAAGGATATTTAAACAAATATAAATTAAGTGCTTGATAAAAAGGAGTCACTTTTAGAGTTTTGGGGTAGCAGAAGAAGTCAACCCTTGGGGAAACCACATAGTCACTAGGTGACATTCCATCACAGCAAAGCAGATTGCAGACATATTTCATTCTACATTTACACAAGCATCTGATGTTGCAGTATTTATATCAGTGTCATTCAACAAGTTTGTATATCAATATTTCCTGTAGAGATTGTTAAAAGCGTGAATTCACAAGGACCTAGTTCAGAGTTACATAGTCACACTTTCCAGGGATAGATTCTGACCATGTATTCATTAAGTACCACTGATTTTTACTGTGGACTTTAATATATAAATTTATATATTTATGACAGTAAAATTATAAATACATATTTCTTACATGAATTTTATATATGTTTCTAAAGATTTAGGTAAGTTTTAATATTTTAGAACTAAAATAGGTAGTGTTACATTGCTGTCCAATTGGTTCATGAGTATTAAATTTGCTTACCAAACTAGACTGCAATATCTTGCAAAAAAATAATGGTTTATGCTATTGTATAGCTATTTAAATATCTAATGAAAATTGCACATTTCATAGTCTCAATAATTTTTCTTGATTGATTGATGCTCTTTTTTTAATGAATTATAACCTCCGTCCACTTTTCTGTCAATTTCTCAATCTTCCAACTTGACGCTTTTACAACTTGAGTTTAGAAGGAACAAGAGAGTACTGTCTTAGTAATTAGGGGGCTGCTAGGCAGATTTTCGGGGGATGAGAATGATCACTATTGGTCATCTTCCTTAGAATATCTACATAGTTAATAGAGTATTGGGCAGTGCTGCATTGTGGGAATAACACTAGGGCTCTGTGTCTCATAGATTAAGTAAAGTTGAGAAATAATAACACTGGTTAGTAGTAGAAAAACTATTTCTACTACTAAGCAGTAAAGAAATAATTAATCAAAGTTCCAACTTATTCTTATAGTTTAAAAGAATTCTCTCTCCACAAGTAATTACAAATCTACTCTGATAAGTTTGCAATCCTCACTCTTTTTGGTTACTATTACAAAAACACTTTTGCTAATAAACAATACTAATATTTAACACTTTATCTTGGGCCAGGACATGTATTACATGCTATACACGCACTATGTGCTGCACCTGTACTTCCACATTTTATTCTGACAAAGTGTAACTGGAACTACTGAGCTTTTACCTTATGAATTTTGCTCCTATGTGATATTGATACACATGAGAGTAAAATAAACATTCTTTGCGTTCATTCAAGAAGCATGCATTGAGCCCTTTTAGAAAAAATTTTAGTAATACTGATCACAATTACTTGACACAATGTGAAATATAATCAATAACTTTATCTCACCAATCAGTCACTGCAATTGCAACAATACTGTGTTCATATGAAAGGCAATGGATACAATAATTTGCTAGATTGTAGTTATTTTGCTATGTATATGGGCATAAAATATCAAGTTGTGCATTTTATATATATATGCAGTAAAAAAGAAAAAGGAGAATTATTATATATGTTGCTAAATATGAGTTGTTTCCTCTGTCTCAATCATTAGGGAAAGCAAAGAAAGAACTTAGAATTTAACTTTAAAGCAGAACATGAGGATAAATCAATATGACACCTACAGAGTAAATGATGGGATGTGTAAGATTTTTATCACAAAAATCTGGGTGGGGTTGTTGGCATAATTGGGAGGGACTTAGGTAAAATGTTACTGGCCTTGTTCGAAGCTGGATGTTTGGTGTCTTTCTATAATTTTCCCTATTAAAACGTTAAAAGTTAGAAGAAACAGAAATCAATATGTAATTTAAAACTCTGATGAGTTCACAAGCAACCAAATAGTTATTTCATCTTAATACTGTAGTTCAGTTCAGCAAGTTGCATGAATTTCTTTTCCTCAACTAAAATGCAATTAGCATCCATGAAATTATACAATTTTCCATTTGCCTTTGCCCACCTATAATAATTGTGGCTAACGGCCATCTAAATTATTCATTTTATATGGTGAACAAGTGATTATTCTTAAAACAGATCCTGTGCTCTTTTAAATTGCTTTCTTCATTCTCCAGTTGGCCCAGACCATTACTGAGTTAAATATTTCTTAATGAAGAATACTGCCTCACTGAACTTTGCTTTGTCTGCAAATTAGAAGAATAATTTGAAATTCCTAAAGTCCACAACTGCATCTCAAAGTCAGATGGGGAAATGCTAGAATTTTGTATTTCATTGCAGGCCCTTTGTTTGAAATACTTTTTTTTTTTTTCCTTTTAGTTTGTTTTAGAAACAAACTAAACTATGTTGGGAGAACATACTTCAAATCTGTAGACCTGTATACAAATAATCTATGTGCTGATTATTCTAGGGAAGTTGATTTTATCAATTAAGGCATAAGAAAAGTTATGAAATGAATCAAAACATAGTGCATAAAAGGAAAAGGACAGAAAGAGGACATAAGCTGAATCTCTGCCTCCCTCTTGCAGTTCTGTAGAGAGGGGAAGCTGATGAGCAATTGTCTGAGTCCAGCAGATGAACAGGGTCACACTAACTAGAGGATGAGATCCCCATCCTAAAGCCATCATTCAGGCACTCCTTTTATTTTTTATTTTCACCTGCTTTGCACGTAATTCATTCCTTATAACTAGCACATGCAAAGCTTAACTTCTCCTTAGGTCATGGATGAAGAAAATGATGCCAGTGTTAGCAAACAAAGGAAGAGCACATCTTTAAAACTCAGAGCATCAACACAGTCTTTACCAGACACTGGATTATACTGCCAATTTAGCTCCTCCCCTAATAATGTGGAATTTTAATTTGGATGGTGTTTCTTTCATATAACTCTTTGTTTTCTCTGTAGTGTATGGATATGTGCACAGATGTGCATGTGAAATGAGGTTTGGTAGGATGTTCCTGATATCCTGGGTCAAAATAATATAAAATTGTCACAGAAAACCTTAATTCCTCGGACTTTACATTCATACTCAGAAATGGCATTATATTAACACTTTGTTATTTTTTTAATTTAATGGCTGAAGACTTGGTTTATTTTATAAAATTATTTCAGTGAGCAAATAACTATTCTTAAGTCTGTGTGCCTGACTCAATGGCTATGTAATCAGTTGGGTGCAAACATACCAAATTAAAATGTAAAAGTTGCAAAAGTCAATAACATTTACTCTTACTACACCTATGTTTGCTTGAGCTTACAGTTGACATAGCACATCTCTAAGATATGGAAATCCCTTCTTTGCTCTCTTCAGGTGCCAGCAATTGATTTTTCAGCCAGCAGGAGCAGCATGTCCAACTGAGCTCTTTTTATTTTTGCCTTTCCCTTGACTCTACCTTGTAGTTAGTCAGAAAGCAATCACACAACCCCAACGGTGTCACAATTGTAGTTTTCTAAACGTCTCTGCCTTACACCTCCAAACTTCTAAAAACTGTCTGACTGTTCTTATTATCAAGGACCCTGAATGAAGTAGGCACTTAGCTAAACTGCAACGAGACACTCATGTAGCTAAATTATTATGGGTTGTACCACAAAAGTAATTATTTTAATGCAAAACTTTTCATCATAATGCTAAAATAAATTTTCATGTCAGACTTAATTGTGAAGTGAAATTAAATAAGTATGTACACTCTGTTCATTATGAACCGAAGAATGTAATAAAATAGCATACTTCAATATAAAATTCTTAAAAACTTTATTCTACTTTATTCTACTTTGATTACAAAGGTAATTTAAACTTTCTTCAAATAACAAATATGAAAGCATATCATCAATTATAAAATTTGAGTTCTAGATTTTTTTTAATCATATTAATTTCCACTCCTTTATCTAAGTTACTGCCTAAAATAATAGGATTGAAGTAAATGACGTATTTACTTCTATGGAGAATAGTCCCAAAAATCTTGCAGGGAAAATAGATAATAAGCTATTCAAGATATTTTTTGGATTTATATGGGTAGAATGTTTTCTAGAAATGGGAATAGAGCAAATTCAATAAATCAAGTTTCATATTTCTCACACAGATTGAGTCCATGGATAAGTGAAATGTGATAGTGGAAGATATGAAAGCAGGACAGAGAGCTACGGCTTGTGATTCCCATGCCTTAAATATGACACCAATGAAGTCCCAATCTCCAGCTATGAAAGCTGAGAAGGAAACCATGATGCCTGCTTGCATGTTTTTCTGTAGTCCAACAATGAAATACACATTTCTTAGCATGCATATCCTGTCCTTCCTAACAGGGTTCCAGCATCACTTAAACATCTTCACAAGCTTCTCCCTGTATTCTATTACTTATCTTTCTGCCTTTTTTCATAATATTTCCATCTATGTTTCAAGGCTCATGTCAAGTACTATATTCTTCAAAAGTCCCCCCCCCCAATCCCATAATTGTATTTGATCAATCAGGGAATATCTATTTTCTTTCAAAATTTATTTTTAATTGATTTTTAACTTACATATAAAAGCATGAGATATTTATTTTCTCATATGACACTTATGTCACTTTGGTCAATGGTCATATAGTTTTTCAGGCATTCCATTGGCAAAATATCTCCACCTGTGGATACATTCTACTACAGAGAACGTCCTGGGTCAAAATAATATATTGCCTAGTGTGCCCAGTTTGGACTTGAAAATCAGGACATTTTCAGTGTTATTGGTGTGATAAAACGTAAGAGAATTGATGTGTACTGTGTATTTATACAAGGTCAGCTACTTGCTTTCACTACTGAGAAACATTTGAGTTTTCTCTGACACTATGAATGTTTTATTTGTTTATTTGAAACAACTAGCATATTGAAGCTTTAAGTACTGGATTATTTGCCAGGAACTCTATTCCAGAGAAAGGGCACTTAATGTGTGTGAATATCATTTGCCTATGAACAGCCGTGCTCACGCTCTCTGCTGGAAAACATGTTTGCTCTCTTTAGAACATCATGCCTTTGCTTAAACAGCTTGCTGCAAATATTCCCCCAAACTATTAAACAAAATTATAACTATGGATTGTAATATAAAAAATGTTCTTGGCCACTTTTTCCTAACAGTTTTGAGAACATTTTCCCCTATTGTTTATGAAAAAGGTTTTATCTCAGAGGTTTAGTTCTTATACCATAATGCAGTTTTTGCCAACTCCAAGTCTCATCAGATGTGACCACTCGCTTTCAGTTTGGCATCTTTCCAACTGCTCCATGAAAAGATTCTAGGATCATTTTTCTAAAACATGCACTGATCATACTACTCCTTTGTTCAAAAGCCTTTTGTGACTTTTCATGAATTTAAAATGAATTTCAGTTTCTTACCAAAGCATCAAACAATCCCTGTAATCCAAATCAAACCTGTCTCTTTATCCTCATTTCTCTTCTATAATCCTACTATGTTGGGTGAAATCATTACCTTATCAAAAATACATTGAAGCTACATCAGTCAGGGTTTAATGTGAGAAATAGAAAAACACTATTTGAGGGTAAAAGAAAACTAATTCTGTACAGAGAAATAAATGACTATAACCTGATGGGAATGCTGAAGGATGAAATACAGATTCTAACTGGGAGTCCAGGATTATTCCCACAGTGATGGAAAACTGGTTCACCAAGGCAGCCTTTCTCTCTGAAGCCCCCATAGTAGTTCATGCCACATTCAAAAGTCACTCTCAGAGCTGACTCGAGACTCTTAGAATACTGGAAAATGGACAAAGAAGCAGAGCTTCAGAAATGATTACAAAACCTGGGCTGAAGATTGATCTCTGAGTCACTTTCTCCTGTCAGTTACCCTTTGCAATATCACTGTGGGGAAAATCTGCTTCCTCTTCTGGGGAGAGGGATAGTTTCTGGGAGATAGTGCCTGTCCTTCCTGAAATCCTTCTATTTTATTTAAGCTTCTTTCTCATGTGTGAGCATTTCAGTGATGTCTTCAAATACTTCTTATACACTCTTTTTAGAAGAAAGATAAGTGTATCTGGTAAATTACTTAAAAGACAAAGGAAGATAAAAAAGAGAGATGGAGAAACAATTTAAATAACTACATATCTGAATTTATCTGAACAGATACTACATCTTTTTTATAATGATTGTACATTAATAGAAACACAATTTGTGGCCTGGTCACTTTATACATTTTACATTCTAATCAATCCCTTCACATCTGCCGTTCTTGCAAATAGTCTCATCCCAATTTAATAAATAAAAAAAAAAAAAAGGCTCTCGATGAAGTAGGGGATTTGCACAAGTTTGAATAGAAAATGTTCACATTAAAGCCTAATTGCAATTACTTCCAATGCTCTGTATTCTGTAAAGTAACACTTATCTTAGTATGTTTAAATTTTATTTCGGTAGAAAACATTAAAAGCATATTGTAGCATTGAATTGTTTAAAACTATGGAGAAAAGGTTAAATTCAATAAAAAGTAATTCTAATTATATGTTATTAAGAAGGAATAATTTACATTATTTAAATGACATAGAGTGGATATTTTAGTCAAGTATTCAAGTAATGCAAAGGGAAAAGCAATAGTGTTTCACATTATAGACAATTATTGGCATAATGTATACTTTTCCTCTTAATATTGAATGTTCTTTTAGGTCACATCTGCACAAGACCAAATAAGTGTATTAGCTGCACTGTGAAAAGGACATTTGGTTTTAATTAAAATTAGGCTATAACAATAGCAATTTTCTTCGTATTACTATGTGTTATTACTTGCACACATCCACTGTCTCTACACAGGCAATATGTGAAATGCTGCAAAGTGTCTCAATCTGGAGTTACAATAGGTCAACCTAAAAATAATTTTATGCTGAAGAATTAAACTTAGATAATTTAGACTATTGGATGATATTCTAGTGTTAAAAAATATTTAAAAACTTGAATAAGTTTTATAGTAATTATTTCAAAAGTGAATTGCAAAATCTCCCAGTGTGCATATGGTAGGATCAGAAATCTAGAGTTTATTGGAGATAACTTCTTAATGCATATTCATGTTAAATTACACTTTAAAGAAGCAAGACTGACTCCTCTGACTTGTCTCATGCATTTTGGTGAAGAAAAAATTCATCTTAAAACTAGTAATGTGTCAGTCAAACTGTCCTCTTTTGGGATTAAGTTGCATTTAGATTGCCCGCTTAATAAAGTAATATAACCTATTCTTCTGCCAGGGTTTATTGATATGTGTATCAATTAGCTTTTGCTACATTAAAAAAAAAAAAACACTCCAAAATATAGTGGCAAAAGATAACAATCATTTAATTAATTCATGATTCTGTAATTTGACAGCTGGGCTGCCTGTATCTGGACAAAATAGTCTCTCCTCTCTGTGGACTTTCACTCTCCAAAAGGAAAGCTGAAAATTATTTGCTTGGCAACCTGCAGGGTGACTCTGTACTCATTAGCTCTAGGTCTGGAATTGGCATATACTATAACTTATCCTGCACTCTGCTGACAAAGTAAGTCACATGGCCAGCACAGATTATTGGATAGGCAGAATTAATATTGTCAAATGGTCATACTACTAAAAGTGCTATTCAGATTTAATGCAATTTCTAACATAATTCTAATAACCTTATTCATAGAAATAAAAAAACTGTTATGGAATTTATTGGGAAAAATAAGAGGCCCAGAATAACCAAATCAATCCTTAGAAAGAAAAGTGAAGCAGGATACATAAAAATACCAGACCTTAAATTATATTATAGAGCTATAGTAGCAAAAACATCATGGTAATAGCTCTAAAACAGGCATGAATGTAACAGAATAGAAGACACAGAAACAAAACCGCATAAATACAGTTATCCCATACTAGACAAAGCCTTCAAAAACATACATCGAAGAAAAGATAGCCTCTTAACAAGTGGTGTTGAGAAAACTGGAAATCTGTTTGTAGTAGAATGAAATTCAACCCTTATCTCTCACCCTGAACAAAAATCAAGTCTAAGTGGATCAAAGACCTAGGTATGAGACTAGAAAATCTGCACTACTAGCAGAAAATGTAGGCCGAATACTTCAGCATGTTGGATTCTAAACCATATGAAGGAAAATAAAAAATAAATAAATGGAATGGAAATAAACTAAAAAGCTTCCTCACAGCCAAGAAAAGTCTGGAGTTTGAAGAAAGAGATTACAAAATGGAGAAAAATATCTTTGCCATTCACACCTTAGATAAGGTGTTGATTTTTGTGATATATAAAGAATTCAAAAAACTTAACACAAAAACACAAATAACCCAATCAATAAATGGTCAATGGAGCCAAACAGCTTTTCAGAAGACATATGAATGGTAATCAAATATATGAAAAAAATGTTCAACATCTCTATCAATTAGAGAAATGAAAATTAAAACTGCACTTAGATTTCATCTCATTCCAGTCAGATGGCAACAATCAAGGATACAGGTAACAGTAGATGTTGGTGAGCATGTGAGGAAAAGGGTTAAGTCATACATTGCTGGTGGCAAAGTAGTACAACCACTCTGGTAAGCAATATAGAGATTCTTCAAAAAACTAGTTATCCTACCCCGTTATCCTGCTTCTTGGTGTATATATAAAGGGGTTAAAATCAGCTTACTACAGTGACACTGCCACTTCAAAGTTAATAGTAACTTGATTCATAATAGTTAAATGATGGAACCTAGATGCCCATCAACTGATGCATGAATAAAGAAATTGTGGCATAAATACACAATGGAATATTACTCATCCATAAAGAAGAATGACTTTATAACATTCACCAGTAAATGGATGAAACTGAGACTATCATGGGAAGTGAAATAATCCAATTGCCCCTGAAAAAATGGTTGAATGTTCTCTCTGATATGTGGATGCTAACACACAAAAAGGAGTGGGGAGAGAATAGGAGTTCATTGGATTAGACAAAGTGGAATGAAAGGAAGGAAGGGGTAATAGGAATAGGAAAGTCAGTGGAATGACTCTGACATAACTTTCCTAGTACATATATGAACACATCACAATGAATCTCAACCTTGGATATATCCACAAGACGAATTCTAATTAGAAAAAGATATATTTCATGTCTGTATAAATATATCAAAATGGATTCTACTATGAATTATTAAGAAGAACAAATAAAATGAAAAAGAAAAGAAACTCCAACCATTTGATGAAAAAATATTTGAAGCCAAATTTAAGGGCATAAACATAAAGAAGACTGAAGGCCAATTTTGTGGCCAATGTTTCAATCTCGTACTCCATGTTAGAAAAACAAGTTCCGTTAGTTAGATAACATCTTCATAACAAAGTTTACTCCAAACAAAAGTAGGTTTCAGATAAGGGAAGAAGACCTGAATAGAACAAAATATTTGATCCTTTCCAGAATAGAGAAAATTCTTCCTAACAGTCTTAAAATTATGGCATCAGCTTTTCCTTCAGACTTAAGACTATAAAATTAGCTCTTCTTGGGTCCCAAGTGGGCTGGTCTTCCGTCTGAAACTGTAAACCCAGCTCTTCTGGGCTGCAGGCCTTCAGTCTTGAACTGGAATTCCATCTCCAGCTTTTCTGGGTCGCTACATTGCCAGTTCACACTGAAGATCTCGAGATTTTCTGGACTCTCAGTCACGATAGGCAGTTTCTTATAATTAAGTATTTTCACAGCATAAGCGCGCGCGCGCGCGCGCGCGCGCACACACACACACACACACTCACACACATTTTATTCTATTTTCCTGGAGAACCCTGACTAATACAAATATGGTTTAAATATTTTTAATAGTGATGATTTTGTTATCATTTTATCTTCATTATTATATCCTCTAGGGCAACGATAACCCTATTTCCTTTGTAGCACACTATGATCTACTACTTTAGACATCTAAAGGAGTATTTGGAGTAAATTAATATATGCCTTCTATTTCTGTATAAGTGCATACATATGTAAATACATGTATGAATTATGTATATATATTTATATGATTCATCTACATGTGTGTATATATAAATATGAACATAGAAAATAAAGATATGTGTAATCATTTGATTTTTAGATATAATAACCAACATATTCCTTAAATTCCAACATATTCATAGATTTAGATAAGGCATTCTGTCTTCTTTTCATACTTTGAAATATTTCTAATTAAATCATTTATGTGCATAGTGGAAAGAATATGTATCTATTAAAAGGCATGCAAAATAGCAATCATGGTGATTTAAAAAATTTTTTTACAAGAATTACAATAAAATTTACATTTTGAAACAAGCTGAAAGAGGGATTTATCAAAAAAATGAAAGGTGTAATGAAAGTAAAGTCTTATGAATATATATGTATATATATACATATATATGCACATAAATGTATGTACACAACCTCATTTTCATTTTTTACAATTTAGTACTAAGCACAATTGAAAATTAAAATTAAAATTATTCTATCATAAATTATAGGAAAAGACTGATTTCAGATATATAATTAGGCTTTTATTCTTTGATAAAGTAAATAAAAATCCTAAATTTCTTTAATACTAGGAATATTAATTTATTCATCTCAACATTGGAGAGGAACACTATTTTCATATTAATGGTTTGTAGTTACACATGTCTGATCACACATGTCTGTAACCCTGGCCTCCTTCAGACTAATAGAGGAGCATCAGAGCTTTAGTGTCAAATGATAGTATGGTTGAATCTCTGTTCTTGGACACTTAAAAAGTGTTTTTGATAATAAGATCCTTAAGCTCTCTCATGACCAATTTTCTGTGTCTGAAATATGAGTAGAAATAAGCACTTATTTTTCTGGCATTAACAAAATAAAAATGTATGATTGTAAAACTAGTGAAGAGTCAAAATTCAATTCAAGATAGTAATTCAAACAGCAGGCTAGGCAGTCACAGGCAATGCCTTTAATCCCAACAACTCGGGAGGCTGAGGCAGAAGTTCCCAAATTCAAAGCCAGGATCAGCAACTCAGTGGGCTCCTAAGCAACTTAGCAAGACCCTGTCTCAAAATAAAATATAAAATGGACTGGGGATGTGGTTCAGGGGTTAAATGCCCCTAGGTTAAATATCCAGTATCAAAAAAGAAAAAAAAATCAGTGAACTCTTCTTTGCTTTCTTTCTTACCTACCAGTATGTGTGTGTGTGTGTGTGTGTGTGTGTGTGTGTGCATGTGTGTCAAGGTGTCTGTGTGTGTGTGTGCATGATATGAAAAGTCAGTGATTTTTTTCTTAGTCTTATTTTATTTGCAAAAATTTGGAGTCAATAGTTACTTCACATTATTATACATATACTTTAAGAAAATAATATGAATTCATGCATCTATAATCCTTTCTAGTACATGGACATTTAGTTTACTTGTCTTTCAAAAAATTTAACTAGCTTAAATTTATTTTTATTATGTTTTGTTAATGCATTATAATTACACATAATAGTGAGACTCACTGTGACATATTTAGACGTGCCTGTAATATAGTTTGCTTCTATTCATTGCCCAGTACTTTTCATTACTCTCCTCTCATCCCTCCCTCAACCTTCCTTCTTCTAGACTTCTGGTCTAGTAAATGAACAGTTAGTTTTTTAAAAGAAAAAAAAAATTGAGGGTTGCAGTTGAAGCTCAGTGGTTAGAGCACTTGCCTGGCATGTGTGAGGTACTGGATTTGATCCTCAACACCACATAAGAATAAAAAAATATGTCCATCTACAAGTAAAAATAAATTTTAAATAATCTCTAGACTTATTTGCAGTGGTGAACTATATTAGTAAGATACATAATGAGGGCTGGGGTTGTAGCTCAGTGGTAGAGTGCTTGCCTAGCATGCATGATGCACTGGGTTTGATCCTCAGTGTTGCATATAAATAAAATAAAGGTCCATTGACAACTAAAAAAGTAAAAAATAAAAAAAGATACATAAGGACTGCAAGGTGACTTAACTATAATCATTCTATGACTTGCACTATTAAACATCCATTGCCTCACAAGGGTTGTAAGAGTCTAAGCACAGATTCTGATAGTAGCTCAGTCGAGATATATCTATAGTGTTATAACTAATGAGGGTATTCGACAGGGCCCTTTTGTCACCAGCAGCATGGGTTACCAGGAACAGAGTGTGGGGATGTGATGGGTGGATGGTGTCCTCAGATGAAAGACACAGACTTGCTTCAAGCCATTTAAACTGCAATGGTTCATTACTGAAGTAAGAGTACACTCCAACCAAAGTGGAGTGGGCTGCACAAAGAAATTATGAACCTAGCTTCCTCATAATTTGGGGGTTAAATGGAATTCAACTTCACCCTCCTCATATTATTATTTTTTTTCACCCTCCTTATTTAACAACTGAAAAGTACACTTTTTTTTCTATTTTCTGATTTTGCTTTCTTTCCCTTTTTGGATCTTGAGATGTACTGGTGCAGATATACCATATTGAAAATTTCCTCCAGTCTCCAGGAAAACTGACAAACAGGGGTTAGAACCACAATATGAATGATACTATAATGAACCCAAGGTCATTTGACACAATTTGCAGGTATTGCACATGCCTCGCATTTTCTAAGAAGGAGGAACGTGGTTTGTTCTGCTATTTTTCTCTTTACCAAAAAATCACATCTACTGGTAACCACAGTTACATAAGGGCGAGTATCTCACACCACAGAGGGTGATTCAGCACCTTGGGTTTCATATTGACCTACCTGCCAACCCTCACACTTGGATTCTAAAACTCCTAACTTACCCCACTACACTACTCTTTCTTTTATATAGATACACACCTACACATGCACAAAAATCTTTTTTAAATCTGAAACTAACTTATAAACAAAACAATTTTAGTTTAAGTTTTTATGATTATTGATCTCAACCTTATACTGTTGATGTCTTTTCACCTATGAGCATATAAAATATTTATTTAGAATGTTTTATAAAACATTTTAAGAAGGACTTCAGAACTTGTAAATTGAAATATCAATCACAATATTTACAAGGTCAAATAAAATTGAAACTACTATCATCCAAATGTTATAGGCATTCTAAAAACAAAAGAATGGTGGGATGTACTCCACATTTCCAGACATTCAATTTACTTTAAATTCCTTTTAGATAATAAGCCCAATTGAACACTCTACTGTCTTACAGAAGACGTTTATCCTTTCTGTTTTTAGAATATTATTTTGCTCCCATTTTGTGTAATTGATATTTGAATCTTCAAGAAAACAATGCACTAAAAGCACATACATTCCTCTGAAATTAAATCAAATTATTTTTATGTGATTTTTTTTTTTTTTTTAGGAAAGAAAACAGGGCAATTGTGTTTCATTTTATTTTTTCCTTGTAAGCATGAGTTTTGTCTCTTTTTGATTGTATTTATTATTTTCCTAGTAACTTATTTTCATCCAATTAATTTTAAGTAAGTTATTTTTGGAGAGCTACTTGAATAGTGGTAACATTTCAAGTAAATAAAAAAAAGAAAACTAACAATGATCCCCAGAAGGTGACCAAATATAAGAACACAGTCAAAAAGCCATTACCTAATTCTTAGATTATTACTTTTAGAATGATCACACCACTATATTAGTTTTTATTTTCTGCAAAAGGTGATATGTAGTTAATTTGTTAATATCACAAAATGTACACTTTAATTTCTAATTCTTAGTTCAAAATGATGCATAGCAAATATAACAGCTTAGATATTTATCTGCCAGGAGAGAAGATAAATAATATTTTAACTTTTATTAGTTCATGTATTATGATGTTTTACATTTATGTTTGATCTTATTAAAAATGTTGCAAGATAAATGTCATTTCCATTTACTAATGGAAATCTATGACTTAGAAAACTTAAGTTGAAAAGAGTATATCTACAACTGATATCTAAGATTGACTGATAGCCTGAATGATTCTGAAATTAATGTTCTGGTGTGATTCAACCCTTTTATGATATATTTTTAAATTACTATTTGGGTCATTTGAACTCATAGGTTCAAGGTCTGATGATAATAGTCACAACTAAAATTCAAAATGTACTAAGAAAGTCAATAAAAGAGACCTTGAGATTTATTCGCTGTTGGTTTTACCACATTAACAAGTAGCTGATGAAGCTACTTACAGGTTCATGAAAAGCAAGAAAATCTTCCATTCATTTTGAGTGCAGTACAAAAGTAAGAAATCAAAGGTTACTTTTTAAATTTTAAATGATTTCTCCCTCATTTTCTCTTACATATGAAATAGAAAATTCTGTTTCTCCAGCTCAAGACAATAGAGATGAGGTTAGGTGAACAAAGCCAGAGGCAGAAACAAACAACTTTATTAGATTTTCTGGAGCCTCTGTAAGAATTGTTAAATATGCCCAAAGTGACAACCAAAGTATTCAAATAAAGATAAAATGCATGAAAGGTAGCATTTAATGGAACTTTCCCAAACTTAAATTTTTATTGCCATTTTCAACTAATAATCAAAAAATAAAAACTAAATTTCAAACATCTTAATATTTGTAGGAGATAGCTTTATAAATAAATAAACATTAGAAAATTGATGTGTGCTCTTTTTGTACTGGTTTTTTTTTTGTTTTTTTTTTGTTTTTTTTTTTTTTTTTTTTTGGTGATGAAATCCTTGACTTCATGATATAAACACAGGCTTAAAATGAATAGCCCCTTTTAAAACTCAGAAATATCCAAGAAAGCCAGGCACGTGTTGTACCCTTATAAGCCCAGCAGTTCTGGAGGTTGAGGCAGGAGGATCTTGAGTTCAAAGCCAGCCTCAGCAAAAGTGAGGCACTAAGCAATTCATTGAGACCCTGTCTCTAAATAAAATACAAAATAGGACTGAGGATGTGGCTCAGTGGTTGAGTGTCCCTGAGTTCAATCCCCAGTAACCGCCAAAAAAATAAACATCAAAGAAAGTGGGGAGTGTGCAATTCAGATGACATTCAGATTTTTTTCTCCTCAATAACATTTGCACTACCTTTCTTGTCATAAGCAGTATAATTATAAACATTGTCAAATTAAGCTTGGTTGAATCAATATTATATTTAGTCTTAAAAGAGTATTTTCCAAAAAAAAGTACTTATCTCAGAAATCTTAACTTCTTGTTTTCACAGAAAATTTTCTCTGTATATTTAGTGTGTCCTCATCTCTAATTAACTCAATTTCTTCTTTTTTCTCAAATTTTTGGAAGAATATGTCAAAAAATAGAGCTCAACTAATGTAATGTCAGATTTTGCTCATTGTAGACATAATTTTTATGCAGAATATTATACCAAAAAATCCATTACTGCTGAGTAAAATTCTTGCCATTTCTGTGCATCATTTGGTCATTATGTCACTTAGTGTGTGCATTGAAAAAATATTAGTTATATGATATTCATTATATTTTCAAAATTTAATCCATTTTTATTTCACCTTATAGCATCCTACTCTTTTCTATAATTTTCTTTTGTCTTTGTTTTTACCCCTTTCTTTGTTTTCCCCTTTGCTTCTTTCTTTTCAAGAAATTTTTATATGCTTTGGAGGATATTTTAGAACTTTAGTTATAATTAACTCAATTCTTCTTTTTTTGGTACTTAGTATGCAAGGAGTAATACATGAACAAAATAATAAATGTGACAGTGTCTGTTCTTTGATCCTTCAGTTTGCATAGAATCACTGTGAAGTGTTCTGTCCTGGTTGCTTCTCATATATTACAAGTATTACTCAGTCAAGTGAATAAATAGTAGATTTTTTTTATTCCAGGGATGTCAAATTGGGATATCAGATGTATAAATATTAAAATATTAAAAGGTGGAAAATCCAGAGAGATAGTCTGTATGACCCATTTGACTTTACTTTTTGCTATATGTCTTCCAGTATAAAGGCTGAACTAAACTGTTAGGAAAGTTCACAGTCCCAGAATCATGTGCTAGCCTTCTGCGATCTTAGCCATGGGGTTATCACTTCCAGTACCACAGAGATACCCTATGGGTTTTCAGAAATTGTTTAAATTATGATTATGAAAAAACTAAGTCATAAGGATGTGGAAGACTATGCAATTTAATGGATCAGTTAACACCAAATATAAAATTTATTCTGGGAAATCACTATCTTCAAGTATATTTTAAAAAGTTTACAAATCCATCTCTACATACATATGTTAAAAAAATGAATGGTTTCTGCCAACCACATTCTAAAATACCTAGGCCCCTTTGAAAATTTCTTACATTCCTTGATCCCACATTACATTTAATATATTTGACCTTCTCCCTATGATAGTGATAATGAATTATTTGTTACACTATCCTTCATTAGAATGTCATAAATATTAATATCTTCACTTATATTCACTTATATTCACTGCTATAATAATTTATGAATGTTCTTTTGTCACTTCTTTCAGAGTGAACTTGCTGAGGGCAAGGACCTATGTCATTATACTTTTTTATCTTTTCATTTCTTAACTGAAATACATCTGAAACATGGAACAGGTTCTTTGTTTGTTTGCTTGCTTGCTGCCATTCTGGGGAATTGAACCCAGGACCTCACACATGCTAGACAAATGTTCTGCCAGTGGGCTATATACCCAGCTAACAATGGACAGTGTCTAAAGAGTTTCCTGAAAGAATTTCTGACCAATGCTAGGACTTCAATTTATATTTCTGCAATTGACAGATCATCTCTGCTTCTTGATCAAAATATTATGAAGTAAAGAGCAGTTACTGTAGTGGTTATAAGTTTTGAATATGAAGCAACTTTCAGTGTAAGGGTACATTTTGTTTTTGTCCTTCAAAATTCTAACAATTTATTTTGCTTTCCTGTGAATTTTGAGTCCTTCAATTCTATGGCTTTTTATTTGCACTTATGATGTTATTTTTTTTTCTTTCTTATAAACATCAATCAAGTATGTTTGGGTTAGCAGCAAGTATGTCTGAATATGATTCCTTATGTCTCTATTTTTCTTAGATCTAAGGGTGGCCCATCATGCATCATTGCCTGGGTAATATAATCAAGAATGATTGCTTAAAGTTCAAGAAATCATTTTAAAGAAGGACTAGGCCAGCTGGGTTTCTTTTTGGTTCCTTGCAATTAAGTATTTTTGAGGAAGAAAATAAAAGACTGCATCATTAAGCTTCGATACCTAACTTGGACTCCTTTAAATACTTATTTGGTAAAACAATAAATCCAAAGACATTTTTTCGTGCTGATAAGCATTATTCTAACAGATTTAAAAAAATAAAAAATAAAAACGGAAAGAGCAAATTATAGAAAAGGATAAGTCCTGAAATTAGAAAAATGTTGTACACATATTATGTTTAGTAGAATTGAGAAACTCCAAAATAATTTTATAATTTTATTATAAATATTTGTGTTGGTGAATTGTATTTATACATAATAGTAGACTTCAATGCAATATATTCATATCTTCAGAAAGCATAATTTGGTCTATTTCATCCTCTCATACCTAGGCTTTCCTCCCTTCTTTCCTCCCATAAATCCTCATCCTCTACTGGACTGGTCTCCCTGTAATTTTCAAGAGAATCCATTTCCCCCACCATTTTCTTTCTAGCTCCCACATATGACAGAAAACATGTGGTCCTGGATTTTCTGATTTGGGCTTATTTTACTTTGCATGGTGTTCTCCACAATATTTTTCTTATTTATTCATCTGTTGATGGACATACAGCCTGGCCTCATAACATGACTATTGTGAACTGTGCTGCTATAAACATGGGTATGCAAGTTTCACCATGTTGTGCTGATTTTAATTATTTTCAATAAATACTCAGAAGCAATAAATACATATAGCTGGGACATTTGGTGGTTACTTTGAATAATTTGAGAAACCTCAAATTTCCATACTGATCTCCATGGTGATGATACTAATTTATTATTCCACCAATGGTGTATAAGTTTTCTCTTTCCCTACCTCCTTGTGAACATTTATTATTATTGTTGCCCTTAATGATTGCCATTCTAAATAGAGTGAGAAAAAATTAGTGTAACTTTGATTTCCTTTTCCTTGATTGCTAAAGATATTAATTTTTTAAATATTTGCTTTGGCTGTTTGTATTTATTCTTTTAAGAAATGTCTGTTTTGGTCATTTACTAATTCATGATTTTTTGTGGTGTTTGAATTTTTGAGTTCCTTATACTCCATATATTAGTCCAGTCTCTTCATGTGCAGAGTGCATGAAAGCAAAGGGTACTTGTGTTTGAAATTGATGGCCACGGCTCCAGGACAAGGAGTATAACTGACAGGAGGTGGTGGGAGGGCTTGGGATTGGCTGAGGTCATATGGAAAGCATTGACCCCTGTGCACCTCTCCAAAACTCAGAGGTGCTGGAGGATAGACTGACATGTCCCATACACCAACCCCCTGGCTATGGATTGAGGCCCTTGGAATAAGGGATGCAATACACACAAGTTAAGTGTACAAGACTCAAAAATAACATAGGGTAGTATTAGAAAAAATACTAAAAAAGAGTACATATGTATTTAATTTATTGAAATAATCCAACCTTTGTAATTAATGTCAAAAAGATCAAAGTCACTAGTTATTTAGCAGAAAGGAATCAATAAGATACTAAGCATAAAATGAAATTGTGCTAAATATTACTTGTCAATGGAAAAAGATTTCCAATAGCAGAAGACTGAAACTAAAATAACACTAGTAATTTCAAAAATCATAAAAACATGAAGGAACACCATATTGATGTCACATTATATATATCCTGAAACATATCCGTATTGGTTTCCCCCTGAATGTAATTTGGTTCTTTTCTCTCACAGCCTTTAAAATTCTGTCTTTATTTTGTATGTTAGGTATTTTCATTATAATGTGCCTTGGTGTGGGTCTGTTGTAATTTTGTGTATTTGGAGTCCTATAAGCCTCTTGAACTTGATTTTCCATTTCATTCTTCAGATTTGGGAAATTTTCGGATATTATTTCATTGAATAAGTTGTTCATTCCTTTGGCTTGTTTCTCTAGGCCTTCCTCAATCCCAATAATTCTTAAATTTGGCCTTTTCATGATATCCCATAGTTCTTGTAGATTCTGTTCATGATTTCTTACCATCTTCTCTGTTTGTTCAACTTTGTTTTCAAGGTTAAATATTTTGTCTTCAATGTCTGAGGTTCTGTCTTCCAGGTGTTCTATCCTATTGGATATGCTTTCTATGGAGTTCTTAATTTGGTTTATTGTTTCCTTCATGTCAAGGATTTCTGTTTGGTTTTTTTTCAATATCTCTAACTCTTTATTGAAATGATCTTTTGCTTCCTGTATTTGCTCTTTTAACTGTCGATTGGTGTGATCATTCAATGCTTGCATTTGCTCTTTCATCTCATCGTTTGCTTCTCTGATCATTTTAATTATGTACATTCTGAACTCCTTTTCTGTCATTTCTTCTGCCATGCTGTCATTGGGTTTTATTGATGTAACATCTAGATTTGTTTGCATCATTTTCTTTCCTTGTTTTCTCATATTGTTCAGGTATCAGTGGACCGCTGAGATATTGCAGATTTCCTCTATTGACTTACAATGTCCCTGAAGATTTCTATATATATCCCCCCTTAGCCTTCAGTAGGCTGAAGTCTTGGAGGAAGTTGATAATGCGGTGCTCCACAAGGAAGCTGCCTCTCTAGGAGTGGTGGCCTTCAGGTGGGGTATAATCCCTGCTAGTGGGCAGAGGTGCCTCCACTTGTTGACCAATGGTCATCCAAAGGGGACCTAGGCTGCGGGCTGAGGCAAGGCCTGTTTGGGCCTGAGTCTCTGGTTTTACCGTCCTTGTGGGGAAACCTCACCCGGCAGGGAAGACTCACCCGGTGGGGAGGTCTCGCTGGTCAGTTCCCTCCTAGAGGTTCCCCTCAATTTACAGCTACCGCCTGGGCTGGGCTGCCTTCCTCTGCAAAGTTCCCAGGGGCCCGGCCCTACCTCCTGGGCCTGGGAGCCTCACCCTTCGCAGATGAATCTCCTTAGGTTGCCCCTCCTCAGAGAATCTGCCCGCAGGCCTGGAACCTTCACTCCGCCCTAAGCCTGTCTCTGTGCGGCTCCTCCACCAAGAAGCCTCCTAGATCCTGGGACCCTGGTCTGCACCTAATCGCCTGGCTATGCGGCCCCTCCTCTGAGCAGCCACCTGGGGCCCCGTACAATCACTCTGAGTCCCGAGACCCGCCACACGCCTCTTCCTCCAGACACCGCCCAGTATTCTGGTGCGGTCACTAGGAGTCCAAGAAACTCACTTCGTGCCTCCTCCTCCCACCAACCACCTGTAGCCCTGGGCAATCAATCACTCCGAGTCGAAGTGACCCTCCCCATTCCTCCTCCTTCTCCAGATAAGCCCCCGGGTGTTCAGGAGCGGTCGCTCTGAGTGGCTCTGAATCCACGTGACCCGCTGCACGGGTCCTCTGGGCAACCGCCTGGAGCTCTGATGCGGCCACTCAAGACCAAGCGACCCACCACGCTTCTCCTCCAGGCAGCCCCCCTGTGTTCAGGAGCTGTCACTTTAAGTCCAAACAACTCACCACTCGCCTTCTCCTCTGAGCAGCTGCCTGGAGCGCTAATGCAGTCACTGCGAGTCCACAGGACCCGACGCGCTCCTCCTCCTCCTCCTCCTACTCCTCCGGGCAGGCCCCGGTGTTCAGAAGCGTCTGAGTCCAAACAGCTCGCCACGCAGCTCCTCCTCTGGCAACCACCTGTAGCTCTGGTGTAGTCACCCCTTATCCAAGCGGCCGTGCTCCTCTTCCTCCTCCTCCTCCTCAGGGCAGGCCCCGGTGTCCTGAGTCCACACAGCTCTCCTCGCCACTCCTCCCCTGGGCAGCCGCTGGAGCCCCAGTGGTTGCTCCGAGTCCCAGCGCTGTGCCCAGCGGCCTCCTTTACGGCGCTCCCAGTTGTCCGAGTTCACTGCTCCAGCGGGGGGAGGGGTGTCTCGCCAGCAGCTCTACTTCACAAAGTTCCCTGCGTTCCGGGACCACCGTCCCATCCGGGACGCCTTCCCAACGGGTGAGAGTCACCTGGCTGCTTTGAGTTGGTCCCAAGTGTCTCAATATCTCCTCTTTTGAATCCTGAGTCCTGGAGCAACATGAAATGCAGCCACCCTCTAGGCCGCCATCTTGAAAACCCTATATCCTGAAACATAATGATATGAATTCCTACATCTAAATGGGGTGTTGTACTATCACAAAAATGCCCCAGGGAGAAATGTTACATGACCTCTTCCTGAAACCAGTGCAACACTTAAAAATTCATAGGAATCTACTAGTCTATTTATTCTAGCAGAATACCCTTTATAATGTACACACTCATTTTCATATTAGAAATTTTTAAAAGATCTTTGTTTTCAGATTAACTTATTTTGCATTCCATAGACAGTTTCTTGCTATATTGATCATATCTTTTTCAGATTACATATTTTTAATTAACTTGCTAAAATAATTTAGAGCTTTCTACTGGTTGTTACTGTTATTCCTTTTAAAACATGTGATCAAGAAGGAACTATAAAACTTTAACAGAATATTATGCTTCTAGGTTTAAAAATGAGATGTCTTATAGGTGTCACCAAAACTCATGAATAAGTACACTCTAGAGTCTGCATTAATTATTTGATAAATGATAATGTACTTTCCTCACTTTTGGATGAACCACAAGATGTTCTCCCTGTAGAATTTTAATTCCTGCTTTTTCTCTTTTTCTACATGTTAGCACTCCATGTCTATAGTTGTCCTACTCCCTTGGATGACATCTTTCTTTTCTTCAAGTTAATCTCAAACTACTTCACTTATTTCCTGTTTGAAGAGAGCTTTTCATTTTTTTCAATATATTAGTAACCCTATTTTGAACACACATGCATTGTCAAAGCTCTTTTTTATGTCTCCTCCCACCTCCAAGACTAGAAAATTATTCATACTTCAACTGTTGATTGATTGAACCAAAATGTGGTACTTCACATGAATCACAATTGTGTTTTCTGAGAACTCTTTAACTCCTTACACTTGCAGCACAAAGAAAGCCTTAAACAAGCATTGCAAAGCAGAGCATTGAATGGAGGAAAGGAGAAAAATATATTTTTTTTTCATGACCATCTTCAGATAAAATCCAACTGGCTTCTCTTTATATTTGCAACCCTTTCTAAAGGAAGAATGTTTTAAATTATCCATTACAGAATTTTACCTCATGAAAGAAAAACTTTTATTTTGCAGGTTATACTTCTATCATCTTAATCAAAAATATTAAGCTATTTTTTCCCATCATTTGTCCTACTTGAGCTGTCCTATTCCCTATTAACCTTCTAGTTCATGGCTATCAAATCAGGCATCTTATCTCTACATTATAATAATCCTGTAAGAATGTATTTTTGCCAAATCAAATTATTTAAATCCATGTCTCTCTCACTTATAGATTGCTCTATAATTCTTAGTGATCAAACCCCACCCAAAACCATTTATTTCTTCCTTTAAATATTTTTGAGTATTTTTGATAGAATAAGAAGAAATAAAATAGGAGCTAATGATCAATTATGATCCTTTCTCTCATTACCTTCTATTAAATCATTTACTCCAATCTGCAGGCAGAGGAATTCCTTATGTTTTGTTTTCCAAGAGAATAGCTCCTTTCATACTATAGTTTTGAAATTAATTTTTTATACATTAATTGCAATGACCTATGGTTCAGCTGAGTCACCCTTTCTGTGATCATAAACATGAATTTTCAATTTGATTGGGTTAAAATATGCCTAAGAGTAAGAAGCTTTTGTAGGTATCATTGAGGATGTTTCTATAATGATTGGCATGTGGGGCACCCAAAATGTGAACAGTACAGTCCAACAGATTGGGGGCCTGAATGGAACAAAAAGGTGGAAGAATAAGGAAACTGTAGTAGATGCAAGCTCAATTTTTCTTGAGTGAGTGTTTTGATTGCCACTGCAATCACCTAAGGACATAGGACTCTAGCACCTTCATTCTTCAAAGGTAGATCCTCACTAGTCAGTTTTCAGAGAGTTTCCAGCGCTTTGCTCCAGGACTGGAATTGAATCATAGATCTCTCTTGTTCTGAGGCACCAGCTTCTTGGACAGAGCCACTGCTATTGTCTCCAGCTCTCCAGCCTGAACATTGCCATTGTGATACTATCCAGCTTCTTGTCATGTAAGTCAATCTTATGAAAACCTTTTGTAATTTATGTATTCTGTTCCTCTGGATAACCCTGTCTAATACATCTGTTCTTTCTTTTTCTCTTTAAATCCTCAGTTTTTGTATGTTGCTACTGTAGTTTTGTAACCAATAGCAAAAATACAGTATTTTATGCATCTAGTATAATTTCACATTACAATTTGCTTCCCTTTCTCATTTATTTATACTAGTTTTCAGTATTCTAAACTCTTTTTATTTTTCTTTCTTTTGTTACTGGGGATTGAACCCAGGGGCACTTAACCACTGAGCCACATTCCCAGACCTTTTTTTTTATATATATTTTATTTGGAGACAGGGTCTGAATGAGTTGCTCAAGGTCTCACTAAGTTTCTGTGGTCAGCTTTGAACTCATGATCCTTCTACCTCAGCTTCCACAGCTTCTGGGATTACAGGCTTTTACCACTGCACCTGGCTTACACCTAAATTCTTATTTTTGATGTAAGTCAATCTCTTCTATGTCAATTTTGGCATAGTATATTCTTCTCTATTGCTTTATTTTTCTTTCTTCCATAGATCTGACTTCATTAATATACTGCATTTAATGTGTATGCTACTTAGTCTTTATCTGTAGTATATACATACATGTATTTCCAGTGCTTAAACTGCAGAGGAGATGCTCAATACATTGCCTTTGAATTTTTTAATAAATGAAAGATTAAGTACTACAATAAAGATTTGAAATACACAACATTGGGAATATGGATTGTTTAGTCAGTCTTTTTGCTGCTGTAACCAAAATGCCTGACAAGAACAATTAGAGGAAGAAAAGTTTATTTGGGGGCTTAGGGTTTCAGAGGTCTTAGTCCATAGATGGCGGACTCCATTCCTCAGGGCTCAAGGTAAGACAGTACCCACGGAGGAAGAGTGTGGTGGAGGAAACCTGCTCAAGACATTATACCAGGAAAGTGAGAGGGAGACTCCACTCATTGGATACATAGTATATAACCCAAAGAAACACCACCACCCAATGATACCTCCTTCAGCCTCCTTCATCCATACCTCACCTGCTCTTTTAGTCAGCTTTTTCAGTACTGTGACTGAAAGACCCAACCAGAACAATTTCAGAGGAGGAGAAGTTTATTTGAGGACTCATAGTTTCAGTGATCTCAGTTCATAGGAGACTGACTGCATTCCTGGGGCTCAAGGTGAGGCAGAATAATGTGGCTGAAGAGTACAGCGAAGGAAGTAGCTCACATGATGATCAGAAAGCAGAGAAAGACTCCACTGGCCAGAGGCAAAATATATGCCCCAAAGTCACACCCCAAAGCCCACCCTCAGTTACCACTTATTAATCCCCACCAGGGGGATTAATTCACTAATTGTGTTAAGGCTTTCAGAACCCAATCCTTTCTCCTCTAAATCTTCATGCATCGGTCTCACACATAAGCTTTTGGGTGACACCTCACATGGAAACCACAACACCTGTCGTCAGTTATCACTCAGTCAACTCCTATCAGGCAATTAATTCATTGATTAGGTTAAAACTTTCAAACCCAATCATATCAACTCTAAACCTTCTTGCATTGTCTCATATATGACCTTTTGGAGGACACTTAATATTTAAACTGTAACAATGGATCTTATTCTTTTGCAAACTATTTTTGTTTGCCTTTTGTTTTAGTCAGCTTTATATCACTGTGACCAAAATTCCAAACAAGATTATTTTAGAGGAGGAAATTTATCTGGGGTTCATGGTTTCAGAGGTCTCAGTCCACAGACAATTAACTCCATTATTCTGGGCCCAAGGTGAGTCAGCACATCAAAGGGCACAGGTGCAGGGGAGTAAATATACTCCCCTCAGGGCAGCAAGGAAGCAGGGGTGGGGGAAGCAAGAGGCTGCAAGCAGGATGCATCCTTCCAGATCATGTCCCCAGTGACCCACCTCTGGCAGCATTACCCCAGCTGGCTGGTTACCACCCAGTTAATCCATTCAAGCTCATGTGGGTAGGTTAGTTTACAGTTCTCATAACTTAATAATTTCACATGTGAATATTCCTGCATTAACAGGCACTTTGGCAGGATACCTCATATTCAAACCATAGCATTCCTTTTATTATAATGAATTCTTCATTTATCTCATGATCATGTTTTTCCTCTTCACATTAAATTTCAGAAATATTCCCTGAATTTTGTGGAATCAAAATTTGTGAATTCTTTATATATATGCTCCGTCTAAGAGTTATTTCATGTTTTAGTTTGAATTTATCTTTAGAGATTTCAAATATTATTGTATTAGTCTATCAAATGGTGATTTAAATTAGATACCTATATTTATAAGCATATCATCCCCACTCAATTAATACTGTTTGCTGATTAGATGTTATTGTGACCATTAGTTAAAGGTGAATGGATGCCTCATATTAATCTCACAACAATTTCCATTTTTAAAAAGACCTTCTCCCAATTTTTATAATAAAATCCTTTAAACAGCAGATCAACCGACTCTGTCTTCGATTGTGCAAAGTTTTCCCCTTTATTTTAAATTCCACTAATAGCATAATTAAGTTGCTGTCTCCAATTTAATTTGTTGTTACATATTTTTGTAAATGGCCCTTGTGAGATGTGCTTCCATAATTTTCTATTGATGTAGGTCCCTGAGCTGCCTAAATGTAGGCTCACAAGCAGCATGAAAAACCACTTGGTCTACCATCTGTAGAGTTCAAGATTGAAAAGCTGCTAGGTTGAGCAAATTAGTTTCTACTTGTCGTGAATATAAATCTAAGGAATAGTTTTTAACCAAGATTTAATTTTACCCACTTAACAGTGTAAATAATGAACAAAGTAAAAGGATGGTAATTGATCCTGAAACTGTCATGCTTCCAAATTAAAAGAAAAGATATTAAAATAAAAAGATCTGCCCTTTGTACCTATTCCCTTCAAGTATTTGTGGTTACAAATCTAAATATCATTTGTGAGATGAAGTGTCTGGATCTATTGACAATGTGTCTGAACTCAGCTGGTTTCTGTCTTGCTAAAATCAATAGCTAAGTTGTGAATCTGTAAAGAAAGTTAGTTCAGGCCCTTGTCATAGTGGTGTTCATTTGCTGCAATGGTTAAAAAGCAACAGAGGAATTATAGCTCTCTAGCCTTTGACTTGCCTCTACTGTTGCCAATCCTTTGAGAAAGTCAGTAGTATTTGAATAGAAGTCTTCAGGAGCCAATGCAAATAGATTTAAGGGAAATGAAGGACTCGGTATTTTTCATCACATTAAAAATCCGAGTAATCATGATTTACTGTTAATTTATTTTTCAAGTTTTCAGAAACCATTGCAGTGGGAAACATACCACATGTCCTTCTTTGACATGAAAGTGTCCAACTTTTAGGAGGAATAATCTACCTTCTGAAGGAAATCTTGGTACCATTTTCAGATACTTTGAGGCATTCTGAAAAGAGAAAGGTACTAGGTCTATGGTGTTATGAAAAATCAGGTCAGGATATTTGTTCTGCTATCATAAGGCTTCGGTATTCCTCGGTCTTGATCTTGTGAATTTCATTAACTCCTTTCTTTGCTAAAAGGACACAATATCTTCCTCTTGGATTAAATGAGTAACAGATACACAGTGCCTAGTTCCTTGCTCAGATAAGAGTACTTTCCTCTTCCCACAGACCGAACTGGTAAGCACAGAATGTATCCTTGAGCCAAGCCACATTCTTTATTTATACTTTGTTTCAGTAACCTAGAAATGCTCTGGATGTGCTGTGCATTCTCGATGACAAACTCTATAACAAAACTCTTGTCTCAGTTTCTGAACTGGCATTTTTGTTTGGCTTTTCTTTACTTTCTTTTCTGTTAAGAACAGTGTACATGGAACAAAGAAACATCAAGTTACAACCCTGCAACTAACAAAATGAGCCTTCCATTGCAAATACAGACTCTGAGATCAGAGTTGTAAAGCACACAGGTTTCACAGTTCTGAGAGAGTGGAACTGGAATCCCTTCATATTGAGGTTTTTGGGGAGACATTCAGTCCTTCTTTAACTAAATTTTTAAAGTGCCAAGGCTATAATAATAAAAGCTTTTCAGCCCTTGTACTACTTCCACTACAACCAATAGTTAGCAATATTGAGTGATCATCATATTTTAATTGATACATTAAGATATTATTCCATTTAATAATCACAACAAACTTATGAATTAATTATTTCATTATCATTCTACAAATACAAAACAAGGCTTAGAATATTAAACTAGTGATAGCCTCAGAATTTGAGTACAGAATTGCCTGGTGTAACAAGCTCCCAGTTGATTTGGAGGAGACCCAAAGAGATTAAGCAACTTCAGGTATCTACAAATCATGAGTTCTTGTGACTCCAGAGGAAGGATTTCAAACAAGTTTCATGCAGTAGCAGGTAGAAATTTATTACAAAAAAGGGGAAAGAGAAAAGAAACTTTCATGGTAGAATGGAAGAAAACAGGTTCTCTCAGAGCAGAGAGGGACAACATGGCCCACTGTGTCATTTTACTGGGAGTCCCAGAGAAGTTTCCAGAGAGTTCTGCCCAGGTTCATCTCTCAGTTTTTGACTAACAGCAAAATTGCATTAGAATTCCAAGTCCCTATTGTGCATAGTCTTTTCCATAGGCACCTAAGGAAAATACATAGAGAGGAAATTTTACTATTATAAAATGCTAAAGATCCAATGAAAACTCTGGGTCACCTAGGCCCACACATTGTTCTTAGAGATGTCACGGTTATTGGGCTGCATTTCTAATATTCTGTATTCCTGAGTTCTGGAATTTTTGGTCTGTGTAAAGCTTGCCCTCCACCTGCTGTGCTCTTGTTATTGGCAGAGGCCTCTTTGGACCTGCATTCTTCCTTCCCTGCAACTATATATGTAAATAAATAAATATATATATATATATATTTTTTTTTTTTTTCCTGAGAAATATAACATATCCTATTGACTTAAGCCAGGGCAGGGCCAGAGAGACCTTAGGTAAATTGCTTTTTAAAAGAAAGCAGGAGAGGGGTCATTACAGCTGGCTCAGTCTAAAATCCTATAACTAGTCATTGTGCTATGCTACTTGAATTCTTATTGCAATTGTATTTTTAGACCATGTATGAAGGAAGGGTGTTTTCCTATCAAAGAAGTTATCCAATTCATCAGCAGGCACCAGTTTTTGTTGAGTTTTGTTTATTCTATAGTAAATGTATGCAAAGTCCACATTTTCCTATTTCTAGAAAAAGAATGAAATTGAATGTTGCTTAGAAAAGAAATTGTAACACATCCTAGCTCCTTAAAATGATTCAATTTCTTAAATAAATAACTTTATTAAGGATATGAATATATAAACTAGATTTAGCATCAAATAAAATTTCCTCTTCTTGCTATTCTGTTCTTCCAGATAAATTTCCAAATAACAGTTGCTATTGAAACAATTCTCTAAAGTCATAACATAACAACTATACCACTTTGTAGATCTCCATTTCACTAAATCTTTGGAGCCTATAGATTTAAAACAATTAATCTGTTATTCATGTTTGTTAGTAATATTAATAAGGTGATTGTTAGAATTTGGCTGCTAGGTCTAGCTTTAGATACTATTTATTATACATATATTTTTCTCATCCTAGAAATAGCTTAAATGTATAACTCTGCACATATAGATTTTATGAGGAACTAGGGTGAAAATATTAGTAGCAATTAGATGTGAACAGTGAGTCAAAGATTCTAAAAAATACTTAGTACACGACAAATCAGTTAATCAACAGTCTTGCCTTAGTGGTGCTACAAGGTCTGACAAGATAGCTATTTCAGGGCTCCTGCCTTATCTCTGCCCTATAAATGATTCCTCTTACAACACAGGGAGGATAGATAAATTCAGGAGGTTAGCATCAAAAGGCAAGGATATGTTTTCTCAGAAGGGCCTAGTTGCTAAGAAATCTTAAACAAAACCCTTCACAAACAACACAGACCAGAGACTCCCAGACCCAGGAAAACAGGGTGATTAAAACTGGAGTCCACTGACCATAAATTCTCTGAAACCCATTCCATTTTGGACCTGTCAGTCAGGCTAAGTCGACTAAGAGTTGCCCTTAGGTTGTTAGCTAATGTAGTCCACAAATCCAGAGTCGAGAGGTGACACCTGACTGGGACCTTCTAATAATCTCTTTCTGCCCCAATAAAAACTGGGACACAAAAAAGTTGGTTTTCTCACTCCCCTCTGGAAGGTACCACTCTTTCCTTTCAAGGTCCTTTTCCCCTCTTCTTTCTTTCTAATGAACTTTGCTATATTTTTACTAAGTCTCCTAAAACACTCTCAGGTAAAGACACAAAAACTGAGAGTATTGCAATCTCTTCTAAGATCTTATGTCAGATATGAGCTTATCTCTGTTATCAAAAGGAACATTAGGATTTTGCACAGTCCTGGTGAATTTTGAGGCTTCCTTCCGCATGTTGACTGTAGATTCACTTAAAAAGGGCTCTTGGGGAAGTTCTCAACCAATAGTCTTATACCTCTCCACATCTGCAGGTCAATCTTAGAAGTAATTTGCCACTGTGCCAACCAAAAAGAGGCAAACTACAGCACGAAGAGGCAGCTATGTGAGTGAACTTGCCCCTGCATTTGTTAGTGGTGGTTTGTCAGTTTCCTCATCTGTAAAGCAGTGATCATAGCGTCTATTAAAGGGAGTGTTGAGAGAGAGTTAGAAAGTAACAGCATTATTGAATAGACAGTACATGATGACTATTATCTCTTCATGTGAATTTTCTTATTTTCATAATCACATTCAGCAAATACTATTGTAACCTATTTTTCTAATACAGGAAGCTATAGATATGAGCTGCTGAGTCATTTGCTCCTGACCACATGACTAGGAAATGAGACATGTTCTTCATCATGTCACTGTACAGGGGAAATATGGCACAGTGAGGGCTAATTTGTCATAGTTTGGTGTTTTACACAATAAAAGTTGATTTCCTCCAGGAGGAGAAGGGATCATTTTTGACAGAGAAGAGCAAGAAGTCTCTAATATGACTTGAACAATGATTAGATTATTGCCTGAGAGGTTGTGCCTTAGGGAAAAAAAGTTGAATCCTATAATTTTAGGACACTATCTAAATTTCTATGTAATATGTATATAGTAATCACTTTAAATTTTAATTTAATTTCCTTGTTAAAGCTTTTATAAATCAGATATTCTTTGGGAGAGTGCCTATTAAAAACCAAGCAAAAGAGTTTTGTTTTTTTTTTTTTTTTTTAATTTTTCCTATTGTGGAGTGGCTAAAAGCAGAAACAATTCTGCCTTTTATCCTTTTATATGTTGGTTATTATAAGATATCTGGACTCTCTATGTCTTCCTCATTTGACTATGAGCAGCTTGTGCTTCTGACCACAACATCAAGAATCCCTAAATTCTGGAATAATTCCCTAGAACTTCTAGAACTCATGACCTGTAATGGGTAATTGCCCTCAGAGTCTTGGCTCTTCTCTGAGATAAGATTACATACTGCTTCTCCCTCTCTTGTGGCACACAAGTTTGTTGTTGTTTTGTTTCCCACATCCCTCAAACCTTTGAGTTGACAGTAAAGTCTCCTTTGATATTAATACCAAAAAGCCATTCTCTATCTCTCATCTTTCAAAATTAAAATCAAAACAACCCAACTTGAATCACACACCATCAACTCTGCACTCACTAAATATCCACTTCAGAAATGTCTGTCCTCCTTTAGAGTTCCTGGATCACTATTGCTCTGTTCAGCACTGGCTCTGTTACAAATTTTGGTGCTTATAAAGTTCTGGTATTACTGCAGGTGGTTATTTTCCCTGTTTTCTCAGTTCCTCCAAAGATTTGAACTTGAATTTCAGCCATTCGTTCCCCTGGTCATACCCAAGCATACATTTGAAACCCAACCATCTGGAGAGCATTTTTAAAATGTGAAAGCTCAGGACTGACACTGGAGCTTTGTGATCTGCTTTGTTATAATTTACAAAAGAATCATTGTCATTCACATTCTCAAATAAATTCTTGCTGCTACTATAATCATAAATTCAATATCCCATTTTTCAAACAACATCCCTTTATTTCAGCCTAGTCCCTTTACTATTCCAACTTGAGTAATTTTTTTGACTTCTACAAGGATCTATATAACCTACTGCGATTTTTATTATCTATCACAAGTCTAACATCTTCACTTCACACCTTCCTAGCTTAAACTCCCTGGTCCATCAATAAAGTTGCAGGGGCACCTGGCTCTCCTTGCATTGCTTGACAGAGTTCCACTCAAGGATGATTGCAGAGACTCATCCTAAAAGGATTGTAGCCAGATGTATGCCTCCCTAGCTTGGATGTTATTCTGTGGAGTTTTCCTAATAATATATTACTCACTTCAGTCTGAGGATCTTGCTAGAGGTGATGGGAATAATTCTACAAATTTCCAGAAAAACATCACGGAGACAAAACACATGTTGAAACCCTGTGATGTTAACCTCACTACAGGAGAATGTTTTTATTATGTTAAAAATCAAACACTGCATTTACTGGCATAGCCAGAACCTGTTGGGGCACAGAAATTTGTATATAACAATGTTTCCCCAAGTTCTAAGCACAAAGCACCTCCCACAGTAGCTACTAGATATGGACTAGCTTATTTTATGTATGGCCAGCCCTGGTACCCCCTAAAGGCAAGCCCTTAGAGAAGGTAGATATAGATCTCCCCGTGTCTCCTACAGGGTGGTTTAATCCAGATGATGGTTTTGTTTATGTGTGGTGGTAAGGTAAAAGAATAAGGTTTCACAACATTCCTTCCTTCCTACAAAGAATATGTCACCCCTATAATAAACGTTGGTACACAATAACCATTGGGACCACTGCCCTCCTGTAGCCCTTAACTCAGCAATTTAGATATTAACCAGAAGGACCTAGTAGAGATGGTCACATGACATTATTTGTCTATCACTTTACTGCAAAAATAATAAGAATAGTCTTAGGTCATATAGAGTTTAGATATTAAGGAAATAAACATTGTATTAGCTCATTGACATAGTTAGATATTCTTAAAATAATTGTGATTCAGTAAGGATAATCTGTAAGGTTACTGTTTTCTCATAGTCTTTGGGTAAAAACAATTTCTGCCTATGCTTTGGAAAAATCTTTAATTTTATTAATCATAAGCCTGTCATCATAGCCTGAAGAAAAATGTATATAAACCCAGCCTTCCCCAGAATAAAGTGGGATTGATTGCACCAGAACTAGAGTCTGTGTCTTTCATTCTCCATCCATCGCCGACGCTGTCTCCCCGCGCCCCGTTTACCAGTGTGGAACCCATGGACTCCTGCTAGGGCTGGACCCTGGCATAAAGTCACTCTTTTATGTACTGCATTTCATGTTACTCTGGAGTAAAACCTTGATTCTCATTAATTACTTTTTCTTCTACTTCATCAATGAACCTGCCCAAAAGAACATAATCTCAACCAAAATATATAATCACTAAACAAAGCTCTATATAATTAGGAATCTCCTCTATTTGCTGTTGTATCACAAGATCCCAGAAGAATGCTTGGAATATAGAAGAAACAGCTCAAACGTTCAGTGAATAAATGCATGTGTGGAACAGTCCATTGATGGAACACAGAAAACCTATTATGTTCCCATTGTTTTCTTTCCTAGTTTTGTACTTCTTTTTCTTTCAAAACATCAATAAGATGGTCTTATTCTAACTTTCTGCTGAAGGTTTTGCCTATCAATTCTCTGAGAAAAACAGAACAACCATAAAATCACATAGCTTATAAAGCTATACCCACCTACAGACACCCAAACTCATGTAATCAGCATTTCTTCTAATAACTGTGGAAGCTAAATTCTTGCACTTCCTTGAAAGAGATGTTTGGTCTAAATCCCTCTTCTCCCATTCTTTCTTGAATATTTTCCAAGCAGATGTCCACCCTTTGACTTCACTACAACTGTTGTTAGCAAGGCACTCAATAACTTCTATTTACTGTCTTGCTCCAATCTCAGAAGTTGTCCTTTTTGGTCTTCAGTGAAATTTGACAGTTGATCACTGTCTCCTCCTGAAGAGGAGGAGAAAACATGAAAACATGAAGACACTTCCTTTATTTGGCTTATAGGCCACTATAGTTTCTGGCTTTCCTCTTCTGTCACTGATTTGTGTTCCCAGTCTCATGCGTAATTTATTCTCTTTCAGGTCTAAAGATATGGAAAGCCCCATGACTCAGTACACAGTATTACCTTGGTAATTTCTCACCAGGTTGCAGCATAAGTATCATATATGTTGAGACAACTTTTAGATAGTATGTGCAACCTAAATATTCCCCATGAGCTCCCACATGCAGCCACCCTGGAGCAATCATTCAAATTTCACAGGATCTACATCAAACATCTGATCTTCTTCCTGACTAAGTCTGTTTCATCTAAAATGTTCCCTGTTTCAATAACCAGCATCTGCATATTTCTAGTTTACATGTTCTCAAAATCTTATGTTATTTTGATTCTTCCCCTTTACCTAATCCAATAAAATCTTCAGGTGAATCCTGTTTGCCCTACATTCTGATGACTTCTCTTCATTTCTACTAATATTATTATGCTGAATGATTTTCTACCTTCAGTGTTTTATTAACTTTATAATTTGTCTTCCTATGTCTTCCTTCACTCTCATTTGTAAGAGTGATTATTATTACTATATGGCAGAGTTGGGTTTAAAACTCTGTACACATCGTAGGAAACAAAGTTCTTATATGGCCTACCTAACCTGCCCCAATTATCAGACTTCCTTTATAATTAAACAAAACATGCCTATCATACATCCCAGGTACTTTTATTGGTACCTGGTAAATGTATTGGGAGGTAAAAGAAACTTCAATTTCAATGTTCTTCACTTGCAGATACATTGGGGTAGACCTGACAATATGCTCTCTTGGGTTTCTACTTTTATAAAAGGGTTAAAAGACATTTTAGCCTTGGTCCAGTCCACTGTCTTCTGCTCAAACTCCTTTTCCTTCATAATCCTCCACATATTGGGTGTAACCAAGACAACCTTTAAATTCCCTTCGGCTTAACTAAACCTTAAGTTTTAGTCGGATTCTAAGCCCCAAACACCTTTTCCTTAGAGCATTTACTTTAGAAAACTTGTCATTATAAGTTATTTCCAGTCCATTTGAGATATAAATCTTTAAAAAATTCTCTTGCCAGTTTTATAACATAGGAATGTCTTTCTCAAGGACCTGGGAGACATTCTTTTGAAATGCAATGGTCAAGGACAACAGAGCCCCTATTTTCAAGTACCCAGAGTGGTAGGAAGTATAATTTTGGTGAACAACTTGCTCCATGTTTTGAATATACCTACTGTTATGAAAAATAAGAGGGTTTACTTTTCCTTTGGATTTGTTCAATTAACAAATACAAAAGACCTATGACTGCTCCCAACTCAGCTCTTAAAAATTTCTCTGCTTGGTTTAAATGTGGTTTATTTCAGACTACATTTCTTGTCTCACTCCTATTCCAATATCCTTGAATACTTTTTTACCTGTTTGATTTTTTGTTACATTTTTTCAGGTGGCTTTGGAGTAACTACAAGCATTTTAGGAAACCAAATAAAGGAGAGTTAAATTAGGAACACAGTTAAGATTTAGTAGGTGCATGTGATAGTGCACTTAGTTCTATGTATAATTCAGTTATTGCTAACAATGTTTCACAAGCTAATAAGGACAGCACTAAGATTCAGATCTCAATTTGTCTAACATTAAGGCTAATGGTGTTTACAGTATGCATTAGTATCTGCCTCATGGTCAATGACCCATCAACAGACATTTTATTCTCAAAGCAATCTAGTCCATCCCTAGCTACTTCCAGAATTTGGCACTTTTACCCATTTTATTTGGTTCCTCCATGCTTTACATTTGTGTTTCCTACCTCTGTGCCATCTGTGCACCCTAGTCTACACGTGGCTCATGTCTTGTTGGCTGTACCTTTTCTCATGTTCTCCTTCCAGTTTAAAATGACTTACTTAGTTCTATTTAATAATTTCTTATTCATTTCTAGTTGAATGACACCAGAACTGACAATGACAGTGATAGAATGAACACAAAAAACATTTAAAGGTTCAGTCAACTGTAATCAATTAAAAACATTTAAGATTAGATATTTTTAAAGAAAGCAAAGTGAAGAAGAAGAAGAGGAGAAGGAGGGGAGGGAGAGGGGGGAAGAGGAGGAAGAAGAAGAACTGAAGTCTTGAAATCTTGAAATCTTAAAGTTTGTACTAAACTTGGAAATGGCTCAAAATTTAAATGGCATTTCCAATAATGAGTTTGAAGCTTTTTTTTAAGAAGCTTCCTAAACAATAACTAATAATGAAAGTCTTCATCAACCATGCTAGAAGAAAGACTGAATTATGTATTTTTATTTCTTTTAGAAACAATACATGAAAATTGTCATTATATGACTTGATAATCAAAAATAATAACATCCAGCTGTAAGAAAAACATATTATGGATGGAGGTGAGACAGATATTTAGTAAAATTTGTTTTCTTGATTTTGTAGTTGAAGAAAATTTATAATTTTCTGGAAATTTCTATTTGTTGTGATTTCCATAGTGACTTTTAAACTTATTTTAACAATTGTAATTTTGCTTTCTTTTTCTTCCAGAGGACATGTCAAATTTTCTAAGCTTTATAACCTGAACAAACCCAAAACGGGCTGCCTTAGTATTTCAAACAGCACTTTCATAAACACAATCCCTCAGGGAAATGGGTAGTTTATTGAAAGGAAATTGAGAGGGTTTCTGAAGTTTCAATAGAATATGATGGTAGCATTCAAATCTTACAGAACTAAGCAAAGAACTGACATTGTTTTAGGATCACTAAAAATAGCTCTAAAGAATAACATAGCCAGTCACTTAGAAAGGATTCTTACTACCTGAGGATGGCTGGCATACAGGATCAGGACCTGGAGGCTGGACTTAAATCTAAGAATCAGTAAAAGGGACAGTTTGTGAAATTGAGCATATGAAGGTATACAAAATGATGGATAAAATGGGTGTATTTGGGACTTAATGCTTTCTTGGATGCTACAATATTACATGTAATTATTCCTTAGTAATTTATTTAAAAATGGGAGCAACTATAATATACATAAATGAAGACTTTTCAGAATTGTTGTCTGGTAAAGACAGTAGTTCAAGATATCCAAAACTGTGCAAAACAATGTGTATTAAGAAAAACTTGAAACAAAAACACCACCTTTATAAATTATGTCTATCTTCAAAATGAAATTATTTCTCAGATTGGATATTTCCCTGTGACTCATTTTATTTCCATTCTGGGATGTTTAAGGTGTTATGGTCCTCAAAGTTAATATAATTCTGGATATTAATTGACCATGAGTTTGTTTGGTCATGAGGAAAAAATAACACATTATAGATAATATATTAAAAATGATCACAGCAAGAGGGAGAAGACTGAGAAGAACATTAACTTATTCTGAAAAAAATTATTATAATTATGTTTGATTAAATTTCCACAAAGTTAAATTGCTTAAAGATCTATGTAATTTTTGTTTTCACAGTCCGTGATATCCTGGTGGCAAAGAAATAGTAATTTTTTATTTTTATTATATAAAAATTTAAAAGCAAATATGACTCATCCTTTATGTTGTTTTCAAGTACAAAATTTTTTCATGTGCATTTAAGAGACATTGGGTATGTACACTTTGATAATTTAGATTTCTTTTCTACATTCATCAGTTGAAAAACTTTAATTTTTAAGAAATAGCACTAGGATTCTGAAAAAAAACCCACATCAATGCAAGGATATATGTTGATCTATTTTTATTTCAACACTTGAGTTGATGCTTGACTTTTCTTAGTTGCAAGAGTCTTATAGGGTCTGAAGGTCATGTGCTGTTTCAAACTCATATGTGATTTCAAGATTAGCATTGCAAATGTTCTGAAATTCTTTTCAAATCTTGTATTGCATATCAAATGCAACAAGCTATTAAGTTTGTAAATTTAACTATTACCAGAATGTAGATGGATATGTATAGGTATAAGTCTGGGGAATTTTTGATGAGTTTGTGTCTATCAATAGCTATTTATCTACATCTATATTCTCAGTCTTGGAGTCACTATACCAAATTCCTAGAGGTACTAGGCAAGAAATATGAATGCAAGAATTGTGTGATGTTCAAAAAAGCAAAGCAGAGATATCATTCTTTTTTCACTTTTGATAAAGATATGGTATAGAAACTATTATGTGTTAAATTGTGTTTCAAAAACAATTGTTGAAATCTTAACTCCTAGGGCTTTAGAATGATCATATTTGGAAATGCGAGTATTGCAAATATTAGTTCAGATATAATTCTGTTGGGGGTAGGATGGGCCCCTAGTCCAACACTAAGCTTCTGTGGGGCAAAACATTTCTGTTTCTTTAAATGACTAGATTATAGTGTTTTGTTATAGCAGTCCTAGGAAACTAGTAGAGATTTTGGTGCCAGATAACAGGTTGATAATACAAAAAATAGTAGAGAAAGTTGAAGTGAATTTAGAAATAGGCCATGGGTAGAGGTTAAAATAATTTTGAGATGCATGATAGAAAATCATAGATTTCTTTAAAGAGTTTGCTATTTCAACTATGGATGGAGACTGTGATTCTGCTGATGGATCAGATGGAAATCAAGAATTTGTTATTGGACATTGGAGAAAAGGTGATCCTTGTTCTTAAGGGAAAGAGAACTTGCAAGTAATGAACTTGGATATTTATCTAAAGGAATTCCAGGACAAATGTTGAAGGAACAGACTGACTTGTTCTTAATACTTATAAGAAAATGAAAAACAAAAAAAAACAAAACAAAAAAAAAAAAAGATGAATTGAAGAAGATATTGCGAAACAAAAAATCACTAGATAATTTGGGAAATTCTTAACCCACCCAGAGAGTAGTATGGAAACAATCCAACAGTATATAGCTGGACAACCTTTCCTAAAAAAGATTAGGAGTGTGACTTACATACGGAATCTGCTGCTGAACAGAGACCAGAAATTATGATGTGACTACCTAGGAAAGATCTGTGGAGGACACTCTTGTCTCATACCTTAGACTACAGAAACTGAATTGCACAGGAGGCTGACAAAGATTGTAGAATGTTCTATCAGCAGAAACATTGACAACTTGAACCAAAGGAACAGAGATGAGGCAAAATGAAGGAAGAGTGACTCCAGAGTAGAATCAACAATGCAGAGACCTAGGCAGCAATAGTACTCTAAGTTCTGAAGGCTGAGGGGCAAGCAACCTGTGCCTCTACAGGCCCAAAGATTAAGATCATCTAACCACAAATAATTATTCTTAAGCTTCTAAAGCTATTGAATTTCCCTCTGGGCATTGACAACTTTTTTTAGACAAGTGTTCATCCCTTCCCCCTTCCCTTTTCTCCCTTCTGTATTAGAAATTTCTATCCTGTACTTATAATTTGCTTTCTGGTTTTACAGGTCAACAGATGGGGAGGGATTTTGCCTCAGGATAGGACATATGCTAAATCTCAACCATATCTGATTTAGATGATACTTACATGAATGAGATTTAAAATTGGTGTTATGACTGACTAAGATTTGGGGGATGTTAGAATGAGATGAAGATGTTTTACTTGTGGGTAGGCCATGAACTTGAGGTGGAGACCAGAGGATTCTTATGGATTGAATTATGTCCGTTCCCCCAATATAGAGGATATGCTGAAATCCTTACCCATAGTACCTCAGGACTTAACCTTATTTGGAAATAGGATCATCACAGATGTAATTATTTAGGAGATTTTCAGATTGGAGGAGGTTCAGTCCCTTATCCAATATAATTAGTGTCCTGAGAAAGTGGCCATGTAAGGACAGGTTATACAGGGAGAGTACTATGTGAGGACAAAGGCAGAGATACTGGAGTTATATATCCACAAGCCAAGAAATACCAAGCATTGCCAGCCCTTCACCAGGAGCTGGAAGGGACAAGCTAGAATACTGCTACATTTTTCATTGGGAGCACGGTCCTTCTAAAACCTTGATTTTAAACTCTTAGCCTCCAGATCTGCTAGACAATACATTTCTGCTTTAAGGCACTCAGTTTCTAATGCTTTGTGACAGAAGTCATAGAAAACTGATATGGAAGCTTATATTCTTCCTTTTAAAAAAACGTGTAAGTAACGTGATGTGTGCCAGCGGACTTGCAGGCTTACTGTAAGGAGCCAACAGGGAAGGTGGGAGCCATGACAACCAAAAAAGCAACCACCCTGCCTAGAGGACGCGGTCTTTATTGTTCTCCAGCTTGGTGGGGTTTGGATGTTCACTTGCAATTTTTCAAGAAGTAAAAGGTAGAATTTTTAAATACTGTTTTCTCTATTTTAAAGTACCAACTGAAAAGGACCACCCTTAAACCAAACAAAACCGGTCTCCGTGAATATTTGTCATTGATTTCACACCTTCAAAACTGGTATTTAAGGCATAGATAATGAAAAGAGCACCAGCTCATGGCTGATATAATTTGTTTGCACTGTTTAACTATAAAAATTTTGCCAGCCTTTAAACCTTCTTGTACCCTTTTGATCTTCAACTGGTGCAGCCCAGTGCAATACAAGGAGCACCAGCCTTCACCTTGCCTGTCCAGGACACAGTTCTCATTCTCATTGTCACAATGCTTCCATCACCATTCTCTGACTCTCCTGCTCGGTTGGTGGGAGCAAGTTTCGTGAAAGACCAACAATTTGTTAATGATCAAGAGAAATATGGGCAGTAAATTCAGCACTTAATTATTCTTGTTTATTTAAAGAAAAAGCTCAACTTTTTTTTTTTTTTGAGCAACACTGTCTACATCAAAGCTTACTCTATCTTAAATGCAACAATTAAATTTTAGTAATTTTGGAATAATTTCTATCTTCTCCTAACTTTATACCAATACTCCATTTAATGTTCAGACTCATCTATATGATAACTTCAAAAATAGATATTGAAATTCCCACTAAGAAGACACTCATCACCCTGTGGTTTTAAATGGATCCCTATCAAGCACTGTCTGCCATCCAGCATGCTCTCAGCCATATTTGGCAACTGGTTTCAATTAAAAATAAAAATAAAAAATTACTCACTGTATCTTCTTTAACTCTGAAAGTAAAACATTTTTTTTCTTCCAAGAAAATGCAAACTGACAGGCAATGTGGCTTTCAGCAATAGGAAAAAGTTTTATAAAGACTAAATTTGTAGCTTTGCAACCAACTAGTATGCAAATCAGTTGCAGAAATGAAAGGTTAAATATTAATTTGATTTTCTTATTTTCAATCGTTAAGGGAAAACCCTTTTACAACTGCAGCATTTCATTTGTTTTGGTTTCAAATCCATTATTCTAATAAATCAGCTTTAATTCATGTGAATATTGATTTAAGCTTTGTTTTCAAAAAAGGGAAAATGCACTTAAGTAAGAAAACCAAAGAATTTACAGCCCATAGAAAAAGGAAAGAAAATAAATGAACAGAATATAAAACCAACTCCCAGTGCAAAAGCCATTTATACTATGTTTGAATAATAGTTTGTAAATGAAAACATACTATTTATAACAACTGTAAAAAGAGAACAACATTTGTAGAAACTATTTATTTGCAATGCCTTAGCACTTCCTAGGGAGGAAGGTTTATGGATTTTCTTTTCTCAGAAGGTGCCAGCTCCTTTCTATCTGGCTTGCTATAAACTGTTGGTAATTAACAGCCTGTCAACTATTGCTCTAAAACTTCCCTGCCTCTGGTTCCCACGAGTGCCACCCAATATAACCCCATGTTTCAAATACTAGAAAGAGAAAAATCATGTTTACTTGCCTACAAGCTGTCCTCTGATTATGAGTACCCCTAAAATTGTTTTGAAATACAATTTACAAATATTCCTTTTTTAACTGCAATAACATATCCATGGAAATATCATCTTTCAAAAAATTAGTATTTCTGCATAATATGGGTTCATGAATGTGTCTATCTTTATAATTACAAGAGTAGAAACGACATCATTCTAAGAATTCTGTATCATTTACTCTTTTTCCATGTTGATTCTCTCCAAACCAGCCCAAGCTGTAGCTATTCACTAGAAAATAGATGTGACCTGAACTATCTCTAGGGATCAAAACACTATCTTCCACCAGAGCCTAACAGAATTCTAGTGGACCATTTGATCCTGCCTACTTTCTCAATAATAAGGATTTTACTACTGGAATTATTTTATGCTATGAAAGTACAAAATGATTTTGTTCCATCAAGTTAAAGTTTATTCTTCAGGGGTTAGAGGAACAAGAGACAGAGGAGTCAGGCTGTAGATGCAAGTCTTGATGCATTGAAGATCATGTGTATCAAGTGTTTCTCCTTCCACAGGTTCCAGAACATCTGTTCACACATGTCCACAAGACAAATATGTGAATAAGTTACATGTAAAAATACCCTAAGTTAATCAGTGCTCTTTGTTCCATTTCCATTGTGTTTTTGTGGCATGAATTGCTACATACTGTGAGCAGTCTTTGGTATGGCCAGGTCCATGATTTTGAAAAACAGTAAAAAAGTGATGGGATACCACTCAAAATGTGGAGTTAATGGCATAATCATGACTCCAGGGCATTTATAATGCTTGACAGGTACTAAAATGCTTCTGCAGCCTTGGAGAGTGATTAATGTATTTTATATGATAACCTTTACTCCCACAATTGCTTCCTTTTGAGACAAGAAATACAATTATTTGAAATAAATATTATACCCAGAGATAAAAAGGACAGTTAGGCAGTATAAAGACTGGCAGGGCCACAAAAGAATTTGAGACTAAATTTAGTATATGTTTATTAAAAATGGATTTGACCAATTAGAGCATATGCCCTCTCATTAAATTGAATTGTGATACACATCCATAAAACATGGTAATTCTGCAGAAATTGTTTAATTACTTGCCTAGAAATCCACCCTTAAGAACACTTGGCCTCCCTTATCTCTCACTATGTCATATTGCTGTATGCAGTGGCGTTAGATTTTTGTGTCTGTTTGTTGAGAAAATTGTAAATCTCCAGTTCCTTTATTCCAAATCTTTCCATCTTATCTGCAGCATTTTTCATCCTCTAAGTTATAAAACATTTGTGAGGGATGGGTATGACACTGTATAAATAATCATGTATATTTGAAAGCAATGTCCCTGAAGTTTTGTAAGCAATTTTCCAACTTGTTTGCACAACCTTTATATTTCATTATTACTCAAAAACATAATTCACAAAGAACTTAAAGTATTTTAGTTTTAGTGTATCTAGTGTTTGTCTATGAGTATATCTACAAATTTGCTGCTTTATATAACTGCATAAAGTACATAATAATTGTGATTAATCAATACACTCTCCTACAGATTATACCAATGGATTTGGGGAACATTGATTCACAGAGCCATTAAGTGGCCTTGTTAGAGAAAGTTTAGATTATTGACACACTATTATTTTCAAAGCTGCTTTGAAATAGATACATTTGATACTCCATCTGAATGTTGTTGCTTGCATAATGGATTAATCTAAAATTCTTTCAGAAATTTTTAATGACTCATACCTTACTCAGTCCTTGTGACACTAGGATAATTCTTAAGGCTGTTTTAGAAGTGATAAATGGAGATTATATGTATATATAGAGAGAAGAGATATAAATTAAAGACAATTAGTTGCAAACAGTGTAGCCACAAATGAGAGATAGCAATGAGAATCAACAAAAGCAATCATGATGCCCATAATTTTCTCATTCTCTTTTCTGCATTAGCAACTTCAACTCTTACATGTCAGAGTCATATGGCACTATGTAGGTGACTAATTCTTTTCCATTAGAGGTGGTCTCAATTCTGTCCTCAGACACCTTCATGAAAGACTCTATTCAGAATATGTGTTATTAGGGCAGGGTGATTAGAACTCCTAGCAGCACAGGGGCAGGGCTCTGTGAGGTGAAGACCATACACAGCAAGGTGCTAGACCTCAGCGCTACTCCCAGGGCTTGCCATACTCTTAGATAGGTATATGCAAACACGGTGGACCTACGTAATCTCTGTGCAAACATGTATTTTTTAAACCACTCATTTCACGAGTGCAAAGCACTTCCTAACACGCTTCTAAGCAACAACAACAACAAAAAAGCTCTAATGGTGAATTCAATAATTATAATCAAAATACTTAAATATACACCTTTGAGTTGTTGACTTCTGATCTGAATTATGTGAATGCTAACTATACTTTCATCAGACTGTATACATATAAAAAAATCATTTGTTTTTAAAACCAATTTTTTTCCTTTTTTTTTTTTGCACAGGAAATTCAACTAGGCAGAAAGCAAAGACATACAAAACAGAATATGGGTATTGAATATACAATGTATATGTAATAGAAAAAAAATACTGATTAAATTGAGACAAACTTACAGCAGCCTAGAGTGTGTTGATTTATATTGTTAGATATAGAGCTGACTTGTAGCTATAAAATTTATCTGCATATACAAACGGGGCTGCTACAGTCTCACAACAAAGCAAGTGATACTGCAGAAAAACCTCAAGTGCTCTTCATGTAAATATGTACTATATTAGTGTGTTGTATTTGTAAGAGATAGGAACTAGTGAATCAGATTTTAAAGTAATTTCTTTGATCAAAGCTATCAATACATTTTATATTGATTTAGTTCAATATATGGCACTACAGAAGCAAAATATTCATCTAACCCATCTTGAAGAAGTAATAAAAAGATTTTTTAGAAGGGTACATTTTTGCTTGAGCCTTAAAAAAACAGTAGGTATTATCTAGAAGTCCAGAAGAGATAGAACTAGAATGTGGGACTAGGAAAGGGTTAAGGGAATTCTGTAAGGAACCAGTAGCTTGAGCAAGAAACAGAGGTAATAAAGAGCACAACTGGAGAGAGATAAGACAAGAAGCAGAATGGTATGACTGGAATTAACATATCTAAAATATCAAGAATTTATGAAGATGTATTCACTGGGAACTATTATAAATATGTAAATATTGCAATGAAAGAATAAAAAACTCATTTCAGAATAATAGTTACCTGATATTATTCAGATGTTTAAGTGTAAATTGGTATACTCATTTTGGAAAATATTTAATTTTAGCTTGTGAAGATAAAAAAGTTCATTTTCATTGACCCACAAATTAATTCCACTCAGGTATTTGTATCCTACAGAAAATTTGTGCCTGCTCAGAGCAGTCTAAAATATGGACATTAAAAGAAATTTTGCCTCTGACATATTCAGGTACAGCAAACAGTAAAAAAAATAAGTAGTTCATAAACAGATAAATGTAATACATAACAATAAAGGACTATTTATCAAGTCCTATTATATACTTTATGCCCAAGTTTTCATTAAAAATTATAAGGCATGCCGTAAGCTAAAAACATATTCTGAAAATACAAAGCAAGCGCATGAGTACCAGACTCTTAAGACATAGATTTTACAGAAAATTTAAAATGACTATGCATAATAAGCTAGATTCAGTTCATAATGGAAAAACTGGGAAACATGAAAGAACACATGGAAATATAAGCAGAAGATGGAAACTTATAGATAAAACAAAACGCTAAAAATCAACATCATCACAACAGAAATGAAGATATTTCATAAGTCCATCCATAGACTAGACATGGTCAATGAAAGAAATGCAGGGGTTGAAGACACATCACTAGAAACTTCCCAAACTGAGAAGAAAAAGAAAAAAGAAACTTAAAATGTAACAATATGCTACTTGGGAGAGTAGACTGGGCAACTTAGTAAGATCCTTTCTCAAAATAAAATTTTAAAAATGTGGCTTCAGATATAACTTTATAGTAGAGGTCCCCTGAATTCAATCCCCAGAAACACACACACAAAAAGGGAAAAACTTCAAACAAACAACAACATGTGTAATACAAGATGTAGAAGTAAGAAGAAAGAAAGAGAAGAATAATGGCTGAAAGAATAATGGTTGGGAATTTTCTCAAATTCATGACCCACACCACACCACAAATCCAGAAGAGTCAGATACCATCAATGATAAATTCCAGAAAACTACACTTAAACATATTATATTCAAACTACAGAAATTATAGGCAAAAGAAAAAAGCTCTTAAGAATCTAAGAGAAAAAGAAATTTGTTTATATTGTGACATCATGAAAGCCACAAATTTTCAGTTAGTTAAAAATAAAATTAAGTGTCCAGTATATATTCTTCAGATACCCACTTTCAAGATGAAACTAAGAACTCTTGGGAAAAAAGCATTAAAATAAACCATAAGGCATTGGAGCTCAGGGTACAGTGAACAGTGTTAACTATATATTTCACATTTGTGTTATAAATAAGGGCTGACTTTGATCTTACATAGGACAGAGATTTATGCAACTTTTTCAAGGTGACATTTGATGAAGCAATTTTCTGCATAATAAATGTCAAGCACACAGGAAAAATGTCAAAAGCTAAGGACATCTAGTTTTCAAATCCAGTCTTTTGCTCAAACTATGAATCTTTTGCAACTTATGCCATTTCAGATGCTATCTTTCAAACATTAATGTAACATGATTTTAAGAGTAAAATATTGTGGAGGTAATCCAATTTGTTGGTTTATTTCATTTGATGATATTGGTAGGCTCAATTGATGTAATTGCTGAAGGAAGATTAACAGTGAACTATGTTCAGACTCAAAGGAGATTCAATGAAGTTTATATGGCAAATTCATACAAAAAGAAAACATAGCTTTGGTTTTTTATGTTTTAAAATTTGTTGTTTTTACCTACTTTGACTTATTTAATCACATCTGGGGGAAATGTGAGAGTCAGTAAAATAAGAGAGTTAATTTTATGGCTGAAGAGATTGTATTTCTGATGAGATTCTAGTCAAAACTTTCTGAGGTGAACATCTGGGCTCACTGCTTTCTGAGATGAAATTCAGAACTGTCTTGAATCTCCCTCAATGTAACATAAGCCAGGACACTTGAGCGATGGATAGATGACAGCAAGTATTTACTACCTGACTAGTTAAAGAGATGTTTTAGGCCAATTTTCTTTTCAAAGTGCTTCACCAACAATGATTTATAAGGTGTAGCCATTGATTAATTCAAATTGCACATGTCAAATTGAGTGAAGTATTATTTCATCAGCTTCTAACACTGACATCTAAAATGTGCTCTGTCCCTTAAAGAAGTTAAAGTGAATTGTGAGGATACTTTTGAAGTATTCCAAATAAGAAAGAATTTGAAATCAGAATCTTTTTAAAAAGAAATGCTCACTAATAATTTTACTATTTTAATTGAGGTTTAGTAATTAAAAGCAATAACAAATTTTCATATTAAACGCATAGTCTGAATATGCTCACTTCTCTTTTGGAAGTTTTGAGTTGGAACCTATAAGATATATCTTATATTTATGTCATAATATAATTGTATTGTTCATGTTCTAAATACATTTAAAATATTTGCTAATATGGTTATTCAAATTTACATAATTAAACTCATAGTAGGAAGACTGCTATAGACCCTACTTTAATTATTCTGCTAAAAAGTGTTTGGTGATATGATGCCTATGTAGATTAAGTATTGAATTCTCAATGGGTATCAGAAGTGCTGAATTCTTAGAATACAATGCCAGTTACTTAGAGTTTTAAATAAATTCTGTATATATTTAGAAATCGTGGATTCTAATATATATTCATTGTAGGCTTTGTAGTTTTAATGACTTATTTTTTTATTTTATTCTAGCTAAAATATTCCTAATATTTATAAAGGTAAAATAATATGACAATAAAGATGAACACATAGAACTTAAACATACCATTTAAAATATAACAATGATAATTGCAACATCTGATAATTTTAAGGTTAATTTAACTAATTTTATACAGCTGACAATTTTAATGTTTTGTGTTTCTATTACTCAATGGCTGAGAAATATTTTCTGCTTCAGCAGTTAGGTGCAAGAATGGTGTGAGAACACAAACATGAAATATTCATAAAATTTTGAAATGCATAAATGAATCTTTAAAATTGCAATACCTGTACTACAAATCATTCTACAAAAATGACAAGAATGAAGAATAGTTAGATCAATAATTTGCAAGAAACTAGTTAACTGGTCAGTTTCTGGTTTTTATTCCAATTAAACCTAATTATATAATTCGAGGACATATTCGTAGGTTTGAATCCTGTCCTTTGTGTAAATGATAGCTAAGTGGTTGTTAGTTTTTCTCCTCATTGATTTTTCAGCTCTGCCTTAGACTTGCATTATGTCATTTCTCTCCCAAGTGTCCATCTGTCTGGAGTTCACAGATACGGGGCCAGACCAAGCAAGAGTCTGAAGCCATGACGACAGTGCCCATGGTAGCTAGCTGGATTATCTAAACCACGAATAATAGTTTGCTCCATTCAAGGCTATGAAATTATGAAGTCTAACAAGCATATTAGTGAACATTTATCTCTAAATTTAGGCACAGTTTAACAGAAAACTTAATAGGAATGATCCTGACTGACATAGCATTTTTGCTAATCTCTTAGTATTGTAGGGAACTAGATAATCATATTGAGTAAAATAATTATTTTTTGAGGAATAGATGACTATATATATATACATAATATATATAAATGATTAGATATTTAGCTCTTTTCATGTTGGCCTTTAATTATATTAAATTAATATTTTAAATCCACTTTTTAGAAGTTAATCATTTTGTGCAATTCATACAAAATAATACAGTGAAATCCTTATGTTAAAATGAATGGTTATTGACCTTTAACATGAAAATTATTACTCTGAGGAAAATAAATGTGAAACAAAGTGAATTTGTGATATTCTGTCACTTAAAACCATTTATCCAAATGTTAGTCATATTTTGATTCTCAGGATAAAATTTTATAGTATAGTTAGGATAATAAATTCCTATTTTTGAAATAAAAGAGAATTTTAAAAAATGTATAATTAATGATATTAATATACTTTCTGATAACTTCTTATTTCACAAGTGACTAAAATAAGGAAAAGCTAAAAAATCAAAACCTTCAGGAAGTGAAATTATTCATACAAATGGATAGGTTACCCTATTTATTTCTTTTAATGATAATATTTTTAAAGAAGAACATGATATTAGTTTTCTAAGATCCTTATAACAAATTACCACAAATTGAGTGGTTTAAACAATGAAAATATATCTTCTCACAGTTTCAGAGCTTAAATCTCAATCAAGATGTCGGCCTGGTCAAAGTGTGACCTGAAGGTTCTCACAACAATCCTTCCTTCCTTCTTCCTAGCTTCTGGATTTTGGAGACAATTCTTGGCATTTCTTGTAGAATTATTACTCCAGCCTTCCTCTTTGTCTTTACCTGGTCATCTAGCCTTGCATCACTCTGTCTCTAGATGTCCCTGTTCCCAAAAGAATAATAGTTTTGAATGAAGAACACCTTCTAATGTATTATGACAGATAACATCTTAAAGGTCCTGTTTCCAACTAAGGACCCATGCATATGTGCACAGATCAGAACTTTAGCATATATTTGGGTGACACAATTCAACTCTCAACATGTATCATGATCTTATCTTAAACTTTAATGCATAACATTTATAATATTTAATATGCACTGCCATGTAATTAACTTACATAAGACAAATTAATTGAACTATAGGAAATATTGGCATCCATTATGAAAGCAATGTAATATGTATTTATGAGAAATTCCATTGATATACTGGCATAAATAATCATTTTTTTAAGAGTAATATCAAATTAGTTGACATTGTTCAGTAAATAAAATATATGACCTAAGATAACTACTACTATTTCTCATCTGATTTATTTATTTGCATATTGTGGCTACCACTTCTAAAGTGTTGAGTGGTTATTTGTTTTAAGTGAAAAAATAATGGTGCATATTGAATATTTGTTTCTTTAAGAGTTCAATATTTCTAAGATTTGTGCATGTAAGTAAGTCATTGATCTACAAATTTTCTAGTTGAATCTCCTCAGTTATCTTTGCTCCAAGTTCTTTTGATTATTTTGTGTCATTTCCCTCCATAAAAGTTGTTGCTAAGTATTGCAACTTCTAGCCAGAGAATACATGTTACCAATTCTGTTTCAGATTCCATCTGTTTTGTTTTGTTTTTATGATCAGAATGTTTTACAATAGTACTACAGAGATTCCCCCAGTGATAAAGACACTATTAAATAAGATGAACATTTTTTAATACTTTCAGAAGAAACCTCTTTAATTTACAGATATTTTGCTTCTTTTGTAACATTTTAATAACTTCATAAACTGGGAAATTATCTTAAAATACACATAAGTACATCTGGCAAAGAAAGAAATGATTGCAGTTGGATACATTTTACATACAATTAGAAAATCTTCTGTGGTATATATAATTCTTGACTTGTATGTATTTAGTAGTTTTATCCACAAAGTTAACATTTAGTACAAGAAGTCCAACCTAAATAGATGATTTTTAAGTGATAGTGTTTAAACAGATTTTACAAAGAATTCATTTTTGTTGTTGTTGGGAGACAAGATCTGCTGGGGATTGAACCCAGAGGTTTGCACATGCTAGGCAAGTGCTCAACCACTGAGTTATACCTGCAGTCATTGAAACTATTCTTTTTTGGCAAAAATGTCTTGTGATTATAAGAAATAGGAATTAATTATTTATGCTATTTTAATATATAATAAAACTATCCATCTTAGTGTTCAGTTGAATGAATAAAACAAGTAAGAATTCATAGTTTATTCCCCATTAAATATTACTTAAATCAAGCGGGAGAATATTTTTCTTACCCCAAATGTCTCTTTGTAGAACATTCGGGAAATTCCAATCAAGCTCTACTTCCTAAGAAGTCATTCCTGTGTGAATCATAAAGTAAACACTCTTTTCATGATCAATTTTTTTTATTGATATAATATCATAAGATTCACTCCTGCTGTTATACACTAAATGGTTAAGTTTTTATTACTTCTTGATATTTCATTGTGTGATTATGTTATAATTTATCCATTATCTTGGCATTTCTCTTGTTACTATAAGAACTTTTATATACATATTCTTGTAAACACATTTTAATTTATCCTGAGAAAATTCATCAAATCTGGAATTGGTGGATTCTGGGATAGACAGATTTTTTCCTAAGTTCTTGGAAATGGTTACATCATGTTATACTTACATAAATAATGCGATTTTAAGTTGCTTTCTATGTTTTTCAAGTTTAAATACAATTTGCTATTTCTTTTTTTCAACAATGGTCATTTCAGTGGATGTAAAATGGTACTTTTTGTGGTTTTACTATGCAACTTCCTTATAATTATTAAGCAGCTTTTTGTGTATTTATAGTCTGTTTGTCTCAGGCAATTTTTACACAGTTTGTCATTTTATTCTTGATTTTAGATGGTCCTCATTTGTTCTGGATGCAGTTCTTCTGTCATAGACGTATATTAAAAATTTTCTCTTAACCTATATTTTATTTACTCTTTTCTTTAAAATGGTATGTAACATTACCCCTCAGATAGTTTGTATTCCTTACCCCAGGGTGCAGTTCCCCAATAATCTTTGAATTTTCAAGAGATTTGAAAATTTGATGGATTTTCCTTCCATAATTATTTTCATGGGAATAAAACTCCCTGTAATATGGCATAAATAACTTTAGGAGAGAGGCTATTTCCTTGTACCTGATCTCATGAATCTTTTTACAGCATTTTTTTTATTTTTTACTATGAGAATTTCTCCAGATGGTAGAAAGAAGAAACAAAAGATTCAAAGAATGGGAATGGTTGGCTATTACCTTGCTGGCTTAAAAGTAGAAGGGACCACTTACAGGCAAATCATGCAGCAGTTCAGTTGCTGAGAAGAGCCCCCAGCTGGAAGCCAATCAGGAAGCCGAGACACCAGTCTTACTCCCACAAAGAAATGAATTCTGCCAACAAGAAAAATGAACTTAGAAGCAGAAATTTTTTTTCCAAATCCTCAGACAAGAATTAAGTCCAGCCAAATCTTCGACTTTGGTTTTGTGTGCACTAAGCAGAGAACTCAGGCACAGTTAAAAACATTTGAACTTATAAAAGTGTAACGAATAAATGAATGGTGTTTTTAAGCTAGATTTGTGGTAATAAAAACATTCTATATTAGTGATATTAAAATGTTTATAGCAATAAGAATGCATAATGACTATTAGGTACAAGAAGTAGGATATGGTTATAACAAAAATATAAATTCATAAAATGAGAGAGTGTTTTTAGAAGTGGTCAGCAGAAGGAAACTGGGAGAGTACTAAGACGTATTATTTAAAAACCTTTATTGCTTTGAACAAACTGTTAGTAGAAATACATTAATAGTGGTGGGCTTGGGTTGTGGCTCTGTGGTAGAGTGCCTGTCTAGCACATGTGAGACACTGGGTTCAATCTGCTGTGCCACATAGAAATAAATAAAATTACAGTTAAAAAAATGTTTGTTTGTTTGTTTTTTAAATAAGTGTTCCCAAGGAAGCGAGTGATGTTATAGAAACATTCTACATTGTTTTAATAGAAATCTGTTTTACAGTTAATAGACAAGTATTAGAAATCTGAATATTAAGAATGATGCTGGTGAATATTTAGGAGGAAGTGAGGAATATGTTATTGGAAACTGGAAGAGCGACTATATTTTTATGTAGTAGCAGAAACCAAGGCAAAATGTTTCCTGCAGTTATGTGGAAAGCAGAGCTTGTAAGTGATGAATTGGATATAGAGCAAAGAAGACTTCCAATCAAAGTGTTGAAGGCACTCCCTGGCTTATTGCTGGTTATAGCAAACTGTGAGAAGAGAAAGATAAGTTTAGGAAAGTATTACTAAACCAAAAGTTACAGAAAATTGATGCCTGGAGAAATTATCAGACTATCCTGGACATTAAAATTGCTTCAAAATAGTTATGATATTAATCTGCAGGGAGGGTTTTTTTCTTCTGGGGCATAGTTGTCATGTTTTGGGATTTAATCATTTAATAGTCATATTGAGGTATCTTGTGTTGTTTTAATTTGCACTTTCCTGGGAACATGATGTTGTATACCATTTCATAGATGTATTTGATATATATAGATCTTCATTTTGTAGATCTTCACTGGTAGATTAGTGTGTTTTTTTTCCTTACATTTATTCAAGTTTTTTCTTTTCTTATTGTCAGGTTGTAAGAGTTCTTTGTATGCTTTGTATACAAGTCCTTTATCAGATATGTCTTGTGCAAGTTTTTTCTCACAGTATTTGTCCTCTCTTTCTCTTGACAAAGTCTTCTGTAGGGCAAAAGTTTCTAATTTTAATACAGTCCAGCATCAATTCTTTCTTTCATGGATTGTGCCTTTGGTGTTATATTTAAAATGTCATTTTCAAACACCAAGTCATCTAGATAGTCTCATATGTTCTTTTCCAGGAATTTTATAGTTTTTTTTTTTTGTTTTGTTTTCTACTAGAAACTATAATCTATTTAGAGCTAATTTTTTTTGTAAAGGCAGTAAACTTTATGAGTAGTTTTATTTTTGCATGTTCCAGTTATTTCAGCCCAATTTGTTAAGATTATCTTTTCTTCATTTACTTGCCTTTATTCGTTTGTCAAAGGTCAATTGAATATATTTCTGTGGGTCTATTTTTAGGATCAGTATTCTATTACATTGCTTTTACTTGTATAATCTTTCACCAATTTCCTACTCTTTTAATCACCAGATGTTTATAGTAAGTATTAAAGTTGGTTGAAGTTAGTTCTCCAACTTTGTTCTTCAACCTTGTGTTGGCTATTTTAAATGTTTTGATTTTTTCATATAAATTTTAATATATTAAGTTTGGCAACACCCACAAATTCCTGGGATTTTAATTGTATTGGTGTTAAATCTATAGACCAAATTTATAAGAACTAAGATGTGAAAGATATGGAGCATTCCTACCCCTGGGCATGGAATATCTCTTCATTTATTTAGTGCTTCTTTGATTTTTTTAAAACAGAGTTTTGTTATTTTCCTCAAATCTTACATGTTTTCTGTTATATTTATACTATACACAAGTCTTTTACTTTAAGGAGTTCTACTATGAGTGGTATAGTATTCTTAGTTTCAGAATCGAGTATTCATTACTAGTGTGTAGAATAATGGTTGACTAGGATATTAACTTTGTATCCTGAAACCTTGCTGTAATTGCTTATTAGGAGGTTTTCTTCATTGTATTTGTGTGTGTGTGTGTGTGTGTGTGTGTCTGTGTGTCTGTGTTTGTATAGATTATCATGTTATCTATATAAGTATTTCTTCCTTCACAATCTTCATGCCATTTATTGTCTTGTATTGTGTCACTGCATTTGCTATGTCATATAGTACAATATTGAAAGACTGAAGAGAAGTGGCATCTTTGTTCTCTTCTTGATCTTAGAAATCTTGTAATTTTTCACCATTAAATATGATATTAGCAGAAAGTTTTTTGTAATGTTCATACTCAACTTAAAAGTTCCCCTCTATTTCTAGTTTGCTAACTTCTAATGGAGTTTTTATAATGATTGCATTAAAACCATAAATCATTTTGGAAAGAATTGACATTGTGTCAATATTGAAATTCCAATCCATGAACAAAGTACATATTTTCTATTAGCCTTTTCTATCATTTTTTTTATGTCAAGGATTTTCATTAAAAGTTCAGATATGATCAGCCTGAACATAATAATGAAGAAATAATGAAACTGAGGTATAATAACAATGCCATTTTTAATCTTATTGAGACTATCACAATTCCTAATTTAGATTATTTTATATCATGGAGGCAATGCTGGTCAAAATTGTTGAAATTTTCTGTTACACTTTAGTCTGTTACCTCAATGCATTTTAAAGATCCTAGTCTTCAGAATAAGGGTTTACTGAAACTGCTTTTTGAGGCAGATATTATGGTTGATTCTCAGAATGCATCACCAGCATTCACAAATCATGCTGTTCAGGAGAGTGGTAGCAATGAAAACCAGGGGCAGATGGTACCTCTTGTTGAATGAAGTTGTATCTAAAAAGAATACCAAAATCAGGTTAATGACACTAAGGGAAAGCTTTATTTGGCATTTTTTGGAAAAACAGGAAGATCAAAAAATTGCATGTGTTCTTAAGGATGATATTGAAATGTTAGGAAAATATACCTGTGATCTCATCCTAAGACTGATTTAAGCTGGGGAACTAACAAAATATCATATTTAATCCATTTGGAAGCAAATGTCACTTGCAGTCTAAGTAATCATAATTCATATAATGGTTCAGCATTATAAAATGGAAAATGAAGGATAGAAGTGCCAGCTCATTTCATCTTCCCCTTAGAGTTCTGCAAATAACTGAATTTCTTTGAATGCTTAATTTTTCAAGCAGTGAACTAATCCTAGCACAGTACCAGTCTGAGAATATTATACTAATTCTACACATATTGACAGGTTTAGTTTATCACCCAGTGTGACCCATTTCTTGGTTTTCTCCTTGTGGAATCATCTTTTTATTATGTTTTCTAGGACAGAAGTTAAGACAAAATAATGAAACAAATGTTCTCCACGGCAGTGACATATTCTGGGTTTATTTCACATGAAACTCTTCATTATGAAGACATACATGAAAATCCACATGCTACTTAGTAGGCATGAAAAGTTGCAAGACAACAGATGTCCAGAGACTTTAAGGAAGAAAACACAATAGCCTCTGAGAAAACCAGTCAAAACTAGTAGTAAGACGGCAAAATGTTGGCAGTTGCTACCTAATGGTACTAAAGATAACACACAAGCCTGAAGCTGCTTTTCTCAGTCTAATTGGTCCAAGAGACTGGCCGAGGGTTTTGGCTTTAAATACACAATAGCATCTTCTTTTCCTAAATCATCAACATACAGAGCCAAATTTCTCTGTGTTAGAGCCGGCTTTTTTGTTTCCTACTCTGGTTAAAGGCAAATATACCTTAGCATGCCTATGTTTTTGTTTTTCTATTATCATTGAATCATGATAAAGTGCATAACAAATTTAAGCCGCCTCTATCAAACAAATTTCACACATTTATAAACAATTTTCATATAAATAGCATTATATACACAACATTTTTAAAGTCTGAACTGGCACAGCAAAGAGGTAATTGAATAGTTTCATTATACAAAAATAAGGAAGAATTTTTTTATGGAAGGACATAAGCTATTGAGATAATTTAGACATTTTCAAAGGAAGAAAATTGTTTTGTTTTAAATTCAATACTCTTTCCTTTAATCTAGAGATTTGCAAGGTCTATGGTTTTAGATGAATATATAAAATATCAGTAGGGACTAAGTAAAATGATTTCCTATGATTATGCCAAACACTAAGAAAAATATTAAATATTTTAGTAACTTAGACTTTCTAAACTAGGTGAAATTAAGGAATAATAAATAAACATTGAATTAAATCCTGAAATGTTTTACTTTTCAGATATTTGAAAATTATTGATTTCTTATAAAAGAAAATCAAAGAAAAGATCTATTTTAATTATTATTCCACTAAAATTATGGAACTATAAGTTACATTTCAAATCATATACATACATGTGGGCATATAATGCTTCTGGTAATTATGAAAGTTCCCAGAGCTTCTAATTATGGATTTGTGGAAAAGAGATGTTAACAGTATAAAATAATTTAGAATTATTTGTAGGATTATTTTATTAAAATTACTAAACTTTCTTCGATGGGAATATTAGCATACACATTAATAATTAGTAAATTAGGATACCATTTATTATAAAAATAATATTTTATGGCATAATATCTTTGTTAATATGAAATAAATAAAAGGTACATTGATTCATTAAACTTTTAACCAAATAAAAAAAGTCATAATGGGAAGTTGAATTATTCCCCAGGAAAGAAAAGTGAAAAATCTTTTGAATATGCTTTATACAAAGTGCTTTTAATATCAACACATACTTAAAGTAGAAAAATTTTAAGTTCAGTTATAACAAAATGAAAAATTGTGCTGGCTCAATCCAAATCCAATCAGGATGTGAGATCACTCTCATAATACAGCAAGAAAACACTGGAAAAATAAAGAAACATAATAATATTTTGTCTTAAAACCATCCAAGTGGTCTGGATACAACCATATCTAAAAGAGAAGCAAGTCCTTAACATATGAAAATGAGCAGAGGCTTCAAGGTAAAGGAAGACAGTGGAGCATATATGGCACAGAAGGAGAGGCTTTCCTGGGATGAGAGAAGCAAGCTAAACTATTAATGAAAGCATTGGTATGACTGTTTGGAATCTGGAAGAGTGTCAATGTACAATAAATATTATGTCCATGAAGTTATAGACCATAAGAAATAGCTAAGTAAGCATCTGCGGTTGGCAGGTGGAAAACATGTAGGCATATCAGTTTCATTTAAACCCCAGGTCAAAGGCCTAGCTGAAATTCAATTCAGACTTGAAACAAAAATAAGTAACACTTTAATCCAGTCCAATTTACTCCTACTTGTGATTAGCTTCATCTCAACTCCCTGAAAGAAGAGACAAGCCCTTACCAGAAAGAAATAAACACATTAGGACAACATATTAAACACTTCAATCTTGATTGTAATTTTATAAAATGAAAGTTGAACATAAAAAAATAAAATTTGTATAGAGACAGAAAAATGCTTCTTGTAATGAAGAGATGATAGTCAACAGAGGGAGTCTCCACTTTAGCCTAGGATATATGAAGCTAGAAAGGATACCATCCCTGTATTTGTGCCAGGAAAACAACAGGTATTTGTGAAATACACGTAGGAAGAACTGAATAACAATTCACATTAGAACATTGTTGGGATAGACCAATAGGGTACAGGGAGACCTTCTCTGATGCATAGTATAAAGGGAAATTTTTAGTTGAGGGGAAGGCGCATTTTTGAGAAAATCTTCCAGATAACCAATCAGCCTATACCTAAGAACAAGGTGATATGAGAAGAATTTGAAGCCAATAGCACATGTGGGGTAACCACAGAAGAGCAAACCCAAGTCATAGCAGAATTTCTGATTCTATGGAGTAAATCTAGCAAACCAAATGGAAATTCTGGAATTGAGAAAGGCATCTGAATTCAAGAATTCATCTGAAAAACTTTTCAGTCAACCAAACACATCAGGGATAAAAAGGCACTGAACTCAAATACACAAGTGCGCGCGCACACACGCGCGCACACACACACACAAAGTTTAAATTGAAGACAGAAATAAAGAGAATGAGAATATTAATTATACTAGTTACAGTATGAGGGAAAACCCAACATATATGCAGTTAGAGTTCTAGAATAAGAAGAGAGGGATGAAAAGATTAAAGAAGTTGTTCCAAATATGATTCTGGAACATCAACAAAAGAACACATAGGTAAGAAAATGTTAATGGAATCTGAGGGTTAAAAAACAGGAATTGCAATTGTAACCATCAAAGTCATGCAAATAAAAACTAAAAACAAAACAAATCCTGTTATGCTGCCAGAGTTAAAAACAATGTACATTCAGTGAATCTATGGCATATAACTTCTTATCTCGGGGGATGAAAAAAGAAAACAAAATGACATATTTAAGTCCTATAAATAATATCAGTCTAGAATATCACATTCAGTACACATTCAGTAAAGATATATTTTCAAAATTGAATATGTGATATTATCTCTCATTAACAAATTCACACTGCAAGCACACAGGCAAAAAAAATTGTTAAAACCCACATTTGAAAGCCCATCTTTTCAATTTCTGTCATTCATATTGTATTACTTCTTTGTTTTAAATTGGTGCTTTCCTAATGACTAGTAAGGATGAACATCTTGTGTATTTTGATTTTTGACAATTCTGAGATGTGTCTGTTTAAGTAGCTTATGTATACTCCTGGACAGATAATATACCTTTTGACATTTCTTTTCCTTATCTATTTGAAAAAAAAAAAGTTATCAATAATGGTCCATTGTTGGTTTTCTCTCTTCCAAATATCACTGTTCTGTGGTTTTTATGTCATTCTTGTAAAAATGTCTTTGACAAATAATGGTTTAATTTTAATATAGTCTAATTTATTATTTATTTACCTAGTAGTTCATGTAGTCTTTTAAAAATGTCTTTTTTTATCCCCAAGTAAGGAAGATATAACTATAATACTCCATTGCAATAGTTTGATTAGTTGAACTTTTAACATTTAGATCTGCAATTCAACTCTCCTTGATTATGTGCAAGTCATCAGTTAGATTGAATTTTACTAATTCCTACATAGATATATAATTGATCTAGCATCATTTATTGAAAATACTCTGTTTTCTGTATTGCTTTCCTGTGATTTTTACATTGATGAAGTGTGTACATATGCAAAGTACTATAATTTATACAAATTTTTAAATGATTTTACCACTCCTGTTCTTGATGTTAATGTGCAAAATAGAAAAACTTGGGCATTGGAAGGAACTAGGAATTCTCTGTTTGTACAGTATTGACTTTCAAATTGTCAAAATGTGAAATAAAGAAAGTCAAATTTTATACTCTGAACTAATCAATGTTGTCTGTGTTTTAAGTTCATATTGACTTAAAATATGAGGATGCATCATATCTCAGTTTATGGATTGAATAATGTAAGGAGTTATTAAAAGGCTTTTGTCCAAGATTCTAAGACTTCTATCTCTTAATGGATTAATCTTTATGTCATCAGTTAGGCACTAATAGAAGCTAAATGAGAAGTCAACTGTGAGGAATTTTATAAAGATATGCATCAGAGTACGGAACTGCTATGAATACTATTTGCTGCAAATGATCTTTCAGATGCTTCTTATAGCACACATTTAAGAGTTTGCCTTAGGATATACCTAGAAATAGATTTCTAGAGACATAAAGGAGGCCTTGGTATTATAATAGATGATGAATATCATTTTTTCTAAAGCCTATGATATTCATATCAATCTGTGTCTAGCTTGCTATAAGAGAGATAAAATAACACAATGAGAAAATAATGCATATATATTTATAGCAAAAAGTATAAATTATATATGTATATATAATTAGAAATTAGAGCAGAGCAAATATTAAAAACAGACAATATTGAGCATAGGCAGAGATGTGAAGGTTTTCATTTCTGATAACAATTATATAATTTTGGAAATATTTTCAAATATTCCTTTATAAATTTTCTCATTTCAGCACAATTTTTGTTTGAAACAGCCATCACTCATTTTAAAACAGTGATTTAACTGTGATGCCGTAGACTAATTGTATGAGTATTATTTTTCCTCTTGAATATGTGCTTGGCACCATTTACAGACAGCACTTTTCAACACAAACTAGGTCAGCAAATTTGTAACAACTGCTCTGAATGGAATACTGAACAGGCAGCTGTGCAGTCCAACTATTTTATGCTCTATCTCCTTTTCATGGAAAGCATTTTCATGATTACATTACACTCTAGATGCCTTGATTATATAAAACTAATCACATTCAAGAAAACGTGCAATACTTTGAGAATACTGGCTCAACGTCTTAGAAGTATCTTTTTATTTATGGATCATTTAGTGAATGTGTAGAACAGGTATTACAAACTAGGCAAATTTATCACTGAGTCATTTTAATGTCAATCAAATAAACCAATAAATCAATAGTTGAATTTTCCTAGTTTTTTCATAAAGCATTCTATTAATTTTAAAATGTGACTTCATATTGAATGTATATCTTTTATGAATTATTCTCCCTTCTAGTGACTCATAAGGATTATAGCTTTGTGACATTTTATTTTTAAATCAGACTGTAGGTATTTCTGCCATTTTCTTGATATTTATCTTTTTCCTGTTTCACCACATCATTTTCAGGGAATCTGGAAGTGTAACTCAATGGTAGAGCAATTGCCTAGCTTATGTAAAGTCCTGGGATTTATAACTAGCACTGCAAAAACAAAGCATATATATAATTTTCTAGATGAGTAAATGAGTTCAATTTAGTTTATTCCCATTTATTCTGTTTATTTTTTTACTACTTTTGTGTAGTCATAATGAAAAATTTTTTATCAATGGTATACAGCTATTAGGCTAGAAGTAACAAAGAAGATTTTCAACTATATATAACTGAAATTAGTGATTTTATAAAACATTGGAATGATGACTATTTCCTTCAACTATTACTGAAATAATTTGATTTGATAATCATTATTTTAAATTATTAATATGATGCCTGGTATATTCCTGAGGGATTCAAATAAATATTATTTCAATGTACTGAATAACTATTACAAATATTTCTGTCAGTATATGATTTTTTTCAATGCTGTAGATCAAACCCAGAAACTTGAACATGAGGCAAGCTTTTAACCACTGAGTTACATCTACTGCTCCCTATACATTGTTTTGTAGAAGAATTCTGAAGTATTCTTGAGTAGTGATTTAACTAAAGATAGACTTTATTAATTACATGTCACATATTAAAAGTAGAATTGTTTACATTGAATATAAACATAAAGTAATTATATATTAAATACACAAGTATATAAAGATCAATAGTTTAACTTCAGTGAAACTAACAAATTTAGCATATAGCTAAACATTATATGTTTACAATTACAATCAATTCATATATACACATATACATGCACATACATAAATACAGTTTTGGCCTCAGTTAAAATTTTAAAAATTGCATCCATGTATTCCACAAGTACAGTTATTTTAGCATGGGTGCTCTGCAATTGAATCAACCTGAAGATGAATATTTGCTGTCTCTTCATATTGTGGAACTAGAAATTTTTCATTGTGATACTATGCTTGGTCACCATTTCTGCCATGAATATAATGAATATATTCTTTAGTATTCCTTCTCACTAGGTACTATATGGCAGTGAAAATAAGACTGTATACCTTCCTGAAGGACTATGTTTTTTAAGGCCTACACAAGCAAGAAACAAATAAGTATGAAATGTAATATCAGATGTCAATAAATGCTTAGAAACAAAAAAGGCAGATTTGAGGAAAGTATATTAAATAAGTCAGGAATTTGTAATAAAATAGTCAGTGAAGGATTTTCTTTTGAAGCAGCATTTAGTTGACATCTGAATCATGTGTTAGTGGACAGTGATTTAGTCTGCTATTATAAAAGAATGCTACAGACTGGGAATCTATAAAGAACAGAAATTTATTTCTCACTGTTCTGGTGGTTGAGAGAAGTCCAAGACTGAGGAGGAAGAGAGTTTTACTATCTAGGGAGAATTTTCTTTGTGCATACTCACATGGTGAAAGGGACAGAAAGGTCAATAGGGTACAATGTTGTGACAGAAGTTCCGAACAGAGGGTGAACTGGTTTCCTGAAGTTATTTTAGGTGTCATTAACTTATTTGTGAGGAAGGAGCCCTCAGGACCTAAACACCTTCTGTCAGATTTTACACCCACCACTGTGTGACACTGGGCATTGATTTTCCAACACACAAATGAGGAGGCACATTCAGACAGTGGAAAACACAATGCCAATATCTGTGGAAAGAATGGAGAACCCAGAGGTGAGTGTTTCTGTGTATTCAAAGCACTATAAGATCTCCGTTCAATTGAAATGGTATGGACCAGGGAAATAGGGAAAGGATGTAAGGTCAAGAAGTTTTCAAGCATTCATTCATATGAAAATGTGGCATTTAAAAATTGTCAGATATCATCCTAGGTGTTAAAGAAACTATTCAGGGAGCTGAACAGAGAATAGGTATAGAAGGATATACTAGTTCAAAGGTCATTTAACTCCCTTGGATGGGGACACTGTAGCTAGGAAAGAAATAGGGACATAAGTTGCTTTAATGGTTGTACAGGCATTAAAAGATATTGACTGAAACCTGGGACTGAAAAGCAAGATCTGCAGGTGCATTTAATGTGAGACAAAGGGGTGATTCAAGGATGCCACAGAGCTTTTTGGTCAAACATCTGGAAATAAGGAAGTGTCACGTAAAGAAGAGGAAATCTAGAGGTAGAAATGTGTTTTATTTGGGGCCAAATAATATTCAGATAATTATTAGTTCTCTAAATGGAGATAACAAGCATTATTGATAAAATTTGGAAGTTATCAAAATGTAGATAATATCTAAACTTATGAGAAGGGATGAGCTCAGCGAGAGTATGAAGAAAGAAGATACTAAAAAAAGAGAAAGCAGATAATAACAGAAAAATACCAAGAGCAGAGAATGGGAAAATGAACAGAAAAATTGGACCGACAAGGAGCAAAAGTGTGATGGGAAAAAGTGTGATTGCAGAAAGCAATGCAAGAACTAACCAGTAGCCAAGTGTAATAAATGCCAAACATAATTTAAATATAATGAAGACAAAGAATTGAGACACCAAATTCAGTAACTTGGAGGGGGTCAACTATCTTGTCAAGAACTATTTCAGAGAGTTATTGGAAAAACTGATGGGGGTCAGCACTTGATAGTTAAGAAGAGAATTGAAATCCCCAGTTGCTTCTATCCACACTGGATCATGTTATACTCTCCTCACTGGGAAGTTTTCTTCCTGTAAACAGAATCTGTATCTACTCTTGATCACTACTCTCTCTTCTTACTCCCATTTCTTACAGTGCAGTCAGTTACTTACATGCATGTGGAATGAAAGTATCAATAAAGATTTGTAATTGTTATTGAGAAAGTAGAATTTGGAGAAATAGTCCAGAAGAAATTAAGAAGAAATTTGAATGACTTTAAATATAGTTCTCCACTATAATAGAACCTTATATAACCCTCTTGCCCATTTCTTGATTTTTTTAAAGAACTAAGTGAGTGATTTATCTTTCTTCTAAGTTGAATTTCCAAGTTAGTAATAAGAATGTAAGAAATATTTATAGCTTCTCATGCCACTGTGCCAATAGAGATATCAATAAGGTTGAATTTATAGCTCTGGCTTAATGACAAATTTATTATTTTTGAAATGAGATGTCAAAAGAATAGTTTAGTTTCTATAACCTCTACTGTAGAAAGGAGTGATTAACAGGACTGCACCAGTACTCTTCCAAAGTTTTGAGTTTCACAATGACATGTGAATCATCTTACACTGCGTGGACCCTTCTGATTGCTGCAGAAAACATGTACATGCCTAAAATTAAAAATCTGCATTGATTCTATTACCTTTAATTTCACTTTGCTTCTGTATTAACTGCCTCTGTTGCCTGGAGATTTCTCTGATGCTCTGGATTTATTTGGCAGATTTAAGGTTGTAGTATATTAGATGAACAATTTAGAATCACTACTATCAACTTTTTTCCAATCAAACTCTTAAAATAGTAATTTAAGTTGGAAAAGAAAAGTTAATATATTTTTATCTTTAAAGAGGTGTGTGTGTGTGTGTGTGTGTGTGTGTGTGCGTGTGTGCGTGTGTGTTTTGATACTTAAATGTAATTTTTAGTTCTGTTCCTAGCACATTGATGGATCATGACTCATGGTATAATAATGAAAAGCAACTTTATTATTCTTTCCCATTGACAATTTAAAATTCATTTAGTAGAGAGAAATTTTGTTATGAGAGTTCATGAAAACTAGGAGATATCTTGACTTTTATAATTACTCTGAAATAATGGAAAATCTTATTAAAATTCATATTAAATCCAAAATCAAGTCCCAAGTAACTTAAATCCCTAGTTGGACAAATTAATTATAACCACAATCTTGATTGTAGTTAGATCTTTTCTACCCTCACTGATGGGTCATCTTCATGTGGAGCATATTTGTGCTAACAGTAAATGTGATCAAGTTTGGACAATTCCTTTTTCCTCTGCCATGCCTCTTGTGACTTTGAACCCTTTGTGGTTGTGAACATGGCTAGAAAATAGCAGAGAGTAAAGACTTCCTTAATTTATAGTAATTTAAGATGGCCTCAAAGACTGTTCTTAGTTGAGGTTTAAATCTGGTTCTCATGTAGAACATTTTATGTGCTTTTAAGGGCTTTTCCTAGAGACACAACTTTCATTTCACAAATAATACAACTTTTATTACCCTCTCTGACGCTTTTGTCAGTTCCCTAGACCTTGGAGAAGATCTTGGAAGATCTCTGGGGACTGAATATAAAATTACTTCCTATATACGTCATCTAATTGCATTGGAAAAATAGTTTGCCATCTTGCTAATGGTGCCATTCTCAAACATTCTCTTTTTTATATTTCTTTCTCTTCACATCCATGTCCATGTTCCATTTATATCTTTATTTCTATTTGCCTATATCCTGAATTACCACAGGAAAATGTAGTACAACACAGCCTTAGGTTCATCAGATTTGGATATCAAACACAAAGCTGACGGATTCCATTAAAATGTGGGTGACAGATAATATTCATTCCAAGTTTTCTCACTGTGGCCATTTTATTTTGCCTTAAGATGAGGAGCACATAGACTTTTTTTCTCTTGTGAGTGTTAGAACTCACAACAAAGTAGCAGTTCTTTCCACAGATACATTCTCCATTAATTCTATACAACACAACTTCTCTTTTATGTTTTATATGTTCAAAGTTAATGAGAAATTTCAAGTCATTTGTTTTTCTAATTGATTTCCCCTATGAATTTGCATTTTAGAACATCTCCTATCTCACTTTGATATCTTATATATAATACATTTCAGAGCACAAGTAAAGAATTCCAGTTTGACACTGTTACTATGTATGAATATTCTGTGTTCACAGTATGCTTATCCAGTAACTCCAAATCATAGAAATTTACTGAGTTGTGCTTGATAGTGTTCTTGCCATAAAGTGTCTTCTATTATACATTTTAAAATAAAATTATCTGAAAATTAATTTTTTTGTTGTTGTGGTTTAGATGTGGTGTCCCCAAAAAGCTAATGTGTGAGACAGTGCAAGAAGGTTCAGAGGAGAAATGACTGGGTTACAAGAATCTTAACCCAATCAGCAAATTAATCACCTCACAGGGATTAACTGAGTGGTAACTGAAATGGTGGGGTATGGCTGGAGGAGGTAGGAATTGGGGACATGGCTTTGGGTTATTTATTTTTATCTGTCAGGTGTAGACCTCTCTCTGTGCTTCTTGATCAACAGGTGAGCTGCTTCCCTCTGCCACACTCTTCGATCATGATGTTTTGCCTCACCTGTAGCCTTGAGGAATGGAGCTTGCTCTCTGTGAATTGAGATCTCTAAAGCCGTGAGCACTTAAATAAACTTCTCCCCTAAAATTGTCCTATTTGGGTTATTTAGTCAAAGCAGTGAAAAAGCTGACTAAAACACTTATAAATTTCAATCATTTAAATATCTTGATGTAAATATGGATATTTTATCTGAGTAAGTGACTAGGAATTACTTATTACATGATTTCTATATGTACATAAATAACAAAATTTTTATAACAATTAATTTTTATAATTTTACTTCAGTAATTTCAATATTATTCATATATATGTGAAACATTGTTCATCTAAGTTGTGGTGTCTCTACTATGCAAAATAAGACAGGATTCTTTTCAAAAAGTTTGTTTTTCATGGTGTTATAAATGTTGGACCATATTGAAGATGTAAGATTTAATGTATTGCAATGAAAGAAATAGTTCCTGTGGAGCATCCATATTTGTGTGTATATTACACAATGCTATAAAAATCTGAATAGGTTCTCAACAGTGAAGGGAACAATAGTCTGAGGAGAGTATGAAATATTTTCTCATCTTTATGTGACTATTACTTTTTTTCTAAAATGTGTCATTTCTGTGAGGCTGGAACACCAACAAACTGATCTTTTTGAACTAAGAACAAGTCTGGGCCTTGCTTTTGGATAAGGCTTATTAGTCTATTTGTCATTATTATTGGTTTAGTTAGTTTTTACTTTTAAACAACATATATTTCTGTTTTCCTATAATGAATTTTGTATGTAAAGTTTTTGGAGAAAATATTCCCAGTTTACAAAAAGGATTATTTGCACTTTAGTATGGAAGTGATAGCCACCCACAAGCATGAGGCAAACAACCTCTATGTAAAGTTTATTTTGCAGAGCAGAGGTATTACTATTCTAGTCCATTTAATGTAAAAATATGACTAAAATATTAACAATTAATATTCTAGCATTGGTCATTTTGTGCATATTAAAAATGAACCACATTTGCAATTGATTTGTTTTCAAAGATGTAGTTCCTTGAACAATAATACTCTTACTAAAAATGGTAGATGGCAGATATTAATTTTAAAATTTGTAAAAACGAATTGGGATATTTTTATATGAATACAAATATACTCTCTTCATATTATAAACAATAAAAATTAAGTACTTCCTGAAAGAAATGGTGTTTAAAATAATGATTTTAACAAGATTAGGGAATAATTGAACTATGAAACACATATGGTGATGGTTACAGTATCATAGTGCTATCAATCTAACCAAAAATGTCTTTTGAAACGTGTGAATTTCAAATGTTTACAGGGAGCTTTTAACTTATATACACATTAGCAAGCTAATTTACTTAAATAATTAAAGTTATCAAAGGATTTTTTGTAAGGGATTAGATTTAATAACTTTTGAATCCTTGTAGAATAAAATCATATTAATTAATGATAACATTTTGAAACATTAAATTTGTATTTTTCTCATTCAGACTTTGTTCTAGGATACAAATTATAAATGAAGAGCTCTTCTCCCTGATAACAGCTTCAAATTGTCAATTATTTGTTGTTCCCTTCATCTATCATATACATTTTAGAAAATCATTAATAAGATTCTGCTCTCTGTCCACCTCTACTAGATACTGAAAATATAAAAATGATTAAATGGTTTTAATCACTTAAAAGCTTAACCACTGACTTGCACATCAAAGTTATAACTAAGTCAGTGGAGAGATGTGTTTGGTACTATGGATTTTTTTCTCTTTTTGGGGGGATACTGAGGATCGAACGCAGGGGCACTTAAACACTGAGCCACATCCCCAGCCCTATTTTGTATTTTATTTAGATACAGGGGTCTTATTGGGTTGCTTAGTGCCTCATCATTGCTGAGACTTGCTTTGACTCAAGATCCTCCTCTCTTAGCCTCCCTGGTGACTGGGATTACAGGCGTGTGCCACTATGCCCAGCTGGTGCTAAGGATTTAAAAACAAGGAAATACAAACATATCATTGGATATGCTCTCTTTCATGAAAAATTTTCACTTTTTAAAATTTTATATGTGTTATAGTAAGGATCTAGAAAGTTCTTGCTTTGAAAGCATGATCCAAATGCAGCAAGATTCAAAGGTGGGACTTGTAGACAGTGAATAGGGCTGTAATCTCACTGGATGAATTAATAATTTGAATGAACTAAGAAGTGGAAAGTTTAGGAAGCTGGGTATGGCTAGAGGAAGTAGATCTCTGAGAGTACGCCTTTGAGAACTATACCTTCTATACCTTATTCTTTGCTCCTTGCCCTCTTTCTTTCTATCTCTTTCTCTCTCTCTCTGCTTCCTGGCTGCCATCAGCTGAATCACTTTCTTCAGCCACAACCTTCCACCATGATGTCCTACGTTATTCAGACCCAAAACAATGGAGTTGGCCAACTATGGACTGAGACCTCTGAAAGAATAAGCCCAAAATAAACATTTCCTACTCTGCATTGCTCTTCTGAGGTATTCAGTTACAGCAACAAAAAACTGACTAATGATATAACTTATTTTCTGACATATCAAATTATTAACTCATTTATAAAGGATTTATAAAAAAGCAAAAATTACTACTTTATTATTTTATAGGAAACACATGATTCATGCAAGGAAATTTTTTTAAATATACTTTTTCCTTCACAGAAAACAATCTAATATTCAAGTGTACCAATTTCAGCAGTTTTACATGCAGCTGTAGTCAAGGAGATGGATCACTTTATTACTATAAAGATAAAATGTTCCTTTTTTCAAACTTCTGTGGAATTTCAGTGGTGACATCTAAAATCTAACTTTCCCTGAAATAATACTGTACACCTTGTTAGCACTTAATCTCAATATTCTTTCAAGTTACAGAAAATTTTCATACAGGTAAAAGATGAGGCCTGATTCTTCCGTTAAATGGGCATTATGATTACATTCCTCAGATATTTCAGTTGTTCTCAATAACAACATATTTCTAGATGCCCAAGTAAATTACCAAAGCAATTTATAGACTTTAAGTTTTGGTAAAACTGTAACACTTATTTTGACTTCTATTTGAGTCTAGAATAAATTTTTTCCTTTCAAATAGATTGACTGCTTCAAGGCTAAAGGGCTGGAAAAAGAAAACAAGTATAAATTTTCTTCATATTTTCCTTTCTGATGATAGTCAATATTTATCTCATTTTGTTCTAAAATGTTAAATAACACTTGCATTGTACTTAATTCAGTATTTGTCTTTTAAATAAACTTTAAATTTGTGTTAATATTCATGGGGTCAAAAATAATAAACAATAAACTATAACCTTCAAAGACACACTCTGCTTCATGTCTCAATGCAATTCACAGTAGTTTAGCTATAAATAATTAATAAGATTGTTGTGGTAAAGTGTTGAAGGGTTCAAAGCTCCCTTTCCCATGATTAACTTTGATGAAATGAAGAAAAGGAGAGAGAAGTACACAAAACAGGAATTAACAAAAATTATAAAATTGTAGAAACTTTGGGAAAAGGAAATTTCTTGTTAATGAGACTCAGTATCTGTGTCTGTGGTGGGCAGGGCAGGTTGGGATAGGGAAAGAGTACCTGGCTGCAACATGAGAGTACCTAGCTGCAACTTGAGAAATGAAACACATCTGGGAGAAGCTATGAGCACCCGGATGAAGAAAACTCTTGATGTCTGGTTTCTAGCACTTCCCCATCACTTCACCATCTTTAAAAATAAATGCTGGCCTCTTCTCTGCTGAAGCTGGCAATGGCTGTTCAGGTTTCTCATGTAGGTACTATCCAGCAGGGCAAAGTCACACTAGGATGAACTATATTAAAAGCATTTGCAAACTGATCAAACTGTACTTGAATTATTATTCCATAAATTCATACTATCGACTTCAACTTCAGGGATATTTGCTTACAATCTAAAATGTAATTCTGATTCTTCCAATTCATTTTATTTCTAAGAATTTAATAACAATTACTTGAACAGAGAATCTGTCTGTGGAGTAAAAACTGGGTCTTGTGTTGTTTGGGTGTTCGCATCCTGAGGATGACTGCCTCTTCCTTTTCAACTGAACTAGAAAAACGAGATTTGTGCCTAGTTCTCTCTCTTCTTCAATATATCCACCATGTCAGGATAGCTGATCTGCCGGCATGCTGGAATAATACTGGATGTATTCCTGACAATTGATGGCACTCTGCATACTTGTCTCAGTGATGACAATTGGTTGCTTGGCATTAACTATGGTGGAGGTACTTAATCACAGAATTTGAGGAACACCTCAAGTCATATTTTTTATTTTATTTTATTTTATTTTTTGTGGTGTTTGGGATTGAACCTAGGGCCTCGGACATGCCAGGCAAGCACTCTACCACTGAAATAAACCCCAGCCCATTATCCTCTTTTTTTAAGATTGCTGACCTAACAGAATACTATCTCTAATAATGAACTCAGATGAAAAACATAGTCAATTTAAAAACTTAAGAATTTAAGAATGCAAATATAATAAAATAAAACAAATTAAATATATTAAGTGAAATATAAAGGAACAGATAAAATGTTAAATTAGTATAATAAACGTATTTTCAGAAATTATAAATGTGTAGGAGAAAAAAGTTTCAAAATATAGAACTGTATTCTAAAAGTTTTCCAGAGATAAAGCACAAATAGCTTAAAAAGAAACATTTATGGTATGAGCCTCTTGAAGTCAGGAAAATAGTGAATTGATATCTTAAAGTATAGAGAGAAAATATAAAAACAGGTAAACACTTTTTAAACATTTGAATCTAGAATATTGTATTGGACAAAAATATTCAAATGCTAAAGTATTATAGGAATATTTTAAGATATCAAGTCAAGGCCTCAAAATGTTTGTTATGCATAAATATATTGAAAACACAAAAAAGAAGAAACCCAAGAACCAGGCAATAGAGATTAATAAAGATAATCACATACCTTATATAATATTAGTAAAAACTTGCTTACTTGCTTGCAATTTTTTTGTTTGTTTGTTTGTTTATTTGTTTTTTGGTACCTAGGATTGAACCCAGGGATGCTTAACCACCACAGCACCACATTCCCAGTCCTTTTTCATTTTTTATCTTGAGACACGGTCTCACTAAATTGCTGAGGCTGTCTTTGAACTTGTTATTCTATGCTTTAGCCTCCTGAGTTGCTGAAATTACAGATGTGAGCCACCATGCCTGGCTTAGATCTGATTTTTTTTAAAAAGAAAGAAAATAAGTGTCTAAGAAGCCAGGCAATCACTATAATCCAAGCTACTAAAGAAGCCAAAGCAGAAGAATTTTAAGTTTGAGGCCAGACTGGACAATTTAATAAGCCTGTCTCAAAATGAAATTAGGAATTAGGGACGTAGTTCAATGGTAGAGTGATTCTGCTTTTAATCTTCAGGACAGAGAATAAAGAAGAAACGTTTCTTATCATTGTCAACGATTCAGTAAGAAAACAGAAAAAGGAATTGTAATGATTGCAAAAGTTGAGGTCAGTTTCTCATTATTTTCAAATGATATAATCAGCTATCTAAAAATTATAAAATTAATAGAAAAAACATGAAATAATCATGGAAGTCAAATAATGACAAATGCCAGCAGCAACAAACTAAAAACAGATCATAAAAAATACAATTGTCAATAGTAACAAAAGATCTAAAAAGACAATAGAAACCTGAATATTAGTAGTACACACATTTTCTTTGGCTATGTGGGACAGCTGAGTCATATGATAGATTTATTTCTAAGAATTTCCATACTATTCTTCAAATGGCTGTGTTGACTTACATTCTCACCAACAGTATGGCAGAGTTCCTTTTCTTCCATATCCTCATCAGCATTTTTTTTTTTTTGTCTTTTTGTAACAGGCTTTTTAACTAGGATACGATGATGCTTTCAATTTGCATTACCCTGATGGTTTATTATCTTAAGCATTTTTTTAAATATTTGTTCATGATTTGCATGCTTCCATTCTGTATGTTGTCTCTTCACTCTGCTGATGGGAAGTTTCCTTAGCTGTGCAGAAACTTCTTAGTTTGATATAATCCCATACCGAACCTGTATGTGCACTCCCAAATTATAGCAACAGTATTCAAAATAAGATACGGAATCAATTTATATACCCATCGGTGGATGAATGAATACAGAAATGTCATCTATATCATGACAGGATATTATTCAGTCATTATATGGAATTAAATCTTATCATTTGCATCAAAATAGATGGAACTGTAGGTCATAATGATAAATGAAGTCCAGCACAGAAAGAAAAATATCCCTTGCTTGCTCTTCGATATGGAAGCTGAAAAGAAAAGATCTATCTCAATGTAGAGTAGTGTTTAATAGATGCTAAAAAAGTGGGCAAGGGATACAAGGAGATAGTAAAAGAATAACGAAACACAGATAGAAGAAAAAAGTTCTGGTGTTTCTTAGCAGTGACACTGGTTCACAATAACCTATTAGATATTTTATGAAGAACTAGAATAAGGAGTACAAAGTCTTCCACATATAAAGAAATGGAGATACAAGCTAACTGATTTAATCAGAATGTTTATATAGATGTGTTGAAATATTACACTGTTGTCATAAATATGCCCAATTATCACATTAATAAAAAAATCAAGATAATAATACAACTTTCATCAAGAGCAATTAAAATTAATTAATGATAAGTATAATTAAATAGATAATTAGGGAACTATTTCATACCTTTGAAATAGCCATATTTCAAATATCATACTAACCCAAATGAATATGTAAATTCTATGTATTCCCAATAAAAATATTATTTAGAATTATTAAAGTCAGATGAATTTATTCTCAAATATAAGAAAAGGAATAAAAATCTTTGGGCTATCAAATAAACTTTGAAAAAATAAAAGCATTGGAGAGATTTGCCTTATCATGTAACAACAGAGTTCAAAGACAAGTTCAGGTATATGGAGATAATATACATTTAAGGAAATACCATGTATGAGACAGAAAATATAATTTCATAGATAGTGTCAGGAAAACTGGATAAAACTAAAACTGAATACCTATATAACACTATATATATGTCTACAAAACACCTCAATTTGGATGTTGGAAAAAATCAAGTATCTTAATGTGAAGGATTAAATTATAAAGGTAATTATTGAGCATGTATTAGAATAATCATGACATAGAAGAGGAATTTATTTTTTTGAGGAAAGCTGAGATGATTAATAATTTTAAAGTTGATGGATTTTAGTGATAAAAATGAAAAATCACTGAGCACTCACACAATTAGGTACTAAGAAAATATATTTTCAAAAATACAGAGACTGTATTAGACATATTTTTGAATGAAAAACAAGAAAAGCACATAAGCACTATTAAAAATGGCCTGTTCAAAATGACTAATATAAAGAAGTGCAGATCCCAAAAGTCATGTGGATAGGAAAAGATCGCAAACTAACTGACAATGCAAAATAAGCCAAAGTTGGGAGACAGAACCAAATGCAGGACGTAGAATATATTTGGATTCCAACTGAAGCAAACGTGTGTGCACACACTCATATATTATCTTTCACTAAAAAGGGTTCAATTTAGCTTTCCACCTGGAACAAATTTAAAAATAAAGTTATAAATTGTGTAAGCAATTACTTTTCAAGAGACTGGACATTGGGCACTAAAGCACAATGGTTTCTGAGAGACAGAGAATATACAAAATAATTTGTATGTTTGCCCCACTTTATTTCACTCAGCAAGATTTTTGAGTCAAAGTGTAAAGGCCAGAAGACCTACTAAGTTGAGGAGACAGAGCTGAGAAGCCTGAGAACAAACCGTCTACAGTATGGGAGAAGATAAAGCTGACTAGGCAGAGAAGTCAGGAGATTTTTACAGTTTACCTGAATAATCATAGAAAGGATTAGAGGTAGTTGCAGGTCCTCACATTGTCCTAATAATACTATTAGGACACCTATTCTCAAGAATCAGTTTGAAAAATCTCATAATTCATGGGCTATTTGGAACACAATGAGAAATTTTTTTTATTAATAATGATAAATAATCCTAAACTAAGAACTGCTAATAAATCTGAAAAGTAAGATTAAGAAAAATCAAGTGTTCCCAAGTTACTTAACTGCATCACAGAATCAAGCTCATGTTTTTAGAATAAAAAGAAAAATCAAACCTTCTATAAGTTAAAATTCAAGATGTCTATCATCTGATCTAATATTAGAAGGCATTAAAAATAATTAACAAAATATAATCCAAAATTAATAAAACTGATTCATAAAAGCAGTTAAAATTGAATTCTTTTAAGTTTGAAAAGTTAACTACGTGCAAGAAAAACATCATTTTAAGAAAGACATGCAATTAAGAAGAAGCCAAAAGTGAAATTACATATTAGCCTGAAAATAAATGAAATTAACTTATCAGAATATGTGAAATGCTACTATAACATTACTTAAGAGAATTCATGGCACTAAATACCTGTGTTTCAAAACAGAAATTTATGAATGTATTGAGGTCATCTTCCAGTTTAAGAACTCAGGAAAAAGCAAATAAAATCCAAAATAAATAAAACACTGAAGGCAGACATGGAAATGAACAAAATAGAAATTAAGAAAATAATAGAGAGACTCAACAAATGATAGTCATCTGTAATGACAGTTAATGTTAATAAACTTCAAACACATTACCAAAAATGTTCTGATGACAATAAATTTTATAATACAGGAGAAATAACCTAGTCTTTAAATGAAACCATGAACACTTACTCAAAAACACACAGATAATCTGAGGATTCCTATACATTAGTTAAACTGTTGAAGTCTATTCACTGAGAAAACTCGGGACCATTTGGATTCACTTGTTTAGCAATCTATCATTATTTAAGGAAAACATAATTATAAAAGTGATGCGAAAAGATATTAAAATAAAAGTTTATTGTCTCTTAACCTGGCTGCAAATATTATAAACAAATTTAACCATATCCAACACATATACAAAGTACAATGCATCATAATTTATTGGCATCTGTACTGGAAATATAAGGTTGGTTAACATTCTTAAACTTACATGATATAATTATAAACAAAAGGAATAGCCATATGATGACAGCAATCACAAGTGAAGAAAAAGCATTGGCAAAATCCAATATCCATCCCTGCTGAGGTCTCATTAAACTGGAAACTGAAAAGCACTTCCTCAAACTAGTAAAACACACCCGAAAATTTCCGCTACTAAGATCAGTTACAATGAAGTCAGTACTTATTACCATCATTCATTGTCGAGATGGAGTTTCTAGACTTTGTAACAAGGCAAGAAAAAGAAATAAAAACCACCAGGAAAGGAATCAGAACCGTAAAAGAAGGTATGGAGGATATTTTCACTCTCTTGATTTTTGAGGTAATATCATTTGTAAAACCTGTTCAGGGCAGTGCTGTGGTGCACACCTGTAATCCCAGTGGCTGGGGAGGCTGAAGCAGGAGAATCAAGAGTTAAAAAGCAGCCTCGGCAACCCAGGTGAGGCCCTAAACAACTTAATGAGACATTCTCTCAAAAAACATAAAGGAATAAAGGAATGGGGATATTGGTTACGTGCTCCTGGGTTCAATTCTTAGAAAAAACAAAAACCAACAACAACAAAATTTTGTTCAGATTTGCAGTTTAAAGGCATGCTGTGATCTTCCATCAGTTATACATCAGCAAATTGCTAAGGAAAAACATTGAGATGTCATTTTATGTGCCAGATCACGCAATCTTTTGCTGCAGAACTGAGGAAAAAATAACTTTCACGCATGGTCTACTGGAGGTATTGACATACATGCTGTCACAACTCCTTTGCTACAAATACATCCAAAATAAATCTTGTCATTAAAATATAGGGCATTATGAACAAAGATGCTGATTACAGGGTTGTTTATTGTGACAGAAAGTTGTATGCGATATAGGTGACCATCAGTGTGGAAGAACTGAGAAAAATGTGATTGATAAACACGAGTTAAGTACCACATGGCAGTAGGAAGCAGCACACTTGAAGGGTGTATCCATTTATTATAGAGGGAAGCAAACCAAAAATGAAGCAGCAGACTGAATGAACTTAGAAATGGTGTGGAATGAAACAAATCAAAAGTATTTTAAATCATTGCACAGACCCATTTGTGTTGGTAAAAATTCTCATAATTAAAATAAAAGCATGCATTTTAGCATGACATGAACAACAGAGGAATATACAGCAAACACATTGCTACACTGCTGGGTTGGTTAAGGATCTTGGTGTGGTACCCAAGAACATAATTGCATAAAAAATAAATTCACAAAAATAAAAGGCAAAAATAATACAGGTGTTGAAGAATTGATGACAATTATGTTTCATGAAGAATAGATTTTACTCAACTCTTTACCTGTACATTAAAAATTAATTATTAAAAAATAAATGTTAGCTATATCCACATACTCAGAAACTACTGAAATATTACAGATTTAGGTCACAGACATTATAAAATCAACCCATAGTGTGTTGCCCTTGTTTTACTTGGAAAATGCCATTACGTGCCATTTTCTAGTTGTTTGAAAACTTCAGAATTGGCAGAGCAGGTGAGTTCACAACTTGGTGCAGTAAACAGAAGAGTCTAAGTGGTCCCATAGGGGACATAATAAAATAATTCAACTGGCCCACTGTTAAGAAAACATTCTAAACCAGAAAAAGTCTTGTGTGGATATCACTAATGATATTAACAGTCCATGATATAATGTTTTAAAAGGTTTTTCTGCTCAATCCAATACACATTTCTTTTATGAAAGGTCCAGATTCAAGAAGGGAAATCTTGGTTTAGATGTTTTAAGAGCAGCAGGAATTGTCTCCAGAGAGGCTCACACAAATCGAGGATGTTTAGCAATCCACAACAAAAAGTCTTTTTGCAGTTTCCCTGGGTTAATCATCAGGAGAGTGGGATAACTGGACCATACTGGGTTAAATTTCTAACCTAGCTGAGTTGTGCCAAGCTCACAAAAAGTTCCCAGAAAACAGAAGAGGAAAGGGGATATTGTTTTTCATTTTTTCCATTGTTTAGATGTCTTTGAGTTACATAAAATCTTGACCATTGGTTGGAGATTTTGCAAATTTATGAAACAGCTACCTTTGAGCACTGTCAGTTGCTCCCCAGAGGGTTTGACTGAGCTTTGCAGGACAGAGACCATTGCCAGCATTGGGAATTTAGAGTGTCCAGCACAGTGTTCTACTTTTCACTTTCTCTTCTTCCTCCACAGCCTCCTTGATAAAGAGGATAAAAGCAAATGCATCTTCATGAAAGGCTCTCTTCTCTAGGAATTGTGGAAAAAGTAAAATAGTGTGCATTTTCAGTGATAAAATGTCTATAAAAATAGACAATGGAGTCAATGTCCACTGCTTTATCACTTAAGAAGTGTGAGTAGGATGAAGTGGAGGAGGGTGAAATTGGGATTAAGAAAATAAGATATGTCTGTGCTAATTTCTCATAAAAAATACCTAAACATAACATGGATTATAGGAAAATTACTAAAAGGAAGGTAAACCAGGATGTTGAGCACGTTGTACCTAAATTTTCAAATGGTAAATCAGCTGTGAAATGTACTTAATCTCTCTTCTTACAAACATGTGTCTTGAGTGCAGTACAATGTGTACATGTACTGAAAATGATCAAAGTTAATATTTCAAGAGGTGAGAGGGTACTTTGTGCTTGGGTGTGAATGAAACTTAGGAACACAAAATTTCTGTTGGAAAAATTGAGCAAATTCCACCAAAAATATCTTAAAATCTATGAGAGGATGTGCCAAAAAGTTGGGATATTTGATTAAGGTATATGAGAGATCTGAAACTTTTAAATGGTATCATTTCCACATTGTCACTTGATAATAAATAGTCTTGGGATAATTTAATCATGTTTTGTATATTAATTTGTTTGCAGTTTGCAGACAAATATTTGTTTTGTAAGTAACAAATATTTCTTGATTAGAATTAGCAGTGATAAGTAGTACAGCTGGAAATGAGGGGAATAGTTCAAAGGCAACATGAAATCTTCAGAGAATAGTGCCTTCCTATGAGTATTTAATCGAAATTCAAGTAATGGGCAAAGATATTTGATTCATGGATGCTGATTTTGAACCAAGATAGCAAATGGCAAACTTCTTCCTCCTTTCTCAGGTGGTTTTGCCTAAATTAATGTATTTTAATGAAATTTGTTTCTCAGGCATAAATATCAATACTGATTTTAAAACATGTTGTAGTTCTAAATTTTTTTAAAAGTGTGAGAAAGAAAAAAAATCTCATTTCCTCTAAATGTCATTGATATCACATGGGACTCCTTTCTTCTGTTTTCATTTTCTTTCTTTTTGGGCACCTTTGCTTATATTGTATCCTCTTTATTACCTTGTCTTAAAGTTCATTTCTGTTTTCTGAATAACATGTTATATTTCACAATCTATAAAAATTACTTTTCTCCTTTTTATATAGCTGCCAGGGATGGATCTACAGTTATGTATATACAAGATCATTTTTACAGAAACAATTAGAAACATTAATTGGTGAAATGCACATGAAGTTATTTTGATAAAGTCTCTCCTTTATTCCAATATGAGAGTAATACTTAATTTTTACTTACTGGGCATATGTGGTTAAGGGATATATATGATGGCTATTAAGAAAACAGATGAAATCGCTAATCTTCAAGATTAAATCCTATTTCAAATGATGGGCTGGAGAAGATTTTAACTTTTCTATGGAGCTGGGATTCAACAACAACAACAAAAACCCTGTTATGAACAGCAACTTGACAAGTGTAAACACACTTATAATGAGAAAAATGTCAACTTATATTCATCTGGGGAGATGCAAGCAGTTGCTGTCACCTTTTCTGTATCAAGATTATAATCATCAATTCTTCCAATTGACAGATCTCATCTGTGGTGGTTCCCATTCTGTTCCATCATCTTAGAGCTTTAACATTATTTGGGTTAGGTCTGTAACTAGTCAGGTATTTTTTCACTCACTGTTTCTATTACATAGGTTTTTTTTGTCCTTCAAGTACCCATGAACTTTCCTATGGTTTAAGATTTTGATGACTTCTGGTCACCTTTGTATAATGATTGTAACAAGATAAACTTTTGTAACTGTGCATGATAGTAGAGCTAGTATGTGTAATAATAGAGTGAAGGCAATGTTCCAAAGTTTTAGTTTAAAGTGACCTTAAATTTTCTTGTAATTATTCGCATTACCAGTATATGTAATAATTTTTAAAAGTATACAATACTGTCAATTTCGATGTAAGAATTTTTTAAAATAATATAATATCACTGATATTCTTTGTCTCATATATACATATATATGCTTATTTATTCATATATAGTTTAATATATATGCTTATTTACTTCCCTCCGAACTGTAGTAGTAACAATTTTCATAACCTGAGAAGCCTTTGCTTCAAAGTGAGAAGTTTCAGGGCTCAAACTTTCTATTACAAATCTTGAGTGACATTACTGCTGCTACCACCTTACCACACACTTGAAGAACTTATATTAAAGAAAAGAAGTAATTTAGCTATAAATAGGTTTGTCAGTTTCATAGCCATTGTGACTTTCCAAACAAATGAGACATGAGTAAAACCATTACATAAATTTGCCAAAGTTAATTTATAGGTTAAAATTCTATGTATCTTTATGGCATACTCTTTGTAACTAGGATTTCAAGTTGTAACATCAGCTATCATAGAAGAATTGCTATATTTTCATGATCACATCTTAGTAATTGTATTTTAGTTAGCTCCCTATTCCTTCATATTATTTCATTTATATTACCAACTAAATTAACTCACACACCATTATAGATGCTCAAGAAATAGAAACTGAATGAACAAGTCTGTCAGGTATTTTAATTCTAAGCATTTTGCCATCTTTACAAATTCTACATGTGATAGATGAAATAATAATCCATCATGAACTATAAAATACATAAGCCATCAATTATACTAAAACAATGAGTTCAGAGATTATAAAGATTCAAACCGTGATTATTACTTAATTACTACACTGAATTTAAAACAAGAGCATTCATCCACTTGAAGAAGAAAACCAAGTAGCATTGCCAATAGAAAAACCCATCTGTGTATTAATTTCCTCTGGATTGTTTCATACTCATGAACTGTCCTATTCATAGACTTAAAAAACAGACACAGTTCCAGGATGCCTTAATAACTATAACATCTGTACAACCAAACTTATATTATGACAATGCTTAGAAATTTGTGGATCACACCATAACTACATGCCTCTTGTACTTGAACTAGTTCCACTAATACATTTTGACAACTGATGAGCATCTATGACATAGGATCATTGTGAAATATTTATGACATTCACATTTTAAGTTAAAGAATGAGAGTATAAATCTCTCCATAATGAAATGCCACAACAAGACACATCAAAATGATTTATTATCAGTACCTCAATAATCTTATGGCTATTTTTTCATGTATGTATATATGAAAGAATAATAAAGACAATATTTCTGTATACATTTATTTATGTTGTTATTTTCTTTAGGCCTCTTATTCTAAGCAAAATTGTTCTTTATTGTTGTTTATGAACTGCTATATTCCTGCATTTTTAAAAGTTTCTCTCACTAATATGTAGCAGGAATGAACATTGAACCAATTATTTAATGAGTCATGGCCATTTGCCTACATACTGAAATAGTAGTCATAAGGATAAAAATATAGTCTTGATGCTAACAAAACCTAAGAGGTACTAGTTGATTTTTCCAGGTTAAGATAGCTGACTGATCCTGACATGAGGAGAAGGAGGTAGAGAAAGAAGAGCAGAAAGATTGGGAAGACTTGAAAGTAGAGATTTTTCATAAAAGGACTCAAAGACTCTAAGGTACCTACCTGCCTGTGTTTCACTCTTATCCATTTCCTTCTTCCAGGAGAACTTGGTTACATAGTCGCCAAACGTATTTGAGTGCGGACTCTTACTAACATATGAAATGTAAATTTGTGCATATACTTCAACCTCTCTAATCTTACGTCTCTCAATTGTAAACTAGAGATAATGTTATATTGTATTCCCTAAGTGCTACTGAGGAGTAAGAAAGAGATTAAATGGTAGCCCACTGATTGTAGAGAGTGGTCCAAACATAGAGGTAAATCAACAAATTTACTTGGCACTCTCTAATGCAAAAGAGACCAGCAAATCATATAAATGATACAACATGTCAGAGCTTTAAAAATGGGTCCTTAAAGGACAGTAGGAACATTATAACAGAGTGCAATAGAGATTCAAGAAAGATTTAGTGACTAATTGTGCCTACCATGTGCACCATGGTATAGCCAAATCCATCCATTTAAAGGTGAAGAATCAGAGTTGTAGAGAGAGGTGGCAGTCACCTGGATGGTGATTTTGGCAAAGAATACAATGAAATAGACAAAATGAGGAATGGAGTCATGTGTTTGTTTTTTAAATTTGTGATTATGAATTATACTAGGCTTAATTCTTAGTACTATATAACTGGGAATAAGTTTAATTTATTAATAACTCTGTGAGGCCCATAGCACAAGGAATAAAAGCAAGAATCAATAACTGGGATAGATTCAAACTAAAATCTTTCAGCAAAGGAAACTATCAGCAATGTGAAGAGAGAGCCTACAGAGTAGGAGAAAATCTTTGCCACTCATAATTCAGATAGAGCACTAATTTCCAGAATATATAAAGAACTCAAAAAACACTACATCCAGAATAAAAATAATCCAATCAACAAATGGACTAAGGAAATGAATAGACACTTCACAGAAGAAGATATACAAGCAATCAACAAACATATGGAAAAATGTTCAACATCTCTAGTAATAAGAGAAATGCAAATGAAAACTACCCTAAGATTCCATCTCACCCCAATTAGAATGGCAATTATCAAGAACACAAGCAACAATAGGTGTTGGTGAGGATGTGGGAAAAAAGGTACACTCATACATTGCTGGTGGGGTTGCAAATTAGTGCAGCCACTCTGGAAAGCAGTATAGAGATTCCTCAGAAAGCTTGGAATGGAACCACCATTTGACCCAGCTATCCCACTCCTTGGCCTATACCCAAAGGACTTAAAATCAGCATACTACAGAGATACAGCCACATCAGTGTTCGTAACTGCTCAATTCACCATAATCAGATTGTGGAACCAACTTAGATGTCTTTCAATTGATGAATGGATAAAGAAACTGTGGTATACATATACAATGGAATATTACTCTGCCATAAAGAATGATAAAATTATGGCATTTGCAGGCCAATGGATGAAATTGGAGAATATCATGCTAAGTGAGATAAGCCAATCTCAAAAACCAAAAGATGAATGATCTCACTGATAAGTGGATGATGACACATAATGGGGGGTGGGAGGGGGGCAAGAATGGATGAAGGAAGGACTGTATAGAGGGAAAAGAGGGGTGGGAGGGGTGGGGGGAAGGGAAAAAATAACAGAATGAATCAAACAACATTACCTTATATAAATTTATGATTACACAAATGGTATGCCTTACTCCATGTACAAACAGAGAAACAACATGTATCCCATTTGTTTATAATAAAAAAAAAAACTCCATGAGAGTTATAATTAACAATTATTTTACAAATGAGAAAACGAAGGAACAAAGTTAAGTGTCTTGTTCAGGGACCTATAGTTAATGACAAAGGAGTAAAGGCTGCACTGTGTTAGATAGGACCTGGTGGGGTACTCCTGTAATCCCAGAAGCTCCAGAGCCTGAGGCAGGAAGATCACAAGTTCAAAGTGAGACTCAGGGACTTAGTGAGGTCATAAGCAATTTATGGATACCCTGTCTCAGAATAAAAAATGTAAAAGGGCTGGGGAAGTGACTCAGTGATTAAGTGCCCCTGGGTTCAATCTCTGGTACCAAAAAATAATAATTACACTGTGTTGAATGAACAGTAATTTTGTCTCTGATCATATCTGAATTTTAAGTAATGAATGGAGCTGATTGTATTGGTAAAGAATAAAAATCTCAGATTATTGAAGAGTATACATTAAGGATCTATGAATTTAGCCAGGCTTGGTAGTGCATACCTGTAATCTCACTTACCCAAGCCTAAGGCAGAATGATGACAAGTGTAAGGCCCACATGGACAACTAAGTTAGTGTGAACTTAGTGTGAACTGGTCTCAATATAGAATAAAAGAAAGCATGCATAATGCCCTGGGTTCAATCCCCAAGGAAGGGAGGAAGGAAGGGAGGGAGGGAGGGAGGAAGGAAGGGAGGGAGGGAGGGAGGGAGGGAGGGAGGGAGGAAGGAAGGAAGGAAGGAAGAAGAAAGAGAGGAAAGAAGAGAGGAGAGGGGAGCAGAAAGGAAAGGAGAAAGGGGAAAAGGGAAAGGGGAAACGAAAGGCGTCTGTAAATTCTGCAGGACCAGAGTGTTATCAGGTCGTTAAATAACATTATTTCACTATGTTGACAATTCCATACTGCAAGTTTTTAAATAATTCCACATAATATGTGTATTCTCTATATTAGAAAGATTGTATGGGTTTTCAAATAACTGATTATTTTTTTCCTCTCACAAACATGTTTATTGACAACCTCAGTCTGATTATCCTATTGCCTTTGATGAGTTGTGGAGAGTTGTGCCAAAATTATATGTACCCAAAATAGAATTAAGTGAAGTAAAATCTATTCTGAGAGTCGATTGTACTGCATGAACATTAAATTGATGCTTTGTATTGATTATTTAAACTGATCATTGGTTTTTGTGCATTTGCAATTGTGTAAAAGGGAAAGTTTGTCTTTCCATGAATTCCATGGTTAATGAGAAATGTCAAATGCTGTCTATGTCTACTGTCCATCTTCCCTATACCTGGACTCTTCAGAATGCCTGAAATAAAGAAAACTTTCTGACAACTTTCCATGTAAGATTGTGAAAATGTAAATCAAATAGAATTTTCCATAAAGCTAAGTAAAAACCAGCAAATAATGGGAAAATCAAAATTATGTACCCAACTCAGCATTCAGGGACACACCTCACTTAACACACAATTTTCATCTATACTACTTGGCATTTTGCACTTGGTAATCTGAATCAACCCCAGAAATAAAAGTCTACCTCTTTGGCCCTTTCCAAGTTATATCCTGTTTGTTAATGGAAAAACAAATTCAAACAAATAAAAATGAATAAGAGTAAATTTTTTTGCACATGAAATAATTGCCTACTATTTCTTTTCTCACTTCCCTATATTGTGGACAAAGAATCAATTCCACATTTATGCTAAGCATATTTCTATTTTAGGCTAATGAAGTTGAAAATATCTGGATTAATGTGGGTTGTTAAATTAGATATTGGGAATGAAACCACATTATCAATTGATGCAGTTAAAGGCAATTAACCGATCAAACCTATGGTTTTTGTCATGAATAGAAATTTAATCTTATTACATTTTTTAAATTAACAAGTTAATTATCAATGCATTTCATTGCTTTTTTTTTTTTTTTTTCTGTTTCCTGATGTTTTCAAAACATACATCAAGAAAGACTGGTTAAGTGTAACCCCAATCTAAGATGTTACTCTGAGTACATTCACCCTCCACTTATGTTTAGAAAAGAATTAAATAGTGCTAGGCATGCATTTCAAATACAGCTTCAAAGTGCTCAAATTCAAACTTTTAGTTGTGAATTATGACCTCATTTCTCCTTTTTCTCTCTGAGTTGCTAAATAACGTGTTTCTGAGGACTAAGGTTTAAGAACTGGTCCTACATCTATTTAATCTAAAAGTATTTTATACATCTTCTTTTCAAACCAAAAAGCATGAAAACATTTTCTTATCATATTCCACAGAAAACCTCCAATGCCCTTTTAAAAGTAAACTATTATTAGACTAAAGCATACCTACAGAAAAGTACACAAATCACAAATGTTCAGCTCAATGGACTTTCAAATAGTAAATGAATCATGGTACTACAAACTTGGTAAGACCCAGAAAATTATGGCACTCAGATGCCCCTTGTTGTGCCCTCTCAGTCATTAGCACTTTTCCCTAAAGGATCTAATGTCCTGATTTTTTATCACCTTTATGTGGATTTGCCAGTTGTGCATTGTATATTTGTCTGTTTTCATTTAAACTTTTGGTTTTGAGGTTCATCCAACCCATTGACTGAGAAAAAATTTACTCATCCTCATTAATATGCATATTTTCATTGACTTTTGATGTTTCTATATTGCTCTACCTGATGTTGTTTTTCATGTCATTTTCATTCCAATGAGTAAATTTTATTTTTTATTCCAGCCACTAAGAATTTTTTAATTTTTTTAAAATTTTTTAAACATTGCATGTTGATTCATTGTGTATAAATGGGGTACATCATTTCGTTTCTATGGTTGTCCATGATGTAGATTCATACCCTAAAGGAAAAGTCAATCAAAAGAGAAACCAAGTCAAGTTAAAAACCAAAAATAAGCCAAAATGACCAGGAATACAGATCATATCACAAAAATAACGCTGAATGAGGCTTAAACTCAATCAAAAGACTTAGACTAGCAGATTGAATCAAAAAGAAAGATCCAACAATATGCTGCCTTCAAGAGACTCATCTCACAGAAAAAGACATCCACAGATTAAAGATGCATGAGGAAAAACATCGCATGCACTAAGATGTTTTGAAGGATAAATACAACATTATAAAAGCAAAGTCTAGTTCCTGTGATTTGAATATAATTCAAACAGACTTCATTCATCATATGTTTACCATGGACTTAAAATGAACCAGACAGTGTTCTAGGCTGCAGAACTTAAATAATGAGGAGTGGACAACTAATATACAAGCAAACAATATTATATTTAATAGAGACAAGTAATATAAATAGCACAAAGCAATTTGATCAGTGCTTTAGGATAGGTCCAATTATTAATCATTAGATGTAATTAATTTTAAGTAAACTATGAAACAATTATAGCAGTTTAAGTTTGGATATCACTTCTTCAATAAATATTCATTAATTTACATTAAAAATAAAATCACAATGTTTATCTTTCCATGACAGAAATTTCTGAATTTTGGGGGGCTTTCAGACTAAGAAAAACTTAAGCATATTCCTTTTCAATTTTCTTTATTTCAATGTCAATTCAAAAAACTTTTAATTCACATATTAAAAAGTATTCCCATTTCTGAGATAGCTTTTGATGTTTCAATACAGGTAAACATTGTAAAATGTCCAAATCAGGGTAAGCATATCTCCACAAGCATTTATCATTTTTACTTGAGTTTTATATTAAAATGTGAATTATTAATCAAAATTTATGCATATTTTCTTATCTTTATAATTGTTCACTTATTTTAGCTGGTTTCTCAGAGACGAAGACATTTTATCCTTCAAAATTTTGTCCCAAATTTTTCCAGTGTTTTTGAATAAAATATTCATATTTTCAGTAAATGTTCCCAATGATTAATATGCTTATGGTTCATACCCATACATATATACATATATGTATTTACATGCACATGTAAGATCCCTACTGGATTAACTATATGATAGTTTTCAATTCATCAAAATAATCTTTTATTCAGAAGTATTATTTTAATTTTTGAAGATCTAAAAATGTTTTGCTACTTTATCTGATATTTCTACCATCTTAATTTTAATTTTTCACTGTAGTACACAATGAATAAATGCAAAATAATGTAAGATATAACAAATTAAGATGGTATTACATGTATTTCTACTTTAACATGTCTTTCTTTGTTTTGCCCAATTTTGAACATTATAAGAATTGGAAATCCATATGCAACAAATGAAACTAAACCCATATCTCTCACCATGCACGAAACTAAACTCAAAATGGATCGAGGACCTCGGAATCAGACCAGAGACCCTGCAGATTATAGAAGAAAAAGTAGGTCCAGATCTTCAACATGTCGGCTTAGGACCAGACTTCCTCAACAGGACTCCCATAGCACAAGAAATAAAAGCAAGAATCAATAACTGGGATAGATTCAAACTAAATAGCTTTCTCTCAGCAAAGGAAACTATCAGCAATGCGAAGAAAGAGCCTACAGAGTGGAAGAAAATCTTTGCCAATCATACTTCAGATAGAGCACTAATCTCGAGAATCTATAAAGAACTCAAAAAACTCTATACCAAGAATGCAAATAATCCAATTGACAAATGGGCTAAGAAAATGAATAGACACTTCACAGAAGAATATCTACAAGCAATCAACAAACATATGGAAAAATGTTCAACATCTCTAGTAATAAGAGAAATGCAAATCAAAACCACCCTAAGATTCCATCTCACCCCAATTAGAATGGTGATTATCAAGAATACAAGCAACAACAGGTGTTGGCGAGGATGTGGGGAGAAAGGTACACTCATACATTGCTGGTGGGGTTGCAAATTAGTGCAGCCACTCTGGAAAGCAGAGTGGAGATTCCTTAGAAAGCTTGTAATGGAACCACCATTTGACCCAGCTATCCCACTCCTTGGCCTATACCCAAAGGACTTAAAATCAGCATACTACAGAGATACAGCCACATCAGTGTTCGTAGCTGCTCAATTCACAATAGCCAGATTGTGGAACCAACCTACATGTCTTTCAATTGATGAATGGATAAAGAAACTGTGGCATATATATACAATGGAATATTACTCGGCCATAAAGAATGATAAAATTATGGCATTTGCAGGCAAATGGATGAAATTGGAGAATATCATGCTAAGTGAGATAAGCCAATCTCAAAAAACCAAAGGACAAATGATATCGCTAATAAGTGGATGATGACACATAATGTGGGGTGGGAGGGGTTAGTGTTAGGGTTAGAGTTAGGGTTAGGGAGGGTGGTAAGAATGGAGGAAGGAAGGACTGTATAGAGGGAAAAGAGGGGTTGGAGGCGTGGGGGGAAGGGAAAAAATAACAGAATGAATCAAACAACATTACCCTATATAAATTTATGATTACACAAATGGTATGCCTTTATGCCATGTACAAACAGAGAAACAACATGTATCCCATTTGTTTGCAATAAAAAAATATAGAAATCATTAAACACATGGTTTTGCATTCATGTTCCCAATAATATCTAATGTATTTATTATACTTGTAAATTTTATTAATGTTTCCTTTTTTTGCTGTTTACATACTTGTGCTTAATATTTTTATTATCTGTATACTTTAAGAAAATGATCATTAAAATATATCACAAGGTTTAAATATGCATTTTAGTCAGGTTTGGTGGCACACTCCTGTAATCCAATTGACTCAGGAGGCTGAGGCAGGAAGAGCCCAAGTTCAAGACTGGCCTCAGCAACTTGGCAAGGCCTTGAGCAACTTAGTGAGACCCTGTCTCAAAAAAATAAAAAAGAGCTGGGGATGTTTCTTAGTGGTTATGCATCCCTGGGTTCAATCCCTAGTACCAAAATAAATAAATATGCAATTTATTTTCGTTGGTATCATTAATATACCTCTGTATAATTGAACTGATACACAATTATCACTTATGACATAATTTTAAAGAGGCTTTATGATTTATATTTAAAACATCATCTTCTTGTTAAGTAAAGTTTAGAAAACAGCAAACCAGTAAATCCTCAATCATAAATGTTCATGTATTTCATTCAGTTACTCAGTACTTCTTAAAATTTGACTAATAAACCATTCCTTTAAAATAATGTTTCTTATCCTAAAGAGCTCACCAGGTTCAAGAACTCCTTTAGGTTGTAAACCCCCTTTCCTTTCTGGAAACTTATACTTTGAAAGAAACTCCAGACACCTTAGGAGTTAAAGACATTTGAAATCATTCCTTCAAATTGGTTTACATGTATTTCTAACCTACCTCAAAGTACATTTATATCTTAATTTTTATGCTATATATATATTTGAATTTTTATTATATAAATAAATAACATCTTAAAACTAAGATATTCAAAGTAGTTTTTGTAGTTTCTCTTAACTGAATTGGGTATTGACAGTTTTCTATGATTCTTAAAGTACTGGATGTTTGTGTTTTCTCCAATTTTTAATTTCAAGCATTTGTGTTTCAAGTGACAAACTTGTACTCTAATCTTTTTAAAAGTGGCCAACTGAAAGAAATTCAATTGAGCATTTATTAAGTGACTAACACTGGCCTTTAAAATACTGAAAAGTAAATATATAAGATATATTTGGAAAGTCTTTGATTCATTTTCATCAAGTGCAGGCTTGCATGTTCTTGGAGTTGTAGGATATTGCGGCAGTGGATAGAATGATGGGAATAGTGGTAGATAAGGCAATCAACTCCCTAACAAATGCACAAATAAGATGACTGTACTAGTTATAATGGATACCTAAACAGGACTATGCCTTAGGGATTAAAGATGTATTATCAGATAATAAGTTACTATGTCAATGTGTGAATATTATTATAGCTCATGATACATATTGCCTATTCATCAACTTCCAAAATGGTAAAATGTGTGCCTCAGTGATGTGTGTGGTCTTCTATTCCACTGGTATTGAAAACATATAAAATAATTATTTTATTTAATATACTTCTGCTTTAGCCTTCTTTCACTTTATATAAACTTCTTTTCTTTTTTGTACTTGATGTTGAATCCAGTGGTCCTTTACCTCTGAGTCACATTACCAATCCTATTTAATTTTTTTTAAATTTTGAGACAGGGTCTCACTAATTTGCCCAGGCTGTCTTCAAACTTGTAATCCATCTTCCTCAACCCCCTGAGTAGCTGGAATTACAGATGTGAGCTATTGTTCTAATATTAATACAAATCTTCACATATATTTTTGAAGTTTTAAATGTTTAAACATTGAAACTTCTCCATCATTTTTATGGAGGCATTATAATTACACAAAATAGTGAGATTCATAACATCATATTCATACATGCACATAACATAATTCCATCAATCTTATTTCCCAGTATGCTCCCTGTCCTGCCCTTTCTTCCTTCCCCAATCATCTTGTTCCACTATACTGATCTTCCTATTGTTGTCTATTTTTTATGAGCTCTCCCAACATCTATAATTCCCTCATCTGGAAACAAATCTCTCCAATACATAGATATTTTATAAAATCGTTTTATTTTTTGAAAATTCCAATTTTTGTGCAGTTTGCAACATTGACAAATGTGAGAATTAAAACCATTTGAATATCCTCCACAAAGTGTTCCATCAGGCTCAAATGACCATCTTCTAGACACTTGGCTACCTCGACAACTGGGGACAGAGAACGAGGGTGAAGACAAGAAATTCTGTGACTGTCCTCTCCCTCATTAAGGGAAGTATTTTTCTCTCCTTTATTTTCTAATGCACTTGATTTTCTTTTCCCAAATGTCTACAATTTCTGATTAGTAGTTTATTATTTTCCTGAAATTTGGAAAAGTAGTTTTAGAAATGATTCCTCAAATGTTGACTTACCAAAAGAGTCAAAACTCCAAATTTAAAATGTAAAAGTATAATAAATATGAACATTAATAAAAGCATCATTTGGTCAACACATCATTAGCTGTATGGGTTTGTTGATAAGCTCGAGGAAGTTTGAGAAGAGAAAGAGAAGAAGGAACTGAGCGCAAAGCGAAGAGATCATTCAAACCGGAGTCAAGTGTGGACCATGAAGTGTGAGCTGCCAGAGAAGAGAAATGAAAAACCTCAGGTTTCCCTGCCATCCACTTTATTTAAAGGTCTCTCACCAGAGTTTGTTGATAAAAACAAACACACCACAACAAAAAAGAAAAGAAAAACATCAGAAAGAATAAAAGTGTTCACAGGGCAGTAATAAAGGCAATTTTAAATACCTAGACTTATAAGGAGAAAGTGCCATGGAAGAGGTGTGTGAAGAGGATTAACAAAGAAATGGTGGAACATGAGAGCTAGCAGAGAGCAATTTCACTGAAAGAAAATCATTGGTATTCGAAAAAAATGAAATATGTAATTTATGCAATTCTTCATGGGGAATCACATTTCCAGAAAATTTGTTCAAAACCTAAAATAACCCTATGTTATATGAGTGTAAACATAAATTACGGTGGGTAATTATTATGGACAATGTAACCCAGATAGGATAGACTCTCGATTAATACCTGAAAATAGTTAAAAGAAAAAAAATTTAGTCTTACTGCACTTAAAGGGAACACAAAATTCTCTCGAATACAAAACATTTACTTTTCCAGTGAAGGAAACATCATCGTCATCATCATCATCATCATCATCATCATCATCATCATCATTTCTGAAGGCAGAATATAGAAGAATGAGTGACTTCGAATGAGTAAAAATAATCCCTAAGATCCTCTGTGAGACTGACGCAATAATATCAGTTAGCATTGCAGATTCTTTGGAGACTTTTGTAAAATGATTTCTGAATATTTACATTTTTCGAAAGAGGTATCTAAAAAAAGGAGAATTGCCTCTGGGAAGAATTAGTTGAAAGTTCCTAATAATAAAAAAAAAAAAATTCTGTTATTAACACAGAAAAAGGATTTTTAAAACTAAAAAAGAGATAGTTTAAAGAAATAAAAGTTCTTTCCAGTAGATTCAAATTGAACCTAAATATAAGCTGCATTTCCATCATTAACTCATAGATACTAAATCAAGATCAGCTAACAAAAGTGCTGGAAAAATACTGATTTAAACACTAAAAGCTAAAAATAAGATGGATTAAAAAAAGAAATTAAAAAAATATTATAAACCAGAGAAAATATAGTTTGACCTTTACTTGTTCTTTTTGCCTTTAAAACTAAAGAATATTGAAAAATACAGATATATATGTATATATATATATATATGTACACACACACACACACACACATATATAAGCATGATGTATTGGTTTTAGTTGTATACTTGTATAAATTTGCAATAGTTCATTCCAACCCACCTATGTTGGTCATATAGTAAATGAAATTTTGTGTGTTTTTGGTTGAATTAGTTCATATTTTAGGAGAATGAACAAGAATGTTTGGTTTACATATTTCTTTTCTCTTGTGTTAATGCCAAGTTTTTATAAAAGGACTAAATGCAATGATTTTAATTCATTTCAGACTAAATATTTTAATCAACCATCTTTTTATCAATATTAAAAAGATAAAAATCCTGTGGAAATCCAACCATTGATAAAACACTTCAGAATTAATGTTTATCTGATTAATGCAAAATTAATCAAAGTCCATGCACATCAGTATTGTAATAACTATAGTTATGTGCAATAAAAAAAGATGGTTAAATCAAAGTCCACGCACATCAGCATTGTAGTAACTATAGTTATATGCAATAAAAAAAAAGATGGGTAGTTAGAGGTACTTGTTAAATGTTCTTATTTAGCCATTCTGTCTATAGTAATTTTGGAACCATTTTGTGCCAATGTTTCCAGAAAGATGCAAAGGAATTCCTTATCATGAGAAAACCACAATACAATAAACTCAACAGATTCATACTTCAAAGAGAACATATGATTTAACCCAGTCTGGAAAGACAACTAGTATTTTATCTGGTGTTTTTAACTGTGAGAAAGCACTTGAGAAAATCAACTTAAAGAGGAAAAGATTTGCTTTGGCTCATAGTTTCAGATGTTTTAGACCATGATTCCATGATTCCATTGATACTGAGCACATGATGAAGCAGAACATCATGGCAGTGAGCACGTGGTGGAACAAAGCTGCTTACCTCCTGGTGACCAGGAAACACAAAGAGACAGCAAGAGATGGGAGAGGTCCAGGAAAAAATTATAATGTACAACGGTATGTCCTCAGTGATCTGCTTCCTCCCTCTAGGCCCCAACTCCTAAAGTTCTCAACAACTTCCTCTATCCCATTAAATGATTAATCCATCAATGGATTAGCACATTGATGAGGTCAGTATTCTCATGATTTGATCACCTCCAAAAGGCCCCACCTTTGAACATTGCTTCACTGGAGAACAAGCCTTTGATGCATGAGTTTTGAATAACATTTCAGATCTAAACCAAAACAGCAGAAAAATGGAGAAGATAAAAAACAGGTATTAGGAAAATAATGCAAACATCCAAGGTGAAGAAGCAGACATTCAGGGAAGAAGAACCCTTGAGCTAAATCCCAAGATGCACAGTTTGAGTAAAATTTGTGTTAAGATTACAAAAGTGAACCAAATTTATAAATAGAGGGCTCAGCATGCAATATAAAGTAGGTTAAACCGTATTCTGTAACTGTTGGGCTATCACTGAGAGAATAAAGAGACAAAAGGATACAATCTTTTTTGCATTAAAGTTCTTTCCAGGGGTGTAGGTGCTGTACACGAAGGGTACAGGAATGGAAAAGAAGACCTGAGTTAAGGGATCTCATTGATCCAGGATAGAAATGATGAAGACTACTCTGATGCAGATCAATAGAAATGGTAAAATTAGATGCATTTAATACAATTAGAGATATAGTTGACAATATTTAAGGGGTAATGCATGAGACTATTGCAAACAGGATTCTCTGAGCAGCAGACTCAGACAGGTTATCACTTGGGGTGTTTATTAAGGATCACACATTACAGTCATGTATAACTAGAAAGAACCAATTTAAAGAAATGGATCACTCATTGTGTCCACTTCTCTAAAAAGGAGAATCAAGAAACAGGAATGGGCAGAGCATTCCAAGCAGCTTCTGAAGATCAGATAGGGATCCCTAAGCATGAAATGCCTGGTCAAAGATGCTCTGCTTTCAGCTTAATTGGACAAGTGTGTAGACCCGTCACGCAATCTGACATTGGAAGAGGGCCACACAATCCACAGGATGGCCTTGGCTGAGGCAGCTCTCTGAAGCCATGGCAAACCCTGAAGAGATAACCCCTGAAGACTGTTTATTGTCAGCATTCTTAGTACCCAGGAAGCAAGTCTGCTTTTGAAGGGAGATTTGGAAGGTGGAACATCCCCAAGTCTATCGCAATGAGTAGAAGGGAGGAAGAGCATCCAAAGTTATTTCCCATACTTACAATTGTAAACAAAGATTCTGGAATGATTTAATAAAATATATTTTCAGAAAAAGTAGCAGCGTATTGGTGAGGGAGTGTGTTCAGCCTACCGAACTCTGTTTCAGATCCATTGAATTCGACTGAATTTTTCTAAATTTAAAACTAAATATATTTACTAGAGTTGTTGGAATACAGCCCTTAGAACAACATGGTCATGGCCACATCTCTGAAAATACCCGTTTTTTTTTTTTTTAATAAATAAATTCAGTAGTCAGATTTGTATAAACACGTGTGTGGTAATACATAGATCAGGAAGAATAAGAACAACTAAAAATGAAAGAGATCTAGTTTGTTGAAAAGACAAGGTTAAATACATATTCCATCAGCAAGGTCAATAACTCATTTCAAAATAATTTCTTACTAACCATGAACATTGACAGATTATAAGAAGTCTCACAGTTACATGCTAATGTAAAAAATACACAAAAGTAATATGTCCTGTATTAAGAAAGTAAATAAAATAAAATTGCTCAAAAAGAGTTTTTCATTTGTCTTTGAAAATATCTAGGGTTCACTATAGAAAATATAGGCTGTTTAATACTGTAGATATTTACAGAACCAACTTTAGAACCTCTATGCAGAAAATGACCAATTTATGGTGCTTTTTCATAGCATTTCATGAGATTTGGCATGATAACTTATAATAACTTCATTTTCCTCACAGGAAAAAAAAAATGAGACTACTGCACAGTAAGAATTTGCAGTAAATCTTGCAAGAACTCAGGAGCTTGGCATTTATTGCCCATCGCTTCCTTTTGATTTAGCAGGTCTGCCCTTCAATATTTCTTTCCTCCAAATACTTGCCCAACTCTGTTTTTAAAACAATTTATACTGGTGGCACATTTTACAGCCTTAGGTAGTTTGTGGCATATGTTATTGTGTCAGAATTGTCCCACTCTAGTATATTTAGAGAAACTTCTAGACATCTTTGGTCAAACTCAATTATTTTAAGGGTCTATATCTCCAAGAAAGAAGGGCATGGTACCATATAGTGTTATTCCATGAGGGGAGTTTTTCTTTAACTATTGCTATATATTTCACCATTGGTTTCAAAGAAAATAGTATCTGGAGATGGACTTATCGGAATTTTTATTGTTTTTTTTTATTCTGTTTGAATAGCATGAGAGCTAAACCAGGACTACATGTGTTATAAAAGTAAAATGCACAATGATTTTGCATCACAGACTTTTATTATAAATTTTATAATAGAATTTTAGTCCACTATACTTTGAACTGAAATTCACTCTTATTTTTTGGAAGTTGTATATTTTTTAGGAGACAAATATTTATTTCCATATTTCTAAATATCCACTGAAGTTTTGTTGTGCTTACTAGCGACAGATAATTTAGAATTATTCAGGATTTTGCTTAAATGTAATAGTACTAATAGTTTAGAATTTTAAAAGGTTAAAAGATGACATGAAAAGATGATACTTACCCAAGATCTTATTACTAGAAAACTTTATTGGAATAGTTGTGAGTCATTTGTAGATATGTGTCCACAAATTTTCTTTCTTTTGGCTAAAATAATATGTTCTAAAATAATGGGTTTCTTTGCAAATATAATCATATAAATAAAATAAGAACAGAAGAAGCATACTTTTTAATTATTTATTAGCTATTCCTCACCATAAACCCTCTCAAGTTTCTATGATAATAGTGACTTATGGAATTAGGTAGAACATGATTAATTTATTTTTATAATGTTTATTATAAATAACTTACAAGTAAGTTATACTATGTCCTCAAAATACTTCAAAAATAACAGATCTTTAAGGTAAGTAAGAAAATGGAAAACATTGTTTTAGTCATTATCTGAGTAATCCTTTTGTTTTCTTACCTTATTTTTGTGCTATTTGGTATTAAATAATGTAATAATATGAAAGTAATATTATTAATTTTATGATTCTATTTCTTATGACCTTTTACATACTATTTATTATGTGGAAGAGACTTAGCCTTAAACTGAAGCCTAATCACAATAAGAGCTTTTCCTTCAAATAGCATGTCTATAATCATGATTCCATACTATATTTTGTTCTCTAAATAACAAACTGCATGTTCATGTTTATTGCAGCACAACTCAAAATAGCAGAAATATGGAATAACCTAGGTGCCCACACACAGATGGATGAAGAAGGAAAATGTGATATATATACACAATAGTGTATTATCCAATCATAAAGAAAAACAAAATACCATCATTTGGAGCAAAATGAATGGATATGAAGGATATCATCGTAAGTAAAATAGACTGAGCATAAAAGACAAACATCACGTGTTCTCTCTCATGTATGGAAATCCAAAAATCAGAAAGAAAAAAGAGTTGATCTCAAATTACAATTAATGATATGTGATTATATGGACAATACCATGCAAGAAAGGGAGATTAGAAATTGCACAGTTCCTAGTGGGAATGAGCAGAAAATAATTCTCATGCAAAGTGGATTTCTAGAGAGAATGAAGAAAGGCAAAAACGGAAAAGTGTAATTCAAAAATATCTTTGAAGAATTACATCAAAGAGAAGATGGAAGATGTAACTCAATTTTAACAACTGAAAGAAATTCATGTGGGTACATGAAATATTCTGGCAATGCATACAATCCTTTACCCCTGCAGTAGCCAGATGAACATTTCAAAATCACAGTGCTGATTATTAGCACTTCAAATCATCTTCTTACAGAAGTTGCAGTTATTCATTGTTTGACCTTCATTTTCTTCCCATTCCCATCACACGTAATGATATTCAACTGTGTAGAGGACAGGACGGAAGAGAGTCAGAACAGATGAAAGCTGAATCAGTCTGTGGGGATGTGTATCCTTATCTGGGGAGCTGCCTATAGAAAAGAAAGGGAGTAGACTTAGCAAACAGTTAAAGATGCAATCAAATATGACTGGGTATGAGAGTTGAGTTTGATTTTTTTTTAGAAGACAGCATGGAAAAGGCTGTTAAATCAGAATGAAGCAAAACAAAACAAAATTTCTGTTTTATTTACCTTTGCATTGCTGAAACCAAAATACCTGATAAGAACAACCTAAAGAAGGAAGAATTTATTTGGGGTTCATAATTTCAGAGGTCTCAGTTCATTGCTATGGACCTAATGGGAAGCAGCACTTCATGGAGGAAGGGTTTGGAGAGGGAGGGTTCTCCCCTCACAGCAGCAAGAAACACAGAGGAAGGGAGGGAGGAACGGGGGCTGCAGAAAGAACATTTCCAGAAGCATGCCATCGTGACCCACCTCTTCCAGTCACTCCCCCCAAGTCCAGTCATACTAGAATGAACTGATTAGGTTACAGGTATCAAACTCCAATCATCTCATCTCTGAATATTCCCGCAGAAACACAGAAGGTTTGTGGGGGACACCTCTTATCCAAATGATAAAACCCCACAAAACCATAAGCAAAATCAAAGAAAGAACAATTAAGGACAATGAAGGGTGAAATTGTTCGATTGGTAACCTAATGTCAGAAAAGAAGATTCTATTTATGCCAACTAGGAATTTCATATTTCATGCAGCAGATTTAATTCTATGAAACACAAGACTGGGATGATATGGAGATTATTGATCAGCAATTGTTCCTTTTGGCTAATGTTTGGGTCACACTCAAGCAAGAGAATGGTTCATGAGAAAAGCATAAGAAAGACATAAAAGGGGTCATTCATTTTAGAGGAGAAAAAACATCTGTTCTCATAATTTCATCACAGATCCTCGTGATTGGACACATTATTATCACATATAAAAATATATTAAATCATATAAAGTTCAGACCTGTTGCATGTTAAATATGAATTTATAAACTTAACAAAATAAAAGAATCTTTCTAAGCATGGACTTCATGCTGTAAAACATTCTATGTGTTTTGAAACTCTAAAATGTATTACAATCAAAATAGTAAGAACAACAATAAATTTGACAGCATAACTAAGCTTTAAGTTTAATATCTAGTTTATTAGTTTATATTTTTTATTAAATTAAGAATGATAAATGAATGAAATTGTGTTGAATTATATATCTTTCAATTAAAGTAAATCAACATTATTTTATATTTCCTCTCAATTTTTTTCCATAAATTGTTTATGTCATCTTCACAATGTACATTCTAAGTCATTATTAGACTGATCCTTAACTCAGTAGTGAGTATGTATCTTTTTTGAACTAAATTATTATTTTTTTTAAAATTTATTTTATTGTAAGCAAATGGGATACATGTTGTTTCTGTTTGTACATGAAGTAACAGCATACCATTTACATATTCATATATTTACATAGACTAATGATGTTTGATTCATTCCATTATTTTTTTCCTCCCCCCACTCCTCCCACTTCTCTTTTCCCTCTATACAGTCCCTCCTTCCTCCATTCTTGACCCCTTCCCTCCCCCCATTATGTGTCATCATCCGCTTATCAGTGAGATCATTTGCCTTTTGGATTTTTGAGATTGGCTTATCTCACTTAACATGATATTCTACAATTTCATCCATTTGCCTGCAAATGGCATAATTTTATTATTCTTTATGGCTGAGTAATATTCCATTGTATATATATACCACAGTTTCTTTATCCATTCATCAATCGAAGGACATCTAGGTTGGTTCCATAGTCTGGCTATTGTGAATTGAGCAGCTACGAACACTGATGTGGCTGTATCTCTGTGGTATGCTGATTTTAAGTCCTTTGGGTATAGGCCAAGGAGTGGGATAGCTGGGTCAAATGGTAGGTCCATTCCAAGTTTTCTAAGGAATCTCCACACTGCTTTCCAGAGTGGCTGCACTAATTTGCAGTCCCACCAGCAATGTATGAGTGTACCTTTCTCCCCACATCCTCTCCAACACCTACTGTTGCTTGTATTCTTGATAATCGCCATTCTAATTGGGGTGAGATGTAATCTTAGGGTGGTTTTGATTTGCATTTCTCTTATTACTAAAGATGGTGAACATTTTTTCATATGTTTGTTGATTGCTTGTAGATCTTCTTCTGTGAAGCGTCTGTTCATATCCTTAGCCCATTTGTTGATTGGGTTATTTGTATTCTTTGTGTAGAGCTTTTTGAGTTCTTTATATATTCTGGAAATTAGTGCTCTATCTGAAGTATAAGTGGCAAAGATATTCTCCTACTCTGTAGGCTCTCTCTTCGCATAGCTGATAGTTTCCTTTGCTGAGAGAAAGCTTTTTAGTTTGAATCTATCCCAGTTATTAATTCTTGCTTTTATTTCTTGTGCTATAGGAGTCCTGTTAAGGAAGTCTGACCCTAAGCCAACAAGATGAAGATTTGGACCTACTTTTTCTTCTATAATCTGCAGGGTCTCTGGTCTGATTTCAAGGTCCTTGATCCATTGTGAGTTGATTTTGGGGCACGGTGAGAGATAGGGTTTTAGTTTCATTCTGTTGCATATGGATTTCCAGTTTTCCCACCACCATTTGTTGAAGAGGCTATCTTTTCTCCATTGCATATTTTTGGCACCATTGTCTAGTATTAGACAATTGTATTTATTTGAGTTTGTGTCTGTGTCCCCTTTTCTGTACCATTGATCTACCTGTCTATTTTGGTGCCAATACCATGCTGTTTTTGTTACTATTACTTTGTAGTATAATTGAAGTCCTGGTATTGCGATACCTCCTATTTCATTCTTCCTGCTAAGGATTGCTTTAGCTATTCTGGGTTTCTTATTCTTCCAGATGAATTTCATGATTGCTTACTCTATTTTTGTAAGGTACATCATTGGGATTTTAATTGAAATTGCACTGAATCTGTATAGCACTTTTGGTAGTATGGCCATTTTGACAATATTAATTCTGCCTATCCAAGAACATGGGAGATCTTTCCATCTTCTAAGGTCTTCCTTAATTTCTTTCTTCAATATTTTGTAGTTTTCATTGTAGAGATCTTTTACCTCTTTGGTTAGATTGATGCCCAAGTGTTTTACTTTTTTTGAGGCTATTGCAAATGGAGTTGTTTTCCTCTTTTCCCTTTCAACTGTTTGGTTGCTTGCATATAAAAATGCTTTAGATTTATGCGTGTTGATTTTATAGCCTGCTATTTTTCTGAATGCATTGATGAGGTCTAGAAGTTTTCTGGAGGAGGTTTTTGGATCCTCTAAATATAGAATCATGTCATTCGCAAATAGTGACAGCTTAAGTTCCTCTTTTCCTATTTGTATCCCTTTAATTTCTTTAGTCTGCCTAATTGCTCTGGCTGGAGTTTTGAGGACAATATTGAATAGAAGTGGTGAAAGAGGACATCCCTGTCTTGTTCCCATTTCTAAAGGAAATGGTTTCAGTTTTTCTCCATTAAAAATGATGTTGGCCATGGGCTTAGCATAAATAGCCTTTACAATGTTCAGGTATATTCCTACTATCCCTTTTTTTTTCTAGTGTTTTGAGCATGAAGGGGTGTTGTATTTTGTCAAACGCTTTTTCTGCATCAATTGAAATAACCATATGGTTCTTTTCCTTAAGACCATTGACATGATGGATTACATTTATTGATTTATGGATGTTGAACCATCCTTGCATTCCAGGAATGAACCCCACTTGATCATGGTGCACAATTGTTCTAATATGTTTTTGGATACAGTTTGCCAATATTTTGTTAAGGATCTTTGCATCTATATTCATCAAGGATATTGGTCTAAAATTTTCTTTCCTTGATGTGTCTTTTCCTGGTTTGGGTATGAGGGTGATATTAGCTTCATGGAGGTTATTGATTGTGTTATTGAGTTCTATGGTTTCTTTGGTTGGATTTTGTTTGGAAGATCTATCTACTGGTGACAGCGCTGCGTTAAAGTCGCCCTGAATTATTGTGTTGTGGTCTATGTGATTCTTGAAATTGAGAAGGATTTGTTTGATGTACAGGGATGCACCATTGTTTGGGTCAAAAATATTTACTATCCTTATGTCTTCCTGATTTACAGTTCCCTTAAGCAGTATGAAATGTCCTTCTTTATCCCTTCTGACTAACTTTGGCTTGAAGTCCACTTTATCTGATATAAGGATGGAAACCCCCGCTTTTTTCCTGAGTCCATGTGAGTGGTAAGTTTTTTTCCCATCCTTTCACCTTTAGTCTGTGGATGTCTTTTTCTATGAGATGAGTCTCTTGCAGGCAGCATATTGTTGGGTCTTTCTTTTTAATCCATTCTGCCAGTCTATGTCTTTTGATTGATGAGTTTAGGCCATTAACATTCAGGGTTATTATTGAGAAATGATTTGTATTTCCAGTCATTTGGTTTATTTTTGGTTTTTAAGTTGGCTTGGTTTCTCCTTTGAGTGGTTTTTCTCTAAGGTAAAAACTTTACATTGTTGTTTTTCATTTCCTCCTCACGGAATATTTTGTTGAGAACATTCTGTAGTGCAGGCTTTCTATTTGTAAATTCTTTTTCTTTTGTTTATCATGGAAGGATTATATTGCATCTCATATCTGAAGGTTAATTTTGGTGGGTATAGGATTCTTGGTTGGCAAACATGTTCTTTCAGAGCTTGAAATATGTTGGTCCAGGCCCTTCTAGCTTTTAGAGTACGGTTTGAGAAGTTGGCTACTATCCATATTGGTCTCCCCCTATATGTAATCTGATGCTTTTTTCTCGCAGCCTTCAAAATCCTGTCTTTATTTTGAATGTTAGGCATTTTCATTATAATGTGCCTTGGTGTGGATCTGTTGTGATTCTGTGCATTTGGTGTTCTGTAAGCCTCTTGTATTTGATTTTCCATTTCATTCTTCAGGTTTGGGAAATTTTCTGATATTATTTTATTGAATAGGTTGTTCATTCCTTTGGTTTTTATCTCTGTGCCTTCCTCAATCCCAATAATTCTTAAATTTGGTCTTTGCATGATGTCCCATAGTTCTTGGAGATTCTGTTCATGATTTCTTACCATCGTCTCTATTTGGGCAACTTTATTTTCAAGATTAAATATTTTGTCTTCACTGTCTGAGGTTCTGTCTTCCAAGTGGTCTAGTCTGTTGGTGATGCTTTCCATTGAGTTTTTTATTTGGTTTATTGTCTCCTTCATTTCAAGGATTTCCATTTGGTTTTTTTTTTTTTTTTTTTGAGAATCTCTATCTCTTTGTTGAAATGATCTTTTGCTTCCTGCACTTGCTCTTTCAGCTTATTGGTATTATCATTCATTGCCTGCATTTGCTCTCTTATCTCATCCTTTGCTTTGTGAATTATCTTAATCATGTATAATCTGAAGTCCTTTTCTGACATTTCTTCTAACATATTGTCATTGGATTCTATTACTATAGAATCTAGATTTGTTTGGATCATTTTCTTCCCTTGTTTTTTCATGTTGTTCATGTGTCTTCCCCTCTATCAGTGCAGATCTGGGGTATTGCAGATTTCCCCCTATAGGCTTATAGTGGCCCTATAGGTTTCCAAAACCCTTTCTTTAAGGGGAGATCAATATTAGCAGTGCCCAATTCAGGCACTATGCAATCCTAGACCAAATAGCCCCTATGGGGACAATAACAAAATTGTCATAACAAACAAAATGAGTTCAAATATTATCTTTGGTAAAAAAAAAAAAAAAAAAAAAAAGGTTTGCAATAAGGTCTGCTAAATTATTATTTTTTATTTATTCTTTTTAGTTATTCACAACAAGATACAGCCTGACATAATCACAAAAGCATGGAACACAGTCTGCTCCCCTTCAATCCCCAGGACTTCTCCCCACCCCCAACTTCCCTCCCTCCACTTCACTGATCTTTTCTCAATTCACAGTAGAGGTCTTTCATTGAATTGATTCCCAAGTATTTTTTTTAAAGACTATTGTGAATGGGGAAGTTTTCTTAATTTCTCTTTCAGAATATTCACCACATATGTATAGAAATTCATTAGATTTATGGGTGTTGATTTTATATTTTGCTACTTCCTTGAGTTCATTTATTAGTTCTAGAAGTTTTCTGGTAGAAATTTTTTGGATTCTCTAAATATAGAATCATTTTATGGGCAAATAATGATAGTTCAAGTTCTTCTTTTCCTATTCATATCCCTTTAATTTCTTTGATCTAAGTCCTCTGACTGGAGTTTCAAGGAAAATGTTGAACAGAAGTGGTGAAATAGAGCATCCCTGTCTTGTTCCAGTTTTTAGAAGAAATGCTTTCAATTTTTCTACATTTAGAATGATGTTGGCTCTGGGCTTAGCATAGATAACTTTTACAATGTTGAGATATATCTCTACTATCCTCAATTTTTCTCGTGTTTTGAAGATGAAAGATCCTGTATTTTGTCAAAAACCTTTTCTGCATCTATTGAGATGATCTTATGATTCTTATCATTGAGTCTGTTGATGTGATGAATTAAGTTTATTGATTTCCATATGTTGAACCAAACTTGCATTCCTGGGATGAACCCCACTTGATTATGGTGCAATATCTTCTTTATCATTTTTTAAATGTTATTTACCAGATTTAGAATTTTTGCATCAATGTTCATCAAAGATTTTGGTCTGAAGTTTTTTTTCTTTGATGTGTCTTTGCCTTGTTTTGGTATCAGGGTGATCCCTGCATATGAAATGAATTTGGCATGTTTCCCTCCTTTTTTGTATCATGGAATACTTTGAGAAATATTGTATTAGTTCCTCTGTAAGTGTCTTGTAGAACTTGGTTGAGAATTCATCTGATCCTGGACTTTTCTTGGTTGGTAGACTTTTGATGGCATCTTCTATTTCATTACTTCAAATTGACCTTTTTAAAATTGTGTATGACCTCTTGATTCAGGTTGAGTAGTTCATATGTTTCTAGAAGTTTGTCAGTGTGTTAAGAGATTTTCTATTTTTTTGGAACACAAATTTTCAAAATAGTTTGTAATTATCTTCTGTATTTCAACAGTGTCTATTGTGATATTTCCTTTTTCATAAGGAATTTTGGTAATTTGAGTTTTCTCTCTCCTTTTCTTCATTAGTGTGGCTATGGTTTATTAATTTTACTTTTTTTTAAAAGAACCAACTTTCTGTTTTGTCAATTTTTTCAATTGTTTATTTTGTTTCAATTTCATTAATTTCAGCTATGATTCAATTATTTCCTATCTTCTGTTTTTGGTGTTGAATTGTTCTTTTTTTAGGGCTTTGAGATGTCATGTTATGTCAGTTAATTGTTGGCTTTTCATTCTTTTAATGAATGAGGTCAATGCAATGAACTTTCTTCTTGGCACTGCCTTCATAGTGTCCCAGAGATTTTGGTATGTTGTTTCAGTATTCTTATTTACCTCTAAGAATTTTTAATTTCCTCTCTGATGTCTTCTGTTATCCATGTTTCACTCAATAGCATACTATTTAGTCTCCAGGTGTTGGAGTAGCTTCTATTTTCTATTTTATCATTGATTTTTAGTTTCATTCCATTATGATCTGATACAAGGCAGGGTAATATCTCTATTTTCTTGTATTTGCTAAGAGTTGCTCGTGGCATAACATATGGTCTATTATATAGAAGGATCCATGTACTACTGTACTCTCTTGTTGATGGGTTGAACATTCTATATATGTCTGTTAAATCTAAGATATTGATTGCATTATTGAGTTCTATAGTTACTTTGTATAGTTTTGTTTGGCAGATCTATCCAGTGATGAGATACATGTGTTAGTCACCCAGTATTATTGTGTTGTGGTCTATTCAACTTCTGAAATTGAAAATTCTTTGTCTGATGTTACAAAGATGCTCCATTGTTTGAGGCATGTATATTTAGGATTGTTATGATTTGTTGAGGTATGATTCCTTTAAATGGTATGAAATGTCCTTCTTCATCTCTTCTGACTAACATTGGTTTGAAGTCAACTTTTCCTGTTATGAGGATGGAAACCCCTGCTTTTTATTCAGGCCATGAGTGTGATATGTTTTTTTCCATTCTTTCACCTTCATCTGTGTATGTCTTTTCCTATGAGATGAGTCTCTTGAAGGCAGCATATTTGGGGTCTTTTTTTTTTAATTCAATCTTCCAATCTGTCTTTTGATTAATGAGATTAGAACATTATCAGGGTTATTATTGAAATATGATTTGTTTTTCTATTTTTTTTTTTTTAAGTTGACTCAGTATCTTCCTTGATTGTCTTTTCTTTTAGTGTAGTTCTTCCCTTTGGTGTCTTTTGTTGTTGTTTTTCATTTCCTCATCATTGAGTATTTTGCTGAGAATATTCTGTAGTGCAGACTTTCTAGTTTTAAATTCTTTTTACTTTTATTTATCATGGAAAGTTTTTATCTCATCATTAAATCTGAAGCTTATGTTTGCTGGATATAAGATTCTTGGTTGGTAACCATTATCTTTCAGAGTTAGTATATGTTTTTCCAAGACCTTCTAGCTTTGAGAGTCTGGTTTGAGAATCTATTGAGATCCAAATTGGTTTCCCCTGTATGTAATCTGATACTTTCCTCTTTAAGATTCTACCTTTATTTGGCATGTTAGGCATTTTCATTTTAATGTCCTTTGGTGTGGGTCTGTTGTAAGTTTGTACATTTTGTGTCCTATAAACCTCTTGTATTTGATTTTTCATTTCATTCTTGAGATTTGGGAAATTTTCTGATATTATTTCATTGAAAAGATTGTGCATTCCTTTGGTTTGTGTCTCTGTACCTTCCTCAATCCCAATAATTCTTAAATTTGGTCTTTTCATGTTATCCCATAATTTTTGGAGGTGCTGTTCATAGTTCCTTACCACTTTCACTGTGTAGTCAGTTTTATTTGCAAGATTATATATTTTGTCTTCATTGTCTGAGGTTCTGTCTTCCAAGTGGTCTAGTCTGTTGGTGATACTTTCTATTGAGTTTTTAATCTGGTTTATTGTTTCATTCATTTCAAAGATTTCTGTTTTTTTTCCTCCTGCATCTCTATCTCTTTATTGAAGTAATCTTTTGTTTCCTGCATTTGCTTTTGTAGCTCTTTATTGAAGTGATCTTTTGTTGTCTGCATTTGCTCTCTTACATCATCCTTCACAGCTCATTTTATTTATGTACATTCTGAATTCCCTCTCTGAAATTTATTCTACTGTGCTGTCAATGAATTCTTTTATTGTGGTATCTTGGTTTGTTTGGGGTAGTTTATTCCCTTGTTTTTCCATGTTGTTCCCATTTCTTCCCCTCTAGCAGTGAGGATTCAGGGTATTAAGGCTTCTACCCTATAGATTTATGAAGTCCCTGCAGGTTTCCAATACCTCATCTTTAAGGGGACATCAATATTAACAGCACCAATGCAAACAATATGCACCTTTAAATCAATTAGCCCCTATTAAGATGTTTACAGTTTTTGCAATAAACAGAGTTGATGTGTTTGATTATTCTCTACCATATAAACAGTAGGTTTGCAATAGTGTCTACAGTTTCTAATGGTGGACAAAAGAGAAGGGGGATGAAGAATGTGTGATGTTTATGGGGCAGGAGATGAGAATATAGAAGTACTAGACCATATAAAGAATGAAAGAGGAATCAGTAGAAGTTGACAGTTAGCAGATGAGAAGAGAGAAAGGGACTCTCAGGTGTATCCAAGCCTGTAAGCACCTTGGAAGTGGTCTTTTGGGTCCTGTTTCTTGCCCTAGATGGAAGCAGTCATGTCCATAGTTGTGGTGGCAGTGGCTGCTATCCTGTAGATACCTTGATATTGGGTTTCTAGTCTCCAGTCACTGTCCCATGATGGAAGCTACCCCAACTAAAGATGGTGGTGGTAGCACCAGAGGTAACACAAGATGGCTGAAGAGGTGACCTAGGATGGAGCCACTCCTTTTCACAGATGGGGCTGTAAGGATATGCAGTGGGGTGGTTTTGGGGCAATCTGTTCAGATATGCAGGGCTGTGGTGAGCCGTTGCCTCCAGGCCCTGTCTGTTGTCCTAGGGCTGGGGGGTTACCATGTTCGGGGGGCTATGGCATTGGCTACAGTGTCCCAAGATGGAGGCTGGCCTGGGGAGTCACGGGGACCACAGCACATGTGCTTTCCTCTGCTCCAGGCAGGCCGCCAGCCAGGGGATGGACACTCTCCTCTCTTCCCATCAATCATTCTTAATAGCTATAATGTGACATATAACAGGCGAAATGTATCATAAATTAATTATTAAAGTAATTGTCAATTTTATATATTTAGGTTGTTTTAAATATTCCCTATTAAAAACAACAAAGCAATGATGATGCTTGTCATGTCTGTCTTTACATGCTTGTGCTATCATTTCCTTGGAATAAACTATGAAATTCTTAATCATTAAGTCTAAAATTATCTAATTTACATTAAAATAAACATTATGATAACTGTAAGAATTTCAAAACAGTGCATGTTAATGATGAAGTATATGTAAAATTACATGTTTTCATCTGCATTTGTACTTAACAGAGAAATACATGAAAGATGATAACTTGGATGTAAGATATTTCAGGAAATATTTTACTGACATACTTTTTTAAAAATTAAACCAGTGTTTTACATTTATAAAATCACACTTAAAAAATTAACTGGCAGTTGGGCATATTGGCACACACATATAATTCCAACAGCATGGTAATCTGAGGCAGGAAGATCACAAGTTCGAAGTCAGCCTCAACAACTTAGTGAGTACTAAGCAACTTAGTAAAACTCTATCTCTAAATAAAACATTAAAAAGACACATGACCTGGATGTGCCTCAGTGGTGTATCAACACTGAGTTCAATTCCTGCTACAAAAAAATAGAAAATTGCACTTGCAACTTGCAGGCTTAGAAAAGCAAAGTTAAGGGAAATGAAACAAAAGAATGGAACAGATAAAAGTAGTTAACATTAGCTCCCTTTTTAAAAAAGACTCAGTGAAGATGCCAAAAAATTTTAAATTCACCAGTATTTAAAATACTTTTCAATATTCTATGTAAAACTATAATGTACTAACAAAAACATAAAAAGACAGAAAGAAAATAAGGAAAAAACTCTAGGAAAGGGTACTCCACTAGAATCTTCTTTGGTAATGGAAATGCTTTCTATTTTCAGTGTCTAAGAAGGTACCCAATTGTTACATAAAGTCATCCAGTACTTTCAATACATTTATTTTAATTAAGGAACTGAATTACAATTTTAATTTAAACATAAACTGTCACTTCTACCTATAAACTATAACATTAGACAATGAAGGCATACAATCAGAAGTATGCCATTAAATTCTAGCTTATCATTGAGCTTTGTGACCTTAGACAAGTTACTTTCCCCTCTCTGCATTTCAGGCTTTTAGTTGTAGATGGACACAATACCTTTATTTTATTTATTTATTTTTAAATGGTACTGGTGCTGAGGAGTGAACCCAGTTCTTCCCACATGCCAGGCGAGCTCTCTACCACTGACCTATGGCTCCAACCTCTGCGTTTCAGTTTAATAGACTTTTATGAAGTTCAAAATTCTTAATCTAAATTTTAAAGAATTCTGTGATCCAGAGTTTTTGGAGTTATCACTTGTTAGTCTATGTTCCCTCATTCCACAAATTTTATTGATTTTTGAAAATGGTTTATATTTTCTACCTGCCTTGATAAAGACTTTCAAGTAGAAGTTGAACAAAACTGAATTTGAATTGACTTAAGATAAAAGCGACTATTTTCTCCTAAGATATCACATTTTATTTGTTATGGTATCCAATTTACCTTAATACAATGGCTCATTTCTAATTTGTAAAATAATCAATATTTTAATGCATGTATTATTTCAAAACTTTACAAAACTGCTTATTTTTTTTTTTCATTTTTAAGTTACACTTGTACCAAAATAGTATGAGGAAATGATTTTGTTTGTTTCTTACACTCTGCTTTCTGGATTGATGAAACAGTTTATTTTTCTCTCAAAAGTAACCCAAATGTAATGTCAAGGAATTAAAGAATAAATTGTTATGTTAGTTGCAATATATGACTATCCTAACTCTAAACAAATGTACAATGTAAACTTGCACTAATATCACTACACTGAAAAATTTTAGTAAAACACTATGAAGTAAGTGGAAAAATACTCCAAGAAGCATAATGTGCTTATTACAAAGTTAAAAACATAGTTAGAAATGAGGCACAATAGTGACCTGTTTATAGTTAAGGAAAGCATTTTAACAGGGAGCACAAGGTTAATGAAGGATTACTGAGGAGGGTCTCTGTAAGCAGAGGGAAAGGGGCATTGGGCAACAGATGGCTAAATGTTCAATGGATATAATTTTCAGATTCTAGCTTTGACTTTGAATGATGAATTTACATTATTAAATTTATTATTTAAATAATTAACCAAGTAAAATGATGTCATTAATATAAAAAAGATAAGCATATGACAACAGTTCAGGATTGTCATTAATAGAAATCCAGAAGAAAACAATCATATTTCATAATATTTACTTGTACTACAATGATTGCTCTTGAGTTTGATTTACTTTCAAATACTCTGCAACCCCATTCTTCCCTTTTCAATTGCTTCTCCTCTACATTCTTTTATACTAGTATTCATTCTTTCGTTCTTTTTAATAATAAGAAATTAAATTTTTCCATGAAGGGATATTTTCTAAGAGCATTTCAATTATAGCCTATCTCCCTCCCTCTTTCCTTGTCTCTCTTTCTGTTGCTTTGGCAAATTTTGTGATGACATGGATGCTGTGTTTTTATTACAAACTCACTGACCTGGAGACTGTTGGTTTTCTACTAAGGATGTGCATTTATCACATACCTTAAAAAAGTGAGGCAGTTTTAAAGGACTTCAAAATAATAAAGTAGTTTTCATTTTTATATCAAAAAATATTTATATCTTTATTCCAATTTGCATTTGACTTTAAATTTGTTGTTTTAGACACTCTTTCTTCATTTAAGAAATTATCCCTCTATCTTCAAGAGTTTTATAAGATACTAAAACATTTTATATGTCTACCTAACTAGCCATAAGATATCATGGCATTTAAACTCATTTAGTTATGATAGCAAATGTAAAAAAAGATGTTTGTTTTTGGACTGCTTTAAACTATATCACTGTGCTTTCAATTTGTAACATAAGCAGTAATGTATGTTCCCATTGATAAAAGTCTACAGAGAAAATAAGATAAGGCATTGGCTGAAATTATAATATTTATCAAAACCAAATTGCATGCCCTTATTTGTTCATTGAGTTTAAATGTTAATGAAATTCTCTCTTTCAAATTATATCCACAAGGCAAATATTAGATAAGACCATGTTTTCAATGATAAAAAAAATGATTGAATTGCTGGTTTTACACTTAATAATCTGGAACAGAGATATAGGTCAATGGGTAGAAAAGAATATTTAAGATATTACTGTTGCTTAGATAAAATGATAGTTCTTTCAAAGAAATAATCAGCTTTGAGCACGTTTGAAAAAAGTGATTTCTTTTCATTCCCAATGCCAACTGAACTGTAAATGCTGACATTTTGAATAAAGGAAAGATGAACATGTGTCTATAAAAAAAAACTTTGCTTATCAAATTGTCCCTTTCCATTGCTTAAACCAAGATCTCAGGATTTTTATATTTTGGAGTGTTCCAGTTTAGCTTTATTCAAATTGTCTGAACAGTTTCAGTAGAACTAAATGCAAGATTCTTGTTATGAATAAAATGGAAATACAGAAACCTCTGCAACCACCAGCCACCAGCTGTTCTCATCCAAAACCACTCGCTGCAAATTTCTGACAGCAGTATGCAAAGACACTGTTCCTGTCTAAATGAATGTATGCTTCCCTGAGAGAGGAAAGCTTAAAAGTGATGCCGGATACTGTTCATATTTTCTTCCATTCTTTTGAAACCTATAAATGAAAATGAAGGAAATTGACTAAAATTTGAACCATCAAACAGGCAAATGGTATAGATGACAGTAGAAAACTTTGAAGTGGAAATCTAATTAATTACATGCTTAACTCCTGAGATTTATACTCGTTATATTCTTATCCAAATATAAAATTTTTTGGTTTTATTACAATCAAAATAAATTTTTACTTTATTCATAATTTATTATTCTATTTTGAGAATATATCAATATTATTTAAAACTATATTTTCTCAAAACATATGCCTAAAACAATTATTGGTGTTTGAATACAAAATGAAATAGGTCTTGTTCTAGGGATAATATAATGATTAATAGGTAAAGTAAAGACTTATGGAATGTCAGAATAAAAGAGTGATAGATACATACTCAGATAAAATTTGTACTGAAATAAATGCATTGGGTTATACTAACAATTATATTGTATTTCCTAAGTGGCATTCTAGTGTATTTACTGATTCTTTTAGACAGACAATAACTTAGATAATTCCCATAATCAACTCAGCCACATGAAAATTTTTAATTTATTTTATTGCAATATCATTATTTGCAGTATTTATAAGACTTAGTTAAGTACAAGTTCATATAATTTTAATTGAATATTATCTACATATTATTCAGAGTCCAAGCAAGAAGATAGATTGATGGATTGGTTGATTGGGTGTGTAGGGGTTCACTCCCGGACTCATGCATGCTAACCATATACTCTATCATTAGCTGCACCACTGACTGTGTCTCTTAAGGATTAAAATGGAGAAATTTTAGTATGCAGCATTATTTGTCCAGTTAAAAGAATTGCTGAGAAGCTAAAAGTGAACTGCAAATCACACCATAAAATAATGGGAATGAGTCACAAATTGCTGCACTAACAAAAGGAGACAGCATGATACTGAAACTCAGGTCTGAAATCACCTTGTAGAAGGTAAAGTGCTATAGGCCTGTCTGGCAGGAGATAGAGCTATCTTGGGAAATGTATTCATAGCAAAGAGAATGGAAACTATTTTCCAGTTTCCTGCCAGTGTTTCTACCTCCAGGAAACCTTGAAGCCATTAACTTGAGAACCAAGGAAACAAACTCTCAGCCTCATGGTAGAGTCTCAGGTTCATGCATTATCTGTTTATCTTCAGAAGAGGCTTAATTGAGTCTAATAATTTATGAAGTGTTTCTATTTTATAAAACATTTCTACTAACCATACATAATTTTACAACTTTGTGTAGCAGATTCCATCAGATAATTATAATAAGTAGTTCTGTTCACATAGTTTAGTTTTCTATCAATCAACATTCATTTTCTTTTTTCCCTTTTTAAATTTTTGTTCTTTTTAGAATATATAACATTAGGATTTATTTTGACAATATTGTAATAGCATGGAATATAATTTGTTCTATTTTGGCTCCCAGTAGTTCCCATTTCCCTCTCCCTCCTTCCCCATTTCCTTCCCTTTACTCTACTGACCTTCCTGCTGTTTATTTAGAGTTTTCTTTTTAATTAGTTTATTGTGGATAAACATGATAGTGATATTCACTGTGGTATATTCATATTTGTTCATAGGAAAATTAAACATTCATTTTCTACTAGAGCTGAGTAATGCAAAGTACGGTTAGCAAATGAAGGTGGCTTCATCTCGAAACCCTTAAGACTGGTGAATTATTTTTTTAATTTACAATTTATTTATAACATAGATTTTAAGCACCATTAGATCTACTGGGTCCTAAATCCTAAGAGGCATGGAATTTTGTATATTACCTAGAATTATTTTAGACCTTCCTTACTCAGGGTTCTCCTTATAAATAGCATCACTATGTGTTCCCTGGTAAATGGATCAGAACAAGGAAAATAAATGTGAAACTTCTTAGCTCTGAAATTCAAAGTAGTTCAACAGCGAATGCAGCAACACGTCCTTCTGGGGAAAATCTGACAATATATAGAATGCAGTTCCCCAGGGAAAATCGCTAATAGTATAAGCACCTAAGTTTATATTTGCCTTATTTTGTTTTTTGCTAATTCTTGCTCAGCAAGTGTAATCAGAATTATATCATCAATGAACAATATCAACAATGAACTAACATGCTTTTCTCTACAATGATCAGGCAACCAAGTGCTTTGTGAATTAAAGTTCAGTAGAAGTCAGAAATGAAACAGGGGAACTATACTGCTATCTTACTGAATAAAAAATAGTTTTATCATCCATTGCATGTGCCATACCCTCTCAGATTAAAAGTTGTATACTAAGTGCCAAGAACCAAGTGGTTTGCTCCAGCAAATATGTAACATTTGAATAGCATCTATAAATATATCAACCATCTGATTAAATTTATAGGAATCCAGATATATTCCCAATTTATCCTGATTTTTTCATGGCCAAAACAACCTAAATTTCAAGCCTTTGAGGGCAGTGCTAATCTCTGAGAAATACCCACGTAAATACTATTGCTGTTTTTCTATATCTGTAGTGACATATTCCTCCATGACCCTTTACTCAATTTTTCTTACCATAAAAGTCCTAATGTTAAAGTTAGGGGATTCAGTGTGGGGATTTTGACAAGAGGTAAACATATGTATATAATTCCTGTACTCATAAAAAGGGAAAATTAACTAACTCTATCATATGTTTGCAAATGTTCTCAAATAAAAGCCTCCTTCTGTCACACAATACCTAAACACTACTCTAACTGGCAAACTGCAACAGTGCTTGATTTCTCCAGATTTAGCAGTAATTTAGAATCTACTTCTGTAGTAGTCCTTAGATATCTGATATCTGGATCCCTAAGTATCTCTTTCTCCAGCACATCATTATCTTGGTCAATAACTGCAGATCCCCTTAGAAGTGGAGGAGAATCTTTCTTAGAGGTGAGGATCTTTCTTAAAGAAACCCAGCCCCATCCCCCTTGGTTAAGGTCTGCAGGTATATAAACCAATGGAATTGGTTAGTTCTAGAAGATGAGTGCTTAGTGATGACTTTCCTGTTAGCGATAACTTTTATCTATGGATCCTATGAAAGTTGTGGTTAGAAGTTGGCCAAGCATCAGACAGAATGTAATGATTTCAGTTTAGCCAATTCATGCCAACTGCTAGTGCTTTTATACTACTTTATCTGCAAGAATCTTTAAAAAACAGATACACATATGGATAGAATGCAGCAGATTCAATGTATATACATAGGAAATATTATTTTCAATAAAGAAAAATAGTAATATTTCTAATAGGAAATATAAGCAACGTACTAGTGGTATCTGAATTTTATCACTAACAGAAAGAATTTTATGATATTAAAATTGCTTCAGATTTTTTTCAAAATGCCCCTTATATTCAACACTACTTCGAAGGCACAGTAGTTGTAAATCTATTTCTCCTTGGTGTTTAATATTTTATTAAGCAAAACATAAACATAATTATATCACATTTTTGAAAGTACACATATAATCATTATATAGTTTCTGCTGTAACCTGTCAAAGTGGTCTTAAGCACACACTTGCATGTGTGCCACACCTGTGTGCTCTTTCACTCTCACACACCAGTTTAGAACCTCTACTTTAATGTGTAACAGTGTAGTTTTATAATCTCAGCATTAGATATCACAGATCACCATTAAATCAAGTCTTTAATTAGACAGAATTATTAAAGACATTCCAAGTGCTTGAGTTGACCCTTTAAAAGTTGTCTCTAAGTGAAGCACAGTCATATCAATAATTTACACTGTGCATTCTGCTTGATATAACAGCTGATGAAACCAGTCATTCCCAAACATACTTCCAAGTTCTTCCCAATTCAAATTGGCCAGATTTCACATACTTTTTGATATATAGGACATCTTCTCTAGAAGAAGACTTTCAATTTTTCCCTTGTGAGCATGATGGAGTTCAACATTCTTAATGAGTTCGAAAGTACTGATTAATGTCATTCTCCCTTTAAATTTTTTAATTTGTTCTAATTTGTTGTGCATGACAGTGAATGCATTTACACATTTTGATAGATCATACACAAATGGAGTGTAATCTCTCATTTTTCTGATTTTACATATTGTAGAATCACATCAGTCATTCAGTCATAAATGTACATTAGTAACAATGTCTGTTTCACTCTATTATCTCTCCTACCCCCATAACCCTTCCCCTTCCTTCACTTCCCTCTACCTGATACATAGTGACTCTATTCCTCCCTATCTCTACCCCCTATTACTGTGAATTAGCAACCGCATATCATAGAAAACATTCAGCCTTTGCTTTTTTGAGTTTGGCTTATTTTACTTAGCATGATATTCTCTGACTTCATCCATTTACCAGCAAATGCCAGAATTTCATTCTTCTTTAAAACTGAGTAATATTCCATCTCATATATATGAGATGGAATATATATATATATATTAGATATCACAGGTATTTATCTATAAATATACATATTAGATATCACACCATATACATATATACATACATACCACATTTTCTTTATTTGGGCATCTAGATTGTTAATGTTATTCTTAAATATTATGATCTTCCCTTTCTGAGAAAACTCCCAATGCTTAAAACAGTTAGTTTCCCCCAGCATGAGAACGCTTCAGCAAAGGAAGCATTCCTAAGACTTCTACCACTTTTGTCTTTACCATCATCTTCTTCTGGATTTCTAGACGTGATTCTTTCTAACTTTTTAAAAATTGAGAGAGGGGATGAAACAGCAAACATGAAAAACTGCTCTTAAAACTTTAAGCATCACACTGGGCACAACATTTTCTTGCTCCTGTACAACAGTCCAATGTTCTAGCTTCTCTGTTTCTCCCATCTTTTTATTTTAAGCAGTTTGTTCAGTGTATTTTTGTGCCTGGGACCTTAACCCTTGTTTGTGCTTCCACTGTGCCACGTGTGATGTTTCACTGTGCTGCGTTTGGTTGGATTTGTTTGCTTATCAAAAATGTAATCACGCTTATTGTTTCCACATTTTTTTATAAAACCTTTGCTGTAGTCTCTGTAGTGTGAATCACCCAAATGAAGGAGTGTAGAGGTGAAAAGTACCTCTGGCATTTTTTCCCTACACTTACATTGACCCATAAAGGAGTGAATGTATAGTGTTTTTCTTTTCAGTGATGTTCCAGAGAAATTATGTGTGCCATATTCTGAGCTATAGTTTAGGCAACCTGTCTTAGCCTATAACTGAATTATACCAGAATGTAAAGAGGAAAATAGGGAGCATCGATAGTTGGTCACTCATGAAGAAATGTGATATTATAACTTGGCTATTGCTCTCTAGGTGTATCCATCAATCAGAGTCCTAAAGCATGGAGTGATTTGGGAAGATCATAAATCCCTAACCATCAGAACTTCACCTTGATGATGCAGGAGCTAAAATGAACGACTTCATAGTGCCTCTAAAGTTCTCAATGACATCTGGTTAAATTTGCTGGAGGGTTAAGAGTAGTCGGGTAACTATAGGAAACTAGACAGTATGCAGAGTTTTTAAAGTTAGAATAAAGTGTTCAAAATAACATTGTCTTTGAAACACCCCTATAATTATCAAGAATACAGAAAATAATATGAGGTTTCACAGAATTATTGAACTTGATATAGATTATAATAAGGGAGTGCTATCTGAATAAGCTATAAAATCAATACCTTCTGGAAAACTTTTGTTTTCTAAAGACAAAAATAACAAGAAACTGAGCCTAACCAAATAAAGAGTTATCCCTTCTGTAAGAGTGCACTGAATCAGTAGCTTCTTAAAATGAAGCTTAGCACTATTGCACAGTAAAATAGACAAAATATGCCTTAAAAATACAGTAAAACTAACAGGAATAAAGGATGTCCTTAGAAACCCTGATGGAGAAAATAAAACTGTGATTTCACTCACTCTCTTTTAGAGAACAGGATGGAAATGTGTAAAGGTACCTAACAAATGTGTTATTTTATATAACAATCTTTGTTTGTGATTATTTAATATAGTATTTAGTAGTAATTAATCAAGGCTTGAACATGTTTCAATAATGTTCAATGGTTTTTGTTTTTTTCTACTTTGATCATGGAAAAGCAACAGTGCATTGCGATAAAAGGCATATAAAACTTTACAATATTTATTGTCCTAGTCCTCCAAAATACACATCCTTATCAAGATGTCATAAAGTATCAAAGGTGAAAAACAGACCAAAATTATGCTAACCATTAGCAGTGTGTTCTAGTTACTAAAATCCATTTTCATATTGTTTTAATCCATTATATCAAATAGATTTCTGTTATTTTGAAGGAAAATATGCTACTGAATTTCTTAATTACAATAAAAAATGGCAACATAAATAAAGCTGGTTTGTCCTTCTGGCTTTCCCACCTTCAGTTTACAAAATGTATAGCTTGGTTTCACTATTTAATTATGGCTAATCTTACAGTTAATTCCAGCAGGTCATATTTGTTTGTTAAAACTGTCAAAGCAATGAATTGACCATACCAGCATATAGTCTTTCTGATTAGCAGCTGCTACACCATTAAATTTCAAGCTCATGTGCTATTCAAAAGTGGCTAGGATAGTTTACCTGACAGGTCAAGGACAAAGATGACCTTATATAGGAGCCACTCTTTCCTTACAATGTTTGTGGCTGTTTTAGTCAGTTTTTTTCCACTGCTGGAACTAAAAGAGTCGACCAGAACAACTGTAGAAGAGAAAAAGTTTATTCGAGGTCATATGATTTCAGAGGTCTTAGTCCATAGAAGGCCAGCTGCATTCCTTGGGATTTGAGGTAAGGCAGAGCATCATGGCAGGAGAGTGTGGCAGAGGGTACCAGTTCACACGGTAATCAGGAAGCAGACAGAGAGAGAGACGCCATTCTCCAGATACAAATTTATAACCCACAGCCACACCCCCATTGAATCTCTTCCTCCAGCCACATGCCACCTGTCTGCATTACCACTCAGTTAATCCCATCAGGGATTAATTTACTGATTAGATTAAGGCTATCACCCCATCATTTCTCCTCCGAACCTTCTAGGAGCGTCTCACACATGAGCTTCACACATTCAAACCATAACAATGACATAAGCATATTAATTATTTCAGTAAAAATATGTTTGTATCAAACAGAAGTCTGTTTTGTTTGTCTTCTCAGAAAACAACTAACATGCTAATATTTAATATGACTGAGAGTGAAAGCTTACTCCAAAGACTTGCTGAAATAATTTCAAATAAAATACAACATATCATGATGGAGAATTGTTTTTTTTTATTCTTTAATTTCAATATTGCTTTATTCCATCTTGTGTGCTACAATCTTGTTATTTTCTCACATTTTGTTATTTATTGCATACATTTCACTTCCCATAAATCTTTCAGAGTTAATTTCTTAGTTTAATCATTTTTCATTTAGCTGCTTATTTTCATATATAGTTTTGTAAAGTTTTAACTTTCTGACATTATACAAACACATATTTTCCTCCAAATATACTTTATCTAGCAAAAGAATTAGGCAAATATAAACTAATTTATCCACACTTGCATAACTTTAAATGCATTTAGCAATAACATTTTTGAGTTTTTAGAAAAATTTCCATAATTAAAATTCTTTGCATCCTGTTTTTTTTTTCTTTCTTTACCTTTTTTTTTTTTTTTTTTTTTTTACCTTTTCCCTATTCTCCTTTTTCCTATTCTTCTTGTTCTCTATGAAGGATAAAAATGACATGTGTGCTGTGGATTTATCTGCTGAGACGCTGAGACAAAGCATCTAGAGAATATTCCATAGGTGCAGTTTGTAATTTGAGTAAATGGTTGCCTAGGTTATCAACTTTAGACCAAGTATATTGTGGATCTTTTTCATTCAATTATGTACTTAAAAAAAATCAAAACAGATATTTTATTTAAACAACAAAGAATTATTAAAGAATAAGAATTATAAATATTTTAACTATGATTTAGAAATTACATATTCAAAATGTACATAAGAATGTTCTGAATGAATTTTAATAAGAATGTTTTTAATATACTAAATTCATCTTCAGGTTTGTGGGAAAACTCACTAAATCCTTTCTAATTTTATGCAATCTTACTTGGTTTTGCCATATTGACATAATATCTGATCAAATAAACCACTCAAATCTGCCTTGTACTAAATAGGCTTTTGTTTATATAACTGAACTTTTAAATAAAAAGACTTAAAATTAACATGCCACTTTGTTAAATATATTTTTAATCAGTATCTACTACCATTAAATGATCCCATATCAAATATAACTTTATCCTTAAAGAAATATATGTACTCTTGAGTGTGTATATTGACCAATACTGTCTTAGTCATCATGAAATCCTTCTAAAAATATCCTTCTAAAACTCTAAGATGATCAGAGGCCTAAATGTTACATGCAAATCTAAAAAAACCTATAAGATAACATAAGAAAAATTCTCGGTAACCTGGACTTTGGCTGTGACTTTTTTGAAAAAAAAAGTAATGATATAAGTTGGTGCCCATTAGCATGGTTCTTATATAAAAGATAGGCAATAACAAGGGCTATGAGTGCATGAAGGAATAAGAAACCTCCTGTATTGTAGTGTGGATATAAAAAGCCCCTTGGCCAAACAGTCTCCCAGTTACTGAGAAGGTTGAACATGGAGTAATCATATTGCTACCTAGAAATAGGTTACTTCTCCCAAGATACATTTGATAAATGTGTTCCTGACTATATACATGAATATTCATCATAGTATAAGTAAGAATAACCAAAAGGTGGAACTACCCCAGATATCCACCTACTGTCCCTTAATAGATAAACAAAATGTGGTGTATCCACACAATGAATTTTATTTGTCAACTCAAAGGAATGAGGTATGTATTGAGTCTACAAAGTGAATAAATCTCATAAACTACATCTTCAGTTAAACAATTCAGTCATAAAAGACCACATGAAGTATAATTTAAATTTTAAGGAAATCTATGGAAATAAAAAGTGGGTTGTCATTTTCTCTGAAGGGAATAGAAGACCCTCAAAGTCTCAACTGAAAATTATATCTTGAAAACTCAGTTGTATTTCAGTTATGTGGATTATTTAAACCATTGATTAACTATGATGGAATTTAGAAATGCAATATATGAGCAACCATTTGATGTCCTTGTGAAAAGAATTTGGTGATGGTAACGTAATTTTGCTTTCTCTACCAGTGTCAGTTCTCAATGTACCAAGCTACTTTGCAATTCAAGTAAAATATGTGATTACTTTTAATCAAATTACTGCTCTAACACAATACCTACAGCTTTCCCTTCTCAGTCACTTAAGTTCCCATCTTTTTTGGTAAGAAGCGTCACATGCCCGGATGTCTTTATTTAACTGTTAAAATTGAAAATGAGATTCATTCTGGCTTCACTTTTTCCTTTAGCTGCTGGACATCCCCCAGAGAAAAAGAACGCTTGTCATATTCAGCTAGAGATAGTAACTTCAAAAAAGCTTTTTGATGATACATTTACCAACAGTTATTAATATTTTTAAATAAATACCTAAATATACTTTCAATTTTTTATAAAAAGTAAAATAATTTTTGCAGTTTCTTTTTCAGTGAACATAAAATTGTTTGACATGATACATTAAAACTGGATTATTCACATGTTGAATATTCTTTTTAGATAATAGTGAGAGCAGCAATGTTTATCTCAATGAATATTTCCCGTGCAGCTCTTGAAAGTTATTCTACAGTCATGCAATTATTTAATATTCAGAGCCATAGCAATTTAAAAGTATACATTTACAATGTCATTAATGTACTATTTGTGATAATGGAGATCACATAAAGTCCCCAATAGTAAGTTAATCAATTTTAGTCATTGAAAATCTCTAATACAAAATATAAGATTAATCATTTGGGTATTTTAGAATACACTGGCGGCAATCAATATACAACCAATTGTACAAACAAACCTTAAAATTGCCAGTAAGGGAGCAGTACACAGAACAAAATTTTAATGGTTTAATACCTATTCATACCTTCAGGGCTCTCTCTTTAATTTTTTTAAGGGTCTGTCTCAGCTAGATGGTATCCTTTTGACTCTGATGTGCTCTTTAGTCCTTACCATTTCTCAAGTATATAAGCTTAGTAACATCGGATGATTTACACACTTAGCCTTTTGGAAGATGAAAGCCATTGAAGTGATTTGTTGGTTTCCTGATTGATTTTGTAATGCCAAAGTGCTTCATCGTTGCTGTTCCCAAGTCAGAATATCTACACTTCCCATTAAGCTCTTGAATCAAAAGGATTAATATGATAGTAGAAAGGGACATATTCCAAAGCAGAAATAAATCAAACTAGAAATCTCCCAAAGCAAAGGGCATGCACTTGCATTGAATAGTCAAAGCAAATTATTAAAAAAAAATCTCTCTGTAAACAAAAAGTAGAAAAATTGTTTCAAAGAAGCACAATTGTAAAGCCTATAAAACTATGCAAATATGTTTTGAGGTGCATTACTAAGTCTGTTCATAAAAACAGTACAATTCAATTTTGAATAAATAAAAACAATTTAACAGAAGCAGTAAATCAATTTTTAGTCTATTAACAACAGAATAGTTATTAATGGGTTTCATCCTTCAAAAGACAGTGTAGACACAGAACCTATCACATTTGGTCACTTAGATTATTTCCCATTTCTATCAACCGAATAGGAACCATTAAAATTTAAACATTCTATGCACATAACTGCTTAGAACGAGCATTTGTATGAGTAGTAACATGATTAATTTTATGTCATTTGCACTCACACAATAATTTCACATATAATCATTTAAAAATAGATTACCCACTGTTAACTGTATTATAATAACTGGAATTAAGCTATGGCAATTACCTCCATTAAAAGTAACTTATTGACTTGTTCTGATTGTTCTTTGGACATCAAGATTCCTAATCTCCAATATAGGTTGCAATTATACTTTTGTATTCATATGTTTTGTAGACATGACAGATAAATTTAGCATGGATTGAACAAGACCTGTAGAAATCCCGAAACTTAAAGAGCCATAATATTACATATCATTAGGCAGTTATCAGTTTTGAGTAGCAACTAAAAACTACAGGCTTCACAAACAATATTAAATGTTATTTGTTATATGACACCACCTTATAAACTTTCTGTAGCTGTACTTTTACATGCTTTGAACTAGTGGGAAATAGGACTTCAATGAATATACTGTTTAGTAAGCAATAAAAGGTAGGTTAATCAAAGTCACATAGGCAAGCTTACTATAGAATTACTCAAGACAATGTATAGAAATGTCTTAAATGTGTGTAGCCATTACAGTTCTCTAAAGAAATAAAACCAATATCTGAGTGCATGTGTGTATGTGTGTGCTTTATCTTTCAATCTATCTATCTATCTATCTATCTATTTATCTATCTATATCTGAATTTCTGGGCCCTTACAATGCAGTTGAGCCCTTCAAACTATAATAGGTTTCTGGCATTTTAAGCCAACTTTGTAGTATTCAATTACAAAAGCTCTAGAAAATCAATATGATGTGGTACAGAATTAATCAATGCAGTCAAAGAATATCAGACAACCCTGCATACAAATGCTTATATAATTCATGCAAATATATCAAAATATATTTATGTATAATATAAAGACACATATTATGATGTGTCTGAAAAAAAAGATAAATGTCTCCTCAAAGAAAGATTTGCTTAGTCAAACACACCTCCTTTTTTTAAAAATTTTTTTAATGTAAACAAATGGGATACATGTTGTTTCTCTGTTTGTCCATGGAGTAAAGGCATACCATTTGTGTAATCATAAATTTACATAGGGTAATGTTGTTTGATTCATTCTGTTATATTTCCCTTCCCCCCCACCCCTCCATCCCTCTTTACCCTCTATATAGTCCTTCCTTCCTCCATTCTTGCCCCCCTCCCACCCCCCACTATGTGTCATCATCCACTTATCAGTGGGATCATTCATCCTTTGGTTTTTTGAGATTGGCTTATCTCACTTAGCATGATATTCTCCAATTTCATCCATTGGCCTGCAAATGCCATAATTTTATCATTCTTTATGGCTGAGTAATATTCCACTGTATATAAATGCCACAGTTTCTTTATCCATTCATCAACTGAAGGGCATCTAGGTTGGTTCCACAATCTGGCTATTGTGAATTGAGCAGCTATGAACATTGATGTGGCTGTATCTCAGTAGTATGCTGATTTTAAGTCCTTTGGGAGGACTTAGGCCAAGGAGTGGGATAGCTGGGTCAAATGGTGGTTCCATTCCAAGCTTTCTGAGGAATCTCCACACTGCTTTCCAGAGTGGCTGCACTAATTTGCAACCCCACCAGCAATGTATGAGGGTACCTTTTTCCCCACATCCTCACCAACACCTCCTTATTATACCTATGGTTTAGAGATTTTGATGGTTTGGAGATTTTGATTGGATTGAAAAAGCCCAGATATTTGGTCAAGCATTATTCTGGCATTTCTATCAGGGTGTTGTAAAGTGAGATTAACATTTTAATCCATAGACTGAAGCAGATTGTCCTACATAATGTGTGTGGACACCAACCAATCAATTGAAGGCTTGAATAGACCCAAGCTACCAACATTTGAGAAAAGAAAAATTTTCAGCACACTTCTTCCAAACTTCATCTAACACATCAGCTGACCTGTGTCTCCAGCCCAGAAGCCCAAACTGCACCTTTGAACTTGCCAGTTTTCCTAATGAAGTGAGCCAGTTCTTTATAAGTGATGCTCCTTCTTCAATAGACACATAGACAGATAAACACACAAACACACACATTGGTTTTATTTTTCTACAGAACCCTAACTAATAGAGATGTTTAAGTCTATTTTTTATACATTGATTTTGAGTAGTTCTATAGTAAGTTTACTCTAGTTAATTTACATTGTAACTGTATCTGCAAAAATCCTATTTTCTATTAAGGTCATATTGAGAGGTACCAGACATGAGGACTTCAACATATTTTTAGGAGGACACAATTTAACTTGTAATGTGACTCAAGAAGCCTTCTTCATGTTAGTAGAGGCATTCCACAGGTTTCAGATTTGGGGGCATTCTGGATTTCATATTTTTGGATGAAGGATTTTCAACTATGTCTATACAAATATACCAAAATCTAAAATAGGAAACCCTTCTTCCTCAAGCATTTTGGACAATGAATAATCAACCTATAATGACATGATTTTGATTTTAAATATCAACATTATGATCTTTTCCCTGAGGTAATGTATAAAGTTATTTTTAAAATTTAACACTTTTAACTGCTATTAAAGTTTTGACTATAGTTAAGATAAGAACAATGCTATAATGTAAACTATGGGAAAACTAAGATTTTCAAGTCTGATTTAATTCATTAATTAATTAAGTCTGATTTTATATTTCAGCAATCAATGTACATAACTTTATACCTGAATATTAGAGATATGATATAATCTTAAATGGGACAGAAGACATGAAAGCAACAAGAACAAATGAAATGGAGAAGATCGATTTTTGTAGGGAATATTTTACAGATGAGAGTTAACAAGCATGCCGCTTAATGATTTTAATAAATGTCAAATAAATTTGTAAAAGTCAATGACTTTCCTTTTAGTAGTATGTGGTTACATTCATTTGAAATTTTTAAAAATTAAAATTCTATATTTTTATAAGATATCTGTAACTAACCCTAAACTAGTTAAACTGAAAGGCTCCTTCTCTCCCAGAGCCAGTGGGTGCACATGACTGTTTTCTGCCTCCTTCTGGTCTATACTAAATTCCCTTGTGACTGCATGCCTTCATTCACCAAGATCAAACCAAATTTTGATCTGCAAGAATAAGAAACCAATTGAACTATGTAGTCATATTTTAATTTCTATAGTGTTTATGATTCCTTATTGAATTTAAATTTAAATGACCCAAGACTGAACATAATGTTTGATTGCTTGCCTAATTCATTCAGTTTCAATTAAATATTGCTTTTCTTTGACAAAAATGGTTGATCTGAGATTCATATCCAGGCTCCTAACCTCAGAATGAGAACTACAGTGTATGCAAAGCTTAATCACAATTAATTATGTGTGGATGTGATTTTATGTGTGTGTATTTTGGTTTTATATGAAATATATATTATGTATAAAACACAAAGGTTTATGAAAAATGCACACACATTTTTATCTGCAACAAACATTTATATAAAGTATATCTTATGACAATATCAATAACCATAGCTGAAGTGATTCAGATTTGCTGTTTACTATGAAACAGAAAACATCAGGAGGGCTGGGTTGCAGCTCAGTGGTAGAGCACTTGCCTAGCACATGTGAGGCACTGAGTTTTATCCTCAGCACCACATAAAAATAAATCAATAAAATAAAGGTATTGTGTCTATTTACAAGTAAAAAAAAATTAAAAAGCATTGGGAAATTATAAATATACATATGACATTGAAATAACCTGATGTCAATATAAACTTGTTAAATACTATCAACTTAACAAAACTAAAAAGAACTAGTTTATGAACCTGTGTTGGGTAGTAGTAAGAATATACTTATTATCAGTGAAGATACGAGCTTCAGTGATTCACTGTTGGAAAAGCATGGCAATAACTGACTAAAGTTTTTTTCCGAAGGAGGTGAGGCACTTATGGGGGTCAGATCAGTATATTTAGATAGGAAGTTGAATAAAATCACATCAATCTGAAGGCTAAGTGTGAATAGACATTGATTTTAAATAAGATGTTAGTGTCTTGCAATACTTCTGATAATCCACATTAAGAATAAAAATAGGAAATAATTCTGAATGAAATTATTGTATGTGCAATAGGGAATTCATAAAGTGATTCATATTGAATGATGTTCAGTCAAAAATATTTAAAGTGCTGTTTTGAAAATGTCACTATTCTTGCCCTCACAAATGAACATATTCAGACTCAGCAAAGATCATGGTACTTCATCTGTGAAAATAAATCCTTTTACTGTTTCAATTCAGCAATCGTTCACAGTGTTCTCTATAAAAGCAATCAATGAAGTTTCTCACTTTATTGGCTGGAAATATAAATATAATGGAGTGGCAGAAAGGAAACACTCTTTGAGGTACTTATTAAACCATGATATTAACTATTTCTTAGTCATTTTCTCTGTCACCAAATTTTCCCAGATTATTCAGTGATAATGTACATGATTAGTTTCTATCTTTTCTTTTTTTAATTTTAAAAATCTATTAACAATTTTTCTTAATCTATTAACTATTTTTGTAATATATATATTACATATATATATATATATATATGTAATATATATATTATGGAGTGATGAGGTTTGGTTCCAGTGCCTCACACACTCAGCGCTCTCCCCTGAGCCACAACACCGGTCCTCATATTCTTTCTTCAAACAAGATACCTTATAAAGGGCTGGGGATATAGCTCAGTTGGTAGAGTGTTTGCCTCATAAGCACAAGGCCCTGGGTTCGAATCCCCAGCACCACCCCCCCCAAAAAGATACTGTGGCAGGCGTAACCCGGGCCCAGGGTTATGCCAGGAGCATCTAAAGATGGCGACTGGCAGAGAGCAAATGGCGTCCTAATTATGCCTGGTGAACGGCAGGACACGTTTACCATTGGCTGTATGACAATCAGTTCAGCCGCCTGGCCGTGTGGACAGATATACTTTACATGTATGCTGGAGCCAGTGATCACTTGACCTTTAACAGGATTGGGTGGACATATCTGGTTACAATTGCTTATGCATGAGACTGCTGATATATTGAGGGTGTTATTTGAATAAACGGGAAGCTGCTTCATGAACCTCTGAAGTGTATGTGTCTTCTGTCCCGCTGGTCGGGCCATACTGGAGAAGCGGTGCCCAACCGCTTAGAGCAAGCCAGGCAAAGAAGCCAAGGTTTTTCGTAAGCCGAGCCGCTTGGAGCAGCCCCAGCGGCAAGCGGCGGTTTTCAGTAAGATACCTTATAAATAAAAACAGCAAAGCACATACTTCCTTTTGCTGAGTGATGTCTGCAAGGCCTCTAAATGCCCCTGACTTTGAGCTGTCTTATTGAGGCTCTTCCCTTTTTTTCTATGCATAGACTTTCCAGTGATATTTAAAAAATCTTTCTATGTGAAACCATAAGTTTTATCATAAATTCCAAAATCATAGGCATTCAAATTTTCTATTTTATAGTTTTATTAATATTCGTGATTTCTTTCCAGTTCTTCATTACATTTAGTGCTTTGGCATGTACAGAAGTAGAGGTTTCGTAGTGTCATTTCGCTTTCGTTCTCTATTAGGAGGCCGGGGAATGACCAAGGAATAACTCTCAGAACACAGGCTCCTCATTTCATGATGCTTCCCCCTCGGAGTTGCGCTGCTTTGCCTTTTCATTCAATTTCTCATCATTCTCCAAATGTTATGTAATAGAAAACATTAATTTGAAAAATCAGTATCAGTTGAACTGTCTTTTACTGTTTTATATTTTTATGTTTGTTTTGCTTTTATTTGAAGCTGAATTACTTTTGTTATTTAAAATTATGCTTTAAATGAGCTTCACTTTAGCATTTTATTGTAGAATATATGATCCTCAAGCTGATGACTAAACATAAACTCTCTTTATAAGCAGTATAATCAGGATGCATAATATGTAAGTTTGGTACAATCTGTTTCAACCAATAACCCTACTGAAATTGTAAGTTAACAACTTTAGAAAGAAGTTAAACACTTATGATATATTTGTATAGAACATGATTGTTAAACGAAAGACTTCTATGTCCTGGATAAAAGAAAACACTGCTATTCCTGAATATGAAATATCATGTGGACTCAAGGGGAATATTATAAATGTTCTTTAATTGTGTTAAAGCCAGGGATATAATAAAAACAAATTTGCTCCTGTTTTCACTCCATTTTTCCCGGTACAGTAATAACAATAGGTGATCCCAAAATACGTTGAGCTACAGAAAAGCAATCTCACAACAGTGACTCTAATCTTCCAATATTATCTCAGGCCAGCCTCATTTCACTGTTTTAGCCAATGCAATATTATGTTGCTTCCTACTTATAAAAGAACATTGTACCTTTCATTTACATTAACTCAACAGTAAAACAGCAGATTTATATTTATTCCTCTTGAGAGAAAAATACTTTGTCTTCAAAAGTGTTTTTTAAAAAACTTCCCCCAATTTATCACACAATTATAAATTTTGAAACACTCTGCTTAGTTCAATCTTTAAATAACTTGAGAAATGACGACACACGTTTTAAAACATAAAAGAGTTTAATATTGTCCCTTAATTAACACCAAACAAATTGAGAACAACCCCATGAAGAAATAGAATGTTGGGAGAAAGGTGAACCATAGATAGATCAGTTTAAAACCACTGAGTAGCCAGGCAGAGTTGCTCGCACTTGTAATTCCAGTGTCTGGGGTGCCTCAGGCAGGAGGATCTCAAGCTCAAAGCCAGCCTCAGCTACAGTGAGGCACTAAGCAACTCAGTGAGACCCTTTCTCTAAATAAAATACAAAATAGGGCTGGGGATGTGGCTCAGTGTTTAGTCCCTGAATTTAATCCCTGGTACACCCCCACTCCCTGCAAAATAAAAGCATTTAGTCATCTAATTATTTTTTGAAATCATGTTTTTATAGAAATCATGAAACTCTAGAACCACATTTGCAGAATTAAAGAGAATCTCTCAATGCAATATGAGAGTTAAAGAAGAAGTTAAAATTGATAGTTGGCCTAACTTCATTTCTCTTAAATTCCTCTATATCCAGTGTGCCTTTCTGTAGTGTGAGTGGTTAAAGTCACTTCTCAGTTAAAACAGTATTCCATGCTTTAAAAAATCTGTTTTTAAAGTCTAATTTGCAGTCCATAATCCTAATGTACTCATCGAATAGTCATTTTTCATGCAGTAATTCATTCATTCTTTTTAGCTATACATGATAGTGGTGTATAATTTGGCATACTTATACAAACATGGAGTACATCCTTATAATTAGGCTTGCCGTTGAGATTGTCCATGATGTGGAGATTCACTGTAGTGTATATCTGTACATTTCACTCTCTTTCCTATTCCTGTCTCCCCTCCCTTCCTTTCATTCCTCTTTGTCTCATGTACTGTACCATTCTTTTTTATGGTTGAGTAATATTCCATTTTGTGTATATATCACGATTTCTTTACCAATTCTCTGTTGAAGGGCACCTAGGTGTTTGCATAGCTTACCTATTGTGAATCGAGCTGCTGTAAATATTGATGTAACTGCATCACTGTAGTAGCCTGTTTTTAAGTCTTCTGGGTATATACCAAGGAGTGGGATAATTGGATCAAATGGCAATCTATCCCAAGTTTTCTGAGGAATCTCTATAGAGTCGTTGAACCAATTTTCTGTCTCACCAGCAATGTACAAGTGTACCCTTTCCCCCACAAACTCGCCAACATCTATTGTTACTTGTATTCTTTATAATTGCCATTCTTACTGAAGCAAGATGTAACCTCAGTGTTTTAATTTGCATTTCTCTGATTGGGAGAGGTGTTGAACATTTTTTCATATATTTGTTGACGATTTGTTTTAGTCAGCTTTTTTGCTGCTGTGACTAAAAGATCTGACCTGAAAAATTTTAAAGGAGGAAAGGTTTATTTGAGGGCTCACGATTTCAGAGGTCTTAGTCCAAAGAAGGCTAGCTCTATTCCTCCAGGCTCAGGGTGAGGCTGAACACCATGGTGGAAGAGTGTGGCAGAGGAAAGCAGCTCACATCACCAGGAAGCGGAGAAAGACAGAGAGTCTGCACTCTCCAGATACTAAATATATACCCCGAAGTCAGCTTCAATTCCTATTTCCTCCAGCCACACCCTACCTCTTCGGTTACCACTCAGTTAATCCCTGTCAGGGGATTAATTCACTGATTGGGTTAAGACTCTTCCAACCCAATCATTTCTCCTCTGAACCTTCCTGCATTGTATCACACATAAGATTTTGGGGGACACCTCACACCCAAACCATAACACCATTCATATTTCTTCTGTAAAGTGTCTGTTTGGTTCCTTTGCCCATTTGTTGATTGGGTCATTTGTTTTCTTGGTGTTAAGTTTTTTGAGTTCTTTATGTGTCCTGGAGATTAATGCTGGGAGTTGTAGGTGGCAAACATTTTCTCCCATTTTGTAGGCTCTCTTAGTATTCTTGATTGTTTCCTTTGCTGAGAAAAAGCTTTCCTTCTTCCATTTATTGAATCTTGAATTTACTTCTTGCACTTTAGGACTCTTATTGAGGAATTCATTTCCTAAGCAGACATCATTTGTTTTTCATATATTCATAGATTTGAGAAACTATTATACTTTCACTTACAACCATGGTCCTGTAAATATTATCTAGTTATTACTGATTTTGAAAGATCTAACCTTCTGAATGACAACCATTCTTTGTAATGTTTGTGAGACTGAAGAATTACACAAATTATTCAACCTTACTTCAAGATGATATTTTCATTTTACAAGCTTCTCCATTAGGTGATATGGTCATTGATGTATAGTCAAAGAGAACATACAGAAATATCAGTTCAATGCTTCCAGAGAAATTGAGTCATGGACATCACATTTACCCTTTCAACTGAAAGAACCTAAAAATGTGCCAACACACGATGTTTGAAACGTATGAACCAAATGATCTGCACGTTATTTGCAATCAGATGGTTAAGGAGAGTGATCTCTGAACATGAGGAAACAAATGAGCCAAGATCTTTGATTTCCTCTGATTATTTCCTGGAGTTCTCAGGTTTAGATTCAAAGAATGGAAGACTTTAAGTTGAGGAGAAGGATCTGTGAGTCTGTCAAGACCAAGGTGTCACTAATTAACAAGACAGAATACTGAAGACACAGTTACAGAAACATTTAAAAGAAAGCCCCTCAAAAATAAATCAAGATACCAAAGATCAGGGAAAGAACTTCTCAAAAGCATTAGTGGAAAGATTGTTCAAGATTTTCCCAGACAGTTGAACAGCGTCCATTCTCACCAGCAAGGCTGGCAACTCTCAAGACTGACGAGACTGAATAAAGAACTGTGTGCAGGAGTGACTGTCAGCAGTGGAAGCATCAACTCTGGAAATGGCACTGCTGTGGTCCTCTGCAGTAAATATCAACAAGAAGACTCAACGGTGTCAATACAGTTCCAAGTGACTACTGAATCCCAGGGATTCAGGAGAAACCTCAAACACAAAAATGTTCATCATAATTCACTCAACTGAAATTGACCTAGAAATCACATAAAAGTTAAAGTTGACAGAAGAGAAAATTAAACAGAATTATCACTGCATTAAAAAGTAGAGACATGGAATATGTATTAAAAATCTAATTTCTAGACATAAAATGATAATGTGTGAAATTAAACAATAGCATTAATGACTACGAATACTATGAAAGCAAACATGAGTAAACTTGAAGACATAGCAATAGGGAGTCTCCAGTTGTATGCTTCTGTTTACATGAAGGACTAGAAAATGCAATAGATGAGGCAGGGACGGTAAGGGGTGTGAAGGAGTGATTACAAAGAGCACAGGAAATATCTGGTAGTGATAAACCTATTGAATACCTTCAATGTGATTATGACAAGCAAAGGAAAATGCCCTTATGTCAGTACTTATCCAATCACACACCTTAAATGAATGTGTGTTATTCTATGCTGAGGGTACCTCAATGCATTTATTTATTTATTTAATCATTTATTCATTCTTTCTTTCATGTTTGAAGTGTGGCTGTTTGAACCCAGGGCCTTGCATATATAGTCTACCACTAACCTACAATCCTCAACCGGTTTAGATTTTTTAAAGGCAGTTATAATCCCATGCAATAAGTGTTAAGGAGGTTGTCAGATAATGAGAGAACAACATAAGCAATACGACACAGCAAGTCATGTTGAATAATGTCTTGGTTGAAAAAAGATTCCTAAGACAAAACACATTTAATCAGAATAATAATATTCTAAAGAAGTTGATTCTGAGTGAGCATGACATGAGGAAAATTCACAAGAGTGGGTAGAGAAAAATCACATTTAATACGAGAAATCTGCTCCTCAAAATAGAAGTCTAATTTTCTATGACAATTGTATGAGGATGATAGGTACAGTATGCTATGGTTCACATATGGTAGGAGTGTGCTTCCCAAGATTTCTTGTGTTGAGATTTAATCATCATTGTGAGGAATTAAGAGATGGAAACAATTGGAGTTATTAAGACTCGATGAGGTCATTAGCCTGGAGCCCCAGTGACTGAATCCTGGTGGCTTTAGAAGAAGAGGGAGAGAGACCACACCCCCCACACATGCACTGTCTTTTGCCATGTGATGCTTTGTTCTGCTTCAGAATTCTGCCAGCAAGGAAACCACCTCCAGATGTGGTCTCATTCTTGGACCTCCAGAACTGTGAGCCACAGTCAACCTCTTTTCTTTATGACCTCACAAATTGTCTGGGGTATTGTGTTATTAGCAACAGAAAAACAAAACAAAACTGTATTTTACTGACTAAATATCACTGTTTTGTACAGTAGTGTGATTGCTCAGGTAGATTATCTTTGGAAATGCATGATGTTTGAGATTTATTGTCTTTTCTTACTTTTTGTTTGCTTATTAATGTTTAGTTGATTTTACTATATAGAAGAATGTACAGTTTTATAAATAAAGCATAAGCTGAATTTATCCAAAGGGCAGTCATTAGACCATAAAGGTCTATACGTAGAACTCTCCTGATTAGGTGTAGATTTCTGTAACAGCATTATGAAGAGTACAATTTGGGAAACAAGACAGGATTTAGGGAAATTAACCAAAAAACTGTTGCTATAATACAAATGAAAGATGACAAAGGCATTGATAGAACATCTGGAGAGAAATGGACAGATTCAAGAGATTTGTTTGCAGTCTATGTGGGAATTATAAAGAGGGTATTTAAAATGTACATGATTTGGAGAAACTTTTAGCACCTAGACAGTGCCTAATTCAGAGAAGGTGGTCAATAAATATTAAAAGATTTGGTATACCTTCACTTAAGTGAAGAAGCAAGGAGAAATATCAAGCATCATCATGGAATTATACCAAATTTAATTTTAGACTCAGTAAGCTTGTGGTGCACAAGGGGACTGTGCAATGTGACATTCAGGTCTGTAACTCAAGAATGAGCATTGTGTTGAAGATATAGTATGGGATTATGGAATTAATTATCATAAAGATGCTAGCTGTAAAATTTCATTCATGGAAAATAAAGCACTTGTCTAGAGAAATGTGTATAATTAAGTACACCAAGAATCAAGTGAAAAGCAATATGGAACAATTTCAAGTACCGAGAGGGAGATTATAGTGGGATATTAACATTTGAAGGTAGATATTTACATAACTTCAGAAATACCTATTTTCTTCCTTATTCGTTCCTTCCTTCTTTGTTCTTTCCTTCCTTTTTTTTTTTCTTTCTTCTTTTCACTTTTCATCAGTTCAATACATAAGTATTAGACACTCACATTTTCAAAGTACTGAACACTGGGGATTCTGGAGACGCATTACATAGTTTATGCCATTGCTAATATACTCATTTATTTAGTAAATATTTGTTATCACTGTTCATCCTCCCACTATTTTATAGTAACCACTGGTAGAGCGGTGAAAAGCGTAAACATCCTCCATTCTCTTGTGTAGCTAAAATAGGGGAGGGGACAGAAAATAAGCAGAAAAAAATAACTAAGGAAGATATAGGTATATACACACATAGGTAACATACATATACAAACATATATATAGATAAAACTCAAGAATATAAATAAATGCTAAAATACCTAAAACAGATTGGTTCAAATATATGTGTGTGTATACATGTACATTTGTATACACATAGCATACACACAGATATATATATATAAATAATTAAATGAGATGGGAAGAGTTTTATACATACACATATATACAGTTGATACATATCTCATATACATATGAAAACATTTGAAAAATTCATAGCCATGGAAATCTTCCTTTGGACTAACATAAAATAAATGACATTATTCAACACTACTTGGAACAGGTTTAAAAGATATAATGCATTTTTCCCACACTATCCGCAGTACAATGTCCTCAAAGGAGCATGGGTCTTTTAATAAGACTAAACTTATACTTGGTTTTTGGACAAATTTAATAAGATTTCTAAACTTCAGTATGGCTAGCATGTAAACACAAGCTGCAAAAATGTGCCTGAAAGGAATATTGTAAGATGTAAATGGCTGAACAAGTGGGGAAGGTGAAATTGCTCAATGACAGCCAACCTTAAGGTAATAGATGCTAGCTCCTACCTTCCAAAAGAATGTATAACTGTACAAACTCAGAGTATTTCCATATAGTTTTATCAATAGCTAATTACCATCTTTAGATAGATACATGCAAGAAAAAAAATGATGAAGTCTTACCTAAGATATTTGTTTTAAGTGAAACTTTCTTCAGTTTGGGATAATTGCATTTTGCTCACTTAGAATAAGGTATCTTATCATCACTCAATGACCTGTTATAAGAAACTAACTCCAAAACTATTGCTAATAAGTGTTATAATCTTTATTCAAACTCTATGGTTTCCTTTTAGGGCATGTTACTACTTCTTTTGACCAGACAAAGGAAGTTAAGACAATCTGATTCTTCAGTAAGAAATGTCAGTAAAGGATTAATGATCACAGTACTCTTTAATTGTCAACCACAAGGTAAACACAGAAATATAAAATGATAATTTAAGATTGATGTCCTCCAGATTTTCTACTTTGTTGGAGTATAGATTTTCAAAATAGCTTCTAATTATGTTTTATATTTCACTCGTGTTTGCAGTGATATTTCCTTGTTCATTCCGAATTTTAGTAATTTGAATTTTCTCTCTCCTTCTCTTTGTTAGTTTGGCTAAGGGTTTACCAATTTCATTTATTTTTTCAAAGAACCAAGTATTTATTTTGTCAATTTTTTCAATTGTTTCTTTTCTTTCAATTTCATTGATTTCAGCTCTGATTTTAATTATTTCCTGTCTTCTAGTTTTGGTGTTGCTCTGTTCTTCTTTTACTAGGGCTTTGAGCTGTAGCATTAGGTTGTTTATTTATTGATTTTTTTCTTCTTTTATTGAATGTGCTCCATGAAATAAATTTCCTCTAACAACTGCTTTCATAGTGTCCCAGAGATTTTGATATGATGTATCTTTGTTCTCGTTTACCTCTAAGAATTTTTTTATTTCCACCCTGATGTCTTCTGTTATCCTTTCATCATTCAATATTATATTATTTAATCTCCAGGTGTTGGAGTAGTTTCTGTTTTTTACTCTGTCATTTATTTCTAAGTTCAATCCATTATGATCTGATAGAATACAAGGTAGTATCTCTAGCTTCTTGTATTTGCTAACAGTAGCTTTGTGGCATAATATACGGATATTTTAGAGAAGGATCCATGTGCTGCTGAGAAGAAACTGTAATGGTTCTTGGTTAGATGGTATATTCTATAAATGTCTGTTAAGTCTAAATTATTGGTTGTGTATTAAAATCTATGTTTTCTTTGTTTAATTTTTGTTTGGAAGATCTGTCCAGTGGGGAGAGAGGTGTGTTAAAGTCACCTCATATTACTGTGTTGTGCTCTATTTGATTCCTGGAATTGAGAAGGATTTGTTTGACGTACATGGACAAGTCACTGTTTGGGGGCAAAGGTATTTACGATTGTTATGTCTTGCTGATTTATGCTTCCCTTAAGCAGTATGAAATGTCCTTCTTTATCCTTTCTGACTAACTTTGGCTTGAAGTCCACATTATCTGATATAAGGATGGATACTCCGAATTTTTTGCTGAGTCCACGTTCATGGTATGTTTTTTCCAATCTTTTCACCTTCATTCTGTGGGTATCTCTTTCTACAAGATGAGTCTCTTGCACGTAGCATATTGTTGGATCTTTCTCTTTAATCCAATTGGCCAGTCTATGTCTTTTGATCGATGAGTTCAGGCCATTAACATTCAGGGTTATTTTTGAGATATGATTTGTATTCAAGGTCATTTGGCTCATTTTTGTTTTTAGACATGACTTGGTTTCTCCTTTATTTGGCTATTCCTTTATGGTACTTCCTCCCTTTGCTGATTTTCGTTGTTGTTTTTCATCTCTTCCTCATGGAATATTTTGCTGAGAATGTTTTGCAGTGCTGGCTTTCTTTTTGTAAATTCTTTTAGCTTTTGTTTATCATGGAAGGATTTTATTTTATCATCAAACCAGAAGGTAAATTTTGCTGGGTATATCATTCTTGGTTGGCAGACATCAACAGGTTTGTAGAGACATATGAATTACCTAAACTGAACCAGGAGGACATACACAACTGAAATAGATCAATTTCAGGTAATGAAATAGAAGAAGTCATCAAAAACCTATACAAATATCAGCAGATTTCTCAATACAGACCCTAAAAGCAAGAAGGACCTGGAACAATATATTTCAAGCTCTGAAAGAACATGGATGCCAACAAAGAATCTTATACCCAGAAAAACTTTCAGATTTGATGATGAAATAAAATCTTGCCATTATAAACAAAATTCAAAAGAATTTACAAGTAGAAAACCTGAACTAGCAGAACTGTCTCAGCAAAATATTTCAATCAGAGGAAGTGAAAAACAACAATATAATTCAGCAAAGGGAGGAACAACCCCATAGGAAATGCCAATCAAAGGGGAAACCAAGTCAAGTTAAAAACCAAAAATAAGTCAAAATGACCAGGAATACAAACCATATCACAATAGTAACCCTGACTATTAATGGCATAAACTCATTAATCAAAAGACATAGACTGACAGATTGGATTAAAAAGAAAGACCCAACAACATGCTGCCTTCCAGAGACTCATCTCTTAGAAAATGACATCCACAGACTAAAGGTGAAAGGATGGGGAAAAACATACCATGCACATGGACTCAGTAAAAAAAGCAGGATCTCCATCCTCATATCAGATAAAGTGGACTTCAAGCCTAAGTTGGTCATAAGGGATAAAGAGGACATTTCATACTGCTTAAGGGAAGCATAAAACAGCAAGACATAAGAATTTTAAATATTTATGCCCCAAATGATGGAGCATCTATGTACATCAAACCCTTCTCAGTTTTAAGAATCAAGTAAACCAAAACACAATAATAGTGGCTGACTTTAACACACTGCTCTCACCACTGGATAGATCCTCCAAACAAAAACTGAACAAAGAAATTATAGAACAAAATAATATAAATAGACCATATGATATACCACAAAGTAGTCATTAGTAAATACAAAACAGAGATACTACCTTGTATTTTATCAGACCATAGTGGAAAACAATTAGAAGTCAATGATAAAATAAAAAAACAAATTGCTTCTACACCTGGAGACTAAATAATGCTATCAAATGATGCAATGATAACAGAAGACATCAGGGAAGAAATTTAAAAAAAAATTCTTGGAAGTAAATGAGAACAGCAACACAATATATCAAAATCTCTGGGACACTGAATGCAGTACTAAGTGGAAAGTTCATTGCATTGAACTCATACATTAAAAAAAAACAAAAAGTCAATTTCTTTTTGAATCTGCCTCAAGATAAAATTAGATATTTTCTCCCCTTCATATTATAAAAGGATCCTCACTTAAGATTCTATATTTTTTATTATCTCCTATTGTGCTTTTCATCATGCCCTTGTTGAATGGATAGAATGCATGTCAACAATACTCAACTCGACATTGGACCAACATAGGTAACACAGCATTTCAATAGCATCAACTCTGCCAGGGTGACAGGTCTTCAAATATCAAATGTTTGCAAGGAGAATGAGAAGAGATTCCCCCAACACCAAGCTATTTCCAAACTGATTCACACATTTCTCTTAATTGGCTAATTCTGGTATTGTTTGGAAAGAAACCAGGAATGAAGTGGAATTTTAAGTGGCATGGAAGTAAAGTTCTCTTGAAACATACAAAATCCACTCACAACAATATTTACCTTTGAACTAAGCTTATGGTGACCCATATTTCTATCTCTACTTATAAGACAAAGTTAGTTCCAAACTGATATTTGTTGTTCTTCAGGAGTCAGTAATATACTCTGAATAAAAATGAGAATCCTGACCTTAATATGAAAATACTTTCATTATCTTTCAGATAGTAGTTCCCTCAGACTGAAAAGCTTCAGCTCCTTAAAAAAATGAGAAAACTCTTTTCCTAACTTTGAGGCATGAGGGTCTTGAAGACAACTTCAGTGGACTCACTGTCTTGATTCATTTCATGTGGAATTAGAGAAGAGATGGGCTAGAGGTATTTAGGATATTGTGGAAGACAATAGCTATGGAAACAAAACAAAAAATGACAAAAGACTTGCACATTCCTTAAGTAGTCCCCCATTTCTTGGTTGAGTATCTTTCAAATGAAGAAGTTAAATACAACTACATGTTCTAGTCTCAAATATCATAAAAGGAAAGAGATTAACAATAGTACTGGAAGACTTAAAAAGAAATCCCTCCTCTATAACCATATGACCAATTGGCATTACATTATTTTCAAGTAGTAAGAGCTTGCAGTAGACAATCTATTAAGTTGGGTGAAATAATCACAGCATGAGTTAATGGGTCTATATTATTGTAATTCATATTCATATCTTGAAAATCATACCATAATTAGACCAATTTTTGCTTTCCCACACATTTCAACATAGAAAAACTAATAAACCATATTGTCTGACTTGATATGCATTAATTTTCCCCAATTAGATACACTTAGGACTGTTTTTTCAAAGCATGCATGAATCATTTAAAATAAAATTTCATTATTTATTCATTAAAGCTCTCAAATTTCCTCCTAGCCTTTGCTTTCAATACAATCATCTCTTGCTCTTTTGGCTGGCAAAAGCAAAAAAGCAGTGCAGGATTTTTCAATAAAGCAAAGACAGGGAGAATCAGATGCGTATTCATAAGACAACCAAGCAAAACAAGCAGGATAAGCAGAAATACATTGCAGAGCCAACTTGCACTCAGGCAGAACTGAGACAAAGCAGCCAGGTATGGCAGAGCTCCCACTGAGGTGGTCCTATTTTAAGCAGAGCCCAGGGCTTGTGAATAGAGTCCATTATTTCTTCCTATTTTAATTCAATAGAAACAGAACAAAGCAGATTCCAAATTCATCAGCAAATTAGGTAAGGTCTAACAGAATGAATTTTACCCTGGCAACATATAGGATGGAGCAAGCAAAGAGAATTGGAGAAAGGGTGATAGAAAGGAAAAGAGCCAAATTATTTTAAATTTTATTTTATTTTAATTTCTCATTTGATTAAAATAGATTTCAAAGTATTTCAAAGTATCCAAATTAGGCACTCTGAGATCAATTTCGAATTTGGCAGAAGGATGCAGGGTAGTAGCTGAAGCTGCATATGCAGCCAGGAACAATGTAGGTTTTATAAGACATTTAGGTTATCTAAATTCTAGCTTCCAGTATTTTATATAACTTCCTAAACTGTATGCCACAAATATTTTCATTTTCCAAATATTATTGAACTTTACAGTTTTTATAGAATTTTTAATAGTAGTGTTTGTTCTTTCCCAAATAAATTAGATGTGTTTGTGGTAGGGGGAGTTATTTTGTAACATTTTGTGATTTCTATTTTTGGGCCTGAATACATTTTAAGATTGTCTTTCCCATAATTAACATTAACATGTGTATACTTCTTTAAAACTTGATATGAGTCTATATCCCTAAGATGGCACGGCTACTGTGGGAGACATAGAGAGTCCTAGAGCTCAGGTCTTACCTAAAAGACATAGCACAAGGGCTTCTTCCACCTCACTCCATTTAGCCTGAGTCTGAGTGCTGGTTTGGGTCAGTAGCCCTCACATTGATTCCTTTATTCTTCCATTGCTCATAGCATAGGTGCCAAAAACTGTGAGGATGTGCTGTAATCTCAAGATTCAGAACATATTTACAAAAACCAAACACATAAAATAAGAGAAGAGTAGTAGTTTCAATATGAAATTATTTACATTATGGGAAATAATAAGACATTACTAAAGCCTGAGTGATTACTGGCACAACATTCAAGGGAATGATAAAATGAAGTTTCTTGGTGAAGTCAGTAGTCATGTTTTAACATTGTCTCATTTAATTTTAACCCTGATGGACACTAGGTGCCCTTGAAAGAATAATAACATATTATGTTTCCTTTTCTTCTTTTACTTTTCTAATTTTTAACTTATTATTTTTTATTTAAAAAGTTTTCATACATATATATATATAAGTTAATGTCTGTCTCATTCCACCATCCTTCCCATTGCCACTGCCCCACCCCTTGCTTTACTCGCCTCTGCATTATTCAAAGTTTCTTCATTCTTTCCTACCCACCCCCCACTATGGATGAGCACCCACTTATCAGAGAAATCATTTAGCCTTTGGTTTTTGGGGATTGACTTGTTTCAGTTAGCATGATATTCTCTAGTTCCATCCATTTACCTACAAATGCCATAATTTCATTCTTCTTTAAGGCCAATTAATATTCCATTGTGCATATGTACAACATTTTCTTTATCCATTCATTTGTTGAAGGTCATCTACATTGATTACATAGTTTAGCAATTGTGAATTGAGTTGCTATAAACATTGATGTGGCTGCATCCTTGTAGTATGCTGACTTTAAGACCTTTAGGTATAAACCAAAGAGTGAGACAGATGGGTCAAATGGTGGTTCCATTCAAAATTTTCTTAGGAACCTTCATACTGCTTTCCAAAGAAGTTGCACCAATCTGCAATCCCAACAACAATGTGATTGTACCTTTTTCCCCATATCCTTGACAACACTTATTATTGCTTGCATTATTGATAATTGCCATTCTGAATAGAGTGAGATGAAATCTTAGTTTTTATTTGCATTTCTCTAATTGCAAGAGATGATGAACAGTTTTTCATATGTTTGTTGATCAATTGTAATTCTTCTTCTGTGAAGTGTCTGTTCAATTCCTTAGCCCATTTATTGATTGGGTTATTTGTTTTGTGTGTGTGTGTTAATATGCTTCTTTGCTACAAAGGGAAATATAGTTGATTAATTGAGAGAGATTCACAAAAAGGCAGTTTTAGAGTACTCAGAGCATATCACACTAGGATCCTGGCATGTAGGCAGAGAACTGATAAATAGGAAGCAAGAAATCCTTGTCAATGGATAGAAGGAGAGAATTATAGGAAAGAGAAGAGCAAGTTTAAGGGCCCTGGCAGGCAACAAGCTTGATGTGACACACACACACACACAAAAAGCCTAGATTATTAGTGCAAAAGACCATTTCACAAGAAGGATAGTACTACAAGATTTGGTTAAAGATAGGAAGAAGTTATGTTTATATTAATATTTATTGCTAGCACTATTATATAAATTTAAGTTAAAAACTCTCGACTTTGAGGTAACAATAACAACAGGATAAATACATGCTGGAAAACCCAATTTAAATGTGAGGTCATGTTGCTTTATATTAATTATACATTTAGCGACTGAGTTAAATTGTCATAATTGAAAAATGTCTAGAAAATTAGATAAAACACCTATGTCTATTTCCATGTTTTTAAAAAAAGTATACTTCCAACAACATTCTTTTATAATTCTTGTAACCCTCTATTTTTGAGATAACTGACTTAGGGTAACATTTTGGTCATTCTTTAAATAATTATAGATGTGATTTAAACAGGATTTAGTCTGGGTTTTTGACTATAAATGTGTAAGAGTTCATGAAAAACTTCATGACAAAATGTGTTTATCATAGCATTTTTAAAAATATTTGAAAATCTGTATTTGATTTTATTCATTTACTTTCAATTATACTAACATGTATTAAAGATTATAATTTTAAAAATAACTTCAAAATTACAGAACAGTACAATGGACTCCCACGTACTCTTTTCCCACTTTATCATTTACTAGATTTTATTAACATTTCTTTCTCTTTTTACATGTATGTATATTCTTTTATATCTGTATGTTTGTATAGTCGGAACTCATTTGAGGGTAATGAGCGAGTATGATGACTCTACCCTCAAATATTTCAGGTAAATTTTATATGAAAAAGACATTGAAAGCATGAACTCAATTGTCTATTGTATACATTGTATAATTGTAAGCATCCAGGTAAGTAAAGAGAAGAGTTAATATTTTAGGGTATGAAGTTCCTCTATTAGGGCTAGTCTGATGTTTCCTCAGCTTTCTGATGGGTTCAGCAAAACTTATTCATTTGAAAATTTTCGATGTGAGGGATTCTTCTTAACTTTGCATATTTAATCAATGAAAAATAAAAGCCTCTAATGGTTTTTCCTGGAATCGGAGTATTAATACAATATTAAATGAAAGAGAAAACATGATGAAAACTTCCTTAAAGAAGTTGGGTGGTTCTTTCTATTTTGGGGGAGATGAACAAGGGTCTCTAACATTACCCAAATCCATCTTCTTCCTCATATATCTTAGACACTTCTGAAGAATAATAAAAATTCAACAGAATTGAGTTTTAACAATGAATCATGCAAAGTGCTTAATTAGATACCATCATAAATAACTCTGTATGTAATTCTTTCTATCTCACAGTGTATCATGTTAGTCCAATATAAAGATATTCGTATTTTGATTTAATGACCCACTAGAGTGTATTAAACTTTCTAAATAACTAGTTTGTTCCTTTAAATATAAGCATTTTAAAGTCTCAATTTTATTCTTGAGAACTATAAAAAGGAGAAAACACTATTAAGTATTATTCTTAAATTGTCATGGCAGCACGGGTTTATCATGGACAATAAAGAAGGCACAGGTTAAAGCATTCATGGATAGTCAACAGCAATGCCTGTCATGCAGTTGTCTCCAACTCCTTCTAATTCAGTTACCAGGAAGGCAAAATAAAACATAAAAGCAGATTTGTAGCATCTTTGAGAACTTACTGGAAGACCACATGAAAATTTTGGGAAAAATTTATTTAACTCCAGTATCAGTGTACTTTGGTTAGTATATATATATATATCAAGACTATTATTAGAACAAAATCACATGTGCATTAGATGCATTATCATATAATCAATGAGAAAAAATAAAATTTATGTCATTTTCAAGAAGAAAAGATACTCGACTCTTAAAATGCTTTTATGTATTGAATTTCAAAATAGAAAAACATAAGTAGTGAAAAAAATCAATAAAATAATTTTGACTTACTGCTTATATAACAAATTTTGAATCATATAAATATAACATGATATGAAATCAGTTGGATTTCATGTGTCTAAAATGTTTTAAATATATATTTTCATTATGGATTCAATAGTAATAATTTTTTTTTATTTCAATGTTTTTTACGATAATTTTCTTATGTTTCTGGCTCTAACTATATTTTGTAGTTTTAATCAAAATAGTCATTTTTCAATATTAGTTTATCTATTGGAATTTATTATTTAAATAAAGTATCATTTACTAATTTCATGAGGACATTTAAGTAGGTAATTCACTCTTTCTTTTCTTCCTTTACCAATTTCATGGTGTTTCTATGCTATAGTTATAGAGGTGAGTCAATTTTTATGAAATAAATGGTATGCAAAGAAATAACAAATATCTCCAGGTCTTCTAATACTATTTTCAACATGTCACCATAATCCATTGAGCAATATAATCATGTTTAAATGACAAAGACCACATTGCACCAGCTTTCATTGTGTGTTCTTGCTACAGCCCCTCTTTTCTGTGGTTTTGTTTCATTTCTTTAAAATGATTCATATGAATTTCAAAATGGAACCACATGCAGAAAAAGTGCTTAAGAATCATATAAGCTATAGGTCAAGCTTATTCATACTTTTATAAGAAAAATATCTATGAAGTGATTCAGTCAGTCATTAATTTCAAGGGTTGGGTTCTAAAAGTTTTTCATATTACTTGTAACAGTCTTGATAAAATGTGTTGTCTTCCCTTTTTTCTTATATCACTCCACAGAAAATTTTATTGTCTATTTATTAGAATGATCACTTTTATCTCTAATATAAAGACCAATCTCCATTGCATGACCTTTTAGATGAACTGAAGTAAGTTTGGTTTATCTTACATATGATTCTGATTTAGAATCCTAATTATACTGTGGTACAGACTAGATGAGTTTGTTCAAAAGAATCATAGTTTCTTGGGATTTGAAATATATATAATGAACTATTTCAAAAGAATAGGTAAATTAAATGATTGGGTATAATAATACAATGTATTTGGATGATTTATAAAGAAAAAGTTTATTTATTTTATAATTTTTAGTAATGAAAATCCAAGATTGATGGCCCCATTAGTTATTCCCCTGGTGAGGGCTCCTTGTGTGCATAACACCATGGCAAAAGGCATCACAGCAGGAGCATGTCAAGGAAGACACCACATAATGACACAGGAATTCAGAGAGTGGTTCAGGGATCAGTTCACTCTTTTTATAACAAATCACCCTTGTGGGAAGTAACCCTGGTCCAACAAGAACCACATAAGTCTCTTCCAAGTGCAGTGTTTCTAATGGCCAAATTACTTAGCACTGTCTTCGCCTCTCGAAGGTTCCCCCAGTTCTTCACAATGCCACATTAGAGGACAAGCTTCCAACACAGGAATATTTGGGGCACAAACCACATCTGGAATCAAAGTAACTTAGAATGTCACAGTTCTCAATAAAAGGTAATTTTGTCTCCCCCTTTCTTAACCCCAAGATTCATATACAAAGTGAAAATTCAATCTCACACTTCCAGCAAGGAAGAAAAAGAGCTCCCTCCTCCTATTATGCTGCAGTCAATTAAATCCATCCAGGTTTGTGCATTGCCATATTGACAGACAATCTGAATTTTCAACTTGATTGGATCGAGAGATGCCTAGGATTAAGAGATTTCTGAGTGTGTCTATGAAGTGATATCTCATAGAGATGATTGGCATCTATGACAGCAAATGGGGCGGAGGAGGGAATATACCCTCAGTATTGGTGGCACAATCTCATAGGCCAGGGACCCAGATAGAACAGAAAGAGGAAGGAGAAAGCTGCAGTGGATACAAACTCAATTCTTTTTGAGTGGGTGCATCTATGGCTGCTGCCATCACCTGTGGACATCAGGCCCTGGTTTCATCATTCTTCCAAACTGTCACCAGTAATTCTGCATGGAGTTACTAGGCCTTCCTTTTCTTCTAGGCCTTCAGAAAGAGGCTCTGTGTCCTTTTGGTCCCTTTTATTCAAAGCACCAGTTTCAACTGAGCAACTATTGGTTCCTCTGACTTTCCTGCATGGAGATGACCATTGTGGGACTATTTATCTTCTGATATTATAAGTCCATCCATAACAACCTTTTGTATTTATAAATATACATGTCCTATTGGTTTTGTTGCTGTAGAGAACTTTGACTAGTATACATGCTTTTGCTTACCCTGTACACTTAACCCTGGCATGCCCTTACTGAATTTGTATCTCTGCTTCCATATTTGTGTTCCCTTCTTAAGTAATTTTTTTGTACACTGAAATGCCTATCAGCAGATTCAAGAGTTCACTGTACCATGGCTTTATATAATATATATCATTTTGCCTTGCATTATATGAGCTAATTTTTAAATAGTTCTATTTTGGTATTAAAGGTTGCATATCCATAATAAATTGTATTCAAACTACAGTTAAGTGACTGCTTTACCTTAACATTTAGTATCTCCCATGTCTATTCACAGCTAAGTGGATAAGGCCATTACTTCCAGTACTTTTTACTCTTTGCAAAACAATTTCTTTATCTCCTATGTTACAGGATGATTCCAGTCCTTAAGAAAAACAGTTGAATTATGGTTTAAGTCATCAAATGCAAAATAAATTTTAGTCACTATCGATTTTTAGAAAGGATTTTAAGGGATGTGCATTCAATTCTTCCACTGTTCAAGAGTGGGAAATAAAGATATGCTTTCATGTTCCTTTACCTGAGAAAATCACAAAGCATGTTAGCTTACATTGTGGTGCTTAGCAGGAAGCATGGTATGATTATTACAGTTTTGCTTTTGCACATGGACAGTGGTGTGAAAGTAAATGGTTAGATTTTTCATATTGAGTTTAGAATTATGCATGACTTTTTGATCAAGAGACATGTTTGATTATTCATCCATTCATCAATCTCTGAAAAATCTCTTAACAATATTTTATAGTAATCTCATTTTGTATTTTAGTGTATCCCATGATGCCTCAAATTAATCTTTTCTAGAACTGTGAGATTTAGAGGAAATGCAATATCTATTAATGAAGGTTTTATTGTTCTTTTCCATTACTTTTCTGTCAATTCTATGTACCCATTCTGCATACCCACATTTCCTATGTTTCTTTCTAATACAAAACTTCATTGTGATTTGTTACTAATTTCTTCCTCTTTAATTTTTCAATAATATCTTAATGTAGGTTACCCAGAATCAGACTTTAAGATAGGTCTTGAGAGAAATTTTTATTTGGAAAATGACTCCAGGAGATATCAATGGGGAACATGTCCAGGAAGAGAAAGAAACCAACACATTTGGAGGTCCTCCAAGGAGAACCCTGGAGACAAGAAATTCACATTGAATTATGCCAATCAAGTGGAGGAGGCAGGTGTGCATACCCATTCATTCCCATCAGTGTTTATTTGAGCATTACTTCTAAGGGTAATAATTCACACTTTTGACTTGTTTTGATTGACAATATGCATACTCTTATAGTAAAGAAAAATTTTAAAGCCTCCTCAGAGAGTTGAGACATTCTGTCAGCAACATTCAACATGAGGATGTGGGTATACGGGATATATGAGCTGGACAATGGCATCTGATACATTTATGACACTCACTGATTGGTGCATAAAAAAACTTCAAGTTATTTTTTTATAAATGGCAAAAAATAAAGGACTAATTGAAGATATGATTTTTTTAAAAGATGTATTGTTTTAAGTGAAAAGTATAAAACGGGGGATATAGCTCAGTGGTAAAATGCTAGCTTAGCATGTGTGAGACCATGGATTTGATCCCCAGCACCACAATATAAAACAAATGGACAAATAATAATAATCACAGAAAAATTAAGTTCAGATATGATATAATGCTAGGTGAGAAGCTGAATTAATAAAAATAAGAAAATGCCAGCTAAAATCTGAATGAGGTTTTACATTTAAGTGCCTACTTTCTATCTTGGACAGAGTTTCCAGAAAATTTTCTGAGTTTTATTGTAAAACAGAATTATGCAAAATATTAAACAATAAGATAGACATAAAATAAGGAATTTTTGAGCAACTTAGGGTCTCTTAGAAAATCAATAAATGAAATCGAAAATTCATTTATATTTGAGCAAAATTCATCACACATGAAAGTGTGTTTAAGTTGAGGAAGTCATCTAGTTCATAATGCTTTACGCTGTAGATGTACTTTGAATCTGAGCACTAGACGATCTTGTTTGAAAAGGTTCAATTATTTGCCCTTTTTTTCTGTATTGGAAGATGAAACCATCACTTTTGTAGTTTTTTATATATTTAGATCACCAATAAAAAATATTCCACAAAGAAGAAAACATCCTAATAGCCTATTCATCATGGAATTTATATATTTATTTCATTTTTGTTTGTTAGCATGAGAGTCGCTCTAGATTTGTATATCAGAAATTGTTAACATATGAAGGATAATTTCTTTTTAATATAATTTGCTTTGTGGGAATCAACCAAAAAGAAACTGTTCTAAAACTGAATATAATGCTAACAAACAAAATAAAAACTATATGTATGTGAATTTAAACATCAGTTTTTGAAACATGTCCCAAAGTACAAAAGGCATTATGTAATACAATAGTCAACTGTCAAAATGAGGACATTCAAGAGTAAATAGAGAAAGAAGTTTAAATCAAAGGAAGAGAAAAGTTAATATTTAGGAGAATATGTGAGAGCAATTCTTTTGTTCTGAAGAAAAATGAAACTATTAAATAATATGTACTTATTCCCTTTTTATATTTGTGTATTCCAATTCAATGTTCTTTAAAACTAACTTTAAAAACTAATATAGTTGGGCACATAATGATGTGTTTGTTACGAGAAATTACTATATCCATGAAACTGAAAAATTCAAATTTTAGAAAAGGAAATCTTACATGGAAGTCTTTTACTATTTGAAACATAATTTAATCTTTAGCTTGTATCACAATGAAAAGAAATCATTATGAACTCTTCAAATCTTGAAAGTGAGAAAGACTCCTTAGAGGATTCACATTGATTCATTTGTGTTTCAGATAAGGGGACTGAAGTTTTATAGTTGTTCACAAGTTCAGACAGATAATTGATAGCACATCTGTATCTGATCCTCAGAGCTTCTGAGTCAACATTTCATATTCCTCTCTTATTGTGATTACTCAACTTGATTTACTACAGACTGTCAATTTGTTTAAAAAAATCATTATTATGAGATATGTTTCAAAAACATACAGAAACATTCCATTCCAAATAAGTAGAAGTAGAGAAATGTATTAAAGGCTCTCTATGGATTTAATGTCCCTACACTGACTGTTTATAATGCCCACCCACCTTTTCTTTCTTCTAAGTAAATTGACAAATTATCCCTCATCTGTTCTTTGTTTTAGTACAGATACCAAAATTTCAGTATTATATTTGCTGGGGATGCTGGGGATAGAACCCAGGGCCTTGTGCATGCAAGGCAAGCACTCTACCTACTAAGCTATCTCCCCAGCCCCAGTTAGACAATCTTGAGGAGCTCAATCCAGTAACCTTTTCAAGTAACTCCACTATTGCATCAATCATCATTAGAATTTAAAAGTGTCCATTTTTGCTTGCTGGTTTTACTTAGTATCCTTTAACTTTGTCCATAATTCATTTCAGCATTCTTTCAATTCTTCTTTTCAAATATTCTATTAGAATCTATGTCCCAATACAAGAATGGATAAGAACAAAAGAAAAGACAAAATGGAAAAAAAAAACTGCATATAAAATATACGAAATATGAGGTTTAGCAATGTAAATATTTAGTAATTTCTCATTGCATTCAGAGTGTTGTAGCCTTTTAAATGCTATGAATCTCAACAACAACTCTATTATCGTGGAATAATAACATAACAACATATTTATCATCAAATGTTTTAACTGATTTTATTTCTTTATGGAATGAAAAGTATAATGGTATTGTTTCACATAAAATAAACAATATTATTAGGGTAAGTTTTGAAAGAATAATACTTTGTAAATACACTGTGCAATGTTCCATTGTCACAAAGAGATCTATATTTTAAATGAAGTATTACCTTTTTAATCCATTTTAAACATTTTATTTTAAAATATACATATAGTAAAATTTACCCTTTTTCATGGATAGTTTTACAAGTTTCCACAAATATGCTAAGCTCAAGTTACAGAAGAATTCTACCACTTCAAAAAAGTGAAACACTCCATAGTAAACTCTCCCTGAGGCTCTCAATCCCTGGCAACCACTGTTGTGTTAAAAATTAGTAAGCATTTGAGGAACAAATTCACGTGTCTGATACTAGATGCAGATTCTTGAAGGAGAAAAGTAATGGCGATTCTTAACATTACTACAAACCTGTGAAAATGTACAAGTGAGTATTTGATTATACAACCTTGACTATTTAATTGCATTTTGCAAAAATTCTCAATAGTATATAATATCTGAAGTTGTAAAAGCTCAGAAAACTTTTGGTTCTAAAATTTTTTTAAATTTCAGTTTATTTTTAAACTGATAAGTAAAAGCATAAAATCTGCAAATATTTATGTGCCAGTAACAGTTCAACATGTGTGTGTTGTATAATCAGGTTAAACACACATCAGTTTCTTCAAATACTTGTCATTTTATTGTGGTGAAAACTTTCAGAATACTTCTTCCAGTTTTTTTTTTAAACTGTGCAGTACACTAGTTTTATCTATAGTCAGCCTACTGTAGAATAGCATGCTAGAACATATTGATTGTGGAATTTGCACTTCAGCAATTATTGACTTTGTTTTATAATATGGAATGAGAGATCTAATAGATTAATAAGGGTTGGGAAAATAGGATACTGCTTCATTTCAAGGAAATCTACTGTTATCAAAAAGTAAATATCCATAGATGTTGCTGCCACAAATGCCACTACCCCAAATGCCAAGAAACCTCTTCTCTAGGCACAGCTGCTGTATACACTGCTGCCGCCACCCCTATTGCCTCCTGCTATGCCACTGCCACCAAAGCTGCTGCAGACCCCACAGAGGTCACTTGGAGGTCATAGACACAGCACCCACTGAAGTCACTGCTGCAGCTGGCCCTGCACCTGCTGCTAAGGCTACCATGACTACAGCTGCTGCTGCCCCCTGCCTGCTTCCACCACCACCTGGAGGGCCACTGCCAGGGAGATTCCAGGTTTGGTTGCACATAGCCATATCCATCTTGAGACACCTGCCAGAGCTTGGGGTTTGGGGTGCCAGTGGTTTTGCTGCCACTGCCATATTGGGGTGCAGCCGCCCCTGTCTGGGGACATCGGCCAGGACCTAGAAGTTCAGTGTCGGGGTACCTATGGGTTTGGCTGCACCTAGAGTCTTCCTCTCGGAAGTGCTGGTTGCCACTATCTAGTTCCTGTTTCTCAGTATTGCTCATCCCTGGTGGACTCTCACCTAATTCCAGTGGCATTGAGATCTTGAGACTGCAATGTGTCCAAACCCAGGACATCTGAAGCCCAAACTTAGTGGAATGGTGACTGGATCAGGCAGAGCCTGTCTGAGCCAGGCAGTCCTGTGGGAAGTTAGAGACAGGTCTGAGTGCTTTCAGAAGCCAACAGAGACAGTTGTTCAATTTTCTACCAAGATTTATTTTATTCTCTGTCATCTCTCTCCACCGTATTTGGAGCTGTGTGTTTTTCATGCATCAGTTTTGTGAGGTCAGTGATATATGCATGGTGCTTTGCAATTTTTCTGTATATTCTTATATTTTTAATTTTTTTCTCTTTATATGTATTCCTCCTCTTGATTGTCTGTTTTCCTGGATTCCTTTTCTACCTTTTGTCCACTTAACAACCAATCTCTGTTGGTTCCTCTTCCACTCTTCCTGTGGATTTTTGCTTTGGGTTTCCCTCCTTCTCCTGCAGGAAAAACATGCTCTGCACTATTGCTGTTCTCTCTTTGTCCACTATTTGAGACTGTAAAATCTTGTAGCAAGTTTTCTGTTTATATTGTAGGTAGTGATTGAACTCATCATTGCTATTTGTAGAGAGAGGGCAGTGGATGCCTTGGTGGGAGCTATTAGATTTGAGGCTCTATATTGTTAGCACTGGGTGCTGTTGATATTGGTCTCCATCTTAGAGGTGGGATACTGGAAATCTTCAGGGACAATATAGGACTACAGGGTAGAAACGGTACTATCACAGATCCATAAAACTAAATGGAAAAATACACAAGCAATGTGAGAAAACAAGGGAACAAAGTGCCCCAAACAAACCAAGATGCCCCAATAAGGGAATCCACTGACAACACAGTAGAAGACATGTCCAAGAAAGAGGTTAGAATGTACATAGTTAAACTGATCTGTGAAGCGCAGGATGGTATAAAGAGTGAAATCAAAGAGAAATACAGGAAGTGAAATGTCACTTCAATAATGAGTTAGAGATCGTGAAAAATAAAAATGCAGAAATCCTTGAAATGAAGGAAACAATAAACCAAGTTTAAATTCAATGGAAAGCATCATCAACAGACTAGAACATTTGGAAGGAAGAACCTCAGGCAATGAAGACAAAATATTTAATATTGAAAATAAAATTGACCATGCAGAGAAGATAATAAGAATCCATGAACAGACCTTCCAAGAATTCTGGGATAACGTGAAAAACCCAATTTAAGAGTTATTGGGATAGATGGAGGAGCAAACATACAAACCATAGGAATGCACAATCTTTTCAGTGAAGTAATATCAGAAAATTTCCCAAAACTAAAAATTAAAGTGGAAAATCAAATACAGGAGGCTTACAGGCCCCCAAATATACAAAATTAGCAGACCCACACAAAGATACACTATAATGAGAATGACCAAAATACAGAATAAGGATAAAACCTTAAAGGTCATGAGAGGAAAAAGAGCAAATTAGGTAAAGGGGAAAACAAATTTGAATCTCAACGGATATCTCAACTCAGACCCTCAAAGCTAGAAGGTCATGGAACAACATATTTTAAGCTCTGAAAGAAAATGGATGCCAACCAAGAATTTCATATCCAGCAAAATTAAGTTTCAGATTTGAAAATGAAATAAAAATCTTCCATATTAAACAAAAGTTAACAAATTCACAATTAGAAAGTGGGCACTACAGAATATTCTCAACAAAATATTCCATGAGAATGAAGTGAAAAAAAAAAGTGAAAACCCGGTAAGGGAGGAACTACACTAAAGAAATAGTCAATCAAGGGAGAAACTAAGTCAAATTAAAATCCAGAAATAAACTAAAATGACCGGGAATAGAAATCATATCTCAATAATAACCCAGAAGTTAATGTCCTGAACACATCAATCAAAACACATAGACTGGCAGATTGGATTAAAAATCAAGACCCAAAAATATGCTGTCTCCAAGAGACCTCATTGGCAAAGATATTCACAGACTGAAGGTGAAAAAATGGGAAAAACATATTACTCATATGAATTGAATAAACATGTAGGGGTTTTCATCTGATATCAGATAAAGTGAGCTTCAAGTCAAAGTTAATCAGAAGGGACAAAGAAAGTAATTTCATTCTACTGAAGGGAAGTATACATCAGTAAGACAACAAAGATTCTAAATATTTATGCCCCAACAATGGAACATCTATGTACATCAAAGAATTCCTTCTCAATTTCAAGACTCCAATAGACCACAACACAATAATACTGGGTGACTTTAATAAACCTCTCTGAACAGACCTTTTATATAAAAATTAAAAAAAGAAGTTATAAGACTAAACAATACAATCAATAATTTAGACTTAATAGACACATATAGAATAATTAACTAACAATGTATAAATAAAACTTTTTCTCAGTAGCACATGGATCCTTCCCTAAAATAGACCATATCTTATGCCACAAAGAAACTCTTAGAAAATATAAAAACTGGAGATGATACCCTGCATTCTATCAGATCATAATGGATTAAAATTAGAAATCAATGATAAAATAAAAATAGAAGCTACTCTAACACATGGAGACTAAATAATATTACACTTTTGAATGACAAATGCATAGTAGAAGAAATCAAGGATGAAATGAAAAACTACTTAGAAGTAAATGAGAGTACCAATACAACATATCAAACTCTCTAGGACCCTGTGAAGGCATTACGAAGAGGAAAGTTTATTGCTTTGAGTTCATTTATTAAAAGAATAAAAAGTCAACAAATAAATGACCTAACATTACATCTCAAAGCACTAGAAAAATACGAACACATCAACTTAAAACAGTAGAAGACAGGAAAAAATTAAAATCAGAGCTGAAACCAATGAAATTGAAACAAAAGAAACAATTCAAAAACTTGACAAAACAAAAAGTTTGTTCTTTGAAAAAAAAATCAATAAAATTGATAAACCCCTAGTCACACAAAGAGAAAAAAAAAAAAAAAAACCCAAATTAGTAAAATATGTGATGAGAAAGGAAATATCACAATAGAAACAACTGAAATACAGAAGCTAATTAGAAACTATTTTGAAAATTTATACTTTAATAAAATAGAAAATATTGAAGACATTGGAAAATGTCTGGAGGTATATGACCTACCTAAACTGAATTAGAAGGTTATACATGATTTAAATAGAAAAATTTCAAGTACTGAAATAGAAAGTGCCATTAAAAGCCTACCAATTAAGAAAAGCCCAGGATCAGATGAATTCCCAGCCAAAATTCTACAAGACTTTGAAAGAAGAATTAACACCAGTACTCCTCAAATTATTCCATGAAATAGAAAAGGAGGGAATCCTTCCAAACTCCTTCTATGAGGCTAATATCACTTGACACCAAAACCAGACAAAGACACATCAAGGAAAGAAAACTTCAGATCAGTATCACTGATGAATATAGATGCAAAAATTCTCAATAAAATTCTGGCAAATCACATACAAAAACATATTTAAAAGATGGTGCACCACAATCATGTGGGGTTCATCCCAGGAATGCAGGGTTGGTTCAACATACAGAAATCAAAAAACTTAATTCATCTTATCAACAGACTTAAAACCAAGAATCATTTGATCATCTCAAAAGATACAGAAAAAGCATTTTCCAAAATACAGCACTCCTACATGTTCAAAAAATTATAAAAACTAGGAATAGTAGGAACAGACCTTGATATCTTAAAAACCATGTATGCTAAACATAAGTGCAACATAATTCTAAACAGAGAAAATTGTAAGTAAACACATTTGGCAAGGTAGGAGGATATAAAATTAATACCCATAAATAAAGCACATTCCTACACATCAGTAATGAATCCACTGAAGGAGAATAAAGAAAACTATCCCATTCATAGTAGCTTAAAATTAAAAAAAAAAGAACTTGAATATTTGGGAATCAATCTAACAAAAGAGGTGAAAGTCCTCTACAATGAAAACTACAGGCAACCACTGGGGCTCCGGCGGCTGCCCAGGGGAAGAGTGGCGAGGATAGCTGTGTGGACTCAGGACACTGGGGCCTGCCCTGAGGAGGAGGAGGAGGAACGTGGCCACTTGGATTCGGAGTGACTACACCAGAGCTACACGCGGTTGCCAGAGGAGAAGCCGCGCGGCAACCTGTTTGGACTCAGAACGACGCTTCTGAACCTCGGGGCCTGCCCTGAGGACGAGGAGAAAGAAGAGGAGCGCGGCCGCTTGGATTCGGGTGACTACACCAGAGCTACAGGCGGTTGCCAGAGAAGGGGCTGCGTGGCGAGCTGTTTGGACTCTGACCACTTCTGAACCCCGGGGCCTGCCCGGAGGAGTAGGAGAAGGAGGAGGAGGAGCGCGGCGGGTCCTTTGGACTCGCAGTGACTGCATTAGCGCTCCAGGCGGCTGCTCAGAGGAGAAGGCGAGTGGTGAGTTGTTTGGTCTTAAAGTGACAGCTCCTGAACACAGGGGGGCTGCCTGGAGGAGAAGCGTGGTGGGACGCTTGGTCTTGAGTGGCCGCACCAGAGCTCCGGGCGGTTGCTCAGAGGACCCGTGCAGCGGGTCACGTGGATTCAGAGCCACTCAGAGGGACTGCTCCTGAACACCCGGGGGGTTATCTGGAGAAGGAGGAGGAACGGGGAGGGTCACTTCGACTCGGAGTGATTGATTGCCCCGGGCTACACGTGGTTGGTGGGAGGAGGAGGCACGAAGTGAGTTTCTTGGACTCCTAGTGACCGCACCGGAATACTGGGCGGCTGTCTGGAGGAAGAGGCCTGTGGCGGGTCTCTGGGACTCAGAGCGATTGTTCGGGGCCACAGGTGGCTGCTCAGAGGAGGGGCCACACAGCCAGGCGATTAGGTGCAGAGCAGGGTCCCAGGATCTAGGAGGCTTCTGGGTGGTAGAGCCGCACAGAGACAGGCTTAGGGCGGAGCGAAGGTTCCAGGCCTGTGGGCAAATTCTCTGAGGAGCGGCAGCCTAAGGAGATTCATCTGCGAAGGGTGAGGCTCCCAGGCCCAGGAGGTAGGGCCGGGCCCCTGGGAACTTTGCAGAGGAAGGCAGCCCAGCCCAGGTGGTAGCTGTAAATTGAGGGGAACCTCTAGGAGGGAACTGACCAGCGAGACCTCCCCACCGGGTGAGTCTTCCCTGCTGGGTGAGGTTTCCCCACAAGGACGGTAAAACCAGAGACTCAGGCCCAAACAGGCCTTGCCTCAGTCCGCAGCCTAGGTCCCCTTTGGATGACCATTGGTCAACAAGTGGAGGCACCTCTGCCCACTAGCAGGGATTAAGCAGGGATTATACCCCACCTGAAGGCCACCACTCCTAGAGAGGCAGCTTCCTTGTGGAGCACCGCATTATCAACTTCCTCCATGACTTCAGCCTACTGAAGGCTAAGAGGGGATATATATAGAAATCTTCAGGGACATTGTAAGTCACTAGAGGAAATCTGCAATATCTCAGCGGTCCACTGATACCTGAACAATATGAGAAAACAAGGAAAGAAAATGCTGCAAACAAATCTAGATGTTACATCAATAAAACCCAATGACAGCATGGCAGAAGAAATGACAGAAAAGGAGTTCAGAACGTACATAATTAAAATGATCAGAGAAGCAAACGATGAGATGAAAGAGCAAATGCAAGCATTGAATGATCGCACCAATCGACAGTTAAAAGAGCAAATACAGGAAGCAAAAGATCATTTCAATAAAGAGTTAGAGATATTGAAAAAAAACCAAACAGAAATCCTTGACATGAAGGAAACAAAAAACCAAATTAAGAACTCCATAGAAAGCATATCCAGTAGGATAGAACACCTGGAAGACAGAACCTCAGACATTGAAGACAAAATATTTAACCTTGAAAACAAAGTTGAACAAACAGAGAAGATGGTAAGAAATCATGAACAGAATCTACAAGAACTATGGGATATCATGAAAAGGCCAAATTTAAGAATCATTGGGATTGAGGAAGGCCTAGAGAAACAAGCCAAAGGAATGAACAATTTATTCAATGAAATAATATCCGAAAATTTCCCAAATCTGAAGAATGAAATGGAAAATCAAGTTCAAGAGGCTTATAGGACTCCAAATACACAAAATTACAACAGACCCACACCAAGGCACATTATAATGAAAATACCTAACATACAAAATAAAGACAGAATTTTAAAGGCTGTGAGAGAAAAGAACCAAATTACATTCAGGGGAAACCAATACGGATATCAGCAGATTTTTCAATCCAGACCCTAAAAGCTAGAAGGGCCTGGAACAACATTTTTCAAGCCCTGAAAGAAAATGGATGCCAACCAAGAATCTTATACCCAGCAAAACTTACCTTCAAATTTGACGATGAAATCAAATCCTTCCATGATAAACAAAAGCTAAAAGAATTTACAAAAAGAAAGCCAGCATTACAGAACATTCTCAACAAAATATTCCATGAGGAAGAGATGAAAAACAAAGAGCAAATCAGCAAAGGGAGGAATTATCCTAAAGGAATTGTCAAATAAAGGAGGAAACAAGTTGTGTCAAACAAATAAATAAACAAAATTTTAAAAATGAACCAAATGACCGGGAAACCAAATCATTTCTCTATAATAACCCTGAATGTTAATGGCCTGAATTCATCAATCAAAAGACATAGACTGGCAGACTGGATTAAAAAGAAAGATCCAACAATATGTTGCCTGCAAGAGACTCACCTCATAGAAAAAGATACCCATAGATTAAAGGTGAAAGGATGGGGAAAAACATACCATGCACATGGACTCAGCAAAAAAGCTGGAGTATCCATCCTCATTTCCGATAATGTGGACTTCAAGCCAAAGTTAGTCAGAAGGGATAAAGAAGGTCATTTCATACTGCTTAAGGGAAGCATAAATCAGCAAGATATAACAATCATAAACATCTATGCCCCAAACAGTGGCTCATCTATGTATGTCAAACAAATCCTTCTCAATTTCAGAAACCAAATAGACCACATCACAATAATACTAGGTGATTTTAACACGCCTCTCTCACCACTGGACAGATCTTCCAGACAAAAATTGAACAAAGAAACCATAGATCTCAATAAAACAATCAATAATTTAGACTTAACGGACATTTATAGAATATACCATCCATCCAAGAGTGAATACACTTTCTTCTCAGCAGCACATGGATCCTTCTCTAAAATAGACCATATATTATGCCACAAAGCTAATGTTAGCAAATACAAGAAGATAGAGACACTAGCATGTATTCTATCAGATCATAATGGATTGAAGTTAGAAATAAATGAAAGAGTAAAACACAGAAACTATTCCAACATTTGGAGATTAAACAATATGCTATTATATGATGAATGGATAACAGAAGATATTAGGAAGGAAATTAAAAAATTCTTAGAGGTAAATGAGAACAAAGAAACATCATATCAAAATCTCTGGGACACTATGAAAGCAGTACTTAGAGGGAAATTTATTTCATGGAGCACATTTAATAAAAGAAGTAAAACTCAACAAATAAACAACCTAACACTACAGCTCAAAGCCCTAGAAAAAGAAGAACAGAACAGCACCAAAAGTAGTAGAAGACAGGAAATAGTTAAACTCAGAGCTGAAATCAATGAAATTGAAACAAAAGAAACAATACAAAAAATTGACAAAATAAATAGTTGGTTCTTTGAAAAAATAAACAAAATTGATAAACCTTTAGCCACACTAACAAAGAGAAGACGAGAGAAAACCCAAATCACTAAAATTCGGAATGAACAAGGAAATATCACAACAGACAGGATTGAAATACAAAACATAATTAGAAGCTATTTTGAAAATCTATACTCCAACAAAATAGAAAATTTTGAAGACATCAACAGGTTTCTAGAGACATATGAATTGCCTAAACTGAACGAGGAGGACATAAACAATTTAAATAGACCAATTTCAAGTACTGAAATAGAAGAAGTCATCAAAAGCCTACCAACAAAGAAAAGTCCGGGACCAGATGGGTTCTCAGCCGAGTTCTACAAAACCTTTAAAGAAGAGCTCATTCCAATACTTCTCAAAATATTCCATAAAATAGAAGAGGAGGGAACCCTCCCAAACTCATTCTATGAAGCCAATATCACACTGATACCTAAACCAGACAGAGACTCATCAAGGAAAGAAAATTTCAGACCAATATCCTTAATGAACATCGACGCAAAAATTCTCAACAAAATTTTAGCAAATCGCATACAAAAACATATTAAAAAGATAGTGCACCATGATCAAGTGGGTTTCATCCCAGGGATGCAAGGTTGGTTCAACATCAGGAAATCAATAAACGTAATTCACCATATTAATAGACTTAAAGTCAAGAATCACATGATTATTTCAATAGATGCAGAAAAAGCATTTGATAAAATACAGCACCCCTTCATGCTCAAAACACTAGATAAAATAGGGATAGTGGGAACATTCCTTAACATTGTAAAGGCCATTTATGCTAAGCCCATGGCTAATATCATTCTAAATGGTGAAAAACTGAAAGCATTCCCCCTAAAAACTGGAACAAGGCAGGGATGCCCTCTTTCACCACTTCTATTCAACATCGTTCTTGAGACTCTGGCCAGAGCAATTAGACAAACCAAAGAAATTAAAGGGATACAAATTGGAAAAGAAGAACTCAAACTATCCCTGTTCGCTGATGACATGATTATATATTTAGAGGAACCTGGAAATTCCACCAGAAAACTCTTAGAACTCATAAGTGATTTCAGTAAAGTAGCAGGTTACAAGATCAATGCCCATAAATCCAACGCATTTTTATACATAAGTGATGAATCTTCAGAAAGAGAAATTAGGAAAACTACCCCTTTCACAATAGCCTCGAAAAAAATAAAATACTTGGGAATCAATCTCACAAAAGAGGTGAAAGACCTCTACAATGAGAACTATACAACACTAAAGAAAGAAATTAAAGAACACCTTAGAAGATGGAAAGATCTTCCATGTTCTTGGATAGGCAGAATTAATATTGTCAAAATGGCCATACTACCTAAAGTGCTATACAAATTCAATGCAATTCCAATTAAAATCCCAATGACGTACCTTACAGAAATAGAGCAAGCAATTATGAAATTCATCTGGAAGAATAAGAAACCCAGAATAGCTAAAGCAATCCTTAGCAGGAAGAGTGAAACAGGGGGTATTGCAATACCAGATCTTCAACTCTACTACAAAGCAATAGTAACAAAAACGGCATGGTATTGGTACCAAAATAGAAAGGTAGATCAATGGTACAGAATAGAGGACACGGACACAAACCCAAATAAATACAATTTTCTCATACTAGACAAAGGGGCCAAAAATATGCAATGGAGAAAAGATAGCCTCTTCAACAAATGGTGCTGGGAGAATTGGAAATCCATATGCAACAGAATGAAACTAAACCCATGTCTCTCACCATGCACGAAACTAAACTCAAAATGGATTAAGGACCTCGGAATCAGACCAGAGACCCTGCAGATTATAGAAGAAAAAGTAGGTCCAAATCTTCACCTTGTTGGTCTAGGACCAGACTTCCTTAACAGGACTCCCATAGCACAAGAAATAAAAGCTAGAATCAACCACTGGGATAGATTCAAACTAAAAAACTTTCTCTCAACAAAGGAAACTATCAGCAATGCGAAGAAAGAGCCTACAGAGTGGGAGAATATCTTTGCCAATCATACTTCAGATAGAGCACTAATCTCCAGAATCTATAAAGAACTCAAAAAACTCTACTCCAAGAATTCAAATAATCCAGTCAACAAATGGGCTAAGGAAATGAATAGACCCTTCACAGAAGAAGATCTACAAGCAATCAACAAACATATGGAAAAATGTTCAACATCTCTAGTAATAAGAGAAATGCAAATCAAAACCACCCTAAGATTCCATCTCACCCCAATTAGAATGGCGATTATCAAGAATACGAGCAACAACAGGTGTTGGCGAGGATATGGGGAGAAAGGTACACTCATACATTGCTGGTGGGACTGCAAATTAGTGCAGCCACTCTGGAAAGCAGTGTGGAGATTCCTTAGAAAACTTGGAATGGACCCTCCATTTGACCCAGCTATCCCACTCCTTGGCCTATACCCAAAGGACTTAAAATCTGCATACTACAGAGATACAGCCACATCAATGTTCATAGCTGCTCAATTCACAATAGCCAGACTGTGGAACCAACCTAGATGCCCTTCAATTGATGAGTGGATAAAGAAACTGTGGTATATATATACAATGGAATATTACTCAGCCATAAAGAATGATAAAATTATGGCATTTGCAGGCCAATGGATGAAATTGGAGAATATCATGCTATGTGAGATAAGCCAATCTCAAAAATCCAAAGGACAAATGATATCACTAATAAGTGGAGGATGACACATAATGGGGGGGAGGGACGGGTTAGTGTTAGGGTTAGAGTTAGGGTTAGGGAGGGGGGCAAGTATGGAGGAAGGAAGTACTGTATAGAGGGTAAAGAGGGGTGGGAGGGGTGGGGGGAAGGGAAAAAATAACAGAATGAATCAAACAACATTACTCTATGTAAATTTATGATTACACAAATGGTATGCCTTTACGCCATGTACAAACAGAGAAACAACATGTATCCCATTTGTTTACAATAAAAAAAAAAAAAGAAAAAAAAAAAAAAGAAAACTACAGAACACTAAAGAAAGAAATCGAAGAAGACCTTAGAAGATGGAAAGATCTCCCATGGCCCTGGATATGCAGAATTAATATTGTCAAAATGATCATACCACCAATGTCCTTGAACAAATTTAGTGCAATTCTATTAAAATCCCAATGACATTCTTCATATGAAAAACAACAACAAAAAAAAAGTCATGAAATTCATTTGAAAAATAAGAGACCCAGAATAGCCAAAGCAATCCTTAGCAAGAAAAGTAAAGCAGGAGGCATCAAATACCAGACCTCAAACTATACTACAGAGTTAGAGTAATAAAAACAGCATGGTATTGGCACCAAACAGATATATAGACCAAAGAACAGAAAAGAGGACACAGAGACACACCAATATTAATACATCTCATACTAGACAAAGGTGCTAAAAACATTCACTGGAGAAAAGATAGCCTATTCAACAAATGTTGCTGGGAGAAATGAACATCTACATGTAATGAAATGAAATTAAATCTTTATCTCTCACCCTGCATGAAACTCAACTCAATGTGGATCAAAGGCTTAGGCACTAGAACATATATCCTGCTATTACTACAAGAAAAAGTGTTCTGAAATTTTCACCATGTCAGCCTAGGATCTGACATTCTTCATCATGTCAGCCTAGGATCTGACTTTCTTAACAAGACCCCTAAAGTACAAGCAGTTAAATCAAGAATCAATAAATGGGATGGATTCAAACTAAAAAGTTTTTTCTCAGCAAAAGAAACAAATGATAATGTGAAGAGAGAGCCCATAGATTGGGAGAAAATCTTTACAACATGCACCTCAGATAGAGCATTAATCTCTAGGATATATAAAGATCTCAAAAAACTTAACATAAAAAAAATCAACAAATGGGATAAGGAACTGAACAGATACTTCACAGAAGAAGATATACAACTGATCAACAAATATATGAAAAATGTTCAACATCTCTTGCAATTAGAGAAATGCAAATCAAAACTACTCTAAAATTTCATCTCACTCCAATAAGTTGGGGAAAAGGTACACTCATACGTTGGTGGTGGGAATGCAAAATGGTGCAACTATTATGGAAAGCAATGTGGAGATTCCTCAGAAAACTTGGAATGGAACCACCATTTGACCCAGTTATCCCCTCTTGGGTTTATACCCAAAGGACTTAAAATCAGCATACAAGAGTGATGCAGCCGCATCAATGTTTACAGCAGCTCAATTCACAGTTACTAAATTATGGAACCAAACTAGATGCCCTTCAGTAGATGAATAGATAAAGAAAATGTTTTATATGTATGCATATATATATATGCACATGTATATATATATGCACATGTATATATATATATATATGAGGAATATTACTCAGCTTTTAAAAAAATTGAAATTATGGCATTTGCTGGTAAATGGATGGAGTTGGAGAATATCATGCTAAGGGAAATAACCCCCAAACAGAAGGCCAAATATTTTCTCTAATATGTGCATGCGAATCCACAATGAGTGGGGGAGGTTAGGGAAGAATAGTGTTACTTTATATTAGATAGAGAGGAGTGAGGTAGGGGAGATAGTATGGGTGTAGGAAAGATAGTAGAGTTTCAAAGACATTATTATCTCATGCACATATATGACTGCATGACCAAATTGATCCTACAATATGTATAATCAGAAATATGAGAAATTGCACCCCATTTATGTATGATTTATCAAAATGTATAATTACTTTCTGCTGTCATGTACAACTAATTAGAACAAATTAAAATGTTTTAAAAGTGAATCTCACTAGCTAATTAATAAATTATTTCTATCCTTTTTATTCTATCATTTTATTTAGATGTACATAGAATACACATGCATATTTAATTTAGTTCTACTCTAATTTTTTTCCCAACTAATGTACCAGAAAACATATGGATAAACTCTTCTATACGTGATTATCCCTGGAGGTTAAACATGTCAAAAACGTTTCTAATCAAGATAGGATAATAAATACCTTTTTAGTTTCCAAAAAGTGAATCTTAATTATTTCAGAAAACAAGTTTAGTTGACTTTTTCCTTCCAGAAAGATATTTTTTTGGTCAGAAAAGACATAGTCCTCAATAGTAATACAGTAAGGAGTAAGTTAGTTTAACTTATACAAACCTATTCTTCTTAGGACAGTAGATTGTTAAGTAAATATATCTTGAATTATGTTATGATAAATTCCTATAATTTTTTTATGATGGGGATGGCGATTCCCAGATAATGTCATGTCTCATTGTCTTCAAAAGATGGTAAAACTTATATAACTTACTTTTTTAAAAATATTTTTTAGTTGTAGGAGGACACAATATCTTTACTTATTTATTTTTATGTGGTGCTGAGGATAGAACCCAGGGCCTTGCACATGCGAGGCAAGCACTCTAACACTGAGCTACAGCCCCAGCCCCATAACTTACTTTTAAAAAATAATAATTTATAGCAGAAATGGGCAGAATTTATATTCCCTTCTACTCTTTTTATCCCCTTGTGTGTGGCTTAGAAGTCTTTATTTATCATCAAAAGAATCCTTCTTTGAAAATTCAGAAAAACAGAAAAGCCATATAACTGAAAATATTTAGAGATTTTCTTTTCTCATCCTGTAGGCAGCCTAATTAAAACAGCATTACAGAAATATTATAACTCTGCTAGTCCAAAGTCATTCTGACTTTGTCTGAGTAGAGGTTGTTTCAAATGAGCTAAATTATTGACTAAACATAAACACATCAAAGCCTTATTAAAACTTTGTTCTGGGCTTCTGGACATGCATTTCAGAATCTGTAGTCCTTTGAAATCATGAGGATAACTTGAAAGAAATCAGAAACCAGTGTAGCTGGAAGGATTTTAAAAGTTTCTTCTGGCTTTTAGAAAATTTAAGAGATTCACTAGGCATTTAGAAATTCCTTTGATATCATGATGTCTGATGATATATTATGGAATTTAAGTCTATGAAGGAACAGAACTTTCATGACTTTTAAAGGAAGTATTTTGCTAGTACTTAAAATAAGGGGGCTAAACTTTTTTGAAAAAAGAATCCGTTCTTATATCATACACCTTACATTACAAGTGCTTATTTAGCTCTGCGTATTTGACCAAGGCTCCCTCCTCATGTCAATTCATACAGTTTCATAGAATTACAACCTACTCTACATAAAAGGTGAAGGTCAAATTAAACACACAAACTTAAAAATGACAACAGACCCAAAAGTAACCACTGGATAGTCTATAAAGAAGTTTAAAAGCTAAGTTGTCATATACACACTATGCTTTGAGAAATTGCTGATGCCAGTTATTTGGGGTCGATACAACTTTGTTTTAATTATCTATTGTTATATACAATCACCACAAATTTAATAGTTTAAATAAAACAAAGTTATTTCTTTATAGCTTAGTAGGTCCAGATTCTGTTATATTTCTACTAGCTGAAAGCTAAGCATCAGAAGGGTGAATTCTTTGTAGAGAATCCATTTCCTTCTTATGTGTGTGTGTGTGGTTTAGGATTTTTATTTTTTGCTTTTTGCTTTGTTTTGTTTTGTTTCAGCCTTTAAAGACCAACTGCATTCTTTAGGTCCTCTTCTTCCGTGTTCAAAGCCCGCAGCACAGAATCTTGAGACCACTTCATGACTACAATATTCAGCCTGATTCTTTCACCTACAAGAACCCTATGATTACATTAAACTGTATAATCTAGGACCACCCCTTCATCTCAAAATCAGCCGATTAGTAATCTTAATTCCACTGAGGTCCTTAAGCAGTGAAAGAAGATTGTCCTGGGGACTCAGTTCTAAAGATTTTGCCTATTGTGAGTTCCTGTGAACCAGTGATCAATATATAATGCTTTTTCTCCTACAGCCAGGATATAGGTTCAGACAACACAGTAAAGGGGTAGAAGGAGGAACTATAATCAACTTCTTATATATACATACAGCATTACTCAGGAGAGCATTCAATTGCATAGTGTTGTCTCTAGCTGATACATTATTGAAACTTAGGTAATTGTATCATTATATTAGGGCGGCTGCTTTGGCTGATTTTAATACAGTTGAAGTTTATGAGAGTGAATCATTTGTCTTACATATTTTACTGTAAAACTAACTTTGCTGTAAAACAAACTTCATTATAAGAGGCACAAATTACTGAGTCCCTTTGACTGGTTAGGTATATATATAAATATGTACAAAAATCAATTTGCTTCTCTCTTTCACTTTTCTAATATCTTATAAGGTTTGTGGGTAATGATTAATTCATAATTTGACAATAGACACCTACTCATAACATCAGGAATCTCAGGTCCAGAAACATTGAACTGTGTATCTAAAGACAAAAATATCTTTGTCAGAATACATTTTAGTCTTTAATTTTTAGTCCCCAGTCAATTCTCTTTATGTGATACCAGAACAGATATCATTAAAACTGACTAAATAATCACATTAACAAAACAGTGAAGTCAACTAATACTTTGTGGGTTAACAAGATAAAAATTTGTACATTTATTATGCATATAGTTCCAATATTTCTTGGCAGACACATGAAATTTCAGGAGTATATTCCACAGAAAATATTTTATTATTCCATAAGGAAAAAAAAGCATATTGAACTTTATGTCAGTTTCAAGAATTTATGTTTTATTTTTACTTTCTTCTCTCTCTCTCTCTTTTTTTTTTTTTTCATAATGTTAAGGTAATTTATTTCTACCAGTTAACCCACCGAACCAAAAGTAGAGATATGTCAATAAGAAGAGATTGTAATAATAAAATGTAATAAATGAAAATAAATAGTAATATATGTTTAAGTGAACTTCAATACCAAAACATTCTTCCAGTAATGTGATTTTAAAATTCTGAATCTAAGGAAGATAAAGACACTATGGAATAATAACAATTTACCTTGCATTTTCCATGTAGACAAATCATTAAACAAAAGTGAAAAATTAACATCTGAAACAAAATTTTTGAAAACCCCTCTGCACATCCTTACAAATCAGTTGATGCAGAGAATTAAAATTTTTATCCATAAATCAATGATAATTTCTTAGTTCTAATAAATTTGCCTGGCTCGTGTAAAATAATAGAATTAAGTAAGCCTACTTAGATTGATGACTCTTTATAAATCCAAAATTATTTCAAACTAAAATTATTGAACTGTATTAATATTTGTTCAATAAAAGTGGGTAGAATTTTTTTCTTAACTTATACAGATTACTATAATTTTCCACTTTGCTTGCAAGTGAAAATAAGGAATGAACACTATGTAAAAGAAAACAATGAAGCTAAATTTATAAAGAGTAATGAAGATGAGTGTTCACTGACTTAAATGATTTAAAAAGCTGCATTTTTATGATCTAGTGTATGCATATATTGTTTCAAGTGAGTTTAAATAGTTAAATTATCAGCTCCTTCATCCAAGTACAGATATTATAGAAAATGGCCATTATAACCCAAAATCCAAGACATTTCCCAGAACTGTGATTTTAAATATTCTTCATCAAATTAGAAGTGTAATTTTAACTTTATGTGAGAGGTCCAATAGTAAATGTACTTGATCTGACAATATATTATATAAACCTAAAAAGATAAAGAATATTTTAGATGTATTCAGTTTAGAATGAAAACATGCCCAATATTACAGGAGAATCACTTTTGGATTCAATCAAGATACAAATTGAAGGGAAATAAAACTATTTTATGAAGACAGTTTAAAAGCTGCAGTGAGGGTATTTTGTCATAAATCTGAGACCAGATTAAAGCTGTCATAAAAACATAGAAAGCAAATGATGTTTTTTTAACACATAGGTAAATGGTGCTAATAGCAGATTATTATGCAAAAAGTTAACATCTTTTAAAGATATGCAGCAAAATTTTATGCGTTCATAGAGTTAAAGATTGATACTCTATAGGATCTAAAATGTTTTATTAGGATCACTTAGAATAAGAATTGTAAATGAAAACTATCCAATAAATATCTCATGATGCTCAAAGCAAGTACATATAGGAACTATGATACTTAAAATCAATGAAGAGGTAATTGGTGGAGAAATGCATATGCCTTCTTTAAAATCACAACAAAAAAGATTCAAAGCTTATGCAGGTGTTGAAAGTTTCAGGAAAGAAAAAACATCTCTTTGCAAAATGACAATTTACAAATGATGGTGTGATAAAACAAAAAAGCTCATGCCAGCATTTATATATGAATTGAAAGAAACCAGTACTGTATGTGAACCATTTTGTATGCAAAGCACATGCAGTAGTAATAGAGCACTTCACCAGAAATGAGCATTGCAGAGACATTACTGACTCAAGGGACTGATTCTGTAAAAGATGGTTTGTATGTTAAAATTTTATGTGCAGGATAGATCCCATGATTTATCAGCATTACAAATTTACTATAACAATTTTGTAGTTATATAAATTTTCCTATTGAGTTCCAAAAATTTTTTTTGAAGATTAAATCTGCCTGCCACAATTAAAAAAAAATATTTTAACTGATCTGAAGTAACTCATATATGTATACACACACATACTCACTTGCACACATACATATATATAAAACAAATACACATGTATTTATATACATTGAATTTTTTTGTTAAAAGTGGAAAATAAACATGTAATATATAACATATATATGTTGTGTGTTTTGTTTTTATTATCCACTTTGGACTGTGTTATCTCTTTCATTGATAAAGACACTTTACATTTGCTAAAAGTAAAAACACTTTTGAAGAAATTTCAAGCACATTTTCTCAATTTGTAGTCACAGAAATTTATGCAGTTACAGGGATCTTAGTACAACTAAATTAAAATGAGTAAAAAGAGACTTAAGGAATATTTAGGTAGGAAGCCTAAGGTCTTAAAACTATCAAGAACCCAAGCCATGCAAGAGACTTGAAACTTCTTCTTTCTGATGACTACACTAATGCTCTTTGCAAGTCAGCACCCTGCTGTGTTTGCCTTTTTCTCAGCCATGGGAATGAACTTCTCTGGAGAGTTCTGTGTAATTTTGCTTTTAACATAAAAATGTGTCAGTCTCAATGTGTACTGTCCACTACGATAAACAAACAGCAATTTTTATCAAACCAAAATATCTACAAATCTCCTACTGTTTCAGTTTACAGAATAACAAAGCAAACAATTAGTAGTATGATTTTTCCAAAGTAGTTTGTTTCTCTTTCTCCATTTTGTTGTTGTTGTTGTATACTGGATGCATTCAATTCTATCTTTATGGCATTTGTGAGTGTTTTGGTTTTTTCTTTTATGGTTTTACAGATTTTTGGATAAGTTAATACACAAGTATTTTCTTCTAATGTACTCTTTCAATATTCCCAATATTTAACTAAAATATTTACTTGCAGTAAAATGGTACAATTTTTACTTTGCCTTCTGAAAAAAGGTAATTGGTCTTATGGATTTTTAAATGTAAAGTGTTATTTCATCTCATCTCCCTCATCTTGTACACACACACACACACACACACACACACACACACACACACACACAGAGAGAGCGAGAGAGAGAGGAGGGAGGCTATTGTGGTTTGGGAACATATTCAAGAGGATTCTACTTTGTACTTTTAATTCTAAAATCAGTCTTTAATCTTTATTTTACATCTAATATATTTAAGCTTTATTGTGACTCGATCCAATAAGTATACATTTTCATGGAGTATATGCCAAATTGATGTTTTCTAGAAACCTCTTATACCTACTCATGGTTATATTTTCCAAAGTTTTACACAATTAACAACTGTTGAGTATAGGAAATGGTTTGTTTGATCATTGCACAGTTTGTGTTTGATTTCTAAGATAAATCAGTGTTCAAGTAAAATGTTGCTAGACTGTGCAATTCATTTAGAATTTTTAAACTTCATAAAATTTTATAAAATTATAATAAAAGTTGGAAACCCTAGAAAAGTGGACAATGATTTTTCAAGAGATTATTTAGTCAACAAAAGGATAGAGAAAATATGTTTTGTTTTGTTTTGTTTTGTTTTTTGGCACTGAGGGTTGAACCCAGAGGTGCTTAACCCCTGAGCAACATCCTCAGCCCTTTTTAATAGTTTATTTACAGACAAGGTCTCTCTGAGTTGCTAAGTACCTAGCTAAGTTACTGAAGCTGGCTTTGAACTCACAATCATCCTACCTCAGTCTCCCAGTCTGCTGGGATTACAGGTGTGTCTCATCATGCCGACTAGAAAATATGCTTTTTAAAAATCTGTCGGTGATTAAAAGGAAAATAAGAAAAAATTAAAACCTACTTTAAGTACTTCTCTTATGTTATAATAAGTTTTTCCAAAAAATAGTCAATAATTCATAAACTATAGATCTCAGAACCAGTGTAAAGTTTGCAAAATTTATTTTAAATGCTATAAATTGAATAATCCATTGATGTAGGAAAATCACATCATTCTAATTATTAAATTTGTTATTTAATAATTATCAATTTAAATAAATAATTTAAAATATTTAATGTCAAGATGGGCATGGTCGTATATGCCTGTAATCCCAGTTACTTAGAAAAATGAGGCAGAAAGATCACAAATTCAAGGCCACCCTTGGAATTTATCAAGATCCTGTTGCAAAATAAAATTTTAAGAAGGGTTGGGAATATAGTTCAGTGGTGGAGTGCCCTTGGATTCAGTTTCTAGTATCACATTAAAAAATGCATTCCAGAATATCAATCTGATGTGAAATCATGAAAATCTAGCATTTAGTGCTAAAAGGATAAGAATTATGTTGACCATTTTTCAAGCTTCTATATAGACAGCATATCAGGCACATATAACTACTCTATTGTGGAATGAATCGGTAAATAACAATGATTATTAAGCACATTCTATTAAAATATTTTACTCATTACAATGAAAGTCAAGAAAAAATGACTTCTAAAGCATAGGGAATAAAATCAATAAATGGGATGGATTCATACTAAAAAGCTTCTCAATACCAGAAATAATCAATAAGGAAGAGAGAGCCTACAGAGAAAATCTTTACCCGATGCACATCACATAGAGCACTAATCTCCATAATATATAAAGAACTCAAAAAGCTTAACATCAAAAAAACAAATAATCCAATCAATAAATGGAATAAGGAACTGAATAAACACTTCACAGAAGTGAATCAATCAAGAAATATATGAAAAAATGTTCAACATCTCTAGTAATTAGAGAAATCCAAGGTAAAACTACGGTGAGATTTCATCTCACTCCAGGCAGAATGGCAATTATCAAGAATACAAGCAACAATAAGTGTTGGCGAGGATGTGGGTGTAAAGGTCCACTCATCTACTGCTGGTGGGAGTGCAAAATGATGCAAACCTTATGGAAAGCAGTATGGAGATTCCTCAGAAAACTTGGAATGGAATCACCATTTGACCCAGTTATCCCACTACTTGATCTATACTCAAAGGACTTAAAATCAGTATACTATAGTGATGGAGCCACATCAATGTTTACAGCAGTTCAATTCACCAAAACTAAACTGTGGAACCAACCTAGATGAATGGATAAAGAAACTGTGGTTTATATATATACACAATGGAATATTACTCAGCTTTAAAAAACAATGAAATTATGGCATTTGCTGGTAAATGGATGCAGATGGAGAATATCATACTAAGCAAAATAAGCCAAATACAAAAAACCAAAGGCCAAATGATTTCTCTAATAAGTAGATGATGATTCATAATGTGGGGGCAGGTGCGGTCAAGGGAAAAATGGAGGAACTTTGGATCAGATAGAGGAGAGTAAGGCCAGGGAATAGGGCATGGAATTAGTTAGGAAAGAGAGTGGAATGAGATGGACATTATTACCCTAGGTACATATATGATCCCACAAATGGTATGACTCTACATCATGTACAACCAAAGAAATGAAAAATTGTGCTCTATTAATGTACAATGAATTAAAATGCATTCCACTGTCATGTACAACTAATTAGAACAAATAAAAACCAAAAAAAAAAAAACTTAAGCTATAAAAAAAAAGAAAAAATTTACTCATGTATCACACAATTAGAGAAAAACAGAAGCTAGATTAAGATTGTTAGCACAAATCAAACTAGTTAATGTAGGAAATGGACCTTGAAGGAAGGGATTTTGAAGAACCTGGAGAAATAGCATGCTTATTTTTATTGAATAATATATATTTTCCTCAAATAGCATTTAGTTTAAAACACAGATGCTAAGAATATTTGTAGTTTCTGAGAGCATCCCAATCCCTGTGGTTGAAAATGATGAATACAGATTGAAATAGTGATTAATAGAATGAACACCCAGTTTGAAATTAAATGTTTAGAATTATATGTTAACAAAATTAATATTATTAAACAACACAAATTATTTTTAAAATGTATTACTCAAACTTCATGAATACATCTACATATAGATGCATCCATACATTTTGAGTAATGCATTTATACATACATAAAATTAATCTTTCAACTGAATTTTTTTAGAGTATAGTATTAACTTGGCAAAGTTAATAAGCCTTAAACCTTAAAACCACATTAATATATATAGGAAAAATATGTATTACATTCCAAACTAAATGAACAACAAATTGAAGACAGATGTTATATATTAGTAACAATAAGAAGAAGGCTGAAACTATTAACTTAAATATTGAATTTTTTTTATTCTAGCAATAATTCATCAACAGTTCCAGGGAAACCCTTATTAGCCGGACCTTTTGATTAGTAATAGTTGGAAAACACTGTTTAATTCATATCATGGTTTTGGTAGATTTTTTTCAAAACCTGAAGTTAATGGGACTTTAATACATGTTACCCCTAATAGTTTAAATGTGAAAATTACTCAAGTAGATAGTAAGGAATATTCATAATCTGAAGTGTCATAGACTTCTCCTAAAACTAAACTTTCCTGCTTTTATTTTAGTTCACCTTTCCCTTGACTTTTAAAATGTCTGTTTACCTTGTTAAGAACTGTGTCAGCAAATGTATTTACTTATAGGAGTCACTCTGTGGACCCAGAGGCTGAATCTGATCGACACTTTACTGTGTAAACAAGTTATTGCTATTGGTTATCTTACTACATGAATGTCTATATTGGTTTCTTGAATTATAGCAGGAAGTAGAACTAGCTAGTGGGGAGAGGTCATAAATCATTGCATAATGTTAGTGTCTGCAAACTTGCCAACTTAGACCCACGTGTCTGAATCATATGGCACTGAAATTAAATGTTGCCTTTGCAAGTTTGAATTAGTGGGCTATCACAGCGTTTCATCACTCATTTTGCCTTCTGCAAGTACCACTTTTTTTTGATGTGCAGTTTTATAAATTTTATTTTTATTGGTGTATTATTATTACATAATGATGGGATTCATTATGTCCTTTTCATAGATGCATGTAACACAATTCATCAATCTCATTTCTAAGTAAAGTTCATTTACTCTTCGAGAGCTGTTCAAGCTAAGGTCCTCTCTAAACAATCTGTCAACCTCTCTAAACAGTCCGTCAATCTTTTTTGATCTATGACCCCAAATGCCAGGTCAAACTTGAGATGTTGAAAATAAAAACCCAATCTTCTACCCTGGCTATCAGGTGGGGGTGTGAGAAGTTGTTAAGAACACAATCATATTGTCTATATGAAATTATGCCAGCAATTTATTCATACAAAGATATAAAAGAAGATAACTGGAGATTATATAACTTCTATTTTAATACACTTTTCTCAGCAAAACTATCAAAGAAAGATTAACATTTTTTATTTTCACAGTTTGTTTGCCTAGAATTTCATTTTAGTTGTTTAACTGAATCCTCATACTAATATAATAGGTTCAGTATACTCATTTTTTAATTTTAAATAATTGAGGTTCACAGTAGTCCAGTAAATTTGTATTGATGACACAGCTGAGAAGTACAAGGATTCCAATTAGACTGGACACCCAGACCTTCCCTTTCTGCTGAACCAGTCTTTTCAGTGGAGATAAATGGGGGTTTGATTTGATTTTACTTGATGTTAACATAACCCCACCAACACCTCAGTACCTTGGCTCCAGAGTCTTCTCTTAATAAGATTTACATGTGTACAATGCTAATTACATTGTTCAACCCATAAGAAAAGTGGAATTTGCGGTATTTTACAACACACATTAGAAATAATTTATGGTGTATTAAAAATAGTAAAGCCCATATTTATTCTTATGTTACAGTTGTCACTTTTTAACCTTTAGGTACCTACTAAAGGATTTATTCTGAATTCCCCAAAGAATTTTACTACACTCTTTGCACATTTGTGAACTTCATATACTTTAAATTTAGTTTGATATTATCTGTGGAGTAGTTTTGCATTTTAACACATACAAATTTGTCTTCAATTTTGTCATTGGGTTACTTAATAATGTCATTTTCATGTTATTGTTTCACTCCTAATATGCATTTGATTCTAAAAAATGTCTCTCAAGTTTTTGTACTTAACAGTTTCCTTTATTAAGAAAAAATTCAAAACTTAGTAAAAGTCAAAATCCTTTTATTAGAATATATTTTTGTACATAGCAACTAAGGTGAGTGACATGGGATTTAATTTTTTGCTTGTTTGACATTTAAGATGCATGAAATATAAATGTCATAATTTCATTGGAGGACAACTAAACTAGATTTTCTTTGAAACTTGTTTAATCTCACTAGAGCAACTCAGGTAGCTTATACACTGACTTAAGACAACTCTAACAATGCATTATGCTTCCAAAGGCAAAGGTAAAACAATAAACATCCATTAATACTATTAAAAAACACACACACACAATCTGATATACAGAAAAAGAAAAGGGAATTAACTAATCCATCTCTTTTTTTCTCTACTTTTTTCTTCTTTGACTCCATGTGTCATTGTTCACAAAAGCCAACCAATCAATATTCCTTTCATTATTCTCAAGTACTTAGTCTATTCTCCTCTCTCCCCCACCTCTTCCTCTCCTACAGTGTTTCACCAAAGTACAGAATATATATCCTTCTTTAGCTATTCAAAATAAAAAATGGTGTCTAACTTCATTTATAATTCTTTTTATCTTATTTAGAAAAATAAATATTGCATTCTTTCCAAAATTTGACATAAAACACTAGAGTTGCATACACTTAATATCCTAGTTATTACATTTTTTCTTTGAAATTTTAACATAAATAGATATTCTAATAAATAAGCCTTTGTTCTAGGCAAATAACCTCAAGCAAAACATATGATAGAACATTGAATTTCATTGCATTAATTAAGGTTAAAATAAATCATCAAGATTTTTGTAAGAGAATAATCATTTTTCAAAGAACATCAGTATCTTACCTCGAGGCTAAATTTCCAGAAAGACTTTCTTCTTTCATATTTGACAGTGCAGACTGAGAATATTTTTAATTTTTATCTCTTTCTGATCTTCCTTCTTCAGTACCACTGCATTCTATTGTGTTTTGTCTGCTGTGAGTGCCAAGATCTCAATACATACTTAAATTCAAATGTTTTACTTAATCTTACTATTTCAGAGATGCATTTAATTACATAAACATATATGTGTATATATATTTCTTATATATGTGATATATATGTGTGCAAGTGTGTTTGTGTAAATAACTTCAAAATATTTTGAAATCTATATGTCATAATATCTGTTCTGGCATATACCTTACACCTGGAAAAGAACAAAACATTTATTGAATGAAAATATACATTAAAATATTAATGTCAATCAATTAGGTAGAAATCAAGTTTAGTCATTTAGACACAGTAAATAATACTTTCAGTCATTACTTTTAGAGCAAGAATAAATTATCTTTCACAATCTTACATTGTAATCACTTATAAGAAATAAATAGAAAAATACATTTAACAAAATATGAAATGTCTTCATAATTAAATATTTTCTTAAGTATTCTCATACCTCTTACATAATACATTCCTCCCCAAAAGGACTTAAAATGTCAAATTTTTAAAATCCAAATGAATTTAATAAATATTTTTCATGGCTCTTATTAAGTGAGGAACATAAAAGTTTTTTTCTAAAAAAATACCTTGACTAACATTAGGCTTTTCTTGCCTTTGATGCTGTCAAAGAGGACTTAACCTGAATTAACATTGCTCTTTTGACTCTGAACTTGTCAAACATTTCATTTCATCATTCCTATACTTGTCACCAGACATAGACAGAAAAACAGGCAAAGTAACTATTATACACGAAAAGCAGAACATTTCCCTGAAAATGGCAGAAGGGCATAGGGTAATGTGTAAGAAGGTGCAAACAAAGCAGTAGATAAATGTATTGACAGGATTCTTTGAAACAATCAACACTCCTGAGCAGTTGCAAACAAGAACCAGGCTCTGAGAACACAAAGAGACTGCACCAGCTGATGAATTCTGATTAAGCTGGATCCCTCTTCCTTTTTACAAACCAATGTGTAATAAAATGAAACTAAGAGGAATATGTGTGCTTTTCCTGCCACACAAATAAAGGCTGATGCTCTAGTTTGAGAGCCAAGTAGCATACGTAGTAGTTGTGAAAAAGCATATTTGCAGTTCTGGGTGTGGATCTAGGCAGCAACCTTCCACTCTACACAGTCCAGAAAGGAAGCAGTGAAAGAACAGCTGACTGGAAAGATGGATGACAGAGTAAACACTCTAAAACCTAATACTGGACAGCTTGAGACTTGGAGGAACTTGGAATTTGGTTATTGGAACAGAAAATGAGAATTCCTTGACCCCAAACCCTGACCAGGGTGGTGTCAGGGGATAGGAGAAAGAAAGGGAGAAGAAATAAGAAAATCTCCCAAGCTAACATCCTTAATAACACTGAGAAAGAAATATAGACAAAGTTAAAACAGGACAGGAGCAGCAAAGACGGAAGATCACACCCTTCAGTCTAACTTGTTGGCAGCAAGCTGTGTAGTGCAGGACAGCCCTTTGGAGATTCTACTCTTAGTCACTTCCTTGTAGTAACCAAATCAATACAACTTCTCCCCCTGCTACAGATAGCAATGAATAAAGCCACAGAGGGCACCTAAACAGGAATATATCTAGAAGGAACACGTAGTGGGTTTGCTGATAGCTGATGATTACTAAAACTCTCCTCACTTCAGAAAAGGGGAGTGGGTTGGAGTGGACCCTAGAGCAAGTCACTTCCAGGAGAGCTAACCCTAGCCCAGTGCTCCCCTTAGCCTTGGTGAAGCTCTGGTGAAGACACCAACAGTCAGGATAGGGGTAAAACCCTAGTGACCTGCAGCACTCGGGGTTGACAGCTCTGTGCCACAGACCTCCCGACAGAGCCTGCACCACAGGTAACAGAGTTGCAGAGACTCAAGCCTTACATAAGCAAGTCCCACCAGAGGAGAGGTGGTGATCAATATTACACAGCAGTCAACAACTGACCTGAGCCCTGTTCCTGGTGTCCCTGTACCCAATAGAAAAAACCAAAAGACAGCACCCTACAAATATGCGGATTTGAACCTCTGGGCTAACAAACACAGTCTGGGAGAGAATGTATGGACAAGGGAAGCCGCTCCTGTGCCCCATTATCTCTTGGAAGGTCTGCAGATGGAAGTCCCAGAGTTTCCAGTTAATTCTTATCCAGATGCATGGGCCCACAGAAGGCATTTCCTGAGGATAACTTCAATTCCCCAGCAGAGAACTTCCTACATACGCAACAGCTATGTAGCTTCCATTTAATCACGAAAGTTAACAGATTTGCGTTATATATTTGTCTATTAAATGCTACATAAAGCATTAACTGAAATAGTCACCATTTTCAGAGAATATTTTAAGATTTGATGAAGTTCACACTTAGAAAATATATTTACTTCTAAATTTAATGAATAACGATCAGGGTTTAAGTTTAGTAGATATAAGAATTCTTAAGATGTTGTTCCTATTTCCAAGGAGTTTATCATCCAGGTAATATTCTCAACTCATGCAAGTCTCAGAGAAGTCAATCTTTTTAAAAAGAGATTTTAGCAAACTGTCATATTAAACATCTGCTAAGTCTTGTTCTTGTCAACATCATAGTCATCATTATCATCATCCACAACATTCATTGACTTTTATTGAGCTCACAGTCTGAGTTCAATATTTAATAGTTATTTTATTAAATTATTAACTGCATATGCATTCATGTGAGAAAAAGTAGTATCATTTCCTCCCTTGTGGCAAGGTTCCTGGCTAAATCCATATGACGAAAGACAGATTAACAAAGAAGAGGAATAACGTTTAATATGTTTTTGTGACATGATACCATAAGAAATGTTAACCCAAAGAAACAGAGAAATATGTGTATTTTTATGGAGAGCAAAATGAAACTATGCTTAGAGAACAGAAGGGAATGTAATAAACTGTGGGGGCTGTTTGTTTGGATCACCCCGAATATCCCTGTGTCTTCATCCATCTCCTCCCGCTATAGGGATGGTCCCTGTGAAGTGAGGGTCTGGTAACACGTCCTTTAGTGTAAGGAAGAGAACAATTTGTCCCCTGCATGGGGTAAGAATTGTAGACATAGGTTGGAGAAACCTTTCTGATTCTACTGTTTCTTCTATTTCTTTCAACTTAGAAATTCAGTATGATAAGTTGTTATATTTTGAAATAGCATGTTCTGTATCCCCTAAATTAAGACCATTCAATTTCTGACTGTTGGATATCTTAAACACTCTTTTTCTGAATGTTTAACTTTTCTTTAATTCTATTCCACCATTTTAATTCACATTGAGAGAACAGAAATTAATACCTAACTCTATTCTATGTTACAATTTTCCTATTGGTGATTTAAACTATGGCCAATGTTAAATTAATAATTTTAGTTTAATAAGTGTACCCATATATATATTATTCTATTTTTTCCCCATCAATGGTCAAAGGTTCTTCATGCCTTATCAAGTGAAATTACAGACAAGAATTCAAACCTCAAAATTATGGTATGTATTTTCTTTTTTTCTAATTTTGAAAAGATCATGTATTTCTTTTTTTATTTTGATTCATTGTACGCAAATGGGGTACAACTTTTGTTTCTCTGGTTGTATATGAAGTAGAGTCACAGCACTTGCATAATCATACATGTACATAGGATAATGATGTTTATCTCATTCTATTCTTTTTCCTTCTCCACCCGTGCCCACCCCTCATTTTCCTTTATACTATCTATCCTTCTTCCATTCTTGCCTCCTCCTCCCATTATGTATCATCATCCATTATCAGAGAAATCATTTGGCCTTTGGTTTGTTGGGATTGGCTATTTTCACTTAGCATGCTATTCTCCAACTCCATCCATTTACCTGCAAATGCCATAATTTTATTCTTCTTTATGGCTGAGTAATATTCCATTGTATATACATACCACAGTTTCTTTATCCATTCATCTATTGAAGGGCATCTAGGTTGGTTCAACAATCTAGCTATTGTGAATTGAGCAACTATAAGCATTGATGTAGCTGTGTCACTATAGTATGCTAATTTTAGGTCCTTTGGGTATAGGCCAAGGAGTGAAATAGATTTTTCCACTATGAACATATGTACCTATTTCTTCTTTTTCTTTTCTTTTTTTGTACCAGGAATTGAACCTTGAACCCAGGGGTATTTAACCACTGAGAAATATCCACAGCCCTTTCTAGCTTTAATTTTGAAACAGGGCCTCATTGAATTGTTTGGGCCTCACTAAATTGCAATCTGGCCTTTAACTTGTGATCTTCCTGCCACTGCCTCCCAATTTGCTGAAATTATAGGCATGTGCCATCACGCCCAGCCACATATACCTTCTTTACCCTGTCTATGACTCCCACTCTTCATGTTTTCCACATGATCCCAAACTATCAGTTATTCATTCTTCTACAATATTTTTAAATTGCTTATTTATTAATTATTCCACAAACTATGTATTTGGTGTAGCAGCTACCATAATGATCAGAACCAACCTGTTTTGTGCCCTAATAGACTTCCAATTTGTAAAACTTCCCTACTCTAACTCATTCTGTCAAAAGTACTATTCCAATAAATTATTATATAAGATTTTGTTTATAAAGAAAATTTTAAAAATTATTCTGTATTTCCCCTGATTATTAAAAGCCTAAGCAGTTTTCATATTTAATTAAAACAAGCAGTAGTTATAAAACTTGTTTTAATTTCTATGGTCAAGTATAATCTCCTCTTTCTTTCTGAATCCCACAAGCACTTGAAATCTGCCTAATGATGCATTATATTCAGCCTGAACTTAGAATATTGAGATCAGAGATCTGTAGTTCTATATTTAGTACACAGTTCTTTTTTTTAAATTTAATTATTTATTTATTTTTGAATTTTTCCAGACTGTATTTTGATTCATTGTACACAAATGGGGTACATCATTTCATTTCTATGGTTGTACACAATGTAGATTCATACCATTCGTGTAATCATACATGCACATAGGGTAATGATGTCTGTCTCATTCCATCATTTTGCATACCCCCCTTTTTCTTCTACATATTCTAAAGTTCTTCCATTATTCTCTCATTCCCCACCCCCCACCCCCATTATATAGCATTCTCCACTTATCAGGGAAAACATTTGGCCTTTGGTTTTTTGGGATTAGCGTATTTCGCTTAGCATGATATTCTCCAATTTCATCCATTTATTTGCAAATGCCATAATAGTATTCTTCTTTATGGATGAATAATATTCCATTGTTGCTTTATCCATTCATCTGTTGAAGGGCATCTAGGTTGGTTCCACAATCTAGCTATTGTGAACTGAGCTGCTATAAACATTGATGTGGCTGTGTTAATGTATGTAGTAAGTCCTTTGGATATAAACCAAGGAGTGGGATAACTGGGTCAATAGTACACAGTTCTTATCCAATACATAAGTATGCAATTTAAATTATTAAACATGATGATCAGTGGATTTAAATATCTCATTGTCTCCAGACACATCTTTAGTAGTTGTATTCTTATAAGAGCATTTGTAGTATCCTTAACAATTTTTCCATTTATTTTAGACTTTAGATATTTGATCATGAAATTGCAGAGAATTAGAAGAAAATTGATAAACACAATAGTTAGATGTATACTGTAGTATAGTGGTTTAGATATTTTTAAGATTCTGACAGTCAAGATATATTCTTTTTATATGTCAGAAAACTAGAAGTCTTGTCACCTATATTTTGAATAACTCCTTAATAAACTTATCTTCAATTTGTCAAATTTAATTCATATATATTCTTGAATTCGTCTCATTTCTTCCACTCTTTCCAACAAACTCCCTAATTCCCTGTGTGCCAAATAGAAATAATACCAATATCTCCCCCAGAAGTTTAAGAAGTTAATGAAGCTATTCAGATGAGTGGTTAGTATACTGTAAGTTCCTTAAAAAGTTAGCTTTATTATCCTGTTATCTATTTATTTATCACCTTATATTTTTGTCTTGTAGCAGTTAAAATGAAGACATTTGTATATCAGCATACTTAAGGCACCAGTGGAATTTTTATTGGTTTTGAAATCCATATAAATAGTCTTGTCTATACAAAGACCACAGAAACACACCATAGGGAACAAGGGACCTTCTTGGACAGAGGATGTTAGAAGAGCCATACAATACTTGGACTTATTAGTTATTAGGGAATGATAAAGGAATTAGGGTTTGCCTTTTGGTTGACTATTGTGAAGAGTAAATCTAGATTATGAGCCTTAATCTTATCAAGAAAGAGGAAAGAATTTAAGTAGAACTGCAAAGTAGTGAAGAAGCAACAGTCATTGAAACTAACTAGTACCACTAGGAGGTGGTACTTGGGAAAATGTCCTTTTTTTTTTTTTTTTTGGTTTTCAGACATGGTCACACAGTGGTTTTGTTTGTCTTGATCTATCACAGTCGCAGAGAGGCCTTGTCAAGATGATGTTTGTGAAACTGTTTACAATCAACAAGTGAACATCCATCCGATGCTGAGTGTCAGGTTGCCAGCCCTTGCAATCCCAAGGCCTACCTGATGAGTTTGGGCCAGATGAGACTCTCAGGGAAACTCTTGTCATTTACCTATCAGATAAAAATGTACACATTCATTCCAAACTTCTGACTGCCATACTAGAATGTCTTCTACAAATTGATAAAATTTGGAAATAAATTCTTAACAAATGCAACATGTTCTTTCTCTTCCTTGAACTTTATCACAAAATAGTGAATGTAAGCATTAATCAAAATTGTCAAAACAATTATGATACTGCAACTTTGTCACTGGATCCACAATGGTATAATTTTTAAAAGGGAATTTCGTTTACATAGTCTGAAAAATTACCAAATGCTTCTCAGAGAAACTCACACCTGATTTGAGATTTAAAAAATGAAAAGGTTAAGAGGGTAATAGGGAAGAAAACAGTACTCCAAGGAGAGACAACATATCTAAAAACTTACTGGATCATAATTGGGTATGATGCATACAAGCACTGAAATGAGAATTTGTAACTCAACTATAAGGACAGACGAAGCTTTTAGTAAGATGCAAAGAAGGCTTAGGCAGGGTCAAATTATATTCATATAATACAGATGCATATATATGTGTGTGTGTTGTGTACATATGTAAAATATGGAGGAAAAAAGTACACACACACACACACACACACACACACACACATACACACACACTACAGTAGTCCAGGTAAATGTCAATGATAGCTTAACTAATGTAATGTTGGAAAGAGTGGAAGAAATGAGACAAATTCAAGAATATATAAGAATTAAATTTGACAAATTTAAGATAAATTTAGTAAGGCGTTAGTGAAAATATACGTGACAAGAATCTAGTTCTCCAGTTTGAACAACCAGGTTTAAAGTGTCAGTCTTTTATTTGTGCAAAATTGACAATGTACCAGATTTAGGAGAAGGGAAAAATGATAAATTAAATCCTGCAAAGGGTGAAATCTTAATTGATTTTGATGCATGAGTATATACATCTAGTTCTCATTAAAAAGGTTAGGTCTGGAGATATGAATTTAAACATTGGCTATAAGTGAGAATTAATTTTTTTGTGGGTACAGATACTGCACTTGGTGAATAGTTGTGTTTGTGTATGTGCATGTAGGTGTGAGTGTGTGTGGGTTTCAAGATGAGTCTAAAATTAAATTGATGTTCTTAAACCACTGGAGTGATTTTAAATCCCAAAATCAAATAAAGAATTATTAACTTTTGCTCAAGATGTTGAAATAAAGGATCAGTGAAATGCTTGCAGGAGTAAAGTTCTCCTAGCACATCAAATTTTATATATTTAACCTAATAAACAAGATTGTGTGGCTTTCAGTTTAAGTTTTCCTAAAGGCTAAGATAAACCAAAGCTAGTGCAAAGGAAAAGCCAGTGTACATTCTGTTAGCATTACTCCTTTCTTTGTTGTTCTTAACCGTTTTAAAAAATCTTCTTCCAAAAACAGATAGAAGAAAATGGGGGAGGGGTAGGTGAGTCAGGCAGAGACTCTCAACAATTAAAAGGAGATCAGTTGAGTAGAGGAAGGGGAAGGAGAGGGAGGGAGGACGGACGGGAGGGCACAGGGAGGTCCTGGGAAAGAAAATCTACCTAATTATGCTGTCTAAATATACAAACACACCCTAAAGAATTTCATAAATAAAAATCATTTATGTATATATGATACTTTAATTGAAATAATGATAATAACAGAAGGGAGCTCAGTAGAATAAAAAAGTCAATCAAGGGGAGGGTGTAGGTAAGGTACAGGGAATGAGACTGATCAAATTATGCCAGGTGTTTACATAAATGTGACACAATGAATCCCATTACTGTATATCATTAAGATGTACCAATAAAATTTGTAAAAATTCTCCTCCCAAGTAAAAGACTTGCTCTCATTCTTTATGACAGGTGTTATGATGGGATCCTCCTTAGTTCTTGAAAACAGGAACCATACCATCTATTGGATCAAGAAGCTTCAGTAAGAATGTAATGTGCCTTCACTTCTGGTGTGTCCTCAAGGACTTCTCAGATGCAAAAAAGTTCATCCTATTCACTGAAATCTTTTTCTAAAGTTATGTCAGAATGTCTGAATATTTTCTGGCTGAATTACGGGAGGCTATGTACATATATCCTGGTCACCGAATGCTTGCATGTTTTAGTTTCAAGAATACATGTTGACTTCTAGGAGTCGAGATGCACAGGGTTATCAACATACTGTGTGATTTCTGACTTTCTGGCTCACTCCTTAAATCAATGTCCTTGTTTGTGAACGTGAACGCAACCCTGGAGCATCAATTGGCCCTGCTGCGGCTCTTTTTAAACTGATTTTTAACTCCACACTAGTTTCTTTATGATTCATCATAGCGACTCACAGATTCCTGGCATTACAGAAACTGATTTTTCTACCAGATGCTATTCCCTTATTGTTAGAGATTAGTTGGCACTTAATTCAGGTCAAATAATATGGAAGTAGGAAATTAAAGCAATTAGAGGTACTGGAGTTTTTAGAAACACTGATATTGGAGGAACTTCAAGATTGGGAACTCGATTTCCGTTTATGTGGTATTTAGATAAATACAGTAGCTTCCCTTGTCCTTGAGTTTTGTTGTTGTTTGTTTGTTTGTTTGTGGCACTGGTGATTGAACTCAGGGCCTCATGCAAACTAAGCAAGCAAACGCAAACGACCAGTGAGCTACATCCCCTGCCCCTCTTCCTTGGTTTTTGAAGTAGTCATACAAAGAGAAATTACAGAAAGAGTAACAATAAGTAAAACTAACTAAGGAACTTGGCCACAAAAAATAGTGAATCACAAAGATCATAAAATAAAACTACAAGGAATGTTTAACCTCCAGCACTAACTTCACCATTTACCCTGCTCCTTCCCATATTTTTGAGTTGATAATGATGGTCTTATCTTCTTGTCCTCCTTTTCTGTTTTCAACTCTTCTCTGAATTTCTCATAACCATTTTCATTGTGTTTCAAAACTGTGATGTGAAAGCATTTTTAAATTTTTTTCTACTGTAGAATGCATCCAAATTTAGTTAAAACCTGTGATTTTCTCTATATTTCATTAAACAGAAAGAGGGCACTCTGTATAATTTTCTAGGTAAAACTCTATAGAAAGGTCAAGCTGAACACGTGGGAATGGTTCCAGATGCCTAAGGTAGGTTTATAAAAGGAGTGCTGCCAGGGAAGGCTTTGCTCTGCACGTGGAAGTGAAAATGTTCACAGCTGTTCTAGTATCAACTGTCATGCTTCACACGTCGATCGAATTTTACAAGAATATTTACTTTACATAGAATATGAATAGCAAACAGCCTCTTGCTTTGAGAGATAATTGATTCTGGAAATTGTGCACATAAGTGATCACTAAGGTTTGTATTTACCACAGGAAAAAATAGCCTGGATTCACAAATAAATCATATGTGAACATATTATTTCTGATATTTTATGGGGTTATAAATAAGACTATCTTTAGAATAAGTATTACCAGACATAAACCTTAAATATGTTTGACATTCCTGAGTGGGGTATGAAAGGATGAGTTAATAAATTCAGGTTATTTATAGCAATATTCAAAATATTTCAATGGACTATACCATGTTTTATCAAAATGAAGTAATATGAACACATGTGAAAATATGAACCCAGTTACAGCAATTAAAAGATCACCAGAAATTAGAGAATTAGAGGATCAAGAATCTATTGTTACTTATTAATACAGACTTATTGTGTTTTTTAGCAGAAAACAATACTTTCAGAGGAAAAAAGTTGACACACTTTCTTCCAAAAGTGATGTTTCCATTTTTTAAGACGTGCATCCCTAATTTAAATTATTTATCATAACAATATGTTAAATATCAGAGCCTCACTCTAATTTAAAATGTGAATTCCATCTTCTTTTGCACTTCCATTTATTTATCCTTTTAAAACAGCATTTGTAGCCAGAAACTCTGTGACATGTCTCTCTGCGCATTTTTAAGGGGTAAATTTTGGGATATGTAAATTACATTTCAATAAAAATATCTCATTGTCAATAAGAGACTATAGTTGTAATAGAAAACTGTATTATCTAATTTTGAAGAGATGACTATTAAATGATTTTTACTTGAAGTAGTCATCAGTGAGTTTGTTCAATTTCTTTTTTATGCCTTAAAAGGTCCTTTCAGAATCTTCAGAGAAGCGAGGGTGTAGCTCAGTGGTAGGGAGCACACTGAGAAATGCATTCATGTACCTATTAAAATTTAAGAAGTTCCTCATTCACTGTATTGTGTTCAACAAACAAGAAGACTAATAAAAATGGAGGTGTCATTTGTAGCCTTTGTTATTTTTTGATTTCTCTTTACTTTTTGAGAAATGCAGATCAATACAAACAACCTACCTACTTGGTCTCTCAAAAATATATTTGACCTTTAAAAAGTTCATTTGGCATTTGTTTTCTTAGGGTAATGTTTCTTTGGTTAATTAGGTATTGATATCACCACAAAATTTTAATCAACTATGACTCTTTGAAGTGTGCAATTTTGAAGAAGATAGTTTGTTTAGATATTCAGAAAATTTAGAAGACTAAGTATTCATATAAAAGATTAAAAAGCAGTGATCCAGTACCCTGTGATAACATGAGACAAAGGTTATGAATAACTGTTAACTACCCAAAAAATTATGCTAAAAAGTAATTGTGATGAAAGAAAAATCTTATTCAGCCTAATATGTAACGAACTCCTGCCCATTTTAATTCCTGGCCTACCTCAGATTCTTTTGTCACTTTAACTATTGTATGGAAATGAGTTTTGAATAATCAGATTTCAATTGTGTAAATCCCATTATTTCAAACACTGTTCTTTTTAAATAAGTTCTTATTTTAATTTTTAACTTCCATGACAGCATGATGTAAATTTTTAGAATTACAAGTATTTCATGTGTTTACTTTTAAAAAATTAAAAGGTAAAAACATATCAGGGCGATATGTACACTAGTGGTATCCTATTTCATTTGAACATACAAATCTTAAATATATAATTCAGAGAAGATTCACTGTGGATGTACCATTATAGCTACCACCAAATCAACATATAGAAAATTTCCCTAGGGAAACCATTATTAGCACTCTGCATTAGTTCCAGTAGTTGTTGAATTTCATATAGTAGAATCACATAGCACCTACTTCTCTTATTTTTATACATTATCACTCACTGTTTTATCTGTGATATTCACCTTGTTGTACCAGAAGGTCGTTCTTTTTTGTTGCTGCATAACAGTCCCTAAAATAAATGCACTGCAATTTATGAACACATTTCTTTATTGATGATTATTTCTGGTTTACTTGTGCCACAAAGTTGCTATAAACACTTTTTATTAGTCTTCGGGGGGAATTGATCTGTCATTTTGTATAGCTTAGTTTTAGTCAGTACTACCAAATGTTTCAACAATAGTTAAAAGTCATATTTTCCCTACCAGTGAGCAATGCAATGGTTGATTCACATCCTAGTTCCATTCTTATTAATTGTATTCCAGCAGTGTTATTTCAGGGTTTTTAATTATCATTTCTATAATAGCAAAAAATATGCAAAACTTCTTCATTGTGTTAGCTAGTTGGGTATCATTCTTTAAAAGTATTTAAGGTTTTGACAATTCTTAATTTTTTTTTTTTTTGCTTATAATTCATTTAAATATATTTTAGTCTCAAGTCCTTTGTATATTCTAGCAGGAGGTTTGACATTTTTTTCACAAAGATGGGTTAGAATCATTTTGTATTGTTAATTTGAATGACACTTGGCTAACACTATACTGTTTATATTTACTCTTTGTTGTGTCCTGCTAACAATTAATATTATAAATTGTGAACCTACTCTTTTATTCTAGAAGCTTTTAGGACTTTTCTCTTAGGATTAGGTCTATGCTTCAACCCTAATTATTTTCTTTGTTTATCAGATGTGAGGTGATGGTTACATTGATTCTTTGCCCCATCCTGTGGTTAGAAGATTCTAAGAGGGAGCACAAGTTTCCAGTGTGCATGTACTTATACAATCTTTTCCCCATAAATGTGGATTATTTGTAGTGATACGCTTCAAATAAAGACAGTACAACAGGTCTGATGGGATGCTTTCCAAGACTCAGTTAAAAAGATATGATGACTTCTATCTTTAATGCTCTCTCCCTGTCTCTTGAACCACTTCTCTGTGAAGTTGGTTGCCATGTCATATGTCAGGTTTGTTTGAAGGGCCATGAGAATGATTTTGGAAGCCCATTCCCAGGCGCACTAACTGAGCTTAGAAGTTGAACTTCCACCTGTTGAAGCTTAAATTACCTTTAGTCCTGGTTGATTCTTACTGACTGAAACCGATGAGAGCACTCTGAGCTAGGATCACCTGGTTAATACACTCCCAGATAACTGACACACATAGAACGTGAGATAATAGATATTGTTTTTTAGCTGCTATTATACTTTAACCATAACTTATACAGAAACATTCACTGAAAATACACTACTTTCCACTGAATTTAAATGGCAAATTTGTAATGTTTCTGTTGACCAATTATGTAATGGTCAGTACTTTAATTTTGTTAGGTACCTTAGAGAATTTGTGTTATTCTGCTAGCCTAACACTGTATTTATTACCACAGATTTTTAAAAGGAATCAATAATGGATATAACTTTTTCAACATTGTTTTACATTTTTAAAATATTTTGATTATTTTAATTCCTCCTGATGTACTTGTTGGTGTTTCAAATCAATTTGACAATGTTTACAAAATCCTGGGATTTTTAAATGGAGATCATATTAAATTTTTAGGAGTGATATTTTTCCATAGTTGATGATTACAAAGCATGAAGAAAAGATAAATTCTTTCATTTTAAAGACATTTTCAGCATTTCTATCAGCTATTATCTTAAAAGTTTAAACGCAAAAGTCTTACTCATCTTTTATGAGATGTATTTCTTTTTATTTGATATTTGTCTAGAATGATATTGTAATATTTTTTCATTTGACATATTTCAGAGATCCTTATTTATTGTGGTAGGAAAACTTTGTATGAGAGCTACAATCTTAGTTTTTTTTTACATATATTTGAATTTAAGTTGTATATAGGCATACAATTTATATTTTATATTAAATTTTCATCCAATCACCATGATAAAATGTTTACTGCGCCTAATAAATTCTACATGCCCTTGGATTTTCTATCTACACAAAATTTCCACTTCTACAAATACTATTTGTGACTACTGGCAGTTTACTTATTTTTACTTCCCATCTTTATACCTGTGTATCTTATAGTATATCTCACAGTACTAATGTAGGGTATGAACAATAAATACAGTGCTGAATATAGAGTATTACATTATTCCAAACCTATTCCAGATATTTCTTGCTTGAGAAGTTGATAAAACAGGGATGTTATTTCTAAGACTCCAGTACTACTGGAATATTCAACGTACTCATATGAGATTTGCCATTTGTAGTGATAGGAGCAACAGCAGTAGAGGCAACAGTGATGGGGACAGACAGACACAATTGGTGGTTAAGGGAATAATTATATAAAATATACCCACTGTGCTGACACCCACATGCTTTCTTTTTTAAAACGGAATTTACCTGCAGCACTGCCTGGCTTAAGTGAACAGGATACATATCATTTCTCAGCAAACTACCTGTAATCTGCAGGTCTTAAATACTGTAAACAAGAAGAATCCAAGTTATCTGAAGGGGGACCTTTTGGGTGCTTTTAACAGACCAGATCCCAAAACTCAGGGAGATAAGGATAATTCCCCCTGGTCATAAAAATCTATAAGAGCAGGTTCCAATTAGAGCCTGTCAGCATGGGCCAAAGTAACCTAAAGTTGTCATGCCAATGGGAACTTGAACGTCTTATATCATCCTGCTTTCAGTCAAAGAGGTAGACCTGGGTGGGACTCTGGAAACTTCCCTGGGAACTCCAATAAAACTGGAGGGCAGAAGAAGTCCCTCTCCTCTCTGAGATGATCCAGTACTTCAATTTTGTTGGGTACCTTGGAGAAGGACCCTTCAGAGTATCCCCCTCTCCCCTTTCCATCCCTTCTAACAAGTGTATTGCCTGATACTCTGAGTGACATGTCTGAAATATTTGACTTAATCTCAAAAATCTTGGTTTGAAGAAGAGCCTAAACACTGCCACAGTTTGCCCATCCTATAACATTACAACTTGATTTTCTTAACCTTAAAACAAAGATATGAATGCCTATATTATTTCAACAACAGTAACAGCATTGGTAGCAAAGGCTATTGAATTTGGCATAATTTTAATCCTGATTTCAGTAACGCTTTCAATTGCATTTGGTCAGTTATGTACTACTTTGGAGTCAGATCAATAATACTGGCTGAGAATCAATAACTTTGCTGAACCCTATTTCCTATGTTGTTAATATTATTATTTTTTTTTAATCTTGTAATTCCTTTTTCAAAATTTGTTTATTTTGATTCATTGTAAACAAATGGGGCCAAACTTATTTCTCTGGTTGTACATGAAGTAGAGTCATAACTTTTGTGTAATCATACATGTACATAGGGATAATAATGCTTGTCTCAATCTGTGATTTTCCCTTCCCCCCACCCCTCCCACCCCTCTTTCCTCTATACAATCCAACCTTCCTCCATTTTTGCCTTCCTCCCACCCCCCATTATGTATCATAATTCACTTATCAAAGAGATCATTAGGCCTTGGGTTTTTGGAGGATTGGCTTATCTCACTTAGCATGATATTCTCCAACTTCATCCATTTGCCTGCAAATGCCATAATTTTATTCTTCTTTATGGCTGACTAATATTTCATTGTGTATATATACCAAAGTTTCTTTATCCATTCATCAATTGAAGGGCATCTAAGTTGGTTCCACAATCTAGTTATTTTGAATTGAGCAACTATGAACATTGATGTGGCTGCATCATTATAGTATGCTGATTTTAAGTCCTTTGGGTATAGGCCAAGGAGTGGGATAGCTGGGCCAAATGGTGGGTCCATTTCAAGGTTTCTAATTACTGCTTTCCAGAGTGGCTGCACTAATTTGCAGCCCCACCAGCAATGTATGAGTGTACCTTTTTCCCTACATCCTCGCCAACACCTATTGTTGCTTGTATTCTTGATAATCACCATTCTAATTGGGGTGAGATGAAATCTTAGGGTAGTTCTGATTTGCATTTCTCTTATTACTAGAGATGTTGAACATTTTTTCATATATCTGTTGATTGCTTGTAGATCTTCTTCCGTGAAGTGTCTGTTTATTTCCTTAGCCCATTTACTCATTCTTATTTGTATTCTTGGTGTAGAGTTTTTTGAGTACTCTGTAGATTCTGGAAATTAGTGTTCTATCTAAAGTATGTGTGACAAAGATTTTCTTCCACTCTGTAGGCTCTCTCTTCACATTGCTGATAGTTTCCTTTACTGAGAAAAAGTTTTTAGTTTGAATCCATCCTATTTATTGATTCCTGTTTTTATTTCTTGTGCTTTGGGAGTCATGTTAAGGAAGTCACATCCTAAGCTGATATGATGACGATTTGCACCTACTTTTTCTTCTATAATGTGCAGGGTCTCTGATATGATTCCAAGGTTCTTGATCCATTTTGAGTTGAGTTTTGTGCAGGGTGAGAGATAGGGGTTTAGTTTCATTCTGCTGCTTATGAATTCCCAGTTTTCCCAGCACCATTTGTTGAAGAGGCTATCTTTTATCCATTGTATGTTTTTGGCAGCTTTGTTTACTATAACAAAACTGTATTTGTTTGGGTTTGCCTCTGTGTCCTCTATTCTGTACCATTGATCTACTGTCTATTTTGGTGCCAATACCATGCCATTTCTGTTACTATTGCTCTATAGTGTAGTTGGAGTTCTGCTATTGGGATACCCCCTGCTTCATTCTTCCTGCTAAGGATTGCTTTAGCTATTCTGGGTTTCTTATTCTTCCAGATGAATTCATGATTGCTTGCTCTGTTTCTGTGAGGTACATCATTGGGATTTTAATTGAAATTGCATTGAATCTGTATAGCAGTTTTGGTAGTATGGCCATTTTGACGATATTAGTTCTGCCTATCCAAGAACATGGGAGATCTTTCCATCTTCTAAGGTTTTCTTTAACTTCTTTCTTTAGTGTTCTGTAGTTCTCATTGTAGAGGTCTTTCATCTCTTTTGTTAGATTGATTCCCAAGTATTTTATTTTTTTTTTGAGACTAAAGTAAATGGGGTAGTTTTCCTAAATTCTCTTTCAGAGGATTCATCACTTATGAATAAAAATGCATTAAATTTATGAGCATTGATTTTATATCCTCCTATTTTACTGAATTCATTTATGAGTCTAGAAGTTTTCTGGTGGAATTTTTTGGCTCCTCTAAATATAGAATCATGTCATTGGCAAATAAGGATAGTTTGAGTTCTTCTTTTCCTGTTCATATCTCTTTAATTTCTTTGGTCTTTCTAATTGCTCTGGCTAGAGTTTCAAGGACGATGTTGAATAGAAGTGGTGAAAAAGGGCATCCCTGCCCTGTTCCAGTTTTTAGGGGTAATGCTTTCAGTTTTTCACCATTTAGAATGATATTGGCCATGGGCTTAACATAGATGGCCTTCACGATGTTCAGGAATGTTCCTACTATTCCTATTTTTTCTAGAGTTTTGAGCATGAAAGGGTGCTGTATATTTTCAAATGCTTTTTCTGCATCTATTGAAATAATCATGGGTTCTTGACTTTAAGTCTGTTGATATGGTGAATTACATTTATTGATTTACAGATATTGAAACAACCTTGCATCCATGGGATAAAACCCACTTGATCATGGTTCACTTTTTAATATGTTTTTGTATGTGATTTGCTAAAATTTTGTTAACAGTTTTTGCATCTATGTTCATTATGGATATTGGTCTGAAATTTTCTTTCCTTCATGTGTCTCTGTCTGGTTTTGGTGTCAGGGTGATATTAGTTTCATAGAATGATTTTGTAAGGTTTCCCTCCTCTTCTATTTCATGGAACACTTTGAGGAGTATTAGAATGAGCTCTTCTTTGAAGGTCTTATAGAACTCAGCTGAGAATTCATCTGTTCCCGGACTTTTCTTTGTTGGTAGGCTTTTGAAGACTTCTTCCATTTCATTGCTTGAAAATGATCTATTTAAACTGTGTATGTCCCCCTGATTTAGTCTGGGTGAATCATATGTCTCTAGAAACCTGTTGATATCTTTGAGATTTTCTATTTTGTTGGAGTATATATTTTAAAAATAGCTTTTAATTATGTTTTGTATTTCAATTGTGTCTGTTGTGATATTTCCTTTTTCTTCCTGAATTTTAGTAATTTGAGTTTCTCTCTCTTTCACTTTGTTAGTATGGCTAAGGGTTTATCGATTTTGTTTATTTTTTCAAAGAACCAACTTATTATTTTGTCTATTTTATTCAATTGTTTCTTAGTTTCAATTTCATTGATTTCAGCTCTGATTTTAACTATATCCTGTCTTCTACTACTTTTGGTGTTGATCTATCCATCTTTTTCTAGGGCTTTGAACTGTAGTGTTAGGTTGTTCATTTGTTGGCTTTTTCTTCTTTTATTGAATGCACTGCATGAAATGAATTTTCCTCTTAATACTGCTTTCAGAGTGTCCCAGAGATTTTGATATGTTGTATCTTTGTTCTTGTTTACCTCTAAGAATTTTATTGATGTAGCATCTAGGTTTGTTTGGGACATTTTCTTCCCTTGTTTTCTCATATTGCTCTTGTATCTTCCCCTCTCCTAGTCTTCAGTAGCCTGAAGTCTTGGAGGAACTTAATAATGCAATGACCCAAAAAGTATGCTGCCCTTCTAGGAATGTGGACTCCAGTTGGGGTATATTCCCTGCTAGTGGGCAGAGGCACCTCCACGTGTTGACAGATGGTCAGCCGCAGGGGCACTAGACTGTGGCCTGGAGCTGGCTTGTCTGGTTCCAGTTCTCTGGGCCTACCTTCCCGGCAGGGAAGTCTCACCAAGTGGCTTTCTAATTTTTTTTTTTTTTTTTTTATATTCGTAATGTAATTTCTGTTTCTTCTCCTCAATTCTGACTAATACAGTATTTTATAGAAGTGGTCCTCAAATAGAGTAACCTATAATCATTTGATGTCGCTATGCTTGAAATTAATATTGACCCCCAAATTGTTAGAAAGTATTATGTTAGCCAGTTTGGTCCTATTGGAACCATTTTCCTTAAATTTCACTTGTGGATTTTTTGGCTGCTTCAGTAAACAATTAAAACTGGAATGAGGTTGCTGAGAGTATAATGTTGCATGGCTACTTTGGGCTATAGTACAGAATTAAAACCATAATTAAAAATTCTGAATTTTAAAATCTGAATGGCACAGAAAACTAATGAATTTAAATGGTCACCTTAAAAAATTCTCCCAAATTTTATAATTCAAGACCAGCAAAATAATAACAAAAAAATGCAATATCAAACTCAGAAGGTTGTTAGAATATATTGTAGCAAAGTTTTTTTCCAAAGAGGAGTATGAAATTATCTCTTCTTCAATATGATTTTTAGAACTATAGACTTAAGTTAGTACTTTTTAAATTTAAGTTATATATTTGTCTTTAATTTATTTTTATTTAATTTTTTAAATTTAATTTTTAATAAAGTGTAATAAAAGGGTCCAGTTTTTTTCTGCATATGGTTGGGATATCCAGTTTTCCCAGAACCATTTATTGAATGAGTTGTCTTTTTCCATTGTGTCCTTGTTATCTTTGTTGCAGATCAATTAATCACAAATACATAGATTCATTTCTATTTCTCTGGTCTGTTCCATTAGTTTATGTGTCTGTTTTCATACTTGCACCTTGCTGCTTGGATTACTATAACTATAGTTCATGTTGACATCAGATAATGTGATACCTCTAGATTTGCTCCTATTTATCAAGATTTCCTTAACTCTCTAGAGGTCTTTTGTCGTTCCATACAAATAGTTGGATTGTATTTTCTATTTCAGTGAAAAATATAACTGAAAATTTTAAAGGAATTTCACTGAATTTATAGATTACTTTTTGCAGTATGGACATACTAGCAACATTAATTATTTCAATGTATGAAGATTGACACATCTTTTAATTTATGTGTCTTTTTCAACTTGTTTCATCAAAGATTTATAGTTTCAGAACTCAGGTCTTTCACTTTCTTGGTTGAATTTGTTCCTATGTATTTTCTTTTAAAAAAAATGCTACTATAGTTGAGATTGTTCTCTTGCTTTTTTTTTTTTTATTGTTAGTGTATAGAAATGCTATTCCTTTTTATGTGTTAATTTTGTATCTTGCAGCTTTACTGAATTTGTTTATTCTTATCATTTTTTTGTTGGAACTTATCACTACATATTTGATCTGAACTTGGTTTAGATGTTATATCCTCTTGGAAATGCAGTGAATTTGATCTTTAATACTATTTTTACTTTGAGAATTTTATTGGACAAAAATACCATTCAGGGAAACATAAAAATGAAATATTTCCTTGGTAATTTTGATGTCATTTTTATTTATATATTACAAACATATGAGGATAAACATGATCCTCATTGTTTGGTAAATATGATTAGGGCCCTAATAGGAATAAGATATATTCCATGCTTGCATAATTATATCAAAATGGACTCTACTAACATGTATAACTAAAAAAATGAATAAAATAAAATCCATGGTATGATATATAGAAAGTAATCTATAGAAATTGAGGCATAGAGTGTTCAATGAATGATTTTCCTTTTCTATTCTCCCATTTCACTTTTAGTTTCTTGATTAGGAAAGATCATCTATGAGTTCTATCCATCTGAAAGACCTAGGGTGAATTCCTGCAATACTCAGTTATCATTCAGACTTTCACCTATAAATTACCCTGAAAATGACAGTCCCTTCACATAAAATACCATTCACCACTTCTCACTACTGATGGTAACACTGATTTGTCATTTGCTGCAGTGGAATCTGAGTCATATCCAAAGGTTTTCAAGAACGATCATTTGACTCTGCCATGAAATCTCATTTTGTATGTACAGCAAGACAAGAAGATTCTGCATTTTGAAAATATTCTCTAAGTGACTCTGATAAACACTCAAGCTTTTGATTAGAGATACTAATATAAGCTTTTTTCTCTGGTCTGAATAGTAACACCATGCTGGAAAAAAAAATCATTAATAGGAAATGAACAGAAAGCAATTGTGATTTGTGATTAATAATAAGACACTTTTGGCAAAAGAATGCATTTGAGATTGAGATATATAACTTGTTTTTCTTAGCAAGACTGATGGTTTAGTGTCATTTTCTTTGCAAATGCATCAATGCACTTGAAGATCCAAACATTTATTAAAATTAATACAAAAATATTTATTTTTCAAATATTTATTTTCCATGAATTGGTTTTTTCCTAATATATTTCTTAATATTTTTCTTAGATTTTTTTTCCTTCTATTACATACTAGAGTAACTAAAAACCCTAAGAAGAGACAATTCCTGGTTGAATGTATTATGATAAGGTAAATATATTGTTATTAGGATAAAAAGCTTTTTTAATTGCTTTCCAGTTATAACTTCTGCTGTAAGATTATCCTTTTAAAATGATTTCCCAAATTCTCCTAGTGTTTTTGTAATTCTATGTATTTTAAGAATAAAGCTTTAGTGAAGGTAGTTTTCATTAATAGGAATCTTAGTCATTTGCAACCCAGAATTTTGTTTGTTTGTTTTTGGGGTATGAATATGAAGGGTATACTGGTCTTATGAAATTTGAAAAATTTGGTCTCAATTTTTTTATGGAAAAACATGTATACTTGTATTGCTGTTACTATTCCTTTGGGTAAAATAAACTGAATGGTAGCAAATGCTTTTATGCTGTTGCCAGAACCAGGGGGTTCAGAATCAGAAATTGAAGCATGGAGACTACCTTGAATTGGAAATAAGTGATTATCTGATGGCATTGTTTAGCCAAGTAGCTAGGTTAGGCTCTTTTGTCCTTGAGTTGTTTTGAGAAGTGTGGCTAATTTTCTATTCCAAAAATTCACAAATATAAATTAGAGATGCACAGAAACATCATTATAATAAATGGAAAACATGAATTAAGTCAAAATAATTAAAATAGAATCTGTTTTTCTATTTTAGCACATAATTACAGTAAAAATTAGACTTCTAGATCAAAAGATCTTAACTAGTTTTTTTACTTGTTCTTTTTAGTTATACATGGCAGTAGAATAAACGTTGACATAGTTATACAAGCATAGACTATATCATGTTCTAGATCAGACCCCAGTACCTCTTCTTCCTTTCTCTCTCCCACTCCCTGCTTCCTTATGTCTCCTGATCTTTCTGCCATTTACCTATAGTTTTTTAAAATTACTTTATTGTTTATGTACATGATGATTTTTTATTTCCATAGATATATCAACAAAACCTTGCAACTTACAGTACAGAAAAAATATGCAGACATAAAACAATCATAATTCAGTAGTTAAAAAAAATAGACACCCAAAGGGTCAGTAGTGACACATAAGAGGAGCAATTCAATTAACTGAAGGAAGTAAATGGTAATGTTTAGTCAATTGTAATGACATACAAAAGGAAAATCTTCAGTATTCAATTAAGAGCTCAACTAAGATGATTACTAAAATCTTGTTTGTGCCCTTTAGTTTTCTGCATTATGTGCTCTATAATTAAAGATCTATTACTTGTGCTATGTATAGACAGTGACCTATATTCTTGCACCTACAAAAAAGTATACATAAAAATGTGATGTAATAATGTACTTGAATTTTAGGTAAATTCTTAAAAAGATGATCATCTTATATTTAGGTAACTCTACATTGGGGATCAAATTAACAAGTAGCTAAATTAACAGTTTGCAATTACTAATATATAATAAAGTGTTATCTCCAGCAGTCGAAGAGAAGAATTTGAATTAGAGTGATAACATTCAGAAAATCAATTCTGTTTTCATGAAAGTAAAAATCATTCACATTTATAGCCATCAGCATTCATTCATTTTATTTCCAAAGAATCAACATATAACATAATTGAGTTCAATGTACTCTCAGCATACAATTATTAGTGATAGCAAGGAAGAGAAAATTTACTGAAAATGGGTAAGTTCCACATTTAAGGATCCAAATCCTTTCAAGATCTTAGTCTCATTTTGGATGTAGGCAGGAAATTCTGGTACAGCACATCTAACATTTACTCCCTAATTTAGTTGATACTTTGTGTTTACTTCAGAATTATTTTTCTAAGAATATTTAGCTCCATAATTATTTCTTGCACTTTAACACTAAATGCCGTGCATTCTTAACTATCAGGTGAAGCAACATGTATCCACAGAGCAAATTATCAGAGATATGGAAAAGAGTCTGCAACAAAGACTCTGACTTCAAGGCATCCTGAATAGTCCTGTGAACTTCAGCCACATTCATTAGCAATTAGTTTCCATATCTAGACATGGCAGATGGCAAATTATTCTTCAAACAGTAAAAACAAAAATAATTTTAAAAGTCAACAAACAATAATAACAGAAAAAGTCTTGAAATATTTTTTCCAAGTAAGCTAATTTGTGATTTTGAAGGTCCCTTTATATCTGGGCCAGGTTCACTGTAATCACATACACAAATTTTCATACCGAAAGCTATTATGTAATATATTATTTTATTTTATTCAAGCAAACATTGAGGTTCGTAACATCTTTAATTTATGATCAATTTGTTGACATAAGGAAAACATAAGTAAGTTGACTGATTCCATGCTACTAGACTGTTCTTTCAAAAATGATATTTGCTGAATTACAAGGCAATATACCATTACTAACACAGAAGTATGTTAGAAAAACGTTACTGCTAGAAAAAAGAGTGATTTGGAAAAAAAATGAATAGCAGTCAGTTGGTATACTCTTCTTTACTGGCTGTTTTCCACAAAACATCAAAATAAAAGGTAAGTTTGCTTTATTAAATCAGTGGGCTTCCACAAATGGTAAATCTGAAATGACAAACTAAACAGTTAATGATTTTAGAATATTGAATATTTTATTCTTGCACATTTATATACCATTACAACTATTATAAGAAATAATCCCCATGTTATACCCTTTCTATATGATTTATATTTTTACAAAACATGGAACAAATCCAAATACAAAATAGCCCCTATAAAGGTATATACCATCTTGAAATACTAATGCTTATCTTTCTTTCTTCCCCACCCCTCCATATATGAGGTTAGTATAGGAAACTGCTTCTTTGGAAGCTAATGGAAGGATGTAGAAAAATGTTAGCATAATTTTTCAACCCAGAGTATGTCAACAGAAAACCGTAATTTGGAGAGTTGAGATCTCTTAAGTTTTGCGAACTAAATCTCAAGAATGTGACATCTACAGATGAATTGCTTCCATTAAAAGTGCAATAAAGTCCAGAGGCTGGGGAGGCTGAGGCAGGAGTATCTCGAGTTCAAAGCCAGCCTAAGCAAAAACCAGATGCTAAGAAATGCAATAAGACTCTGCCTAAATAAAATTCAAAATAGGGCTGGGGATGTTGCTCAGTGGTCAAGTGTCCCTGAGCTCAATCCATGGTACCTCCTCCCCGCAAAATAATAGTTCAATAAAGTAACAAAAGGTTAAGCAGTTCAAAGAAACAGGAGATACTTCCATGCAGTGGTCCTATAAATTGTGATTGAGAGGAAATTTCAGGAACTGTCTGAAGAAGGTCTTCAGTAGAGGTTGACAGCCACTTAGTGCTACACCTTTCAGCTGCAGAGAGGTAAGGAAGGCTGTTTCACAGTTACCCACTTCATAAGTGGAAAGTAAATTGGTATACTGGTTGCTGTCCTGACATCCACACTTGTTATACTGTGTAGCTCAATGTTTCCTTAGCCACATTGCCTTATTGCAAATTCCAGAAATAAAAGATGAAAACCATAAAACATTCATCAAGAAATAACATTCAGGGCACGGATCCAAGATGGCAGACTAGAGGGAGGCTGCGTTCCTTGTCGCTCCGTAATGCCAGTTTCAAGCAGAGGATATCTGTTTCTCGGTGAGGCAGTTTTTGCTGCTTATCGATCCCCTGGTGTTTACCCCATTTGTCTGCTGTGATGAACTGCAATCTGCCAGCATATCGATGTCTTTTTTGAGAGCAGATTGCTCACTGTCAGGCGTCTATCATCTGTCATTTGCCTGCCTCTTGCCTGTCCATCACCTACCTTACCCCTATCCATCGCCTACCTTACCCCTATCCATCACCCAATGCTTGAGGTTCACCTCCTGATCGTCGGACAGCTGCCAGCACACTGACCGCAGACCGACAGTGAAGCACCAGCTGCCTGCTGTCACCTGGAAGTTCACTGTCACAGTACCTGCAGGTTTGTTTACACGTGGCTGCTGCCATTTTGAGACAACAGCCAGGCCCCGTAGGACCCCTAGCCGGACTGACTGAGCCCCATCTCCAGGATCCCTCAGCCCAACCAATCACTCCCTGCCTCTGGGGCCCTCACATCAACTGACTGCTCCCAGCTGCCAGGACCCCCAGAACAACTGACTGTGCCCTATCACTAGGAACCCAGACCGACTGATTGCACCCAGTCTCCAGGATCCCACAACTACACCAAACACACCGGACCTCCAGGACCCCTGCTGGACCAACTGCATCCTGTCTCCAGGACCTCCAGCTGACCACGTCCACACCTTGAGCTGCAGCTCCCCATTTGCCAACACATTTAGAAGCCAGAGTGGCCATCTTGGATAATCCTGGAAGCCTTAGCTCCGATCTTCAGGTGGGGCAAATCCCATCCTGAGATGCCTGCTGGAGGCTTGAAGCTCATTCTCAGGTACCTCTCATGCATCAGGCTACTGAACACTGGGAGGTTTCATTAGTATATGACTGTTTATACAGTAGATTTTCTTTTTTCTCCTTTTTCAAAAAAATTTAAGTTTTTATTTCTTTACTTTTCTTGCTTTCTTTTACTTTTGTTTACCTGTTCCCTCAGTCTCTTTCTCCCTTTTTTGCATGCTAACATCCGATTTCTTTTGATTACACTCTCACCCTATTTTCTAGAACTTCTGTATATTCTTTTCTTATCCCATTAACAGCCATATTCTACATCCCTCTGCATCCTCTTTGTCCTCCATTAGAAACTGCAAACCTTATTGTAAATCTGTTTGTTTTACCGAAGATAACATTTGAACTCATTTTGTTTATTATGACAATTTTGTTATTGTCCCCATAGGGGCTATTTGGTCTAGGATTGCATAGTGTCTGATTTGGGCACTGCTAATATTGATCTCCCCTTAAAGAAAGGGTTTTGGAAACATATAGGGCCACTATAAGCCTATAGGGGGAAATCTGCAATACCCCAGATCTGCACTGCTAGAGGGGAAGATACATGAACAACATGAAAAAACAAGGGAAGAAAATGATCCAAACAAATCTAGATTCAATAGTAATAGAATCCAATGACAGTATGTTAGAAGAAATGTCAGAAAAGGACTTCAGATTATACATGATTAAGATGATTCGCAAAGCAAAGGATGAGATAAGAGAGCAAATGCAGGCAATAAATGATAATACCAATAAGCTGAAAGAGCACCTGCAGGAAGCAAAAGATCATTTCAACAAAGAGATAGAGATTCTCAAACAAACAAACAAACAGACAAACGGAAATCCTTGAAATGAAGGAGACAATAAACCAAATAAAAAACTCAATGGAAAGCATCACCAGCAGACTAGACCACTTGGAAGACAGAACCTCAGAAAATGAAGACAAAATATTTAATCTTGAATATAAAGTCACCCAAACAGAGAAGATGGTAAGAAATCATGAACAGAATCTCCAAGAACTATGGGACATCATGAAAAGACCAAATTTAAGAATTATTGGGGTTGAGGAAGGCACAGAGATAAAAACCAAAGGAATGAACAACCTATTCAATAAAAAAATATCAGAAAAATTACCCAAACCTGAAGAATGAAATGAAAAATCAAATACAAGAGGCTTACAGAACACCAAATGCACAGAATCACAACAGATCCACATCAAGGCACATTATAATGAAAATGCCTAACATTCAAAATAAAGATAGGATTTTGAAGGCCATGAGAGAAAATCATTTGATTACATATAGGGGGAGACCAATACAGATAGCAGCCGACTTCTCAACCCAGACTCTAAAAGCTAGAAGGGCCTGGACCAACATATTTCAAGCTCTGAAAGAACATGGTTTCCAACCAAGAATCCTATACCCAGCAAAACTAATCTTCAGATTTGAAGATGAAATAAAATCCTTCCATGATAAACAAAAGTTAAAAGAATTTACAAATAGAAAGCCTGCACTACAGAATGTTCTCAACAAAATATTCCATGAGGAGGAAATGAAAAACAACAATGGAGGTCAGCAAAGGGAGGAACTACCTTAGAGAAAAAGCACTCAAAGGAGAAACCAAGCCAACTTAAAAACCAAAAATAAGCCAAATGACTGGGAATACAAATCATTTCTCAATAATAACCCTGAACGTTAATGGCCTAAACTCCTCAATCAAAAGACATAGACTGGCAGAATGGATTAAAAAGAAAGACCCAACAATATGCTGCCTGCAAGAGACTCATCTCATAGAAAAAGATATCCACAGACTAAAAGAATGGGAAAAAACCTACCACGCCCATGGACTCAGGAAAATAGCAGGGGTTTCCATCCTTATATCAGATAAAGTGGACTTCAAGCCAAAGTTAGTCAGAAGGGATAAAGAAGGACATTTCATACTGCTTAAGGGAACCATAAATCAGGAAGACATAATGATAGTAAATATTTATGACCCAAACAATGGTGCATCCCTGTACATCAAACAAATCCTTCTCAATTTCAAGAATCACATAGACCACAACACAATAATTCTGGGCGACTTTAATGCACCGCTGTCAAAACTAGATAGATCTTCCAAACAAAATCCAACCAAAGAAACCATAGAACTCAATAACACAATCAATAACCTAGACTTAATAGACATATATAGAATATTCCATCCATCAACGAGCGGATACACTTTCTTCTCAGCAGCACACGGAACCTTCTCGAAAACAGACCATGTGTTATGCCACAAAGCAGCCCTTAGGAAATGCAAAAAAATAGAGATACTGCCTCGTGTTCTATCAGATCATAATGGACTGAAAGTAGAAATCAATGACAAAATTAAAAAAGGAAATTACCCCAACACTTGGAGACTAAATAATATGCTATTGAATGAAACATGGATAACAAAAAACATCAGAGAGGAGATTAAAAAATTCTTAGAGGTCAATGAGAATGATGATACAACATATCAAAATATCTGGGACACTATGAAAGCGGTACTAAGAGGAAAATTCATTGCATGGAGCGCATTGCAGAAAAGAATGAAAAGTCAACAATTAAATGACCAAACATTAACAGCTCAAAGCCCTAGAAAAAGAAGAACAGAATAATAGCAAAAGCAGTAGAAGACAGGAAATAATTAAAATCAGAGCTGAAAACAATAAAATTGAAACAAAAGAAACTATTTTGTTAATTGACATAACAAAAAGTTGGTTCTTTGAGAAAGTAAACAAAATAGATAAACCCTTAGCCACACTAACAAAGAGAAGGAGAGAGAAGACTCAAATTACTGAAATACATGATGGAAAAGGAAATATCACGACAGACACCACTGAGATACAGAACATAGTGAGAAGCTACTTTGAAAATTTGTATTCCAACAAAATAGAAACTAGCAAAGACATTGACAAATTTCTGGAGACATATGCTCCTCCCAAACTGAACCACCAGGACAAACACGATTTAAACAGATCAATATCAAGCAATGAAATAGAAGAAGTCATTAAAAATCTACCATCCAAGAAAAGCCAAGGACCAGATGGATTCTCAGCCGAGTTCTACAAGACCTTCAAAGAAGAACTCATTCCAACACTTCTCAAAGTATTCCAGGTAATAGAAAAGGAGGGTACCCTCCTGAACTCATTCTATGAAGCTAATATCACCCTCATACCCAAATCAGGAAAAGACACATCAAGGAAAGAAAATTTTAGACCAATATGCTTGATAAATATAGATGCAAAGATCCTTAACAAAATATTGGCAAACCGTATCCAGAGACATATTAAGAAAATTGTGCATCACAATCAAGTGGGGTTCATTCCTGGAATGCAAGTATGGTTCAACATTCATAAATCAATAAGTGTAATCCATCACGTCAATAGACTTAAGGATAAGAATCATATGGTTATTTCAATTGACACAGAAAAAGCGTTTGACAAAATACAACACCCTTCATGCTCAGAACACTAGAAAAAATAGGGATATTAGGAACATACCTGAACATTGTAAAGGCTATTTATGCTAAGCCCATGGCCAACATCATTTTTAATGGAGAAAAAGTGAAACCATTCCCTTTAAAAACAGGAACAAGACAGGGATGTCCTCTTTCACCACTTCTATTCAACATTGTCCTGGAAACTCTAGCCAGAGCAATTAGGCAGACCAAAGAAATTAAAGGGATACGAATAGGAAAAGAGGAACTTAAGCTGTCACTATTTGCGGATGATATGATTCTATATTTAGAGGATCCAAAAACCTCCTCCAGAGGACTTCTAGATCTCATAAATGTATTCAGCAAAATAGTAGGCAATAAAATCAACACATATAATCTACAGCATTTTTATACACAAGCAATGAAACAGCTGAAAAGGAAATGAGGAAAACAACTCCATTTGCAATAGCCTCAAAAAAAAATAAAATACCTGGGCATCAATCTAACCAAAGAGGTAAAAGATCTCTACAATGAAAACTACAAAACATTGAAGAAAGAAATTAAGGAAGACCTTGGAAGATGGAAAGATCTCCCATGTTCTTGGATAGGCAGAATTAATATTGTCAAAATGGCCATACTACCTAAAGTGCTATACAGATTCAATGCAATTCCAATTAAAATACCAATGATGTACCTCACAGAAATAGAGCAAGCAATCATGAAATTCATCTCGAAGAATAAGAAACCCAGAATAGCTAAAGCAATCCTTAGCAGGAAGAATGAAATGGGGGTATCGCAATACCAGAACTTCAACTATACTACAAAGCAATAGTAACAAAAACGGCATGGTATTGGCACCAAAATAGACAGGTAGATCAATGGTACAGAATAGACGACACGGACACAAACCCAAATAAATACAATTTTCTAATACTAGACAAAGGTGCCAAAAATATGTAATGGAGGAAAGATAGCCTCTTCAACAAATGGTAGTGGGAAAACTGGAAATCCATATGCAACACAATGAAACTAAACCCCTATCTCTCACCCTGCACAAAAATCAACTCACAATGGATCAAGGACCTGAAAGAAGACCAGAGACCCTGCATCTTATAGAAGATAAAGTTGGTCCAAATCTTCACCTTGTTGGCTTAGGATCAGACTTCCTTAACAGGACTCCCATAGCACAAGAAATAAAAGCAAGAAGCAATAACTGGGATAGATTCAAACTAAATAGCTTTCTCTCAGCAAAGGAAACTATCAGCAATGCGACGAGAGAGCCTACAGAGTGGGAGACTGGGAGAAAATCTTTGCCACTCATACTTTAGATAGAGCACTAATTTCCAGAATATATAAAGAACTCAAAAAACTCTACTCCAAGAATACAAATAACCCAATCAACAAATGGGCTAAGGAAATGAACAGACACTTCACAGAAGAAGATGTACAAGCAATCCACAGATATATGAAAAAATGTTCAACACCTTTAGTAATAAGAGAAATGCAAATCAAAACTACACTAAGATTCCATCTCACCCCAATTAGAATGGCTATTATCAAGAACACAAGCAACAATAGGTGTTGGAGAGGATGTGGGGAAAAAGGTACACTCATACATTGCTGGTAGGAATGCAAATTAGTGCAGCCACTCTGGAAAGCAGTGTGGAGATTCCTTAGAAAACTTGGAATGGACCTACCATTTGACCCAGCTATCCCACTCCTCGGCCTATACCCAAAGGACTTAAAATCAGCATACTACAGAGATACAGCCACATCAATGTTCATAGCGGCTCAATTCACAATAGCCAGACTGTGGAACCAACCTAGATGCCCTTCAATTGATGAGTGGATAAAGAAACTGTGGTATATATATACAATGGAATATTACTCAGCCATAAAGAATGATAAAATTATGGCATTTGCAGGCAAATGGATGAAATTGGAGAATATCATGTTAAGTGAGATAAGCCAATCTCAAAAATCCAAAAGAGGAATGATCTCACTGATAAGCGGAAGATGACACTTAATGGGGGGTTGGAGTGGGACAAGAATGGAGGAAGGAGGGACTGTATAGAGGGAAAAGAGAGGTGGGGAGGGGTGGGGGTGAGGAAAAAAATAACGAAATGAATCAAACATCATTACTCTATGTAAATATATGAATATTCAAATTGTATGGTGTTACTCCATGTACAAACTGAAACAACATGTATCCCAATTGTTTACAATAAAAATAAATTAAAAAAAAGAAAAATGAAATAACATTCATTACTCCCTGTTGCAATGTGAGATTGCAGTAGTTGAACTCTAGTCTCACTTTCTTTTTCAGTTTTTTAAATGTACTTTTTAGATATTGTTTGTTAGATTTATTCTTTTTAGATATATAAATTAATTCTTTTTAGTTACTTTGGCATATTACACATACATTTGGAAATATGGACAATTTATTTTGTTTTCCCAGGCTACATTTTTTTGATCTATGAAACAAATATTTAATGTGTATTGACACATGTTTGTGGGGATTCAAATAAATTAACTGTACAAAATGTTCAGTGAAACATGATACCTAATGAGTAGAAAATAAATGGCAATAAATGTTCAATAGAACTATTTCTTATTTGTGTTATCCTTCTATTATCTGGAAATTTCATATGTAATACAAATGTAGAAGAACCACGTGGGACACTGTAAATCTGACTGGTATCACCTATATATGTACACTAAAGTTAGATATAATCTTAAAATGATATAGACAAGTTCTTTACCCCACAAACATAGAAAGAATAGCAAAATGGATTAATTCAGTTATCCAAAATGAGAATTAGATATATTTTACCACTTCACTTAGATATATTTGTACCCTACAAATTCTAAAGTCTGTGGAATTAAATTCTGAACTTCAATTTATTAATCATAACCCATTAATGAAAATGTTAGTTGTGAGAAAGGTCACTATTCTTATATAAATCACTGATCTCACTGATTTGTGTCTCTTCAAAATCTTGACTAAAACTGCATCTTTTCAATATGAACGTAGAAGTATAAAACAAAGATTTTTGATATATACTAATATACATTTCTTTTAAAGAAAAATCAGTTATTGTTATTAAAAATGTTCAGTCTCTTCTTCATTTACATTTAAGATCTTCCTTTTAGACAAACAAATATATATTTCCTGTGCATTTAAGGTGAAAAATAGAGTAGTGACTTAAATTAGGAGAAGAAAAACAATGTCACCAAAATCATCACCATAATCCCCATGTTAACAGAATATATTCTCCATGATTTATTGTTGATAGCCCATTAGCATATATGAGTCCTCTGATTAATCAAGTCTACTACCAAAGGAAATTACTCAATTGCTCATTCAATTGAGTGTGAAGAAAATTCTAAATAGTTCACATAGTAAAACAAAGGTTTTTAATCTGCATTGTACACAATGTCTATAGACTCATTTCAATATAATATAATCTTTAAATATGATTATCCAGGGAACATTCAAAATTTTTAAAAATGTATCATATATAAAGGTATACAGTATGGGTGCAATGAATATTAAATCATAACTGAAATAGAAAGTTCAATTATATGTGTATCTTCATAAAAATGCTACAGTGATTAATACAAATTTGATATTACTTCAATTTTAACTATTTTTTTTATCACATATATATTCCCTGAAATCCGGGAAGTTCACTATGAGTATGTCAACCGAATCTTTGAGGACTGGCAACTGGGGGAAGTCAAATGCTTTGTTCATGTTATTACAACAATCACATGTGAAGATGGAGCAAATCCAGAACCTTAACCTACCCCTACATTCTTCCCTCATGGAATGGTATCTGTGTAAAAGAATCAAAGACCTTTTTTTTTTTTTTTTTTTATTGTAAACAAATGGGATACATGTTGTTTCTCTGTTTGTACATGGCGCAAAGGCATACCATTTGTGTAATCATAAATTTACATAGAGTAATGTTGTTTGATTCATTCTGTTATTTTTTCCTTTCCCCCTACCACTCCCACCCCTCTTTACCCTCTATACAGAGCTTCCTTCCTCCATACTTGCCCCCCTCCCTAACCCTAACTCTAACCCAAACACTAACCCTTCCCTCCCCCCCATTATGTGTCATCCTCCACTTATTAGCGATATCATTCGTCCTTTGGCTTTTTGAGATTGGCTTATCTCACTTAGCATGATATTCTCCAATTTCATCCATTTGCCTGCAAATGCCATAATTTTATCATTCTTTATGGCTGAGTAATATTCCATTGTATTATATATACCACTTTAGGGACGAGGGTTGTGGCTCAGTGGTAGAGTGCTTACCTAGCACATGTGAGGCACTGGGTTCAATCCTTAGCACTACATAAAAATAAATAAATAAATAAAACAAAAACAAAACAAAACAAAACAAAAAAAGAATCAAAGACCTTGAGAAAGTCCTTTGTGATAAGCTAAATTACCCTTACACCTTAATGTGGATCTACTTATACATGACTGATAGCTTGAAGAAGAGATCTCTGGCTTTTCTTATGCTTCACATCCCAATTGGAATATTTTTTTGTTTTTGTTTTTTAGTTCCAAGACATTTTTCTCATTTCTATGGTTCTCAGTAGCCATGAAGACCAATGAAAGAGGGAGAAAAAGAGGGCAACAGGAGGGAAGAAGAGGAAGAGGAAGCAAATACATCTCTTTTAAAATTATATATATATTTTTTATTTTTTATGGACTGCATTTTGATTCATTGTACACAACTGGGGTACATCATTTCATTTCTATGGTTGTGCACGATGCAGATTCATACCATTCATGTAATCATACATGTACACAGAGTAATGATGCCTGTCTCATTCCACCATTTTTCATATCCCCCTCCCTCTCATTTCCTTTTACATAATCTAAAGTTCCTCCATTCTTTTCTCACTCCCCACTCCCCCAACCCCATTATAAGTGAAATAAGCCCATTACAGAAAACCAAAGGCCAAATGTTTTCCCTGATGATGATAAATACTTCTAAGTATATAATCTCTAATCAAATTCATTCCCTTTATTTCTACTGACATGATTATTTTAAGGAACAATGAAAATGTCAAAAATATTGATGTTATTTTCTAGTTTTTGAACATTATGCTTCATTTTTTAAAAATTATTAAATTAGAGAAATTTTATCAAAAATGATTCAATATAATCTTTTTGTTATAGTTGTCTGATTTTGTTATTCGGGCTTTGTTATGCCTTTCTCATTCTATGCACCATATTTTTTCATAAAGTAATCACATGTAGTTTTTCCTGTCACATTGTCTGATCTTTTGTGAGAGAATAATTTTTCTCACCTGCCTTCACAATTTCGTTTTTATCATTTGTTTTGGCAGTGCAATAGCAAAAGGTGGTCTTGGAAAAATATTGTAATATAGGGACACTACTCAATATCTATTTAAATTCAGAAAAATATAACCAAGATGATCCAGTGATTTTTCCACTATACCTTAAATATTTTTATTTTATGGCATTTATTGCAAAGTCTTTCAATGTAAAAATTATAATATTTTGCTGAAATCTTATTCTCCACATATGTGTTTAAAATTTGGTAATAACAGCTTCTTAGAGGTTTATTCTGATTACATTTTGTGTAACTAACTGGATTTTTCTTGCTATTAATGACCTATGAAAGGAAAATCAGACAATAGTAATAACTGACTGTCATCGACTGAGCTGCGTGAGTGACACTGGCTTTGTTAATAGAGGCAATTACACATCATTTACCTCCTTTTTTGAGGAAAAATGAAATGCATAGATTCATTTATAATATATTTTGAAAAAAAAAAAACTATTTAACCTACTTCTAACCTGTAGATTACAAGAAACACAAAGAGCAGAATAAAGTAAATTGTAGGAGAAAATCTCCAGACACCACTGAAATGTAGGACATTTTATGTGATAACTGACCTGCTCACTTTTAAAAATGCCTTTAATGATGTGTTCATATAGGAGCTTAGCAACTGTGACAACTTCACTCCCCAGTTCGTATCCTTTCTCTCCCATTCTCCCTTCCCCTTTGTAATTTTACTCCTGAATGTAATACACCAATTATAAATAAATAAATAGAAGAGGACCAATAGGGTGAAAGAAGGGCATCAGGAGGAAGGAGGAAGGGAAAGAAAAGTTCAGTAGTCGGGATTGAAATGGAGAAAACTAAGTTATATGCATTCATAAATATGCCAAAATGAATCTTACTATATTGTATAATTACAACACACTCAAAAATAAAAATGAATGTAACACAAAAACTCTTTCTTCTCTTTTTGTTTCCTACTGAAAAATATCAGCATATCCATTACCATCTACAACTATCACCAAGGTAACATATAGAATCACCAATTCTCTATGTCTGCAACAAAACTAGGGAAAATAAATTAATTTACAAAATACAGAGAGTGAATGAGAAAACAGTAAAGTAAGTTTCTTATACCAGTCTTTAAAGACTTATTTTAGGATTGAACAGAGGAGATTCTATGATTGTCCTAGCAGGGGAGAAGCAGAGATGAAGTTTCATATCAGAATGCTTTCCCTGAAATGGACTTGATGGGTCACAGGTCTGGAGCCTGGAGGATCACAGCACTGGCTACTGGAGAGACAAGTTGAAGGGCCTGGATGGAAAGTTTGGAGAAACACCTCAGTAGTTTGGCAAAGAATTGTTTCTTGCAATATAAATACAAATCATATTTGAAATTGTCCTATAGAGGACTGGATGTAAAGGGAAAATAAGAAAACTCTACAGAATGCTGGGATAGAGTAACAGACGAGTAAAGCATTGTTCGCTAAACTCCACAAAGGTTTCAATCATACAAAATGAAAATTTATGTAAAAAAAGAAGGCAAGTTTGAACTACCGAGCAGAGTAGACAATAGGATAAAAAGTAAAGACTTACCGAGGGTAACAATTATTCAATGTCGGGTTGGTAGAGACATTATTGATTTTGTCTCCTTACTCTCTGTTACAACTATCTTTTCAGGGTTTTCTGTCATAAAGTCGTTTAAAAAAAAACACAGAGGAAGAGGAAGGAGAAGGAGAGGAAGGAGGAGGATGAGGAGGAGGAGATGGGGAGGACAGGAGGGGAAGGGGCAGGGGCAGAGGTCAATAGTTTTAAGAATTTTTAGAGCCTCTTCTATGAGTAAAAAGTAACAAGAGACCTTCCAGAAATTTTGTTCCCGGATACACCCAAATTTATTGCACGCATTCTTTAAAATTAAGTACGTACCCTTACATAGTAATAACCTTATGTTATTACTCTAGTTTGAGATTCTTTTCAATACAATATACATAAATTTCTTGGTAAGTAGTGAGTTCATAAGCTATGTAATTCCTAAATGAAATATGAAGAAATGTGTGAATATACCACTTTGCTTCAAAAGAATACTATTTTAGAGAAAAATGCAGAGCTATAGAGGGTTCTAATTCTTTAACCTTATTTGGGGAGCCTGAGAGATTTTATAATCATAAAATTCATTCTGAATTTTTCTGCATCAAAACATATTAATTATTCTTAGAGTTTACTTAAAATGAAATGATTTTGGACTTTTAAAATGATTCTAGAGGAATATTAAAAGTGAGCTAAAATTTGGACCAAAACTTTTTGCAAACTGTCATATAATCAGATTTTAAATTACTATGTATTAGTTTTTAAAATGTCAGAATTTTATAACACTTAAGATCATTTGTAATTATTTGAAAACATTGAATATTACCTTGTGGTACTTTTGCTAAAAATGTAGTTGTTAATATGCAATTATAGTTATATAAAATGCATAAAACTTTACTTAATCATTTGATCTATATTTACATTTAATTTAATCAACCTTATGTGGGCCCTTAGTTTATCATCCTAAACCAGGCAATTTCTGGTGGGTGGGTAATTGTTAGCCTTGTGAATTTATGAACACAAGTATTTGAAATATAGAAATATTTTCAGATTTTTTCTTTCAGAATTTATTTCTCTACTACACATTTCACACAATTCAGAAATCAGAAATATAGTAGTCATTACATATTTTCAAAATCTGAACATATTCTCTATTTTATTCCTAAGGGAATTATGAGTAATTTCTTTTTTTCCTTTTTTAATTTTATTTTTTAATGTTCTAGTTATACATGACAGTGGAATACATTTTAACACATTGTACACAAATGGAGCACAACTTCTCATTCCTCTGTACATGGTGTAGAATCACACTTGTAGTATAGTCATATATGTATATAGGGTAACAATATCTGTCTCAATCCACTATCATTCCCACCCCACATCTCCTCCCCTCCTCTAACTCCTCTCTGCCCAATCCAATGTTCCTTCATTCTTCCCTATCCCCCTGACCCTCATCATGTATTAGCATCCACTTATCAGGGAAAACATTGGACCTTTGTTATTTTGGGATTAGCTTCTGTCACTTAGCATGATATTCTCCAGCTCCATCCATTCAACTGCAAATGCCATAATTTCATTCTTCTTTAAGGCTGAGTAATATTCCAATGTGTGTATATAGCACATTTTCTTTTTCCATTCCTCTGTTTGACGGGCATCTGTGTAGATCCATAGCTTAGCTATTGTGAATTGAGCTGCTATAAACTTTGATGTGGCTGTGTCACTGTAGTATGCTGAATTTAAGTCCTTTGGGTAGAAAGCAAAATATGATAAACTGAGAACCTTACTTGAATTGAGATGTTGAGAGGAAGAAACTGTTCAGATATCTCATCTTTCTGATTTATTAATTTATGCTGAATATTGAGTTCTTCCATTCAATGCAACTTAATGAAATGAACCCAGCTCTCACCACACATCCTGCATGTGGGAGGGAAAGGGTTCCGGTGAGAGGGATCAGCTGGCTGCAAAATAAAAGCCATGAAATTCATTTATCAGAAATAAATACAGAAAACGAAATCGTCTTAAGAACAGGGGCGTGACAGGTTGAGCTGTCCAGTAGGGTCTGGCTCTAACAAACAGAAGAGACCCACGCTTGCTTTATTTATAGCGGTACCCATCAAAAGGGACTGGTAGGAGTTTCTGCCATGAAAAACAGGATGAGGAGTGGAAGTAAGCAAGCTATTTGACTCTAGTGGGTCACTCCCACTTCCAGTGATTGCATGTGAACTTGAGCTGCGAGCTAACACAGGACAGCCACATGGCTCAGGCTTTCTTGAACAGTCCTTAGAACTGTAAGTTCCTGAGGCCAGACATTCCGCCTTAATGGCTCCAACTACCCTCCGTTCTCATATGAGCCATGGATGGTTTCCTGCAACCAGTTTCATAAAATCTTTATTTATTCCAGGAAGCATTTAAAAATCTTGGTTCCAGGGACTGGGGATGGAGCTCTGAGGTAGAGACTGGCCGGTCATGTGTGAGACTCTGGATTCCATCCCAGCACCACAAACAAAAACAATAAGCATTTATTTAAAGATATAAAAAAAAATAGTTCCCTTTGTAATCTCTAAAACACCATGCTGTGTTCTCCATGTGTATGTGTGGGTTCACAACATACACACACATTCATAAGAGCACCATTTTGAGTGTGTGCGGTGTTCTCTCTTGCAACATAGATCAGCCTCCTCAACCAGTTTACTTGGTCCTTAAATTGACATACTTACATATTTTAGATAAAAAGGTTCTAATAAAAGCCTATTTAATATTGTCAACATTTAAAAATGTCCATTTCATCTTTCTCTCCTTTTAAGAATTTCAATAACATTTTAATTAATTTGGTATTTTATATAGTTTATCCAAAATATTATTTTAAAATTTAATCAATATAAAAATATTTTACAGGTTCCAAAATTTTACTATACTGTATTTGGTTATGTGGTTTTTTTTATTTTTATTTTTTACAGACTGCATTTTGATTCATTGTACACAAATGGGGTACACGATTTCATTTCTATGGTTGTACACAATGTAGATTTGTACCATTTGTGCAATCTTATGTGTATATAGGGTAATGATGTCTATCTCCTTCCACCATTTTTCATACCCCTCCAATTTCCCTCTACATAATCTAAAGTTTCTCCATTCCTCTCACCCCCAACCTCTCACCTCCAACCCCCCACCCCCATTATATATAATCAACCTCTTATAAGGGAAAACATTTGGCCTTTGGTTTTGAGGATTGGCTTATTTTACTTAACATGATATTCTCCAATTCCATCCATTTATCTGGAAATGCCATAATATTATTCTTCTTTATGACTGAATAATATTCCATTGTGTATATATACCACAGATTCTTTATCTATTCATCTGTTGAAGGGTATCCAGGTTAGTTCTACAATCTAGCTATCATGAACTGAGGGGCTGTAAGCATTGATGTGGCTGTGTTACTGTAGTTTGCTGATTTTAGGTCCTTTGGGTATAAACCAAAGAGTGGGATAACTGGGTCAAAATGTGGGTCTATTCCAAGTTTTCTGAGGATTCTCCATACTGCTTTCCAGAGTGGCTGCACCAACTTGCAACTCCACCAGCAATGTAAAAGTGTGCCTTTTCCCCCACATCCATGCCAACATCTATTATTGTTTGTGTTCTTGATAATTGCCACTCTAATTGGAGTAAGATGAAATCTTAGAGTTGTTTTAATTTGCATTTTTCTAATTACTAGAGATGTTGAACAGTTTTTCATATATTTATTAATCACCTGTATGTCTTCTTTTGTAAAGCATCTGTCCAGTTCCTTGGCCCATTTATTGCTTGGGTTCTTTGTATTTTTGGTGTAAAGTTTTTTAAGTTCTTTATAAATTTTGGAGATTAGTGCTCTATCTGAAGTGTATGTGGGAAAGACTTTTTCCCACTCTGTAGGCTCTATTTTTACATTCTTGATTGTATCCTTTGCTGAGAAAAAGCTTTTTAGTTTGAGTCCATCCCATTTATTGATTCTTGCTTTGATTTCTTGTGCTTTGGGAGTCTTGTTAAGGAAGTCTGATCATAAGCCAACATAATGATGTTTCAGGCCTACTTTGTCTTCTATTAGGTGCAGGGTCTTGGGTCTAAAACCTGAGTCCTTGATCCATTTTGAGTTGAGTTTTGTGCAAGGTGAGAGATAAAGGTTTCATTTCATTTTACTGCATATGGATTTCCAGTTTTCCCAGCACCACTTGTTGAACAGGTTATCTTTTCTCCATTGTATGTTTTTGGCTCCTTTGTCTAGTATGAGGTAACTGTATTTATGTGGGTTTGTCTTCTATTCTGTACCATTGGTCTTCCTGTCTATTTTGGTGTCAATACCATGCCATTTTTGTTACTAATGCTCTGTAGTATAGTTTAAGTTCTGGTATTTGTAATACCTCCTGCTTCACTTTTCCTGCTCAGGATTGTTTTGGCTATTCAAGGTCTCTTATTCTTCCAGATTCTTCATGATTGCTTTCTCTATTTCTATGAGGTATGTCATTGGGATTTTAATTGGAATTGCATTGAATCTGTATAGCACCTTTGGTAGGGTGGCCATTTTGACAATATTAATTCTACCTATCCAAGAACATGGAAGATCTTTCCATCTTCTAAGGATTTCTTCAATATCTTTCTTTAGTGTTCTATAGTTTTCATTGTAGAGGTCTTTCACCTCTTTTGTTAGAGTTATTTCCAAGTTTTTTTTTTTTTTTTTTTTTTTTTTTTCTTTTTTTCCTGAGGCTATTCTGACTGGAGTGGTTTTCCTAATTTCTCTTTCAGAGGATTCATCACTTATGAATAGAAATGCATTTTATGCAGACTAATTTTATATCCTGCTACTTTGCTGAGTTTATTTATTAATTCTAGAAGTTTTCTAGTGGAGCTTTTGGATCCTCTACAGAATCATGTCATCTGCAAATAGTGACAGCTTAAGTCCATCTTTTCCAATTTGTATCCCTTTAATTTCTTACATGTGTCTAATTGCTCTGGCTAGTGTTTCAAGGATGATGTTGAATGGAAGTGATGAAAGAGGGCATCCCTGTCTTGTTTCAGTTTTTAAAAAGAATGCTTTTAGTTTTTCTTTGTTTAGAATGATATTGACCATGGTCTTAGCATAGATAGCCTTTACAATGTTGAGGTATATTCCCACTATCCCTATTTTTTCTAGTGTTTTAAGAATGAAGGGATCCTGTATTTTATAAAAAGCTTTTTCAGCATCTATTGAAATAATCATGAGATTCTTAACATTAAGTCTATTGACGTGATGAGTTATATTTATTGATTTCTGGATGTTGAAACAACCTTGCATCCCTAGGATAAACCCCATTTGATCATGGTGCACTGTCTTTTAAATATTTTTTGTATGCAATTTGCATGCAATTTTGTTAAGGATTTTTGCATCTGTGTTCATCAGGGATTTTGGCCTATAGTTTTCTTTTCTTGATGCATCTTTTTATGGTTTTGGTATGAGAGTGATATACTAGTTTCATAGAAGGAGATTGGAAGGGTTCCCTCCTTTTCTATGTCCTAGAATACTTTGAGGTGTATTGTTATTAGTTCTTCTCCAAAGGTCTTATAGAATTCAGCTGAGTAACTATCTGGTCCTGGGCTTTTCTTGGTTGGTAGGTTTTCGATGGCTTCTATTTTGGTGAGCTGCTGAGAAGAAAGTACGCTCGATGATGGATGAAATTCTCTGTATATGTCCATTAAGTCTATATCATTGATTGTATTATTTTGTTCTAATGTTTCTTTGTTCAGTTTTTGTTTGGAGGATCTATCCAGTGTTGAGAGAAGTGTGCTAACATCACCCACTATTATTATATTATGGTTTATTTGATTCTTATAATTGAAAAGGGTTTGTTTGATGTACATAGATGTTCCATTGATTGGGGCATAGATATTTAACATTGTTACCTCTTGCTGGTTTATGGTTCTGTGGAGCAGTATGAAATGTCCTTCTCTATCCCTTATAAAGTTTGATATGAGAATGGAGATCTACTTTTTTACTGAGTCCATGTACATGGTAGTTTTTCCCATCCTTCCACCTTTAGTCTGTGGATGTCCTTTTCTAAGAGATGAATCTCTTGAAAGCCGCATATTGTTGGGTCTATTTTTTTAATCCAATCTGGCAGTCTATGTCATTGATTAATGAGGTTAGGCCGTTAACATTCAGGGTTATTATTGAGATATGATTTTATTCCAGGTAATTTAGGTGTGTTTTGGTTTTTAACTTGGTTTCTCCTTTGATTGGCTTTTCCTTTAGGGTAGTTCCTCCCTTTACTGACTTGTATCAGTTTTTCACTTCCTTCCCATAAAATATTTTGCTGAGAATGTTCTGTAGTGCAGGCTTTCTATTTGTACATTCTTTTAACTTTTGTTTTTCGTGGAAAGATTTTATTCCATCATCAAATCTGAAGTTTAGTTTTGCTGGGTACAGGATTCTTAGTTTGTATCCTTGTTCTTTCAGAGCTTGAAATATTTTTTTCCAGGACCTTCTTGTTTTTGAGAAATCTGCTGTTTCCCCATATAAGTACTCTGATGCTTTTCTCTCGCAGCCTTTAAAAACTGTATCTTTACTTTGTATGTGAGGTATTTTCATTATAATGTGCCTTGGTGTGGATCTGTTGTAATTTTGTGCACCTGGTGTTGTGTAGGACTCTTGTATTTGATTTTCCATTTCATTCTTCAGGTTTGGGAAATTTTCTGATATTATTTCATTGAACAAGTTGCTCATTCCTTTGGTTTGTATTGCTTTGCCTTCCTCAACCCAATAATTCTTAAATTTGGTCTTTTCATGATATCCCATAATTCTTAGAGGTTCTGTTCATGATTTCTTAGCATCTTCTAAGTTTGGTAAACTTTATTTTCAAGATTAAATATTTAGTCTTCATTGCCTGAAATTTGGTCTTCCACAAGATCTATTCTGTTGGTTATGTTTTCTATTAAGTTTTTAATTTGGTTGTTTCTTTCATTTCAAGTATTTCTGTTTGTTTGTTTGTTTGTTTCCAGAATCTCTCTTTATTGAAGGGCTCTTTACTTTTTGCATTTGTTCTTTTAACTGTTTATTGGAGTGATCATGCATTGCCTGCATTTACTCTCTTATCTCATCTTTTGCTTCACAAATCATTTTAATTATGCAGATTCTAAACTCTTTTTCTGTCATTTCTACTGCCATGCTGTCCTTGGATTCTTTCAAAATACCATCTTGTTTTGTTAGGGACACTTTCTTCCCCTGTTTTTTCACATTGTTTCTGTATATTCCCCTCTAGCAGTGAAGATCTGAGGTTGAAGTTGCCCCCTTGCAGGCTTATTGTGACCCTGCAAGTTTCCAGTACCACTCCTTTGAGGGGGAGATCAATATTAGCAGCATCCAGTATAAACAATATGCAACCCTGAACCAGATAGCCCCTATAAAGACTTAAACATTATTGTAATAAACAGGATGAGTTCGATTATCATCTACAGTATTTCTAGTGGTGAACAAAGAGGATAGAGAAGTGTGTAGGATTTAAATGAGTAAATAGAGGTAACTGATCAAGGGAAGAGTGAGAGCAGGGTCAAAATAAGTTGGTCTTTACCATAAGAAAAGTGAGGAGGAAACTCCAAGGGAATACGCAAATAAAAGAAAAGTAGGGTGAGAAAAAAAAAAAGAAATAAAAATTAAGAATTAAAAACAACACCAAAAAAAGTGTATGGTTCACCATCATCCACAACTCAAACCTCCCAGTCTTCAGTATCTTATACGAGTGTGGTACCTGTCAAAGGGCCTCCAGTCTCCTGCGGGTGTCTCAGGAAGGGAGCTGCCCCTCCAATGATGGTGGCCATGCCCTCAGGAATAATTCAAAATGTCCACACCAGCCTCCAAAAAACCTGAGGCGCCATGTGTGGGTGGACGGGCGGCTGCGCCAAGATCTGTCTGCCTTGGGGTGGGGGGGGGGGGGCGGGCGAGGTCTCTGACTTCTGTTTCTTTTTAAATCATGATTGGGATATATTGTACTTTCCAAAATAAAATTCATTTTTCCCAATGTTTCTTAAAATTTGTTTCAATTACTATTTCTGTTACATTTTAAACTTCTTTATCCAGAATTCAGACATATCACTTTATTTTTGATTCCTTATACATCTCTCCTACTATGTTTGATATCCTTTTTTTCTTTTTAACAATCATTGAATGTTCTAGTTGATTAATTATTCATTCCTGTGTGTCCAGTCTGTGGCTTAACAGTTTAACCTATTAATGGAATTTCTAATTCATAATCTGTCCTTTCTTTTATTATATTGTGCTTTAAGTTTATATCTCATAACTTCTGAATGCATGTAGAGTTGTTAGTTTGCATCACAAAATTACATTTCCTTTTGATTTTGGATCATGGTGGTTTGTTTCCCAGTGGGTGGTATGTGTGTGTGTGTGTGTGTGTGTGTGTGTGTGTGTGTGTGTGTGAAGATGCATTTTAAAGACAAGAATATAATAAAATCATTCTTACCTAAATAATTTTCATTAGTTTACATAAATATTTGAATAAGAAAGATCAGGGGTTAGGGGGTTGCATCTGATTATAAATATGTTATGAATTGTAGTCAGTTTCCAGTTGGAAAGCTGATTTCAACTGTATTGTGATTCCAGATTCTGAGCAGAGCATCTGAGTTTCTCATCCTCCCAATATTATTACCAAAACAAGCATATTTTCTCTCCTCCCTCTCCTCTGTGTCAGGTTTTCTTTTTTATATACTTTTGGAGATAGCATATTGGTGGTGCTAGATTTTACACAGATTCTCCTATGATTTCCCATCTTGTCTCTTCTTCTTGTTGTTAAAAAAGAAAACCTAGACAAGTGGGATGTAGTATATGTTCCCTAGACTACCAGCTAATGCTTGCTCAACTTCTTTGCCATTTGCATGTAATTTCTGCCTTCTAAGCATTTATCTAGCTTTTCCTTCTTGTTATTGAACAGCATAATTGATGATCTCCAAAAACTAAAAACTTCATTATTTAATTAATTTATACAGTTGTTCCTTACTATCTATCAGATATCAAAATCAGAAGATGCTTAAGTCCGTTATATAAATTGGCATAGTATTAACATTATAACAATGCACACTATCTCATACAGTTAAAATCACTTCTGGATTACTTGCAGCTTAATACAATACAGAAGTCATGAAAACAGTATTATAGTATCTTGTTAGGGGAATTTTTAAAATAGATGGAATTTTTTTCTGAAATTTTTGATCCGTGGTTGCTTGAATGCATGGATAAAAAATCAATGGATACAAAGAACTAACTGAATTATGCTAGAAAATTGAGTTAAGATTGGTGAACAAAACCTTAAGCTATTGTAGAAAGCAAATATTTTTGTTGACTAATGTAACTAAATTTGAAATTTAGTTAAGCATTCATGCTTATTTTGTAAACTATTTGTCTGAAATAAATATTTTTCTTCCACATCCAAAGATAAAAAACATATGAAAATAATTATTCTTGGAGCAGGTTAAAATTTAAATGTGATGGTTGGGAATTTTTCAATTTTCATTTTTATCATTCAAAAGTACATTTTACCTACAAATAAACTGTACTTCCTGGGATGTGGGAACTTAACCATTATCTTTGAAAATTTCAACTGTCTGTCAGAGGTAAGTATTTAACAAGAATAATCCATGATTCTTTGACAATGTATTATTTAAATACATTTTAAATGCAGATTTTAGCAAGTTTAAGAATCATAATTATGAATTTTTAATTAAAAATGATACGCTTTTTCTCCTTTTTTTTCTTTTTTTTTTGCTTTTGAGCAAAGGTCAAAAGAGCTTTTGAAAGATTTCAGGTAATATTTCATGCACATTGCACATTTTCCATGTCTGTAAGGTCTTTATCACCACTCCTCCTCCCAAATTACTGATCAGGTAAGCCACTTGACCAATGTTATATTAAAGTATTTAAAGAGGATAGAAAATAATTGGATTTTTTCTTGCTCCAGCATCAAGTCTTTTGTACTTGAGAAAGTATGCTTCACAAAATTCTGGATGGCAGTTCTTTGCTAATTTTGAAACAGTGGTAGGTACTGCTAAATTGGAAAAGTGATGATTTCTTCCTACCATACTGAACAGTCTCTTTATCAGCAATTAGAACCCAATAGAGAAATCAGCATAGAGAAAAATCAGTGAATAAAAAGTATAAAAATTGTCCTATAGATATTTTTCTCCAACTCATATCAGTATCAAAGATATATATTTGCCTTATAAGAGTCATTTTTATTTTTAAATATTTTTCTAATTTCATTTTTAAAATATCAAGGATTTCTAGATATCTAACTTAGTTTTCATTATTATAGTTTTGAATTTTAAGCATGATATGATTTTTACATATTGTAAATAATGAACTCTCAAAGGAGAAACACATCTTAAAGATGTTATTATAATATTGAGTAAATGACTTATTCTCTTTGAGCTTCAATCTTCTCATTGGTAATGTATGTGTCTAACTGAATTAATTTAACATTAATTTTCCTGAAAGTAACTCTTGTCTTTATGTTGAGGTCTCTGAATTTTGATCATTTCAAATTTCAATAATTTAGTTTTATATGGAATAAATAAATAGTATTATGTTCAACTGTAGTTAGGGAATTAAGGGGTGAGGAAGACTATAGTTATACGGGAAATGTATGTTTAATATGTTCTGAAAAATTTTAAGAATCTTACAGCATAGGAAGATTCTAAACTATATAGTCAGCTTATTATAATCATTGAAATTTAAGCATGGTTGAATCATAAACTTCAATTTCCACCTAATTTACTTAAACTTTCTTTCCTTAGATATTTGAAGAAGGAACATTTTAGAAGGAAATAAAACAGAGTGCTGAGTGCCGTCATTTACTTTCTGTTGATAACATAACATGCAGCTTTCTGAACTGTTTTCTGAAATTCCAAAAATGGAAATTCTTTTCTATTACATGCTGGTTAAAGATGAGTCTTTTAGTTACACCATCTTGCATAATTTTATCCTACAAACTGATGAAGAAAATTCACAAGTTTGAGTCTTTGCACAATCCTTCTTATAGAAGAAACTATGCCTTCATTTAGGAAATGGAATGGCTAATTGTATTATGCAAAACTTTTTTTTCTTTTTATGTGTTTGATTTGTACAGCATATTAAACACTCTTGAAATCATCTCTTGCACTTTCACAATTCTCACAGAAACAATCACTTATTTTAGCATATGAAATGACTCAGCAATTCAATATCAATGGATTTGCTTCATATTTTAACAACACACTGAATTTGTGCAGCATCATACTAAAGTCTACATATGCCCCTAACCATAGTTAACATTTAAACTCATGCGCCTCACATTAGTAGGAAAGAAAAAGTACTGTAATTTCCAAACTAATATCAGGAAGCACTAGCATGTGTCATTAACTTCTTAAAATCCAACTAATTGGTAGCCTGATTACTCACCATAACAAATAAATAAACATATTCGTTTTCATGGTACGAGTTCCTGAATCATCAGATCCCAATCTTTTTATGTAACACAAGGATGCTAATTAGGTAAAGTCAGGCCCAAATTTCTAGAATTTGTCCTAGAAGAAGGCATTTCAAAAGTAGTATAAAGATTCTAGATTATTTAGTAGTTATGGAAAGGAGGTTGAAAAGAGCTAAACTGTGATGTTCCTCAGGGAGTTGGAAAGAAAATCCAACTTTGGCAAGGCACAAAAGCAAAATCCAATTTTAAGACTTTTTGTTTGTCATACAGTTTGAAACCATCCACACACTTTAGTATGAGAATTGTACTATTTGGGAGGAAGTTTGATAGGCTGAAAATTTCTGATTTGTAGTGTGATTATTATTTAGTTGTTAATTGTCCTTTTCTGGGAGGTGAAGGGGTCTTGTCCCAAACTTTGGATGACATCATTTTGATATGCTTTGTACGAAAAAAAGGCAGAAAACATAAAGACTACATCAGTGAGGAACTCCTCACTGATGGATATCTGTGTCGACATCTACATCCTTATCCACACTACCAGTCTATCTGCACCTCTAGGGTGTGTGAATGGACTCTCAGTATGACAGTCCAAGTGGTGAATTCCTCCAGTATCAATTCTCAACTGTTGTTCTGAATTAGCAACTTTTATGTTTTCCTTAGAATATCATAAAATTACAAGAAGCAGGGCTCATATGATAAAATTTTAGATTTTATATCCAGACTACCTGAATGAAAAGTGCGATTCTACCAGTTACAAGTTAAAATGTTCACAATCTCATGCCCTGCTGTCCTCATCAGAGACAGTTACATTATTTCCCTTCTAGGATATTTATGAGAATTAAATGAGTAAAGGTATTAAATTAAAATCAAACATATGGTTATTGTTATAAATTTTTTGTTAGATGAAAACGTAAAGAAACTTAAAACTTTCCATTTTTCATTATGAATAACATAATTCCAGTTTTATTTGTGTATAGAATGTATATATTTAAATGAATATTTGAATGTATCTGAAATGTATAGAAAGTGTGAGATTGAAATAAAATATCTTTCTTCAGAAATACCATTCCCATAAGTTAATAATTTCTAATAGTTTTAATGTGTTCTCAATAGAAATAAGATGCCATTTTATAAATTATTTTTCATATAGTAACATAACACCAAGAAGCACTTCCTGAACTTATATAAACGTGTTTCAACAACTGTTTAGCACTGTATCATATATAAATGCTAAAACTTATTTAACCATTTTACATCCTAAACATAGTTTGTTTCCCAGTCTTCACTACCATATGTAATGCTGTATTGATCTTTGGTTCTTCTTTAAATATATATATATATATATATATATATAATATATATATATGTATACACATATATACACACATACATATGTATATATTTTTTACCTATACATATATATAGGTAAAACATTTTGCATGTTAATTCAATGCAAAATAATATAAATCAAGAAAAGAAATCCAGATAGCATATGTATGTATATATATGTGTGTGTGTGTGTGTGTGTGTGTGTGTGTTATATGTGTGTTTGTGTATCTCACATATACATATACATCATTGTTCTATCCGGAAAAAGATTCAAAGATATGTTTCTCTCACTAGCAAAGCATGAAAAGGAGATCGCTGCCCATCCTATGGAACACTGCGACTCCACTCTCATAAGAAAGGCATGCTGTTATTGGAAGCGTAAGAGCCAGGATGATGCTGAATACTGGTTTGAGCTGGCCAACTACAGTAATTAATCCGTATAGTTCGATTAAAGTTTTTTCTGTTCAATTTGTGGCATTTCCAGTGAATGTCCTTTGAGTACTTAGTTAATTAAAAATTGAAAGACATTTATTTCATTTAGAAAACTTATTAGATGTCAATTATTTGGAACAGATTTTAACCAAACATATTTGGCTAAGAGATAAAGAAAGAAAAAAGAAAATGAGTAGGCTAACATTTGCCATTTCACTATGTTAAGTAATTTGTTAGAATATATTTCCAATTTGTTACAAGAAGTACTAATATGCCCTTAATGAAGGAATTTAGACAGATGTTTGGGTGCTCTGCATATCATCATTACCCTAATTCATCAGGGGCAAAGTATGGATGTTTATTCCAAAGATTCATACTATTTTCTAGGTTTCACTTTTTAATACCATATATACATCAAGTTATAAGGACATTACCTGTGACCTATAAAGTAATTCAAAATTCTTTGCAGCATTAAATTCCATTTATGACAGATTACATTTACATGGTGAGTATTCTGCAACAACAATGTCATATCCTGTAGTAATGCCTTTTGAAAGCAACTTAGGATTTTAAGCAAAACCAAATATTTTGTGTTCAATGGAATACATTGTAGTTTACTAATCATAGGTAAAATATTTTGCATGTAAATTCAATGCAAAATAATACAAATTGAGAAAAGAAATCCAGATAGCAGTTTTTAAATTTGCTACCAAAATAGTATAATCCATATATGCTGAGAGAGAGAGTTTGTGAGGAGTTTATAGAACTCATATTTGATATTGAGAAAAGAGCTCAAAAATCAAAAGGCAAGGGTTTGGGTTTGTACAGCAGTAGATCGTGTTTAGCCCTCATGAGACCCTGAGTTTGATTTCCGTCACCAATCTCCCAAAATAAAATGGCAAATTTGAAAACATAAATTGTGAAACTTAAACTAGTATTTGTTCTAATAATATTTTACAAATTATAATTTTTCTAAATCTAATATTTCAGTAAAAATTTTAAAAATATGCCTCTAAATTTATGAAATTGCTATTAAATTCACTTATGCATTACTACTAAATAATTATGCTAAATATAACATAAGCGTTGAAAAATGCTCTCTCCTTCTTGTTTTTGATTTCAAAGATGCAAAAAGTCTAACGTACTAAAATCTTGTTCACTATAGTCATTTATATTAGTTGTTTCACCTGAAAATTGATGAGTAAACAAAAAAAATGAATTGTCTGAGAAAAATTGAATTCATGCAATAGAATGAAAAAAAATGTTGTTGGTTTCCTACATATATAAATGTAAAGAAATGTATGTATGAAATCTAACATTTTTGTCAGTGTCTTACCAATGTTTTGAGTTCTTACTACCCAATGGATTAAAAATTCTCCGTAAAGTAAGGAACAGAGAAGTCCCTTGTCTGCTAATGCCTGCTCAGTTTTGATTTTGTTTTCCTATGTTTATATATGAGATGTTTTTTATAACACCCTTTTCTAAATATTTTCCCTGTCTCAGCATGCACAACTGTTCCAAGCAAATAATGTGCCCCTAGTCTACACAGTATCTACTGGTTTTGATCAACTTCCAGGAATTCTTAATATTAATGATTCATTTAGGCTTGTGATAATCATTGAACAGTCTGTATTACCATATAAAAATTAATACCATCAACATTTCAGAATGCCTCTAAGTACTTAAATTCACAATTATTTAACACCTACTGTGCAACAGATATTGCTAGTCCTGTATAACAAACAACCAACACTAGAGTTCTTGCTTTTTGCCCCAGAGCTGCACAAGAGCCTTCTAGAATAGGAAGAGATTGGACCATAATACTCTCCACTCCAGAAATAAATGGAGTTAAATTGGTAGGAAAATAGGTCTTATCCACATTCAGCTTTAAAGAAAATTAAGAAGAAACTTAATTGTTTTATCTCTGAAATGCTCTGGGATGACAAAATCTTCCTAAAGGTGGAAGGGGTATGTAAGGACAAAAGACAGAAACTTCATGTCCTTGAAGTCCTTGGGGTCCAAAGGAATTTTACAGGTTTTGCCTCCTTCTGAGTCCCTGGAGCTTCCCTAGCACATCAAAAGGAGATGGGATTTTCTAGTGCCAGCATCTCTATCTTCTTAATTTCGGAGGAGGAAACCCTTATTTAGTCTGTTTCATTTTCAAGGCATTCACTACCTAAAGATCTGTAAGCATGTGCTGTCTACTGGTTGTTCTGAAAGCACAGGATGAAAACAGATAAGAAGAAGAATCTTACTGGTGGAGGGTGGAGACTGCAGTGGGGTCTTTCCGGGAAAATCATGTGTGAATGCATGAAAACATGAAATTTTGTGATGCTTTAGAAAAATTGAAGTTAGTTCAGTATGCATGTAAGAGTGTATCAGGAAGTGATGTAAAGGCAATTCAAGAGAGTACTGTCTAGGTTGGCATTTCTTCAGCATAAGAGGCAAATAAATTAGATTGCTGCCTGTGCAAGTGGAATTATCCAAAACATGTTGTGTTAGTCACTATCCACATATATAGACAGTAAATAATTAAACACATAGTTAAGCGCATGTCATGAAACCTACTGTGAAGAAAAGGCACAGGGTACTATCATAGAAGATAATGGGTTGTAGTGAGGTCCGTGTGTGTGTGTGTGTGTGTGTGTGTGTGTGTGTGTGCATGTGTGTGTATGTGGTATTGTGTTGTGTATTGGAAATTGAATCCAGGGTCTCACACATGCTAGGTAAGCACTCTATCACTTATCCACATCCTCAGTACTGTAGTGAGATTTTCAAAGAATAGAATAAAACAGATTGGGGCTGGGATTGTAAGACCTGGGAAATGGCAATAGACAGCAGTAAGTCAAATGACTTCAGATGAGCGCATGCTTGACACAATCTTGAAACTGCTAGAATGTTGCTAAATGAGTTGAAAGATAGTGAGTGAGGAGTGGCATGAGTTGGAAAGTTGAGGAAGGCCCTTTTATGGGATACAATGGGGCTCTGAGAATCTTGGGTAAAGAGTTGGATTAGATTAAATGTCTAATAATTATATGAAATAATACTCAACATTATCAGTTATCTGGCTGAAAGAGTAATTCTACATAAGATGCAATGTTTACATTAAAAAAGTAACAAAGAATCACTCAGTGTTACTAAAATTGAAATGAATGCACATTCTCAAATCCAAGTAGTTTACTTGTCATTGATAAGTGCTCTGGAGGGAAAGATGGTAGTAATTATCAAATGCATTTCCTTTTGATTCAGAAATACAATTTCTGGGAATTATTTATAAATATTCAAAAGCATTTAAAGATTTATATAAAAGGCAAACCACTCAAATGTTAATTTGAAAAATCAATTGTTACATTAATACATTTATGAATTATCAATTTTATGGAATAACGTGTAGCTATTGTATCAGTAAACTTTCTATTGTCTGTTTATATAGTGCAAGCAAATTTTATAATTTGGAAAAATCTCATAGAAACATATAAAAACTGTTATAACTTATCTATTTCACCTATGGAAATAATTTTACAAGTTTCTAAATGTGCTAACATATATGGGAATAACTTCATTATATTTATTTAAAAATTATAAAAGGAATCAATGTATTTTATAAACGAGAAATATATTTTTCACTTGTTTGTTTCATGTATTTCTACTTATCTTCAAGTTATATAAATATTATTCTAAGATAATATTTATAGTAAGCCTAAAATACATTTTGCTTATATAAATACATCATATGGAATTTATTTCCTTATGATAGTGACTGAACACCAACAATTAGGATATTACTCATCCATCAATTGTAAATATTTTTATATACTATAATTTATTTCTGTTTTTTCTCACTTTTTAACCAAACAGTAGCATTTATGATAAAAATCAACTAATTTTTTAACAAAACTGAAATCAGTACAGCTGGAGAAACAGGAATAGACTGGATGTGTTCTAAGATTTAAGGATTCTTTTTATGGTAGAGTAAAACATACTAACACTGGGGCACATAAAAGGCACTCCTTTTTTGTGATTAACATCTCCAAACCAGAGAAGCCTGTCACACAGGGCCACACAAAAGGTAATGGCAAATTGTCACTGTAGAAGGCAATTTATATATGGCAGACAAATTGTGTTTAGCTGGGTTTCCGGGCTCCCCACTGAATGATTAATGAGAATAACTTTGCAGGCTCCTGGGTCTAGTCTGATCCCTTGGTTTCTGTTACCTGGCTCTAGGGTAATTAGGGCTAGTAAATAAATAGTGAATCCCTGAATGTAGCAACTTGATAAGGGTAGTATTTGGGCTGATGACTAATTAGCCACTCAAGAAGGTAAACTAGTCAGCCTGTAGCAACAGCCTCAAGTCTGAGCTAATAATGTTATTTTTTAAAGAAAGTATGGAGGTTTTATAACAGGGCTCCACTGGAGGCTTCAAATATAACCCTTGCTGCTCTGCCACTGCAGTTTACTTTACTTATTTATTTTTTATTGTAAGCAAATGGGATACATGTTGTTTCTCCGTACATGGAGTAAAGGCATACCATTTGTGTAATCATAAATTTACATAGGGTAATGTTGTTTGATTCATTCTGTTACTTTTTTCCTTCCCCCCCATCCCTCCCACCCCTCTTTTCCCTCTATACAGTCCTTCCTTCCTCCATTCTTGCCACCCTCCTTAGCCTAACCCTAACCTAACCCGAACCCTAACTCTAACCGCTAACACCCCCATTATGTGTCATCATCTGCTTATCAGCGAGATCATTCGTCCTTTGGATTTTTGAGATTGGCTTATCTCACTTAGCATGATATTCTCCAATTTCATCCACTTAGCTGCAAATGCCATAATTTTATCATTCTTCATGGTGGAGTAATATTCCATTGTATATAAATGCCATATATTCTTTATCCATTCATCAACTGAAGGGCATCTAGGTTGGTTCCACAATCTGGTTATTGTGAATTGAGCAGCAATGAACGTTGATGTGGCTGTATTTCTGTACTATGCTGATTTTAAGCCCTTTGGGTATAGGCCAAGGAGTGGGATACCTGTGTCAAATTGTGGTTCCATTCCAAGCTTTCTGAGGAATCTCCACACTGCTTTCCACAGTGGCTGCACTAATTTGCAACCCCACGAGCAATGTATGAGTGTACCTTTTTCCCCACATCCTCGCCAACACCTATTGTTGCTTGCGTTTTTGATAATTGTCATTCTAATTGGGGTGAGATGGAATCTTAGGGGAAGTTTTGATTTGCATTTCTCTTATTACTAGAGATGCTGAACATTTTTTCATATATCTGTTGATTGCTTGTACATCTTCTTCTGTGAAGTGCCAGTTCATTTCCTTAGCCCATTTGTTGATTGGATTATTTGTATTCTTGGTTTAGAGTTTTTTGAGTTCTTTATATATTCTGGAAATTAGTGCTCTATCTGAAGTATGAGTGCAAAGATTTTCTCCCACTCTGTAGGCTCTTTCTTCACATTACTGATAGTTTCCTTTGCTGAAGGAAAGCTTTTTAGTTTGAATATCTCCCAGTTGTTGATTCTTGCTTTTATTTCTTGGGCTATGGGAGTCCTGTTTAGGAAGTCTGATCCTAAGCCAACAAGTTGAAGGTTTGGACCTACTTTTTCTTCTATAAGATGCAGGGTCTCTGGTCTGATTTCGAGATCCTTGATCCATTTTGAGTTGAGTTTTGTGCAGGGTGAGAGATAGGGCTTAATATCATTCTGTTGCATATGGATTTCCAGTTTTCCCAGCACCCTTTGTTGAAGAGGCTATCTTTTCTCCATTGCATATTTTTGGGACCTTTGTCTAGTATTAGAAAATTGTATTTATTTGGGTGTGTGTCCATGTCCTCTATTCTGCACCATTGATCTATCTGTCTGTTTTGGTACCAATACCATGCCATTTTTGTTACTATTGCTTTGTAGTAGAGTTGAAGATCTGGTAGTGCGATAACCCCTGCTTCGCTCTTTCTGCTAAGGATTGCTTTAGCTATTCTGGGTTTCTTATTCTTCCAGATGAATTTCAGGATTGCTTGCTCTATTTCTGTAAGGTACATCATTGGGATTTTAACTGGATTTGCACTGAATCTGTATAGCACTTTTGGTAGTATGGCCATTTTGACAATATTAATTCTGCCTATCCAAGAACATGGGAGATCTTTCCATTTTCTAAGGTCCTCTTTAATTACTTTCTTTAGTGTTCTGTAGTTCTCATTGTAGAGGTGTTTCACCTCTTTTGTGAGATTGATTCCCAAGTGTTTTATTTTTTTCAAGGCTATTGTGAATGGGGTAGTTCTCCTAACTTCTCTTTCTGAAGATTCATCACTTATGTATAAAAATGCATTAGATTTATGAGCATTGATTTTGTAACCTGCTACATTACTGAATTCACTTATGAGTTCTAAGAGTTTTCTGGTGGAATTTCCAGGTTCCTCTAAATATATAATCATGTCATCAGCGAACAGGAATAGTTTGAGTTCTTCATTTCCAATTTGTATCCCTTTAATTTCTTTGTTTTGTCTAATTGCTCTGGCTAGAGTTTCAAGGACGATGTTGAATAGAAGTTGTGAAAGAGGGCATCCCTGCCTTGTTCCAGTTTTTAGGGGGAATGCTTTCAGTTTTTCACCATTTAGAATGCTATTGGCCATGGCCTTAGTGTAGATGGCCTTTACAATGTTAAGGAATGTTCCCACTATCCCTATTTTTTCTAGTGTTTTGAGCATGAAGGGATGCTGTATTTTATTGAATGCTTTTTCTGCATCTATTGAAATAATCATGTGATTCTTAACTTTAAGTCTATTGATATGGTGAATTATATTTATTGATTTCCTGATGTTGAACCAACCTTGCATCCCTGGGATGAAACCCACTTGATCATGGTGCACTATCTTTTTAATATGTTTTTGTATGCGATTTGCTAAAATTTTGTTGAGAATTTTTGTGTTGATGTTCATTAAGGATATTAGTCTGAAATTTTCTTTCCTCAATGTGTCTCTGTCTGGTTTAGGTATCAGGGTGATATTGGCTTCATAGAATGAGTTTGGGAGAGTTCCCTCCTCTTCTACTTCATGGAATACTTTGAGGAATACTGGAATGAGCTCTTCTTTGTAAGTTTTGGTGAACTCAGCTGAGAACCCATCTGGTCCCAGACTTTTCTTTGTTGGTAGGCTTTTGATGACTTCTTCTATTTCATTGCTGGAAATTGATTTATTTATGTTGTGTATATCCTCCTCGTTCAGTTTAGGTAATTCATATGTCTCTAGAAACTTGTTGATGTCTTTGAGGTTTTCTGTTTTGTTGGAATATAGATTTTCGAAATAGCTTCTAATTATGTTTTGTATTTCTCTAGTGTCTGTTGTGTTATTTCTTTGTTCATTGCGAATTTTAGTAATTTGAGTTTTCTCCCTCTTTCTCTTTGTTAGTGTGGCTAAGGGTTTATCAATTTTGTTTATTTTTTCAAAGAACCAATTATTTATTTGGTTAATTTTTCCGATTGTTTCTTTTGTATCAATTTCGTTGATTTGGGCTCTGATTTTAACTATTTCCTGTCTTCTACTACTTTTGGTGTTGGTCTGCTCTTCTTTTTCTAGGGCTTTGAGCTGTAGTGTTAAGCCATTTATTTGTTAATTTTTCCTTCTTTTGTTGAATGTGCTCCATTCAATAAATCTTCCTCTAAGTGCTGCTTTCGTAGTGTCTCAGAGATTTTGATATGATGTGTCTTTGTTCTCATTTACTTCCAAGAATTTTCTTATTTCCCTCCTGATTTCTTCTGTTATCCATTCATCATATAATAGTGTAATATTTAATCTCCAGGTTTTGAAGTAGTTTCTGTTTTTTGTCTGTCATTTATTTCTAATTTCAATCCATTATGATCTGATAGAATACAAGGTAGTATCTCTATCTTCATGTATTTGCTAACAGTAGCTTTGTGGCATAAAACATGGTCTATTTTAGAGAAGGATCCATGTGCTTCTGAGAAGAAAGTGTATTTGTCCTTTGTTGGATGGTATATTCCATATATGTCTGTTAAGTCTAAATTGTTCATTGTGTTATTGAGATCTGTGGTTTCTTTATTCAGTTTTTGTTTGGAAGAGCTATCCAGTGGTGAGAGAGGTGTGTTAAAATCGCCTAGTGTTATTGCGTTGTGGTCTATTTGATTTCTGGAATTGAGAAGGATTTGTTTGACATACATGGATGAGCCAATGTTCGGGGCATAGATATTTAAGATTGTTATGTCTTGCTGATTTATGCTTCCCTTAATCAGTATGTAATGTCCTTCTTTATACCTTCTGACTAGTTTTGGCTTGAAGTCCACATTAACTGAAATGAGAATGGATACTCCAACTTTTTTGCTGTGTCCATGTTCATGGTATATTTTTTCCCATCCTTTCACCTTTGGTCTTTGGGTATCTCTTTTATGAGATGAGTCTCTTGCAGGCAGCAATTGTTGGATTTTTCTTTTTAATCCAATCTGCAGTCTATGTCTTTGGATTGATGAGTTCAGGCCATTAACATTCAGGGTTATTATTGTGATATGATTTGTATTCCCAGTCATTTGACTTATTTTTTTGTTTTTTGACATGATTTGGTTTCTCCTTTATTTGGCTATTCCTTCAGGCTAGTTCCTCCCGTTGCTGATTTGCATCGTTGTTTTTTATCTCTTCCTCACGGAATATTTTGCTGAGAATGTTCTGTAATGCCAGCTTTCTTTTTGTAAATTCTTTTAGCTTTTGTTTATCATGGAAGGATTTTATTTCGTCATCAAATCTGAAAGTAAGTTTTGCTGGGTATAAGATTCTTGGTTGGCATCCGTTTTCTTTCAGGGCTTGGTAAATGTTGTTCCAGGCCCTTCTAGCTTTTAGAGTCTGGATTGAAAAATCTGCTGATATTCTTATTGGTTTCCCCCTGAGTGTAATTTGATTCTTTTCTCTCGTGGCCTTTAACATTCTGTCTTTATTTTGTATGTTAAGTATTTTCATAATAATGTGCCTTGGCATGGGTCTGTTGTAATTTTGTATATTTGAAGTCCTATAAGCCTCTTGTAACTGGTTTTCCATTTCATTCTTCATATTAGGGAAATTTTCTGATATTATATCATTGAATAGATTGTTCATTCCTTTGGTTTGTTTCTCTAAGCCTTCCTCAATCCCAATAATTCTTAAATTTGGCCTTTTTATGATATCCCATAATTCTTGTAAATTCTGTTCATGATTTCTTACCATCTTCTCTGTTTGGTCAACTTTGTTTTCAAGATTAAATATTTGTCTTCAAGGTCTGAGGTTCTGTCTTCCAGGTGTTCTATCCTATTGGTTATGCTTTCTATGGAGTTTTTAACTTGGTTTATTGTTTCCTTCATTTCAAGGATTTCTGTTTGGTTTTTTTTCCATATCTCTAACTCTTTATTGAAATGATCTTTTGCTTCCCGTATTTGCTCTTTTAACTGTTGATTGGTGCAGTCATTTAATGCCTGCATTTGTTCTTTCATCTCTTCCATCAATGCCTACATTTGCTCTTTCATCTCCTCATTTGCTTCCCTGATTGTTTTAATTATGTACATTCTGAACTCCCTTTCTGACATTTCTTCTGCTGTGTTGTCACTGGGTTTTATTGATATTGTATCTAGGTTTGTTTTGGATATTTTCTTCCCTTGTTTTCTCATATTGGTCAGATATCAGTGGGACTCTGAAATATTGCAGATTTCCTTTTGGCTTATAGTGTCCCTGTGGATTTCCAGTATATCACCTCCCAGCCTTCAGTATCCTGAAGTCTTGGAGTAACTTGATAATGCAGTGCTTCTGAAGAAAGCGCACCTAGCCGGCTACTGGGTCCAGGGCTGGGGGCTTGCTCTGTGTGGAAAAGCTCTCACTGGGTTGGTCTGCTCTGAGGAGCTGGCTGTAGATCTCTCCTGCTACCAGACGGAGCAAGGCTGCTTGAGGAAGTCTCTGGCTGCCCTGCCTTGCTCCAAGAAGCTACCCCTGTCCGGGCCTGCCACCCGGGCCGAGCTTCACCTGGTGGGAGATACTTACCCCGCGGCTCTATGTTAGTCCGAGTCTCTCAGTGTCTCCTCTTCTTGAATCCTGGGTTCTGGAGTGATGGGAGATGCAGTCACCCTCTAGTCCGCCACCTTGGATTTCTGCAGCTTACTTTAAAACCAATGTATATTTTTTTCTTCCTCTTTTCATTCTCCTGGTCCCTAGCCAGAGGGGGAGCAAGATTCACATTTCCATCCTAAGGCAAGTTACCTGTCCTTTGGTTCCCAGACCACAGGGCTCCAGACCACAGGAATGAAAGGAAACAGGTTCCAGGGCTGGTAGGAGAGGATCTAAGAAATGACTATTTACCAAGGCTATAAATGACTTATGAGTCCTAAGAGGGCACAGCTGGAGTGAAGCCTATATAGCCCTTCTTTAAAAACCCAAAGTTCCCAATGGCAATTAGAATCACAGCCTTTGGAACAGGAGTCCACTATGTATTCTTTGTTATTAAAACAATTAACTTCTTTTTTCTTTTTCTCAAAAAATTGTTCTTATGACTGGATCTGCATTAAGAACCTGAGATACTGGTATCAATTTTCAAAAAAAAAATTAAAAAATAAAACTACTGCTAGTTGAAGTGATGCATGCATATAATCCCAGCAGCTCTGGAGGCTGAAGTAGCATTGCAAATTCAAAGGCAGCCTCAGCAAATTGTCTAAACCCTAATCAATTTAGAGGGAAACTTCTCAAAAAAAAAGAAAAAAAAAGGGGGGGGGCTGGGCTGGGCTGGGAAACTGACTATATGAACAAGGCATATGCTTGCATTTTCACTATGGTTTTGACAAAAGAAAAAAATATCTAGAAGTTTCCTGAACTTCTTACACTTACACTTAAGTGTTTACTCTATTATTTTGTGGAGCAGTCAGCCATTTTTTTCAAAAAGTCAAGTTTAATTAGTCTTCTTTTCCCTCTCTCTTCAACTGGCCAAAATGCAAATGCCACAGCAAATGCAACAACCAGCAAAAACAGATGCCATCATAAATACACGATGTTCCCAAGCAGGAAACCCTACATTGGCAAATAACAGAAGTCCCCATAGCAACTAAAAGATATTCTGGACAGCATATTTAAAAGCTTGAACTTCTCTTATAATTAAAGAATATGCATCTCTTATAAATGGAAATAAGTTTTTGGTTTTTTAGCACTGACATTTACTGTAATTCAGTGGGTAATTTTTCTCTCTGGTTCATATTCATAGTGGATCAGGAAACTTCATAAATCTTTCATTCTGAACTTCTGCAATGTGTAACTACTATCAAGGAGTTCCTGCTGAACCTTAAATAAAATTTGCCATATTCAATTTTTAAAAATCTACAAACCACTTTCAAATTTTCCTAATCAAATTCATAATCTAATAATTTTAGTGTTAATGTTTAGCAGCTCTTTTTCCTTTAATATGTTCTGTATAGATGTACATGCAGTACAGTGTATTTTGGCAATATTATGTATACATGGAGTATAACTTATTCTAAATTAGAATCCCATTCCTGTGGTTGTACATGATGTGGAGTTTCATGGGTTATGTGTGAAAGTTATGTCTAATTCATTTTACTGCCTTTCCTAATCCCACCCTACTATCTTCCTTCCACCACTTTGACAGTGCATATCAAACCATGTGTATTTGCTTTGCAATAATGGATATATCTTCATAGATCTCTTTAAAGAAACAAGGCTTTATCTGCATATTTATGGAAGAACTCAAGATAAACAATGAATTAGACTTGAGCCTGGCAAACAGAACATAAATGAAGTACCAAGAAATATTAAACAGTGGTATTTTCTATAGGACAAGAGGCAAGTTTATTTTTACCTAATTAATTACAAGGAAAAATTAGATGGCAGAAACCTGTAGATTAAAGTAAATATAGGATATATGCCAATCAGTCATCTGCCAAATATGAAGTTATTTGAATCTGAATTTAAACTGTTAAAAATTGCCTTCTTTTGGAATTGAACATGTGAGTCAAGTAAGTAGATAGTTGATGACAATTAGTAGAGTATGTGTGTGTGTAAATTTTTTTGTCAAATCATTGTTTGTGGTCATCGAAGTAGCCCTTATTTTTGTGAATATAAGCTGCAATATTTAAAAATTAAATAATAATTATGTTTATGATTTTCTTCAGATTGTAAGATATAGATGGGTTCAAAGTAGATCAGGACTAACCTTGAATTGACAGTTTGTTTAACTGAATGATGGGGTTTCAACATACCATCAAGCTCATATGACGTATACATTTGAAATTCTTTGTTAATAAGTCTTCATTGCACAATAAGGAGAGGCTAGAGAAGAATAGAGTTACTTCATATTTGGTAGAGGGGAGTGAAGGGAGAGGTAGGAATATGGGGTAAGAAGGAGAATAGAGTGAAACAGACATTATTACCTCATGTACGTATATGACTGCCTGACTAATGTGATCCTACAATGTATACGACCAGAAAAATGAGAAATTATACTCCATTTATGTGTAATCTATCAAAGTGTATAAATGCATTCTACTGACATGTATAACTAATTAGAACAAATAAAAAAATTAAAAATCTTTATTGTATCTCTGATGTGAAAATATCAGCATAGATGGGGAAATAATTTGTCAGTTTATTGGAAAGAATAACTAACTAATGGAGCATTAATTAAGTGAACCATAGGTCACTCAATTAGAATGACCGTAATCCTCAAATTTTCTCTTAGTGTAGAACCAGGGAGATGCAACAGGAAGTTAAGTTTATTTCCTTTCTATGAAAAATTTTATAATTTGTTTAGATTTGGAAGACAAGATGTAAGTCCAAATAGTCCTCATGTAGCTTTCTCTATAATGACTTGAATAGAATCACTAGTTACTGAGGAAACCAAGTGTGTGGTAGATATTATCACATCTTTCATTTCACTTATGACATTGCCTCATTTTTCTTAGTTCTGGGGTTTGAGATGATGTTTAATTTGGCTCTTCAACTCTCAGTTACATATTCTCTCTCCATACTGCCCTTGTCATGCGAGAGCTTTAAAATTTTAAGTAAATATATAATGTATTTAAAATAATTTCAAGGCAAGAATAGAATATGCAAAACAACTTTAAAATAAAAAAATATTATTTCAATTAAGAATATAATTTCTAAGCTGGGCATGGTGGTGGATCATTTCTGCAACTGGAGAGACTGAGGCAGGAGGATCCCAAGTTTGTGGACAGCCTCAGGAATTTTGAAAGACCCTGTATAATAAATAAATATATACATACATAAAAATTTAAAAACTTTTTAAAAAGGCCAGGAAAATGGCTCAGTGGTAAAGTGCCTCTGGTTCAATGTTCAATCCCCAGTACCAAAAAAGAAAAGAAAGAAGAAAATTTCTGATGTAGGCTGTCAGCAACTAAACGTTAAGGTATTTTACATTATAGGCATTCATCTTAATTTTGGCAGTATTTAATGTTATCTACATTCATTAATAGCATATTGCTTTTCTTGGGGGTTATTAAATTAACTGAATCATAAATATCATCTATCTTTAGCAAAACTCAACAGTCACTGCTTTTCCTCCAATTATAATTTTTCCATCCATGACTCCAGTATCACTTTGATAGTAGGTTCTTTGTAAGTAATAAAAAACCTGTAAAATTTAAAAGGATCTGTATATATTTTTAATTTAATTTTCACCTTATTATAGTACCATATTGTTCATATGCCTTTTTATATTAACAAAAATACAGGTTCTGAATTAATTTTTTTTTCAAAATTCAGATGTCTGTTTCAAATTAAACTTAAGTGACCAATTGTCATTGGGAGAGCTAATTAAGATAACATTGCCTCTTGGGATAAGTATAGAATTCTGACTTCTGCTTTTGCTGGTAGGGTAAAACATTTCAAATTAAAGACAAAGGATAATAAACATCATCTAATTTCTAGAGAAAAAAAAAAAGCTGATAGAAAAATATCACTAAAGGCAACTTAGAGGATCAATATGTGTAAGATTCCATGGGGTCACCAGCATCAAGTGCCTTGAAATCCCCAATGGATAATTTGAAAATGTAGTAGTATCACAGCCAATTCTCAAACTACCTTTATCAATTACTATCATTAGGTGTAGAAAAGAAACATTTACTAATATCTAACTTTGTGAACTTTAAATCAAATAACTCAAAACAATGTTCACTATTGTAAGAAAAAAATACAAATTAAAAATAAAAGGCTAAATGCATCTGATAAGAATAAAAGATAAGTCTCCCAGCCTTTCATTTGCTAAAAGCATTTACCTTAAGAAAATTTGTGATTTTAACTTCTATCTCTGTATCTTTGAATAGTATAGTTTATACAATATAAGCCTCTTCTAGAATTATCCTTAAGTGTGTCATTCTCAAGCTCTTGAGAATCCTTCCTCTGGAATGCTGCCATCAAGGAATATAGCACCCTTATTTCCCAGTTTCTGGAATGTTGAAGCCTAACTTCTATGGCTGTTTCCCTCCAAGTTGCAAAACTATATTTAAGTTGCCATAAATATATTAGTGATTTTTTTTTCCCTTTGGCTAAAGTCAATTAGTTAACAAATATGGTCACCCCAAATGTGAAGTGAATTGGGGATGAACGATTGTATGACAATTGTTGTTGTCCATCTTTTTCTTGCAAGCATGACCTGGGCTGTGTATGTGCTTGGATATATAAAAGGGTACAATTTCTGCCTTTGCAGTATCTTTTCTGATCATGTGTGATATGCATCAGATTCTAATTGGATGTTCATTCAATACTAATATCATTTCTTTTCTCCCTTTGCAGAGGATTTTCAGAGTTAGGAGTTTGATTTTAATTATATTACTCCAATGTCACATATTTCTTTTAAGTATATAGTTTGGTTTCTTATACTACCTCTCTCCTCCAAGCTACTTTCTTTTTAATTTTTTTATTTGTTCTATTCAGTTGTACACAACAGCAGAATGCATTTATACATTTTGATAGATCATATACAAATGGAATATAATTTCTCATTTTTCTGATTATACATATTATAGTCTATGCTTTCATATGTTTTTTGTGCTAATATGCTATCTTTTCATCAATCCACATCTAATTGTCTCCCAGATGCTAAGAGCGAGCAGTGGTTCTTAATTATCTGAGCATTCAGTTAAATTATAGATGTGTTAGGAGTCCGTCCTGCTGGCTCCATGGCCAGGGCTTAGCACACTTAGTTCCAGTCAGGAATAGCCCACGTGGTAATCTAGCAATGTGTCCTTTCTTGAACCATTTATTACAAGTGTAAAAACTGACAATACTTTTTTTGTCTTTGTTTTGCTATGCTTTTGATTACCTAAACTTAATTTATAGTTTTTCATATGTTATGTATCCATTAAAATCCCTTTAAAGGCCAGGCAAGGTCATGCACATCTATAATCACCTCAAGCTGAGGCAGGAGAATCTCAAGTTTGAGATCAGTCTCAGCAAATAAGTGAGAAAGTGTCTTATAAAATAATTAAAAAATAAAAAAAAAAATAAAAAGAACTGGGGATGTAACTCAGTGGTAAAGCACTCCTTTAGCACTTTTTTTTTTTTTTGGCACAAAAACACTGTAAATGCTTCTGGGGAACAGCAAGTATACAGATATATAAGAAAGTAAGAAGTAAATAAAATGTTTTGTGGTGAGGATTCTGTTTCCATTAAACATTAGTTGTGCTCCACACATCCCACATTGTTCTAAGAGGTTACTAACTTAATTGAATATGTATTATTATTCCATTAAACTTGTTTCTCTTTCTAGTCAATTAGCTATGAAAGATAAATTGCCAAATTGGGTCTTAAACTGAAAATAAATTGCATAAGATATATAAGCTATATGACCACTCAGAGTATTTCTTAGAAGTCATCAACTACATTCAAAAACTTTAGAAGTTTAAAAACAAATGAATTTTTTCCTGTTCATCAATATTTATTTAATTTCTTGGGCTTCGTATGTAGCTTAATCCTGGGTTCAATCCCCAGCATCACAAAATATAAAATAAAATAAAATATTCATTTAATTTCTCAAGTCCTCTATCTTCTAAAAGTACTCACTCTAAATGTATTGAAAGGTGAATATTTGAAACTCCAATAATTTTTACTTTGTTTCCCAAAAACTCACACCCTAAAATTATGATCCATTTTAAATTTCTATATGTTAATCATAATATTTAATGTTCACTGTATTTATGTGGCATTATATTTGCTTTCCATCTATTTTTCACAATTCTTTGAAATAATTATTAACATTAAATTCACTATTTTAAGAGAAAACCTACAAGTTACTGCAGGGAACTTCACAAGGATACAAAAACAGGAGAATTGTGACCCAGATGACCTAGATTTGGCTTCTGTACTGCATGCTCTAAAACATCTAGGAATTCACCATAACTGCTATATATGTTCTAAGATATGGAAACAATGAGGATGCATTATTTGGGGTTTAAATTATTATAAATTGTTAATTTTATAAAGTATCATCTACATGAGTTAGTCTCAGCATAGCACACTAATCACAAAAATTTGTATGCTTAATCATTGATCTACTTAAACTCTCTATGGATCTAAAAATGAAGATAAATATAGAATATTTCCCCCAAATAATAAGCCATTTTATAAATAATATACACTTTGCACTTACTGCACTAAGTAGTATATTGTCTTTTAGATAAATGGTTCACAAAGTGTGTTTCATAGACTTTAGAACATTCTGTTATTTCAGGGGTTTGCAAACTGAAAGTCATTACCATGACACTTCCAAGACTCTGTTTACCTTTTATATTGGTAGACATTGTACTGATGGTGTAAATCAGTGTTGGGTAAAACTGCTAGTGTCTTGGCACTAAGAAAGACAGTGGCAGTAGATGTCTGTCATAAGAACGGGCATTGTATCTTTCCTTGCCATCAGGGAAGTTAAATATTATCAACATTAGGTAAGGAAATTTCTGTTTTTATAGATCATTTTTGCCCCTCCAGATCTGCAACTGCCGTGGAAAACATGATAAATGGTTTAAAATTAATGTAATAAATAAATCCCATATGTTTGGAATACATTAGGGCCCTATATATTATTTTTCAGTTATAATTTTTTTAATTAACTTTAAGACAGATTCTGAGACTGCTTTCCTGATGTTTGCAGATAGAAACTTATACTTATTATTGTAACTAAACTCAACAGGGTCATATGGATGATGAATGTGCTTCATACACTCTCATGTTCATTTTTATTTAAAATATTTATAAAAAGCTGATATTTACTCATAAAATTTCTTTATATGTTGCTGAAATACTCAAATAAACAGATTCAGGCAAAATAGTACTTTGTTAATTTGTTGTTGCTATTTGTTGGCATGGTCTTTAAAAATATTTTAATACTTCCAGATGATGCTGGTTAGGTTTTGATAACTAAAACATTTTCATTTCATAAATTACAATATTCTTTCTGGACAATTGAATTATGCAGTATATTTTCTTAATTTCCTGGAGATCCTAAGCTAACCAGCTTTATAACCTGCCTGTTGCTTAGTAGATTTAAGGTTTCAAGATTGTAGCTCAAGTTTCAATTTTTACATCTTTCTCAGTATATATACGTCAGAAGACAATCTACAGAAGTTCCAATCTACAGTCAAGAGAATATTTCTTTGCAAATAAAAATAATTATTTTCAACTTGTTTAATCCTTAATATTTAAATGTTAAAAGTGGAATATAGTCTAAATATTATATACATGGCAATTTTCAGGCAAAATTTGCATATTTGTGCAAACCTGTCTTTTCATGGATACAGAAAAGATTATTTAACAATAGCACACTGTCATTTGCATTGTAATAAATTATTATATATTATAAATCAGATTTTCTAATGACAACATTTTAACATGAAATAAAAGTTGTGGATTTTAACTCACATAATTATTGCCAAGATGTTATTAAAGTTAAATTTTTATTTAGAGGTATGTGTACACATTTCACCTCCTTTTATGAATCCCACATTAGTTCAATGAATTGTTTTTTAATGAAAAATTATGCAAAATAAAATGTATAGGATAATGAATTTATAAAACAGATGGTCTTGCCTGTCTTCTTGTATTTTATATCTTTAAATGGTTTCATGCACTATCAATCCATTTGAAGCACAGAGAGGGGTAACCATTAAACAGTTTTCCATTCTTCTTTACTAATGATACTTAAAGGCATTTAATAACATTTGCTAATTGTATAATGCCAATCCTCCAAAAATAATGTATCAGTAGGGAGTGTTTTTGCTCTGTTCCTTTTGTTTCCAGACAGTATCTAACGAACTGGAATAATCATAATTGACAGAGCACAATGCATTTGAAAACACGTTGCTAGGAGAATTCTTTAAATGTCAAAAAATTTACCTTCTGCCTGGGGAAAACAATTAAGTCAATGGAACTTGTACTAAAATTGAAATCCTAAAGTCTTTTTGTAAATCTTGCTTTTGCCACATTATACAGAGTATTATAGTCTTATCAGGATGATAAAATCTTGCTTTGCACTATAATAATGATGTGTTATTCCAATGATCACAGTGATATTTTACTTAACTAGTATTCATCATTTGTAATGCTACATCAAGAAAAATAATATACTTAAATTTCAAATTTGCTTTCATGAATAAAATGTCCAATAATAAACACAAGATATTTAAGGACATCAAGTTGTCTTTAAATAATCACAATAATACACGTAGTATTAATTATAAATTACTCAGCAGCTCTTCTATAGTTTTTGTTTCTGATTAAAAAGGAAAATAAAAATTTTACAAAACCCACAATACAGTGACAAAAAAATCATTGTGAATACACACTACCAAAATATCCCCAAGTATTTATTTTTCATAATAAAATTTAATCTGTGAAAATTTGTATTACCTAAAGTATTATGATTTTTCTTCACATAAAATTCTGGACAAAATTTTCACCTTCTACTTTTGATCATTATTTTATTAAATGTTAAAGTGTACTGAGTTCCTGTTACCTTGTAAGTTAAAACAACACGGAGTAAATGTCTAGTCTCCTCTTGAATACTCTTCTCATCTTACTTAGATGTGTCATTCAATAGCAAATTGATTCAGCATTTACTGTGTAGAGCTATTAGTAATCATTTATCGAGCACATCATTCTGTAATACACTTTCAAAGAAATAACAAGCAGTATACTGCTTCAAAAATCTCCTCCTCAGTTTGCTAAGGAGGAGCCTTATGAAAATAACTTGAGAGAGTGATTATCCATGAGCTTATTATGTTTTATGGGCTAGAAGCGGAAGGCAGTCCTCAAGGTGTTGCTCGCAATCAAGGTTAAGGCATTTTAAAAGGCTGTGGCTGATTGGGATTCATCTGAGGCTGTGTCTCCACACAAGGTAGAGATTCCATTATTGTTACCATTAGGTTCTGGAGATTGGAACCCGAGGACTCTTTTCCACCTTACTGATAAGTTGCTGAAACTGACCTAGAACTTCCGATTCTCCTGCCTTAGATTTGAGTCACTAAAATTACAGGTGTGAACCACGACACTCAGCAGGAGATGTTTTGTAAGTACATAGAAAGCTCTGATTATTTGATGTGAATTATTTTGTGAATGTGCCATTAGTGAGTAAAGACTTATCTTCTATATACTGTGTCTTCTATATACTGTGTCTTCTATATACTTATCTTCTATATACTTCTATATACTGTGTGACCAAAGACCTGTATATTTTCTACTTGTTGAATCCAGAGTGTTAGTTTTCTTATAAATTAATTGCTACTCAATAAATATTCCTAGTAGAAAAAAGCACTCTTTGATTTTGTTCTACGATATATTTTAAAAGTTATTTAATTCAAAAGTGCATTTAAAAGATTTTTTATTAATTCTAAGAATATTGCAAAAAGTATGCCATAAAGAATAAGTGTCAAGAAAAATAGTGTCCTTAAAAACACTAATTTTGTTGACTTTAGTTACAGCAGTTCTCCTTATCTATGGTTTCACTTTCTCTGGTTTCAGTTACCTGCAAACAACCATGATTCAAAATATCACTTGTTGGGGGCTGTGCCATGTTGGCGGTGCCAGGATGGCGCCTGATCACATTGGCAGCGAGGAGGTTAATTGACATAAGCACACTCAGGTGATTTTCTTGTCCACACACACAATGTATGTACATGTGTTCTCGAGCACTAATTGCCTGCTCGGAGCATCTTGCCTAATCTTTGTGTAAGAGGCGTGGCCCTGCTCTCTGGGTCCTGGAGATGATATAAGCGTAGGCGGAGCGAGACAGAGACAGACATGCAGCAGCCATTAGAAGCAGCCAGAGGGAAAAACACGGACAGCAGCCATTACCAGAAAAGCAGTAGCAGAAGACACGTGGCCCGGCATTAGCCAGAGAAGAAGACACGCCACAGCAGCCATTAGCAAAAAAGCCAGAAGAAAGAATACAGCAGCGAGTAGGGGCAGCGGCGGAAGGCAGATTGCGGAACAGAGAACTGAGACGCATCACTAGGGCACCTTATGCAGGACTTTAAGGTGTGGCAGCCTCTCTCCTTCTAAGCTCTAAGAAAAGCCTGTCTTTCAAAGTTTCTCTCTTAAGCAAAGTTTCTTTCTCTCTGATAAGCGGGGTCTCTCTCTCCTCTCAAAGCAAGTAAACCTCATTTCCTCTATCCTCTATGAACAAGCAAGAAAGCAGTGCACTAAAGAGAAAGATAGAAGTGTCTCAGTTTCCACTCCACCACCCATAAGACCCGTGCAAGTTGTTGCTGCAGGCAGTGACAAATATCCACGGATTTTGGAACCGCAAAGAGCCAGCGACCTCACTGTATAGAGGGAAAAGAGGGGTGGGAGGGGTGAGGGGAGGGAAAAAAATAACAGAATGAATCAAACAACATTACCCTATGTAAATTTATGATTACACAAATGGTATGCCTTGACTCCATGTACAAATAGAGAAACAACATGTATCCCATTTGTTTACAATAAAAAAAATATATCAAATTGTAAATTCCAAACATAAAGAATTTATAGGTTTTTTTCTTTCCATAGGCTATTCATTGTTCACTGTTTTGAATAGTGCAAGGAATCTCACACTGTCTCAACTCAGTCCTGCTTAGAAAACCAATTTTCCTTCTTTCAGTGTGTCTATGCTGTATATGCTACCTTCCCATTAGTCACTTAATACCTGTCTCAGTTATCAGACTAACTGTAAAGAGTATTAAGTGCTTGTGTTCAAACAGCCCTTATTTTAATTAATAACACCAAAGTACAAAAAATAGTGATCCGGGCAATTCAATACACCAACAAAAATGCATGAAGTTCTTCCTTTAAGTGAAAAGGTGGAAGTTCTTGACTTTGTGTGAAATACAAAATCAGACAATGAAGTGGCTAAGATCCTTAGTAATACATTATTGTTAATCTCATTATGAAAAATTTATGAAATAAACTTTATCATAGGTAATTTATATTAAAAACATATCATCTAAAAGGTTTGAGTCTACCTATGGTTTCAGGCAACAGAATGGAGTCCTGGAAGATACCTCCTATGGAAGGGTGAAGACTACTATCCAAGTTACCTGCCTCCAGAGAAAATTTATGTTTATCTCTGTGAGGTGACCAACTAAAATCAACCTCATTCTAACTACTGGCCAAGATGTCAAACTGTGCTTTAGTAATACCAAGAACTGGCTGTTCCAATCCCAAATAATTTCCAATCCTGAAAGAGAAATACAATATTGAAGCAAATAATAAGTTCATTTAGGCAGTGATGCTGAACAATAATCATGCTCAGTGATAAAAGTGTTACCCAATGTTGCTACAGAAACAGGATAAAATCATAGCCAGATATTTTCTACCGCCTACCCCATACACTCTGAATCTTCCCACACATCAAAACTAATTTATTCAGAGGGCCTTAACTGAAATTTTCATCTTCTTTCTACATATCATTCTGCTTCAATTACCTAGTACTATCTTAAATGTGGATTGCTGAAAGGATTCATAGGACTCAGTTTATACTCTAGGATACTAAAAACCAATAGAAAAATGGATAGATACTGCAAGAGTCTGGATATCTTAGTTGCGTCTCTTTTATCTTCCTATGATTGAATCATTTTACCAGATAAATGGTGTTTCCAAGTTTCTAACCACTACTGAATTCACAAATTCTGAGTCCAGTCTGTTGTGGAAAAAATTATAAAAATTGAGCATGTACTATTTGTAAGAAAAGCAGGTTCTGGGGCAATGATGAAACAAAAATAAATAGTAAAATACAAAACCCTAAATACTTTGAAATGTATACGACCTTTGGATTAATGCAGAAATTTAAAATGAGATCCTAAATGTCAAAACACATTGGAAATGAGAATACCTTTTATCAGAACCTATGAAATATCATGCAATGTAGTCTTAGATTCCATCTTAAAATGCAAATAACTAAAATTGAATTAATTACTACCTGTAATTACAGTGATTATTACCTATAATCCTAGGTAGTCTAGAGGTTGAGGCAGCAGGATTGGGAGTTTGAGACCAAACTGGGCAACATACAGAGAAACCATGTCAAAAATAAAATTAAAAAGTCTCCCAAAACATGGGAAAACTACAGAAGTTCATTGTCTTCAGAAAGACTAAATAAGTTGTTAAAGGCTCTTTTGCTGATACTATTGATTATATGTAAAAGTAAATGAAGATAAAACAATTACCTTACAGAGTCTTTCATAGGTTAAAATGAATTACATCTATAAAAAGATTTAGACAAATGCCTGCTGTGTATTGAAAATTTAGTTACCATTAATTTTCTTATTAGATAATCCAATACAATAAACGTAAAATCAATTCCATACATATTATTTTCTGAAGGAATATTATTATAAATGACATGTAAGAATTTTAAGAGACACTCATGGAAATCCTAAGTGTGGGCAGTACATTGAGCTCCATAGAGACAGCATCCAGGCAAGTGAGATCCAGATGTGCACTGGGTGACTTTGTGCCTCACTGAGGTAAAACAGATAAACATGGGCAAAGGAGATCCTAAGAAGCCAAGAGGCAAAATGTCACCATATGCATTCTTTGTGCAAACATGCTGGGAGGAGCCCAAAAGAAGCACTCAGATGTTTCAGTCACCTTCTCAGAGTTTTCTAAGAAGCCCTTAGAGAGGTGGAAGACCATGTCTGATAAACAAAAAGGAAAATTTGAAGACATGGCAAAGGTAGACAAGCCTGTTATGAAAGAGAAATGAAAACCTATATCCCTCCTAAAGGGGAAACAGAAAAGAAATTCAAAGATTCCAATGCACCCAAGAGGCCTCCATTGACCTTCTTCTTGTTCTTTTCTTAGTATCACTCAAAAATCCAAGAACATCCTGGACTATCCATTGGTGATGTCACAATGAAACTGGGAGAGATGTGGAATAACACTGCTGCAGATGATAAGCAGCCTTATGAAAGGAAAGCTGCTAAACTGAAGGAAAAATACAAAAAGGATATTGCTGCCTACCTAGCTAAAGGAAAACCTGATATGGTAAAAAAGAGATTTGTCAAGGCTGAAACAGAAAGAAAAAGAATGAAGAGGAAGAAGATAAGGAAGATGAAGAGGATGAGGAAGAAGAGAAAGATGAAGAAGTTGAACATGAAGAGGAAATTATGGTGAATAATTGTTGGGGGCTATGCCATGTGGACTACGCCAAGATGGTGCCTGGCAGACAGCCAGAGGTTGTTTTGATCACATGGGTGGTGAGGAGGTTGATTAACATAAGCACACCCAGGTGATTTATCATTTATTTATTTATTCAATTAAGTCCATGCACACAACGCATGCACAGGTGTTCCGGAGTGCTCCTGATCGTGCCTGCTTGTTTTGACCTTTACCGTGGTTGGACAGCTAGCTCCTGGCCTAATCTTCGCATATTTCGTGTCAGCCCTACCCTTCACCCCCTGGAGGTCCTCCTTGATCGCCTGCTTTCCCTGGTTTCCTGAATCAACAATAAACTGTTCTGAATTCAAGAGCCTCGCTACTCTTTTGTCTCCTGTGCCAAATTGACTCCGCTGGATGGCGCCAAATAATTTGGTTCTAGAGCAGGTTTTTTTTTTTTTTTTTTTTCCTTATCTATTAAACATTTAAACCCCCTGTACACAGCTTGCTCCTTTTAAAGAAAAAAAAAAAAAAAAAATTAAAACGTTTAAAAAAAAAACAAACCCTTAAGTGTGGAAGTAATTTGTTCAACTTTAAAAATCAAGCTAAAATCTTCAAATTACAAAAAAAGAAGCACTGGCCCCACTGCTTGAGGTCACCCGCCCGCCCACACTGCAGCTCCTGTCTAACAACTTGTTTGCTGCCACCTTTGGGTGGGGCAACTCCCATCCTGAGACGCCTGCTGGAGACTGGAAGCTCATTGCCAGGTATCTCTCATGCATCAGGCTACTGAAGACTGGGAGTTCTGAATAGTATATAACTGTTATATTGTAGATTTTTTCTTTTTTCTTTCTTCTTAAAATTTTAAGTTTTTATTTCTTTATTTTTCTCACTCTATTTTCCTTTTATTTGTTTCCTGAGTCTCTACCTCATTTTTCTCATGCTAACTACCAACTTCATTTAATTCCGCTTTCACTCTTCTTATGATCTAGTACCTCTATATCTTCTCTTTCTGTCCCATTAACAGTTACATCCCACATCCTTCCCCATCCTATTTGTTGACCACTAGAAATTGTAGACCTCATTGCAAACCTACTGGTTATACTGTAGATAATAATCAAACTCATCCTGTTTATTATGATGATACTGTTAACATCTTCATAGAGGCCATTTGGTTTAGGGCTACATATTGTATGTACTGGGTACTACTAATATTGATTGCACCTTCAAAGAGAAGTATTGGAAACCTGCAGGGTCACTATAAGGTTATAGGGGGGGAACTGCAATACCTCATTTTCACACTGCTAGAGGGGAAGATACACAAACAAACAAACAAACAAAAATTAAGGCAAGGAAGTGTCCCAAACAAACCAAGATGCTATGTTAACAGAAACCAATGACAACATGAAAGAAATGTCAGAAAAGGAGTTCAGAATGTACATAATTAAAATGATTTGGAAAGCAAACGATGAGATAAGAGATAAATCAAATTAAAAACTCAATAGAAAGCATCACCAATAGACCAAATCACTTGGAAGACAGAACTTCAAACAATGAAGACAAAGTATTTAATCTTGAAAATAAAGTTCACCAAACAGACAAGATGTTAAGAAATCATGAACGGAACCTCCAGGAACTAAGGGATAGAATGAAAAGACCAAATTTAAGAATTATTTGGATTGAGGAAGGCACAGAGAAGCAAACCAAGGAATGAACAACCTATTCAATGAAATAATATCATAAAATTTCCCAAACCTTAAGAATGAAATGGAAAATCAAATACAAGAGACCTATAGAACACCAAATGTACAAAATTACAGCAGATCCACACCAAGGAACATTATAATGAAAATGCCTAACATACAAAATAAAGATAGAATTTTAAAAACTGTGAGAGAAAAGCATCAGATTACATATAGTGGAAAACCCACATGGATGTCAGCACATTTCTCAGCCCAGACTCTAAAAGCTAGAAGGGCCTGGAACAACATACCACAAGCTCTGAAAGAACATGGTTGCCAAAAATCTTATTCCCAGCAAAACTAACCTCCAGATTTGATGATGAAATAAAATCCATCCTTGATAAACGAAAATTAAAAGAATTTACAAACAGAAAGCCTGCACTACAGAATATTCTCAGCAAAATATTCCATGAGGAGGAAATGAAAAACGATGTAAGTCAGCAAAGGGAGAAACTACCCTAAAGAAAAAGTCAATCAAAGGAGAAACCAAGTGAAGTTAAAAACTGAAAATAAACAAAAATGACCAGGAATATAAATCACATCTCAATAATAACTCTGAATGTTAATGGCATAAACTCATTAATCAAAAGACAACCTGGCAGATTGGATTAAAAATAAAGACTCAACAATATGCTGCCTCCAAGAAACTCATCTCATAGAAAAAGACATCCACAAACTAAAGGTGAAAGGATGGGAAAAAACATATCATGCGCATGGAATCAGTAAAAAAGTGGGGGCTTCCATCCTCATATCAGATAAAGTGATCTTTAAGCCAAAGTTAGTCAGAAGGGATAAAGTAGGAAATTTCATACTGCTTAAGGAAACCATACATCAAAAAGACATAACGATCAAAAATATTTATGTCCTAAACAATGGAGCATCCATGTACATCAAACAAACCCTTCTCAGTATCAGGAATCAAATAGACCACAAGACAATAACACTAGGTGACTTTAACACGCATGCTCTCACCACTGGATAGAACTTCCAAACAAAAACTGAACAAAAAACCATAGAACTCAATAATACAATCAATAACTGAGATTTAACAGACATATATAAAATATTCCATCCATTAATGAGCAAATACACTTTCTTCTCAGCAGCACATGGATCCTTCTCTAAAATAGACCATATGTTATGCCACAAAGTATCCCTTAGTAAATAAAAAACAGTTACTACATTGTATTCATCAGATCATAATGGAATGAAATAGGAAATTAATGATAAAATAAAAAACATAAACTGCTCCAATACCTGGAGACTAAATAATATGCTACTGAATTAAGCATGGATAACAGAAGACATAAGGGAGGATATTAAAAAATTCTTAGAGGTAAATGAGAACAACAATACAACCTATCAAAATCTCTGGGATGCTATGAAAGCAGACTGAGAGGAAAATTGATTGCATGAAGCACATTCAAGAAAAGAATAAAAAGTCAACAACAAAATAACCTGACATTACGTCTCAAAGCCCTAGAAAAAGAAGAACAGAATAACACCAAAAGTAGTAGAAGACAGGAAATAATTGAAATCACAGCTGAAATAAACAAAATTAAAACAAAAGAAACAATTCAAAAAATTGGCAAAACAAGAAGTTGGTTCTTTGAAAAAGTAAACAAAATTGATAAGCCCTTAGCCACACTAACAAAGAGAAGGAGAGAGAAAATTCAAATTACTAAAATTCATGATAAAAAATGGAAATATAAAGACAGACACCATTGAAATAATACTATAATTAGGAGCTACTTTGAAAATCTATACTCCAACAAAATGGAAAAATCTCAAAGACATCGACAAATTTTTTAGAGACATATGATCCTCCCAAACTGAATCAGGAGAACATACACAGTTTAAACAGATGAATTCCAAGCAATGAATAGAAGAAGTCATCAAAATTCTACAACCAAGAATAGCCCAGGACAAGATGGATTCTCTGCCTAGTTCTACAAGACCTTCAAAAAAGGACTAATTCCAATACTCCTCACAATATTCCATGAAAAAGGGAGGGAGGGAACCCTTCCAAACTCCTTCTATGAAGCTAGTATAACTCTGATACTAAAACCAGAAAACATGCATCAAGGAAAGAAAATTTTAGACCAATATCCCTGATGAACATAGACACAAAAACCCTTAACAAAATTCTGTCAAATCTCATACAAAAACATTAAAAAGAGAGTGCACCATGATCAAGGGAGGTTCATCCCAGGGGTGCAAGGTTGGTTCCACATCCAGAAATCAATAAATGAAATTCATCACATCAATAGACTTAAGGTTAAGAATTATAAGATTATTTCAATAGATGAAGAAAAAGTGCTTGATAAAATTCAGCACCCCTTTAAGCTCAAAACATTAGAAAAAATAGGTAAAGTAGGAATATATCTCAACATTGTAAAGGCTATCTATACTAAGTCCACAGTCAACATAATTCTAAATAAAGAAAACTTGAAAACATTCCCTCTAAAAACTGGAACAAGACGGGGATGCACTCTTTTACCACTTTTATTCAACATCGTCCTTTAAACACTAACAACAGAAATTACACAGTTCAAAGAAATTAAATGGTATTAATAGGAAAAGAAGAAATCAAACTATCACTATTTGCCAACGACATGCTTCTATATTTAGAAGATCCAAAAACTCCACCATAAAACTTCTAGAACTAATAAATGAATTCAGCAAAGTAACAGGATATGAAATCAATAGCCATGAATTGAACACATTTCTATACATAAGTGACTAATCCACACCAAGAGAAATTACAAAAACTACTTCATTCACAGTAACCTCAAAAAATAAATAAATAAATAAAATACTTGGGAATCAATCTAACAAAAGAGATGAAAGACCTCTACAATGAAAACCACAGAATATTAAAGAAAGTAATTAAAGAAAACCTTAGAAGATGGAAAGATCTCCCACGTTCTTGGACAGGCATAATTAATATTGTCAAAATGGTCATCCTACCAAAGGTGCTGTACAGATTCAATGCAATTCCAATTAAAATCCCAATGTTGTGTCTCATAGAAATAGAGAAAGCAATCATGAAATCTATCTGGAAGAACAAGCAAACCAGGATAGCCAAAGCAATCCTGAACAGGAAGAGTGATGCACAATACCAGACCTTAAACTCTACTACAGAGCAATAGTAACAAAAATGGCATGGTGTTGTCACCAAAATAGACTGGTAGACCAATGGTACAGAATACAAGATGCAGAGACCAACCCACATAAGTACAGTTATCTCATACTACATAAAGGTGCCAAAAACATACAATGGAGAAAAGATAGCCTGTTCAACAAATGGTACTGGGAAAACTGGAAATCCATATGCAGTAAAATGAAATTAAAACACTATCTCTTGCCCTGCACAAAACTCAACTCAAAATGGATCAAGGACTTAGGAATTAGAGCAGAGACCCTTCACCAAATAGAAGATAAAGTAGGTCCAAATCTTCATCATGTTAGCTTAGGATCAGACTTCCTTAACAAGGCTTCCAGAGTGCAAGAAATAAAAGCAAGAATCAATAAATGGGATGGATTAAACTAAAAAGCTTTTTCTCAGCAAAGGATACAATCAATAATGTGAAAAGAGAGCCAACAGAGTGGGAGAAAATCTTTTCCAAACACACTTCACATACAGCATTAATCTCCAAAATTTATAAAGAACTTAAAAACTTTACACCAAAAATATAAAGAATTCAATCAATAAATGGGCTAAGGAACTGCACAGACACTTCAAAAAAGATGTACAGGTTATCAACAAATATATGGAAAAGTACTCATCATCTCTAGTAATTAGAGAAATGCAAATCAAAACCACTGTAAGATTTCAGTTAACTTCAATTAGAATGGCTATTATCAAGAACACAAGCAATAATAAGTGTTGTCTTGGATGTGGGGAAAAAGGCACACTCATACGTTGCTGGTGGAGTTTCGAATTGGTGCAGCTACTTTGGAAAGCAGTATGGAGATTCCTTAAAAATCTTGGAATGGACCCACCATTTGACCCATCTATCCCACTCCTCAGTTTATATCCAAAGGACTTAAAATACTTAAAATACTAGAGTGATGCAGCCACATCGATGTTTATAGCTGTTTAATTCACAATAGCTGGATTGTGAAACCATCCTAGATGCTCTTCAATAGATGAACGGATAAAGAAACTTTGGTATATATACACAATGGATATTATTCAAGTGTAAAGAAGAATAAAATTATGGCATTTGTAGCTAGATGTAGAATATCATATTAAGAGAAATAAATTAATCCCAATAAAACAAAGGTTGAATGTTTTCTCTGATAAGTGGATGATGATACATAATGAGGGGGGGAGAGAAGAATGGAGGAAGTTTGGACTGTGTAGAAGGAAATGGGGAGGCAAGAAAGATAGTGGACTGAGATAGACATCATTAGCCTATGTACATGTATGATTACACAAATGGTGTGCATCTACATTGTGTATAATGATGAATGAAAAGTTGCACTCCTTTCATGTACAATGAATCAAAATGCAGTCTATTTATTAAAAAATAAATAAATAAATAAAACAAGCATTAAAAATGAAGCATTTGATTAGATTAAAATTAAAATTCTGCATTTGTTGCAAATATGCAATTAATAAACTCAAGAGATAAACTGCAATTCTGAAAGTATGAAAATAAGAGTATTAGAATTTTTGATATAAGTGTTCCTAAATATCCACAAAATAATTGTTTTTTCATAATTAATATGTTTGATATTAATTAATTAAACTATTAGCTAATAATACTGTAGAATGAATATTAAGAATTCAATATTAACAATATGCCAAGACTTTTCACATATCAACAAGAAAAGCAAATGCAAATTAAGAGAATTGAGCAAATACAACGAAAAGTAAGTTACGGAAAATTAAAACTGAATGACCAATAAACATGAAATGATGATGAAAACCAAAGAAGAATAAATGAAATTAAATAATAACAACATATTACTTTATATTTATCTTGCAAATAATCCATCCCTATATCATAATCATTATCATCATCTTTATCTGGTAATATTTATTCATCTGTTCACATGAAGAAATGAGCTGAATCATATAAAATTGGAGAAAATTTGACTCTTATCCTTATTGTTTGTTCTTTTGTTTTTATTTCTATTTTAGAAAACTTTTGTGGAAACCCTGTAATTTTTTTTTCAGTACTGGGATTGAACTCATGGGTTTGCTCTACCACCAAGTTATACCCTCACCTCTTATTTTTTTTTTTTTTATTGTTTGAAATAAGATCTCTCTAAATTGCCTAGGGTGGACTTGAATTCATGATCCTGCTGCATTAGCCTCCTGGCTTGCTGAGATTACAGGCATGCCACCATCTCTAGCTCTAAACCAAGTACTTTTGAAGCCAGTTATCTTTCTCTTCCAAATCTGTTCCCTAAAACTAAAACCTCTATTGCCTAAGTATATATAAAACATAATGAATATTAAAATAGCTAAATAAATTAGGGCATACAACAAACATAGACAGCCTTAAAAATAATTTTAAAAATTGCTCCTAGTGACTTGGAAAAAATCCCATGATTTACTACTTAGTGAAAGTGTAAAACTAATTAAAATGCTAAGATCATAATTATGTTTATATAAATACATAATTTAATTCTGAAAATTTAGTTAATAATCAGTCATATATATGACACAAAATCAAAATACAGAGTAAAAAATATTTACATAGTACTCCCAAATACGTGCCTAAGGAATTTCACATATATTACAAATCCAAAAACTTTTCAGGAACTTCATTATAACATACAAGTTATAATGAACTTGTTTAGAACTCATACAAGTTTAGAACTCAAACAACTTTGAGTTCTAAAAGAACCTAACTGTCATCATTCCATAGTCTCAGTTTTCTTATATTTGCATGTTCGAATTTGAACATATGCTACATCTTTGTTCTTTGTAAAAATTGACAAAACATTTGAACATTCCAGTTTACTTTCTGATATAATAAACATATCTTGCAGCTTTAAAACTATATTGAGTTTCTAGAAAGTTAACATTCAGTCAAAGATATAAAAATTTAGTTAATATAGTACAAAATCTAAACATTGTGGTTATAACTTCCATTCTTAATTCATGAGTTAAATTCTGTAGTTGGAAAGCCAGCAATTAAAAACCTGTATTATATTATAGTTCTGAGTATTTGTAAAGAAATTTGGTTGAAGAAAAATGAAAGAAAACTGACATTTTTCCTCATTCCCCAAAGGTAGTTTACAAATCTTCAAGCTATAGATAATTTACAGTTTAATATTTTTGACTACAGATTTTTAAATGTAATTGGGTTGTTTTCCTCTGTTCTTCCTAAGAATTGTTTTCACGATTCACATTTTCTTCAATGCTACAAGTTTTGTATTAACCTTTAGGGCAGCAGAATGAAATTGTTACAGGTTTTGTAATTAGCAGTGGTTGTAAAAGTCAGACATTCAGAAGGCAGAACTCACCGTCAAAAAGAACATCCGATGAGAGTCCAAATGTACCTGGAGAATAAGTCTGTTGCTGTAGCAACCAGGCTTCACTTGCTACCAAAAGAGAAAAACAAACAGAAAATGAGTAAAATGACTCGTTTCAATTTTAAAAGAGAGCTATTTCAGACAGAATTATGGATAAAATCTTTAAATTCAACATTATAACTGATAATAAGCGACAGAGACTTACATTTTAAAAGCAACCCATCAGGAATAAGAAATGTAAAATAACATCTAAAGCTACTAACAGTGCACATTTTGGAGCAAAATTAATTGGCTTACTTTTAAAAAACAGTTTATTTTGTTTCTATTTCTGCAAAATATTGAAAAATCTATGAAACATTTTTCTTTGAGACTTATTTCCCTGGACATTATACACAGTGCTCTCCACTGATGTATAATATGGATGCATCCTCTTCTATATCAAAGTGACATTGCATGAGCATCTTCTTGAGGACTAGATGAAAACAGATTCTGTCAGTCAGTTCAGGACACTATAATACCGTAGATTCAGTAGCTTATAAATAACAAGTATTTCTTTCTCACAGTTTCAAAGTCTAGGAAGTCCAAGACCAAGGGTGACGCATATTTGATGTCTGATAAGAATCCAATTTCTCAGAAATGGTACCTTCTAGATTTGTCTTCCTGTGCTGAAAAGTACAGAGGCTCCTCTGGGGCTTCTTTCATAAGGGCACTTCACTTCTACTTGAGCTGCATCCCCATGAGCTAACCCATTCTGGAAGGCCATACTTCTTAGTACCATGGTGTTTGGGTTACATTTCAGCATGTGAATTGGGGGAAGGCACAAACAGATCACATAGGAGAGCCTTTCTTGAATCAGAGACAGGGTCCCTGGCTTCTAGTAATCCAATAATTCTAAGAAAGAAACCACTAGTGCAAGTTAAAGAATAGAATGAAACATGGTACAAATACAGCAAAATAAGCTATATGTTGAAGTGCATGTTAGCAGGGAGAACATGAAAAACACTTATTTGAATGAAATGTCTGGGAAATCACTTTGTGAAAACTTCCTTCCGGCAAGTTCAGTTTAGAGTTAGCCGGTGTCACTCTCCTGATTAAAATACGATGTGTCAAAATCGGTATGAAATTTTAACATATGTCTGATGAAAAACAAAAAAAAAACAAACAAACAAACAAACAAAAAAAAACGGGTCTAGTGAAAGAAGAAAACAGGTGTTTCTGTGCATGTTATCCACTTTGTCAAAAGTCTTGGAAGGGAGAATAACAAAATTATCTTAATGAAACTTTGAACAAGTTTTTTCAAATTTGCTAAAAGTTAGCAAAAAGGAAGTAACAATAGTCCTTCAGACAAAAACTCCTCGATGTGTATGAAATTCAGAGTATTTTATTTCTCTTTTAGAAAAAAATGCTTCTTTTCTAATTACCCAGCTATCTTACTAGGATCTATATTATTGCTACTTATATACAATGTTGTTCATTTGAAAATGATTTTGAACCATAAACAAACGACTTGAATTGCTAGGACAAAGTGTTAATATAGAGGGAAAATCATACTATAAAACTTTCCACAATATTTATATCTGTAAGCAATGTCTTAATATTTTTAACTAAGAATACCTGGATGAATAATGTTTTACTATAATGCATTTTTCAGTGTGCATTTTATCAATATATGAGTACAGAAATGCTCGATGAGTTGCATATAGAAAAAATTTGGAAATTATTGAGTCAGATGGAAAAATGTAGAAATTTTAGTCTCTGCCTACTCCAATTTCTTTATGGTCCATGCATACCACCTATTATGGCCATCATGCTTAGCACCTCTTGGTATCCATCTCTTTCCCTTTCAGTTTAAACATTTAAATGTTACTTTGTAATTGATGGTTGGGGCTTGAATTTTTGCCCTTCCTCAGGAATCCTTTGTAGAATCTGTGTCGTGTTTTGTTTGTTATATCCATCGTCATGAAACGTGGAAATCTGTGTTCCACAGATGAGCTTTTGGTGCTGATTGCACAATGCTGAATACCCCAGCAACAAGAGCTCAGAAATCAGAAAGGAATTCACTGGGTAGAAGACCACAGGTAAAACCCTCATATTGAGGAGCCAGAGTTATTTACAAACTTGTTCTCCTCATCCCTCCTGATAATTCCTAATGCTTTTCAAGTGATGAAATAATTGACACAATTTGAAGCATTTAAAGTGATGTTTCATTATAAAAATAATTTTAGGTTTCATGAGATCAATAAATTCTCCTAAGTTCCTGTGATAGCATTGGTGTATGGTTTCAATGTTATTGCATACTTACCCTAAAACATACAGCTATGAGGCATTATCTTACTCAGGGTTATGAAGATATAAAATAAATATTCATGCATATGTATATTTGTATATTATATTTAATAGTATCTGCATAACTGCTTTCCAAATATTTTTTCCCCCCTGAGGTCTAATTTTAAAGTTGTCTACACTCTGAAAAAATACTGTTTCATGTTCAGTATTTTTTTTAAGATATTTTAGTTTTTTTAATGGTAAATCTGGTCACTGTTACTCTATCATGTTCAACAGCAGAAGTCCCATTAAGTTCATAATGTCAAAGCACTGAATATTCCCAGGTTTTTATTTCCAGACGTGATTGAATATATATTTGTGCCATGACTTCTTTAATAAGCTCTAATGGGTTTTTCAGTCTATGGTAGTTTGATTTATTTTTAAGATGTACTGACCAACACAAAAACAAATAAAAAGATTAAGAATTGAAAAGCAAGGTGTAGAGTCTCTTTTAGGTCTTGCACGGAAGAAAAATGAATCATAATTTAACTTAGGTCAGCAGTTAAGGGTTTCAGAGATTGGATTTTTTAAACTCATCTGAGTTTTCTAAACCTCATGAATTTGAAAATAATCCTGGAAACTTTGTTTGACTAAGTTTTCTTATACTATTGAGGCATCCATTTGCTTTTCTAGCTTATCCTCAAGTAAAGAAAGTTTAAATAATCATCTTTCTTTGAGAATTAAAAAACAATCTTGCTGTTAAGCTCCCTTTATCATATAGAATGCTGTCTTGACTGACTATGAATTACAAGACATAGCAAAAATGATTTCTGAGCTGGGGTTGTGGCTCAGTGTTGGAGCACTTGCCTAGCATATGTGAGGCCATGGGTTCAATCCTCAGCACCACATTAAAAAAACAAATAAATAATATAAAGGTATTGTGTCCATCTGAAACAAAAAGAATCTTCAAAAAAACTGATTTCTGGCTATTACATCGCATGTCTAGATTCTGAAACTAATACAAATGGATGTTTTGTTTGTCAAAATAAATGTATAATATCTAAGTAGACAGGACACTCTAAAGGAGTTAATCTTAATGTCTTATTTTACAGATAAGAAAAAAGTGAGTGACAGAATTACACAACTTCCAAATTGCATAATGTAGCACAGCTAGTAAGTTTCAAAACCAAGATTCATTCAAAATCAGGTATGTTACATAGGTGTGTAGCAACAGAAATCACAACAGCTAAAGTATGGAACCTGCTTAGGTGCCCATCAATTAGCTTAGTTCCTAAGCTTAATTCAGGAAGTCACAGGTCATATGTTCTCTCTCATATATATATGTATATATTTATGTGTGTATATGTGTATGTCAGTATATATATATGACATATATATATGACATCTATATATATATAGATGGACTTGATCATTTTTTTGTCATAGGTGATGAGCATATATAAGGACACACTTCCAAAACACTTTGTTATGTAATCTAAAAATCAAATTTTAAACAATGCCGCCTTAAGAGGTATTATCTCATGGTTTCAAAATATTGAAATTTAAATAAGGTAAAGAATATTTAACAAATGCCTACACATCCATTAAAATCCTGCATGACTGTAATCTCAAGGAGTTTCTACCACCTATCTTACAATAGTGGCACTTATTTTATTCTGCCACCATATTAACCATACATAGATATTCTATTTTTTTGTTTGTTTTTTGTTTTTTTGGTACCAAAGATTGAACTCAGGGACACTCAAACACTGAGCCACATCCCCAGCCTTATTTTGTATTTTATTTAGAGACAAGGTTTCCATGAGTTACTTAGTATCTCCCATTGCTGAGGCTGGCTTTGAACTCAAGATCCTCCTTCCTTAGCCTCCTGAGCTGCTGGAATTACAAATCTGTGCCACTGTGCCAGGCAAGTATTCTAATTGTGACAAAAACTTAAGTAATTATTCACTTGTCTCCTTTTATTTTTAAGTTCTGGGGATTGAATTCTAGGCCTTGCACATGCTAGGCAAGCATTCTATCACTGAACTACATCCCCAGCTCACATGTCTCTTTTTAAACTAGACTCTGTACTCAATTAAGGAGATTATTATTCTTATTAGGCTTTAATCTGCAACACGTAAGATGCTTACTATCCCTAACATGTGTCAGTACAATATAATATTAAATTAAGAATTTTCAAAAATTCAACCCTGGTTTTTCAACTTCCCCTTAATTACTGTGATAAATGTTTAATGTTCAACAGTATGTATTTAGGTTTCAAGAAGTGTTAACTAAGAATTTTGCCAGAAAACAGCGCAGAAGAGTGTTTAGACTATTTCTGCCCTGTTGGAAATAGGCAGAGTTAGACATCTGTACCTCCTCAGGCCAATGAAAGGAAACATCTGTGAAGCACACATTAAATTGTTTTCTGGGGGAACCAACTAACAAACAAAACCTACCATGTTTACAGCCAGAGTGATGGTGCAGGAAAAGAAGGAAAAACAAAATAAATTTACAATGTTAGAGAACTGCAGAAATGGAATTGCTATGATTTATTGGTCTAACTCCACCACTGATGATACAATGGTATGGTTTGGCCAGCTGATTACATCAAAGTGTATTACATAACAAAAATACAAAGCAGCTATCCAACAGAATTGCCAGGTTTGCCAATTTTCATCTTTAAAATTAATGACTTAAATGATATTTTTGAACAGTAATTCAGAACAATATAAAATGTGCTGAATTTATTAATAGCAATGATTCAGAAAACTATATTTTTTTAAATTTGTGATCAAAAACCTGGACATCTGTCACGACGAGGAAGGTGAGATGAACAATAAGACACAGAGAAAATGTGGTAGATGATAAATGAAATGAGATTCCTCCTTGTATTTTAATCTTTATCTTTTACATGATTATTCCAAATTCCTCCCCCAACCCAACCACCATGAACTTCTCTGTTCTGCTTTAGTTTTAAATGAACTTTCAAGAAACATTTTGAATGATTTTAGATTTATGAAAATATTGTAAAGAAAGTACAGACAATCCCTGCATGCCTTTCACACAGTACCCCCTAATGTAAACAAAGCCATGGTTCAATTGAACGAATTAAGATATTAACATCAGTACATCTCTCATATCTAAATTACAGATTTTATTTTTATTTCTCCACTTTCCACTTTCATTCAAGGTTTTAATTGAGGATATTACATTGTATTTCTTCATCTTTTCTCCATAGTTTCCTCTGATCTGTGTGGGATTTTTTAAATTCTTTGTGTGTGTGTGTGTTTGTGTGTGTGTGTGTGTGTGTGTGTGTGTGTGTGTGTGTGTGTGTGTGACTTTGAGGGTTTTGGAGTTCTGATCAGGCACATAAATTGAATTTGTCTGATATTTTTTCAAGATTAAACTGCAGTAAGAATGTTTGAAAAGAATCTCAGAAATGAGTTGTGCTTCTCAGTTCATCAGATCAGAAGGTACCAACATGACTTACTACTGTGATCACCTGGTTAAGATCAAAGTTTCTCTAAAGCGAAGTTGTTATTTTTTATGTTCCACTCTATATTCTAGCAAATCAAGTTACCAAGTTCAGGCAATACTCAAGGAAGAGAGGAACTAAGCTCTATCTCCTAGAATGTAATTTATTTCTCAAAAAATGGTAATTTTTCTAGAAAGATTTGTATTTCTACTCTATTTATATATTCAATAATTTATGTACATAAATGAAGATCTATATAAATTCATTTTCAGCTTTGTATTATAATCTTTTTTTTCATTATTTATTTTTTGCTCAAATTTTTTGAGTTTTGATCATTTTTTAAATCAAGTTGGAATCTATTTCCCCTGGACACATTGCCAAATATTCATTGGCACTATAAGATATTATGGGTTCATGCTGGATTTCTTTCACCCAAGTACTGAAATCAATTGAGTTCTAAAAAATTGTCTTTCCTTTTTTATATTTTTATTTAGCTTTTAATTTTTTACAGATTGCATTTTGATTCATTGTACACAAAAGGGGTACATAATTTTGTTTCTATGGTTGTACACAATGCAGATTCATACCATTCATGTAATCATGCATGTACATAGGGCAATGATGTCGGACGCATTCCACGATTTTTCATACCCCGTTCCCTCTCATTTTATTCTACATATTCTAAAGTTCCCCAATTATTCTCTCATTCCCCACCCCCACCCCCATTATATATCATTCTCCACTTATCAGGGAAAACATTCGGCCTTTGGTTTTTTGGGCTTGGCTTATTTCACTTAGCATGATATTCTCCAATTCCATCCATTTATCTGCAAATACCATAATATCATTCTTCTTTATGACTGAATAGTATTCCATTGTATATATACCAGAGTTTCTTTATCCATTCATCTGTTGAAGGGCATCTAGGTTGGTTCTACAATTTAGCTTTTATGAACTGAGCTGCTATAAACATTGATGTGGCTGTGTTACTGTAGTTTGCTGATTTTAGGTCCTTTGGGTGTAAACCGAGGAGTGGAATAACTGAGTCAAAAGGTTCGTCCATTCCAAGTTTTCTGAGGATTCTCCACACTGCTTTCCAGAGTTGCTGCACCAATTTGCAACTCCACCAGCAATATAAATATGTGCCTTTTTTCCCACATCCATGCCAACATCTATTATTGTTTGTGTTCTTAATAAAAGGCATTCTAATTGGAGTAAGATAAAATCTTAAAGTTGTTTTAATTTGCATTTCTCTAATTACTAGAGATGTTGAACACTTTTTCATATATTTATTAATTGCCTGTGTGTCTTCTTCTGTGAAGTGTATGTCCAGTTCCTTGGCCCACTTATTGCTTGGGTTCTTTGTATTCTTGTTGTAAAGTTTTATAAGTTCTTTATAAATTATGAAGATAAGTGCTCTATCTGAAGTGCATGTGGAAAAGATTTTCTCCCACTCTGTAGGCTCTCTCTTCACATTATTGATTGTATCCTTTGCTGAGAAAAAGCTTTTTAGTTTGAGTCCATCCCATTTATTGATTCTTGCTTTGATTTCTTGTGCTTTGGGAGTCTTATTGAGGAAGTCTGATCCTAAGCCAACATGATGAAGATTTGGGCCTACTTTGTCTTCTATTAGGTGCAGGGTCTCTGGTCTAATTCCTATTTCTTTGATCCATTTTTGAGTTGAGTTTTGTGCAAGGTGAGAGGTAGAAGTTTAACTTCATGCATTTCTATTCGTAAGTGATGAATCCTCTGAAAGAGAAATTAGGAAAACCACTCTATTCATAGTAGCCTCAAAAAAAAATAAAATAAAATAATTGGGAATTAATCTAACAAAAGAGGTGAAAGACCTCTACAATGAAAACTACAGAACATTAAAGAAAGAAATTGAAGAAAACCTTAGAAGATGGAAAGTTCTCCCATGTTCTTGGATAAGCAGAATTAACAATGTCAAAATGGCCATTCTACGAAAGTCACTATACAGATTCAATGCAATTCCAATTAAAATCCCAATGACAGTCTTCATAGAAATAGAGAAAGCAATCATGAACTTCATCTGGAAGAATAAGAGACCATGAATAGCCAAAACAATCCTGAGCAGGAAAAGTGAAGCAGGAGGTATCACAATACCAGACATTAAACTATACTACAGAGCAATAGTAACAAAAACAGCATGGTATTGGCACCAAAATAGGAACACCAATGGTACAGAATAGAAGACACAGAGACAAAAGCGCCTAAATCAGTCACCTCATACTAGACAAAGGAGCCAAAAACATACAATGGAGAAAAGATAGCCTGTTCAACAAATGGTGCTGGAAAAACTAGAAATCCATATGCAGTAAAATGAAATTAAACCTCTACATTTCCTTTACTGTAGGATGGAATTAGAAACTCAGTTCCAGGCTCCTGATGTGGTTGATGCTACATGTGTTTCTAGGCCTTCTTTGTGCAGAGTGCTAAAAATACATGAGCATTTTGCAATGCATGCATACACAATTATCTATAATTATCTTTATACTTGTCTGTATATACTAAATTAAACATGGGTTTATACTAATATCTCAGATCCTAACTCAACACTAGGAGTTTCACGTTGGTTTTGCCCTTTGGTTGTTTATGACTTCTTAACTGAGAATAAGAAACTTGTCTCCATTAGCTATAATTTATTTATTTAATTCAGCCCTACTATCATAACATATTCTAAGAATTCATAAGCTGTACTTATAGAAGAACCAAAGTTACCAAAGAAATGTTTATGTACAGGCATTTTTGTTTTTATTGTTATACTTTCCTTTCCAAACATATCCTGTGGCTATTTAGGACAGTTCTTATTTATCTGACCACCTTCAATAAGGTTATGTCACATATTTGTAGTAGTTACATTTACTTTCTCCAGACTATCATTGATCCTTGAATTCTCAGCTCTCATTTATTTTGTTTTTACTTGCATTTGTTAAATTTTACCTTTTTTTTCTTATTTATTATATAGGGTTTGACAAATATCGTCAGTCATTACCTAGTAACATGTGGAACATTCCGAGAATCCTTAAATTTTTGCCCCACTTGTAGTGATAACTGTCCTTCCTTCACAAACACCTGTAATCACTAAACTATTTTCTGTCCATAATATTTTCTTTTCCTTTTATATCTGACTTCTTTCACTTAAACAAAATCTACTTTAAAATTCATTCATGTCAATATGTAGAGTCATCAGCATGATCTTTTAGACAGCATCAAGGTGTTCCTGTTGAAGGGTTGTAGCAGTCTGCTTGTTCATTCATCTGTTGAAGAACATCTAGTTTTTAACACTTGGAGGTGTAAGATATAAACATTTAAGTATAAATTCTAGTGGCAACATGTGTTTCAGTCTTGAGTTAACTTCAAGTAGTGGGACTGCTAGGTTAAGCAGTGTGTGTAGGTTCAACTTCATAGGAAACTTCTACACCATTCCCGAAGCAACTGTACCATCTTGCACTCCTGCCCTACATTGATTTAGAGTTACTATTGCTCTATGTCTTTTTCAATATTTGATGTTGCCAGTGTTGTAACCATTCTAACTCGGGGGGTGGTAGCTTCTAATTTTGGTTTTAATTCCTATTTCCCTAGTGACTAATAATGCTAGACACTTTTTCATAATATTATTTGCTATTTATATTCTTTTGTTGAAGTGCTAGTTCATATCTTTTACACATTTTCATTGTTTTCTACTAAGAAAATTAATGCTGCGCCTTTTTCATGTTTATTTGAAATTTATATTGTTTTTGTAGTGTCAGTTCATATCTTTTAAACATTTTCATTGTTTTCTACTAACCAGAAAACATTTTTCAGAATCAGAATAGATTGACAAGATGGATGTATTAAGGAGAATAATTGGTCTCCTCTGTTTTATCACTAAAGCAGTTTTAAGCATTGCGATATTTTGACATTTTAAAATTTTCTCTTGTCCCCCTCTCCTTCGCCTGATAGGAACTTCTGCAAACCCTCAGGATTTATTACCACTCTTCCTTGCAACTTTTCCAATTCCATGAAACCCAGATCTCAGCAGAAAAATGAAGAAATAGGATAGATTATCCATAAAATCAATCTTTATAATAATTTTGTGATTCTGTAAAAAACTCCATGAACTTTTGTTTTTAGGGTTTTGTTTGTTTGTTTTGGTACTTGTGCTCTATCACTGAGCCACACCCTCAGCCCTTTTTTATTTATTTTTTAAATTTTGAGAAAGGGTCTTGCTGAATTGCTTAGGGTATCTCTAAATTGCTGAGGCTGGCCTTGAACTTGTGATCCTCCTGCCTCAGCCTCCTGAGCTGCTGGGATTACAGGCATGTTCCATTATGCCATGTGCCTCCATGAGTTTTAAGAGTGAAAATATAATCTAAATTTTCTTTTTGAATTGTTTTCATTTAAGTTATTATTGTTCATAGGTAGGTAATTAATGAAGGAGAAATCAGACACTATAGTTTGACTTAGAACCTAAGCAAGATTGACAGTTATTAAATATTTTCTAGAATGCACACATATTCTAATAGATGTAATTTATTTTAGATTTTTCAATTGAGGACAGAAATCATCTTATCATCCAATTTATGCTGCAATAAATTTTCAGTCCTTGTTTTGCATTGTACACAATTATTAAAATCAGACACAGTTTTCAAGCTATATTATAATACAGTATGTCCCAGCTAGCAATTATATTTGTTGCCTTAAAGACATCTTATTGTAAATCTTGGTGAGAATTTTCAGTGGCCAGATTTAACTACCTATCAAAATCAGTTGAACATGAGTTATCCAAACCAGGGTACACTCTAATGTTGACTTTCTTTTTGTTTTCGATATACATGGACATTTATTTAGTAGTCTTAGATAACTGATATTTTACCTGTTAATTTACTCTTTTACAGAATAAAATGTAAGTTCCTTAAACATAACAAACAAGTCTAATTTTTATCAATTTGTATCCATTGTCTGGCACAGTATCCAGACTTTAATTACCATTCAATATGTAAGCCACTGGTCAGTACCTTTCAAAATGCAATTTGCTCTCTTTAAAAATTATCATCTGGTTTCTTTCCTATTTTATGTCACTAAGAGTATGCCATCTAAATATTGCATTTGAAATGTGTCCAATATCCTGAATACAATTTGTCAGAACTTAGAAATGTGAAGTCACATAACATGGCCAGCTGCTCTCTCTGTATCTCTTTACATACAACTAATAAAATACTTAACCAATTGGAGTAGAAATTGAAATATAACAACAAATATGGCCACAGTAGAATGTACAAATGAAACATCTGCCTTGGTTTTAGGTTATTCTTAATTAACAATAGTTATTTACATCTTTACTTTAAATGCATTGCCTATTGAAATAAGTAGCAATAATGAGTTAACTGGGCTTTTTGTTTGGTTTTGTTTTCTTCTCACTACAGGAGGTAGAATACAGGGCTCTCTATACTGAGTAATATCATTTTTTTATATTTTTAAATTTTGGGACAGGATCTTATAAATTGCTCAGGCTGGCCCTGAACTTGTGACCCTTCTGCCTCAGCCTCCCTAGTTGCTGGGATTACAGGAGTGTGCCATGGCGTGCAGCATCTTCCTCTTTTTATAATTACAGATTTTTTAAAACGCAATTTTGTCATGGCCACTGGAATTCTATTTATTCATTCATTTTTTGGTTCTTTTTAGTTACACATGACAGTAGAATCTATTTTGACATAATCATACAAGCTTGGAATATATCTTGTTCTCGTCAGACCCCAGTACTTCTTCCCTTTCCTCTCCCCAACCCCCGCTATCTTTCCTCTATTAATCTTTCTGTATTTACCCATGGTTCTCTTTTTAATTAATTTCTCATGGATGGACACAATGGTGAGATTCACTGTGGTGGGTTCATATATGTGCATGGGAAAGTTGTATCAGATTCATTCCACTGTCTTTCCTTCTCCTATCCCCCCTCTCTTCTCTTTATCCCCTTTGTCAACTTCACTGAACTTCTACCACTGGAATTTTTTAGGAATACTAACTCTTTTTACATTGACTTTCCTGACATTTCTGTCCCAAATGTCCTTATGTAGTAAACATTATGTTGCATAATTAATATACATATATGAATTATGCAATAATTCCTTTTCAATCAGAATTTTTATATAAATTCAATACTATTTTAACCCTAGTTTTACAGATGGAGAAATTGACACAGGAAGTTTAGATGACTTTCCGAAGATCACTCAACTGGAAAATGGAGGAGCTTGGGTTAAAATCTCAGCCTACTGACTCCAGAATACATACATATGCCTCTCTAGCCATATCTTTTAAATATTCTTTCATAAAACCTTTTAATAGCCCATAAAACGTATGTGCAATAATAGTCACATCAGCTTCTTCAAAGTAGCCAACACTCAAAGCACTTTAAATTTTCATTATCAAGGAAATGACTAAATAATTTGCAGCCTGGTGATATAATGTTCCTACACAACAATGAAAAAGAATGAATTACTTATTCATGAAATCGTTTTACACTAAAGTACATAAGATGTGTAGTTCCATTTGTATAAATTTCAAAAACAGGCACCTCTTACTGACAATAATTGAATTCATACTGTTTTGTTCTTTAAGTGTGAGTCATTGACTTGAATGAGTGGCAATTTTACAAAAAAAAAAAACCACAAATCCCTGATATTATGGGAATACCTCTATTCTGCATCCACAGCCTAGACCAAGATTCTCCAACTCAAATGTTCAGTGACATCACTGAACTTATGAAAGTTTGATGTGTTTTATTTTAAAATATTTCTGAATTTCACAGTGAGATCAAGACAACAAAGTGAAAAACAGAACATGAAAACATGATATCATCAGAACAAAAAACAGACAAAAAAAGCCAGACATCTCCTTGTCATATTCTCTGCCTATGCAGTACTTTCCTGTTATTTAATTGTAATTATATTAACATATTTATAATGCTAGTCATATAATTAAGAAGTAATTTTACTAAATATGTATGTAAAATGCGTTCTATATTCTAGCAAAACAAAATATTAAATGTTTCCAAGTCACTTTATTATATTAATCATGATGCATGAAATGTTAAAAAAAAATTTATATACACATACATATATGTTACTGTTTTTTAATGAATGATATTCCTACCTAGGACTATCTTTTATCTTCATCTAAGGAAAAGAAAATTTCAGTAGAAACAGAGAGAAAAAATTAATGATCCAAAACAGGATGAAATAAAGGAAGGATACTCCTTGATATCTGAATTATTCTACCATCTGTTATCCCTGGAACAGCTGTGAAATTAGTTAACCTCTCTATGATAGTTTCATCATATGTAAAACAGATCTCAGCAAAGCTCAATGATCTTAGGTGAAAAATACATAAAATTGTATAACAGCAATTATAACAATGATGAAGGGAACTATTAAAATTATATGTTGTTATTTATCACACATACTCTGAAACTTAAATTGCTTGGGTCCAAATCCCAGCTTTGTCATTTGATGTAGTTTTACTGCTTACTAACCTGGAGGAAGCACTGCAACTCTTCCAAAATTCAGAATTAACAGAAGTACCAGGCGTTTACCCATAGTAACATCTACACTTTATGTATGTAGTATGTATTCATTAATTATGTGAAGTATGACTGGAAACCAGTCTGGTATTTTCAAAATGATAATAGTTTATTGATTATATTTATTATATTATGGACTTATTTTTTGGATATTTGATTTTGAAAGTTTGATGTGAAAATACAGAGTTCAAATTCATTTATTTTCTATTTTGAATGGCATTTATAAATTTGCTTGTAGACAGATTGAGTTTCAAGTACTTTCAGAAGATTTTTTGCCATTTATTTATATCTGCTTCTTAATAGCATGCTGTTTCTATTATACCTTCTTCTATTCTCACAACTTTAGGAAACAGGAAGGTTCCATTGGCAGCCAGAAATAATGTTTCCATGGTTAAAATGGCATTCACAGCCTATCCAAATTCTTCATCTGTCTTAAGGGAGAGTTTAAACATGTGTTCTACTTCACCAACTGCAGCTACAGTAATTAGAAACATAGTTGGTCTGTATAACCACCTCTATTTGAAAAAAAAATAAAAACACTCATCTCTTTTAAATGCTTCCTTCTTATCTAATTTGATAAGGGCCTCTACATTTCAATTCTGTTCCAGTGTCCTCCATAATCTGAAATTACAGGGAAAGATCCTTCTTCAATAGTATTATATTATAATGAAAAATCACTGGACATACCTTATACTTCTGTATTTGCACAGAGAATACAGGAGTACGATTAGGGGCTCTTTGGTATTGTGATCTAGTCTTACAATTCTAACATTGTCCTGGAACTAGTCAAAGGAACCTGGAATAAAGGACATCTTAGTGTCAATCATTATGCTATATCAAATTCAAAATCCCATCATATCTTGGCACAGTATCAAGGTGAACTCATTCCTAAAAGGCATTACTGCTAAGAGGTTATAGATGACTCATATTCATTAATTGCTTAGCAAACCTCCCAATCTGTAATTGCTGGTATCAAAATAAGCAAATGATAGTTTTGTCTGTTTAATTTCCACATGTGATACTGTAGTTGTGTGATATGCCTGAATTAATAAATAGGACATAGTAGAATCTCTGTTATATGAATATAAAATTTCATGTATAGTTATTAGTGCAGAATTCAACATAAACATTACGACCATAGTCATTGTCATTTACGTAATGATGACCTAAAGTTATTAAATCATCTGAATAAATCTAACATTTGTAGCTTAAATAGAAATATGTTAGATACAGTCATAATCTATTCCCTCCCACAAGCGACTACACAACTAGCAATGATAGTATCTGTGCATTTTGTAAAAAATGAGAAGACTCTCCTCTCTTATTGACATTTATAACTGTACACATTGCTGTCCCAGATAAAAATAAGGTAAATTTACTTATGATGTTCATATTTGAATTATAATGTACTTGAATAGACTACATGATTGACAAAGAAGGTACTAAACTATGATGTCTCATATTATGGTGTTAACAAAGCCCATTTAAGAGCATGTACAGACAATGTATAATTATATTTTGGGGAGGACCTTTGAGGTGACAAAAGTGAAAAAAGTAATCCAATATCACAGTACTCACAATAAAGAGAAAGTCAAATATGAAGCAGGAAGATACAAAGATCCACAGATGGAGAAAATAGCATTCCTCCTATCCAAACTTGAACATGAACTATAAATTAAATGATGATACATATTAAATAACAAAAAGTTTAGAATCAGTGTAGAGATGGCACATACTTGTGATAGAATGAACACAAGGTATTGCCCAAAAAGCCAACATTGGGCAATGGAGCAATGTTTAGAGATGACATGATTAGATCATAGTGCTGCAAACTAAATCCATTTGATGGATTAATAATTTGGAAGAACTACTGTTTAAGTAAATGTTGGGTGGGACATAGCTGGAGGAAGAAAGCAGGTTACAGGGAACCTGACCATTGGGAATTGAACATTCTCTCTCTCTCTCTCTCTCTCTCTCTCTCTCTCTCTCTCTCTTTCTCTCTCTCCTTCCTGACTGTCATGAGCAGAGCAGCTTTCCTCCACTGCACCTTTCTGCCATGATGTTCTGTCTCATCTCAGGCCCAAAGCAACCAAGTCAGTCATCCATGGACTGAAATTCTGAAACCATGAGCAAATAAACTTTTCCTTTTCTAATTTGTTCTTATTGTGTATTTTGATCACAGTGATGAAATGATGACTAAAATAATATTAAAACTTAAATACTCAAGTGACTATTCACTGTAGAATGAAAAATGATTAGTAGACTTCATAAGAGAAGTTCTAGAATCAGAACTAATTTATTTAGTGCTATCAACTGATGCATTCATTAATCAACAAAGATTTCACAATGCCTTCATAAGAATAATTATATATAAATATCTTTGTTATTTATGATTCCTAAAAATTTCTGATTATTTGCTATTTGAGAAATATTAAATAACTTTAAAATTAAAATATTTGTGAAATGTATATAAATAAATTATCTTATTTTCTATAGAATTTAAAGTTATCTCTCAAAATATTATCTCTCAAAGTATTATTACACCTGTATTAAAGTGGGGGAGGTTTAGAGTTGTGTTTAAAATCTAATGACAAGATTAAACATCTGAGGAAGGCAGCCTGCCCAAAGGGGATTTTTTGACACTATTTCTTTCCTATCTACTTATGTTACCTTTTCATCTCTGTGGCAAATACCAAAGAAAAGCATCTTAGGAAAGGAAAGGTTTGTTTAGGCTCATGGTTTAGTTCCATGGTTGGCTGACTCCAATGCAGAAACATCATGGAAGAAGGGCATTGTGGAGCAAAGCTGCTCACCTTAGGAAAGAAAGGAAGTGGAGGGAGAGAGAAAGAGAGTGGACTGGGGAGAAGGGGTCTGTACAATACATACCCTTCTAGACCATGCCCCCACCTTCTTCCTTCAACTAGATTCCACCTACTACATTTTCCATCACTTCTGACTAATTTCATTCAATTATGAACCATTAATGGATAATTCCACTGATGATACTACAGCCCTCATGATCTGTCACTTCTGAACATTGTTGCATTAATGACAAAACCTTTACCACATGAGATTGGGGTATATTCCAGATCCAAACCATAACATCATTTTCACACTAAAATAATCTCGTTTGTGTGTAGATGTGGTCTCCCTTAAATATATAGCACCGATATCTGATTTTCTTTGAAAACATTATTTGGTTTATTTATTCAAGAATAAATCGTATGATTCTACTTTTTTAGCAGCTACAATCAAATAAATATATTCATGAATACTCATAGAAGAGGCAAATAATTCATTAATATCATACTATCATTACTTTTACAAAATGGAACACCGAACTGTTTGTTAAACGAATTATATTTCTTGGGGAAAAATAGTCAAATTTCTATATTAGTATAAAACCTTAAATGAACTAGAAATTTTGATAAAAGACTAATTTTCAGCAGTATATTTAATATGCTATTGTTAGAAGAGAATGTTGCTTTAAATATATTCTTTTCAACTTTCCAGTCTCAGTGGGTAGTAAAACAAAATAGTAATTTGGTTGAAGGAAAATAGAAATCAATTGGATGCATTAACTATCATGTATGCTGTGAACTAAAAGACTTGCTTCAAATAATGTGTTTTTTTTCACAATGCCATCTGATTTTCAGGTTCACTGTTGCAATACTTGGTCACATAAAATCAAACTTGAAGTTATATACATGTGCTGAAATGGTAAATAGTATTATTTATGTGCACTGTACTAATCTCAAAATAGATCTAAATCCAATTTAAAGATGATTTGATTTTTATAGGCATCTAGGTATGAGAAACAGATAAATCAATATGTGTACCAGTTTAGTTGTCATGGAAATCAGGGAATGAAAATAAAGGTTTTTGCTCATGAACTGTTTTTAGGCCCAGTCATCAGCTCTGATGATCATTCTCAGGCTTGGCAGGAAATGAGCTTTAAGTAGCACTTTCTTACATTCCTATGGCTTGAAGTGGTCATGGTAACTACTAGAATGGGCCATTCCTACATCAGTGAGAGACTGTCTACTGATATAGTTATTTCATGCATTAGATATTATTAAGTGTCTCAAGGAAAATACAATCTAAAATATAGGAAGGCAGATAAAGCTCAACTTGGATCATTGCACATAGCATTCAGTGTTTACCCACACTGAAAAAGCATTTTGAGCTCAGTACAACTGTTTAAAAGATTAGCATAGTCAATGTCTTCATCTGAAAGCAAATTTGCCTTCTCCAATATTTTAAGGATAGTGTTTTTGTCACCTGAAGTTGATTGTTTCCTTTTGTATACCACTAAAATCTGGAGCCTCTAGGTAGATCACACAATATTCTAACCAGTGAATTTAGCAATTCCTGTGACTACAGATAATTTTCAAACTTGTATAAAGTGTCTAGAAGATTCTGTCAAAATGGTTAGCCTACGATATCAAAAGAAATAAGGGTCCAGTTAACTCACAGGATAATGAAATTGGTTCAAAGGATGAGAAGCATGAGAAGCAATCATATAATTTCATAAAACAAATTTTAAGTACAAAAATGCTACTTAAGGATGTATTGCAGGGATAAAAGTGAGAAGGTAGGACTGAAGGCAGTGAAAACAAATTTAGAATTGGAAAAAGAAATCTGTGGGTCACAATGCAGAAGTTGGTTATATTTCAAAAATAAATATCATTATTTAGGAGCAATAACTTTGAATGAAATAGCAAAATGACCACATTACCAGAAGATTAATTTGTTACTGCAATAATTTGATGGCTACCATCTATTGACATATACAATGTATTTAGAAGTGAGTTTGACCCTCCCTTAATTATCCCGATCCTCACAGTGACCCCAGTTTATTTGTTGTTACCATGTCATAAATCATGTGATGTTGTGCATATGTGTGTCTGTTAATGGACCTTATACGATCATTTATATTGATAAATGATCAATTTGTGAACCTTCCTGCCCGTATCATACTGTTTTGTTTATTCTAAGCTTCATATCTTATATTTAGTAATATTGATCTCCCTTGTGTGCCTTCTCTTTTGCCCCTCTTTCCTTTGACTTTCACTATTAGCCTCAGTCCTTTACAATTACATATTCTATGCACATTTAGATTCTGCTTATCAATTTGAACTAAAAAAACCTTGGCATTTGCATAAATTTTTCCCTGAATTAAAAACTATGATTGAGAAAATGAAAACATCTTAAAACATTTTCTTCCTATTGTTATATTTCTCTATTTATTTAGATGTTTAGTGATTTTTCTCAAAAGTTTTAAAGTTTTATTATAGTCATCTTGATACCTTAGTAGATTTATTTTTATCTATTGATTTTTAAATATTAAATTTATATTATATTTTAAATTTCATTTCCCATTTGTTGCTGCTGTACATAAATTGGATAAATGTTTGTATACTCCCCATACATTCAATTACTATGCTAAGTCTATTGAATAATTCTAATAATTTCTCTGTATATTATTATGGGTTTTCCTGGTACATAATGGTAACATGTTGTTGAAAGGAATATTGATAGTGGATATCCTTATCTCATTCTAGGCCTCAGAGATCATTATTTTGTGATATTCATTGTAGGATGATGTTCATTGTAGGATTTCAGACACATTCTTCAGCAGATTGAGACATTTTCTTTTTATTCTCAGGCTACAGTGCTCAGGCAAAATATTTCTTGTGACACTCAACTAAAAAAAATCAAGGAAAGAAATCCTGAAAAATTTAATGCAATTAGACTAAACTAATATAATACAACTTAATATCTGTCTCTTCTATTAAATTCCTAAGTCTTATGAGGCAGACAGTCCTTTTCTGTCCATGATTTAATCCTTAGTGACTGTTATAGGATCTGACATATAGGAGACATGCAAAAATTTTATTACTAAATAAACAATGAAAAAATGTTGGTAGTATAAATTGCTGTGAAAAAAAAATCAAATGCATTTATAACAAGCAAATAAATGGCATAATTATATAGAAAAAAGTTACTAAATGATTTTGTGTTACAAGTTCAAAAGCATTTTTTTTTTATTTGTTTGGTGTGCTTTGGTACTGGAGATTAACCCAGTGGTGCTTTAACGCTGAGTCGCATCCAGCATTTTTTATTTTTATTTTTTATGTTAAGACACAGTCTCAGTGAATTGCTTAGGGCCTTGTTAAATTGCTGAGGCTGACCTCAAACTTGTGATACTCCTGCCTCCACATTCTGAATCACTGGTATTACATGAGTGATACATGAATGATGTGCCTGGCTGCATATTTTTTTTAACATATATACCTCAAGTATATTTACTTCCTCATGGAAACTAAGTCTAATTTTACTGAAAAAGAAATTGCATAGACACTCCTATTACTTCTATTACAAAAGTTAATTCACTAAATCCTTAACTTTTCTCATTGATTAGTGGCATTTTATCATTCAAGTTGAAAATATCTTTCTTTCCATTATCTTGCTGTGCACCCAAAGCTGTATATTCTACCTCTTAATTTCTTACTTTTTTCTCAATTGATATTCAACTGAGTGTGAAATGTCTCCTAACACACATCACAGGTGGTGAATGAGGGTGGGGAGGACAGTGATAAGGAGGCAGAGTCCTCAGTCACTCAGGTAAGCAGAAAGTTCATGCAATTGGGAAAGCACAGTGATAGAGATAGACACCAATAACTGCTGCCAAATTTCATACCTAACAGAGCCTTATTAGATAAGGAGGATTTCAAGCCATGTTCTCTTATTATGCTTTGTTGGAATCATACTGGTAACTTTAAAAAAATTATTATGATTATAAACATGATTAATTCTTTGATCTTTCAGGATCCAGACAGAAAAGCAGAAAACATACACATCACTGACTATAATTAACAGAATTATGTAGAAAAACATTGAAGGGCCACAAATGTGAAAAATGATAACCACCAGGTAATACACCCTAGGCCTGAAGGGTAAATGATGAGAGGAATTATAGTTATTAGAGTCTAGAAATTTATATAATCCTCATGAAGTATGTACCCAGGTTTCCTAGGGAGAGCTGTCAGCCAGCTTTACTGATGGATGACAAGATGAGGTCAGTTCTGTGATTGCAGAGAAATGCTGGAATCTGACAGAAAGAATGATTTTTCAAGTGTCAACTCTAGCATCTCAAAGCAGAATACAGTAGATGGTTTAGAATTTCAGATACAGTAGCTTAATAATAAAACAGTTCTCAAGAGTTCCCCCAAACACTAACCAAAATAAATATCAAAAATAATATTTCCTGGAATCGAACTAAAAAAAAACAATTGCTTGCAATAGTTGATATTCCACATATCAAACTATACACATATAATCTTGCAAATGTAATATAGTATTTTTTTATTGTAAACAAATGGGATACATGTTGCTTGTCTGTACATGGGTTAAAGGCATACCATTTGTATAATCATAAATTTACATATGGTAATGTTGATTCATTCTATTATTTTTTCCCTTCTCCCCCACCCCTAACACCCTTCTTTTCCCTCTATACAGTCCTTTCTTCCTCCATTCTTGCCCCCCTCCCTAACCCTAACCCTAACACTAACGCCTCCCACCACCCCCCATTATGTGTCATCATCCACTTATCAACGAGATCATTCGTCCTTTAGTTTTTTGAGACTGGCTTATCTCACTTAGCATGATATTCTCCAATTTCATCCATTTGCCTGCAAATGCCATAATTTTATCATTCTTTATGGCTGAGTAATATTCCATTGTATATATATACCACAGTTTCTTTATCCATTCATCAACTGAAAGACATGTAGGTTGGTTCCACAATCTGGCTATGGTGAATTGAGCCGCTACGAACACTGATGTGGTTGTATCTCTATAGTATGCTGATTTTAAGTCCTTTGGGTATAGGCAAAGGAGTGAGATAGCTGGGTCAAATGGTGGTTCCATTCCAAGCTTTCTGAGGGATCTCCACACTGCTTTCCAGAGTGGCTGCACTAATTTGCAGCCCTATCAGCAATGTATGAGTGTACCTTTCTCCCCACATCCTCGCCAACACCTGTCGTTGCTTGTATTTTTGGTAATCGCCATTCTAATTGGGGTGAGATGGAATCTTAGGGTGCTTTTGATTTGCATTTCTCTTATTACTAGAGATGTTAGACATTTTTTCATATGTTTGTTGATTGCTTGTACATCTTCTTCTGTGAAGTGTCTCTTCATTTCCTTAGCCCATTTATTGATTGGATTATTTGTATTTTTGGTGTAGAGATTTTTGAGTTCTTTATAGATTCTGGAAATTACTGCTCTATCTGAAGTATGATTGAAAGATATTCTCCCACTCTGTAGGCTCTTTCTTCACATTGCTGATAGTTTCCTTTGCTGAGAGAAAGCTTTTTAGTTTGAATCTATCCCAGTTGTTGATTCTTGCTTTTATTTCTTGGGCTATGGGAGTCCTGTTGAGGAAGTCTGGTCCTAAGCCGACATGTTGAAGATCTGGACCTACTTTTTCTTCTATAATCTGCAGGGTCTCTGGTCTGATTCCAAGGTCCTTGATCCATTTTGAGTTGAGTTTTGTGCAGGGTGAGAGATATGGGTTTAGTTTCATTCTGTTGCATATGGATTTCCAATTTTCCCAGCACCATTTGTTGAAAAAGCTATCTTTTCTCCATTGCATATTTTTGGCACCTTTGTCTAGTATGAGAAAGTTGTATTTATTTGGGTTTGTGTCCATGTCCTCTATTCTGTACCATTGATCTACCTGTCTATTTTGGTACCAATACCATGCCGTCTTTGCTACTATTGCTTTGTAGTAGAGTTGAAGTTCTGGTATTGCGATACCCCCTGCTTCATTTTTCCTGCGAAGGATTGCTTTAGCTATTCTGGGTTTCTTATTCTTCCAGATGAATTTCATGATTGCTTGCTCTATTTCTGTAAGGTACATCATTGGGATTTTAATTGGAATTGCATTGAATCTGTATAGCACTTTTGGTAGTATGGCCATTTTGACAATATTAATTCTGCCTATCCAAGAACATGGGAGATCTTTCCATCTTCTAAGGTTTTCTTTAATTTCTTTCTTTAGTGTCCTGTAGTTCTCATTATAGAGGTCTTTCACCTCTTTCATGAGATTGATTCCCAAGTATTTTATTTTTTTCGATGCTATTGTGAATGGGGTAGTTTTCATAATTTCTCTTTCTGAAGATTTATCACTTATGTATAAAAATGCATTGGATTTATAAGCATTGATCTTGTAACCTGTTACTTTACTGAATTCACTTATGAGTTCTAAGAGTTTTCTGGTGGAATTTCCTGGTTCCTCTAAGTATATAATCATATCATCAGCAAATAGGAATAGTTTGAGTTCTTTTTTTCCAATTCGTATTCCTTTAATTTCTTTGGTTTGTCTAATTGCTCTGGCTAGTGTTTCAAGTACGATGTTGAATAGAAGTGGTGAAAAGGGGCAACCCTGTCTTGTACCAGTTTTTAGGGGGAATGCTTTCAGTTTTTCACCATTTAGAATGATATTAGTCATGGGCTTAGCATAGATGTCCTTGATAATGATAAGGAATGTTCCCACTATCCCTATTTTCTTTAGTGTTTTGAGCATGAAGGGGTGCTGTATTTTATCAAATGCTTTTTCTGCATCTATTGAAATAATCATGTGATTCTTGACTTTAAGTCTATTGATATGGTGAATTATATTTATTGATTTCCTGATGTTGAACCAACCTTGCATCCCTGGGATGAAACCCACTTGATCATGGTGCACTATCTTTTTAATATATTTTTGTATGCAATTTGCTAGAATTGTGTTGAGAATTTTTGCGTCAATGTTCATTAATGATATTGGTCTGAAATTTTCTTTCCTCGATGTGTCTCTGTCTGTTTTGGTTATCAGGGTAATATTGGCTTCATAGAATAAGTTTGGGAGGGTTCCCTCCTGTTCTATTTTTTGGAATACTTTGAGAAGTATTGGAATGAGCTCTTCTTTAAAGGTTTTGTAGAACTCGGCTGTGAACCCATCCGGTCCTGGATTTTTCTTTGTTGGTAGGCTTTTGATGACCTCTTCTATTTCATTACTTGAAATTGGTCTATTTAAATTGTGTATGTCCTCCTCGTTCAGTTTAGGAAATTCATATGTCTCTAGAACCCTGTTGATGTCTTCGAAATTTTCTATTTTGTTGGAATATAGATTTTCAAAATAGCTTCTAATTATGTTTTGTATTTCAATCCTGTCTGTTGTGATATTTCCTTGTTCATTCCAAATTTTAGTGATTTGGTTTTCTCTCGTCTTCTGTTTGTTAGAGTGGCTAAGGGTTTATCAATTTGTTTATTTTTTCAAAGAACCAACTATTTATTTTGTCAATTTTTTGTATTGTTTCTTTTGTTTCAGTTTCGTTGATTTCAGCTCTGAGTTTAACTATTTCCTGTCTTCTACTACTTTTGGTGTTGGTCTGTTCTTCTTTTTCTAGGGCTTTGAGCTGTAGTGTTAGGTCGTTTATTTGTTGATTTTTACTTCTTTTACTGAATGCGCTCCATGAAATGAATTTTCCTCTAAGTACTGCTTTCATAGTGTCCCAGAGATTTTGATATGATATTTCTTTGTTCTCATTTACCTCTAAGAATTTTTAAATTTCCTTCCTAGTATCTTCTGTTATCCATTCATCATGTAATAGCATATTGTTTAATCTCCAAGAGTGGGAGTAGCTTCTGTTTTTTACTCTTTCATTTATTTCTAATTTTAATCCATTATGCTCTGATAGGATACAAGGTCTCCATCTTCTTGTATTTGCTTACATTACCTTTGTGGCATAATATATGGTCTATTTTAGAGAAGGATCCATGTGCTGCTGAGAAGAAAGTGTATTTGCTCTTGCTTGGATGGTATATTCTATAAATGTCCGTTAAGTCTAAATTATTTATTGTGTTATTGAGGTCTATGGTTTCTTTTTTCAATTTTTGTTTGGAAGATCTATCCAGTGGTGAGAGAGGTGTGTTAAAATCACCTAGTATTATTTTGTTATGGTCTATTTGGTTTCTGAAATTGAGAAGGATTTGTTTGACATACATAGATGAGCCACTGTTTGGGGCATAGATGTTTATGATTGTTATATATTGCTGATTTATGGTTTCCTTAAGCAATATTTAATGTCCTTCTTTATCCCTTCTGACTAACTCTGGCTTGAAGTCCACATTATCTGAAATGAGGATGGATACCCCAGCTTTTTTGCTGAGTCCATGTGCATGGTATGTTTTTTCCCATCCTTTCACCTTTAGTCTATGAGTAACTCTTTCTATGAGGTGAGTCTCTTGCAGGCAACATATTGTTGGATCTTTCTTTTTAATCCAATCTGCCAGTCTATGTCTTTTGATTGATGAGTTCAGGCCATTAATATTCAGGGTTATTATTGAGATATGATTTGTATTCCTGGTCATTTTGATTTATTTATTTATTTATTTATTTATTTATTTATTTTGACACGACTTGGTTCTTCCTTTATTTGACAATTCCTTTAGGATAGTTCCTCCCATTGCTGATTTGCTTCTTTGTTTTTCATGTCTTCCTCATGGAATATTTTGCTGAGAATGTTCTGTAATGCTGGCTTTCTTTTTGTAAATTCTTTTAGCTTTTGTTTATCATGGAAGGATTTTATTTCATCATCAAATTTGAAGGTAAGTTGGGTATAAGATTCTTGGTTGGCATCCATTTTCTTTCAGGGCTTGAAAAATGTTGTTCCAGGCCCTTCTAGCTTTTAGGGCATGGATTGAAAAATCTGCTGATATTCATATTGGTTTCCCCTTGAATGTAATTTGGTTCTTTTCTCTCACAGCCTTTAAAATTCTCTCTTTATTTTGTATGTTAGATATTTTCATTATTATGTGCCTTGGTGTCGATCTGTTGTTATTTTGTATATTTGGAGTTCTATAATCCTCTTGTACTTGATCTTCCATTTCATTCTTCAGATTTGGGAAATTTTCTGATAGTATTTAATTGAATAGATTGTTCATTCCTTTGGTCTGTTTCTCTAAGCCTTCCTCAATCCCAATAATTCTTAAATTTGGCCTTTTCATGATATCCCATAGTTCTTGGATATTCTGTTCATGATTTCTTACCATCTTCTCTGTTTGGTCCACTTTGTTTTCAAGGTTAAATATTTTGTCTTCAATATCTGAGGTTCTGTCTTCCAGGTGTTCTATCCTATTGGTTATGCTTTCTATGGAGTTCTTAATTTGGTTTATTGTTTCCTTCATTTTAAGGATTTCTGTTTGTTTTTTTTTTCAATATCTCTAACTCTTTATTGAAATGATCTTTTGCTTCCCATATTTGTTCTTTTAACTGTTGATTGGTGCGATCATTCAGTGCCTGCATTTGCTCTTGCATCTCGTCATTTGCTTCCCTGATCATTTTAATTATGTACATTCTGAACTCCCTTTCTGTCATTTCTTCTTCCATTCCGTCATTGGATTTTATTGATGTAACATCTAGATTTGTTTGGAACATTTTCTTCCCTTGTTTTCTCATACTGTTCAGGTATCACTGGACCGCTGAGATATTGCAGATTTCCTCTATTGACTTATAATGTCCCTGAAGATTTCTAGTATGTCCCTTCTTAGCCTTCAGTAGCCTGGAGTCTTGGAGGAAGTTGATAATGCAGTGCTCCACAAGGAAGCTGCCTCTCTAGGGGTGATGGCCTTCCAGTGGTGTATATTCCCTGCTAGTGGGCAGAGGTACCTTCACTTGCTGACGAATGGTTATCCAAAGGGAACTAGGATGTGGGCTGATGCAAGGTCAGTTTGAGCCTGTGTCTCTGGTTTTACAGTCCTTGTGGGAGAAACTCACCCGGCAGGGAAGACTCACCCGGTGGGGAGGTCTCGCTGGTCAGTTCCCCTCCTAGAGGTTCCCCTCAATCCACAACTACCGCCTGGGCTGGGTAGCCTTCTTCTGCAATGTTCTCAGGGACCCGGACCTACCTCATGGTCCTGGAAGCCTCGCCCTGCACAGACGAGTCTCCTTAGGCTGCCTCTCCTCAGAGAAGCTGCCTGCAGTCCTGGAGCCTTCACTCCACCCCTCAGTTTATCTGTGCGGCTCTTCCACCAAGAAGTCACCTAGGTCCTGGGACCCTGCTCTGCACCTAATTGCCTGGCTATGTGGCCCCTCCTCTGAGCAGCCACCTAGAGCCCCTTACAGTCGCTCCGAGTCCCAGTGACCCACCACACGCCTCTTCCTCCGGCAGCCGCCTGGTGTTCCCTGTGGTCGCTCTGAATCCAAGTGACCCACTGCGCACCTCCTTCTCCTCCAGGCAGTCACCCAGAGATCTGGTGCATTCATCACTAGTCCCAGGAACTCACTGTGCACCTCCTCGTCCTGACTGCCACCCGTAGCCCTGGTGTAGTCACTCCGAGCCCAAGCACCCCGCTGCGCTCCTCCTCCTTCTCCAGGCAACACCCCTGTGTTCAAGAGCGGTCATTCTGAGTCCAAACCACTCACCACGCTCCTCCTCCGGACAGCCACCGGGAGCCCTAGTGCAGCTGCTCCAAGTCCAAACGACGTGCCAAGCCCATGCTTCTCCTCCTCCTCTGGGCAGCCCCCTGTGTTCAGGAGTGGTCGCTTTCAGTCCAAACAGCTCACCGCACACCCCCTCCTTTGGGCAGCCTCCCAGAGCTCCAGTGGGTTGCTCTGAGTCCAAGCGCTGTGCTGAGTGGCCTCCTCTCTGATGCTCCCAGTTGTCCGCGTTCACTGCTCCAGCGGGGGGAGGGGTGTCTTCATCTGACAAATCTACTTTACAAAGTTCCCTGCATTCGGGGCTACCGCCCCATCCAGGATGCCTCCCCAACGGGAGAGACTCACCCGGCAGCTTTGAGTTGGTCCCAAGTCTCTCTATATCTCCTCTTCTTGAGTCCTGAGTCCTGGAACAACATGAAACACAGCCACCCTCTAGTCCGCCATCTTGAATCTCCTAATATAGTTTTTAATTGAACAAGTTCTTCATGTTATAGACCTGCTTTATTCAGTGAAAATATTTCATACATTTCTTTCCATGTTAATAATTTAAATGTATATTATCATTGTAATCATGCCTAAGATTCCACTAAGTTATTTATACACTAACTTAATTATGGCTTTTAGGATAATTTCATTTTTCACTATTACACTGTCATGAACAGTATAGTAAAAGTCCATGAAGACAGATGCTAGCTGACATATACAATTAACTCCCTAACATAAATATATGTTTGAAGGATAGGTGTACAAATATTTATGGTATACTATGTTAAGTTACTCTTCAAAAACTGAAGAATGATTTACATTCCCAAAATCAACTTTCACAATACCTATTTTCTTCCATTTAAACAAAAAAGGATTTATTCATATTGATAATTTTTAAAACTTCAGTAATTCAAAGAAAATATTGTTTAAAATTATTGGTTACTAGTAAAGTTAATATATTTTCACATTATTACTTTTAATGTGGTATTTGTTATTTTTATTATGTTTAGATATATCTTTTATGCCCAAAGATGACTACAAATATGTTTGAAAGCAAATAAATGTATATGTAAATTGTTCCAATGGATTTATTCATTTTCTGATATTATAATTTAATAAATCAGTGAAAATTCCTTTTAAATGAAAATTAGCTTAAACTATCTGAAAACACTATTATTTTTAAAGTTCTTCATGTAGTTGAGCTTAAAGATAGTCAGAACCAGAAAGTAGTGAAGACAAGATAGAAAAGGAAAATGAGTAGTAGAAGATGAATAGCTAAAAACTAGATTCATTTTTATTATTAGCTGTTTTTTTATTTTTAGTTCTGTGACTAAGTATGACACAGCGTGTCTCTCCCATATTTGTGGTGATTCTGTGTAGCCAACCTCTTGTGCTGCCTGCCATATAAAAGTTTAGCAATATAATTATGTACAGTACAAAATACTTGATAGTGATAATAAACAATTATGTTTTGGGTCTCTTTAATATATCACATTTTTATTTCTGTTTAGGATGTATTCTCAAATGAATAAAAAAATGACACATTTTTTTAAAACTAGAAAATATCCTCAGGTAGGTTCTTCACAAGCATTCCAGAAGGAATTGTGATTGAAAGCTCCATGTGTTATTGCTCCTTAAGTCTTTGCAGTAGGACACTATGTGAAGATGGTAAGCAAAAATCCAGATGATCCTGATGCTGTGAAGGTCTAGGCTACCATGTGCTTTGTGTCCTAGTTTTGAACAACTAGTTGGGGGAAAAAAAAAATCTTAAAAACGAATCATCTAAAATATGCTATATCTTTAGTAAGCTATAGCGTTTAGGTTTGTGAAAGTACAGTGTGTGATGTACTCACAATGACAAAAAAATCACCTAATAAAACAGCCACGGTGGCAAACACCTGTAATTCAAGTGGCTCTGGAGGCTGAAGCAGGAGGATCACGAATTCAAAGTCAGCCTCAGCAAAGGCAAGGTGCTAAGCAACTCAGTGAGACCCTGTCTCTAAATAAAATACAAAATAGGGCTGGGGATGTGGCTCAGTATTTGAGAGTCCCTGAGTTCAATCCCCTGACCCATCCCCTGCCTAACAACTTTAAAAAATCACCTAATAACGTATTTCTAAAATAAGTCAGATAAGTAATAGGGAATTAAACATAGAAGGGCTTTGAACCTACAGTCTGTTGCTGGTTAACTGCATAGTTATTTGGGTCTCATTTTTCTCATTTAGAAATGAGGAGTACCTGAATTATAGTATATGTCCATTGATATTTGTTGAGTATGTAAAATTTTGCATAGTCTCCAATCTCCTACTAGGTGTAAGAATCCACCCATTGTGCCACAGTCACGAGGTCATGTGGTCTCAGAATATGGCATTGCTGGGTGTGTTATTGTTCAGACTCTTGTGAAACATGAAACAAAATGAAGGGGACTTCATCATAACGGTCACTTCTCTGTATATCATACTCCGCACCTGCATTGTCTGTGTGTGTTAAATTATCCTTTGTAGGTGTCATAAAACAAAATCACAGGATAATCAAATAAAAGTTTTCAGATACTGTGTTCCCTTATTTAAATCTTGTTCACTGAAGATCTGATAGATGACCTTTTTGTTTTTCTTCAAAAATTCTGCAGCAATGTCTTTTCTGTCCAGCTGCTATAGTATGTCAGTAGAAATATTTCTAGTGTAAAAATGCATGTAGGTGAAAATACAATAAAGAGAGTTACACTGTCAATAAGTGAAGAAGGTCAATATAAAAATGAGGTCACACAAAGTTTTACAATCCTATTTTATAAGGAATTAACGAAAAAGTCTAGAAGCTCTATTAAAAAAATGGACTAAAGGACAGATACTTCACAGAAAAAGAAATGCAAGTGGCACTTACCATAAGAAAAGATGCTTGACCCTGCTCATAACTAGAGAACTAAAGAGCAAAATTACACTGAAATACCATTCCTCTTTAAAGTGGCAAAAGTCTCAAGGATTAACAACATGTTCTTTGGTTAGATTTGTGGTGAGCAAATGATTTTATACAACAAGGGAATATAAAATGTTGCATTTCTAATGAAGAAAGAGCAATAACAAGCAGACTTCCATTCACATTTCCCCTTAGACTCAGCAATCCCTATACAGGAAGTTATACTGAAGGTACTCTGAGAAAGACACAAAAAGACATGCACGCGATTATTCATTGTGGCACCATAGGTAACATCAAAAACCTGAGTGCTGCACAAGCTGGTTGAGGAAGAGGGAAAAGAGAAGGTAAAAAAAAAAAAAAAAAAAAAAAAAAACTAGCAAAGAAAACTGGACAGTATATTGAAAAAAACAGAGTATGGTAAAGGTGAAAACCGCAGACAACCTTCTCTATGTACTCTTATGCAGTCATAAAAATACATTTAATAAAGGAGGAAGAAAGGAAAGAAAAAAGAAAGAAAATAATACAGTATTTAGTCCTCTTTGTTAAAATAAAAACTATTTCATAACTCTTTTGGCTACAGGTATAGAAATGCAATTTAAACATCTTAATGATGAAATATGTCAACATTTTGCAATAAAATTTTCAAGTATAAACTACTGTATACATCATATATACTTAGGAGAAAATAGAAATTATATATTGTTTAACCTATGAGTCCGTCTAAGAATGAAGAAACCTTTAACCAAAACAACCCAAGGAAATATTTTTTATGTTTTACAGGGTATCAGGCATAGTCTAAACCCATTAATGATTGATTAAACTAGAAACATACAGCCCAAAAGGTAGCCACTAGACACATGGTTATTGAGATGCTGTGATATGGTCATTGTGACTGAGAAACAGTATTTTTAATTTCATTTAAGTTTAAGATGAATGGATACTGAACAATTCTGTTCATGTTTGGAAAGAGTTGAGTAATTAAATCTATGTATTCAATTACAGCATTTTGAAATCTAAATATAGAGCAAACACACCTAGTGAAAATGCATTCAGTATTCTGTTTAAACACTCAACCAGAGACCCTGCACCTAACAGAAGAAAAAGTAGGCCCAAATATTCACCATGTCAGCCTAGGATCAGACTTCCTGAACCAGACTCCCAAAACACAAGAAGTAAAATCAATAATTAATAAGTGGAATGGATTCAAATCAAAAAACTTCTCAGCAAAGGAAACAATCAATAATGTGAAGAGAGAGTCCCTAGAATGGGAGAAAATCTTTACCACATGTACCTCAGAGCATTAATCTCCAGGATATACAAAGAACTCAAAAAACTTAATATCAAAAAAATAACCCAAATAACCCAATCAATAAATGGGCAAAGGAACTGAACAGACACTACACAGAAGGAAAAATACAATGGATCAACAAATGTAAGAAAAAAAAAATATTCAACATCTCTAGCAATTAGAGAAATGGGAATCAAGACCACTCTAAGATTCCATCTCACTCCAGTCAGAATGGCAATTATCAAGAATACAAGCAACAATAAATGTTGGTAAGGATGTGGGGGGAAAGGTACACTCATACATTGCTAGTGGCACTGCAAATTGGTGCAACCATTATGGAAAGCAGTATGGAGATTCCTCAGAAAACTTGGAATGGAAACACCATTTGACCCAGTTATCCATCTCAGTTTATACCCAAAGCACTTAAAATCAGTATACTACAGTGATGCAGACACATCAATGTTTATAGCAGCTCAATTCACAATAGCTAAACTATGGAACCAACCTAGATGCCCTTTAACAGATGAATGATAAAAAAATAGTATATATATGTATGTGTATATATATATATATATATATATATATATATATATATTCACACAATGGAATATTAGTCAGCCTTAAAAAGGAATGAAATTATGGCACTTGCAGGTAAATGATTAGAGTGGGAGTATATCATGCTAAGCGAAATAAGTCAATATCAAAAAATCAAAAGATGAATGTTTTCTCTGATATGCAAATGCTAATCTACAATGGTTGGGGGTACTAGGGAAGAATAGAGTTAGTTTAGATTAGGTAGAGGGGATTAAAAGGAGGTGAGGGGCATGGGAATAGGAAGGATAAGAGTGAAAGAGAAATTATTATCCTATGCAGATATATAACTAAATGACCAGTGGGATTCTACACTATGTAGTAACAGAAGAAGGAGAAATTATACTCCATTATATATGATGTATTGAAGTACATTCTACTGTCACGTATAACTAATTAAAACAAATACTTTTTTTTAAAAAAAGATATGTCTTAAGCATAAAATATGCATTCAAGTTCAAGGACTGTATTAGTCAGGGTTCTCTAGAGGAACAGAATCAATAGGAAGTATGATTATAAAAGGAGATTTATTAGATTGGCTTACAGGACCAGAAGCTGGATAGCTCACAATAGTCATCTGCAGCTGGAGAATTGGAGGAACCAGCAGTTGTGCAGTCCGAGAAGTGGAAGCCTCAGAACAAGAAAGATCAACAGTCCAAGAACAAGGCTTCTAGAAACTACCTGGAGAATCACTAGCAGAGTTCGCTTTGGAAGAGTGAAGAAGCAAGAGTTAGATATCCTCAGATGATGGAAGCAGCAATCAAGAACCCTTACAAGAAGAGCCAAGCTTGCATCTGCATCTGCTTCCTTGTTCTTCCAACTTTTATTTCATCCTTTTGGGCAGTGCTGCCCACGCTTAGGGAGGGTCTCCAGTTCACTATCTCACATTCCAATCATTCCTAGATAGGACCTCATTGACACACCCAAAAGTCTCTTAATCATTAGCATCTCTTATTCCAATCAAGGTGACAATACAAATTGACCATTACAAGGACTTAGAACACAAGATACAAAATGCCTAATGAACAATTATCTTTTGATATATAAAATATATTATGAACGATATTATTTTAAAATAAAATACAGTATAAAAATTAAATGATTTTCCTAACTTTCAAATTGTCTATGAGAAATCTTAAAATTGATAACAACTCACATCATATTTCTGTTGGCCAGAGCTAGTTTTGATCAAGAAGGCCACCTGCACAGGCTGGGACAGAGCTCCAGTTTCTCTAATATGCATGTTAAGAGAATCTGCATCAAGGTAGTACTAGGAAGAAAAGAAAAAAAATGAGTCAATTTTTGTCATTAGTCAATCAAGAAATACTGACTTCTAAACAAATACACATTTTATGGAGATCTGTACTTTCTAGTCCAAAATGTTAAGACTGTGAGCTTTCTCATTTAAATATTGGTATCATTTATTATCTTCTGTTTCTTTTTAGAAAAAAAGACAATAAGCTAAATCATAAGACATGAACAATGTATCTATAGAAGGGTAAAAGGAACATAAGTTATGTAACATTATTTACCAGAGATCAAGAAAACCTAACACAATGATTAGTTAATCTGTACCCTAGACCATTTCTTATGAATGAAAGTCTCATTTTTATTAGAGTATATAGAATATTTTCCAAATAAAAATGATTAATCATCTCAATAAGCATATTCTTAGTTACTTTTATAATATATTCAGACAATATGTGATCCTGTGATTAGTGTGCTTACAGAGAAAACATAAACCATCATTTTGATCAAAATTTTTCAAAATATCATAAGAGAGAAAATTAACCAACAGGGAGGTGATAACTAAAATACGAAATACAGAAAACTATGGAAATATGCAGAAGATATTAAATATATTCCTACAGGATAAAAGATTAATGAAATACAGAGGTATAGAAAAAGATTATAATCCAAAGTCATTGAGGAAACCATACATGTGGAGGATGCACACCACATGATAAAACAGCTTTAATATGGTTGGTAAGATCCTATGCCCAAGAAACACCTCTCATGTACTATGAATTGAAGGATTACTTTGCACTAGGCACAGTGAATGTCAAAACACTGGATGCAGCATTTCATTTCAACCATATAGCAATCTTAAAATTCTGCTATTTATGTCAGCTTCACAAACAAGGAATACCAGGGTCAGATAATGTGGTGACATTCCTAAAGTGGTACAGTTAGAGGCAGAAGCTAGAGTTTGAACTAGTTCAGTATGATTCCAGGAATTGTGCTTTCACCTATTTTGCACACAAAAAGAATACCCTAAAACGGACTTCCTTAACTATGTATCTCACTATGGGGTAATGGTCTACATCCATGCTTGGTGGGTCATCACAGAGAAGGAACAGACTAATTTTAATTTTAGTTAAATGTGAATTAGCACTACATTTGTTATTTACCATGTAATTTAGTGATTGTACCACCTTTTCATCAGTGCCAATTTTCTGAAAACAATGGGTAGGAGCATATGAACATTTTAAATGACCTTTTTGAAAAGCTCAGAGAGGCCTAGAGTAAAAATTCAATATTTTACCTATAACCCTATTTAATTACACCTGTTTCTTCTAATTACTTCAATATAACAGAGTTGCATAAAATATAGTACAATGACACCAGAAATATGTATTATATAATTATTTTCATCATTATGATCATGTACACTAAAGGATTTTTATTGTAGGAAGTAATTAAGACCATTATCCACAGAAATGTAACTGAAGAGAATTTAGGCAAAAAAAGAAAATAGACTGAGCTATTATTACATTGACAGTGAAAGCTGAATTAATTCTTTTTGTGTTGTTAACAAAGCTCTCCAGAAGGCAGTGTTTTTTTTTTTTTTTTTTTGTTTACCAATTTACTGCCTGTTGGAGAAACATCTGTCTAAACCCATAGCAGGACAAAGAAAGAGCAACAGCATCTTTCAATTGTGCAATGTGCAGGTGAACAATTCCACAGAACAGCCTTGTCCAGCCTGAGAATCTGGTGCTGAGATTTAAAGGCAGAAGCATGGAAATCAGGCAGTAGTTTGTGGTTTAACCCTAAAAGGGGCTTTGTGCTACTCAACTCCAAGATAAGAGAAGCATGTGTGTGTGTGTGTGTGTGTGTGTGTGTGTGTGTGTGTGTGTGTGTGTGAATGTCTTTAAAGAAATAATTTAGGTAAAATATTTCCAAATTAAGAGCTTTCTCTTCTGGCTGGAATTATTTCATTACCTTTTATATGTGAACATGCATATTGCTCACTATGAATGCCTGGTTGACAAATATCATTATAGTGAGAAAGGACCTAAGATTGAAGACCTTTAACTAGGTCTTGGTGCACACTGTTTGTTTTTATTGACTCTTTTCAGTTATACATGACAGTGGAGTTCTTTTTGACATAATTATAAAAGCATGAACTATAATTTGCTCTAATTCAGTTCCTAATACTTCCCCGTTCCTCCTGTTCTCCCTCCTGCTTCCCCTGTTCCCTTTCCTCTACTCTACTGATCTTTCTGCTATTTACTAAATAATTGTTTCTTAGTGCCTTACAGATGTATATAATGGCGGGATTGACTATGGTCTATTCATACATGTACATAGGAATCTTAGGTCAGATTCATTACACTGTCTTTCTTAACCCATTCCTCTTCCCTTCTCTTCCCTTCACTCACCTTCATGTACTCCACTGATCTTTCTTCGATTTTGATAGAATCCCCCTTTCTCAATACATTCTCTCTCCCTTCCACCCTTATTTTGGACTAGTTTCTGCATATCAGAGAAAACATTCTACCTTTGACTTTCTGAGTCTGGTTTACTTCACTTGGTATAATGTTCTCTAGTTCCATCTTTTAACCAGCAAACACCATAATTATATTCTTCTTTATGACCTAATAAAACTCCATTGTGTAACTATACCACATTTTGTTTATTCATCTTTGAAGGGAACCTAGGCCGGTTCCATAGCTTGATAATTGTGGATAATTGTGGTGCACACTGGTGCACACTATTTCTTTTTTTCTTTTTTTTTTTTTTTTACTAACGATGTTTATCAATTTGTGTCATGCTCACGTTTTCTTTATTTGCTCTTCACAACAAAATGATTGGTTTATCACAATTCACACATCAACTAATATATTAATCCATACCAAAGAAAGTTGTTTAAATGAAAAAAACATGATCTAAAATGGGCAGAAGTCACATCAACAACTGGAAGTCTAAATCTCTTGATAATTAGCATAAAATAATTGCATTGGTCACACAGACCACAGCCTAATAAAGGGAACCAACACCTGTCTCGTGGTAGGCCCCCCAATCACAAAAGATTGTGATTATCACAAGAGATTGAGAATTGTTTTACATAAATGAGCTCTGTTAATCAGGATTTACTTATTAAGCATACAATTTAATAGCACATTAAAATGTATTTATTCTATTATTTAACAAGACATTACTAAAATTTAAGAGCAATAATAGCACCAAACAAAGAAAAGGGAGAATCCAGAAAATAAAGTTTCTTATAAAATAAATGTACTCCTTCTACATTGTTCATACAGTCTTTAAAACCACATGGAAATTTCTGGCTTGTTTCATGATTTCAAACCAAAATGAAAATATTCATCTTAGCTAGAGGGAAAAATATTTCTGATTTCCTATGATGAAGAAAATTATGATTTTATTAATTCTACATCTATATATCTCCAAACTTTCTAAAATTCATTATTGTTTCAAATTTGTTAAAAGCCTATCTTGATATCAGTGAAAGATTATGAAATGAAAATCAAATATTCTAATTTTTATGGGAGAGCTTGATAAATCAATATTAACAGAATTAGTATTCCCAAATAAATATCCAATGGCATGTGGTAAGCACAGTAATAATAATGAAAGATACTGCTTAATTCCTGTGTTAAATTTGTAGATCAAAATTCACTCTATAATTAATAATCTCCTTTTATTCAATTGCACTAATCAAGTTACTTTTAGTATGGCATAAATTTAATCATTTCACTAGAACCCCTAAATCTTTTGCAAATTGTCTGGGAATGTAAAATAGGGCGAAAAATTGTCTTTTTAAATATATCAGTTCTATTTGAATGAGGAAAAATACTACTTTTTACTTGGATGCTATGATATACTTACTTTTCAATGTCTTTCTTTGATTTATTTAAATAGCAGTAATGGGATTTGTCACTGGACATATCTTCAAAATTGAAAATGTGCTAAAATTATAGTAATGCATTATGCTGGTAGTATTTAGATTAGTGGAAAAACTTACTTTATAATTACAGCTAATTCATAAACAGTTTCAATCAAATTATCCCTAATCAATTAAAAATTCAGCATTCCATAAATGAATGAATAACTAAATGAATGATATAAATCTGTAAAAATATTTATGTAACAGTATTTTTATCATCATGTTTCAGTGATCTGAGTTTTAATATTGGAAGATGTCAGCATATAGTTGACATTTAAACAAGAGAAATGAAATTGATAGAGGAGAGAAGATCCAATAAGAAGCTGGGAACACTCCACCTTTCAGAGGTGAAGAGGAGAGGGACTCAAGGGGACTGAACAGTACTAGAAAATTAGGCAGCAGAAGAAAATACTTGTCCCCACCCCACCCCTCCCAGTGATGGGATGGTTGATACTTTGGTAGAGTAACTTGGAGATGAGCAAGCGACCACAGTACATTTAGCAACACAGAATTTGGAATTAGTAGCCCAAAGCACCATTAGAGAGAAGAAGAAATAAATTCGAGTATAATCAGACCCACAATGAAAATGAAAAAAGAATAAATCTGTTAATATTTATTTTAAACCTTACAATGTCTAACCATCCTTTTGATTTTTCACTGAAAAACAGTGTTGAAAATAATAGGATTTAGTGAGGGCAGGAAAGATAGTAGACTGAGACAGACAGTATTACCCTAAGTACATGTATGACTACATGAATAGTGTGAAACTACATTGTGTACAATCACAGAAATGAAAAGTTGTACCCCATTTGTGTACAATGAATCAAAATGCAGTCTGCAAAAATAAAAATTAGAAAAAAGAAAATAATAGGATTTAATCACATGGCAGTGAAATGTCTTATTTATGAAAGATAAACTTACAAAACATTCTAGCACTACCACTAGCTCTGGGTTGCTACATATCTGTAGCGAACAAGGGTAGAAAAATGTCACAACTATATAACTAGTTAGTTAAAACTGTGAAAAACTCAGTTCACTTACACTTCCTCATTAAGCTTCCTCCAAGTTCATGTGATAGGTAAAAAGGAGAACTGGTCTGATGTAATGCAGTCTTTAAAGACTATTTCTAAGGAATTTCAAATTTTTGTTGTTTCTAATTACTCTTTGCTGCATCTATATGTTAAGACAGTTTCTTTCCCATGTACTTAGGTATGCTAATATTTTCTAGGTAAGAGAATTTTTGATAGTGTATCTCCAAAGAAGGAAACAGGAGAAAACATGAAAAGAGCAAAGAAATAACCAAAAATCTTTTGTTGTTGCTGTCATTATCCAGTTGCAATTCAGCTATAACTAAAACAGGCTTGAGATGCATTGAACTAGTAGATTTTATTTTTCTCCCATGGCTTGTGCAAGTAGTTTGAGGTAAGAAGTCTTTTATTTGCAATACTATTAACAACAACAACAACAATAAAAACCAGTAGCTAAGCAGTTTGTGTATATCATACCATAAAACACTTAACTAATAAAGAATCTGGCTGTTTTAATGCTTGATGTTGACATTGTTAAATTCCATCCTCTTCTTCCCCTTCTACCCCATATTCAGGAAAGTCAATTTGAAAAAGCCGGGTGCTCCTTCTAGTGGGACTGGTAGGGCAGGCCATGTTGGAACCCCTCTCTTCAGCCCCATCCCACAGAACAAAACTCAAATCCAACATCCTTCCCCTGCTCTCTCAAGCCACTTTTGTATTTGAGAGGTGCTCTATTTTCCACAGAAAACATCATCATCTTAGTGATCATTTTTCCACACCTATTTGGTGAGTATGTGCCATCATCTGTCTCCATATCCAAGCCAAAGTTTGGGTGGAGTCTATCCTAAATCAGCAGCAAGTAAAATAATTTGGGAAAATGACATATTTTCAGTTTACAGAGAAGTGAAATTATACATGTGCAGTTCAATTACTTCCCCTTTTAAAGCTGAGACTTTAGAGACTAAGTTGGACTACTATTACAGGTCTGTCCATTAATTATGTATATATAATATTCAAATTTAAATCAACATGAACTTAACTAATGTTGAATTAAACAAATTTAAATTAATGAGGAGTCACCATCTTTAAAAAAAATAGTCTTAAGAATTACCCCATAACAAACAAAAAAACAGAAAAGAACCTCTATAAACCATAATTCAAAATTTACTTGAACAGCGTCATAAATAAACTAAAAATTAATAATAAAGATCTATCCTCTTTTTTCCCTAGAAATCTCAAATATTAGAAATTTTACCAAATTTGCGATATATAATTCCACCTTTACAAAGTAAAGAATAAAATAAAACTTTCAAACTGATATAATAAATAGTTATGGTATAATTTTCTGGGAATAAAAGAAGGGGAAAATAATACATTCAGGACCAAAATATAATATCTACTGGGCATGATACAAAGCTAAACTTCCCAATTAATAGAAATTAAAAAAAAGATATGAAAGAATGTCACAGAGCCATCAGGTAAAAGAAATACCAATACATACATTAAAAATGTAATAGGAAGAACAAAGTAAAATGTGCAGAATTGAAAGTACAGCATAAGAAAACAAAAACATACAAAATGAACCTAAAAAATGCATTCACCAGGGAAAGGAAGCAGAGATCTACTGCAGCCCTAGGGAGAAGGTTCTGCTGAGTCTTTTAAAAAGGGGGAAAATAAAAGACCACAGAGAGACAGGAATGGAATCAATATTTTTAATGTGATCAAAGTAGTAAAGACTAAACTGTATGATGCCTTGGGCCAGGGTGATACCATGTAAGCAATGAAAAGTAATGAAATAATGAACATGTTACCAAGGTAGAAAGAAGGTTTCAGTGAGGGTAAGACGAAAGGAGAAATCTAAAGAAACTTGGTGAAGCAAGAATGGAGATATAATTTCTTGCGGTGCTGGGGATTGAACCCAGGGCCTTGTGCTTGCAAGGCAAGCACTCTACCAACTGAGCTATCTCCCCAGCCCAAAAGTAATGTATTTCAATTGTGAACCTCATTGTTTAGTGTTCCTTCTCTGATGAATACTCACTAGTGGGTTCTAACCTGCAGTGAAATAATTTCATTCTTGCTTTCCATTCACATAATCCAAGATCAAGGTGCAAATACATTAGTTTTTCCTGAAATCTCTTTCCTTGGTTTACAGATTTCTTCCATCTTAATTTTATCACATGATCTATCTCTGTGTCTACAGACCTCCTAGTGATTCTTACTCCTTATTTTTATTTTGTAGTTGGTTGTTGTTAGGTTTTGTTTTGTTTTGTACTGTTGGTTGAACCCTGAGGCACTTTACCATCTTCAGCCCTTTTTATTTTTTATTGTAAGACAGGGCTTCACCAAGTCGCTGAGGTTGGCATGGAACTTGTGATCCTGATGCTTCAGCCTCCTGAGTCACTGGGATTACAGGCCTGCACCACCACACTTGGCTCTTCCTCTTCATTTAAGGAACCTAGTCATATTGAATTTAGACCTACTCCAACAGTCTCATTTTTGTTACTCACCTTTTAAAAATACTTACCTCTTAATAAGGTTACATTTTGATGTATCATGAGTCAGTACATCCTCATAGATATTTGAGGGGGCAACACCAATTCAGGCCATAACAACCTAATCCATAAATTCATATATTTCCTAACCATGGGTCCCATATGCAGTGAAAGACTGAGTGTGAAACGACTCTGCCCATCAGGACTTCACATCATCATTCTTTTTAAAGCCACAATAAAACAACACAGCCAACAACCATTCTCAGCTTGCACTTACATTGAGCTGACTCTACCTTGAAACAAACTTGCACTTTTCCTCTTTTATCAGAAGATCATACGGTATTCTAACAGTCATGGATGTGAGTTCATGCAGAGACTCTGATAAAGTACTTGTGAATGGTAGGGAAACGGAGTCATCTGCACCTATGGCTTACATTTACCTTCTGACTCTGATTGTCCAAATCCCAATATACAATCCATGGTATAATAAATTGCTGTTGGGGCCACCCAAACCTATAATTTGGTGGGTCTGAGACCACCTATTTCAAGATTGCCAGGTATGTTCACATAGTCATCTATTGCTCTAAGGCCACAGAAACATTCCTAATGACTTCAACATTATGTATTTGTCACATTGCTCTTATCCAATGTGATTTTCTATCTTTTTACACATTGTTATACTTGAGACAGTTCCTATCGACATGCTCAGCAATTGAAACAGATCTTCTGTGGAGTCCATTCACCTTTTATACACGCACACAAGCAACAACAACAACAACAAAAAAACACAATTTGATTGTTTTGCTTCTAACCAGAAATAACTCATAAATAATTTGTATTACTTTAAGAATAAATAACATGTTTTTCTAAGGTTATTCTCTGACTAATTTCTCCACATCCATCATGACTTTGTTTTTTGATTGATTTATCACTTGTATTATAAGAAATAGCAAGGTCCTCTGAAATTACTAAGTTACAAATAAACTACATAATTCTTGGCACAAATGGAAGGCTAAATCAACTGCAACTTGATTCATTAGACTATGAAGCTAAGAATCCTCGTATGAGAAAATAAATAGAACAGCTGTTTGGTGTTGACTTACAGCCTTGTTGTAAATAGCTGAATAGATGTTGTCCTCTTGGGGATTAGTATTTAATCTTTAACTGGAAATTTCAATGCATTTATCCCTTGGGACAAGTTCACAGCTGTAAAATTGTGAGTACAGCTCATGGTAGAGTACCGCCCATGGATAAATAGTTCTGATAAGGAGTATTTATCCTACCTGAGACTTTTATCATTTAAATGTGTTTACCTGATTACCCTGCATCAGTGCCTGCCTCAGGCAGGGCAATGAAAGTTCAGATCAGCTGCATTATGGAGTAGGGCTAGATAAAATCTGCCAACAAGAAGAAGATCTTATTGAATTAAATTGCCAAGGATAAATCTTTAAAATACAGCAAGATGCATTTCATAAATTATCTTTAATTCTTTCAAAAAGGAGTAATTTCTCCAGGAGGATGAGCAGCACTCAGCCTACTAGTAATAAAGGCTCCCTGGATGCAAATAGAAAATCCAAGGTGTTTGCATACTGTCCACTAAATTTCCTGCTAACTTTTAAAGTTTCTATCCTTCTGGGAACAACAACAAAAACAACTAATTGATTAACTAAATTGTAATATGAAAAAATAAAATAAGACCAAAAGACCAAAAAAGAAAGAAAAAGGGAAATCAAATATGGAGATAGATGTTCCCAGTTAGAGGGATTATTATTTCAAAAACATGTATTTAAAATCAGGATCAAGTTTCTATTGTTTCAGAGAATATATTTTCATGACTTTAAATACATAATGCTACTTATTCTCACCATGCACTATATTTTTGAAAAGCAATATCCATGAAGGAACATGATTTCCACCACCCATCTTTTTCCATCTAAGTCTAGAGTTCTCATCAAATTAGGCTAGCAAATATAAAAAGGTCCAAGTATAGGACTATGGATTTGTAGAAGGAAGGCCAACTGTGCTGCAAAAGAGATGTAGAAAGTTGTGAGTAGGAGCCGACAGTGATGTTTTCACACACACACACACACACACACACACACACACACACAATTTGAAAAGCAAATATTACTTTAAGGAATTTGTTCTTGGGTCTAGCTTTCATCATGTTCTGAATCACTCAGGAACCATGTAGTATTTCCTACGTGAAAATCAACTAATTAATGTATATACTAAAGGAAGCCTGGTGCAGTAGCGCACACTTATAATGCTAGTGCTCTGAAGGCTGAGGCAGAAGGATCACAAGTTCAAAGACAGCCTCATCAAAGGCAAGGTGCTAAGCTAAGCAGCTCAGTGAGAGAGAGTCTAAATAAAATACAAAATAGGATTAGGGATGTGCCTCAGTGGTTGAGTGTTGCTGAGTTCAATCCCAATACTAAAAAAAAAACACAAACTATATGTGTGTGTGTATATATATATATAAAATAAAGGGGAGAATATTGCTACCAAAGTAATCTTAAAAAGAATTATAAAAATTTCAGATTTACTTTCTTTTATAGAATCAGAATTAATATTATATTTCTAGGGTTTTAATATGTATTATTTAATTTTATTCTTTGGGACTGGGGTATAACTCATGTGGTGCTTGTCTAGCATGCATGAGGCCCTGGATCTAGTACCTACCATGGACAAAAAAAATTCCATTTTTCCTTTTTATTTATAATTGCATACCCTTCAATCATACGTCTAACATTTTTCCAATAATTTTTTATCGTTAGCAGGCTACATATCTTACAGGATCCTCTTAATTATACTAAGTGAACCTATGCGTGCAGCTACATTTGTTACTGTAATTGTTTGACAATATTTGATGAAATAATAAGGAAAATTCATATGAATTTTAATAGTTATAGGAATTTTGATTTTGTACACAAAAGACCATATTTATGAAAATTAACTGTGAGGTGACAAACAGTACCAGAAATGACAGTTAAATTATTTTCTGATGAGTTGGAACAAAGGTGTCTGAATCAAGTAGTTGCCTTGAAGTCCTTCATGTTAAATGTCACATCTTCCAAAACCTGGCAGCATGAAACCTATGTAACAGCAGAAATTTCAAGTTACGTTCTCAGAGAAGAATGCAAAATTAGAAGAAGAAATTAACAAAATGTCAACATAAATACAGATGATCAGTAAGATTCTCTCTAATTTATAAAGTACATTAAATTATTCACATATTTCAAAGCATTTGTTTCATGAAATAACAAATGAAAACTTACTATAGCACAAAATATTTGTACTTTCAAGAATTTCATTACATGCATTTAGACTAAAAATGACAAGGTTAGTTGATTCAGAAATTATTAAGTTATTATCAATAAGCAAGGGCATGTTTAAACATCATTAAGAGTAAAGGCCAGAGAACAAAAACTCTGTGCCTATCAAGAACACAACATGAGCTAAGCTCACCCTCCTGAACTGAAAAATGAAATTAAATGGTGGCAGATGTGCCCAAGGAATATTGTGGGAATTTGACCCCTTCATTTATCCTGTGATAGATGAATGTGTGGAGATGAAAACTACCGTGCAATGGAACTATATTAGAATGGTGGCAATGAAAATAAATAGTATCATCATGTTAATAGCCTTGGAAGGAGTATAAATAGTGAATGTTCAGTAGAGAAGTCCATGTCGCCTCACCAGAAGGTCTGTTGTACTACAATGTAAAAAGTGGGTCATTTAAATATTATATCAGTTTCTTCAATAATTTTAATACTAAAGAAAAGAGTAAAGATGAGAATGTATTTTTGCAAACAACAATGAGTTCTTTGCAAACAATAAGATATACAAAACTATGAATGAAAGAGAATCTCAAAAAATGAAAGTATGTCTGTCTGTTTTGGTACAGAAAATTGAACCCAGGGGCAATTTACCACTGAGTTATATCCCCAGTTCTTTTAATTTTTTTTAAATTTTGAGATAGGGTCTTCCTGAGGCTGACCTTGAACTTGCAATCTTCCTGCCTCAGCCTTTGGCGTTTCTGGGAATACAGACACACATGCATGGTGCAAGAACACATTATGTTTCAATCAACCGATAAAACAAATATAAGTATACAAAATAAGAAACAGAGGGAAGGCAATATACTTCTACAGATGGGGAAAAAATACACCATGGATAATTATATTTTTAGAGAAGAAAGCACAACCTGGGAAACAAAAGTAGTATTGAATATTATTATTTGAAAAAAAGCAGCCACTCTGGAGCAGTATGGAGAATCCTAAGAAAACTTGGAATGGACTCACCTTTTGACCCAGTCATCCCACTCCTCGGTTTATACACAAAGGACCTAAAATCAGCAAACTACAGTAACACAGCCACATCAATGTTTATAGCAGCTCAGTTCATAATAGCTAGATTGTGGAACCAACCTAGATGCCCTTCAACAGATGAATAGATAAAGAAACTCTGGTATATATACACAATGGAATACTATTCAGCCATAAAGAAAAATAATATCATGGCATTTGCAAATAAATGGATGGAATTGGAGAATATCACGCTAAGTGAAATAAGCCAAGCCCAAAATACAAAGGCTGAATGCTTTCCCTGATAAGTGGAGGATGATATGTAATAGGGGTGGGGGTGGGGAGGGGCAGAAGAAGGGAAGAACTTTAGAATATGTAGAAGAAAATGAGAGGGAGGGGGTATGAAAAATAATGGAATCAGACAGATATCATTACCCTATGTACATATAGGATTACACGAATGGTATGAATCTACATTGTGTACAACCATAGAAATGAAATTATGTACCCCATTTGTGTACAATGAATCAAAATGCAATCTGTAAAAAATTAAAAGCTAAATAAAAATAATAAAAAAAGTCATAAAAAAATAGCTGGGTGAGGTGGTCTACGATTATAATTCCAGCAAATTGGAAGGCTGAAGGATCATAAGTTTCAAGCCAACCTCTGCAATTGAATGAAGCCATGAGTGATTTAAGAAGTGCCATCTCAAAAATTAAAAAGTAGAAAGGACTGGGAGTCTTGTTAAGAAAGTCTGATCCTAAGCCAACATGATGAAGAGTCAGGCCTATTTTGTCTTCTATTTGGTGCAGGGTCTCTGGTCTAATTCCTAAGTCCTTGAACCATTTTTGAGTTGAGTTTTGTGCAGGGTGGGAAATAGAGGTTTAAGTACATTTTATTGCATATGGATTTACAGTTTTGCCAGCACCATTTGTTGAACAGGCTATCTTTTCTCCATTGTATGTTTTTGGCTCCTTTGTCTAGTATGAGGTAACTGTATTTAGGTGGGTTTGTCTCTGTGTCTTCTATTCTTTACCATTGATCTACCTGTCTATTTTGGTGCCAATACCATGCTGTTTTTGTTACTATTGCTCTGTAGTATAGTTAAGGCCTGGTATGTGTTACCTCCTACTTCACTTTTTCTGCTCAGGATGTCTTGTTTATTTGAGGTCTTTTATTCTTCCAGATGAATTTCATGATTGCTTTATCTATATCTATGAGGAATGTCATTGGGGTTTTAATTGGAATTGCATTGAATCTGTATAGCACCTTTGGTACAATGGTCATTTTGACAAGATTAATTTTGCCTATCCAAAAATAAGGGAGATCTTTCCATCTTCTAAGGTTTTCTTCAATTTCTTTCTTTAGTGTTCTGTAGTTTTCATTGTAGAGGTCTTTCACCTCTTTCATTAGACTGATTCCCAACTATTTTATTTAATTGTTGTTAATGGAGTGGTTTTCCTAGTTTCTGTTTCAGAGGATTCGTCATGTATGAATAGAAATTAGATTTATATCTATTGATTTTATATCCTGCTAACTTGCTGAATTTATTTATTAGTTCTAGAAGTTTTCAAGTGGAGTTTTTTGGATCCTCTACTCCCAAAGCACAAGAAAAAAAAGCAAGAATCAATAAATGGGATAGATTCAAACTTGAAAGCTTTTTCTCAGCAAAGGATACAATTAATAATGTGAAAAGAGAGCCCACAGAGTGGGAGAAAATCTTTTCCACAGGCAATTCAGATAGATCATTAATCTCCAAAATTTATAAAGAACTTACAAAACTTTACAACAAAAATACAAAGAATCCAAGCAATAAATGGGCCAAGGAACTGAACAGACACTTTACAGAAGAAGATATACAAGCAATTAATAAATATATGAAAAAGTGTTCAACATCTCTAGTAATTAGAGAAATTACTAGATTCCATTTTATTCCAATTAGAATGACTATTATCAAGAACTAAAACAATAATAGATATTGGCATGGATGTGGGGAAAAGGGCACACGTACATTGCTGGTGAAGTTGCAAATTGGTGCAGCCACTCTGGAAAGTAGTATGGAGGTTCCTCAGAAAACTTGGAATGGATCTACCTTTTGACCCAGTTATCCCACTCTTTGGTTTATACTCAAAGGACTTAAAATTAGCATACTACAGTAACACAGCCACATCAATGTTTATAGCAGCTCAGTTCACAATAGGTAGATGTGGAACCAGCCTAGATGCCCTTCAAGAAGTGAGGGGATAAAGAACCTGTGGTACATATACACAATGGAATATTATTCAGCCATAAAGAAGAATAATATTATGGCATTTGCAAATAAATGGATGGAATTGGAGAATATCATGCTAAGTGAAATGAGGCAATCCCAAAAAACCTAAGGCAGAATGTTTTCCCTGATAATTGGATGCTGATATAATGGGGGTAGGGATGTGGGGGTGACAGAAGAATGGAGGAACTTTAGATTACTGTGGCGGGCGAGACCCGGGGCCCAGGGTTACGTCACATGCATCCAAAGATGGAGACTGGCAGAGAGCCAAAGGGCATGCTGAATGCGCCTTAAGAAAAACAGGAAGCATTTACCATTGGCTGTATGATAATTAGTTCAGCCACCTAGCATGTGGACAGATATATCTTACAGTACACTTGAGCTCATGATCGCTTGACCTTTAATAGGATTGGATGGACATATCTGGTGACAATTGCTTATGCATGAGACTGCTTATATATTGAGGGTGTTATCTGAATAAAGCAGAAGCTGCTTCATGAACCTCTGAAGTGTATGTGTCGTTTGTCCTGCTAGGTGGCGGCAAGCAGCAGATTACATAGCGGGAAATGAGAGGGACGGGGGGGAGGGGTATGAAAAATGAGGAATGAGACAGACTTCATTACCCTATGTATATGAATGATTACATGAATTGTATGAATCTACATGGTGTACAAACCATAGAAAGGAAATGATGTACCCCATATGTGTACAATGAATCAAAAAGGAGTCTGATAAAAAAAAATAACAATAATAAAAAGAAAGGTTTGGGGATGTAATTCAGTAATAAACTGCCCCAGAGTTCAATCCCCAATACCACAAATATCAAAATAATGATAACAACAACAACAAGGACATAGAGATAAAGACGGCGTAGTCCATAGCAGTCATCCAGGTACTTAGAAGACTGAGGCAGGAGGATCTCTTGATCTCAGAAATTCAAGATCAGTCAAGATGACACAGGGAAACCCAGTTTCAGAAAAAGAAAGGAAGGAAAAAAGGAGCAAGGGAAAGAAGGCTGGAAGGAAGAAGGGAAGAAAGAAGAGAAAGGAAAAAGGAAAGAAAAGATAAGACTAAGAGAACAACCTAATAAAGTAAAATAGAAGGAATCCACTCTGATAGTCTATGTCAAATTTAAATTGCTTAATCAATGAATTCTACAAAAATACCTATCAAGCATAAAAATAATTGAATTTCTTCTTTTACTATGGTTCCACATATTAAAATGCAAGATGCCAGTGAGAGTGTAAAATTATATATTGAGAATTACATAGTCATCTATATTATAATGTCATTCATATAAAAAATAGAAATTATCAGATATCTAAATGAACATAAGACATTCATATAAACATTACATATTATGTATTATATACATAATATTTATATATTCTGTCTTACAAAGAAATGAACAAATAAACTGATGATCATAAAGTTAAGAATAATACCTATATTCAATCAAATATGGTTATAAAACATTGTCATTTTTAAAAATATATAAACCTAATACAAAACTTACATCCTTAAGATATCTGTGTCAGCAATTCTAATTAAGTAAACAAACAAATAGAAAATTAAAAAATCTTTAAAAATCTGAATAAAATTTTGAATAAATGATAATGTTAAGTTCTTTTATACCTGTTACTTACCTATTGCTGTGGTATAAAAGTGTTAATGATATATTTGTTTTATTCCTGATCTGGAAGAAAAAGTTTTAGATTTCTCTCTGTATGATACTTGTGATGGAATTATCATATAAAATCTTTATTATGTTGAGTTATCCTCCTTCTACACCTAGTTATAATTAAAGGGTATTGAATTTTTCAAGTGTTTTATTCTGCATTTTGCAGATGACTACATGCTTTTTTGAGATGATTATGTGATGTTAGTGTTCATTTTGTCAAGATGGTATTGTCACATATTCACTTGTGAAGGTTGAGCCATCCTTGAATCCAAGGTAAAAATCTCATTGGTTTATGACCCTTTAAAATAGTTAAACTCACATGGCTGATAAAAGGAATCCAAATAATATTTCTATTTGCAGATGACCTGATCCTGCATGTAGAAAATAAACACACACATGAAAAAATATAAAGGATATAGGAATATAAAATTAATATAAAATTCAGTGCTTTTATCATATGCTAAAAATAAAATATACAAAAAGGAAGCTCAGAAAGAAATATCATTATACATATATATATATTCATAATGAACTAATTAAAAACATAAAATAGAGTAATCTCATGCAGAAAAAATAATACAATAATCAAAAAATAAAATAATTTGCAATAAACTTAGCCAGGAGGTGAAACACTTGTACCCTAAAAACTATAAGACATTGTTGAAATAAATTAAAGGATACACTAATAAGAGGAAAGTCATCTTATGATCATAGATTTGAAGACTAAACATTGTTAAAAATGTACCATCCAAAGTGATCTAAAGATTCAATGCTATCCTTATATAAAATCCAGTGGCATTTTTGTTATTTTTTAAAAATTTTTACAGACTGCATTTTGATTCATTGTACACAAATGGGGTACAACTTTTCTTTTCTATGGTTGTGCATGATGTAGATTCATACCATTCGTGTAACCATACGTGTACATAGGGTAATGAAGTCTGTCTCATTCTGCCATTTTCATACCCCTGCCCCCTCCTCCCTCTCATTTCCCTCTACTGTAATCTAAAGTTCCTCCATTCTTCTGTCCCCCCCCACACCCCCACCACCATTATATATCATCATCTTTGTAACACAGCCACATCAAATTTTATAGCAGCTCAATTCACAATAACTAGATTGTGAAATCAACCTAGATGCCCTTTAACAGATGAATGGATAAAGAAACTGTGGTATATACACACAATGAAATATTATTCAGCCATAAAGAAGAACAATATTATGGCATTTGCAGATAAATGGATGGATGGAGGATATCACACTATGTGAAATAAGCCAATCCCAAAAAACCCAAAGACTGAATGTTTTCCCAATGGCAAATAATCCTCAAATTCAGGATCTTTCTAAAGACTCCAGAATAGCCGAAGCAATTTTGAGAAAGAAGACAAAAACTGGAACAATTTTACTTCAGGATTTCAAAATATATTATAAAGCTACAATTGAATAGTATACCTAAGCCATGGAACAGAAAAGAAAATCAGGAAATAATCCATGTTATCTCTTTAATTGATCTTAAAGAAGGGAGCCAATATACAATAGGGAAAGGACAGTGTCTGCAACCAATGTTGGGGAAACTGAATATCCATATGTAGAAAAAAAAAAAAAAAACAGACCCTTACTTCACACCATACTAAAAAATCAACTCAAAATTGAGTAGAGAATGTAATACTTATAAAGGTCACTCTCCCAGAAGAAACCGTGATAGAAATGCTTTATGACGTCAATCTTGGCAGTGGTTTCTTGGACAAGACACCAAAAGTAAAAACAACTAAGAAAGCCTGCTTCCAACTGAAAAGCTTCTGAACAGCAAAGGAACAACCAGCAGAAGAAAAAGGAACCTACTGAATAGCAGAAAATACTTGCAAACCATATAGAAAACACAAGGAATGCCGAGCACTCAAAATAAATAAACAAGAAATACATAAATAAACAAAAAATAAATAAGAAATGGCAGCATTTTTCAAAAGAAGACATACAGATGTCAATAGTTACATGGAAAGATATCTAGTATTCAGAATTGTCAGGGAAATGCAAATCAAAACTACAACGAGACTGGCAGTACAGCTTAGCGTTAGAGTCCTTGCCTGGAAGGAACTGGGCCTTAGATTCGATCCCACGCACCACTAAAATAAACAAACAACCCCAACAAGATATCACCTCACATGTTAGATGGCCAGTAAAAAGATACACAGTGAGTTAAGTAGAGATATCGGAACCCCTGTATACTGTTGGTGGGGAAATAAGTCAGTGTGGCAGCTGTGGAAGACACAGTGTTTTTTAAAACACTGTATGATACAACATTCCTACTGCTGAGTATTTATCTAAAAGCATCTACACTGCCATCTTCATTCACAGTATTCAAGATGTAGAAATAGTAAGTGTCCATAAATGGATGAATAGAGATGATGTGTTATATGAATACAACAGGACATTATCAAGTCTTAATGAGGAAGAAGGCTTACAATTTGCTACAACATGGATGAAACTGAAGAACACGATGCTAAGTGAAACAAATTAGTCACACAAGGGAAAACACTGCATGATTTCACTTAAAATTATTATCTTTAATAGTCAAACTCATGGTAGCAGTGGGGACTAGAAAGCAAGAGAAATAGGGAGTTTTCAATGGGTTTAAATATTTAGTGATGCTACAGTAATATTCTGGAGCTCTACTTAAAGTTAACAATTGAATTTTGTACACTTCAAATTTGTTGTGCACCTATTAGAAGAAAATGTAGGTCCAACACTCCATCATGTTGGTTTAGGAACTGAATTCCTCAAGAAAACTCCTAAGGTGCTAGAAGTAAAATCAAGAATCAATAGATATGATGGTAGCAAACTAATAAGCTTCTTCACAGCAAAGGAAACAATCAAACACTAAGATGGAACCTACGGGATGGCAGAAAATCTTTGCCACCTGCACGTCAGATAGATCATCAATATCCAGGATGCAAAAAGAACTCAAAAAACTTAACACCAAAAAATAAAAACATAATAACCCAATCAATAAATAAATGGTAAAGGAACTGAACAGGGATGCCACAGAAGAAGAAATAGAAATGGTTAACAAATATATGAAAAAAAATGTTCAACATCTCTAGCAACTAGAGAAATACAAATTAAAACTAAAATGAGATTTCATCTCACTCCAATCAGAATGGCAGCAAACAAGAATATAAGTAACAATATATGTTGTGAGGATGTGGTGAATAGGGTACACTCATAAATTGCTGGTGGGACTGAAAATTGGTACAACCACTGTTTAAAACAATATAAAGATTCCTCAAAAACTAGGAATGGAACCACTATTTGACCCTGTTATCCCACTCCTCATTATATACTCAAAAGACTTCAAATCCACATACTATAAAGACACCGCCACATCCATGTTTATAGCAGCTCAATTCACAATAGCTAAGCTATGGTAACAACCTAGGTGCCCTTCAACAGACGAATGGATAAAGAAAACGTGGTATATGTACACAATGGAACATGACTCAGCCATAAAAAAGAATTACTTTATGACATTTGCCAAAAAATGCATAGATAGGGAGACTATTGTGTTATGTGAACTAAGCTAATCCTAAATGCAAAGGTCAATGTTCTCTTTGATATGCAGATGCTAACACACAACAAGCGTCGAGGGAGAACAGAAGTTCAGTAGAGTAGACAAAGGGTAATGAAGGAAGGGGCAGACAGGAAGAAGAAAGATAGTGAAATGAACTTGACGTAACTTTAATATGCATGTATGAATACACCACAGTGAATCTCCACATCATGTGCAACCAAAAGACTGGGATTCTAATTTGAATAAGATGTACTCCACGTTTGTATAAATATGTCAAAATATACTCTACTGTCATGTATATCTAAAAAAAAGTTCATTTAATGTTAAAAACGTAGATCTCACGTTGGCGCTCTTAACAAAAAGTTAACAAATTCTGTAATAAAAAACACAAAGAGGCCCAGGAGTTGTTAGACATATCTATTTTTCACCACCTTGATTGTGATGATGGCAACATCTCAATTGCACATGTTAAAAATCATCACATTACACATATTATATACATGCAGTACTTTACTACCTGTCATACTTATGTAAAGCTATGAAATTGTCGTTCCAATAAATAGAATGAATAAGAATGATTCCCAAAACTAGTGTAAAACACAAAAATGTCACTGGAAGCATTAAACTTTTGTAGTTTTCCTTTTCTGTAAAACAGAGATTATTGTTCTAACTACTTCATAAAGCTGTTTTTGCCCTTTCATTTAAATCAGTTAAGAATACTTCATAATAACAAGAATAATCATAAGAATTCAGAAATAAATAACTTAATTGTAAAATGAAGTATAAAAAGATCTGGACATTAAAATGAAAGATACGGAAATTCGAATCTAAAAATCTGACAGTTTTTAATATCTAAAGTAGAGGAAATGGAAGAGATCATTTACCAAAAAAGAAAAAAGAAAAGAAAAGAGAAAAGAAAGTGAAATAAACAAACTAACCAAAAACCAGAGCAAAATTTCATGAAACTGAGGAAAATAAAACTGTAATAATAAAAAGAAATTCCTCAAATCCCCAAACTTTGTATGTTTCTATTTATTGACCTTCAGGTCATAATAATTTTTAAAAAAATGTAAATTATGTGGTGGGCAAGACCTGGGGCCCAGGGTTATGCCACATGCATCTAAGATGGCAACTGGCAGAGAGTCAAAGGGCGTGCTGAATGCACCTTGAGAAAAACAGGAAGTGTTTACCATTGGCCGTATGATAATTAGTTCAGCCGCCTAGCGCGTGGACAGATATATCTTACGTGTATGCTTGAGCTCGTGATCACTTGACCTTTAACAGGATTTGATGGACATATCTGGTTACAATTGCATATGCATGAGACTGCTTATATATTGAGAATAAAGCAGAAGCTGCTTCATGAACTTCTGAAGAGTACATGTCGTTTGTCCCGCTGGTAGGTTGCAGGCTGTGGCAAGCAGCGGCAAGCAGCAAATTATCCTCAGTAAACTAATTTATGGCATGCACACACAATGGAATAATGTACACTATACTGCAAGTGAGTGGTTTGAAGAGAGGTGCCTATTATGTGCTGTTCTGTGAGGAAAAGGAAGATCAGTGTGGTATGAAATTCTTACGTAAAAATAAATGTGTATGATATTTGAACAGATAGACTAGAAATAACTAAAAACTTTTCATTCAAAAGCAAGTCTTCTTCATATTACATTAAATAGAGGAGAATCTGAGGTATGTTAGCAACACTGATACACTATGCCAAGGGAAAACTTTCTAGCTCAGAATTTTATCTTTAATCATGAGAATGACTTTCTTACTCTAAACAAGTAATCTTGAAGCTGCATTTCAAAGCTTATCTCCTTGATAGTTACATTTAATGTAAGCAATTATATTTAAAGAAAGGTTTTCCATTTAAAGAATTTTCTCTAAGAAAATAAATCTGTGTTGGAGGATGAACAGATAACATCCTGTAATTTGTTTATAACTTTCTAGCCAAGAGTCTTTGAAGTTAAAGGAAAGGGAAAATATCACAAGAGCTAACACTGCCAGCAGGCAATGAACATGAAGGGAAGTCATATTTCCAACATCAGGAAGACACATGGGAGAGGTTGCTGATTGGAAGAGGAGACAGACAGAAAGAGGAAAGTTATTAGAGTCATAGTGCACTTATCCTAGTGTTTCAGTAAACATGATTTCAACCTTATGACAAAGAAACAGAGGTCAATAGTTGTATTTCAGTGTGTAAAACAAATACCATCTGTGGTAAAAATGCAATAGTTTTGAGAAAGAGCATAGAAGTCTCAAGGTTCTTGCCTAAAGCTTCTGCATTTCTAGTTCAGTGGAGTTAACCGAGCAATGTCAGTTACCATGAACATCGAAACAATTACCATGGGAGTTACCATGAGAAGTCACAGTATCTGGCTTTAAAAATAAAAGTTCTAGAGAAGATCATCATATTATTACCATGATAGACTATCGGGAGATAAAATCAGATGTTCTGTTAAAAGAAAAATCATATTTCTAGTTATGTCTACAGTACTAAATATTTTTATGATAACATTTAAAAGATAGTTAATAAGATGTTATATTCCCTAATATTCTCAACAAGAAAAATTCCACTATTGTGTGTATTGTTTGGAATCCATATACTTTTTCTCTAATTTTGACTTTTTATCATCTGTTTCCATAAACATTTGCTCTCACAGTTGTCACTTCCCACATTATAGGCTTGAGCCATAAGCCTTCTTAAAATCTGATGAAAATGATGAATCTGCTCTTCCTAAATAATGGGCATTTATGCATTGGAAAATATGAAAACAATTTTAGAACCTCTTAGGAGCAAAGTTAAAAATCCTTGCTTCAGAGAAGATATATTTTAACTGTTCTTTGTTGTTTCCAGAATCAAAATCACATCCACTACAGCAGAGGAGACTGGCTTAGGGTTTATAACTGAGTGAACAGTGAATCATGTATGCATAGCTTCTTGACTGGAAGCAGACCTTCAAATAAGAGCATCTCCACATGAATAATGGATGGATTTTTTTCTGTTGGGTTTGTGGTTGCTGACTAAAGGCAATGGAACTTAAGTTCTCAGAATAGAGAAAAACCAAATCACGTTAATTGTAACACCTTATTCACTAAAACACTACAGACAACAGAAAGGGGGTCCAAAATGCCAATTTATATCCAGGATCACCAAACTAAATCTCATAGGTCAGATCCAGCCTATTTTCAATTTCTACCTGTCCCACAGGCTGATAATGTGCTTTACATGTTTTACAGTTTTGAAAAATCAAAATATAATTAAGAAATGAAGGGCTTTGAAAAAGCCAACATCTATGCTAAAGATTCTGCAGATGGCTTAATCTTGGTTAACTAGAACTTCATGACTGTGTTGAGATAGAATGTTATAAGTTGACAGCTAAAAAAATTATCTTTATCTTAGGTCCTGTAATATCCATTTACCTTCATTTCTACTTCCAAAATGACATGCTGGTGACTAATAATCTTCTCAAAATGAATTTCTAAGCTTAACTCTAGACCCCATTAACCCTAAAGCTAAGAATTCCATAAGAAAATATATGAAACCTAGAGATTTCATCATTTTGATGTAATCCACCTGCCTGAGGCTCCTACCAATATAAATAGCAAATGTATTGATGTACAATACATTTCTTTCTTTTTTTTCTGTTACTATAAAAGTTCATGTAACTTCTTACTGTGGAATGTATCATTCAGGATAATTTGAATCTATTTTTCTGGCTCCTGGCCACTCATATTAGGCTCAGAATAATTTTTTTCTTTTTTATGTTAAAGCAGAGTTATTTTATGTAAACAGTTTTGGTGTCCAAAGATGGGCTAGATTCTACAACACTGAGATTACCAGTCTATTTCTACCAGTTGAGCTAGCTAGGCATTAGTGCACATTGAGTGGAATGCCACTTTGGATTGTTGTTGGCAAATCTTTCTTGGGACCTGGACCTTCCTTTTTAGGTTGATAGTCCTTGATTTATTCTCAGCTGGTTAATTTGTAAATACAGACCTTCTGTCAGAACATTCTTTTGCTAACATTTAGTTTCTCCTGACATTTCCATTATGAGGATCAAATATTTGGAGAAAAATTCCACCTGTTACCCTAACTGGACTTATGTTTGATAATGACAGTGCCTTAACTTGCAAGTATTTAAGGAAATGGAGAACTTGGATTTATGTTTCCCACAATGGGGAACAACTGATATTTCTTTGTTTTTTTTTTTTTTAATTTATTTTTATTGTAAACAAATGGGATACATCTTGTTTCTCTGTTTGTACATGAAGTAGAGGCATACCATTTGTGTAATCATACATTTACATAGGGTAATGGTGTTTGATTCATTCTGTTATTTTTTCCTTCCCCCCACTCCTCCCACCCCTCTTTTCCCTCTATTCAGTCTCTCCTTCCTCCATTCTTGCCTCCCTCCCACCCAACAACTGATACTTCTAAACTGTTTTTTTTTTTTTTTTAAACTAAACTAAATGTCTTAGACCATAAAACAAAAGGATAACCTATAATTACTGGAACCTGCAGGAAGGGAAAGTATGAGAAAGCTCAAGGAGGCTTTCCCCAGGTTGGATGAGCACAGAAGATGCTTGTTGCTCTTCTCATTGACGGCTTCATCTGATTAGAAAATAAGTTAGGTTTGAAGGACTTGTCAAGGACACAGTTCCCCATCACATGACTTACTGACCTTTTATAAAATCAATTTCCATATAAGGGTGTCTCCCTCTCTGCTGGTTAGTTCTTAAACTAAGTAAAAGGAAAGATAGGAATGCACTAAGCCTTTATTTATGCCCTTCTCAGTGGTGTTCAAGTTAAGTTCTGTGTTTTGAAATGTGAATTTCTACTTTGTTTTCACTGAGAATCAAACTTTAGGAAGTACAAATGTTGTATTGAAGATTACTTAGGGTTATGGAAAAAGTAACCTGATCAACAGTCCTTTTGAGGTGAGACTTCTCACTCAGGATAACCTGTGCTTCCCTAACCAGATCCCTGTTTGCTCTTCTCTTTCATGTCCTTAAATTCTGTGATGTTTATCAAGATCTCCTCTTATCCTGAGTTGCAGATTCCCCTCTCCAGGATTGCCTTGGAGTTTCACTCAGTGACAAGTTGATTGATGGCTAGCTTTGTTTAAAGTCTCAAAATTTCTGTGAGCAACTCAGACAATTGTTTAAAAAAGGATAAACAAGGTAAATGTAAATATTTCTAAATGAGTTCCTCAGAGCTTCAAAAGTATTTTTCAGTAACTTGCAATCTTAAGTTATATAAAATTCAGCAGTATTCGTTAGCCGTCTAGATTATTTTCAACTAACTTGAATATTAAATTATCAATTCTTCAGTTTAAGGTCTATGTAATTAGACATTTTACTTTTATATGACATAAAAGAAAAAAAAGTTAAATATATTGAAATCTATCTCTACACCTAACAAGAGTGTTATAAGAAGGTGTAAGCTTCTAAAAATTATGTCTACAATATTTTTAAGGGTTGCTAATCAAAATTAATAACATAAAGGAAAATATTCTATATGTGAGCAAAATTAGACAAATTAGATGTGCTTCATACACAAAGAATGTGAGAATGCATTGAAAAAGCTGGTTACATTTTTTGTCCTTAAGATGACTGTGGTTCTAAAATAGAAAAGAGTTATAACTAAAGGTTTGGACAAGCTGTGAAAATTTTGAGAATATTATAAAAGGGTTTAATAAAGGAATAGAACTAGGGGAAGATTTTATGTGAAATCAAGTTGATCAAAATTATTTATAGATTTTTCTAAAGGCTAAAGAGATATCAAAGATAAGTTCATGCAAAACTGAAGTTTGACACCATGTTTAACAGACAGAAGAGTTTCATTGGTCTGCTCCTAATTGTAATAGTTTTTTCTTCAGTTTTGTAGGTAATTTGGTTAAAAACAGAGATTCTTTTGCTTCATGTCTTAAAAGCATATTTTTTTTTTGCATTATCACCTTGGTTTTGTTTTATAATGATCTTGTTCAATTAAATGTTTTAATGTTTTGATACATTTGACATGTTTCATAATTAAACCTTTTTTGTCCAGCTTTGGGATTTCCAGAGTATCCCCAGAAGTCCAAAAAACACTTACTAGACCTATTTTTATATAAATGCACTATTGGTATATGTTCCACAGTTTTATGAGATCTCCAGAAATCTTATGTCTCAGAATATGTTATCAGTTATAACTCTAATGTTAAATTATTATGAACTAAAAAAAAATTTCTCTGTCATTTGTAAAAGTTTATCAGGTCCTTAACTGTGGATATTCTAAGTTTTTATTTTACCATCCATAAGTTTCTTCCCTTAAATACAATTTTCCAGTAAAACTAAGCTCATTAACAACTGGCTTTTCCTTTGATTATCTTGGGGGAGAAAATTGTATTAGTATAGAACACTAATTGTTTTGGGTTAAAAGCTATTATACAAACTGGAAGTTTGTTCTTCTTGGGTTCTTGTCTTGTATTTTCCTTTCTTTTTTATTCATGTATTTTTCAACTTTTTAACTTTGTACCTGGCACCAGTCAAAATTCTGAAGATATACAACTCCTAACAATAAAACTGAACCAGTGCTTTCAGTTGATATCCATTGCCTATGGAAGAGATAAAACTGATTTTAACAATGAAATCCTGATTCTTTCAGTCACTAGCTTCCAGAAGACAAAAGATTGAATAAATGGGAACAAAAACCAGGTGAATTTATGTACTGGAAATCATACATGCCACATCTAAGACTCGCTTCAACATCAGCAAAACGAACCATATCAGGTACTACTAAATACCTCCTATGCCCGAAAACTTCAAGGTATAAACTCTTGTATTTATATTTTTCATGTTAAATTTGTGACAACAACTTCACAGGACATACCCTCTTGGACTTTAGAAAAATTGGGTGATAGTCATCATTGAGTATAGCAGCAATCAATAACTGCAATTAAATGAACTTATAAATGCTTCTAACAACTCTTCTCCTGACACTCATTATGTCAGAACATACTTTTTGTACCTTGAACACCTTTGTATTGACCTTTTAGATTCTAAACCTTTATCTAAAATTTTTAGATATTTGAAATTTGCCTTGGTATATTTTCTTAAATAATTAGAACAGTGTTATACTTGATGATTTTAGTGAAACTACAAATAATGATTGTTTTCTCATTAAACATGATTTTGTTGTGACTGTTTATCCAAACCTCTTACCTCAATGAAATTGATTCTTTAAATTTGAAAATATTCGGATTTTACACCATTCCCAGAAAATAATTCTCTCATTCTTTGGTACATTTAGACAAAGAAAATTCCAAGATTTAGACTGACAAAACCTGATTTAATTTTCCAGTGTCAACAACATCTATGGTGCGCTTTTCAAAATTAGCCAAATACTAGAATAAAAAGAGACCTCACTGGAGATAAAAGTACTAGACTGGAAATTTTAGAACATGCAGAATTTGCTATAAATAAAACAAGATATTTCTTTGAAAGAATTCACTTTCAAATAGAAGGACATATTAAAGGTAATGTTATGTTAAAAAGAGAGAAAAGAATAGCAAACACTTTTAAAAGATTATGTATCACATAAATGGAGTAAATAAACCACTAGACAAACCATGGAGTACTACTTCAGAACTAAAATGTTAAAAGGAGATTGAGCTTTAACAAGAATTATTAACAATATTAATATAGATGGAATCTAAACTAGTCTGGACTATGGCCAGAGTTCTTAGTGCACAGACTAGGGCTAATGACCTATGGGAATTTTACAGAAAGCATCAATTACGGAAAATGATTCATGGAACTTTTATCCCTGGACTCTGAAGGGTCCATATTACCAGATTAATAGAGTCTTTAATAAACCTGTAATACAGCTAGCCAGAACTGGAAAAAATTCTAAGCCATACTCATATTTTGCCAAGGACAGCAGATAGACAGTATTGGAAAATGACTTCTATTAGAGTAACATTTCCTTGTCTGATTGTGAGCTAAGAAATGAGGTTTCATAATGCCCAAAACATCTGTGGAATTTCTCAAAGTCTGTCCTTTTGTCTCCATTCTTATTACTAATAATAGGTACATGGTGAGGGAACAATTTTGTTGGGAAAAAATGCAAAATGACACTTTTATTACCTGACTTTTCCATAATGTGACCACTCATGTACTTCCCCAGACTAGAATCTGGTATAAGAAAAAAATAATATGGTGAATCAAATTGTTTGCAGATCAGAGTGATAATAATTTTTGTATTAAAGACCAAAACTTTCTTGGAATTAAAATTAGGCACATCACATGAAGCTTTATCTATGGAGAAAATAATTAGAATTGAATGCTATTATGGTTTGGATTTGAGGTGTCCCCCAAAAGCTCATGTGTGAGACAATGTAAGAAGGTTCAGAGGAGAAATGATTAGATTTTGAGAGTCTTAATCTAGTCAATGACTTGATCCCTGAGTAAATGAGTGGTAACTGGAGACAGGTAGGGTGTGACTGGAGGAAGTAGGCATTGGAGGATGACTTTGGGGGTATGTATATTTGTATCTGGCGAGTGGAGATTCTCTCTGCTTCCTGATGACCTGAGCTGCTTCCCTATGCCACGCTCTTTTGTAGTGATGTTCTGCCTCACCTTGGGCCCCAAGGAATGGAACCGTCTTTCTATGGATTTAGATCTCTGAAACCTTGAACCCTCAAATAAACTCTTAATTCCTCTACAGTTGTGATGGTCAGGTCATTTAGTCACAGCAGGGAAAAAGTTGACTAAAGCAAATGCCAACAAAATATTGTATAAGTACAGATAACTATAGATACAGAGAGATAATATACTGTCAATCTGCTCAAAGAGTTTGATAATATATACCCATGATGTATTGATTGGTTAGAATGTTTATTTCCCTCTCCTACTACATTTTCTTCCCCAGGATATCCTGTGTCCTTGATTATCGTACATTTAGGCCTAATACTACCATAATATTTTGTATGTAAATATTATATCATATGCAAAGAATAGAAAAAGAGGAAACTCAGAACATAATCATGATGGATAATGGCATTAATTAGATCCACATACTTCTTTCTTAAGAAGAAGACTACTTTTCTTCCTACTCAGCCTCATCTTTTTTGAGTGCAAAAGATGACATTCCTAGCTTGGTGCAACTTAAAAGACTATTTGGTCTCAGTATGCAGAGAGCATGGTGCTTGGCTAACAGAGGGAACTGTGAAATAAATCTCTCTGAACAATCTCCTTCTATATTAAAGTCTTTCAGACTGCTTAACCTCTGCTGACTAATATATCATGATTATGGAGAGGCAGAATACTATAGGTGGAGAGGCAGAATACTATAGTTTGAGAGCCAGAATTATCTTTGGCTATCGTAAGTCCTTTATTAACCATTTGCTTTAACTTTTGTATCTAAATTAACATTCTGATTACTAAGATATAAGCTTATCAAAATGTATTACTAAGCTTAGCAGACCTAATGCCCCCACTAACCCTGATGCTAAGAATACTATAGACAACATGTGGAACCTATAGACGGCTTTCTGCACCTCACTGTGGCCCACCCACCTGATGCTTCCACCAATGTGATTAGTGAAATGAATTCATTTATGACTTTTTTTTTTAACTATAAAGGTTTATTAAAACTTTTCTACAGTAAAACAGGTTACAATAGTAACTTTAATCTGTTTCAGGCTGTAGTTATTCTTATTTAACTCAGAATAAACTTTTCTTATTTCCTTTAAAATAGTCATTATTTTATAACAGCAGAATAATATTTTGTGACAGAAAATTCAAATTTCCATGTCTATAATAAAGTTTTATTGGAAGTCAGTCATGCTCAACAATTTACCTGACACTTCTGGATACAGTGGCTCTATGACAGCAGAACTGAGTAATTGTGGTAGAGACCATATGACCTGGAAAGTCTAAAATATTTGTCTGCCCTTTGTAGGTAAAATTTTCTAAATATTGATTTAACTTACATCTAAATTACATCTAAATTAGGATAGTAGGTTTCCATAAACAGGATGTTGTAAAGTTTGCCCTTATTTTCAATATTACATTCCTGGTATGGTTTAGATCTGGATTGTCCACCAAAGACTCAGGTATTGAAGTCTTGGTCCCCAATTCAGGAATCTCTAGTGGTGAGACACTTGGGAAGTTAAGGGATCATGCGAGCTATAACCTCATCGGTGAATTAATTCAATGATGCACTCATAATTTGAATGGCACTCTTTGCAGGTGGCGGATACTAGTTGAAGAAAGTGGGTCACTGAGGACAAACCCTGAAAAAGAATATCTTGTCCCTAATTCCCTCCTTCTTTATGCCATGATTTCCAGTTGCCATGAAGTGAGTAACTGTTTTCTACCACATATTTCTACCATGATGGTGTGCCTTGTCACAGGTCCAGAAACAATGAAACCAACTAACTATGGACTAAAACCTCTGAAACTAAGAGTCCAAATAAATCTTTCCTTCTTTAAGTTGCTTTTCTCAGGTATTTTGTAACATCAGTGTAAAGGTGATTCTCAACTTCCATTAAATCATGTGGAATGATTGCCTTCTTTCTAATGATTGAATCTAAAAAAACAAAGTTTTTGAAAATTTTATTTCATACAGAAGCATATAATTCCTGAATTTGTTTTATTTTGAAAATGCAAAAGGATATTATTATAGAAACTTCTTATGTTTCTCAGGTACTACAATTATTATGATGGTTTTATGTTCTGTTAAATTAAGGCTGAAATTTTTTATATAATAAAACTTATGAAATTCACATATATACAGAAAAGTACATGAATCATAAGCATATATTTCAACACGTATTTAAAAGATAAATACACTCATGTAACTATCATTTGTACCTAGAAATATAATACTAACTCAGAAATCCCTCAGTACCTCCCCAGTCACTATTTTACCTCCTATCCATACTAGGTCTTACCTTGACCTCTAAAATGATAGACAAGCTTTTATAATTGTATATTTTCCTTTGCATCTTGCTTATTTGAGTAATATTATATTGATGTGATTCAAGTTATCTAGATTGAGTGCATTTATTAATATTAATCTATAGTTTTCATCAGCAGTTGTGACCTGCTGTTCATAAAATATTGCTTTACATTAAGTTAAATGTCATCACATGGAAGTAGAATTGCTAGGGCATATGATTTATGCATGTTTAGCCTTAACAGCTACTTCTATACAATTTTCTAAGCTGTTGAGTAAATATGCAATTCTATTGGAAGTTTTAAGACATAAAGTTACTTGAGAGTCTCACCAATGTTTGAAATTGATGATTTAAAAAAGCAGCTATTTGTGTAGGTGTGGAGAGATATCTAACTGTAGTTTTAATTATAGTTTTCCTTTGAACATAGTGGGAGGACTCAACTATTTGATTTCAAATTTTAATACAAAGCTGTAATAATCATGATAATACACTATTGTACATTTTGACGTAGATCAGGAGAATAGATTAGGAAGTCTAAAATTAAACCCTGACATATTATAGTCAATTTTTGGCTAATATTTAAATAAAGCACAATTCAGTAAAGATAATATTTTCAACAAATAGTGCTGGGACCTTTGAGCATCCCCTGGCAAACAAATGAACCTCCATTGTTACTTTTTGTTATACAAAAGTTAACGTAAGTTTTATCATAGGTTTTAAAAAAAACCTTTGGAATTCAATGCAAGGAAATAATACTTCTTCAACTCTATTTCTTAGCTAAAGTCACAAACATTAAATGGAAAAATCAGTATACTGAAATTCACCAAAATTTAAAGTTATCTTTAGGTGATAATATTAAGAAAATGAAAATATAAGGAGATAGAAAAAAATATTTGCAAAACACTTATCTGGCAAGTGGCTGGATTCCAAAATACATACAATTCTTTTGTAACTCAGTAGCGAAACAACCCAATAAAGCATTTGACTTTTTTCTATAAATGAATAAAAACTTCACCAATGCATATTTATTCATGGCCAGTGAGTCCATGATAAGATCCAAACACTATTAGTTATTTGGAAAAGGCAAATTTAAGGCATGATGGCTATTGAAATGTGCTCACTAGATTTGCTGAATTGGAGAGACTGACACCACCAAATGTTTGAGAAGATGAGAAATGCAGACTTTCAAGTAACTGAAGTGCTAAGCAAAAAGCTGGTCAAATGCAAAATGGCATAACCACGTACACCCACTTTGGGAAAAAACCTAAGTTTCCATCTTTCCTTCCTTCCCTCCCTCCCTCATCTTCCTCTTCTTCTGCCTCCTCCTCCTCCTTTTCTTCTTTCTCCTCTTGCCACCAGTCTCCTCCCCTCCCCTCTCCTCCCTTCACCTCCTCTTCTCTCCTCTCCTTTTCTTTTCCCTCCCTCCCTCCCTCCCTCCCTCCCTCCTTCCTTCCTTCCTTCCTTCCTTCCTTCCTTCCTTCCTTCCTTCCTCTCTCTCTCTCTCTCTCTGTCTCCTTTCTCCCTTCCTTCCTTCTTTTTCTTCTGGGAGTTGAATCCAGGGACACTGTACCACCAAATTACATCTACATTCCCTGCTATTTTATTTGACATTTTAAGACAGGGTCTCATTTAGTTATCCAGATTCACCTCCAAGTTGTGATCCTCCTGCCTCAGCCTTCTGAGTAGCTGGCATTACAGCAGTGTACCACCATACTTGGTAAATTTCTTAGAACACTAATACCTGCTACATGACCCTAGTAAACTCAATGCTTGGTATATTCCCAAGAGAACTGTTACTAAATATCTGCACAAAGGCCTGTATGAAATCATATTTAGGGGTCATTTTAATAATGTTTCCTCAAAAACATTAGTTTTCGTCAACATGATTAAATAATAAAATGTTGATACGCTCAAGCAGTGACTAAAGGAAGGAGACCGCTGACACAAATATCTATGTGGATGTGTTTCTCCCCTTTCTTTCCAATGCTCGAGTCAAATTCAAAATTTCACAGGCCAGAAAGGTGCTTTAGTGCTCTTATGCTGAGCCACACACCTCAACTTCTCTTATTTAAGGCTTTTTTTTTTTTTTTTTTTTTTTTTTTTTTGCGGTGCTTTGAATCAAACCCACTAGGCAAGCACTCTACCAATTAGCTAAATCCCCAGCCCAGCAGCATGAATGAGACTCAAAAGAAAAATATCACGTCAATGAAGCCAGATTTGACTGGCAAACCTCCATAATTCCTCTCCCATTAAACTCTGGAAGAGGCAGAAATAATAAAGGAAATAGATCAGTGGTTGCCCAGGGCTGAACAGGTGAGGGACTAAAATGGAAGAGTAAACTGGGGTGATGAAAATTATTTTGATGAAAGTGGGATTATATAACACATATATTTATCTAAAGTCCTGAAACTGTGCATATAAAGAAAGGTGAATTTTACTGTATGTAAATTAAGTTCAGTAAACAATAACAAAACCTCTTTCATTCTTTGTGATATTGTTCTAATCTTAACTTACTTTTTCACCATGGGTGTAGTCCTTTACTCAGCTCTATGAAAGCTCCGGGGTTTAACAGAGCCCTTCTGAATTGATACATTACTTCAGCTACAAGACAGATAAAGTTCTAACTTTTCAGCTTCTAATGAGCTTCCTCTGAATGACTCCTCAGCCTCTTTTCCACTGTTTTCAAATTATCAAGTTCCTTGTGGTAAAATGAAACACTCAATATTGAATCCCATCAAAGTTTTTGTTGTTTTGTTTTGTTGTGCTTTTTGCCTTTCTTTGTGATAATATCCCCTTAAATCCTAGATATTGGACTCAACTCAGTGCCTTAAGATCTGAACTCCTTTTGTTTTATTTGCCCAGTCTGCATAAGAATGCTGAACTCTCAACTCAGCTTCACTGCCTCTGAACTATCACTTTCTTCTTGTCTTCTTTGGCATCTTGGCCTAAGCTGCCTAGGTAGAGATAGGATGCACAAGTTATAGCCAATGTATTCTTCTCTATGACATTAGAAGGTTATTCTCAAGCCAATGTGTTCCCCTTATTTCTAGGATCTTGGTACCTCAAACCTGGCCTCTTTACAGCTCTTCTGTGCCTTCAGAAATAACTGGTTTTTAAAAATTATTTTAACAATTCTAGTGCTTCTTTCACAAAGGTTGATCTGATGCAAGTTGCTTCATTGTGACTGGAAAGGAGCATTTAAAGACTATCTAAACTATTTTGAAATTGAAATACATACTGGGAAATCTCAGTGAAATATTAAACTTGTATATAAACCAGACTTTGCAAGGCCTTGCAGCAAATAGCATATGTGAAGATTACTAAGGAAGGTCAAATGTTGTACCAAAATGAATCTGAGATGTAGCATGTTTGGAACTAATATAAATAAGTCCAGGGGACACTCAATGGTGGAACAGGTTGGTTTGACTCTATCTTTTACACTTTTTCTAGGCTAAGCATTGACCATTATGAAATTAATTGCCCTCATAAATAAGTAAAGATTATAATAATAAAAAGATGATTAAATCCTATTTATATTTCTTACAAAATGCATATGTTTGAGTAATAACAGGGCTCTGACATTCAGCAGTGATTCTAAAAGGCAATTTGATGATATTTCCAGTGTCAAAGAAATCAGATGATTTTAAGAGCTATTCTACTCTAAAGAAGAAGTTGGAGAATGAAAGATAGAATATATTGTATTTTCCATTTTGTCAGTGTTCCTTGTTTAAGTACTATAATGAAGTGTAACTTAATTTGCTTCTTACCATACTTTTAGTTTGGTTTCATTTTCTTTTGTTTCAGTTTGTGTTGAAGGAATAGTAAGAGCTCAATTTTGCTCCTAATAATTCGTGTGTTCCACTTCCCTTCTCATTTGCTTCTGTTATGATAATTACACGTATACATCATATCTCTTGCAATTGCCTCACAATTTGGGGAGTTTATATTCTTTCTCGAGCATACATATTATGTAAAAAATGCGAGTAGGATTTGATCATATTTTTATTATAATCTTTGAGTATAATTTGACCTAATTTCTTATTGTCTTTTAATTCAGTGTGGAGTGTTTCTTTTGACATATCTTATGACTCATGATTCTCTTTTTTAAAAATTTTTTTTAAGTTGTAGATGGACACAATACTCTTTTTTTGATGTAATATTTAATTTAATTTACTTATTTGTATGTGGTGTTGAGAATGGAACCCAGTGCCTCCCATATGCTCTGTCTAGGCAAGTACTCTACCTGAACTACAACCCCAGCCCTTCATGATTCTTTTCTCAACCACACTCAATCCACTCATGACTCCATCAAAGCCTTCTTCACTGAGGTATAGTGTGTGAATATAGAACATTTTCCTTTAAATTCCTTCTTAGGTTTTTAAAATTTTTTCTTCAATCCTTATTCATTATTTACCTGTTATTCCATATTGTCTAGCTTTTCCTTCAGAACTCTTAACATATCAATCATTATTCTTTTCAATAGTTTGTCAAATGATAGTAAAATATGTTATAAGTAAGTCTGGTTTTGATATTTGCATTTTTCTTTATAAACTGTGTTTTTTTATTCCTTTGTCTAATATAATTTTTTGGAGTTTTGAAAGCCAGACTTGATGTATTGATTAATAGAGTCTGAAGTAATTAAGTATTCCATGTGAACTTCTATTTTGAACTTTTTTCCCTTTGTCTTTGGGTTTCCTAAGATGTTCTCCTTTTCTAGGGTCAGTAAATTCCAAGTCTTTTAACCTTGTTACTGTGATGGTAAGGGCAAGTTTTATGCAACCTTATAATTAAATCTCAATCTCTTATTGGACTTGTGGCCCTAGGTCATGTTCTCTATGAAAATTTCTCAATTCCCTTTGCCCTCTCTCTTAAGTGAAGTGGGAAGGACAGAGGGAGCTGGAGTTGGCTACATGTCCAACTCCAGGTAGGATAAGACTTTGGTGAAGGCTTTTAGTTGCCAGTAAGATTTGATTAGGGGTAGCACTCGGACATATTTTTAAAATATTTGCTTCTTTCTTCCCCTAGAAAAACTATTAGGGAGTCTGTCATGGCTCTTCACTTTGAGAAACTGGTGGTTTGTAGAGGAACAACACAAGAATGTGGGGTCCCCCTAAAGCCCTCTGGCATTGAACCCCAGGAGTTCGCCACACTTGTTCTACTTTTCACCCAATTGTTTTGCTGGAATTTCACTCCAGCAATTCATCAGAAAGACCATTTTGGTATTTATCCTTTGGCTGCAGCCCCAGGTCAGAATCTTTTGACTGTGGATCTCAGTGTTCACCTGTCCCTAGATTTTAGGGTACTGTTGGTTTTGTTGTAGGGAACATTCCTCAAGATTGTCTGACAGCAGTCACTGACACCATGGTCTAAGTCAGCCAAACAGTCTGAACAGAGAAACCGAGGTAATGGTAAAGACTCGCCATGGAATGAAGGTCTTTGCAGTTGTTGAGGCTGAGTTTGAGCTGAGGGGAGGCCTCGTTCTGTCAAGCATCCCAGAAAGCTGTGATGTGAGCTCGCCCGCGCTGCCTTGCCTCATGCTGTGTGCTGGAGCTTGCCATTCCCTAGACCTTTGTCTCAGACCTGTTGCTGGGCAGAATTGCTTAGGCATGCTTGGTTTGTTTACACTACCTGGACCCTCGACGTATAGTTCACCTATAGGCTGACTCTGTTATACTTTAACAAGCGTGTTAACCTGATTGGATAATGTGTCTATATATGTCCTGTGCAACCCTAAATAAAATTAGATCCGTGCCTTCAGAGCTCCATCTCCGATGCCTGGGTAAGCATGCTGGGTAAGGCTAAGTAGGGTAGGCATCATTTGTCCTCACCCTCAGCAAACCCGCCTCTGAACATCTACATTTTGTGATTATGTCACCATTTTATGTCAACCTAAGGATGTGTGGAATAGAAGATAAAGTTCAGCTGCCACTTGAAACAGCATGGTGAAACTGGAATGATGAAGAAATGCAGTGAGAACAGCGGGAGCAGAGTTTTAGGAGAAACTTCGGGTAGAGTCAGTCAGGGCACAAAACATCCTCACTACCATTTATTGTTGCTTATATTCTTAATAACTGCCATTCTGACTAGAGTAAGATGAAATCTTAAAAGTCATTTTGATTTGCATTACTCTGTGAGAGATGTTGAAAATTTTTAAATATATTTGTCGATTGATTGTATATTTTCTTCTGTGAATTGTCTGTTCATTTCCTTGGCCCATTTATTGATCGGGTTATTTGGTTTTTTCTTTGATATTAAGTTTTTTGAGTTCTTTATATATCCTGGAGATTAGTGCTCTATTTGAAGTACATGTGGTAAAGATTTTCTCCCATTCTCTAGGCTCTCTCTTCCCAGTATTGATTATTTCCTTTGCTGAGAAAAAACTTTTTAGTTTGAATTCACACCATTTATTGATTCTTGATTTTACTTCTTGCAGTTTGGGAGTCTTGTTAAGGAAGTCAGATCCTAGGCCCACATGGTAAAGATTTGACTCTACTACTGTTAAGTGAAAGATCTCTGTTCTAGTGCCTTAAGTCCTTGATCCACTTTGAGTTGAGTTTTGTGCAGGGTGAGAGGGGTTTAATTTTGTTTTGTTACATGTGGATTTCCAATTTTCCCAGCACCATTTGTCGCAGAGGCTATCCTTTATCCAGTGAATGTTTTTGGCACTTTGTCTAGTAGTGATAACTGTATTTATGTGGATTTGTCTCTGTCTCTTCTACTCTGTACCATTGATCTACTGTCTATTTTGGTGCCAATACCATGCCGTTTTTGTTACTATGGTTCTATAGTATAGTTTGAGATCTGGTATTGTGATGCCTCATGTTTCACTCGTCTTCTGATTCTTCTAAGAATTGCCTTGACTGTTTTGGGTCTCTTATTTTTCCAAATGAATTTCATGATTGCTTTTTCTAATTCTATGAAGAATGTCATATAATGACAAAATATAATGTCATTATATTTTTGGTTTTTAAAAATTTGTTTTAATGTTTTACATGACAGTGTAATGCATTTATATATTTTGATAGATCAAACATAAATGTAGTGTAATTTCTCATCGGGATTTAATAAGAATTGTATTAAATCTATATAGCACTTTTGGTAGTACAGCCATTTTGACAATGTTAATTCTGTCAATCCAAGAACATGGAGACCTTTCCATCTTCCAAGGTCTTCTTTGATTTCTTTCTTTAGTGTTCTGTAGTTTTCATTGTAGTGGTCTTTTACCTATTTTGTTGGATTGATTCCCAAGTGTTTTAATCTTTTGAGGGTGTTGTGAATGGGGTAGTTTTCCTAATTTCTCTTGCAGTGGATTCATCACTGATGTATAGAAATGCATTTGATTTATGAGTATTGATTTTATGCTGAATTCACTTATTAGTTCTAGAAGTTTTCTGGTGGAATTTTTTGGGTCTTCTAAGCATAGAATCATGTCATAGGCAGAGAGTGATAGAGTTCTTCTTTTCCTATTTGCATTCCTTTAATTTCTTTCTTTTGTTTAATTGTTCTGACTAGAGTTTCAAAGATGATGTTGAATAGAAGGTGAAAGAGGGCATCCTGTCTTGTTCCAGTTTTTAGAAGGAATGCTTTCAATTTGTCTCCATTTAGAATGATGTTGGCCTTGAGTTTAGCATCAATTGTTTTTATAATATTGAGGTATGTTCCTACTATCCCTAGTTTTTCTAGTGTTCTAAACATAAAGGGGTGCTGTATTTTGTCAAATGCTTTTTTGCATCTATTGAGATGATCACATGATTCTTGTCTTTAAGTCTATAGATAGGATGAATTACATTTATTGATTTCTGTATGTTGAACAAACCTTTAATTCCTGGGATGAACCCCACTTGATCATGTTGCACTATCTTTTTAATATGTTTTTATGTGATTTTCCAGAATTTTATTGAGAACATTTGCATCTATGTTTATCACAGTTATTAGTATGATGTTTTCTTTCTTTGATGGTTTTGGTTATCAGGGTGATATTAGCCTCATAGAATGAGTTTGGAAGGGTTCTCTGCTTTTCTATTTCATGGAATAATTTGAGGAGTATTGGTGTTAATTCTTATTTGGAGGGTTTGTGGAACTTGGCTGAGAATTTGTATGGTTCCTGGATTTTCTTGACTGGTAGCCTTTTGATGGTGTCTTTTGTTTCATTACTTGAAATTGATCTGTTTAAATTGTGTATGCCCACCTGCTTCAGTTTGGGTTCAGTCATATGTCTCTAGAAATTTGTCAATGTTTTTGAGATTTTCTGTCTCATTGAAGTATAAGTTTGCAAAACTGTTTCTATTTATCTTGTCTTTCATAGGTGTCCATTGTGATATTTCCTTTTTCATAATGAATTTTAGTAATTTGAGTTTTCTCTCTTTTTCTCTTCATTAGCATGGCTAAGGGTTTATCAACAGAAAACTATTTTTGATTCTTAACATAAACCAAATATTTAAACACAAACCATATATTTAAAAATATTTATAAGATTTTAACATATTCATTCAATTATGAACATTAGGTTGGTGACTTTGTTGTACTTGATAGTGTGCATGTTATAATTGTCATCTGTCATAGGCTCTCCAAAGTGGGTGATTTTCCTTTTGAGCTCCTTATTCAGTGACATAATATCAGTGACTTAAAATTGGCACCAGTGGGAGAAATTACATTAGAAATAAATGTTATATGCTATAAATCATTTGCTTATTTTTCTAGAGACTCTAATATCAGACAATAATAGACACACAACAGCATGAAATCAATTATTTTCCTATTTTAAAAAGACCACTACAGTTCTGGGTACTCCAAATAGACATGAAATGTCTATGTAAAAACATTTTTTATAAATTTCTGCACAAATCAAATACTTTTATGAATAGAAATTGCTCCTGAGAATAACAAAAGTTATTTACAAACCTTTGGTAATTTACTCTAAACTAATCTATAGCAAAAGACATGGTTCGGTATAGTGTAAAAGACTTAACAGGTATTTGTAAGAAAACTTGATAAAACATTAGTCAGTAAACCCTCAAGACATGAATTTATTCCAATGAATCCATGACTGCATTTCTTTTTGTGGCAATAGGTAGTTGGTAGTTAGCTATATCTCATGGAAAAGCTTTTGTCTATAAACAAAACAAAAATTGTCATTGAACTTATAAACATGAGCTAAATATTACAGGAAAATAAACAAGTGTAAAATTTCTGTTCCTGAGGGGAATTTGGACAACTGAATGTATTAATTAACAACTTTAAAGAAAAGTATAAGGAGTTATCAGAAGGCTGATGGAATGTAGAAGGCTGTATTTACATAGTTTTAGTAGTATTAATGTTGCAGTGATAGATTGACAAGCTCTTGGGCTGCTTATGTATTTCTAAGGAGAGTCTTTCTTTTGTCTAGCATAATTTTATTCCTTCTATTATTTTCATTAGCTATTATTTTTCAAATGAGCTTTTAAAATGACAAGAAGAATTTAAATCACATTGAGTAGGCTTTGCTGTGATTCACGATTAGTCATTTGATAACTAATGTATATCAACTAATATATATCAATAAAACTAATATATAATACATAACTAATATATATCAAATGACTAATTTATTAATTTCCATTTGCCAGATGAAATTGACTATGTAATTTTTTACTATAAAAATATCATAAACATTGTTAAATAAGATATTTTTAATTACTAATAAAATTATGTTTGAAAAGTTCATATAAAACCATAATGGTCAGTTTAAGTCTTCCTAAAGGAATATCTGTTGAGAGTTCAAACTGGTCTTTTATTGCACTCTCAATGTGAACAGTGGTGACTAACATATCATGTCTGAACGAGAAAGTAAAGAGTAGGTGATGGGTAAGTCTCAGATATAAGACAATTTAGAAATTTAAGACTGCAATCAATTAGTTTATATTTTTTTAAGTCAGCAAATTGAATATAAATATAGTGTTGGAGATCCAATGTTGATTAAATACCAATGAACAAATTTTTCCTAGTATTGTAGGAACAGACTAGAAGTTTTGATTTAGTTTCCCCAATAACAACTAGATCCTCATAATGATGCTTGAGCCTAATATATTGGCATCAATCTCATCTCAATTTCATGGAAAATACAAATGAAGTAACAATGACTTTCCTGCATTGAAAATTTCCTACACTCAAAACAATGTTGGTGAATTTGTAAAATGCAGTAAAAATAAATTTTAATTCCTCTCATTTTCTGCCACATAATCTGCAATTCAGAAAATTTCATTGGCCAATGTTATACTAGAACTATACTACAAAAAAATCCTATTTGTCACCATTTCAAATAGGATTCTCTCTTTCCATACACACTCAATAATTTCACTATTTGTAAGCAATGTGAATAGAGTGATAAAGACAAGTTAGCGAAGCCATTACTTTTTGGAATATGGGTTTATTAGGTCACTAAACCAGTTAGTTCTTAGAGACATTAAGAGTTCTAAGCCTATTGGTATAAGCTCTACGCCTATTGAGATAAGAGTAGATTTTGAATTATGATTCGTATGTAAACTAGTTTGAAATTTATTTGTAAAATGTTCAGGGAGTGAACCCAACCATCATGCAGAATGTTTCCCTGGGAATCTTGTTAGATAAATGGAAAGAAGAGCCTTAATTTAAGTGATGCAGACACTCATCAATGACACTAAGTCCTCTGAAATGGTTGATTTTCCCAACAACCAAAACAAATTGAGATCATTTAATGTATATAATGGTGAATCTTGGTCCTTGCTCTATAACTTTTTACTGAATGTTGAAAGAACAGAAGCAAAATCCCAGACCTCAACTTTATGAAAAATGTTTGAAACACTTGGAAATCAGAACATGATTTCAATTTAACAATGAACAAATTTTTGACAAATATTTGCTAGAAATAAATCTTAGAATATGTCTATTTTGTTTTAATGTGTCCGTTTTTTCCCTTATAAAATAAATTCAGTGCATAAAAATATGCTGAAAGCCATGACAAAATAAAACATGCAGGGGGATTAGAAGGAAGTTCGATCATATAGAGAACAAATAAAATGAATCAAAAGTGAGTGTTAGAATAAATATTTACATTTGTTTTCGTAAAGAAAGATATAAATTAAGAAAAAACAGATCAGAATGTGACAAGGACAAATCTTATACCTAGTCATATATGTGTGTAAGGAAAAGTCAGATGAAAACTACAGAATGCAATTTTAAAAAGTATCTAAAGAATTAGCAATCAAAATAGAAGGAATGAATTTTCTGAAAAAATTCAGGAAAAATTAATGTGGAACAAAATTAATTATTCAATAAATAAAATAATTTACTTTTAAAGGGATTTGAATGAATAGTCAAATTGAATTAATATTTTAGATGCAATTAATTTTAAAAGAACCCAAAAATTAACCTGTTGAGCATCAGTACTAAATCACTTATTTTAAATGTAAAAGATATGACAGGTAGCCCCTTTAAATTTAGAAAATGTTTACCAGAATATTTTTCAGGATAAAAAGATTGTTTCTGTTTTTGTGGTTGTTTGTTTTATTGTTTGCTTTTATGGTGCTGAGAATTAAACCCAGGATCTTGTCCATGTTAGGCAAATATTCTGCCACTGAGCTACTCCTCCAGCCCAGAATAACAGATCTAATATAATGACTGAAGATTTGCATTTTATTATATAAAATGGAGAAGGAACATATTATGATCTGAATGTCCTCCTGATTAATGTGTTGAAACTCAAGTCCCATTTTTGGTGATTCTAAGAGATGGAGTCTTTTGGGAATTATTTCATGAGAGTTTTCATTCATCTACTAGAGCCTTATGAAAGGATTAGAGGAAAGGAGTTGGGTCAGACCTGTGGTCCTTCTGCCTTCTCCTCTACTGTAGCTGGAATTACAGTGTATTCACTGCACGTGGCTATGCAATTATTTTTATTCACTAAATTTGACAAGTCTACATGAAAATTTAAAAAAATAGATAGAGCAAAAAATTAAAAGTAAACCTCTCTGGTCAATAAATTATTCTATTATGTTATCTTCCAGAAGCTCTTTGTTAGCATTTTCACTTTTAAATACATGTTCTCTTGGATTAGGTATCTTTCATTTCTGTTGTGAATTTTCAATAGTCAATTTTCATGTTTATTTTATTCAAATAGATATGCTATTGTGCTAGAACAATGAAGGTAATTTATGGAAAAATTTGTTCTTTCTCTACTATTATATAGTCTTACCTTGGCTTTGGTCAAAATATACTAAAATACACAGAAATGTTAAATTGGTTGATTATTATGGGAAGAAACAAATCTTTAAAATATTCAATATTGAAACCATGAACTTGGCAAACTTTCTAGTCATTTACATGCTTATTTACTTTATATTTTTCTGTGTCTGGGTCTTGACAATGTTTTGTTGGATTAATTCTTAAATTCGATACTTTTGTTGCTACTGAAATAGTTGTATATATTTTTAAAACTTTCCCTAATTACATTATTTGAAACTATCTTTCACTCTTTCCATATATTTATAAAACTTAAGATTTTTGTGATAACTTAGTAATGTTATTTCTAACCAAGTAACAGTAAAACCCACTAAGGCATATGGAATTTTCCATAGTTTTATTTATTATTGTATCTATGGTGCCTATCTCAATATAAATCAAATAGAAGGCAATGAATAAATATTTGTTGCAATATTTTCAGGAGGTGCCTCATTACAAAGACTTGAAAATTGGTCTTCAGCTCCAGTTACACAGAATATTTGGTTGATAGGCATGCTTTACAAATACCAGACTTTATCATATATGTAGCAGTCTTCCAACAATTTCTCTTTGCTAGAAAAACTCAGGATTGGTTGATTCAAACTATGAGATGCAGAAGCAAACACTAAGGAATAATTATTTCTGTCAAGACTGGAAGTCAGTTAAACAATCTGCATACCAAAAAGCTACTAAGTTTTGGAATTTGTTATCATAATTCAGAACAAAGGATGGATCCATTCTATAGACTTGGTTGAACCCTATCTTATGTGTGTTTGAGAAATCCAGAACTTATGAAGAGCTATAGAATACCTGCAAAGAAAAAAGATAGCCTCCAAAGAAAATGTGTTAAAAATCCTCAATCAATAAAGGGAACATTATGCATATTCTCAAATGTCTCTTGAACTAATAAAAACTTTTGTCTTACCTTTGGTTGCTCTCTAGAGGAATAAGGACCAAAGATTAAACTTTGTGAAGAATCAGTTTTTGGATAAACATCTGACAAAAATATTCTAATATGTTTGTCCCAAAATGTAGAGATTCTATCACTCTCAATTCAAAATTGTATTATCCTTTGTCAGAAAAGCCTTGTAATCTGTGGGCACCTCTGTTATCATTCCAATGATTAGTTCTTTCTTTAATAAACAATTAAGAGATGGATAATATTGTTAAGTCTTTAGTTTCTTTAGTGATTGTTATTCATTAATAATCAGAAAAAAAATAAGTATTAATTTGTATCTGAAGAGTTCTGCAATGTTTGAATTCTAATATGTGAAGACTATATTCTAACAAACGACATATAGATACACCTTTTAAAAGGGAGATTATGGTTCATGAAAAAAAATCAACGTCAACAGTTATGTTGGGTATTGAAGCAAAGCAGTTCATACATACATACTGAGAAGAAATTTTCTGAGCTGGTCTTGGTGGTGTATGCTTATAATATCAATTATTTGGGAGGCAGGATGATTGCAAGTTCCAGACTAGTTTGGGTTACTTACAGACCATGTCTCAAAATAAAAAGTAAAAGGGGGTGGGGAAGTAACTCAGTAGTAGACTTTCCTGGGTTCAATCCTTAGTACCACCCATAACCACAAAAGAAAAAAGAAAAATATAAAAGATATTTTCTGTTTTCTGGTTTCTTAACAACTTTATTTGAATTAAATTTTGAAGTGACCTAAGTTATATTTGAAACAATTTTTAAATTTTCAGAAATAGGGCAACAGAAATAATTGCTTCTGGCATAGCTTGCTCCCGTCTCTTTTCTTGTAAGCAAAATGTCATGCATGTATCAGTAGGTTTGTGGGTAAATGCATATATAATTAATGTAATGCACCATTTTAATTTAAACACAAAATATTTATTGCTCTTACATAAAGTCAATAATATCCATACTGGTGAATAAGCGCCACTGATCCAAATCAATTTTTTAAATTACATAAAAATTTATTATTACTCATAACTTCATACTTCTCTAGATACTATGTAAATCTTTGAAAACAATTAGCAAATTCAAAAGCACTTTGTATATCAATGAATTGTTAATGCTTTATTGCATGCTATTTTTCTTCCAACTTGGAAAAAAATAATTCTTCTAAATGTTTCCTCCCTCTCCAATGTCTTTAACTTACAGAATCAAAAGGAGCCATGTACCACATAAATAACATATTAATTTTCATGTCCCATGAATCATACAATACTATGAATGTGTTTTCAACTGCTTTAAAGGCTTTCCAATCACATCTGACTCTGAAATGTTAGTTAGCTTGAATATGTGTGAAACAAACATTTTTGGATGACATCAAGGACTGTGAGAAAAGACTTTATCATCCTAAGGCTGGAGGTTAATCATGAGAGACTCTGAAAAGTGGTCAAATACAGAATGGAAACAGGTAATGGTGGTAATGAAACTCTTGATCCCTATAGTAAAATGTTTTATGTATTTTTTTTGGTTCAATATTCATATTACAGCATCTACATTAGGAGCTGAGTGTTCATCAGAGTAGGAGACTGGTCATACATTATCCTTGAACAGAGTAATAACCACAGTGGGAGCCACAGGTAAGCAGTGTCACCCCTAACTGCAATGATAATCACAGTGGTGGATATGGACAAATGCTCCAATGTTTTGGAAGCACTGAGAGACACAATTCACTCCAACTCAGAATCCTCCCAATGAGCATAATCAGACACATTCATACAGTCTCTCACAAGAAGCTACTTAGTAGAGGTCTGACTTGGAAAGAGACACTTGATAGGTGCTTTAATACTGGTTTTGGTTTGATTTTGATTTTTGTAGTAATGTTAGATTATGTAAAGCTTGCAGAAATAACACAGAAAATTTCTATATGTCCTCTATTAGAATTTTGCCATTATTAACATCTTATATAACCCTGGAAAATTTGTCAAGACTGAGAAACCAAAATTTATGTATTACTATCAATTTAATCTCAACTATTTCTTTCTTTAGCCCTTTCAGTCACAGTGTTTAAATCTTCCTTTATTATGACATAGAGAATTTTGCAAACACTTAAGAATTCAATGACTATTATATAGAGAGTATTATATGTTGCAAATTAGAAATTATTATCAAGGTCTATGTTGGGGTTTTGGTATGTGGTGTCCCTCCAAAAGCTCCTGTGTTAGTTAATGCAGGAATGTTCAGAGGTGAAATTGTTAAACCATGAGAAATCTAATCAGTGGATTAATCCATTTGATGTATTAATAACTTGAATGGTTTACTGGGTGATAACTATAAGCAGATGAGGCATTATTGGAAGAAGTAGGTCACTGGAGGTATGTCCTTTGGGATTACGTTCTGCCCTGGCTCTTTACAATCTCTCTCTGCTTCGGTCAGACATGGGGTAAGTAGCTTTCCCACTTCATGTGTTTCTGTCATGATGTTATGCCTCATCTCAGGCCCAGAGCAATGGAGTTAGCTGACCATGTAATGAATCTCTAAAACCACAAGCCCATATAAACCTTTCCTTTTTTAAGTTGTTGGTGTCAACTCTCTTGGTCACAGTGACAAAAAACTGATGGTACATTCTATCCCTCAGTCAATGTTTAAGGGAGGACAATTGGGAAAATGTGGCTAGTGTCTTACTTGCTGCTATGAATAATAACAGGAGAAGAATGTTTTAAAATGAGAGAAAAACCATGAACAATGCAAGTCTCTGTAAAAAAAAGAAAATCAAAGACATTGGATTTAATGCTAGAATATTTTGAAGTATCTTTTGTCATTCTAAACTGAGTTAGGCACTTTCTGTATTTTTTATGTTACATCATATTGAGAGTTCAGGTATATTTTATATCTCTTCTACACAGTAGACATATTTTAAATGGTGACAATAAAATAGAGTAGATGGAAAATAACAGACTTGTTTAAAGAAAATTTATGACTATGTAGCACTCAAGAAAGGGTGAGATCCCCACTTCCCTCCCCCGTCACTGCCTGTTGTGAGTCAGCATCTGCATTCTACTGTCATATATAACTAAGAAGAACAAATTAAAAAATACCAAGAAAAAAAAAGAAAGGAAAAGAAAAGGTAAGAACCTAGCTCTTTATCTCTACATGTGAAAACATTCCTTTTTTCTAGGGATAATCCTTCTAGACACTATTTTTTGAAATTGAGCAGAAATAGTTCAAACTCTGATGGTTTTAACCCAGAATGTTATATCATCTTCCGGGTGCTCATATACAAGGAAAACATATTTTGCATTCACCTATTTCTTCCATATTGTTTTTATTCTTTAAGGCACTTGCCTCAATTTAAATGTCATTTTCTGTTCTTTTATGTGCTTTAAGAGTTGATGGAAATATATGAAACTGCCAAAGACAAAACTCGCAGAACAATTAAGTATATGATTTTTTTTTTTTTATTGCAGGAATGAAAGTTGTGGTTTATTATTTAAAATTCAGTTACTATTATTCACCAGAATAGAATAAACAAATAGAACAAAAAATCAAAAATCAAATTATCTTAATAGATGCAGAAGGGGAATTTGACAAAATCCAACATATTTTGTGATAAAAACTCACAAAAAAGCAATAGTTGAGATTGTCTTCAAACTGATAAAAAAAAATCAGTGGCTAGCATCATATGTAATAGTAAAAGACTTTCTTATTAGAATGGAAAAAGTTTGACTTTTTTCAAGCAACATCGAAATAGAAAATTTAATTAAATAAGAAAATGGTTAACAGGAAAAAAAGCAAATTTAGCCATGTTGCATAATCCAAGATCAATATACAAAAATCAATTGTATTTCTATGCACTGACAACAAACAATCAGAAACTGAAATTAAAAATAGTACCACTTGCAACAGCAAGACAGTTGAAATACTTAAGCATTAATCTGAAAAAAGACATGACACATTTGAACATTGAAAATAAAAAAATATTGATGAGGAAATTAAATGAGACTTAAATAAAGGTAAAGATACACCATGCTCATCATTAGGAAGTTTCAATATTCTCATGATGTCAATTAAATAAAATTTATCTACAAATAATCAAATCAAAATCTTAGCTTTTTTTGAAAAAAAAAATTGACAAGTAAATTCTGAAATTCGTGTGAAAATGCAAAAGACAGAATAGTCAAAGAAATGTTGAAAAGAGCAAATGGTCTTATTTTACAGACTCATTATAAAGTTACATTCTGATAACTGGTGTAGGGGCCCAGGTAGGCAGAACTGTGAAACACAGGAGACTTCAGAAACAGAGTCACAGATATATTGAAAAATATCTAGAGCTGATCAACAAAAGTCTTATCCACAAGTTGTGATAGAACAATTGAATAGACATTTGCAAGAAAAATTAATCACAGCTCTTTCCTAACACTGTAAAATTTGAACTTGATATGGAGCGTAGATTTACATTTATAAATATAAAATTTAAAACTATAAAGTTTTTGGAAAAAAATAGAGTACTGACCTCAAGTTAGGCAAATTTTTTAAGATATGACATAGCATAAACATTGCAATTTATAAAAAGCAATTGAAAAATTGATCTCCACCCAATTTAAAAGTAGGTAATTTGCAAAAACATTATTTGGTGTCCTCCCCCTCTTACCAGTCTGTTAATATGGTAAATCATATCAACCAGTTTTTTTAATGTGCAGCAAACCTTTATTCCCAAAATAAACCATGTTTAGTTATAATGTATTATATATTAACAGGTTTGATTTGCTAAAATTTTGTTCAGAACATTTGTATCTCTTTTCATAAGTGACATGTTTTTCTTGTAGTGTACTTTACACTGGTGATATCAGGGTAATGAAACCCTCATAAAAGGAATTGAAAGGTATTTCCTTCTTTTCCATTTCCTGGAAAAACTGAAAAACAATTAATATCATATTTTGCTTAAATATTGGTATCACATCTTCCTTAAGTGGGAATTGGTAGAACTTATAAATGACACCATCTAGAACTGGAAATTTATTTGAGTTTTCAATTGAAACTTAAATTTCTTTAATGGTATAGGCTAGTAAGGCAATTTATTTTTTAGAGAAACTTTACTTGTGGCATTAAAGAATTTTTCATTTTCAAATTTGGAGAATAAAATCATTCCAAACAACTCTTATTACCTTTTCAATATCTGTAAACTCCATAGTGATGTCATCTCTCTCCTAGAATCATTAATTTATAACTTCTTTCCTTTTCCTATCAGTCTGGCTAGGAGTTTATTAATTTTATTGATGTTCTCAACGAGCAAACTCTGGGCTTCATTGATTTTTTCCCAACTGTTTTTACTGTTTACTTCTTCATTGACTTCTTCCCTGACCTTTATTGTTTCCTGTTCCTATTTTCTGCTTACTTTGATCTTCTTTTTCTACTTTTTTTTTTTTTAGGTGGAAGCTGGGGCTGTTGATTTTAAAACTTTCTTCTAATTTAGGCATATATTTAGGGTTATACATTTCTGTTTCTTTTCATGCCTGGTAATTTTTGATTGGATACTTGTCATTGTAAACATTACCTTGTTGGATATGTTTGAACATTTATAAATATTCTTGAGTTTTGTTCTCAAAAACAATATCATGAAGCTAATATCACCCTTCATACCCAAACCAGGAAAAGACACATCAAGGAAAGAAAATTTTAGACCAATATCCTTGATGAATATAGATGCAAAGTTTCTTAAAAAGATATTGGAAAACCATATCAAAAAACATATTAAGAAAATCATGCACCATGCTCAAGTGGGGTTCATCCCTGGAATGCAAGAATGATTTAACATCCGTAAATCAATAAACATAATCCATCATGTCAATAGACTTAAGGATAAGAATCATATGGTTATTTCAATTGATGCAGAAAAAGCATTTGACAAAATACAGCACCCCTTCATGCTCAAAACACTAGAAAACATAGGGATAGTAGGAACATACTTGAACATTGTAAAGACTATTTATGCTAAGCCCATGGCCAACATCATTCTTAATGGAGAAAAACTGAAACCATTCCCTTTAAAAACGGGAACAAGACAGGGATGTCTTCTTTCACAACTTGTATTCAACATTGTCCTTGAAACTCTAGCCAGAGCAATTAGGCAGACTAAAGAAATTAAAGGGATACGAATAGAAAAAGAGGAACTTAAGCTGTCACTATTTGTGGATGACATGATTCTATATTTAGAGGATCCAAAACACTCCTCCAGAAAACCTCTAGACCTCATCAATGAATTCAGCAAAATAGCAGGCTATAAAATCAACATGCATAAATCTAAAGCATTTTTATATGCAAGCGACGAAACAGCTGAAAGGGAAATGAGGAAAACAACTCCATTTGCAATAGCCTCAAAAAAAATAAAATACTTGGGCATCAATCTAATCAAAGAGGTAAAAGTTCTCTACAATGAAAACTACAAAACATTGAAGAAAGAAATTGAGGAAGACCTTAGAAGATAGAAAGATCTCCCATGTTCTTGGATAGGCAGAATTAATATTGTCAAAATGTCCATAATACCAAAAGTCCTATACAGATTCAATGCAATTCCAATTAAAATCCCAATGAGGTGCCTTACAGAAATAGAGCAAGCAATCATGAAATTCATCTGGAAGAATAAGAAACCCAGAATAGCTAAAGCAATCCTTAGCAGGAAGAATGAAACAGGGGGTACTGCAATACCAGAACTTCAACTATACTACAAAGCAATAGTAACAAAAACGGCATGGTATTGGCACCAAAATAGACAGGAAGATCAATGGTACAGAATAGAGGACACGGACACAAACCCAAATAAATACAATTTTCTCATGTTAGACAAAGGTGCCAAAAATATGCAATGGAGAAAAGATAGCCTCTTCAACAAATGGTGCTGGGAAAACTGGAAATCCATATGCAACAGAATGAAATTAAACCCCTATCTCTCACCCTACACAAAAATCAACTCACAATGGATCAAGGTCCTTGAAATCAGACCAGAGACCCTGCATAGAAGAAAAAGAGGTCCAAATGTTCAACTTGTTGGCTTAGGATCAGACTTTCTTAACAGGACTCCCATAGCACAAGAAATAAAAGCAAGAAGCAATAACTGGGATAGATTCAAACTAAATAGCTTTCTCTCAGCAAAGGAAACTATCAGCAATGCGAAGAGAGAGCCTACAGAGTGGGCGAAAATCTTTGTCACTCATACTTCAGATAGAGCACTAATTTCCAGAATCTAAAAAGAACTCAAAAAACTCTACACCAAGAATACAAATAACCCAATCAACAAATGGGCTAAGGATATGAACAGGCGCTTCACAGAAGAAGATCTACAAGCAATCAACAAACATATGAAAAAATGTTCAACATCTTGAGTAATAAGAGAAATGCAAATCAAAACTATCCTAAGATTCCATCTCACCCCAATTAAAATGGCAATTATCAAGAATTCAAGCAACAATATGTGTTAGAGAGGATGTGGGAAAAAAGGTACACTCATACATTGCTGGTGGGGCTGCAAATTAGTGCAGCCACTCTGGAAAGCAGTGTGGAGATTCCTTAGAAACCTTGGAATGGAACCACCATTTGATCCAGCTATCCCACTCCTTGGCCTATACCCAAAGGACTTAAAACCAGCATACTATAGAGATACAGCCACATCAGTGTTCATAGCTGCTCAATTCACAATAGCCAGATTGTGGAACCAACCTAGATGTCCTTCAATTGATGAATGGATAAAGAAACTGTGAGATATATATACACACACACAATGGAATATTACTCAGCTATAAAGAATAATAAAATTATGGCATTTGCAGACAAATGGATTGAATTGGAGAATATCATGCTAAGTGAGATAAGCCGATCTCAAAAAACCAAAGGATGAATGATCTCACTGATAAGCGGATGATGACAAATTAATGGGGGGTGAGAGGGGAGCAAGAATGGAGGAAGGAGGGACTGTATAGAGGGAAAAGAGGAGTGGGAGGGGTGGGGAGAAGGAAAGATAACAGAATGAATCAAACATCATTACCCTGTGTAAATGTATGAATATACAAATGGTATGCTGTTACTCCATGTACAAACAGAAACAACATGTATCCCTTTTGTTTACAATAAAAATAAATTTTAAAAAAAGCCATCCTCAGCAACTTAGTGAGAGCCTAAGCAACTCAGTGACACCCTGTCTTTAAAGAAAATACAAAAAAGGGATGGGAGTGTGGCTCAGTGGTTGAGTGACCCTGAGTTCAATCCCCAGGACAAAAAAAGAAAAGGTGAAATATTCACTACACAGTAGGAATTCTGCTTCCAGTAGAATTCTGCTTCCAGTAATGGTGAACTAATTACAAAACTCACAAAGAACAATAGAAATCCTGAAAAAAATATACTAAAAACATCTAATTGAATGTATGAAAAAAATACCAAGGCAGAATGGACTTGCTAATATCCAAAAGAATATTGATTCCTAAAGCTTTTTTGTGCCTGCCTGAAAAGGAAAACTGATTGAAACGTTCTCAGTAACAGCGATTGGATTTACCTATCCATGTGGAACAATTTAATAAAAAACAGGCAACATAGGTTGTACAATGATTTCAAGATGTTGGATTTCAGGCAAAAAGACCAGTGATTCCTTGGTGGTGAGAAACATACAAGGTAAGCCTTACAATTGCCTTGAAAACTTTCTGCTTTGAAAGTGTTTCCAGGCTGGGGTTCAAGTAGAAGGAAATGAAGCAGAGCCTGGAGTTTCCCTGAGTCAAACAGACAGAATCCATGGAGATAAGCAAGGGGTCGCAGAGAAAATACTGAAAGAAGAAATCTTCAAGGAGAATTCCAAAGAGCTGCCTAGGATTCCCCTCAGGTATTTAACTGGGGAATGATCTGTACACAAGTGTAAGGAAAATACCCTAGGTTGGGAAGGAATACCTGGGACCGGTTGAAGGAACAGTGAAGACAACACCAAGTCAGAATTAGAACCTCTTCCTAGCAGCCTGGCTGGAACATCTCACAGGTCATTTGAAGAGTCCTGAGACGGTTCTTGTTCAGTAATGAGAAAGAATCATCTCTACAAAGAGTACCATCCTGTTTCTGCCTAATGAATCTCAGATTTAAGTGCTAAAAGGATCAAATAATTTGTAAGTATATGATTGTTATTGCAATGGAAGGAGCAGATCACATGTGGAGATTCAAGTGTCTCAGCAGACTGGTCTTGCCTTTAACACATTGATAGGGAAGGGTAAATTAGTTGTGGATGCTGTGCTTTACACTCAGGGTTGTTTTCTAAGCCTGATAATTGAATAGGATATGTTTATCTGTGCCTAGCTGGTTTGAAGGAGCAAGCAGTTCTAACCTTAGTAAAGAAGTCATGAGCACTGAATATTAAATCAGTCAGGGGCAAAATGGAAAGATCCTGTGTCTGGCCATGTCAGGGGATGTAAGAAACATGGTGTGGATCTGTTTTTGAACTTGTCAGTAACTGTCATAAAAATTTTCAATTTGTATCATTTTCTCTATCAAATATTTTATCATTATCCTTACTTTGCAATATCATGTTTAAGGCTGACTGGATTTCCCACAGACATTATTATCTCTGCAATGTGAAGGCATGCTGAATTATGAAGTTTCTTCATAAATGTAGCCACTGTATTAAGTCAATGGTATCTTAAGGAAGATATGATTCAAAACTAATGTTGTTCAAAGATAACAATAACTTCTGTTCTTTGGTAACCTAGTAGCTGTCAAAATGTCATTTCTGATGTTCAGGGCACTTGTTATGTGTAGTACCACCACTGTGCTATATCTTGTTGTTGTTTTATTTTCTGTTATTTTTCTTAAGTGTTAAATATACTGAAGATTTTCCCTTACCTGTAATTCTCGTCCTTATATTTTGTCTGTTTAGTTTATTGCTAACATCCTGAAATATTTTTGCTTTATTATTTTGTAATTATTTGTGGAAATATCCATGTTTTATAATTATGTGTGTATGATGAAAGATTGTGCATAAGGCATTGAGAATAAATAAATTTTAAAATGCATCATCAGAATCAAAATGCTATCACTAAAGAAAATAGTTTTGCATTTTGGGAATGGTTTTGGAAATCCTGTTTTATGTAGCTTGTTTTTCTACTGAGTGCTGAAAATATCTAAGTGTGAAATGCCTCCTATTGTTCATTTGGAGTAAGAAAAATTCTTCCTCCTACTATACTTTCTTGGGAATAGAGGAAAGTAGGAAGCACTGGAGGATGATGGGAGCTCTTTTTTATAGAACTTCACCATGTTGGATATTATTTTTTGGTCCTTGAGTCTTCTTGCAAACAAACTTGAATTTATATGTGTTCTGTATATATGAAGAAATGACTGAGAATTTTAAGAAGTAAATAAGAATGATTTCTCCTCCAACAAATGCTCTCTCACAAAAAATCTATTTTTCATTATAAAAAACATTAAATTTGGAAAAAATCAATTTTGAGGAAGCTTCCTAATTCAGAATAAATATATTTATTTAAAAATTGAAAGATTATATCTGGAATTTATCTTTGTGGGGATGAGTATGTTTATTGGTTTAGATAATATTTTGCTTTCTTATTTGGGGAAATAAAGAAAAATATTAGAAGTTCATTTATTTTTATGAATGCATTTATGTAAAATTTAGGTAGATAAAACCATTTTGAGGAGAGTAATTTGAATTTTTATGTCACATTTAGTGAATTTATATAAAAGAGTTCACATCAGGTCTATATTTGTAAGCATAAAAATAGATAGTATACTACATGTGCATATTCATATTATCTCCTGACTATCTCCTTTCTCCATGTTTCTTATTCCTTTGTCCTGTTGATAGAGAAAAAATTGCACAGAAATGTGGAACAAGCAGAGAAAAGCAAATTTGGTTTACACTGAAAGGAAACTAAATCTATTATCAAAGACAAAAAGATATCTGCAAAGGGAAAGGACAAAAATCAAAGATAATGGTTCAGAAGGAGTAGCCCTGGGCATGAGAGAGATTTTGAAGGAAAACCTATTTCAAAATGAATTCTAGAACATGGTGTTTTGTGTCAGGATGAAATTTTGAAATGATACGTCAGCAATTTAGAGCAAAATAACAGAACCACTAGAAATTGTAAATACCTAGAAAGACATACAGTCTCACTTGTAACTGAACAAATGAGAATACAAACAAGATAGATATCACATGTGATAATTTGTCATTGGATTGTGCTTACAGAAATATGCTTATATAAACAATAGGATGATTTCCAATACTGCATATAATAGCACAAGTAAGTACAAAAATGTAAAGGTAAACAGCTATTCTATAAATTCTGGTGAATGTATGTATTATGTTATTTGTATAGCAGTCATTTACAATGAATGAGTGATACTTTTTGTGCTGATATGAAAATATATCCAAAATATATTATGAAAAAATGGTGGAAGGATGTTTATAGTAGAGAATATGTACATTTTATGCTAATGGGATAAAAAGTACAAAATATCTATCTATTCACATTAAAACATGAATTTATTTATTTACTTTGATGCAATATAAAATACAGAAGGTTAATGACAAGAGGATTGGAGAATTACAGAAATGAGGGTGGAATTTTCCTTTTCATTATATACATTTTTACACATTTGAATTTTAAATATCTATTTGTTTTTATGTTTAAATCATCAATAGATCAATAGTGATCACCTGAGGAGAGGAAACTTTGATCTCTTCATAATTCCATATCTTAAAAAATGTTAATAATACAATTATGAAACTTCCTGTGATTTTCTTCAGCTAAAATTGGTAACATGAATTTCTTTTTTTAAAACTTGTGACTTTGAATTCTAGATTATTATAGATAGCACAGTAAGACCCTGTCTCAAACACAAAACAAAAACTCTTGTAATTAGTCCCATAATCTTCTTGCACACTCAGTGCAGCAATATGTCCTTATACTATACAAAATAAGATAATTATATGTGGGCTTTTATGCTCAAGTTTTCTTATCTATAGAAAAATATGGTGTTTTCTACTTCATAGGAGCCTATTGTAGACAAAATAAACATTTACCATTTTCACATTAAAATTTGGAGATATTTTTTAAAGTATTTTTATCTAAAACAGCAGAATTTTTAAGTATATTGTAAAGACTATTTTAGTCTACATAGCAAATTAGGCTTGCAATGCAAATTTAAAAGTTTCTATGTGTATTAAGTTGTTGAAGAATTTTCACCACTTAAAGATAACTGAATGAATATTGTAAAATGTAAATTTAATAGCATTTATGAAAGGTCAGTCCAAGTATTTAAAAAAGATGTTCAGTTAAGAAAACATCAGATGTTGTCTACAAATAGTGACATTATTAATGTGTAGATATCAATAAATACTTCCTGAATTATTATTTCAAATACTAAGCACTAATTATTGAAATCTTATGAACACAAAATTGTTCAAGCGGAATTATTTTGATAATAGCCTACAAAGATTAAATGGTTTTTAAAGTAATAAAATGAATATTTGAATCGAAATAGAATGAGTTTTAAATATCAGACCAAATATAAATACAGGAGAGTTAAATCAGAAGTGTATTATGGGATGCTTTTCAAGTCACAACCAAAAGATTAAATTATTGAATATAAGTGGACTGAAATGAGTAACACTGAGCAGTAATTTAATTTAATATTAAAGAGAAAAATATAATTTTCAGCAGAACAGGATTATAGATTCCATAACATACCCTCAAATAGATTTGCAGTGATACTGAATGTGGAATTAAATTTATTTTCTAGTATAATAACAATATCAGTGCAACATAGAAATATAGAAGGATTATCCAAATTTAATAACATAAATAGCATTATTACTAAGGAAATAATATTGAATCAAGCTAATTACCCCTTTTATTATCATTGTTTAGGCACAGATATTAGAGAATTCACACAAGTTTTGTTCTTATCTATGTTCTGAAGGAATTTCTTAGAATCCTAAAGATTCTAGATTCTAATCATGCTTAATTCGATACTTCTCTTTTTCCATTGCACTTATTAACAACTGAAGCCAAGCAGTTGATACATGTCTATAAATGCTTTCACTAATTGCCTTTCTCTTCAGTCATTCCAATAAACACAGTATAATCCATGTGTAACTGAATTGGTATATTAAAAAAAGACCTGCTAATTTAACATGCATTTTCTTTCCCTCTACCTTAGAACTCAGGTCAAAGCTTTTTATGTTATGTGATGATGATGCTCCTCAGGGCACAGCAATAAACTCCTTAAAATTTCATCCCTGCTAAGTTTGTGATATAAATGTCAATTTGCTTTAGTTGAAGCAGAGTTTTGCAATCAATAGTAAGGATTACTGTCAGAAGAAAGTATATCTTGCTAGTTCTCAAAGTAAGTGGTCAGTTGTAGGCATTAAGTGAATTGAATGTATAGCTCCCATAATGCTGTCAGGGAAATTTTATAATTTCTTATTGATTGCTTTCTAGTTGGTATTGCTGATACTAAATTATAACACCTAGAGTCTGTTCCCACTACTATTATGTTTGATTATCCACCATGAGCACAGACCTCAATATTTTTAGCTTGATTCTTTCCTTATATTCATTGCTATCAGAAGAGGAGAAAAATAAAATTTAAAAGAAGCAAGCCAACATGATTTAGTAGCCAAGACATTAAAGAATTTCTATGCATGTATGTGCCTCTGTCGATGTCTGTATTTTGTTCTACAGGTTAAATAGAAACTTCTAAAAATGATCATTTTAAATCTGTATGTTTCAGGGGAAAAACAGCAAATACTCATTTTTTTTTTTTTTTTTTAAGAAATGAAATCTATGTCTTCCTTTTATTTCAAACAGAATTTTTGGATTAATTTGGAAAGTCTAGTATTATGCATCCTATTCCTCTAGACATATTTAAAAAATATTATCAGGGTGAAAAAGGAGAAAGGAAAAGGAAGGAGTTCCACAAATATAGGAGAAAAATCACTGGAGTAGACAAAGAAGACGGAGAGTGATGAGGAGCCACAGGATAAGGAAAGCAAAGAAGAATGAATCTGACCTAACTTTCCTATGTACATTCGTGAATATACCACAGTGAATTTCACCCACATGCATATCCTCAGAGATTGATTTTAAATGTATTTAAAAAGTATTCAGGTATTTAAGGAAAGGATATCAATTACAGAGCGTTATGAAGTTGTATCACAAGTAGTTTCAGAGTTTTCATACTTCAGAAACATTAGCTTTCATGGATAGCGGCTATTTTGGACATTGCAGTGTTAATGTACAATTAATAGTTATTATAGTTTAATTATACTATTAATTGACCATGTCTTTAATCGTACAGATAAAAGTTTGTTTTACTTCCCTCACTTTTCCTTCTTTTCCTTATTAAGGTAGGTGATATTTAGAAATATTGACAATCGAATCATTATTCTTTGAATCTAAGCTCTCAGATGAAGGTGTAGAACTAGGTACAAGTAGAAAAAAATATTCAGTGCTAGAGTGAACTAGATAAGTAACTGAATACCTCAGAATGTTCAAGTGAGTAATTTTTTGTTAATTGTTACTCAGCCAGGAAAGTAGTAACATGGGAAGCATGGTTTTCTTTCGTTTTAGAATTTCCTACAATTTCTTTTATAGCCTTATCAACATGATAAGGTGAAGAGCAAATTTAACCTGAATAAACAGCTGGTGGAACGATCATTCAGTTTTAAACATCAGTTGACACAAAAGACATGTGTTTCATTTGCAGTCCTCCAGGAGCTACAATCCAATATCAGTCTGGATTCTGCCAGGAAAACAGCAGCTGCTCACAACTAAACGATGAGTTAGGTCTTTACATGTCTTTGCAGTTGGTTGGTGTGTGGACTTCAAGGGAACTTTCCATCAATTATTCAGGGAGCTGCCACTGAAGGTCACAGAAATCAAACTGAAGGTTTACACCTAAAGAATAGAACCACAGATCCAGAAGGATCTGCCTGGGAGGGGCTGCATTCTTTGAGAACTTTTGAGAAGCTGCCACAAATTTCCATTCCAAAAAAGAGAAAGCAGTGGTCCTCAAGATTTTGTAGGATACTGCCTGATAACTTCGCCCTTGTCAAAAAAGAAATAATGATTTTCCCTTTTCTCCAGAGTTCCAAATATCAAACATTTCTCTCATGGGGAAATTCTGAGAACCTTACTTGAAGGGGATTTTGGAAAACATAGTTCTCACTTCATGGATGGAGGAGATGTCTCAGAGATGTCTCCCCTCAGAGGGCAATTGCCGTAGACACAGCAGTTATGCACACCCCTTGCTTCCTTATTTAAGCCCTGACCAAAGGCAATGCCATCAAGCTTTGCTTACTTTAGCAGTGCTATCCTTGTCAAGTCAAAGGCATATTCACAGTGATCCCAAAAGTAGGGATGCAAAATCCCATATCCCACTGTTGTCATCTCTGTATGATTTTTGTTTCTTTGCTAGTTTAGTCACAATTTCTTCTTTTTTAAACTTGAAAACTTAAAGACTGAATTATAAATTCAATCTCTAAGGTTATTATTTATATCAAATCATAAGGGAACCATAAGAAGAAAGTTGAAAACAATGATTTGTTAATAGGTACAAACATATATATATATATATATATATATATATATATATATACACACACACACAAATATATAAATATATATATATACAAATATATATATTTGTATCTATTAGCAAATATATATATGCACAAAAAACAAAGAGAAAATATGCATAATCACTATGATCCTCGCTGATGGAAATATTTATATTTTTATTGTTGTCATCTATAATTTTCCATTTTTCTATCCAGTCCTCATTTCCTTCAACCTCAGTCAGCGGAAGAGTCAATCATGGTTCTTTGTCTAGTGGGTGTTTAAGTCCATTCCCAAAGAAACTTATGACCTAAGTAATCCTCCCTGAGTAAAGGTTCTACTTTGCCATTACTTTTTCAACAGTAAATACTAAAATAGTAAAAGACTCTTTGAGGTTTTAGGCAAACTACTCCCTATCCTATAGTAGAAAACCATGCAAGGTATCATCCCAACTAATACAGTAAACCCCATCTTTTGCTTCAGCAGCAGAATGAACACAGAATGCTTTACTTCTGAATTGATGGAATCAATCCTGGGTCCCTTAGGGAAATCATCCTTCCTGAAGGGATGATAGTATCCAAACACAACATTATATTGTGAAGAAAGGAAGAAAAATTTTGCTATTGACAAATTAAGACTCTTAATGTCTTACTACTCTGATATTCACTCCTTACTTCTAGATCCATGAATGCTAGCTGTTGGAAGAAGAGTAGTACTATGATGCTGGTCAGTGGTGCAAAGTATATACCATATCCTTTAGGACAGTGCTCAGCCACACAGAGTGTTTAACCTGCTGATACCAGTCTTTCAGCGTCATGACACTGTTCTGTGAGATTGTTTTAAGGTGAGAAATGAGAAGGCTTTGTGATAAACTCTGATAATTAATCACATGCAGGGCATTCTACAAGGTTGGAAAAGAGGATATATCTGTTCTAAAGGAGCACAGATCCCTTCATTTAATTATAAAAGAACATGAGATGATCTACCTGCTACCAGGTGACAGATTTCTTTTAGAGGAGTGTTATTATATAGGAAGTTCACAGCTCATCACTGCTGTTGGCAGGTGAGCCATCTCAAATCAGATCTTGGATTGAGTAAGAATGTGTGTTAGAGTTCACTCCTATCATCATTGCCACTTTATTGAAGAGGCCATTGAAAAGGAGCTAGCATTTCTGGTTCAAGGATCTGTTCACAGTCTCAGAAATTCACAGAACTCAATATCTTCTTTAACTGAACATTAAAAGATTTAACTGCTATATGTATACTTTTTGACTATAGTGAGATGACCTATTATTTTTTTCCTCCCCCAGATTTTTTTTAAAAATATTTTATTTACTTTTTTTAGATATACATGATAGAGGAGTATATTTTTGCCAGACTCTTAACTTGCATTTATTAATGATGTCCTTTGAAATCCATTAATGTTCTCCAGTCCATAAGTCAGGGTTCACAACTCTCTTCAGATCCATGATTCTAGTTATTTATGCTTTCAAATGAAATGAACAAACATATATGTTGCTTGAATTTCTGTATACTGAGATTACCTTTCACAGCTAGCATTCAAGAGCCACCTGAACAGAACTGGTTATGTTGCCATTTCTGTCATTAGGTGGTGTCAGAATATCATATGCCATCATTTGTAAACAAGGTTTAACTTTGATTTCACTTAGCTAATTATAGGGAATTTCTCGTGAGATTTCACTGTGGTTTAATGATAGGACTATATTTCAGGAGTAGATACCAGTGAAATCTGAGTTACTTACTAATAAAAACTAGTTTTGCCTTATGGAGTTCCTTCAGCCTAATCTCATATATATATTCCCATTTAATTATAGAATGTAGTTGAGTTTCTCCAAACTTGTAACTTGGTAGGATTTTACAACACCACTTTCAGAATGGTATTTTCAGGTCACATCATAACTTGATGGCTTATTGTGAAAATCTAATCATCTTCTAGATTATTGTCAGAAGTGTTTCACAAAAGAGCAGGAATTGCATATAGAACATAAGCAAGGCTTAGCATTGAACTTACAAGGATTGATGCTGCATAAGCAAACTTCTGTACTTTACATGTATCTTCCCTAACGGTTTAGATACAAGTGAATTCACTGCATGTCAATAATGCTTGTTTTAGATCCACCATTACTTCTTGTTCCAATTTTGTATTAGCCTGTTTATAATATAATAATACTGTATAACAAAATAACTCAAAATTTAGTTTCTATACCAACAAAAGTTCATTATGTTTATATGTATGCAAACCAACTGTAGATTAGTTTACTAAGTTTGAGACTGATTTAGTGACTTTGCCTGAGTCTATAAGATAGGTGGGCTTGGATCCAGCTCATAAGTTTCACTTCTTTTTCTTAAGGTTTCAGGACAGTTTTATTTATTTATGTACTTATTTATTTGGAGACAGAGATTGATCACAGGAATACTTAATCACTGAGCCACATCCCCAATTCATTTTACGAAATTTACTCATTTGAGACAGATTCTTACCAAGTTGCTTAGGGCCTCACTAAGTTGCTGAGGATACCCTTGAACTTGCAATCCTCCTGCCTGAGTTTCCTGAGCTGTTGGGATTACAGATGTATGTCACCACACCCAGCTCAGGATAGGTTCTGGAGTGCTCTGTTCCATACTTGATATTACCTCCAGATTGCTGTATCATTTTAGTTTAATGGGGTAGGCAAAATAATACTTTCCCAAGGATAACCACACCTTAATTCTCAGATCTCTGGCTATGTGACCTAACACAACAAAAAAGATTTTGCAGAGGTGATTAGGTTTATAGACTGAGGTGCAAAGATTATATTGTATTGATGCAATCGTCACATGTTAGTTATTTAAGTCCTTAAAAGCAAAAAATATTGCCTGCTGTGGTTATAGTGATTAAATGAAGAATGAGAATAGATGAAAAGTGTAGAAGAAACTTTTCCTACCATATTGACTTAGAAAATGGAGGAAAGGGGCCATCAGATAAGGAACATAGTAGCTTTCAACAAATAGAACTAGCCCTAGGTTGAGTCTAGAAATGTTTGTCTTACAACCACAGGATCTGGATCATGCCAATAACCTGAACAATAAAAAAGGGGGAATAAATAAAAAGGATTTTAGATCCTCAGGAAAAGAAATATAGCCCTGTTTCATTTTAGGTCAGCAATGCCTGGATCAGACTTTTAACTTCAGAACTTTAAGATAATAAATTTAAGTTGTGTTTTATAAACCAATGAATTTGTGGCAATTTATTATGACAATAGACAACTAATAACTGTTATTTCACATATCTCTCATTGTCATTGAATGAATGACTACCCAGGCAATCCTTTGTCTCATGAAATATATGAGCACAAGAGCAAGAGTAGAAACACCTACTGCTTTTTGCAACTTTATCCTGAAATTTTCAATTGTCATTTAACACATAATCCATAGACTAAAGTAAATCACATGATGAAGCCCCACAGCAGTGGGACAAAAAATTATAATCTATCTCGTTGAAAGAAACTGGAGCATCATTGCTCAAAGGACAAGAATGAATATTTCCATAGAAGTGTATAAAGAATTGAGAACCCTAATGCTAACTACTAGAAGGTCATTTTGAATTAGAATACTAAATAAATAGTTGAAAGGCATTGTAAGGAAAACTATGCTAATCATCTTATAAATAAATTATTATATGTTTTTATGTAATTGAAAACGTCCTAGAATGTTAGCATTTTAAAATAGTTAAAAAACTATTGAAATAATGGAAAGTATGGATGAAAAGAGAGTTGTAGTATGTTTTTCTAGACTGAAAAGTTAATTTGGTAGAAAGACACAACACATCAACACTCAGATAGATAAAAGGTATAATTCCTTGCAAGGGTCAGAATGAGAGAAGGCAACCAAATAGGGCCGCATAGGGGTTCAGTCATGTTACCCATAGGGTAATACAAAGTTGGCGCTAGAGGAGCAAGGGGAGGGTGGGCTGACTAGATTGGTGAGTTCCATTTGGATTGGCTAATTTGAACAATTTCTGATGCCCTTGTAGTATAGAGGCTATTTGGTACCTCTATATGAGTCTATGAGAGTGAACCAGATTCTGCAGAAGTGAGAGCCCAGTGAGGGAAGTGATTCGTATATAGGCTTAATGAGCTACTGGAGAAGAGGATCTGACCAGCCTCGAGCCAAGCCTCCAACTAAGTCAAGAGAGCATTTTTTAAAAGTTTGTGTTATACCATTAAGTATAGTTAAGTGAATTTTACTAAGAATTAATCTAGAAAAATAATGACTATCACAGCATAATGGTATGAATGATAAATGAAAGGCGAGTGATAGTAACTATATACATTTGCATAATGAAAAGAATAATATGAATCTAGTAGGAAAAAAAGCTTTTCCAGGTAGAGAAAATGTTTGATTGAATTACGAAATGTTTGTTGCTGACCTTTAATAAGAGGGAGAGAACTATAAGCAGTGCAAATAAAATAAATTATGTCCAGGAAACAAGTGGAGTGAATGGGAAACAAGTGAACAAATGGGTGTTCGTAATGATTTTTTTTATTTTTGTACTAAGTATTGAAACCAGGGCCTCAGGTAAGCACTTCACCACTGATCAACTCTATCCATATATTTAAACTCTAGCCATATATTTAACATTTTTAATTTAGGTGTTGCTCTTGAAAGTATATTTCACACATTTATTGTGTTTCTAACACAATAGAAGTATAATTGTTGCTATCTTTCAAGAAACCATTATGATGGAATTAGTCAATCTGAGATTAGAGAATAAAATCCAGTAAATCCAAAATAAATTTACAAATATATAAAGTAAGTACTGTGGTTTGAAAGTGTCTGCTCCAAAATTTATGTTGAAACTTGGCCCCCAATAAAATCTTAATAAGAGCTGGATAATTTGTGGTTTCATTAAGTCATGAAGTGCTCCTTTTTAATAAATGGACTGACACTCTTATAAAAGGGCACAGGTACTCACTTTTCACCTCTTTTTGGCCTCCTTCCTTCTGCCACGTAAGCGATGCATAAACAAGGTATCATATTGGAAGCAGAGAGTAGGATCTGTCATTGTCTTGACCCTGGAGTGCCAGACTCCATAACTATGCTAAAGTCATATTTAAAAATTGCCTGGTCTGTGGTATTTTCTTTTAGAAGCACAAATGGACTATGATTGTAAACATTCAACTTAAAAGTTAGAAAATTAGCAAAAAGTTTAATCAAAATAAAATGAGAATAAAGGCAAAATTAATAAAATTAGAAACAGAAAATTATGAAACCAATAGAGATCAATGAATAAGCATATTGTGCCAAACAGGTTTCCGGTGGGGGGTGGAATAACACCCTCAGATGTGAATTATTAAGGAAGATGGAGAGAGAAGGACTGGTGGGGAGTAAGTTCTTGTGAGAAGCCATGACCTTGAGGTGACAGACGCAATTAACCTAAAGTGACCACACATAAACAATTTATAGAAAAATCACATTCATTCTCACCTTGTTTCAGAACCAGGTCAAGGGAACCTATTGCCTGAATACAACTAGAAAACAAAGGAAAGGGTACCAGATGATTTAGTCCATCATTATCTGCTTTTTGTTCTAGAGAGTCAGGCAGGAAATTGTGGAGAGTAGAGCTAATGCAATAGATGGAAAATATGTTTGGAAAAGAAAATGTAGTGAACATCACATGGCACATTTGTTTCCTTATTTCTCCTTTCTGAAGGGGACATGTGCTTGTGTTTTATTTTTTTTAATTTTTTTTTTCCTTTCTTCTTTTTAATTATTTTTTTTTTATTTTTACAGACTGCATTTTGATTCATTGTACACAAATAGGGTACATCTTTTCATTTCTATGGTTGTGCACAACGTAGATTCATACCATTCGTGTAATCATACATGTACATAGGGTAATGATGTCTGTCTCATTCCACCATTTTCATACCCACATCCTCCCTCTCATTTCCCTCTACATAATCTAAAATTCCTCCATTCTTCTGTCACTCCCCCATTATACAATCATCATCCACTTATCAGGGAAAACATTCAGTCTTTGGTTTTGGGGGATTGGTTTATTTTGCTGAGCATGATATTCTCCAGTTCCATTCATTTATCTGCAAATGCCATAACATTATTCTTCTTTATGACTGAAAAGTATTCCATTATGTACATATACCACAGTTTTTTTTTTATCCATTCATCTGTTGAAGGGCATCTAGGATGGTTCCATAATCTAGTTATTGTGAATTGAGCTGCTGTAAACATTGATGTGGCTGCATTACTGTAGTATGTTAATTTTAAGTCCTTTGGGTACAAACCAAGAAGTGGGATAACTAGGTCAAAAGGTGGGTCCATCCCAAGTTTTCTGAGGAATCTCAACTCTACTTTCCAGAGTGGCTGCACCAATTTGCAATTCCACCACCAATGTAAAAGTATACCTTTTCCCCCCATCCATACCAATATCTCTTATTGTTTGTGTTCTTCATAGTAGCCATTCTAATTGTAGTGAGATGAAATCCTAGAGCTGTTTTAATTTGCATTTCTCTAATTACTGGAGATGTTGAACACTTTTTCATATATTTATTAATCATCTGTATGTCTTCTTCTATAAAGTGTCTGTCCAGTTCCTTGGCACAGTTTTTGATTTTGTGCTTGTGTTTTAGATGAATCAAGCTCACACCTTGAACATAGAGAAGGGCATGTGATATAAGTCAAGGCAATCAGAGAACCTCAGTCATCTGGCCTCTTGGTTATTTCAAATGTTGATGTATTGCTCAAGCTGAAAAATAAAAATTTTAAGAGGGATGTTAATCTGAGGGCACTTGTCTGAGGGAAGTTGGTAGTCAAATTACTCAACTAGTATTGAGACCAACTATAAAAAATGAAGCTAAGCAAAGAAACACACAGTTAGGAAATAGAGAGACAAAGGCTATAGAGAGACTGCTTCAAGTCCATGGGTCCATTCACTGCTGAAACTGACCACATCTACTAAGTGTTTCCAGGTACGGGAGGAAATATATTGAGATGTCATAATTAAGCTACTTCGATTTTGCTTTTGGCCATAGTATTTGACATCTGAAAATAGAACATTTCAAGTGAAGGACCTGAAATATGGAATTGACTTCATTGAAGTTGGAAGCAGAGCAATAAGAATTATTTTATATTCATTTGGGATGTCCACAGTATTTACAACACAGTGATTTCTTGATTTATACATATACACACATACATACACACACACACACACCAAAAAATGAAACCTACATACAGCTTCCTCCTACATACAGCTTTCCTATAATAAACATTTCACTCATGCTATATCTTTAGAAATCAGATAATATAGAGCTAAAACTATAGAACAGAAAAATATTTTTACAAGTATTTTTCAACTATTTCTTACGTTTTTCAGAAAGATTTTATAAAAATTAAATATATATGTATGTATATCTCCAAGTTAGTCAAACTGTAATTGGAAAAAAATAAAATTTGGCTTCAAATACAGAGAACCTTTCAATCTGTGGTCAACAACCCACAAAAAGAAAGATAATCAGGTAAACATGTTTTATTTAGATTTAAGAGAAGCTAATCTCTGCAATGAAAAGAGTATTTTTTTCTACAGTTTAATATCATCTAGGAAAGCCTTCCTTTCTTTCCTTCTCCAATAGTGTGTCATATTTGTTTAGTATAGTTAATGTTTAGAACTTGAGTATTTTCTGGTTGCTTGTATGTATTTTTTAAACTTTTAAATTATTTTAACATAGTTAATATAAGGAAAAACAATTCAAAATACTCTTATTAATAAGCATTTTCTTTTTCTTCACAAAAATGTGGTAGGATATTTTTGTTTTAGTCTGGATACCTATAAAATATCAACATTTAAATGGTAATACAGAGAAAGATAATTCTTTAATCTGAGAGTTAAATAGAATTGTCAGATCAGCCAAGTCACAGACAAGCCTTAGCCTATAGATTTTAGGTGATGTGTTACCTAACTTAATCTCATCTCTACTGTGGAGACAGGGCTGCCTAACTCACACAATGATTTCATAATTATGGGTCAGTAATTAGATACATCCTATTGTAGAGATGAAAAAATCAAGGTCTCATTATACATTGATTGAATTCATCATGTATCAGTCTTCCGAATGCGATTTGGTATTACTTGTATATCTGCATATTTCTATGGCCTGGTTCATGTTCTACAGCAAAGTGTGGTTGGTATTCTGTTTTTGTACCATAAAATTCAGATCTGAATATGTACTATCCATGTAAGAGATGAACTATTTTTATTTTGATAAAAATTGGCTTTTGGTTTCCAGTGTGATTGCTATCAATACTAGGATAAAAGTCACGTGAACAGATGTATCCTGGGAAAGAGAGAATCACCAACCAATTCCTTCCCCTACACACACACACATTCACATACACACAAAATAACAAAAACAACAAACAAACAAAAAACCCCACACAGCTTCCTCCTGCCTTCCTAAAATGAACCTTTCACTACATGTTGTGAGGACATGTCTTGATAACCCCACTTTCATGGCGGATCCCTTACAGGGAAAATATTACTTTCTGTAAGGCGATTCATGAAAACTGTGCACCCAGGCTCTTCTACTTGAATGCTTCTTAGGGACAAACTCACTCGAGCTGTTGTAATGATTCTTTCCAACTCAGCTGGATTTACTATTGGATATAATATAGAATGTAATTGTAGCTACTGATTCCATAGTCAATATTTGGCAGGCTTGCTATTTGAGTGAGGATATGAAGCTTTTTAAAAACAGCCAAGGTGTCACTATGTAAGCTACAACTTATTTGTGCAATTTCAATATATTTACAATAAAAATTTGACAGGCTTCTGAAAATTCTAGGCATTATTTCAAAACTCATATTCAAATACTCTGACAGTGAGTTGCAATGCCAGAAAAACTTACATATCTAGTGTAGGACATAACTGTCCTTATCTATCTTTTGTTAACCTTTGCTATTTATAAAATTTTCCATAAAATCATTCGTGTTAGTGAAATAAAAGTTTCTGCTCTTGAGGAATATAAGTGCAATTTTTCTGCTGTTTAATAACTAGCCAAAGAGAGAGAGAGAGAGAGAGAGAGAGAGAGAGAGAGAGAGAGAGAGAGAGAGAGAGAGGAGAGAAAAGAATGAAAGAAGGAAGAAAGGGAGAAAGGGAGGGAGGAAGGAATTGAGGAAAAGACAAATCGATTTGTAGCATTTGATGGTTGTTGAATAAATGCTTCTGTTGATTGGTGAAAATATGCTGCACACATTTGCTTCAAGGACAAGAAGCATCTGGTTCCAGCACTATGTAACTGACATAAGTTTCATGGGAAAATTTATACATTTTCTATAAAGAAAAAGATCCAGTTTTCACATGCCATAGAGAAGTCATGTAAGATATAAAATATGGGGATTTTAGATTTATTTACCTTAATTTTTAAATGAAATAATTTGGATTTGGAGGAGTTATACTTTAGAATACTGTATCCTATCTTACTCATTTCATTCCTGAAGAAACAAAGTTCCAAATTGTCCTATATGCAAGTCCAGGTAGTTAGCAAAGCTTGAATTTTTACTGATTTTCTGTATGACATCAATGAAAAAAATAAAGATTGAAACAAATTAATAAAAATCCACAGATCAGACGTTAAAGCAATTTTTAAAAATGTATTATTCTGACTGGCTGAGCTTGATGGCACACATCTTTTATTCCAGAGACTTGGGAGGCTGAGGCAGGAAGATCACAAGTTCAAGGGCAATGTAAACAATTTAGCGAGACCCTGTCTTAAACTAAAATCAAAATATCTGGGAATTTAACTCAATAGTAAACCATCCTGGAGTTCTATACCTATACCCAGTACCAAAAAATAGATAAATAAATAAATAAAATAAAATAAAAAGAAATAAATGATTATTCTGATTTTCCAAGTTCAACAAGTTTGTTGTTTAGGACTAATGAGTGTACTTTGTAATAAAATTTTAAAAACTGTTTCATTGAGTCACAAGTAAGACATGAAGGGTTCTAGTTCTATGTAATGTGAAATTAGGTACACTGTTCCCACTGTCTCCCACTGAATGCATCTGTAAAATGTAGACAAGTGCATATTGTAGCTATTTGAAGGGTCTGAAAAGTAAGCATCAGCAAATGAATAGAGGGCTAAGAACAGAATTCAAACTAAAGGTAAGTGTGCCCTTTTTTACTGCTGGTATACCCAGGCTAGATTCAATGCAACTTGAATCTGGGTTTGAATGTGGGACCTGGCAAAGTGAGCTCAGGGATAAATCCTCTAGTTGTGACTTGAGGAGAGAAAAGATCATCTCCTAACTTCTAGACATCATAGGAGGAATCATCACTTTTTTCCTTTACTCTGTTCCTCATCCAATCTAGTATCTGTTGTTGCAGGAACAGGAACAGTAAAAATAAGCAGCCATAGTATCTAAGACCCTAAAGGAGAGAATCGTCCCCCTCCAGTCAGTGAGCAATGGTACCCAGAGGAGAGGCAAATCTGTTATTGCTGAGCTATTTACTCTCTCTTTTCTTGCCTTTTACTCAAACATGGGTAAAGATGTGGCAAATTCATGGCAAATTCAGGTAAACAGATGTCTAGCTCTGACCAGAGGATTGATAAAATGAAGTTACAAAGTATTACAGTATATGGAAGGGATCATGTAGAGATACAAATGTGAGACATCCTACCCATTGTTTATGAACTCCGAGCTTCCCCCTGAGATGTGCACATTTTAATCAAATCTAAATAGCATGCAACAACATTGAAAAGTGAACCATGATATAAACCACTGCCATGAACATTAGCTTAGACAGTGCATTGGGCACAGATAAGACACTCTGGATGGCATTACAAAGGCTTTAAAACAACACTACATGGAAGCTTTGACCTACAGAACTTATAGTCACAATCGACTGGTTTGATTTTATGTTAAAATGACCAATATACCAATATGCTAAAGAGAACTTTAAAAACACACAGAATCTCCTAAGTTATTATTCAAAATGAACAGAAGGCAATCCAAAATTTCTTGGCATAAAAAGAATCAGGAAAATAATAACATATATGAAAAGACAATGTATAGACACCAAAAGTAGAAACTCATATTCAAGAAAGACTTTAAGGTATTGCTTCATAAAAACATTTTAGTAGGGACTAACATCCTTAAAATAAGTGGAAATTTTCACCAAAGTAGTAAATAATATGAAGCATGGAAATAATCCTTATAAATTAAATGGAAAATTTCAAACTAAAAATTGTAACAACAACAATGAAGAAGAACAAAACTCCCTTACTGCTTTGGATTCAGGAGTAGGATGGTGACAAAAGAGCTAGTGAGGTAGATCTGTGTCTGATCTACTTGACCAACAAAGAGCACATTGAAAAAAACAAAAGTGAGTAGGATGTCAGATTCCACTGAGGGTCTACCTTTATAAATGGAGAAATATTTCAGTGGAAAAATATGGAAGTTAAAAACTGGTTGTAATTGCCAAATTACTGGTTGTAAAATTGCCAAAAAGTTAAAATAAAAGGCCTAGAATATTTGACCAAAAATATTTTGTATAGATTTATGAAGTTTACTGAACCCCAACAGTATATATGCAAGAAAATTGATACTGAGATGCATCATAATCAACCTGCTAAATTATCTTTGTCCAGAGACAAAAAAGAAACTTGTAGAAGCAGTCAGAGAAATATTACATGCTATTTAAATGTTAAGAATATATTATAACAGTATATTTTTCCCCTAAGACTACAAAGGCCAGAGGAAGTAGCACAAGATGTTCAAAGAGTTGAAATAAGTAAATTATCAACCCAGAAATCTATATCCAGTGAAAATGTACTTTAAGAATGAAGGCAAAATAAATACATTTCAGATCAAAAAAGTGGGGGAAGGGAGTCTATTGCAAGAAAAAGACATCTTAAAAATACTAAGTGAAGTTCTTCATACAGAAGGGAAATTATGTTAAATGATAGAAAAAGTAAACAGAAAATTGTCATAGATAATAGGAATATTGCTTAATAAAAAGTTGTCTATTCACCAAAAAGACACAACAATCTAAAATATGTATACACCTAATGAAAGTACATCAGAATATATGAAGCAATTATAGATTTAACTGAAAGAGACGAATTTGTTATTGTTGGAAACTTCAATACTCTTGTGTTAGTAATTGACAGAAGTAGTACAGAATAAATGAACAGCAGAGAAGAAGTCAGCAACACCATAAATCAGCTGGAGCCAATTGACATTTGGAGAACATTTCATGCAACATAACAGAATGAACACTCATCTAAGTGCACTTGGAATTTTCACTAAAATAGACGTCTCTTGTCAAAATAAAGCTAAATATACATGAAGGTTAGAGAAAGCACACAGTTTTTTAATTGCACATTCTACTTCTAGTTAACAAATTGTCTTTCTCCTTCTCTGCATCTCCTTTTGGACAATTACATTAATGTTATTTTTCAAGATTTATGGCATTTAAAACATGCTCTTTTAGATATAGCTAGCTATTTGAAGTTTTAATTGATTATAATAAGTCATTCTATTACAGTTTCTTCATTTTTTAATATTTCATTTTGGTTTATTTCATTGTTGACTGAAGTTAAGTCAAACACTTTCATACAACTATATTTTATATACCATTTCTTGGAAATTTTCATCTTTGGTAATTGTCATTTGTCAAACCAATTCAATAAGTTTAGAGCAATTTGGTTTTTATTGTTGTTCTTTTTGGTAGTTTAGAGCAACTCGACTGAGTATATTTGAGTAAAAGTATTCCTGAAAACTGTGTGAACATTACCTCATTGTCATGTGTCATTCATTATTCATGTCAAGGAGACCACTCTCTTTTCTTTCTTAAATGAAATTCCTTTTCTGTACCTATTTTATCATGAATCCTTTTTATCCTTAATTTTTTATAATCAGGCAATATCTAATATAAGTCATATATTGCCACTTTAATGGTATAAAACCATTTTACACAAATCTCAGTGGCATATAGTAGCATTCACATTATGCTCACAATTTTGTCTGTGGAGACTACTCAGGATGTTGATCCTCTCTGGTCAGCTGGGGATGATCTACTTCCTGAATCTTATTTTGCAGTTAAGGCTAACAGAGCAGTGGATATTGGGTGATAGACTTCTATAAGCTGAAATGGAAAGCTCAGAAGGGCCCTGCATACTCATTCACTCTCCTTAGGCCTACGCACTGACATTGCCGACCACATATCTTCCTTCTTTCCTTCAGCCTCGATCCTGTTTTTATATGTTGAATAGATAAATGAAGAAATAAATATGTGTGTCATTATATTTATTTATCTGTTACAGAGGCAAGGTGTGCTGACATTTGCAAAGGCAATAGTAGTGTGGTGTTTCTGCATTTAGCCATTTCTCTGGTATGGATCACAGCATAATTTGAAAAGTTCAGCTGCTCTGCTCTAAATAACCTCACAAGTGCTTTCTTATTTTTTTCAAAGGATTTTGCTGTGATATAATTAACTTTCCATACAACTTACTCATTTAAAGTATATAATTCACTGGCTTCAGGTATGTTTATATAATTGTGCAAATATCACCAATTATTAGAACATTTTCACCACCTCACAAAGGAACCTTGAATATATTAGCTATAACCCCCTACTCCCTGTGCTGGTTGTAAATAACTATTAATCTAATTTTTGTTTCTATAGATTTGCCTATGCGGGGCTTTTCAGAGAAATTAAGTTGTATATGTGTACTCTTTTGTGACTTCTTTCAGTTAGCATGATATTTTCAAGATCCATCCATGCTGTAGCATGTGTTGGTACTTCATTCTTTACATAGGTTAAATGAATATTCAATATACTATATTTTATCCATTCACTAGTTAATGTAATATTTGATGTGTTTCCACCTTTTGGTATTCTGAATGATGCTGCTGTCAACATTCATTTACAGACTTTTTGTACAAGCATGTTTTGTTTCTCTTGGGTATATCCTTGGAAGTGGAATCTGTAGGTTGTATGATAATTCTATCCTCAATAATTTGAGAAAATATTAGACTATATTCCAAAGTGGCTGCACCATTGTTCATTCTCACCTGCAGTATATGAGTTTAGGGTCTTCACATCATCCTCAATATTTGTCATTATCAGAGTTTTTATTCTAGTTATTCATCAAGAGTGTTTTAATGGAAGTGCTCAAGTTTTGTGGGACTCTTGAAAAGTTGGAAGTACTCTAGGAAATTGATGTGGTTAGGATCTAAGAATAAACAATTACAATTAGTCTTTGCAACTGCTTAAAAGCCATTCCAATGATGGGGGTATTTCCAGACATATCATTTGTCCTCAATTCTGAATTCAGTTTTAGAAATCTATGTTGTTGAAGTCAAGTCATATGTTTAATTTAAAAGTACCCCTTTTAGGAAGCAGCTTCATGACATGAATTTTAGTAAGATATAATGACTGTTATTTTATTATTTGTGGAAGGGTACAGATTTTGTGTCCTGATTTTCTATTGGATCCTTCCCAAGAACTTGTGTGAGTCAACTATACTTTTATAATAAGAGTGGATTTGGTGGTTGTAATCCTGGTTATTATTCAAAAATATTTTCCAATGTATATCAAAGTACATATAAACCAATAAAAAGATGCAAATGTGCACATATATAAACTAGTCTCTTTATTATTCACATCCCATATTTTGTTAGTTTTCTATAATTCTGTACATATAACATTAGAGAAATCATAAAATGGATTTACATATAACAGAAAGTCAACTTTTTAAAATTTAATTCCAAGGGCATACTATTAAAATTTTTAAATTTTGTTTCTGCTTGTTCCTGTAACTCATATCAACAGTGTTTCAATAAGTATCCTACTATAAGATTATTGATTATTTTTTGTCACTTTGAATTATTATGTTGTAGCAAGTAAAAATTACATTTATTACAAATCTGTTTATATATTTGTATTTGCATTCATTTCTCTCCTATTTTCTTTATGCTCTTAGGGATCATTTTGCTATAAATTGTACAAATGATTTGTTCTTTTCATGTTTTTTTTTTCCCTTGATGCCTGTGTTGAAGGGAAAAGGATCCATAAAACCTATAAATACTGATATTCAAATACCACTCCAGCACTGTGATAATGAGACGTAAGGTTAGCCACTCCAAATCATATTCTCAGGCATCTAGCTATGCAAACTATTTTTAGAAATTATAAGTCTGCCTTGGAAATCACAGAGTAAGGTAAAGTGATCTTAAATTTGGGTTCTGGTGGCTAGTTGAGAAAACTAGAATGAATAATTTTGTTTTTGGACTTTAATAGTTAAAATAATACTAAAATGCTATAAACAAAAATATGAAAAATGTTTCAATGTATTATATTGTCTTAATTTTTTCAGTATTTCCCTCCCATTCTATTCTGTACTTTTCAGTCTTTACTATATACATATATATATATATTATACATAATTGTATTATATATAGTATATGCATATATAATTATACATTATGTATAGTATTCTATATGTATTATATATATATGATGAAATTCTAGATGTGGTTCAAGCAATATTGTCATGAAAATACTGAATGAAATGGAAGAATGTCTCAATTCCTTCCTATACAAAAATAAAATACTCTGATCTTTCTATATATTTTGTGGAGCTTCAGATTTCCTTATTCAGCAAATTGTTTAAATTGTTACCATGTATGTAACTATGTGAAATTCAAAATAGACATCTCTTTCTACATTTTGGAAAACTAAAGACATGTATTGTTTTTTCAAGTTGCCTGGAACAGAGAATCTTAGCTTTAGCATCAGCACAATCATTTGTAAGGTATTCCCACCCTAACACTAGCAGAACTTAGGGTGGTGAGTGAACTCAACATCCTGGGAACCCAAAGAGCAAATTAATTCTGCACACAGTGAGAAAGCAGATGTACTCCTGCTTTAAGAAATTGTAAGTTATATGACATTTTTCACATTTTGAATTATGAGGAGAATTTGTCAAGGTCAGTTTTTATATTTACATATTGCAAGATGTTTTACATACTTTACTTGGTGGAAGGGACTTTCCTGTAAGTGCCTTTCAATAAACCAGTCACGTAGTAAAATCCTTTGTAGGATACTTGCTCTTTCCTTGCCCCTCTGTGGTGCTGGTGACTTATAGTGACAGAGTAGATGTAGTGTAGGCCATTGCAGTGCCTATTTTCCAGTAGGGTAATCATTAGGAAAAAAAAAAATTAGGCAGTAAAGTGTAATGAAGAGAAAATGGAACATAGCGATTATATACAGAGTGATTTTAGATGATTGACAAGGAAAAGTCTCACACTTTCAAAGTGCATTTAAAACAGACCAATTTATTAAAAAAAAAAAAAAATAGGGAAGAATGTTGCCAAGAAAGTAAAAGATAAACCTGAAGACTCTATGGAAGGGACATGGTTGCTGATTTCAGATGTAAAACCAATGTGGTTGGAATGCACCGATTAAGAGCTATAGTGGTACAACTACATTTTGTATTTCAAATGCACATTTTATATTACATGTAATATATGTTGACAGATTTTTTTTTTAATTTTTGATTGAATGTTTTTTGGAAAGCCCAAAACATTTTTCCTGATTAAAACTGAGCACAAGTTTCCATCATTCTTGCAACAGTAAGTGGGCATTCAGTAGATATCTAACCAAAGCCATCCAACCATAGCCATTAGCCACAGTCTAATATTTACCCGGGTGTTTAAGTCCTGCTAACTAAACTGTAGAACCTTTCTGTCTTAGACAATTTGTTTACATTCATGAAGAGATGCAGCATAAACAGTAGAAAGATCAGAAGCTGGAGAACACAAGGAGAGGAGGCAGGGAAAATTATCATGCAGTGAAACACAAGGACAGCAAATAATATTTAGTTGCTACAAAGAAAGCAGTATGGTACCCTGTCCACAGGTCTGCACTTGTGATTTATGACTGTGTAGTTCCTGAGAAGCACTGCAGCCTTCATGAATTGTGACTGCTGCAGGTGAGGTCGCACAGCTTAATGAATTCCTCATATATTCTTCTAATATACCTCATTAGTTTGGTTTATCTGAACCTACTTTTCTGTTCTTTATGTCATAATAGAACTTTAGTAACACATATATACAAATGATTTGACAAATAATTTGATGAGATGAATACTAGAAGGGCTTAGAATCAACCTTCAGTATCCATACTTTCTGCACCCATGGATTCAACAAAATGTAGACAGAAAATATTTTGGGAAAAAATGACTATACTAAACATGTACAGACTCTTTTCTTGTCATCTCCCATTAAAAAAATACAGCACAAATATTCCCAAAGCATTTACATTGTACCACATAGTATAAATAACCTAGAGATGTACAGTTTTGTTCCACATATTTCGGTCAACAACAGACTGTATATAGGATGATGGTTCCATACGATTATAATAGAGATGAAAAATTCCTATCATATAGTGACATGGTGGTCATCATAATGTCATATCAAGTTGCATTACTCATACTAACTTATATGCTAATGTAAACAAAACTGTTGTTGCCTGTAATGTAAAATATCGGGTACAATATACATACTCCATAATACTTAATAATGGTATTAAACAACTGTTACAGTTCATGTATTCACTATACCATGCATGTCATCATTATTTTAAATATATTACTGGTACTTATAAAAACATTAACGGTAGGACAGTCTCAGGCATGTTCCTCAGAAGTATTCCAGAAGAGGATGCTGTTAGCACAAGAGATGGCAATTCCATGCATGTCATGGCTCCTGAAGACCTGACAGTGGGACAAAATGCGGAGGTGAAAGACAGTGATATTGATGTATGTGCATCTTAGACTTTAACAAGTAAGCTGAAAAAGTTTTAAAAAATTAATAATCTAAAAAAATAGGCTATACCACATATGTTATATGTATAGTAGATTATACTGACAAGGTTTGAGTAAGTACACTGCACACCATAAAATCACCTAATAATGCATTTATCAGAGTATATACCCATGGCTAAGCAATGCATACTGTATACAGGAGGATGGGCATACATTGTATGAAAATACTATGCCATTTTACATGAGCATCTACAGATATAGTATCAGTAACAACAACTCCAAGTTTAAAATTAGTAAGTGGATCATGTGGGATTAGAATTGAAGTACATTCCATATTAAAGCTAATATTCTACAATGAACAGAAATTTAGTTAGGGCTGTCACATACCACTGATTTACATATGACTCCAAGTTGCACAGCTTGAATGAAATTCAAAATTGGATATAAGTCGAAAGAATAAGAAGACAAGCCATGATTGGGAAGAAATATTTACAAAGGGTGTATTTGAAAAAAATTACTATACTAAATATATAAAAAGAACATCTAAAAGTCAACAATAAGAAAATAAAGAAACCAATTTCAAAAATAAGTAAAGGATATAAAGAGACATCATACCATAAAGAAGATATATGGATGGCAAATGAGCACATGAAAAGATGCTCCATATCATGTCATGAGAGAAATAAAAACTGAAACCTCAACAAGGTACAACTACACATGAACTAGAATAGGCAAAGTCAAAGACACTTATCTTAGTCAGGCTTTTTGTTGCTGTGACCAAAGACCTGGCAAGAACAATTTTGGAGGATGAAAAGTTTATCTGGAGGCTCACTGTATCAGAGGTCTCAGTCCACAGACAGCTGGCTCCTTTCCTCTGGGCTGGAGGTGAAGCTGAACATCTTGGTGGAAGCATGTGGCAGAGGGAAGTACCTCACATGATGATCAGGGAGCAGAGAGAGAGAGAGAGAGAGAGAGAGAGAGAGAGAGAGAGAGAGAGAGAGAGAGAGTCCACTTACCAGATACAAAATATAGACCCCAAAGGCATACCCCCAAAAACGCTTCTCCTCCAGCCACACCCTACCTGCCTAGAGTCAAGGCCCAGGAAACGCTTATCAGAGGATTAATGTACTGATTAGATGAAGGTTCTCTCAACTCTATTATTTCTCCTCTACACCTTCTTGCATTGTCTTACACATGAGCTTTTGGGGACACCACACATCTAAACCATTAGAACACTGATACCACTAGTACTGTCCAGGATGTGAAACAATAGGAACTGTCCTTTACTGGAGGGAATGAAAAATGGTACTGTTCTGAGAGAGAGTAGTTATTTCTTATAAAACTAAACATGCCATTACTATATGATTGAGTAACTGGGTACACTTGGTGTTTACCAAAAGCAGTTGAAAACTATGCATATGCAGAATTTTACACATAAGTTTCTATCAGTTTTATTCTAATGCCAACATTTGAATACAAAAAAGATTTCCTTAATTATATGAATGGATGTCTATGTATCTAGAAAATGAAAAAATATTCAGCACTAAAAGTAAATTAGCTATAAAGCCATGAAAAGACATAGAGGAATATTAAATGCATGTTACTCAGTGGAAGAGGCCAGTCTGAAAAGACTACATACAACGTGATTCCAACTATAAGTATTTCTGGAAAGAAAAATTATGAAGACAATAAAAATGATCGGTGGTGCCAGGGGCTAGAGGAGAGGAATGGATGAATAGTTGGAGCACAGATTTTAGGGCAGTGAAACTATTCTGCATGATACTACAAAGGTGCAAATACATTGTACAGTTTTTCAAAATCTATAGAATGTGTCCCCTATGGACTTTGGGAGATAATGATATTTATTGAGGGTCCATTGATCATAACAAATGCATCACTCTGATTGGGAAAATTGATAGTGGGGAAGAATATGCCCTGAAGAACAAGGTGCATATGAGACAACATAATTTCTGTTTAGTTTTGCTATGTAACTAAAATTACTCTAAAAAAATAGTCTATTGAAAAATTTGGACACAAGAACTCCAAAAGAAATCAGACATTTATCTACATCCTAAAATACTGTCATTTTTTTTTTCTTTTTAAATTTGGGTATAGTGGAGAAAGCTAATATTAAAATAATGACAAGGTAAATTTGCTTATTTATATCTTTGTTGACTCTTTTAGGGAATCTGAGTATCTATTTAATTTCAACAATTTAGAGGGGCTCCTGAAAATGGTTGTAATTATACTTCCATTAATTTCATATATAGCCACTAGAACCAATTCAGAATACTGATTATGTGTTTATTAAAAATTGATAGTCCTTCAATACTTAATCAGTTGATATATTATTTAATTATATAAATTATTTGAAAATTACAATAATTTGAAAATATAACATATTTGAAAAGATATAATGCTACCCATTTATCTCAAGCTGTATCCTTGAAATGGAACTAACATATCTATTAATGCTTAAATAGAACAAATACATTCCTTACTCAGAGAATTTGCATGCTTATTGGTGCATATCTAGATGGAAAAAATCAATGCATTTTGTCCATGTTCTACGTTACTACAAAGTAAGTAAAAACACCAACATAAAGGCTTATATGGGATTTTAAAAGGACAGATGCTAGTGACTAGATTAAAACTATGTTTTTTGTTGTGTCTACCACACTTTTAGTTATAGTGAAAGACACATTTGCTCTTGCATACTCCTGTCATTGTTTTCTATCAAGATGGTTGAAGCCCTTTTTGAGGGATTAGTTGAGAAATGATGAAAAATTTTGCATAGTGATAAAAGCGTTACTGCTTTCATTTCCTGATCTAGAAAACAAAAATACAAAATTACTCTATCTTCAAAACAAATTTATACCTTACTATGTTGCAAATATTAATGCAAAAAACATTTACCTATGGTTTTGTAGATTGTTCTCCCTATCTTTACTCTTCTACATAAAATTATGAGAGTCCAGAATTTGGTCTGCTTTGTCTTTCTATTACTGAGATTCATATGAAGAATTCCCTCTTAAATGGTAGATTTTTGCTCAAATTCTCTCCTGATTCTGTTAGTCTGTTCTTTTATTTATATTGCCATCTATTTAATTCAGTTAAATTTGGACACACTTCACTTACATGCTCACTAATTTCTCAACTCATTATTCTTCTTCATATTTGTGACTAAACTTGTAGGACTATTTCCTTCTTTCTAAAATCCAAGTTATTTAATCTGTAGGATTGTGTGAAGCATAAATTGAGGGTGCTTGCTTCTGATTAGGTGCATAACTGTCACTACCCTGAGAACATTTTAATCGCTGATTCCTCAGTGTGGAATTCTCCACGCCATCCCATTAATATAAAATCAAACTGCAAACCCTATGAGAATGGCTCATGGTTACAGATTGGTAAGGAAACTTTGGACTTTTCCCAAATGTAAACCAATCCGGATACTTTTACTTCTTTTATTGTTTTTCTCTTTTTTTCTGGAATATGAACCTTGTATAGTCTGATCTTTAATTAAGGGAAGACCTCTTAAATATCTGGCTTGAAAAATTATTGGGTCTAAGTCAATAAATTTCATGTGCCCCATATCTGGTGACCATTACATTAAGGCTTTTGTAGACTGACATTCTTTGGGGAGATAGAAATGGCTTTAAGAACACACCAATTTCCTGTCTTCTCTAAATTTTTAATTACTGGAAAATCTCTTCCTTCTTTGTGAATTTAAGTGTTCGATTAAAAAAAAATCCATTAGAGTTGGGCATAGTGACTGTTATGGTTTGGATGTGAAGTATCCCCCAAAAGGTCACATGTGAGACAGTGCAAGAACTTTGGATTATACAGAGGTGAGTGAGGGGAGGGGAGAGGCAGTGGGGATGAGAAGCATGGTAGGATGAGACAGACATTATTATTCTATATACATGTATGATTAGACTACTGGTGTGACTCAGCATCATGTAGAGTCAGAGGAATGAGAAGTTATGCTTCATTTCTGTACAGTGTCTCAATATGTATTATACTGTTATGTATAACCAATTAGAACAAATACATTTTTTAAAAAGAAGTTTTGTAGGAGAAATGATTGGGTTACAAACTTAACCTAATCAGCGAATTAACCCCGGATGGGATTGAGTGGTAGATGGAGTATGACTGGAGGAAGTGGTTCATTGGCACCCCAGTGACACATGCCTGTTATCCCAGATATCTGGGAAACTAGGATAGGAAGCTTGCACATTTGAGGCCAACCTGGGCAACTTAGCAAGACCCACTCTGGGCTGGTAATGTAGCACAATTGAAGAGTGCTCACACTTTATGTGTGAGACCGAGTTCAATTCTCAGCACCACACAAAAAAAGTATTTTATTATAGAGAATTTCTATTAATATTAATTTAAAATTCATATTATAAAAGACAAATAAAATTATGTAGTATTATGCTTTAATATGTGTGTATGTATTATGGAATGGCTATATTAAGTTATCGAATACATGCATTATCTCACTTAAATTATTTTGTGCTGAGAATACACAAAATCTACTCTCAGCAATTTTCAGATATATGATATGGTGTATTAACTGAGTCATAATGATGAACAATAGTACTCTTAAACTTAATCCTCCAATCTTATTGAAATCTTTGGTTCTTTAACCAACATCTCCTTAATACTTCCTTTCCTCAGCCTTTGGCAACTACCATTTTACTCTATTTTTGTGAGTTCAGAATTTTTAGATTCCACTATAACTGCAATAATGTGATATGTGTCATTCTATGCCAGATTTATTCCCTTTAATATTTCATCCAGTACCACACAGTTGTTTCAAGTGATAGGCTTTCATGATTAAAATAGTTGGTTAATTGAGATATAAATCAACCATTCTGTCTTTAAGTATTAATTGTGATCTGAAGGTATTGTTTAATGTAGTCAAACCCCCAAACTCCATCTACTTTTGCAATAAAAATTATATGACTCATTTACACTTATCGGTTTACCAATTATTTAATTGTGGCAAAAACTATCAGCTGAACTTGCACTTTTACTTCTACTTGTATCAGCAATCAATAACCATCTGTAGAGTTTTTAAAATCTCCATGACTTTTCTCAAAGAATTCTGATTCATGTCTTCCAACAGAAGGTATCAAGTAAGTATAAACAGAAGGGAAAATTATTGGATGTGCTCCGTGATTGAAAAAAATTTAAATTGTTCTTTTTAATTAATTATAATGCTATAATGGAAAAAGCAGAAACTTCTAATACATGGAATAAAGATATATAGTCTATATCTAAACACACACACACATTTTTTGGCATCATAAACTTGTTTTCTTTTAAATGTTTTTTTATGGGTGGTTATCAAATTTATATTTCCTGAAAATGAAAATGATGTAAACAAGTATCTGTGAAATACACTTGTAGTAATTTAGTAATATAATCACCTTGGCATCAGGGATGGTATGAGCAGAGCTCAAACATCTTTCATTAATGTCATATAATATCCTGTGGTTGTTCTTAGTTGGTAAGAATATTTAAACAGAAAAAATATATATTTCTTAAAGTCATGGAAGAGAGGTAAACAATTTGTCTATACATAAATGAGTATGCTTTTCCCTAAATAGATTATCAATATAGAAACTTCTTGTGAGTACTGAAAGTTTGTTTATATGTTATCACCTATAAAGACTAAAGTTCTGTTACGATTTGTGGTAAATCAAAAATTTAAATGCATGCTAAATTAATTAAAATCTAGGGAATTTTAATCCAACCAATTTCAAAAGTCTAATGCTTTCTAGTTTTCTGTTCTTTTTCATGGTGAGAAAGTAAATATTACTGTTTTCTATTGATGATTAAAAATGTTTAAAACTATCTTAGTTTTTTATGATTTTTTTAAATGTGGAAATTGAATTGAGGGGAAAATATATATGCAAAAGCAGTAGTCAAAAATTTGCAGCCCTTTTATGTTGACTGCCTCAATCTAGAGTGAAATTCAACCTCTTCTTTAAAGATTTATTAATGTTACATTTACATATGCATACAGAATTATACTTTGCATTAATTGATGACACTAATGTTTCAATATTTGAATTTTTATCTTATTTAAAAAAAACTCTTGTTAAAAAGATCAGTGTGTGCATTATTAATACATATGAATAACATTTGGCTTTGCTTTATAAATGAGCTGATACATAGGAAACAATATATTCCTTAATATCTCAAAACATTTGTTTTTTTCATTTCAGGAATTGGGTTTCCATAGTATTTTGTTGTTTTATTTTTGTTTGGTTTGGTTGTTTTATGGTGTTGGGGATCAAACCCCAGAATAGTTCACATACTAGGAAAATGCAGTACCTCTGAGTTTCTTATGACAAGGTTGAAATAAATCACTAAATCAATCTTAATGCAAGGATATGAAGCTGTCTTTATTCACCAGTTGGTGGGCCAAGAGGCAATCTGCAAGTTTGCACACATCAACCCCCTCCAAGAATTAGAGCAAATCTTTTATAGATCACAAAAAAACATATCAGTTCATTAATTTTAAGTGACGGTTGCTATGATTTAATCCCATAAAAATCATGAACCCTAAGATCATAAGCAGAGGGGCAGTGGGTCTCAATGACTCCAGTTGGGTACAATCTGAGAATTGTCACTGACAATGTTAATATTTTATGTGGTTAGGGTACACTGTGTTACACTGCCCAAGAAAAATTGAAACCAAAATGAGAACAATTTTGCATTATATAAGAACTGCCATTGCTAAGCAACTGTTGCTAGGTACAGGGGCAGGGTGTTCCATGGGAGAAGCACTTCCTACATGATATGGAGTCTCAAAGCAAAATGGAGTCTGTTTGGTCATTGTCTCTATAGCCTGCCCATAACAAGCTATAACCACAGCTTTCATAGGTTTCTTTTAAGAGTCTCATGCTCTACTGACTGAGCTAGCCGGGCGGCTTATATGTTTCTTTTAATTAAAAATAGTCAAAAGTTTTCAAATCCTGAAATTCCTCCTAAGTCAAAGTATCTAATCTTAGTTCATTAAAGAAAACCCAATTGATGGTCAATTAAAATTCATTGAAAGGAAACACTGTTTTGTGATAAGTAATTTTATTAAAGAATTTGTAATTTTAGCTGGAGGGCATACACCTCACCTGTAATCTGAGCAACACAGAAGGCTAAGGCATGATGATCGCAAGTTCCAGACCAGCCTCAGCAACTTAGAAAGATCCCATCTCAAAAAATTAAAAAATAAAAAAGGGCTGCAGATTTTTCCCAGTAAAAATCACCCCTGAGTTCAATCCCCAGTACCAAAAAAACAACAACTAAGAAAAAAAAAAAAAGAAAAGGCTGGAAAAAAAAAAGGAGAATTTGACATAAATTGTACCATGCAGTAATAAGAATTAATCCCTTTATATGGAAATTATTTTATAATCCAATCTGTCTGTATGCATGTTTACATTTTTTGTAACCTTAAATTATTACAAAACAGGAGTAGCCTCAACCCAGTAAAACTCTGATTGAAGATTAGATTACTGATGAATCGTGTTCTACAAGACACAAAAGCACGCATTGCACAAACTAGAATATTATACTAACATTTTCATACTATGATAAAAATCATGGCAATATCTACATCAAAATAGTCTAATTTACATGGTTTACTATGCTAGAAATATTATGCAAAAATTTCTCCCTTTTTATATTCATAAAACAACTATTTTAAAATATGAGATTAGCTTCATTCATTTTCATCTTACAACCAAGCAAACAAAGATAAGCTTCTCTTTTAGATTTGCTGTCTGTTTCCATCAGCTTTTGCATCACTGTTACCAATATACCCAACCAGAAATATTTAGAGTAGAAAAAGCTTAATTTAACTCTTGGGATCAGTGGTAAGTGTCTACAGATTACTGACTCCATTGATTTGGGCTCAAAATGAAGCAGAACATCATGGGAAAAGGGCATGACAGAGGGAAATTTCTCCCTAGATGGCAGCAAAGAGGCAGAAGGTGGGGAAGGGGCTACAGGGGGGGAAAAAAAAAGAAAAACCCAGTGACCTACCTCATTTAGCATGCCCCATCTGCCTGAGATTATCACCCACTCAAACTAGGATGGATTAAAGACTTACAGCTATCACAATGTAACCATTTTACCTGAGAATGTCCCTGCATTAATACAGGAGCTTTGGGGGAGCACCTCATATCCAAACTTTAATACTGTCTTCAACAGCAAAATTTTCATTAGGAAAAAATATATATTTTTGTAAATTGATAGGATAATTATGAACTTCTACAAACCAAAATAATGGAAAAGCTCCTAAAGAATCTGATGTAACTATTTTGTGTTCTGATGATGCTGACTAGATAGGATTTGAGATTGTATATAATAATTTTTATAATAGACTGAAAGTATGGATTGAAATAGTTTCTATTGAGGGATGATGGCATAACTAGATATTAGAAGTTCTATGCTTTACCCAGAACACACACAAAAAGGGTTTCTTTCTTTCTTTATATATAAGTTTTTTGGTTGTAAGTGGACACAATACCTTTATTTTATTTTGTTTTTTTAATGTGATGCTGAGGATTGAACCCTGGGCTTCATACTGGCTAACCCCATATGCTCCCACTGAGCCACAACCCCAGCCCACAAAAAGGGTTTCTAATATATCTGGAACACAATTAAGTAAAACCAGAGAAAAGAGAACAATCGTGTGGGGAGCCATCCTTATCTAGCAGAATTAGATGCGGTTGAGCCATGGGACACTGAGGCCTGATGCCCAGGAACTGACAGTCATGTGGGACTGTTCCAGTTCGCCAGGGAATATGTGGCCCTTGTGGGAGTGGTTTACCGTCTGGTTATATGATAATTTCCCTGAGCGACTGTGGCTCCCCTAACTCCACCCCATCCTGTTCATCGTGGAAGAAGCCCCTCCCAGTCTTGGCCTTGACTATAAAATAACGGAGTGGTGGGCTACTCCATCTTGTTAGAGGCCAGATCTGGTATGACCCTATCTGTCATGCCCCCTCTCATTTAAAAAGAATACTGGCTCTTGTGTGTTTGTTGATTAGATAAGTTTATGGGTAATTGATAGATTTATAGCCAACATGGTTCTCTGGCAGTTAACTCTTTTCTCATCTACGTGGGACATGGCCGACAACCCTTACACAATAGCTTCTCTGATTTCAATCAATGGTGTATAGACAACTAACCAAACTGAAAGTTTAGACGAGTTAACTGAAGAACAAAACTAACCTTTATTGAGTTAAAGCAAACTCCCACAAGAGACCGTTTTTATAATACAAAACAGTGTTCCACCTCCAGAAGACCCACCTGTGCACAAAGAGTGGGAAGGCAGCTTTTTCTGTTTCTGTGGGTAAGTGGCAATGTGCTCTTTTAAAAAAATTTATTTTTGTCTGATACACAAAAACATAAAAGTTATACAAATGTAACATTCAATACATTCATGTATTGTGTAATGCTTAAATCAATTTAACATATTTATCTTAAACATTTATCCTCCCTTTATGGTGACACTTTTTAAAATTCTTTCTAACTTTTTGAAACACACAGTATATAATTATTAACTGTAGTCATGCTACTGTGTGATAGCAATCGAGAACTGACTCTCATCTAACTATAAATTAGACCTGTTGATTGACCTTTCCCCATAATTCTCCCTCTCTCCCCAAACTCTGGTAGCTATGATTCTACTATCAGCTTCTAGATCAACTGTTTTTAGATTCCACCTCTGAATCAGGTCAGGCAGTACTTGTCTTTCTACATTGGCACTGTATTGAGTGAGGTTCATCAGGGAAATCTCAGTGGAAACTTCAAATTGTTGAAATGACTCCTGGAACTGAAAACAAAGCAAAGAAACATACATAGAGCTGGGTCTACTAACTTGCCAGGGAAGGAAACCCATGACAATGAGGAAACTCTAAATACCGTGCTGAAGAATATAAACAGGAATTTTTGTTTGTCAGAAAGGGGAATTCATATTCATTATGCTAATTAAAGATTAAAAACGAATTTTCAGAATAGATCTATACTTAATTTATTAAAATAAGTCCCCTTGCTCATTGTTTAGGAAAGAATATTTAGGACCAGTAAGAATCTGGTAAAATGAGACTGTCAAAGTTGATGGTCCATTTTCTTTTCATCTGAAAGAAAACAAAACTATAAGAAAACACATTTTTTTGGTTATTTTTGTTTTGTCATAAATTTATTGTCATATACTGTTTTAATAAGCTTTTTCACTGCTGTGACTAAAAGATCTGATCAGAAAAATTTTAGGGGAGGAAAATTTTACTTTGGGGCTCACAGTTTCGGAGATCTTAGTCCATAGAAGGCTGACTCCATTCCTTGGAGTTCCAGGTGAGGCTAAATATCATGGCAGAAGAGTGGCAGAGGGAAGCAGCTCATATGTTGATTAGGAAGCAGAGAGAGACTTCACTTGCCAGATATAAATTTATACCCATAGCCATGCCCCCAATGAACCACTTCCTCCAGCCACATCCCACCTGCCTCCAGTTACCAGTTAATCCCTTCAGGGATTAATTCCTGATTAGGTTAAAGCTATAACCCAATCATTTCTCTTCCAAACCTTCTTCATCATCTCATTCATGAGCTTTTGGGGGAAACCTCACCATATCAGATACATAGAGTAAAAAGAACATATTGGCAAGTGTCATCTTGCTAAATTTTTACAGAAGTGTATGCTGTTTGACAGTTGGGATGGATAATCTTGTTGTTCTATTATTATAAATGTTTAAAAGCATCTCTGGCCTCTACCAATAGGATGTCACCCCAGTCAAGACTACCCAAAATGTCTCCAGACATTGCCAAATATCTCCTGGTCCAAAATCAACCCCAATGTAAAGTAATGGGGGTTGAAACCAACACCCTAAGGTTGAAACTAACACCCTAAGGTTGCCAGATTTAGTGAGTAAAAATACAAGATAGTCACTTACAGTTAACTTTTAGATAATCAACAAATACTTTTTTGTGTTCGCGCATCCTCCAAATTTTATGGAGTGTCCTGTGTTTTATTTGGCAAAACTACACTACACAGATCAAGGTACAGAACATTTCTAGAACTTCTCAAGACTCCTTTGTGCCCTTCTCAGGCAATATTCATACCCCAAGGGATCAATTGATTTTTTTTATATGTCCATGAAAAGTGCCACATTTAATATAAATTTTTTCTTCTGCAAGTAATAAAAGAAAAAAAATTGGAATGCTGTTCTACACTATTTCAATAAGCAATATTCTTTCACCTTAAAGGGTTTATGGACTGTTTCAATTGATCTTGACCAAAGAACTAGAATTTTCAATGCACTTTATTTTTATCACTGTAGAAAGCAGATAGGAGCCCATTTGGCCAAGTTTAAAGTTGTACAGTATCTTAGATATCATCTACTACAAGAGTTTCATTTCATGTATATATCATCCATGACAAGAAATGTCCCTTGCCCAACATTTGACAGCATGTGAACAGGAAAAGCATGACTAGATACACCTTGAATCACAGGGTGACTACTATTTCAGGGCACTCACTGACTTGCTTCATTTATTTAATTTTCTAAGATATTTGAATGCTTAAAAGTAACAGCAATACATGGAAATTTTAATCTAATTAGTTATTTGTTTAATTAACTATATAATAAGTGCCTTTATAAAACAAAGGGAAAAGTTCAATTTCCCATCAAATGAAATTAGGGTTCTTTTGTATCTGCATTTCTTTTTTTCCTTAAAATTAGGACTGTAGGATTTTTTAGGGCTTAAAAGTCACTGCTCCTACCATAATTAACATTTCTGATTGCTCTTCCTAACTGGCAATAAAATCATTTCAAAGACTGTATTTTATCCTCCTTGTGATATATATCTATTGCAGCCCAACCACTGTTATAAATTTAATCTGACCTTTCCTGGAACTGTTTTAGTTGATAAATAGGAAAATGTGACTACATATTGGCAACCCTGGGTATAAGATTTCCACTGAGTTAATGAGAGACTGAGTTTGTGGGAATGTTGACTTCATTCAATTTTCAAACTGAGTTACTTACTGCAAACCTCCATTAAAAATTCAAGATATAATATCAACAATGTAGAAGGACACACTCTCTCTGGACATAAATCTCTCATGATAGTTTTTGCAAGTTAAAATGTTAAAGAGAAAAACGTGGATGCTCTGAAATAAGGACTCTTCATCACTCATTGACTAGTTTTTCTCATCTTCCTTACCTTCTGCCCTCTCCAGTTCTGGTAAACACTTTCTGCTCTCTAACTTTATGAGGTTAATTGTTATTTTTTTTTCAGATTAAAGAAGAAAGAGGATAAAATATATAGCTAATTTTTTCAATTTTTTTAGAGCTCATTTTTAGTGATGATACAGTTGCTGAGTGTTCTTATTTAAAACTACAGAATCAAGAAAACTAAAAAAGAAAATACTCCTGAAAAATTGTTAAGCCTTGTTCTTATATGATATACTCGTATGCTAATTTATGATAAAACAATTTTCATAAGAATAGAACTCATCAGAATAAATATCAAGATATGAATTAATTCATCTTTCAGCAACTTAAAAACTTATACATAATATTTTCCTCTAGTGCTTCTTTAAAGTGGTTTTGAAATCTTGTCCAATTACATGTTTCGGGTGTGTTTGTAGATCACTCATTTTGGAAACACACTGTAATTTAAAACCATAATAATCCTAAAGATTATTACTCAATCTTCCCCTCAGGATTTGATGACTTTCAGGTAGTAGTGTTGTCAATTTGTATGACAACTGAATTTAAGTTAAATTCATCACTACATTAAATATTGAGCAAGAACATTTTGCAAGGATTGAGGTATTTGTTTTATCATTAAATATCTACAGACTTGTATAAATAATTCTTAACTACGTATATGAGAATGGTTTGATTTTAAAAGATTACAAAAAAATTTGAACAAAATTTTATATACAATTAATTTTTTGACAAAAATGAATATAGAACAGTTGCTTCATTGACATTTTTATACTTATATAATTAATATGCTATAAAAAGGAAAAACCCTGTCAATGTATGTATTATTTCTAATGTTATGTTAATTAGTCTATTTTGACTGGTTAATATAAGCTTAATTAGTAGCATCTAGAAATTATTGATGACCAATATATTAAATGCATATTCATACCACCACTGTTTTAATGAAACTCATCCATAACTCTGACTGTAAAATAGATGTCTTCTCAGATTGAAAGAAATTTCACCACATATTCTTCATAAGATTTGCCAGTAGCTTTATTATTACTCTTTGGTTACTTAGCTTGCCACTTAATAGTTTTCTTCATTATTTTTTGGGGCACATAGAATCTGTCTCAATAACTCAGTGTAAACTGAATCAGTACTCTAGCTCTCATCCAACGTTTTTCAATGTTTTAGATTGATAATTCCAGTGCAATCTGATTCCTTTAAATATTATAAAGGGATCTCTGCATAATCATATTTAAAATTGGTATAACCTGGCTTGAATTCAAGACAGTACATTTTGAGTGTGACTTTTAGATAGAGGTACATAAAGAACTGTAGAAGAAGATTAATGGCTCTCATCTTACAGGTTTTGAATAATTTTAGAAGTCATTTTTTGGAGTGCAATTCGAAAAAGGAAGAATAGGTTTTGGGAAAAGAGTAAAAAAGTTCACTATTAATATGCAAAAGTGCTAGTGAATCTTAAAAATAGATGACTTCCACCATCTCATTAGAGTACTTAGAACTGTGATGAATTATGTATACAGTAAACAATAGTGGTATTTACTGTAAGTAGTTGCTTGTTCAATTAATCTTCACAGGGCTTCTCATTCTAGTTAACACTTTTTTGCCTTTTCAGTAACATGGTTTGGAGAAATGTTAGGTGGAAGATGTGCTTGGAGAGTAGATGGTTCAATACACTTCTTTCCACGTTGAATATTAGACCTGTCTCAGTGCAAGTAAATATATGTACAACCATTAAAACCATCTTCATGAATGATTCTTAAGATTTTGGCAAATGTAATATTACTAAAGATTTGTAAGAATAAGGAACAGTGATTTAAGGATAAGTGAGATAGTTAATTTGTAGAGATTACCAACATAGAATATTACCATTTTACCTAGATACAAAACAGGGAGTCAGAAATTACATACCAGTTACCAAGCTTACATATCTGTATTTTTCTGTGTTTGCTAATTTATTCCTTCCTGATTCTGTAATAATTTGTGTAAATGTCATTAATGTAAGAAGTCCAGGGAGTGGGAAGATAAAACATGAAATCTGTTGGTCATTGGAAACAGTCTAGTGCTGTAAGAACCACTCCCTGGTTCAAACAATGTTATTACTGGTAACTTTAAAGGAAAAAAGGAAAAGTAGTCAGTCTCTAGGAGGAATGAAAGAAGGCACAAGAAATCACTTAGCAGGAGTAGCCAGAGAAGTACGTGAAGGACTTGTGGGTGAAGTTAATTGGCTTCTTCAGTTTTGCATCAGATTGTGTAAGACTGTGTATTGATTCTTGTCAGATTTCTAATAACCTAGAGTGCCCTAGCAGTGTTTAAGCAAATTGATTCAGCTGAAGTTCCAAAGCAGAAATTAATCCTGATTGTATTCAGATTTAGATAACAATCAACCACAAAAATATTGTAGATGGTATTCATCCACAATCAACGTTTCTTCATTTCTTCTGTTTTTTTCAGGGGCTGGAGGTACCAAGGATTGAACTCAAGGGCACTCAACCACTGAGCCACATCCCCAGCCCTATTTTATATTTTATTTAGAGACAGTGTCTTATTGAGTTGCTTAGAGCCTTATTTATTGCTGAGGCTGGCTTTGAACTCTCCATCCTTCTGCCTCAGACTCCCAAGTCACTGCAATTGTAGGCACGTGCCTCCAAGCCTGGCACATTTCTTCATTTTTGCTGAAATATAATATTCACCACAGGAGAGTTTTCCTTTTAATGTGAGTGTCTTCCTTTAAATAGATTTTAGTTGACTGTAAGAGCCAAGATGGTCATATGGAATGGCATTTAGAGAGTTAATCCACCTGATTCCAAATATCAGCTACTAAAACCCAGAAACATCGAAAAGAAGAGTTGATTGGAAGAATTATCTCATCTCTTATCATAATAAATGTGATAAGGATGAAACTAAACAGAATTACAGATGCTGCAATATTACATGCTCAAGAACTGAATATCTACTTTTTGCATGAGGACACATGGGTGAACGTTTTTCACAAAATGGGAAACAGAATAGATATTTCTCCTAATATAATTGATCAAGATGGTTCTATAGCTTCTCAGCAGAACAAATGCTAAATATTAGCATTCTCTAACACCTCTCATCTAACAAAGACCACTGTTATCAATGATAAATCCCTTGAATATCTATACGTAAACCAGTAAACACACAAAAAACTGAAAATAAGTTAAAAAGAAATGGGGAGTGTGTGAGACAGGTAAACAAAGGTGAAGTGAAAAGCGAAGACTCAACAATAGTGAAAGGTGAAGAGTCAAAGAGTCAACAAAGGTGAAGTGTGGGAAGCCATCCATGACCAGCAGAATCAGGCTTGGCTGAGTCAGACACAGAAGTCTTACTCCCAGGAACTGGCCGTCATGAGAGCCTGTTTCAGAGAGCCTAGGGGGTGTGACTGTGCAGAGTGGCTCACCACCTGAGGAAATGCTAATTACTGGATGACCCACTAAAGCAAATGGCTTCCCTAACTCCACCCCATCCAGTTGCTCACAGAAGCTCTCCAGGTCCCCTTTATCTGTACAACTATAAATAAAGAGAAGGTGGACTTCTCCATGTTGTTAGAGGCCAGATCTCGGCATGACTCAATCTGTCAGATCCCCTTCAATATAAAAAGATAATTGGCTCGTGTGTTTATTTAATTAAATAAGTTTCTTAATGATTACTCTACAACTGGCACCTTCCTCCAACAGAAACCCTTTTCCTCCCCCATGCTGGACATGGCAGGATCCCTTACAGTGAAGTTCTGGTTTTTGCTTGAGATATAAGTTGGGAGTCTACAAGGAGATGTTCAAATTTAAAGAGCAGGCATAGTGTATGCCCTCAACTACTCAGATTAACTGTTCAGTGAATCCACTTAAGAATCTGTAGAAGTCCTCCAAAACTACAAAGCATGATTAACAAAAGGATAAAATTCTTATTCTAAGGTAAAAATAAAATGAACATGTGTCCAGTGTTTTGTTTAACTCATTACTAATCAGGGCCTTAGGAAATTCACTGTGAACATTAATTATATAACAAAATCATATTGATTCTCCAGGCACTACTTATAAGAGAGGAATTCAAGATGACTCCCAAGGTTATCTCCTTCCCCTCAACACCCTTAACGTGAAGAACAGATTGTTGTTTTCTAGTCTTTGTTCTGCTAAAACTAAGCAGTATCAGATATAGCCTTGAAAACGTGGAAGTTTCAACTGGGAGCAGTGGTGTGCACCTTGATTCCAGCTACTCAGTAGGCTGAGGCAGGAGGATTACAAGTTTGAGGCCAACCTTGGAAACTTAAGAGATAGAAAGCCTCTGGGTTCAATCCCCAGTAACACACACAAAAATTTCAAAAAGATAAAATCTTGAGTTTTAGTGAAACATAGGTTGAACATATATCAAATAGTTAGCTCATTGGTCACTGAAAGATGAAGTTGTCATTTATCTGAGAAACTGATTATTTATAGGTACGTTAAACAAATATTAACAAATTCCTGGGTTATATACAAAACCGATTAATACGCAGTAAGCCAAAAATCCTTGAGCAATCTGTTGCACTGTAAATACTTTTTTGAATCAATATTGTATGAACCCCATAAGCTAAGAAAAATATTTACTTAATCTAAAACCATTAACCAATAATAAACAGATAAACGGAGTAAATTTCCCTTAACTATTATTGAATTGTTTGCCCCTGCATTTTAATATCAAAGGAACTGTCTCCAAAACATTAGCCTTATTTTTGCCAACATTTATATAATGATTTTTTTTTCTGATATCTTATACTATCGATTATTCCTATGTGGACATTTCATATTTGCAAGATCTCCTGGAACAAATATCTATGTTAGTGATTTCATAAGCTCCTTTCACTTGGCTTGATGTGAAGGGCAGAAAAACTGCCTTTTCTTCCCTAAGGCCATGAAGAAAAATATATGATGTTGGAAAGTCTTCCTTGTGAAATCTTTGCTACCAAAGTTCAGTCTCTATCATTTTATACCCTGGAGATGGATGACCATCAACATGAGTAGAATTGAGATATAAAGGATCATGAGCCTTGTTTTTTGAAAAGAGGGTATTTATAATCTATTACATATTTCTTATACTTTGGGGATCTATCAAAACAGTTATGGAAAAGTGTATGTTAATATTCTGCTGTAGCTTTACAATTTCATCATAAAGAATTTTACTTCCTTCCTCTAGTTTCCTGAAAAATGCATACCACGGCAATGAGTTCTATTTGGAGAACCTTCTATATTCCCTCACATCTAAATTCTGAGCACACTGGACATTTGTCTGGAATCTGAAATAAATGAAAATACATTATACACCAATACTATATTGAGGTATAAAACTCACTTTTGCCTGTTTCAAATCTGAGAAGTTAATCCCTATAATTCTGGTTCTCAAATGATAATCTATGTCTGTGGTTTATTAATATCATCTGGGCACTCATTAAAAATACAAACTCTTGGGCCTCTACCCAGATTAATCATAATCTTGGGGGAACAAATGGTGAATCTATACTTCTGACACTTTCCATAGATGATTACATTGCCCAACCAGGTTTTGGCAGAACTGATTTGTTGTTTGGTGGTAATGTTTTTGACACTTCCTATGTAACGATTTGGAACATCACCATTGCAGTAGCAGTGGAACATATTACTACTTATTCACTTCATATAAACATTAATTTGGTACTTTCCCCACCTCACTTACATAAAATAGAATAACTAGTACAAAATTCAAAAATTCAAAGTCAATTAGAAATGACAGTACTCAAAATATTCCTTTGGTACCTTGATTTTATTTAAATATTTTAGTATTTTTTAAATAAAAATAACAGAAAGTTTCATATTTTACTATGGAAACCTAGTTGAATACAATATGAGTGTCCTTTTTTCCATTCTGATATTATTCTATGGCTAGTTAGATGATGGATAGCTACAAATAGATAATAGATAGCTACAAACAGATTGATAAACTTCTGCAATCAGAAGTCTCCCTCTTGAGTATATCAAAAGTTCTTTGAGTAACAAAACACGAACAGGAATGTCAAATAATGCTCTGGATGGCTTGCTGGAATAGCCAGCTCTTCATTGGGGTCTCTGGGCCTTGCCAGTGGAATGATTATTGGCCTCTTCTTTTTATATATTTTAAAGGGCAGCTGTCACAGACTGATGATCTAGCATAAATTATATTCTATATATTCCACTTGGCTACCAATTCCAAACATTTGACCAGCTAGCATAGATCTGGGAAAAATTTGGAGTTCTAGCTAAGTATTACTTGACAGTTTCTGAGTTACAACTACAGACCTGACCCATAAGTCTTTTTCAGGCTTTTATTCTGTCCTTTTATTTCTTAAACATCATGTTCCAATCACACAGTCACACACAGCATGTTAACTTTTTGGAATATGCTCTGTGTCTTGTGTCTCTATGATATTTCACATGTCGCTCCATCTGTGGAAACTGAACTCCGACTTTTACATTAAGTTCATCTTTGAGATTCATATTTGAAAATTCATTGCAGAAGGCTTCAATAATTATTTCTTTATTTTCAAGGAAAATATACTTTTCATATACTATCATAAAGCCTGTAGATGAATCTGTCTAGAATTCACAAAACTATCCTGAAATTGGTAGTCACATGTCATCTTTCCCAGCTTGAACATTTTATTTCTTTGAATATGAGCATTCAATATAAAGTTTGGAACATTCAAACAAGGGTTATTGACTAATTATGCTTTTTCTGCTTGGCTATACTCAAATCAGTTGATATATTTCATACATTTGAGGTGGATACAGTTCATACATTTTAAGTACAAAAACAAAAACAAACAGGATTTCATTCTAGGGAAACTGCTAAAATTGTCTAGGTAAGGTCATGCATTTTCTCATTGCCTTAAAGGATAGTTCAGGTTATATAGGCAATATCATCTCTACTTGAGGTCAGTCCTCAGTGCTCAATGTACACATCTTCAGTAACTTATTGTAAAATCTGTGACTCAAAATATATCAGTTGTCCTTGGTATTGAATATATGAAAGTTTTATAATACGCTAAAGGTTCTCTTGAATACATGTGAAAATCAGTACATATTTATTTTATAAAAATATAAATGTCTTTAGGAATCTCATACATATTGATATTACTTTGCTAGGTTAGCAAAGAAATTGCAGAGTTTTATAAAATTTCAGCTATATCTATAGAATATTTGAATATGAACTGTATTATTTTTAAGATTGCACCAAACCCTTTTGCCATTTTTTAACTTCTTTGAGATATCTGTTAATGATCTCACTATTAGCACTCCAAAAATTTCAGGGGTCAAGCTAGCTATTTCTTAACAACTCACTAAAGGAGGTAACTCACTCCACAAGTCTGCATTAATTCTTTCCAAGGACAATGTCTCTAGTGACCCAACCTTCCACTAGACCCCACATCTTAAGGGTTCCACTGTTTCCTAATACTGCTACACTGACGACCACACCTACAACACATGAAATTTATAGAGAAAACCTACAGTTAATTCATAGCATGTCCTGTAACTGGACGTTGCTCTAAGAGCAAAGATTTCATAAGAAAGCTGCACTTAAAATATCTAAAGTGGGATCATTCTTTTTATTGCATTTTGACTAGTTAAAAAAATTACTTTAACTACAACCCAATAACCCAATAACATGACTTTTTATTTCTTATTTTTTTGGTTCTAAATCTTCAAAGGGCAAATGTCTGTAGGGAATATAAAACTAAGCTTATTGCATTCATAATAAAATAATTTTCTACAATAATATGAGGATGTTGCAACTTAACATAAATTTTTAATAAGCCATGCAAAACAGATGTGACTCAAAACCTAAGGAAAAATATGTGGTCATTTTATTTTACTGCATTTGGAAATGTGGGTTAGAGTGCTAACATTATCTTGGGCCAGATTAGATCTGCTCAGATATAAATTATCTTTCTCAGAATATTAATAATTCAGCTGTCTACATAAATAGAATACTACATCTATAGTATTAGTAATAGTCTCTTTTAGGACAGTTCATGTATGGGGGGTGTTGGTTGATTTTGGTTTTGCTTTTGTATTTTTTTATAAGCATTAATTCCTTGAGTAAATTAACATTGTTAAAATATTTTTGATAGTCTAGTAGCAGTTACATTTTCAGTCATAATTTGGGATGTATTTTTTATTTTAGAAACTCCTAGAAGAGGCAATTTCTTTGTCATCTCCAGGCAATTGTGTCCTCTACTCTAGGACTAGACATGTTTATTGAAATGTATTTTTAAATTGTCTCCTCCCAGAAAGGACCCAGAGGTTTATAAAGAAAACCATTTGAAGAAAATGGGATTAACTCAAAAGGGTTAATATGATTGGTTTCTGGTAGTCATTGTTAGGTAAACATGGGAATTCACAAAGCAAAGTAGAGTTTCCTTAGGAAAATATTACTTATTTTTTTAAATAAGTGATTTCATTTCTTTGAAAAACTTTATTTTATTGATTCCATGGTTCTGCTAGAACTTTTCATAGGAACCACTTTTCTTCAAACCCAGGAGGTATTGGCTTATGACCAATACTAGATTGAATAGGCACCCCCAGGAGTTTGACCCCTGACAGGGACCCAGCACTGATGAGATGAGTTCTCAGTCTAAGAGGTCCACTGGCATTGACTTAGAAAGGAGCTCTCAGGCATCTCACAGTGTGGCCTCAAAAATCCTTCAGGAGTCCTCTCCTTTGCAATGCCTGGCTTTTGGGTTTCTCAGGTGATTCTATGCTCATTCCTTCATTAAGGCTTATGGCCTAAGCTTGAACATCAATAACAGGAAATGACTTAGACACCACTTAGAACACTGCATAAGACAAGACTTGAAAGGCAAAATGTTGTCAGTTCCAACATTTTTGGCAAAGAAGTTTGCACAAGTTTAGTGGTCTGTTTTAATAATGGACAAGGGATAGATCACTGAAATATTCCCTAAGAATAGTTTCCCTAAATCCCATTTATATAATATTTCATAGAAAAGGAATAAAATTTGAGACCTCCTATATTTTAAAGATAGAAACCTTTTGCATAGATGCAGGGGGGAAAGGCACACTCATACATTGCTGATGGAGTTGTAAATTGGTGCAGCCACTCTGGAAAGCAGTACGGAGATTCCTCATAAAACTTGGAATAGACCCACCATTTGACCCAGCTATCTCACTCCTTAGTTTACACCCAAAGGACTTAAAATCAGCATACCACAGTGATGCAACCACATCAATGTTCACAGCAGCTCAATTCACAATAGCTAGATTGTGGAACCAACCTAGATGCCCTTTGATTTATGAATGTATAAAGAAACTGTGGTATGTATACACAATGGAATATTACGTGACCATAAAAATGAATAAAATTATGGTATTTGCTGATAAATGGATGAAGATGGAAAATATCATGCTAAGTGAAATAGGCCAAGCCCAAAAAACCAAAGGTCAAATGTTTTCTCTGATAAGTGGATGATGATATATAACAAGGGAGGGTGTCGGGGGGAAGAGAAGAATGAAGGAACTTTGGCTGGTGTGTAGAGGAGAATGGGGTGAGAGGGGTGGGGGACAGAAAGATAGTAGAATGAAACAGACAGTATTACCCTATGTATATTTATGATTACATGAATGGTTTGAATCTACATTATGTGCAACCATAGAAATTAAAAGTTGTACCCCATTTGTGTACAATGAATCAAAGTGTAGTCTGTAAAAATTTTAAAAAAAGAAAAGGACTGGGGCTGTAGCTCAGTGGTAGAGTGTTTTCCTAGTACATGAGAGGCACTGGGTTCAATCCTCAGCACCACATAAAAATAAATAAATTAAACAAGGTATTGTGCCCATCTACAACCAGAAATATTTTTTAAATAAAATAAAAAATAAAAATAAAAATAAAAATTTGATTTTTAAAAATTACATATTAGGGACACTAGTGACTCAATACAAATAATTAACATATTAACTGGTGTCCAAATATTTGTTTTTGGGAATATATTACATATAATTTTGAGTAACTTGCTAGTTTTAGTTATTTAGAGCAATTCTAAATTTTGACTATTAAAAAAATTCTGTAAATTCATTTCAGTGTTTTAAAATTTTTTGTGTGACACTATAGCATGAATTTCTAGAGTTAATATTTCTGTGTCTGAAAAAATATTCATTGGACCTTGTTAACTTTCTTTCCAAAAGCATAACAGTAAATATGGAATATGCAATGTGTGGCATATAAAGTATTTTATGATCCTTTGTATAAAGTAATCTAAAATTACATGGCATTGATACCAACAATTAGAGTGAGAATTTGTTGAAAATTCCAAATTTTTGTCTCTAATTTATGATTCAGAATTAATTATAAATTAAATTTAGATACATTCAATATGAAAGATGCAGAACTTTTACTTAGAGTCTCCATATCCATTGTTAACTTCTGTTATAATTTGGAACTGTAATGTCTACCAAAAGTTTGTGTGATAAAGACTTAGTCCTCCAGGCAGCAATGTCCAGAGGTGAGGCTTTTAAGAAATGATCAAATCATGAGGACTCCAGTCTCATCCATGAATTAATCCATTTGATGAATACTCTGGATGGATTTTTGGAAAGTGGGAGGTAGTTGAAGGTGGTAAGTCACTGAAGCCATACACAGGTGTATCTTGTCCCTGGCCCCTTCCTTTTTCCCTCCCTATTCCTGGCTGCCATGAGCAGAGATTTCTTCTACTGCTCCATTATGCCATTATGTTTATGTCTTAGAGTGAGTGGACCAGAGACTGAGACTCCTGAAACCATCAGCCCAAAATTAAACAGTTATTCTTAAAGTTGTTATTGTCAGTCACTTCAATCAAAGCAAAAAAAAAAAAAAAAAAAAAAAGATGATGAGCAAACTTTTCCTGCAGAAGGCTTATGTGTGAGATTTTTCAAAATGAATATATCATTCAAAAATCATTATGCTCATCATACAATCTTAAGAATTTGATAGGTATATATATTCTCTTAGATAACCAAACTATATGTATGTATCTGGTTATATTTATAATTATTGTAATGTAATTGAAATATCACAGAAGTTCAGTGGGTTTTAGTATGACAAGGTTATTCCAGCATTAAAATTTGTTATAGAATATTTTATCACTCCCCAAAGGAACTCCATAATTGTTAGCAGTTATTTCCCATCTCTATCCATCACTGGCAACCACTAATTTATTTTCTGACTTTCACGATTTGTTTGATCTGGATATTTTATATGAGTAAAGTCATATGCTTAGGTGGCCTTCTGTGTTGGACTTCCTTTACTTGGAAAATGTTTAAAATGTTCACTGATATTGTAATATATGTTAGTTCTTAATTCCATTTTATGGTAATAAACATAACTATTTATCCAATCATCCATTTGAATTGCTTTTATTTTTTGTCTGTTGTGAAGAATATTGTATATGAGTTTTTGATTGGACATCTATTTTTATTTCTTGGGGATATACCCAGGAGTGAAATGTTGAGTTAAATAGTAATTCTATTTTTAACTTCCTGAGATATTAGATATTTTTTTCCATGGTAGCTGTGCTACTTTATATTCTCATTCGCAATGATTGCAGTTTCAGTTGCTCTAAATCTTCAGCAAGACAATATTTTTATTCTTCAATTATTATAGTCTAAATAGTAATGGTGATTTTGACTTGAATTTCCCATTCATAATGATGTTGAACACCATTTATGCCTTACCTTCCTTTTCTATATTTTCTTTAGAACAATAGCTATTAAAATACTTTTCTTTCTGTAATTGGGATGTCCTGTCATCTGGAGCTATATGACTTCCTTATATATTCTGCAGATGAGGCCCATAATGTACATAACCATAAATATTTTCTCCCATTCTATATGTTATATTTGTTTCTTTAATTAGTATCCTTTGATGCACACATTTTTTAAAGTGTGATGAGGTCCTGTTTATCAGTGCTTTCCCTTTGGTTTCTTGTGTTTTCACAAAGATTTATACATGCAGTTTTTTTTGAAAGTTTTATAGTTCATTTCTTATATTAACCATTTGACCAATTTTCAGTTAATTTTTGTAAATAAGGTAGCAGTCCAAGTTGAATCTTTCACCTGTGAATGCCCAGTTGTCCCATCACTATTTGTTGAAAAGATAATTCTTTTCTCCATTAAATTTTCTTAGCATACTTATAAAATTCAAATGACCATAAAAGTAAGGGTTTATTTTCAGATTCTAAATTCTACCCCATTAAGCTATATGTCTATTTTTATGCCAATACCAGAATTTTCTTTTTATTAATGTAGCTTTGTATTAGAGTTTGAAATTAGCATAAGTCCTCCAAATTTTCTTTATCTGGAATTTTGGCTTATATATCAATGAATATTAGTATTGGATTGTATATTTTTGTAAAAAAAGGTAACTGGAATTTTAATTAGACTACATTAAATACATAGAACACTTTGTGGATTACTGCTATTTTAACAGCATTAAGATTTTCTATTCAGTAACATGGACATTTTCCCATTGATTTAGGTGTTCTTTAATGGAAGTAGCAATCTTTAGTTCCAGTTATGCAATTCTTTCACCTTCATTCTATCTTCTTCATGTTCAGACTTTTTCCTAGTTATTTTATCTTTTATATTATTACTTTTTTATTTTCCAATTGATATTTAGATTTTCATTGTTAGTGTATAGAAATATAACTGATATTTTCTTTTTTATAGAAATGATTTTCTGCTTTGTTCAGACTTGTTTGAAACTTGTAGGCTCATGTTAACCTCCTATGGTCAGCCTTCTAAATAGCTGAGACAACAGGTGTGCACCACCAACCCTGAGGTAAAATACAACTGATTTTTGTGTATTGGTCTTATATACTGCAATCTCTCTGAACACATTATGTTTACTAGCATTTTGTGACTTCTTGAAGGATTTCTCTATAGAAAATCAAGTCATCTTCAAATAATAATTTTAATTCTTATTTTCCAATTTTGATTACTTTCACTTATTTTTCTTACCTATAACTTTGTCTACAAGTTCCTAAACGATGCTGAATAAAAGTGCCAGGACCAGATATTCTTATCTTTTCCCTGAGCTAAAGGGAAATTTTTAAGTCTTTTACTATTTAGGATGATGTTATTCATTATTTTTTTTAGATGCATTTAGTACAGTGAGAACCTTTCCTTTTCTATGTAGTTTATGGAACTTTTAAGGATGAAAGAATGTTGAATTTTATCAAATGTATTTTTCTTTACCTGCTAAAATTGTCATATGTATTTCTCCACCATCATTATTCTATTCTATGGAATATTGGTTGATTCCAGAATGTTTAGTCAATCTTATATTCCTGAGACGATGTTCAATTCGTTATGTAGAATCCTTTAAATATGGTGCTACAGTAGTTTGCTAGTATTTGGTGAAAATTCTTTGTGTCAATACTCACAGAAGAAATTGACAATTGGTTTTCCTTGTGTGAATTTGCTCTGTTACTATCATGATAATACTGAACTCTTAAAATGAGGTAAAAAGTGTCCTCTCACTTGCTCTGTTTCTTGTATTTCAGGGTACATTGGTGCTAATTCTTGAAATGTATGGTAAAATTGACCAATGAAATCATGTGAGCCTGGATTTCTTGTTTATTTGTTTCTTTGTTTTATTACTAACTCAGTCTCTTTAGTAGTTGTACATTTATTCATATTTTCTTTCTTTTCTCTGCATTAATATTTATTGAGTGTATCTTTAGAAATATTTGTTCATTGTTATCTAATTTGTTTGAATATAATAATTCAATGTATTCCCTTATAATCCATTTTTATTTCTATAAGTTCTGTAATACTGTATCTTTAATTCCTAGTTTTAGTAATATGAATCTTCTGATTCTTTTTAGTCAGCATTACCAATAGTTTGTTAGTTTTTGTATTTATTTTCAAAGTACTAATTTTTGTTTGTTGGTGTTCCTCTATATATTTTCTGTTTCATATCTTTTTGCTCTAATCATTATTACTTCCTTGTTCTACTTGCTTCAGATTTAATTTGCAATTATTTTTCTAGTTTCTTAATATAGAAGATAAGGTTAATGATAGGAGATCTTTCTTCTTGTTCCCTGTAGTTATTCACACCTACAGATTTCTGTCCAAGCCATGCTTTCACTATATGCAGTATTGATGTGATATCTTTATTTCAAATGGGATTTAGTTTTAGACTTCTCAAACTATTTGTAAATTCTTTGTAATTTCCTTTTTGAACCTAGGGTTCATTAGAAATGTTTAATAATTGTCACATAATTGAAATTTCCTAAATTTCCTTTTATGGATTTCTAATTTTATTTAATTTGATCAAAGCACATACCTTCTGTGATTTCAGACCTTTCAAGTTTGTTGATGCATGTCTTATGAACTAATAGATGGTATATTCTAAAAAATTATCTCATAAGCATTTGAGAGGACTACAGCATTTGTTCAGTTGGTGGACTGTCTCTTAGGTTTGGTTAGTTTATAGTAGTAGAGTCTTCTTTTCCTTTGACATTATCTGTGTAGTTGTTCTATCCAATATTGAAAGTGCAGTGTCAAAGTGTCCAGATATTGTTGTTGAAATGACTGCTTTTGCCTTAAATTCTAGTAGATGGTTGTACACCTAGTGCTTCATTTATTACTAATTTTTTAAAAATTGTTTCTAAGACTGGATAATTACAATGAGTATTTTACCCATTTGCCAATTCCTTTTTGTTCTGCCTGAACAGAAAGATGATCATATCTACAAAATTTTCCATTTCGGTTGTTTTATTTTTTTAAGTATAAAGTTTATTTTGTCCCTTATTATAATTTTCAACTCTTTATTGATAAAATATATTGGTTGAGAGATTCTCTCATACTATGGTAGTAATTTATTTATAGGTTCCTTTAGATCTTATATATATTTTAAATAAATGATTTAAAGCTTGCTTGTTTTTAGTAAGTTCAATATCTGGGCTTCCTTCATTCTTCTAAATTTCAATTGACAGTTTTCCCCTTTCTGTGGTCATACTTTCAATTTTATTTCATATATCATGTTTTCATGAAAAGCATGCATTTCAAATAATGTCATATGTAACTCCGGAAATATATATTCCCATATTTCAGAGTTTGTTGTTACTACATATTTTAATTATTTTAGCATGGTTGTTGAAATTGTTGAACTAAATTGTAAAGTCTGTTTCTTTATGTGTGATCAATAAAGGATCTACTCGGTTACCTTAGTGGTCATATAATGACTGCCCAGAGATATCATTAATTGCTGAAAATCAATTAAGTCTTCCATTCTTTGCTTAGGAACTGTGCATAAATGCTGAGGCAGAATTTTAGTACTCAACCACGCACTTTAACCTTTGACATATCTTTCACTTCCTGCTGGCATGGACCCTTGTTAAGTCAGAGATAAGACTGTAGGACCTCCTTCCATTGTTCTCCAACAAGGACAGACCTCTACAGATACACATTGCTTCCTACCATTATTTCAAGAATACATCAATTTTCAAAGTCTCTAAGGAGTTTTCATTTTTCAGTATGCTTATTTTAAGTTCTTTGAGCATAAAACAAGGACTGAGATAGCTGTGACAAATGGTGGTTCCACTCTAAGGTTTCTGAGAATCTCCATACTGCTTTTGATAGTAGTTGCACCAATCTGCAGTCCCATCAGCAATGTATGAGTGTATCTTTCCCCCCACATCCTCACCAACATTTATTGTTGCTTGTATTCTTGATAATTGCCATTCCGACTAGAGCGAGTTGAAATCTTAGTTTTTGTTTGTTTGTTTGTTTGTTTTATTTTTACAGACTGCATTTTGTTTCATTTTATACAAATGGGGTACAACTTTTTGTTTCTGTGATTATACATGATGTAGATTCACACCATTCATGTAATCATACATGTATATAGGGTGTTGATGTCTGTCTTGTTCCACCATCTTTCATACCCCCTCCCCTCCCCCTCTCATTTCCCTCTATGTAATCCAAAGTTCCTCCATTCTTCTCTCACCCCAACCCCCATTATGTATCATCATACGGTTTTGATTTAGATTTCTCTAATTGCTAAAGATGTTGAACATGTTTTCATATATTTGTTGATCAATTGTATTTCTTCTTCTGTGAAGTGTCTGTTCACAGAGTTCCTTAGCCCATTTACTGATCAGTTTATTTGTTTTTCTGGTGATAGTTTTTTTGATTTTTTATATATCATAGAGATTAATGCTTTACCTGAGGTACATGTGGTAAAAATTTTCTCCCAATATGTAGGCTCTTTCTTCACATTATTGATAGTTTACTTTGCTGAGAAAAAGTTTTTTAGTTTTAATCCATCCCATTTAATACTTCTTAATTTTACTTTTGGGCTTTAGGAATCTTGTTAAGGAAGTCAGGTCCTAAACTGAAATGATGTAGATTTGGGTCTACTTTTTCTTTTATTAGGTGCAGGGTCTCTGGTCTAGTCCCTAGTTTTTGATCCACTTCAAGTTGAGATTCATGCAGGGGGAGAGATAAAGGTTTAATATCATTTTGTTACATGTGGCTTTCCATTTTCCCAGCACGGTTTGTTGAATAGGGTATCTTTTCTCCACTGAACATTTTTGGCCTCTTTTTTATTTTATTGTTGATTTCTAATTTTATTCCATTATGATCTGATAGAATACGGGGTATTATCATCATTGTTTTATATTTACTAACAGTTGCTTTGTGGCATAAAATATGGTCTATTTTAGAAAAGGAGCCATATGCTGCCAAGAAAAAAAAATATTTGTTCTTTGATGGATGGAATATTATATATATGTCTATTAAGTCTAAATGATTGATTGTATTATTTAGTGTTATAATTTATTTATTTAGTTTTTGTTTGGAAGTTCTGTCCAGTATTGAGAGAAGTGTGTTAAAGTCACCCAGTATTATTGTGTTGTGTTCTTTTTGATTCTTGACATTGAAAAAAGTTTGGTTCATATACATAAATGTTCCATTGTTTGGGGCATAAATATTTATAGTCACTATGTCTTGCTGATGTATAGTTCACTACAGTAGAATGAAATGTCCTTCTGTGTCCCTTCTGATTAACTTTGACTTGAAGTCCACTCTATCTGTTATGAGGATGGAAACCCCTGCTTGTTTAAGCAATCCCATATGAGTGATATGTTTTTTTTCCCATCCTTTCAGTCTGTGGATGTCTTTGCCTATGAAGTGACAATATTCTTGGAGACAGAATATTTTTGGGTCTTGTTTTTTAATCTAATCTTCCCATCTATGTCTTTTGATTGATGAGTTTAGTTCATTAACATTCAAGATTATTATGTAGATACGATTTATATTCCTCATTATTTTGGTTTATTTCTGGTTTTTAATTTGACTTAGTTTTTCCTTTGGTTAACTATTTCTTTAGTGTAGTTTCTCCCTTTCCTTGTTTTCACTATTTTGTCACTTTATCTTCATGGAATATTTTTTTGAGAATGTTCTGTAGTGCAGACTTTCTAATTGTGAAATCTTTTAACTTTTTTTTATTATGAAAATTTCTTATTTCATCTTCACATCTGAAACTTAATTTTATTGGATATGAAATTCTTAGTTGGCAACCATTTTCTTTCAGAGCTTGAAATATGTTGTTCCATGACTTCCTAGCTTTGAGTGTCTGAGTTGAGAAATCAGTTGATAACCAAATCAGTTTCCCCCTACATGTAACTTTTTTTCTCTTATGACCTTTAAGATGTTATTTTAACATCATTCTAATTATAATCTATCCTGTTTTAGTCATTCTAATTATAATTTATCCTGGTGTGAGTCAGCTGGTTTTTTTTGTACATTTGGAGTCCTGGAAGCCTCTTGTATTTGATTTTCCATTTCAGTCTTTAAGTTTGGGAAATTTTCTGTTATTATGTCTTTGAAAAGATTGTGCATTCCTTTGGTTTGTATCTCTGCTTCTTCATCTAGCTTGATAACTCTTAAATGTGGTCTTTTCATGTTATCTCATAATTCTTGGAAGATCTGTTTATGGAATCTTAGCATCTTCTCTGCATGGTCAACTTTATTTCCAATATTAAATATTTTGTCCTCATTGCCTGACTTGTATGTGGTCTAGTCTGTTTGTAATGCTTTCCAGTGAATTTATTATTTGATTTATTGATTTCTTCATTCTGAGGATTTCTGACTGTTTGTTTGTTTTTCAGAATCTCTAACTCTATTGATCTTTCACTTCCTTCTCTTAGATTTCACTCTTTATACCATCCTCTACTTCACAGGTCAGTTTAACTATGTACATTCTAAACTTTTTCTCAGACATTTCTTCTACTGTGTTAGGTGGAGAAAACGTAGAAAGGGAATCCAGGAAAACAGGTGAGAGGAAACATACATATAAAAAGAAAAATTAAAAATCTAAGAATACAAACAGAACTGCCAAACACCATGCATATATCACTGGTCTTAACAAACTGATGCATGAAAATACTTTACTCCTATATGGTGGAGAGAGATGTTAGAGAAGAAAAAAAATTAAATAAATCTCAATGGAAAATTTAATGATGATTCTGTTAGCATTGCAGTTTCTCAGCCTTGTCTCTGTCTTCTCATGGGATAACCCAGACTGACCCTGGCAGCCTCAGTCACTATTCCCTGGATCTGGTCTTCAGATATGGCAGCCACAGTGACCAGAGAAAAGACCCCTGGGCTCCTGAGGCAGTGGCATCAAGGACAGCTGCGCTGGAGAGAAGAAGTCCAAGCAATTTCTGCACAGAGGCAGTATCTGTGGCAACTGCATCTGATCATTCTTGTATTTTTTTAAATATATTTTTTAATCATTGTTGGACCTTTATTTTATTTAGGTGCTCTACCACTGATCTACAACCCCAGCTCTCTTATATAATTTTTAAAAAATCAATTTTTAAAAAATATTGTTTTTTATTAGTCAGACCTTGTGCTTCGAGAACAGTAATTCTTTTTATGTCGAATCACTAATATCCTTTTGCAATAACTCTTACCATGCTTGCTTCCCTCCTTTGTATTAAGGATAATTTTCTCAAGCATTTTCTGTGTGTCATCAGTTTGTTTTCTTATTTTGCAAGTATTCTGCTCATTAATTTTCCTAAATTAGCTATTTATTTGGTAATGATGACTTTTCATTCTCAATTTATTTTCCTCTTCAAGATCCCTTTTTATCACATTCTGTCTGTTGCTTAATACTGCTGTTTTATAATCCTTACAAATTAATTTACCTTCTTGTTACATTTTTCCACTAAAAGAGAAACTTGAATGAAAATATCTTGTTTCTGAATTGCTAAATACTTTAAAAAGTAATTTATCTGATATTTGTATTGTTTCCCTTTTGTTCTTCTTTATTGAGGCAGCATTTCTGTATATTTTATCAAACACATTTCTTTCCAGGTATTCATATTTAAGATTAGAAATTTTGTCAATGTACAGTTTATCTGGTAAATCGTTCATTAATACATTTGATAATTATGATGTTATGTTACTTACTAGCTTACACTAGTCATTCTTGTTAGATGTATATTGAACAGTTATTACAAATATCTCTACCCTAATGCATCTTACAATCTACCAAATAAGAAAAAAAAACAAACACAAAAATAAAGTTGTATTTCCTGAAACACAGACCTGAAACACAGGTCTGAAACACAGACTATTCTGCACAGTCTATTAGTGCAGAATAGACTTTAAGCACCATCATTAAATTACTGAGAACATAGTTGTGAGTTCACTACAATAATCTAGTTGGAAAATCTTGATGACTTTAACTGGGATGATGTCACTGAGGCAGTGAGATTTTATTTCATGTAAACCAAGGCATTTTTCCTTCCCTCGAAAATCGAAAACTTTCTCTCTCCCTTGAGGGACAGACACTGTTTATTTTATCCATTTTTCATTGAAAGACATTTTGGGAAAGTTGCATTTGGTACTACTTACAATTGTATTCACCAAACCCTATAAGCCCTACATTATTCGTCTGATTGGGCTCACCTTGTTCTATAAAAAACTCTTCACATCAGACACTGACTTTTCCATTCTCCATCACAGTGAGCAAACATTCACCAAACTGGACTAACTGTCTGAATGGAGTGATGATTTCTGGTAAACAACTTACTCCATAAATTTAAACTAAAAAAGAAGAAAAGAAATCCCCTTTCTTCTTCAGCTAGATGTGAGATTCCAGAACTTGGAAAGAATAGGAAGCAAGCCTTGAAATCAGGCTAATAAACTGAAGTCTCTTCTCTAAAGACAACTTTGATGGTTTGAACCATCTAGAACTCTTACCTCAGAACTTCCATTAGATATAACACTGTATCCCTGGTGAGAAATCTTACTAGACATATCCTCCTAATAGCAAGTAAAAAAGGTTAACTTATTTGATACTCATGGATGTGATGACTAGGTTTCCTTATGTAATGTCAATTTATGTATTCTTCACTCCCAATCATGAGAAGAGGTGTCTGTTAACATTTCAACATTGTTCATTTAACCATCAGGGCTTTGTCTCCTCCCATCTCTCCAGTAGTTTTTTTTGTTTTGTTTTGTTTTGTTTTGTGTTCTTTTATTTTTTTATTTATTTATTTTTTTGCCACTACAAAGGCTAATTTATACATGTAAATTATACATGTAAGTCCATGTGTGTGTCTATTATCTGTCTGTTTCTATGTGTATGTCTCCACCAGTGAAATTTTAGTAAGAAGAGATTATCCAACAATGCTTCAAAAAATTTTCATTTTAAAACAGTATAACTTAAATACTATCTCAATTTTCTCATTTATTTTTATTTTAAATTAGTTAGATTTCTGATTTCATCAGGAAAATGTGGAGAACTAGAAATAACACAATTTCATCTATATGTACAACTATGGCAAAATGAATCCCACTATCACATAAAATTATAATGCATTAATAAAAACACTTTAAAAATAGAAAGAACATCATCCCTACTGTTATGACAACAATAAAATGACTAAGTAAAATACAAGCTGAAAACTTTTCTTGAGCTGATTTGAAAACTGATGTTGCAGAGAAAATACCTATCCTTCAATACTGAAAGAGAGAAGAGATGATTCTTTCTTCTTAAAGAAGAAAAAGGACCAATGTTTTTGCTTCCCTGGTATGTTAGCACATTGAATATCCAAACCGTAACACCTGAGAGGGATGATCCAGTATGCCAACATACAAATTGGTAAGAAGATTAAGCTGGAAATATTTTTAAATTTTCTAAAAACAGAATTTGGGCTCATGGGATAATGTTTTCAGGTTTACTAAAAGATAATTGAGGACTAAAAAGCCTGAGAAATATAAACAATACATTAGGTGTATATAACACCAAATGCCTGAAAGAATGGCACAGGATGAGAGAAAGGGATTGAGTATATAGAATTATGAAAGTATTATACTGTGCAGTTCTTGAGGTAATATTGTATGGGGTGATATTAATAATATTTTAAAAATAAAGCAACCGGTAAATCAATAAGTGAAAAAGATGGAATCATTTAAAAACTGCTAAATTAAAAGCAAAGAAGTCAGAAAAAGAAAAAGGAAGCAGAAATAATAGGAAAAGGTAGAAAATAGCTAACAACATGTTAGAATTTATCCAAATATATATATATATATATATATCCAAATATATATATATATATAAATATATATATATAACTCTTTTAAATGGGAATGATATAAATCCACAAGTTAAAGAAGGATATATATTAATAATGAAATCATGACCCAATTATATATTGATAAATAAAGGTACACCATGCAATCATTCAAAAAGAGAAAACCAAATTAACTATGTCATTTTCAGACAAAATGAACTTCAGAACAAGAAATTGTTTTAGATTTTTTGGTATATTGATGATAAAGGGGTATATCTTTCAAAAATGCTTAAGAATCTTAAATATATATGTATCTAAAAATAGAACTGCAAAATAAGAAGGAAAATGGATGGAACAGAAAGAAGAAATAGAAAAATCTAGAATTATCCCTAGAGACTTTTGTATGTATCTCTCAGTAATTGCCACAAACAAATAAGAAGATGGATGACCTAAAAAGCAGTGTCAACCAACTAGATCTGAGACCAAAGGAGCATTCCAACAAAGAATAGAATAATACTGCTTTTTCTCAAATGCAGGTGAGACAGTCCTCAAAACAGACTGCATCCTGGAATATGAAACCATCCTTAGCAAATGTAGAAGAATAGAAACTGTACAAAGTATGCTTTTGGACCACGAATGTGGAACTAGAAGTCAATAGTAGAAAGGCACTTGGAAATTTTCCAAGTATTTAGAATTTTTAAAAATGTATATGCATATTTTATGACCAAAGAGTCAAAGGAAAAGGATCAAAGACATTACTTTGGATTTGGTGCCTTCTCTTTCAAGCTTTTTATCACAGCTTTAGAGGATGGTGACAAACAGCAGTGGGGAGATGCTAATTAGTAAAGTTAGACATTCATGCCAGAGGAGGCTGTGAGCCTCCTCTGTAGAACCTGAGCCCACCTTCTCAGGTTGGCACTTCCACAAAATAATATGTGGGTGGTAATCAGTGTGATTTTCAGATTGGACGTTCACCTTCCTTTCCCTCTAACATCCAGTGGAGCAAGCTTGATGTAGATGGAATTTAGGGGGTCACCGAATTTCAAACGGGCTTTCGTTCCTCATTCCTGTTTAAATGTAGTGATATGTGTTTGATTTGTGCTCATGTAATTTTTGCCTCATTTTTGTTTATTTCTGTAGGATTTGAAGGACGGCAGCTCTGTTATCCAATTTATCTCTACACCTTTACTCAAAGGTTTTCCCCTAGTTTGCTGTTCTGTTAAATAATGCCATCTTTTGTTTAACATGAAAGGTTTTACATTCAACAAAATGGTTTTTGGTATTTTGAGACAAGATTTCAGGTTTTTAAAAACTTGATTAATGACTTCTGGGGCCAGAACCTGAAGATGAATTGTCAATATCAAAGGTAAATTGGCTGAGAAAAGATTTTGATATGAAATGAACAGTCATGTTCAGAGTGATTTCTAAGTCCAGTATGTAATCCTATCAGTATAACCACAGGAAAAAAAAAATACTAAGACACATTTTACACCGCCTGCCCTGTACAGACAGAAGATGGATTTTTAAAAGCACTCTGATAGAAATGACATTTGATATCAAGAGCAATTTCTTAATTCAGCCCATTATATTTTCCCTTTATCATATTTCATCTTATCTCACTGAAATCTTTTAAATAATGTTTTATCTTGAAAAGACACTTTGAAGAGAGAGCTTTTGATATATCTTTTAGAGGATATTTTTCATGTGTAAAACATCTACCCACTTGAAATACCTTAATACGGATCATACTACTTTACCTCACTATTTTTTCCTAAAATTATTCATTATTCCATGGTATCAAATATCAAAAAAGTAAACAGTCACTTTAATTAGCGCAAAGATTTGCAAAATAATTTCTCATTATGCTGTTTCTTTTATTTTCCGTTGTCATCTCCTCTGAGTCTCTCTGATAGTCTGTATCTTATTTTTCCTATTTTTTCAGGCAAATATGAAATTGAGCATCAAATATAGTGTGAAACTTAATCTATTTAGCATTGCAAATACAACAAATAGTTTTTTATACTTTTATTAGTACATTATAGTTATTCATAATAGCTGGGTTCATTTTGACATAGTCATATGCTTAGAATTTGATTTGTTCCCTTTCACTGTCTGTCGTCTCCACTTTCCCATCCCTCCTCCTCCCCCTTATTCATTTTTGTTCACTCTACTTGTCTTCCATTTATTTGAGTATGTATGTGTGTATTTATTTATAATCTGTGCTTTATAAATATGTATAAAGGTGGAATTCCCTGTGGTATATGTATACATGCAGGTAGCATAACTTTGTCAAATTCATTCTGGGTTTCCACTCTTTTCCCATCTTTCTTTCCTCCCGCTCAATCTCCTTCTTCTCTGATCTTCCCTCTACATTTAGGATATTATATCCCTGCTTTACTTCCTTTACTTTGCTCAAGCTTCTTTATCTGAGAGAAAACATCTGACCCTTGATTTTCTGAGTCTGATTTATTTCATTTAGCATGACGTTCGCCATTTCCATCCTCTTACTAACAGATGAGAATCCCATTCTTTATGACTAAAATTCCATTGTATATATATATGACACTTTTCTTTCTAAGACACGATCTGATAATTTGCTAAGGTCCTCACTTAATTGCTGAGGCTGGCCTTCAATCTGTGATTCTCCTACTTCAGCCTCCTCAGCCACTGGAATTATAGGCATGTGCCTCTGCTCCCAGTTATACTACATTGTCTTAATTCATTCATCAACAGAAGGGAACCTGGACTGATTCCATAACAGGGCAATTGTGAATTGCACTGCTGTGAATATTAATGTAGCTATATCACTTTGGTATGCTGATTTTAGTTTTTGGAATAAATACCAAGAAGTTGGGATAGCTGGTGGTTTCATTCCAAGTTTTTGGAGGAATCTCTATACTGCTTTCAGATTTATAATAATATGCAGTCCCACCAACAATGTATGAATGTACATTTTTTCTCACATCTTGGTCATGATTTATTATTTTTGTTCTTTTTTAAATTAGTTCATTTTAGTTATACATAATATTAGGGTTTGTTTTGACATTATTATAAAAGTATGGAATATAACTTGTTCTAATTCAGTCCCCATTTCTTCTCCTCTCCCTCCTTTTCTCCAACTCCCCATTTCCCTTTCCTCTCCATTACTTATCTTTCTTCTATTTATTTACAGTTTTAAAATATAATACCTTGTGGGTGGACACAACCATGAGGTGAGATTGGTACTTTCATATATATGCATAGGAAAGTTTGGTAAGATTCATTCTATGGATACTTGCATTTGGAGAAACCAAAACAAGAAGAAAAAAGGAACGCATAGGAAAAATATTTCCAATTAAATAGTAGCTGAAAATTTCCCCAGTCTTGGGAAAGTTATGGACATCCAGGCACAAAACACCCATGGGATATCAAACACACATGATCTGGTCAGATACTATCTTTACCAGGGCATATTATAGTCAAACTGTCAGAGTGAAGGACAAAGAGACAATTCTAGAAATGACAAGAAAAAGCACCAAATCACAGTATAGGGAACAGCAGACTTAGACTAAAAACAGATTTCTCAGCAGAAACTTTATAAACCTGAAGAAAATGAGAAGACATATTTCAGATTCTGAAAGCAAATAGCTGTCAATCAAGTATACCATACCCAATTTTGTTTTGATAAGTTACATGTGTCCAGAAATTTACTCATTTTTTCTAGGTGTTCCAATTTTTGGCACATAGTTATTTATAATCACCCTTGCATATTCTTTATTTTTTTTGTGAAAAAATAAGAAGGAAAATTTAAAGATGTCTTGAAATAAATGCCAGTGGAAACACAGAATACCCTAATTTACAGTAACATAAAAGCAGTACTAAGAAGGTAATTTATATAATAAGTGCCTACATTAATAAATAGTAATATCTCAAATGAAAACCTAATTATTCCTATCAAAGACCTATAAAATCAAGAACGAACTAAACTCAAAGTTCTTAGGCAGAAAAATAACAATACCAAAGCAGAAATAATTTAAATAGACACTAAAAAATAAATATGAAAAATAAATTCTGTCTACATTCTCTTGAATTTCATGGAGCTTCCTTCTAACCATTATTTTAAGTTCTTCTTCAGGCATTTCATAAATGCAATCTATTTGTAGAATTCTTTAATTATTGTGCCCTTCTAAAAGCATGTCGTGACCTTTCTTCTTCCTAATTCTCATGAACGAACCTACATGGAGATTTCTCCATGTAGTGATTGGTTATCTCTAAGAGTTTACAAAGGTGTCTTTTGTGGTAAATGACTTTCTTCTTAAGATGTCTTGGAATATCAATCTGCTAGACCATTTTGGATTTGGGCATCACAAGTCTAGTCTCCTAACTTATTTGGCTGTGATTATTGCCCTTGGATACAGAGAAGGATATAGCAGGGTTGAAGAGACCCTGTCTCTGAGGTCCACATGGAATAGGGGCATTCTAGCAGCCAAGGTAGGTCTGGTACATGAGGTGTATGTGAGATACACACAGTGTCGTCATTCCAACAGTGGAAATGCTGGCACTAGGAGCAGTGAAGGTGTCCTCAGGCTCTGCTGGTATAACCTCTGCTGCAGCAGTTGGGGACCTGCAGCACCTGTCCTCAGTCTGTATTGGCGCAGACTCACACACAGTATGGGAGGGAACAGTGGCAGGGACCCCACAGTGCACATTCACAGTGTCTGATCTGAGTGCAGGCAGTGTTGCAGATCCATATGCAACTGCCCTCTAGGGGAGGTAGCTGCAGGGAATATGTCACTGGCTCTGAGCTGACCACTCTGCAGAAGTCTTGGTGGTGGTGTGGACCAACATACAGATGCTCCCTTGGAAAGACAGTGGTAGAAATTTCCTTGGGTATGCATTCTCAGTCCTGGCTATGACACAAATCCTAATGGGGCTGACCCTAGGTCAGAGGACAAGCACTCAGGTCCCTCAGTCCCTCTGCTCAGTTCTGTGCTGAAACACCAGACTCCTGTAATGCTGAGAACAGTGTAGGCTTGGTGCTGAGATCATAGTGTCTCTGCTGTGTTAAGTTGGATTCATGAATTTGCAGCCCCTGTGCTAATGTGGTAGAATGCCTGTGAACTCCCAGGGTATGTAGATAATGTGAGTTCCTTCTCCAAATCAAAGCTTTTGTGTGGATCCAAGTTTCCCCATAACTGAGTCACAAGCCTGCAATTACCGTGAAACTTTGCTGGAGCTAGGATTTCTGGTATCTGCACTGGTGGGGTTTGCTAGGTCTCTCCCACTAGTCTTTGCCCTGCAAAGGGGAATACTGCTTATCTGAGGACCTGGGCCCTAGTTGCTAGGCATATTGCTCTTCTCTTTGTTCCACCATCACCAGTCTTCAACTCCTACACGGCTTCAGCTTTTCCCTTGCTGAGTTCCAGTGTTAACCCTTGCTTATTCACCTCAAAATGCAGCTACCACCCATTAATTTGGTTCTTTGTGGAGAAGCAATTTCTGGACATCTCTGTTCAGCCATCTTTGACTCTTTTCCCTCTCATTGCACATTATTTTTAAGTAATGAGGAAACTGTGGTTTTCACTAAAAAGATAGGTCAAATAATTTATCTTTGTAAAATTTACCATAAATCTACACATTTTTACTGAGGACCTAAAATTAACAAACTTTCTTTCCCCAAATTAGATCTTCTCTTAATTTGAGAGGATGTTGATATTGGTTTCTACGGTCTCATAAATATTTTCACCTATGTATTAATAGTTGCTGTTTTCTGACAAGAATTTGGCTATTTTTAGTTCAATATACACCCCTTTTTTCTGTACACATTAATGGTATGAATCTACATTGTGCACAACCATAGAAATGAAAACTTGTACCCCATTTGTGTACAATGAATCAAAATGCAGTCTGTAAAAATAAAATAATAATAATAATAAAAATTTCACTACTATCATGTAATAGGGAACTTATTCTTTTGAGTATATGGAAAATCGATTCAAAGAAAGTCTAACCATAAGATAAACAAACTATAAAGAAAATAATGCAAATCCAGTTAGCATTGAATTGTTTGTCATAAAGGAAAATAAAATAAATACCACCTAATTTTTTTGTACTTCTGAAAAGGGTAATTCAGTTTTTCAGGTAGTTGAATGTAAATAGGTTAGTAATAATTATTTCACTGAGATTTGTCTCCTTTCATGTAAAATTGCATTGAAATGCACTTTTGAATAGAGCAGTCATCTTTCTAGCTTGCATAAGATTTTTGGTTTTTCTTTTTATTTTGGAAATTTAATGTCATTTTTCTTGCTTGTTTGTCTTTTTCATTCCTGAAGGAAGTGCCTTTGTATGTTTGTGACAGTCAGGAATACAGCACCTACTTGCACAGAGTTCTAGAGACTAGCTCATTTTCATTTCCATACCTAAGATTGTAAAGTATCAATGAACTACTTGTAAATCATTAAGGTTTCTGTTAAATAATGCTAGTTGTAACAATAGTGAATATCTTTTCTTCAGAATCAAAACAATCCTCTAAATTTTTTTTAGTTTGATATTCAGTTTGTCTACTATATATTTCAGAATCTTAGTATGCTGCATATTTGTTTCATAAACCAAGATTTTATTGGCACCACATAGATTTTTAAGTACAATAAAGGTCTTTAAATGATTCTAAAATATGTTGCTTATGTTTTTATAAAACAAAAATAATACAAAGTTAATAAAGTATTCAGCCGTAAGATTTTACAAATTATATTGTTACCATTTTTAAAATTCTGTTTAGTTCATCTTTGTAGGACCTGGGTTGATGTGCTGTTCCTCTTTAAAGACTTAAAATGTCTTATGAATTAAATTTACTTTGAAATTACTTTGTTCTTCCTAATTTTCATTTATTTAGTTAAACGTTATTCATCTATTTTGTAACACCCACTAGTCAAAACACTTAAAACAAAGGTCAATGTGCTACAAAAGCACCCGCTTTCTACTAGCTAGCAAACTAACATGGTACCACAAAACTCTTGTTCTACTAAAATTGCTATAAAGCTTTTCTGAATCTTAAAGTGATATTTCCCATACTCAGTCACAAATTTTCCTGCTATAATGACATGTGTGAACTTTTGCTTGTCTTAAGTAATAGCTAACATTTGAAATTGCTATGCATTCAATAGGAGTATTTAGTATGGAAATTTCTGAATTATTCTGCACTTACTAAATAGAGAAACTGAGATCACTATACTTTCTATAACCATGGGACTGTTAAAGGTCTAAAGAACTCTAAAATTTAAACTCAAATCCAAAGCCATTTCAAAGTTATTTGCTTGACCAGAAAAATGCTGTTAATAATAGTGCTATCAAATGTGGTTAGAGAAATTTAAAACAGTACTTGTGAAACCTGGAAAAGTAGTGTTTCTACAATCGTTTTGTTCTGTTATCATTTTGCATCAACATGACTAAGTAAGTGGAAAAGTGCCTAACGTTTCTTATGATGTGATAATTTATCCTTTTATTTAAAAAAGAGTTAGTGACCATTCTATAGTTCTGGTTTGACACATTTTTATTTCTAATTTTTCTTTCTTTACAGAATGAGATATGGGAATTAAAAGCATCCATAGAAATGAAAATTATAATTACTAAAAAAATTTCATGCATGTGAGAAAGGATCATATTTTGCTTTGAGACAATTTTTTATTAGAGCTTTATGGTTATTCATAGTAGTTGGGTTCATTCCAACAAACTCATATATGTACAGAAATCAATTTTCGGTTCATGATTCCCTCCCTTTTTCCTCCTGACTCCCTTCTCCTTCCTCTACTATAACTACACTTCCTTCCCTCATCTATTGAGACAATTTAAATGTTAAAAGAACAAGACAATATCTAATATGCACCTTGCTGTTTCTAATTTCACTTTTGCTGGTATGTCCAGAAGAGAATATAAATCATGATATTCACCAAAACATATTTTATTTTAAAAAATAAAATATTCATTTTTAGTTCATTTTTAGTGTATCTATTTGGTCAAGATAAAGAGTTACAATTATGATTTCAGAGTGACCAAAATTCAAACTGAGAAATTCCAATGTGTAAATCGTGATTACCATTTTCTCAGGGAAAAAGTAAGAAATGTATTAAGTATACAACAAATTAAGTAAAAGTCTCATTCAGGAAAGAAAATAAACAAATGCTTAATCAAGCAAAATGCATGAAGTGCCAAACAACACCACACAGAAAGTGAGGAAACAAGGAACTGAGACACCTCATCTTGGGCCCAAGAAAGATCATACAAAAGCAGAAATCCCAAGAATAATTCAAACTCCCGTGTTTAAGTGGGAATACAGGAGGAGATTAATAAGAAAGCAGAGATTGAATAGAAAACCACTAAAGCAGTAATTAATAGTTGAGAGTTTGCTTTTCCCCAAGTTACAAATCAGGTCCATTACCTTAGACCATCAGTGTCATAGCTGTACCCAACAAGTCAAATATATAAACAAGCAAAATTAGTTTTATTTAAATCACTGGAGCAAAGAAAAACATATTCCAGGGGAACCCTTGAGTGCCACTTCAGAGTGAGTAGAAGGAAATTTTAATAGGGTTTTAATTTGTGTTGAATTGAAAAAAAAAAAAAAGGATTTAAGGGAACAGTTTATGGATCACTCAAAAAGTGGGAGTAATCAAATCTGTAAATTTTTTAAAGATTTTTCTCTAGCTGGTGGGAGGATTAAATTGGAACTTATATTACAATTGATAATGTAGCATTCACTAAGACTGATGAGATGATCATAAATTTAATCTTTTTCTTTTTTAGCATATGGTCTTACTCCTTTGGCTTGTTTATATTTCTGCATTACTTACATTCACTTGGGAAAAGTAAAGCCTATAACATGTGAGTTGGTCCACTTTTAATTTTCTTAGAAACTTCCCATATACTACCCAAAGAGCAGTCCTTTGAGTCTGACCTTATTGCCATTTAACAAATTGTTTAAAAAGAAAAAAAAAAAAGTGTTATATTCAGTCAGCAAGTCTCGGGAAAGAATTAAATACTTATTCACCAAATTCCAAAGTATTTCCCCTGTTAATCAATAAAATGTGGAAACATTTTAGTCCTATGTGAATCACTACTTCTTAAGGAATACAATAGTATATTCAGAAGAACACTAGTTTGAGATTAAGACAACTGAATTGTAGTACTGGTTTTCTAACTAGCTTTATGACTTCAGGTTTCAGGAATGCAATAGAACATTTCTGGGCCTTAATTTTTTCATCTATACCAGGAAGAAATAGAATAGCTGAAGTATAAATATTCATCAAGCTCTAAAGTTTTGTGATATTTTTGAGACATTCTGCCTGTGCTCATAGTTGTGTGAGATTGAAAGCCCTATTCTATATGAGAGATCATGTGAAAGAGTAAGAACAGAAAACCCCTACTATTACAAATTTTCAAAACTACAGTGTGAACACATCTGCAGGACCCCTCTCAGAGTCTTAGAAGGAGTATTTGCAAAGTTGGGGGTCCTCAAGTTAAGTTGCACTAGTTTCACTGTAAACTGTCTTTGGCAAGGCCATTCAGAGTGACTTTGGGAAAGAAGAAAGAGTGGGTGGCATGTTCAATGATTGCTTCCCAGAAATTTTTCTCATCTCTTTCTCTCTTGAGTAAAAATTTTTGGGGAAGAGTTAGAGACATGGTCCATTTTCATTGGAGATGATAAGCAAGAAAGGACTTCTTATTCCCTAGGAAGATTCCTAAAGTATCTTCATGAGCATTGTACAAAAATAAGATTTATTCATCTCACAGAGAGGTAAGACACAAGGTACACTGACTGCAAAGACAAAGAACTAAAGTATCAAGCACTTTCTTATTTTAGTTTCAAAAGGAAAGAGTTAATAGTACACCTACTATTATTGGAAACAAGGGCTTCCAAAAACTATTGCCAAAAAAAAAAAAAAAAAAAAAAGGTATCTAAGCCTATGCAGTGAGCAATTTGCAATTTGAAAATCAAAGACTAATAGATGAGTAATGTTACCATATGGTTATAGTATTTAATTGGATGAAGTTGTGGAATAATATCTGCATGTACATGTACAAATAAATATGTTAAAGGTGGGGAAATCAATACTAGGTCTTAGACTATCTTACCTTTTATTTGTAGATCTCTATTTACTGGTTCTTGAAGTCCCACAGACAGGGAACAAACTAAACTATTGCAATGCTTTCTAAAATATTCTGCACCTGAAATTCACAATTTAAGTTGATTTCACATATGCCTAACGCAGCATTATTTTTTTCTTTGTAAGGATATAGCTTTCAAGTAACAATGAGGACAGTTTTGCACTGACATCCCTCCATGATCAATTACCAAGATATGGAAAGATGAAGCTCATTATTTCCCACATGGTGGTCAAGGACATTTTGGAAAAACAGTATGAACAGTTAATATTAAAGGAAAGTCATAGCACCAAAAATGAAATAATATTTGAGATTAAAAAGATCTATTATTCCCATAGCTCTGCCAAACTCAGTGTCTACACAAATTATTATCTCTCTTTTAAGTGCCAGTCATGTAAGTTATAGTTCTCTAAGGGAGGCTTTAACTGCTTTCTCTTACTTAGAAATTTCCTCTATTTTACCTTTCTCAGTCAAAATGACTTGAATTCTTATAATGTCATTTGCTTTTATTTCAGAATTGTGTTCCATGGTGTAGAATTTCAAATTGAATATGCCTAGCAATGAACACCTTATGTATAACCTGCTGAAATAGAAAATGTTTCATTTCTGCTACTAATGAATATTGCTATTTTGTACCAAAATTTTAGTAGCTATCTTCACTTTTTGAATTGTCAAAGTTTGCTAAATGCAAGAAAGGTGTTTTTTTCCAGTTGATAATGATGATGACTGACACATAGACTAATGTTAAATTTTATACAGAATTTTTATTTCATAGAATAAAAAAGAAATATGACTCCTCTTTATAATTTTACTATCAGCTCTGTAGAAATTGTTCAAAACTGATTTACATATAATTTCAGACTTCTTTATCAAGCTGTTATTAATAGTAAAATTACTGTTGCTTTTACACTGTTAACTTTCCCAGTCCGAGTTTCTCATGTGCTTGCTTGTACCTATGCTCAGAAGTAGTTTTCTAGTATACACATTTCTTTCATGTTCTCTAAAATTACTAATGACCTGATAACAATATGCAACTCAGTATATTAAAGTTAAGACCTGAGAGGGAGGCCAAGGCCAACCATGCTACTCTAAAATTCCTGACCAACAGAAATCAAAAATATATTCTATGTATTTAAGCTGGTAAATCTTTTTGTTCTTTTTAGATATACATGACAATAGAGTGTATTTGGACATATTATACATACATAGAATATAACTTATTATTGTGGTTGTACATGATGTGGAGTTTCACTGGTCATGTATTTATATATATCCATAGGAAAGTTATGTCCAATTCATTTTGATTAATTGGTTTTGAAGCAAAATGTAAATAACACGGCTAACTTTCCTGAAATCACCAGTTCTGATTCTCAAGTTAACAGATGGTACCAATCACAATGCTTCATTATGTCATCATCTACATGGCTCCAGCACATCACCCTTAATTTCCCTAATGGTTTTAGCTAGCTCTAGTGCTCTAGCCCTCAACTGCTCTAGCCATCATCTGATTCATTATTCTTTCCAAATATTGTTTGTTGGTTTCTTCTCTTCTGCCAAATTTCTTCTTGAATTCTGTAGTGTTCTCTGAGAAGACTTCTTTTCTGTTAATGATTTCTTCTTCATAATTCAATGCACTCAGATTTAGCCACCACCTCCATTCAAAAATTCAAAATTTATTCTAACAGCTCAGATCTTTCTTGAGTGACAAGCAAATATCCACCTACCCACTCTGCATATAAAGTTAAATGTATAAAAATATTTTCATATTCAACAGATAAAATGTTGAATTCCAACTATTTTCTTTATTCATATGCAACCTACTTCTTCACTGATGGGTAATCATCCTTCCATTTGATTTGGGGGAAAAAATGGAGACTTATTCTTTCTACTCTTTCTGTGCCACCTCCTATCTGATGTATAAATTCTATCTTCTTTATTTAAAAATATATAGTGGTCATGTTCAATGTTGCTACCATCTATTTGGAGTCACCCTTACTTCTTAGAGTATCCCCTGTTGTTCCCTGCCTACTTTTAATCTGTACTCAATGGCAACCAGTTCCTTTATTTGTAAGTCACATGTACCTTTGGTTAATGCTTTGACCTTCTTCAAGTCTTTGCTCAAAGGTCACCTTTACACTGCAGTATAACTTTTCAATTTGATATTGTATAATCCAGCCACTTCTATGGTCCTCCCACTCTTTCTTAACTGAGCTGCTTTATATCTTCCAAAAATTCACTCCTTTCCATATAATGAAGAAACTTTCTAATCTATGATCTTCTTCAGTTGTTTTTCCCCCTACCGCTCTGCCTCAAATACTATAAGCTTCATAAATTTAGGGATAGTTTTTGTTTCTTAATATTGGTGTACCCCAAGTATCTTGACAGGTTTCTATCAAAAAGTAGGTAGTAAATAAATATGATTAAATAAGACAGTGAAAGATTGAAAGTTAAGACAGTGAAAGTGCTGAAAGTCAAACTGGAGGCCATAGAAAACTAATACTTAGTAATGTTATTATACAAATACTTATAAAAGTAACAAAGATTTAAAATATGTGTAAATAATAAACTAAGTAATTCAGAAAATAAGATAATAAAGTGAGTATAAAAGCAAAAGTTAATGTAAAAAATCAAAATTATTTATCTGAAAAATATGAATAAAATAGGGAAGCTTCTTACCAGAAAAGTTGATGAAATTAGGCAGGATACTTAAATATAATGTTAATAATGAAAAAGGAAATAGAATTACAGATACAATATAGGTCACCAAAAAGAGAGAAATATTGTGTACGATTTTGTTTCAATAACTTTTTGAAATCATAGACATTATCTAAATTAATTAGTTTACTAAAGAACAAGAAAAACTGACTGTAACAATAGATGGAAAAATATGCAGATGATCAAAAATCTTAGACAGAATAAAAGAGAAAATAAAAGATGTGGCTCTGACACTTAAAATGTTTACTAGACACATATGAAAATAAGCATCATTATAAGATATAATAGAAATAGACACAAAGATACCTGAGTCATTTTCTAAGGCTGATCTGACTGTCAAATCTAGCAGCTTGCAATCTAAGAAAAAATTATACAGGGTTAGGTTAATACTATTGCTTTCAAAATGAAATGATAGCAAAAAGAAAAATTCCAGCCATGCAAAGTAAAAGGAATATATTCCAAACAGAAGTTAGTTCAGAATTGTAAGAATTCTAAGGTAAAATTTTAATGTAATCAGAAAAATGGATTTTAACATTATTTTCTGTCTTTTAAGTCATGATAGTAACATTTAGTAAGCTAGAAATTGAGAAAAATAACATAATTCTAAAACTAATCAAAAATGATAGCAAACAACATACCTGATGGATAAATTTTACATACAGATTAATTCATGTCTAAATCAGGACAAGAATACCAGTTCCCAAGAATTACTGCATTTTAATGCAAATATAAATATACTAAACTTACTTCCATAGAAGTACAGATGAATGGGGATGATAATGCATGTACTTGAGAGAATAAAATTAATCTCTCACTACAATTTGGATGAATGTTAAAAGCATAATGATTGCAAAAATACTTAAAACACATAAATATTATGAATCAATACATCAAAACATTAGATCTAGATAAAAGACTAAAAGTTGACTATTAACTATAGTTTGTTGCTTAATTGAAAATAATTAACTAGAGCATAATTAAAATTACATATTTCTTTACTTTTTATTTCAAGTGGTGGAAACACTTTCATTTAATGTTTCTTTGAGCATGAGTCCATTGCTTGGAATTCCACTTCAGTTTCTATTCTACTTCATAATAAACATTATTATATCCAATGTTTAAATTATTCTCTTTAGTGAAATAATTTAGAAACATTTCCACATCAATTCATGTGTAAGAGCTTTCGACACTTGCATATTTTCCTCAAAACTGTAAACTTGTGCATAGGGTAATGATGTCTGTCTCATTCCACCATTTTTCATACACCCCTCCCTCTCATTTCCTTCTACATATTCTAAAGTTCCCCCATTCTTCTCTCACTCCCCATCATCCATCCCCATTGTATTTTGTCATCCATTAATGGTATGAATCTACATCGTGTACACCATAGAAACGAAATGATGTACCCCATTTGTGTATAATGAATCAAAATGCAGTCTGTAAAACATTAAAAAATAAATTAATCATTCAAAAAAACTGTAAACTTCTCTTTCTCACACTAATGTGTTCTTGGAATTTTCAAAGGATCAAATTTAGTTCTAGAAAAAAATGCTTATGACATTTATGTTTCATACATACAAAATAATGAGAATGTAGAAATTTGTGTGCACTTACATGGCATACACAAATTTGGGATGATAACATCCAAGTCTTGATGAGCCTACAACACATGTGATGGGAGAAGCAGCATCAGGAGGAAGTACATCATGGATGTGAATACTGAATACCCTGTGGAAATCAGTAGGTTTCCCTGAGGATAAGACTATGCGCTAATCTGGTGACCAGGTTAATCGGTTACCAGTAAGTAGGTCTTCTGCTGTATGCTGCTGATTTATACATATGTGTGTATTAAAAATATGAATACATATGCTGGATATATGTAGATAAAATTCAGAAGAGTGCTTACTTCTTCAGAAAGTGAATTAATGTATTTTGGGGACACAGAAAGTTCAACCACTTTACTAATATTCTGTCACCAAAAAGAAAAAAAAAATAGAGAAATTGTCAATATTTTTAAGTTATAATTGATGAGAGTATGGATTTCTAAAAATTTGATGTTTTTAATTAAGTCTAAGTCTTCTATAACCTACCTTCGGGGATTAAAATGTTTAGGTGCTCTTATTTTTTAAAAATATATTTCATTATTCTCATTTCGTATCATATTGATTTTTATTTTCTCATGCTGTAATAGATCATTGAAATTTAATTTTAAATCTCACTTGTCACAAAACCAGGAAAGTTTCACTTAATTCAGAAATGACAAAATAACAGCCTAGATTGCACTATCCTTACAATCAGCTTTAGGCAAGAAGAATTTACAGAAACTCAGAACTGAAAAGAGTCTGATCTAGAAATCATAGATTACCTGTCTATGCATCTGTTTGGGACAATTTGTTCCAAGATACTTAAGGTATGTTTTGTAGAGTCCTCAGCAAATGTTTCCATCCTTTTCACACAAGAATGCCAACCATCTCCAAAGAGCCCATTCTAACACCCATCACTGCAATGACACAGTTTTCACTGATGTACTTAAGATATTCATAATTTTATTTAGTGAAGTACATAATCTTCTTCGAGATATGAGTAACAGAAATGATTGCAATAGTCATGCCTCAAGTAAGGACTTCCTAACATCATGTAATCTGACCTCCCATGTGATGTATATTAATGGTTAGGGCATGTAATTACCCCTAGATTGGAAACAATCTACTGCAAATCATTAGTTTATTCACCTTCTCTTCTACAGAGGCATGAAGTTATTTTCAATAGCCACAAACACAAAAACTCCCATAATTGCTCAAGTGTATTTTTAGGGTAGATTCCTAGAAGGAGGATTTCTGTGCCAAAAGTGAAGTCCATGTGTAGTTTTATTAAATGTCATCAAATTCCTTCCAGAAGAGTGGTACCACTTGACATTTCCTCCAGAAGTTGAAGAATGCCTGATAGCCCAGCCTCATCATTTTCATAGATTAAAAATGGTTCCAGTATGATGGGTATTGTTATTTGGAACGGAGGTTACACTGAGGGTGAAGACCACAATATCCCCAATAAACACAGACATCGGAGACTAGGCTCGGAAGGCACAGATCTAATTTTACTTATGATTGTACAAGACAAATATAGGCACATTATCCAACCAGGTTAAGATGCTTGTTAAAACATAACAGAACCAACCTATAGGTAAGCTATATGTCCTACTAATGTAAACAAACCAAGTATCCATAAGTAATTCTGTCCAGCAATAAGTCTGAGACAAAGGACTGGGGGAAGGGCAGGCTCCAGCCCACAGCATGAGGCAAGGCAGTACAGGCCAACTCAGCTTACAGCTTGCAGTGATGCCTGTTGATTTTTCCCTCAGCTCGTAGCTTAGCCTCAGTAACTGCAAAGGCCTGCAATCCATGGTGAGTCTTTACTATTTCCTTAGTTTCTCCATCCAGACTGTTAGGTTTATTTAAACCATGGTGTCAGCAACTGCTGTCAAATAAGCTTGAGGAGTGTTCCCTACATTGGGTAAGAAATAGTATTGTTGTTTTGATTGTATTTCTTTTAATAGGAGTAAGCTTGAAAATATTTTTAGCTTTTAAAATCTATTTTTATATCATTTGTTGTTGCTGTTGTTGTTGAATTGACTGATGATGTCTTTTCCACATGATTTCACTCATGGATTTGTTCATTGGTCTACCAAAGGTAACTATTTCTGAGGAATATTAGTCTGTCTCTTGTTTGTTTGTTTTTTAAGAATTTTTTGTTCTACTTGTTGCTTGCAATACTAGGGATCAAATCCAAGGTCTCACATATCTCATGCATTTTAGGCAAGTGCTCTACCATTAAGCTACACCCAACTCCTTTTTTATTTTATTTTGAGGCAAGGTCTCACTAAGTTGTCCAGGCTGTCTTCAAACTTGCTATGCTCCTGTATCAGCCTCTTGAGTTGGTGGGATTACAAGTATATACCACCATGCCCAGGTGAATATAGCCATTTGTATGCTTTGTATATTGCCAAAGATTTCATTAAAGATTTTGAATGTTTTATATTAATAATGTTATGGCGTTTCTCAAAATACAAAAACTTTAAAAGAGTTTTTCTATATTTAAATCCTTAATCATTTAATTATTGCTGTGGATTTTAAAATATAGTTAGAAAGCCTCTCTCTACTCTGATACTTGTGAAAAGTCCACCCATATGTCCTTGAAATCCTTGCAAGGTTTTATTTTTTACATCATTATATCTAATCTAAGGACTATTTTTTGAATGCAATGTAAGATATGGACTTTTTTAAAATCACCAATGATGAGCAAGTTGTCAAAGTTTCAATTAAAATATGTTGTTGACAGCTGCTATCTACTCTGGGATGCATACTAACGTAGAAAGAGTTTTTCCTAATCTTACGATGAAAGAGACAAATTAAAATTCACAACCTTCCTTGAATTTGAAATCACAGAGCACAATTATAATCTGCAGTTCAAGTGTGAAGACCATCAGCCTGGACCTAGGGTGGAACAGAAGTCGCAGTGCAAATCCGAAGGCCGTCTGCCTGCAGGACCGCTCATCCTGAGGGTCAGAACAGCGTTCTATTCTTTTCAGACCTTCAGCTCACTGGATGAGGACCACTATATTATGAAGAGCAATATGCTTTTCTCAAAGTTGACCAATTTAAATGCTAACTTTATCTATAAACACTCTCTCTAAAACATTCAGAATAATGTTTGACTATAGTTCTGGGCACTGGAGCTCAGTCCAGTTGACAAGTAAATATTTCATGAATATTGATACCAATGAACAGAATACTGCCAAAAGATGGGCAGTTTAAAAGATGGGGAAAATAAAGAAATACTTGGAAACAGACATTTGAAATAATCCTGAGTTTAAAAAGATTTTCAACCCAAACTAAAAATATCACTAGAAGAATCTAGAACTTGTGATGCACTGGTACTACAAACTGGTGATAACCAATCTCAAAATAAACTGAACTAGATTAGTCCAAACCTTATACTGAAAACAGAACAAAAATAATGATCTCTTGATTTGTGTGCATAAAAAAATGAAGCATACCCAAAGCAACAACATTTCAAATCCAGCCTAACTTCCAACTTTATTAATTCCACAATTGCACTCAGGCCTACATGGCATGGCAACATCCAGGAAGAAAATGTGTTTAGTCTCTGCTTTCCCACACAGGATGTCCAGCTTCCAACAAAACATTATAAGGCATACAAAAAGTGGAAACAATTGAAACAAAGCAAATGTCAAAGCAGACATAAATCATAAATATGGCAGGTCTGGCACTGTATGGAAAATGTTTTCAGTTTCTCTCCTTCTGTTCCTTGAGACAGCACTGTGAGGGAAGCTTCTTCAGAATTGTCCCCAGTATTGATAAGGTTCCTGAAATCAGTGAAACCTCCATTCATATCTGGGTCCCAGAGGCCTCATGTGTACCCATTAGCCCACGATTGGGACTTTTTTTTTTTTTTGGAATGTCACTGATATCTTGCCAGTCTCCTTACCAGCTTGTACTAACATGCATGATACAGTGATACCTAGTGAGATCTGTTCTGCATCACCCTGCAGTCCTTGGTCTCATACCTCAGGCTATTTGTCTAGCATCTTCAATTTTGGGGGGAGTTAAAGTAAAGCCCATAATTCTGTAGTTTGTCTAGCTCTTCCCTGTGGGTATGAAGTGGTGGTGTTTGCCATTCAGATTCTTGAACTGAAATCACAAGTGCCTCACCTATATTTTAAAAAATGTCCTGATATAAAGTTCTGCATTGCTACTTGTTTTCTTTCAGCAGATAACAGAAATCTTTTATAACTTTGGTTGGAAAGACACTCATTTTTCTGTAGTTTTTTTCCTTTGAAGTTAATGTATAATTCATATGGCTAGTTATAAGAATTTTCTCTTTATCTTTCATTTTAAGCAGTTTTACAGTGATCTGACAACATGTAATTTTACTTGTCTTTATAAGAGTTGGACTTCATAAAGCATCTTAAATTGATGGCTTGATATATTTTTCCATTTAAAAATACTTAATATGTATTCATTAAAATATTGTTTCTGCCCTAAATCCAATTACACATTTACTAGACCTTTCTCTTTACCCTTTGTATATTCTGAAATTTTTAGCTATTTCCCAGTAGTTTTGAACTCTTGCTTCAATCTTGGTATTTTCTATTTATCTTTCAGTTTTAAAATTACTGTTTAATCCAATGATAAGCACATCCACTTCATTTATAATATCAATTCTGCTATTTTTAAAGTTCAAGATTTTTTATATTCTTATTTTTAATTGTTTTGGGTCTTTGGGGAAAATTCTCCTTTTTATTAAGTTTCTCAAATATATTAATTATTGTATTATTAAAATTATTACATTATAGGTCCTTTATCTTGATCTACAGTGCATATGTTCATATTATCTGTCAATTATCTTGGTTTATAATAATTTTATTTTCAAATCTAGCAAGACTGGTCATTTTGGATTAAATACCATGCTTCATAATTGAAATCATACCTTTTCCCTCCAAAGAGAATAAACTCGTTCCACTGGATGCACAGAATATAAACAAATAATCTTAACCTAACTAAGGCTGTCTACTCTTTATCACTGGACTCTTAAACACTATTGGTCTCACAAATGCAAATCTGATGTTTTTACAGAAGCTTTAAATCATTATCTGTCATCAACTCCATTTTTCTCCCTAGTACCTCAACATTATGGAGTTTTCTGATGAACTCTTTAGTCACAGAGAAACTGACTTTTGTTTTTTCTGCTCTTGGACCTTATATTTTTCCTTTGGGAGTTGTTCAATATCTTAGGGCATAATTGTAAACTATTATGTCCATGTATTTTTTGTTTTGTTTTGCTTTTAATTTTCCATCATGATTATAATGTCTCAAGTCCTGACCCATGGAGAACTCAGTAAAGATTGGTTTACTTTTTTCTCTTCAAACATCTAAATACTTTCCAAAAGTCAATAAATCTTCAAATTTGGGGGGTGGGGATGATAGCATTGATGAATCTGCTTTTCTTCAGTGTCTTTATGACTTAGATCTTAGCCTCTGGATTTATAGGTGCCTTTGATGTTTCCTGTACCTTCAAATAGCTATTATTTTTCAAATGTTTTAGCCTAGGCTTTATAATTATTACTGTCAAAGGTTTATCCTTACATGTCTAGAAAGCATTGCTAATATTTATTCTCACATTTTTCTATATATTCTACTAAATCTTTGTTCTTATGTATGATATGACTTGTTGCTTATGTTTGTTATATCATCCTCCCATACTATGCAATATCCTTCAATTTTCATGATTCTCTTTGGATTACATTTTCCTCAAATCTTTTAACATATTTTGAGACTCTTATGGATTTACAGTATAATTTTTGTTTATTGCTTGATAGTGGAGTTGGTACATATTTGTGTGGAGAGATAAAGAAGAAAACATACAGCTAAAAGATAGCATATTTCATTGTACCTTCAATGGCTGTGATTTTACTATAAAAAATGAAGCTCACAACTTAATCATTTAGAATATTGATTCCTCATGTCTATTGCAGATAAACAAACCTATGGGTGTGCTTGCCTCTCCTTACCACAAATTGATATTATTGCTCTACAGAAAGAATAAATCTTCTGTTGTCATATTCATGTTGTGGGAGGGGTTGAACATTGAGAAAGACTTGACATATGTGAATGATTCTAATACAGTATTACATAAAGTGATTGTCAGTGATGAAGTGTGCTGAAGAGTGTCTTCTCCCCTGACATAAGATATTGGCCATTCCCAACCCCAGAACTGAATATTACCTTATTTTATAATAGGATATTTAAAGCTTTAGTTAAGGATTTAGAGCTGAGATCATTTAAAATTATCCTGAATATATCTGCAAGTATCTCACAAGAGAAAGACACAGAAAAAAAGAGAAGACACTGGTAGATGTATCATAAAAAAATGTGAAGATACAGGCAAAGTTTAGATTGATGTGATTCTACTCAAGGGATGCCAAAGCATGCCAACAGGCATCAGAAACTGGAAGAGGCAAGAGCCTTGGAGACAGTGTGGTCAGTCAATGCCTTGATTTTGAACCTCTGACACCCAGAATGATGAGAGAATTGATTTGTGTATTTTTAAGCCCCAGGGTTGGGAAAATTTGTTATGACCTCTCTAGAAGTTTCCCTGCTCTTTTCGAAAGTTATTACTTCTATTTTTAGTTTTTAGTACTTATGAAAAACTCACATTTTTCAGCATACTCTTCTATTAGTTTTAGAATTTTGTTAACTAATTCAATATTATTTAATCAACTTTTCATCTTTCAGAGATGCCTCATAAAATTTAGTTCTTTACATGATTTTATCATTTAGAAAGAGAGAAGTAGATGCTTTTAATAATGCTCAATTCACTAAGGAGCTAATTTCCATCAGACTCTGATTATACTAATTGTAATTCATTTAATTAACACTTCATATATTAAAATAAAATTATTTGTAATGACTTTAATTCTGATTTATAATGTTTGTTCAATTTCACTTTCTTGGAGGTTCATTTTACTTTAGGTTGTTTGAATTTTAAAAAAAGGATTATTTACAAAGGCATAAAATGAACACTGAAACAACTAATTTTGCATTCTAGTTTGTGTTCTTTCTCTGTTATTCATGTTCACCCTTGCATTAAACAATGTAAAATATAGAGATTGAATATTTTTGTGGATAAAGGTTACAATATTAGACTATCAACTTAATAAAAAATTTTGGAAAAGAATTTTTAACAGAACTGTTGTGAAAATGCTAGATTTCATCAAATATCCACTGAAGTCACTTTCAGTGCTGATGCAAAAACAAAGGTTAAATATCAAAGCAAACTTATTTTCACAAATTCCAAGGGAATTTTTTTTTGTTTGTTTTAAACCTTTTTTAAAATTTCACTTCATATGGTAGAGCCTTGAAAACTTTGATTTTAAAATATATGCCTGATAAGATTTAACCTAAGACTATGCATTGGTAGTATAACAGATCGCATTTCACAATTTGAGATTTACCATCATTTCCTGTCATTTTATACCACTGTTGATTGTTTTAAAGTGTGGTTATTAACACTTGTCTTAAACACATCAAAGAAGACCTTGGGGGCTGTCACTCCTGTTATGTAAGTTGAAACAGTGAATAGCTAACATAGTTGCTGAGACAGGAAGCAGATTGTTTTTGTGCACTTTAAGAATCCAAACACTAGTATTGATATCTTGATAGAAGTTTAGTGTTGTAATTAGGCTATCACCTTTTGACCTCAGATGCTGATTATCCAATGAATGCTGAAAACACTTGCTGATTTCTAAGTTCTGGTGGCACAGAGTAAACAACTACAGTGAAAACCGCTCAGACTATGCATGTTTCAAGGTGTTAAAAATCATACTCTAGGGTAAATGAATGATTCATGCCTATTGCAAATGGCTAAGAGTGTGAAAATTTTTGTAAGAAAATGATTATGATTAGCCCTACTGATTATACCCTGAACCCCTTCCTTCACCCTTGTCAATTGCCAGAAAACATTGACCCAATATTGTTTTTCTAATTAAATCTTTTAAGATGACTAAATATTCACTCGCAGTTGCAAGAAATGATACAAAGAACTCCTGTGTACCTTCCTAGTTTCCTTTATGATAGCATCTTACAGAATAATAGCACCATATGACTACCAAGATATTGACACAGATGCTCTCAAGATACTGAATATTTTCATTATCACAAGATCATTCATGCTGCCCTTTCATGATCACCTTCTCTTTTTTAGATATTTTTATTGATACATTGTAATTACACATAATAGCGTGGTTTGTTATTGCATATTCATACATGCACACAATTTAACAATATAATTTGGTCAGTATCATTCCTTAGTTTCTCTCCTTTCCCTCTTTTCCTCCCTCCCCTGGTTCCTTTCCTGTACTTTACTGATCTCCTTTAGATTTTCATAAGATTCTCTCTCTTTTCTTTCATTTTTCATCTGTAGAGAAGCAGTAGTGTTATGCAAAAGTTTATAATCACTTCCACAGACATGGAGAATTAAATTCCATTCCCCTTTTTCTAAAAAGTCTTAATAATCTGTCAGGGGGAGAATAAATATTCTTTAGAATTATATGTTAAAGCAACTTGTTTTGGAGAAGCTTTTTGGAAATCTGAACTGCAAATACTTTCCTAACCAACTTTCCTCTCTCTAGAGCATGTTTACATCATTTTTCTAGCAGCTTGGGGCCTGCCATACATGGTGGCTGAAGACCAACGAATGAACCTCACAGATTGAGTGACAGCTTGGACAACTGGAGTGGATGACAGATATCAATGTTAAAACTTGACATGGAAATCTAACCACATAGATCAGCAAATTCTATAGGTCTTCTTTAAGGCAAAAATAAGGAACTAAAAATTCACACTCAAGAAAAGTGACACTTGAAGTATATTCCACACAACTCCTAGGTCTTGGTCATCATCAGGTCTTAATTTGACAGGTCTAAGTCCAGTTTCTGTCCTGGCTGGAGATCATACAGTGTGACAGCTAAACTCAAGCACTAAGTCTATAATGCAGCTGGTAATAAGAACCCAGAAGAGCCATGCCACTGTGGCTGTCATGCCCGAGCCAAACACACATCAGTTCTCCTGTTTATTTTTCTCCCAGTGTTTCTTTCTGCCTGCTGTTTAAGCAGCCAGTAAGGTAAAGGGATCCTCCAAGCAAAAGTTCTTCACACTTTACATCAGCCTAATTAGTGTTGGTCTTCTTAGTTCTTTAGTATTAAACACAGTTTGCATTTCCCCATGGAATGTAGAGGAATTAGGTGAAGCAAATTGTCAAATGTGAGAATATTGCCCAAAATATCCTAAAGTCTCTTTAGTAGAGAAGGGGTACTGGGGATTGAACTCAGGTCCTTGCACACACTGGGCAAGTGCTTTCCCCCTATGCTATATTCTCAGACTTTTTTATTTTCTATTTTGAGACAGGCCTTTACTAAGTTGCTCAGGATGGTCTTGAACTTGTGATCCTCCTGCCTAAATCATCTGAGTGGCTGGGATAACAGGTATGTGCCACTGCACCAAGCACCATAATTTAAAGTTCTGCTTTTTTCCTGAAATATAAGTGCATTGCTTACAGGCTCACAATATGGATAAAAGGCCATAAGTTAGAAAATATATACATGTTCTGTAGTAACCAATAGTAAGTATTGTTAAACAGTTACTATCATGTCATTATAATATAATAGAGATCCTTGTGTATTAGTTAATGTTATTAGAAACTGAATACAACTAGAAATTTATAAGAAAACCTTAAATAATTATCACTTTATGGACTTTAAAGTTTATATATCCTTTCAGCACTTTCCTATTCAGTAGAAATGGGGAAGTTTGCTCAGAAGTTGTTTAAAGTGTTTATATTCATTCAAATAATACAATTTTAAAAAATTTTTAAAAATTATGCATTCCAATTAAACTTTCTTTCATTAATTTAAAGTTCCATGTAAGCAAAGCATAAAAGTAGAGAACAATTTTAAAAATTAAGTTGTGAAAGAAAAACAGACCTGTCATTAAATCAACAGTTGTTTATCAGGCAACAAATTTGACCAGCATCACTGAGCTAGTAGGTAGGCAAAAACTTTAAATAATAAATGAAACACAAAAATAATATTTTATTTCATATGTGAAGTAATATTTGGAATTATAATATACTGCTTGTACCTTTTCACTCTGATTCTGTTTCTGCTTTCCTTCCTTTCCATACTTAGCACAGACTCAAAGAATTCATTTCCACACTAGTCTCATTTAAAATTCTAATGTTTCTTTGAGTACAGTGAGAAACAGTGTAGCAGAGCAACTCTCTGTTACTCTTTAAACTGTCTTAAAGGACATCCAAGAGCTAGTAGTTACATGTTGTAAGAGACAGGTTTTGTTTCAAAGGCTGATTACTTTTATTGATTAACACTACTGTTGATTTGCTAGCTTTTGCCTGCCTAGTGAATGCCTGATTCTTTTAGAAATAAGGTGAAGCTTGTTGAAAAACACTTGCCAAACTCTGTCCAGTAGAGCATAACAGAGAGAAGGTTGCTTCTCTTCTTCTTAAGTAAGACAGGATGAGCAGTTGGATGAACAAATAAAAATTTTACTCTGAACATACTGAATACGAGGAACAACTTAACACAATGTCATTATAAAAGAAGAACACTGTATAGTGATGCTTATAGAATCAAAAACATTTTAGAATTTAAGATAGTCTGGGAAAACAATCATGTAGAGAAATTGCAGTTATTTTGTCTTTTTTTAGGTAGTCAATTTTTTAGTTCCATTGTTATTTCTCTCAGTTCTTACATGTCTTTCAGCCTACCTATTTAGAGAAAGCTATGTATAAAGATAATGGCATCCAACAAATTCTGTGTTGTTCTACTGAAGAACTTGGATTTCTAACTATGTAATTACTCTAAGAGAAACTATATGTCTCTTTAAAACAATCTCAGTGATGGATATACAATGAGATTCAGAAATGTTAAAGTAGTTTGGACAAGGTTATAAATATGGCAAGAACCATGGACAGTACCCCTAAAGCCTATGCACTGTTACTTTAACTCAATGGGTTATCTTTATAAGTAATACCATACTAACATCAATACAGAGTATCACAAGACAGTGAATTACAGGTTACACTAAGAAACAAAGTAGGTTGAACCTCATTTTGTTGTTGTTATTTTTCCCTAGAAATATTCTCCAAAAAGCAGAGTGCAAATGAAGGTTACATTTGGCACCAATTTTCTTCCTTTTTCGTTTTTTTTTCTTTGAACCTAGCAGTAAAAACAGCTGATAGTTAAGCAAAAAAGAGTGACTAAGAGTCTCTGAAGCTAAAACAGGATTTTGGAAGTTTATAAAGGAGACTATTGCCCACCAAAGATGGAGCATTCCTAGGAACAGAAAGATTTTAGTACTGACTCTGAAAGAGATGCATCATGGAAGAAAAATTTGGAAAATGACCAATCAAAATAACATAAAACACACCTTCAAATTCCCTCAGCCCTAGACTACTTAATATATTCTGACCCTTCTATTAAATCCTCAGAAGTAAAATATATCCTCTTGCCAGAAAGATGATAATATTCAGAGACTCTTTAGTTTCTCTGTGCATATGTGTATGTATTTGGTACAAATTAGAGCCATACTAGAAGACCAAAAGAATCACATACACACACACACACACACACACACACACACACATACACAGAAACACACACACACTGAAGCTAAAGAAAGACTGAAAGATGTCAGTATAATCAAATATTGTATGTAGTCCTTAATAGCAAAGACAAGCATATAAATGCAAAGAAGTAAAGTTTCAGCAATGAATTAAAATTGTTAAAAAGAATGAATGATACTCTTAAATTGAAAAGTATCATAGATAAACTGAGGAACTCAATAGGTGGGCTTTACAACAGATTAGGCCCCACGAAAGAGAAAGTATTGAAAAGAATGATGTATCAATAATTTTTAGAAAAAATGCAGTTTGAAGCAAACAGACAAAAAGTCTAAAAATACCCTAAAAAAATAAGCTCTATGTTGACCACACATAAAAATACCTAATAGATAAATCAGAAGGACAGAAGAGATAATCTGAAAAGTCTGTAAAAGGTAATGAATGAAAAGTTTATGAAACTGAGAAAAAATTAAGAAAAGACGGGAATCTAAAAAAGATTTAAGAAGCCATACAAACCTAGCAGGAGAGACAGGAGAAAACCATACTTAGTATCATAAAGAATCTGTTTTTGTTTTTCATTTGTTTGTTTGTTTTGGTGTTGTCTGCTTGTTTGGGTATTTTTGTTTTTGTTTTTGTTTTTATATTTTGGTACAGGAATTGACCCAAGGGTGCTTTACTGCTGAATCACATCCCCAGCCTTTCTTATTTTTTTATTTTGAGACACGGTCTCTCTCAGTTGCTCAGGTCCTCACTAAATTTATTGAGGCTAACCTCAAATTTGGTGATTGTCCTCCCTTAGTCAAAAGTCAAACTAAAAATCTTAAAAATAGTAGAAAACTGCAATTCACATTCACAGGAGTGACAAATTAACTAAGTCATATTAACAAAGGAAATAACAGATGGGCATCTTGCAAGTCCTAAAATAAAATGACTGCCAATTCAGCAATTTATTTATTTATTAATTATTATTTTTTAATCAGGGATTGAACCCAGGGACATTTAACCACTGAGCCACATCCATTTTTTTTATATTTTGTTAGAGACAGGGTTTCACTGAGTTACTTAGGGCCTCACTGAGTTGCTGAGGCTATCTTTAAATTCTCGATTCTCCTGCCTCATCCTCCAGAGCTGCTGGGATTATAGGAATATGCCACTGAACCCAGCTTAGAAGATAATTTTTGAAAAAGTTATTGTAGCCAATTTTTATCCTGGTTATTGTGGAAATACAATGCAGAAAGTGCCATAGTAAAAAAAAAAAAAAAAAAATGTTCAAAGTAAGAACACATTCCCCCACAGCTCTTGTCAGCTACGTCTGGAGAGTGTGCTGTTCAATTCTCGAGACTTTAAGACTTTTCTTTACAAATCCAATCCATAATAGAAACATATTTGTTTCTTTTCTGGGTTTCCAAGATTTAGTATATGCTGTGATATGTTTCCTACAAAAAGTTGTTTTTCTCAAAATACCTTTCTAACAGAAAAAGAAAGTTTGACTGTATTTTCATTACATATTTCACAACACTAGTAATGGAAAATAAATAAGCCTCATACATAGTTATTTAATCTTATAAATATTTTTAAAGAGGTACATAACTTGTTCTTTAGGTAGTAGTCTACCCAAAGTTAGCAGATAATTCAATAAACAACAAATAATTAAAACTTTTCAATCTGCAAATATATATTCATTATGCAAATAGTACTTGTCTTCATATTTTTGTGAAAGAGAATGAGAATAAAGAATACATGCTACATATATATGTAAGTTATATGCATATATATATAGTGTGTGTATAGATATATATATAAACAGAGCTAATATAATGAGAATTGTATTATGAATATAATATCAAAAGATTTCTTGTAACAACTCAATAAATCATAAGAAATATATTTTCTAAGCATTTGGAGCATACCAGACTCAGATTAGATGCGGTAAGGATTTAAGCATATTTCCAACCTGAAGGTACTTAGATGATCTGGCCTAGCATTTTCTAACAATACCTCAGTAAGATGTTTTGTTGTGTTTTTTCATAGTTCTGGGAATCACACACAGGATCTTGAGCGTGTATGCAAGAACTCTACCACTGGGACATACCTCTAGCCCCAAAGTATTTAAAAGAAAATAATATATTTTTTAAACACTCTTGTATGAGTTTGTGAGTTTTTAAATTAATTCTTATCATGGCATTACCCCACAAAAACTTTGAGTGAAAAAATTTAAGAAGAAAAATATAATTTCTGTATGTGCCGGGGTCCAGCCCTAGCAGGAGTCCATGGGTTCCACACTGGTAAACAGGGCGTGGGGAGACAGCGTCGGTGATGGATGGAGAATGAAAGACACAGACTCTAGTTCTGGTGCAATCAATCCCACTTTATTCTGGGGAAGGCTGGGTTTATATACATTTTTCTTCAGGCTTTGATAACAGGCTTGTGATCAATAAAATCAAAGAAGTTTCCAAAGCATAGGCAGAAATTGTTTTTACCCAAAGATTATGAGAAAACAGTAACCTTACAGTTTATCCTTACTTAATCACAATTATTTTAAGAATATCTAACTATGTCAATGAGCTAATACAATGTTTATTTCCTTAATATCTAAACTCTATATGACCTAAGACTATTCTTATTATTTTTGCAGTAAAGCAATAGACAAATGTCATGTGACCATCTCTACTAGGTCCTTCTGGTTAATATCTAATTTGCTGAGTTAAGGGCTACAGGAGGGCAGTGGTCCCAATGGTTATTGTGTACCAACGTTTATTATAGGGGTGACATATTCTTTGTAGGAAGGAAGGAATGTTGTGAAACCTTATTCTTTTACCTTACCACCACACATAAACAAAACTATCATCTGGATTAAACCACCCTGTAGGAGACACGGGGAGATCTATATCTACCTTCTCTAAGGACTTGCCTTTAGGGGGATACCAGGGCTTGCCATAGATAAAATAAGCTAGTCCATATCTAGTAGCTACTGTGGGAGGTGCTTTGTGTTTAGAACTTGGGGAAACATTGTTATATATAAATTTCTGTGCCCCAACAGGTTCTGGCTGTGCCAGTAAATGCAGTGTTTGATTTTTAACATAATAAAAACATTCTCCTGTAGTGAGGTTAACATCACAGGGTTTCAACATGTGTTTTTGTCTCCGTGATGTTTTTCTGGAAATTTGTAGAATTATTCCCATCACCTCTAGCAAGATCCTCAGACTGAAGTGAGTAATATATTATTAGGAAAACTCCACAGAATAACATCCAAGCTAGGGAGGCATACATCTGGCTACAATCCTTTTAGGATGAGTCTCTGCAATCATCCTTGAGTGGAACTCTGTTAAGCACTGCAAGGAGAGCCAGGTGCCCCCGCATATGTGTTAAACATTTTAATTTGCTAAGAAGATAATTTGGGGCATTCAAATACGTGTTACTTTTTCTTTATCCTATTTCTCTTTTTTTTCACCATTTACCAGTGTAAAGATGAAGAATATTCATTCTAAATGTAAACAAAGCTTTACTTAATTTTCCATTTCATAAAACATATAACAAATGGTAAATAACTACTTCAAATGATCTTTATAGAAAGAACTGTTTAATTAGACTTCGCCTACATACATTTTCTTTTAAATAGTTGTTTATTTTTTAAACTGGGGATTGAACCCATGGGTGCTTAACGAGTGAGCTACATCCCCAATCCCTTTTATTTGCTTATTTATTTTCATTTTGAAATAGGCTCTTGCTAAACTGCTAAGGACCTCACTAAATTTCTGAGGTTGGCCTTGAACTTGTGATCCTTCTGCCTCAGCCTCTGAGTCACTGGGATAACACCTGTTATGAGCTACTTTGCCCAGTAAACTGACAGTTTTTTTAAAAAAACCTGTTTAAGAATTCTCACCATAGTCACTTATGTTATATAATAAAGACTGAATACAAGTTTTTGTAACATATTCAGTATAAGCTTTTGTTACATTAATCTCAAATTTTTAAAAATTGTTATTTACTCTTTCCAAGTCAAAATGGAATGGCATGTGCTTCCATAACACAATGTTTAATTTAATGGAAATGTAGGCAGCAATTATTTTACAAAAATCACCATCAAAATATGAAATCTAAGTAGTAATTTAGAGCCTCTTAAGTTAAAACAAAATTACCTTCTGTTTATGTAAGCAGAAAATTAAACAAGTCGACTATTCACTTCCCTATCAAATGTCTCTTAGGTGAGCAGGGAAATAAATGTGCTTCCTTCTATGAAATGATTAAATGTCCACCTCTGTGTCCTAAAGCAGGATCACATCATTGGTGTTTCAAGGAATTGCCTTCATAATACAGATTCTACTATACGCTGGATGTTATACACAGAGATTGTCTATGCTGTCTTCTCTGTTTTCCTCAACAACTCCTTAAGATAAGTTACTGATTATTCAAATAATTATCTATAAAGAGTAATTTTTTAAAAACAAACTGTGATGTTCATACTCATGTATCTTATATTCTGGTCATGGTAGGGTAAGAAAGACTCAGAAAATACAAGTGAAAAAATTACTAAATACAATATGAAATATGAAGCAAAAAACATGTAAAGGAAATAGAAAGTATGTGGTTGCAAGGTGGACTTAGCTTAGAGTGGATGGTAGAACAGTCCTTTATTAGAAGTTGTTCTTTCAATAAAAATCTAATGCAGACAAGATAATGAATAATGAAAATACCTTGGAAAGAACATCCAAGATAGATGGAAGAATCAGGTTGGATCTCTGGAAAGCACACCTGCTGTGTTGGGGAACAGCAGGGAAAACAGTGTGGCCAAAGATGAGATTTAAATGATGTAGAGAGAATGATTAAAGAAGTAGTGTGTTGTCACATTTTGAGATAAACCATTCTCCATTCTCTTGAGTAAAGGCATTATCTTTACAAATGGGCTTTAGGAGTCTGCATCTCTGTGAGTGAAAAAAAAGACACAAAGAAGCTCTATTCCCAACTGCAGAGAAATTTGTTACCATAAGCAAACACGGAAGGATGAATAATATGGGGACTGTAGAATTGTCATACTTATCTATATTGGCCACAATATTTGGGTTTGTATAAAAATGAAATATATATACATATAGAGAGAGAATGGGGAAAAATTGCTAAGAAACTAAGCTACTTATTTTTCTGAAGATTCTTCTTTTGATTCCTGCTGACAATGGGATATAGTGTATTATAAAATAATTCTCCCTCCCACAGGTTTCCATTACAGATATCTTTAAAATAACATTGTGTGTATTCCTTCCTTGTAGAAAAATATGGATTTCAATATCTAGGTAACTGAGCTCCAAAGCATAGTTTTGCAGACATAACCACAAAAACAAAAAGAGAATCATTTCTTAAATATGGGCGAGGCACATTTCTCCATATTCTTATATGAGAAGAAAATGATCATTTAGCAAATAATTTTTTTTATCTTAGAAGTTAAAAATACTTCAGAGCAGGAAGCCTTAAAAGAAAAACTGGTAGAGATAGAAAGTTTCAATGGGAGTAGAAATAAAGGAGGGGAAAATCTCAAATAGGTGGACCCTGTCATTTCTACTTTTTTATTTTCATTAGTTCATTATATATTACAGTGGGATTCATTGTGACATATTCATATTTGCACAAAACATAATGTGCTCCATTTCATTTCTTCCATATCTGTTTTGAAAGATGTCTCTTTTGAAACTGAAAGTATTCCCTCTGAGCAGTGGCTATCCTCAACTGTACCATGTCCACCTTAAAGTTCAGCTAATGGTAAATGAAGATTTCCAGCCAGATAAACAAAAATCCAATATTTCAAAAAAGAAATGTTAGTGATAATGTATGACATAGGGAGAATTATTAGGATGGCTTAAAAACATTAAAGATCAGTAGGCCAGAGATTGCAGACAGAAGTTAAACTACTTAAAGCTCAGGAAAAGCAAAGAACTGACACTCATTAATAAAAATATCAATCTTATTTTCCTCAATTAATTTGGGTTGTAAAATGAAATGTTAGTCCAGAATAATTCAGATAGTCCTATAAGCCAAAATTTCAAAAGTCCTTGTCATTGAAGTATACTTCAGAAAAAATATATAACTCTTCTTACCTTAATGCACCTTCTTCCCTTTGGACAGCTATGATTAAATTTTCAAAAATCTCATTGAGAAGACTTACAGTTTTTACTTTTAATTTAAGATATAAAAATGGAAAAATGCATTATTGCTTTTCATTCTCTTCCCCTGAACTTTTGTCATAAAATGAGTACACAAATGAAAATTGAATAGTGATTGGCCATTAACTGATGCTGCTATTTCCAAAACAATCATTATTTGTAATTATATTTTGTTTCCATAATTGTGGTTAATAAACCAACTCACTCAGGATTGAAACCCAGCAAAATAATTCTAGACAAGCTTACCTTGATGGCAATAACTTTATAAACAAAATTCTTTTATACCACAGGAAATATCTCATATTGCATCCTTTAGAAATAAGACAGTACCTGGGGGCCTGGAAACTTATGGTCATCATGGATTTGTATCTTTTTGCATTTTTCCTTTCAAATCGTAAAACAATGTATATTTAAAGCAGTATTTAAACCAGTTGTTCTATATAAAATTAAATTTGTTAATCATTTTAAATCTAAAGTAGAAAAGGGGATAAGAGTATTTGGAGAAAAGATTAGATTTCAATAATTTTGTTACAGCAGAAGCATGGATTATAATCAGCAAAGTGTGTTTCTTAGAAGATGAATGCTACTCTACCTCTTTTGTGACTTTTGGTCTATCTAGGTTTACAAACCTTAAATTAGACATTAAGCACATAGAGGATTCTTATCATGTCAGTGTATTCATACAGAGGAAAGTTTTAGAAAGCTATGTTACCTCAGTTATTCCAAAATAATTAGGAGTCTTTCTGAGGACGTTCATGTTTCAGTCTTACTTTATAGTTTTTCTTCCCACATTATATTTAATTACTTTTTCAGTCTTAATCTTTTAAAGTTGTCATAGTTTAAACCTGGGATGTCCCCAAAGGCTGATGTGTTGATCATTAGGCCCCAATTGGTTGTGAAAACTTTAGGAGGAAGAGGCTAGTTGGAGGATGTAGGCCACTGGGGATGTGTCCTTAAAGGCTGTATCTCCTTCTTCTCCTCCTCCTCCTCTCCCGCTTCCTCTTCTTCTCCCCTCCTCTCCTTTCCCCCTTGCTCCTCTTCCTTTCACCTTCTCCCTTCTCTTAAGACTGCATATTTACATTGTCTTTCTTGTTTTAATTACTGGCATTGGCGATTGAATCCAGCGTGATCTTCCACTGAGTTACAGACCCAATCCTTTGTGTTATTTTCACTGAGACCAGGTCTTGCTAATTTGCCCAGGATGGCTCTAACTTGAAATCCTCCTGACTCAGCCTCCCAAGTAGCTGTGATTACAGGCAAGCATCACTATACACAGCTGGAGGTTCTAGCTTGTTGCCAGCTCCTAGCTCTTTCTGCTTCCTGGCCATGATGATATGAGCAGCTTTGGTCTGCCACACCCTCACTGCCATGATGTTCTGCATCAGGACAGGCCCAGAAAAAATGAAGTCAAATGACCATTAAAACTGTGAGCCAAAATCTTTTCTCCTTTAATCTATTTTTCTCATGTATTTTGTCACAGGGACAGAAAGCTAACACAAAGTTACACACATTTTGTCTCAGAAAAATCTGTACTAATTCCAAAGAAGTTTCTACCTTCTGTTGTTTTGATCACTGATTTCCTTGGTAAAAAAAAAAAAAAAATTGTCTTTTCCCTGTTCCTTTACTATTTTTTTCAATACCTTTTTTTTTTCTGTTCTTAAACTTGCAGTTCAATCTTAAACACACCATATGGCCATGTTAATCCATGCAATCTTTTATTTCAAGTGAAAATACATACTGTCTGCACAAAAAAGTATGTGACTTAATGGTACCTTTATGGAACTATTACTTTCAACCTTTTCTGAGAGTTATGCACGCACATGTCTACTCTTCCATAATAAATACACACTCAATGAATATAGGGATCATATCTTACATATAGTGGTAGTAAGTTGTCCTTAAGGAAGACACTTGATTCTTACATAATATTGACTAATAAACTTTTTGATCATAACTGCACTTAATGTTATATATATTTAGTAAACACTTGCAAGTAAATTTTGATTATTCTTCATTACTCCTAATATCTCCGCAGTGAAACCTGAGTGATAGTAAGGATGATGAGGGCAGTCCAAATAATTGTCTGCTTAAATTTTCTATAACACTGTACACTTCCTATAGCAAATAAAGCAAATGACCTTCTTCAATGTCTCAAAAGGAGAAGTTTTAAAAAATTTATTCATCTTATTAATTTTTGATTTAAAAATAATATTTGTACATTTTTATGAGGTATGATGTAATATTTTGATTCATGTTTACATTGCATAATAATGAACTCAGGTTAATTAATATATTCATAACCTTAAGTTTTATCATTTCTTTATGGTGAGTACATCCAAAATATATATTCTTTCCTAATTATTTGAAGATATATAATGCTTTTTTTTTTTTTTTTCAGTTTTGGGGATTGAACCCAGGGCTTTGTGCTTGCAAGGCAGACACTCTACCAACTGAGCTGTATCTCCAGCTTGCCTATAATGCATTCTTTTAATTTGTTTTTAGGCATGAATGCCAGTAATTAAAACAAAAGACAACATGTACATGCAGTCATAATCACATTCATAGAACCAGAGTATGTGGAAGAGAAAGTGGATTCAAAATCCAGAATCACTAACATGAAGACATTTTCTCAACTAACATTATTTTAAATCTTCATTAATTTGTCTTTATGCTAACAGTGTCCCAAAATCTTCTTTAGTGCCTTCACAGAGAGATAGAAGAAAAGTGTTTCCATCTATATATTTAGTTACTTTATGTACTTATCATGTTGTGTCATAGGTGAGGAGTTTGGCCATGAGTGGGATGCATTAGCATGTTCAGCATTTCCTTACATTTTGGCTCTGCTATTAAAGTAATTTTACTTCTATTCTCTTACTGAATTACCTCATTTCTTTAGTCAAAAGAATGCAAGCTATGTCATGATTCTGTGAAATTTCTCTACATTTTGTTTTCCTTTTCTTACAAGTCTGTGTGATCTAAATATGCTAATTTTTAATGTATTCAACTAAATATACTTCTTTCAGTGAATTTCTTTCCATCCTTATAAAGCAGATGTTCATATCTGAAGATCCAACCATCTAAACAATAAATAATTGGCCTTACCTATAGTGTTAAATTTATTATTCTGGATATTTATTATAACAACTATATCGATAGCTCTATCTATATTTATTTATATATTTATCTGTCTATATCTTGCCTAAGTAATGAGTGACCAAATACACAAATGCACAATGCTGAGACCGTTTATACAAATAAAACTGATCCATAATCTGCATCAACCTCTCAAGTAAGCCAAACTACAAACTCTGTATCAATTAGTCTAAAACAATCTTTACTTCATCAGTAAATCATAGCTTCCCTAAATTTTTCCACCACTTTCAACTTGAGATCAATTGATAAAAGTCAAATATGACCATCTAAACATTCAGAAGTTTTTCAATATTTTAAGGGCATCTTCTCAATTACAATGTGAGTCTGTACCTTGGAACAGAAATTTAAGTTCTTTAGCATTTGTTTGCTAGCTTTTCCCTCCTAAATTTATATAATGAGTGTATTTTCTATTTTAATACTTCATAGTAATTCATATACATTGTATTATTTCAGTTTTTTGATGTCACTTGACTTACAAGTATTAAATGCGCAATAAATAACAATTAAATCATACACTATTGTACTGTTTCTTAATAATTTATGTTTGTAGCTATAGTAATATCCTAATAACTAATTTTATAATATATTCCACTTACTTAACTGAATTTAAGTTATAAATCAGAACTTAAGTTATAAATTATAACAGTATAGTATGTTATATTATAAATCATAATATTTGAATTTTTTACTTTATTTTAAATCTTTCACTTTCATTTTTAACATATTTTCTCTTGTAATCCCACTATATCCATGTTACTGTAAAGAGTCTCTTAAAATTCTTATTTTTTTAGATAATTTCAAGAATCTAGTTTATTTCTAGCTAAATAGTATTACTCTTATTGAAGTAGTGATTATGATAATAAATATGACATTAATAACAACAATGAAGGGTCAGCAATGGAAAATAACCTAATAATTCTACTTTTTGCTTGAATTAGACTTCACTAAAGACATTATGGCATTCATATTGCTTAGATACCATTTTCCCAAAGTCCTATAGTACATTATAATTATTTACTTTGTAGGAAATGAATTAACCTGATAGGAAAAAACTAAGCTATCTTTTTCTATATATCTGCATTTCTTTAATTCTCCTTCAGGAGACCTTTCCTTCTCATTTCATGATAAAGGAAGAAAATAGAATGAGCCCAAGGGTGTTATATAATTACATGCTTTCTCAGCTAGAAATCAAATAGGTCACATCTCTCCAAATGAAACCTTAATAATAAAGGAAGAAGGCATCAGAAATATTCTTAGAATGATAGGCAAAAGGATATCCATATACTGCACAAATCAAATGGTTTTCAGGTTTCCTACTAATAGTGAATAAAAGGAAATCCCCTTTGAGTTGACTATAGCCCAAGCCAATAATGCCATTTTTTCTATTAAATTTACAACTGTTCCCCCAAAACATAGGGATTGACCTTGAATGAAGTGTCAGTAAAATGATTCAATCACAAAGGCCACAATTAAAACCTGGTGATCTGGTCCAAGACAATCCAAGTCCATTCCCCAAGATTTGCAACTGATTTAAGTGAATGGTTTCTAAGAGCTGGAATTTGATTTGTGCTTATATGATCAGAAAGGGACCATACCACAATTTGCCTAAGACTTGAACAAAATTATAAAGAAAAAACAGCAGGTTAATAAACTAAAAAGAAAATTACAGATAAAGATTGAGAAACATAAATGAGACTATCTTGAGTCCCTGATATATTTCTATTTCCTGTTCTAGTGATATCTGAGGCCTGACTATATTTTCATTCACTAATTTTTTAAATCTTCAAAATAAGACCCCCCATTTTTAAAAACATTTTTATTTGTGCTTTAATCATAGCACCTGTCAGTTTTAATTTTTAGCAAAATATTGACATAGAATTAATGTCACTTGTACCAGCATAGCCTTGGTCAGAAATGAAACTTCTTTGAATATTAGGTTTTGCAAATTTTATCATTCGAGGTTATATAGTTGTGTTTCAAAACATATTAAACCCAAAGATTCTTAATATTGCAAACTGACAAAAACAAATTAACTACAGGGTATATATGACAACTTAAAAATGGAATTCTAGGACAGGAACATCAAAGCTACTACCCCATTAACAAATGTCTCTCATGATCTATTTTTTTCCCTAAATTTCAATTCTTTAACTGAAGAGTTTTCTTTTTAAGTTATTTGGAATGCACCTCTGAAGTAATGAACTCTAGGTATTATCTAGTCATTTTTATTTGTGCTTCAATCATAGCACTTGTTAGTTTTAATTTTTAAAATATTAGACATTACTCTTTAAGTTGGTAACCTTCAGAATGAAGACATCCTCAGAATAATAGCATTTGCAAGAAAGAATAGCATATACATGCTTAAAATTGTAATAACAAAGGCACTGATAGAATGATCTAGAATGATGACCCTGATATTTGAATCATAGGAGGAAATGAAAAGTAAATATAAGAATTGAAAGCAAAGTTTCAACAGAGATACATTTGAACTATTACTGTGATTTAAGTTTTTATGAGGGTTTTTAATGTAGGACATTTCTACAGATAGAACATGTGAGGTACTCATACAGAACAGAGTGCAAAACATATGGACAGCAATGTTTGGTGATACACTTGACTTCTCTTCCACCATGTAATTTTTCACTCACTTAGTTTCCATTCCCAATATGAAAACCAATGCCCCCAATGCTGCTACCTCCTGCACCACTGACCCCAATGCGGCTGCTACTGCCACCCAGAACTCTTCTTTCCAGGCATTACTGCTACCTACACTGCTACCACAGACACACCCCCAGGAGGTCTTCTCTTCCAGGCACTGCTACCACAGGTGCTGCTGCTGCCAGTGATCTGCCACCCACTGCTGCTCCAACTTGGGATGCAGGCCAGCACCTGGGGGATCAGGTTGCTAACCAGTTTGTTATCACCATACTGCACGTTCATCTGTGGGGACACGGGCCGGGGACCTGGAGGTCTACTGTCAGAGTGCCTGCAGGGTTGGCTGCGCCTGTAGTCTTCCTGTTGGGAGTGCTGGTGACCACCATCCTGCAGCTCTTTTCAGGGTGGCTCCTCTACGTGAGCACATCCCTGGTCATCTCTCTGCAAACTGGAACAGTGTTAAGATTTTGGGACTGCACTGTGGTCAAGTCTGGGGTATCTGAAACCTAGATCAGCAGGATAGTAACTGGGTCTGCATGGGCTGGTTTGGGCCTGGTAATCCCATGAAGAATCAGAGGCAGGACTGAAAAAACTTTGAACTCTGAAGCAACCAGTTGTTCACTTTTCCATTGAGTTGTGGTGTTGTTTTTAAATAATTTTTTTTCTCTTCTCTATCATTTGTACTATTTTGGAGATGCAGTATTTTTCATGCATCAGTTTGTTGAGGACTGTGGTGTATGGATGATATTTTGCAGTTTGGTTGTGTATTTTTATATTTTTAATTTTTTATTGTATATATTTTTCCTTGATTGTCTTTGCTCCCACTAAGAGTCTCTGTCAATTCCTTTTCCACTCTTACTATAGATTTTTGCTTTTGACTTCTCTTCTCCCTCATGAACATTATGTCCTATACCACTTCTGTTCTCACTTTATTCAACATTTGGAATTGGAAACCCTTTTAGAAAATATGCTGTGTATAGTGTAAACAATAATTGAATGTGTTGTTTCTATTTGTTGTGAGAAAAACTGTGGAAATCTTGATAGGATCTAGTGGGTTTGGGGCTGTGTGTTGTTCACATTGGGTGCTGTTGATGTTGGTTCCCCTGCTTGAAGGTGAGGTGCTAAAAACCTTCAGGGACACGAAAGGTCTGCAGGGTAGAATTTGTGCTGCCTTAGATCCATACTGCTAGATGCAAAAACACACAAAATGAGAAAAAAAGGGGGGGGGGATGGGGGATAAAGCATCCCCAACAAACCAAGATGCTCCAATGGCAGAATTCACTGACAACACAGTAGAAGAAATGTCTGAGCAGGAGACTTAGAATGTACATGGATAAACTGATCTTTGAAACAAAAGATAGTATAAGGAGTGAAATCAAAGAAAAAACTCAGGAAGTGAAAGATTACTTCAAAAAAGAGAGATTGTGAAAGAAAAGTAAGCAGAAATTCTCAAATGAAGGAATCAATAAACTAGATTATAAATTCAATAGAAAGCATCACCAACAGACTAGACCACATGAAAATCAGAAACTCATGCAATAAAAACAAAATATATAATCTTGAAAATAGAGTTGAACATACAGAGAAGATGATAAACCATGAACAGAACATCCAAGAATTATGGGACAACATGAAAAGATCACGTTATTGAGATAGATGAAGGACTGGAAATAAAAACCAAAGGAATGCACAATCTTTTTAATGGTATCATATCAGAAAATTTCCCAAACCTAAAGGTTGAAAAGGAAAATCAAATCCAAAAGGATTAGAGGACCCTAAATGTACAAAATTGCAGTGTATCCATACCAAGACACATTATAGTGAGAATGACTAAAACACAGAATAAGGTCAAATTCTTAAAGGCCATAAGAAAAAGAAATGCAAGTTACATATAGAGGGAAACTCATTTGGATATCAACTGATTTCTTAACCCAGACCCTCAAAGTTAGGAGGTCATGGAAAAACATATTTCAATCTCTGAAGGAAAATGGATGTCAACCAAGAATTTTATATCCAGCAAAATTAAGTTTTGGATTTGAAGATGAAATAAAAACCTTCAATAATTTTTTAAAAAGTTAAAAGAATTCACAAGTAGAAAGCCTGCACTACAAGGACATTCACAACAAAATATTTCATGAGAATGAAGTTAGGAAAAAAAAAAGTGAAAATTTGCAAAGAGAAGAATAACACTAAAGGAATAGTCAATCAAAGGAGAAAAGAAATCAAATTAAAAACTAGAAATAAACCAAAATGACCAGGATTACAAATCATATCTCAATAATAACCTTGAATGTTAATGGTCTAAACTCATCAATCAGAAGACATAGACTAACACAGTACAGTGGTGCATGCCTGTAATCCCAGTGACTCAGGAGGCTGAGGAAGGATGATTGAGAGTTCAAAACCAGTCCTCAGCAAAAGTGAGATGCTAAGCAACTCAGTGAGACCCTGTGTCTAAATAAAATACAAAATAGGGCTAGGGATGTGGTTCAGTGTCTGAGTACCCCTGGGTTCATTCCTCCGCACCACCACCCCCCAATAGAAGACATAGATTGGCAGGTTGGATTTAAAAAACAGACCTAAAACTATGCTGTGTCCAAGAGACTTACCTCATAAGCAAAATAATCCACAGTCTGAAGGTGAAAGGAAGGGGGAAAAAAATAACACTCACATGGATCCCGTAAATAAGCAGGGGTTTCTATCCTCATATCAGATAAAGTGGTCTTCAAGCCAAAGTTAATTAGAAGGTACAAAAAAGAACATTTCATGCTGCTTATGTGAATTATATATTAACGAGATATAACAATCATAAATATTTATGACCCAAAAAGTGGAGCATCTGCATATATTCAACAAACCCTTCTTAAATTGGAGAATCAAAGATACCATGACCCAGTAATACTCCACTTTCACTACTCGATTGATCTTCTAAACAAAAACTAAACAAAGAAATTCTAGATCTAAATAATACAATCAATAATTTAGACACAGTAGACACATATAGAACATTTCATCCATCAATGAGTGAATACACTTTCCTCTCAGAGGCACACAGACCCTTCTCTAAAATAGATCATATCTTATGCCACAAGTCAACTGTTAGTAAATACAAAAAAATGGAAAAATGGAGATAATACCCTGCATTCTACCAGATCATAATGGAATAAAATTAGATCAGTAATAGAATGAAAAATAGAAGCTACTGAATTACCAGGAGACTAAATAATACTCTATTTAATAATAAATGGAAAGAAGATGAAATCAGAGATGAAACAAAAAATAATTAGAGATAAATGAGAATAGTGATACAACATATCAAAATCTCTATGACACCATGAAGGCAATACTATGAGGAAAGTTCATTGCATTGAGCTCATTCATTAAAAGAATAAAAAGTCTAAAAGAATAAAAAGAATAAACGAATAAAAAGTCACAATTAAAAAATAAATAAAAATAAATAAAAAAGTCACATCTTAAAGCCCTAGAAAAAGAAAAACAAATCAACATCAAAAACAGTACAAGATAGGAAATAATTAAAATTAGAGTTGAAATCAATTAAATTAAAACAAAAGAAACAGTTAAAAATATTAACAAAGCAACAAGTTGCTTCTTTGAAAAAGTCAATAAAATTGATAAACACATACACAAACTAATGAAGAGAAAATGAGAGAAAACTCATATTACTAAAATACATGATGAAAAAGGGATACAATAACAAATGAAACTGAAATACAGCAAATAGAAACTATTTTGAAAATTTATACTCCAATAAAATATAAAATATTGAAGACATCAGCAAATTTCTAGAGACATATGATCTATCCAAAATGAATCAGGACATACACTATTTAAAAATATCAATTCAAGTAATGAAATGGAAAACACCATCAAAAGCCTACCAATCAAGAAAAGCCCCCCTTCATATTTAAAACACTAGAAAAAGTAGGGACAATAGGAACATACAGCAACATTGTAAAAGCTAATCTGTTAAACCCAAGGCCAACATCATTCTAAATGGCAAAAATTGAAAGCATTCTCTCTAAAAACAAGATCACAAGGATGCCCTATTTAACCACTTCTATTCAACATCATCCTTGAAACTCTTGCCAGAGCAATTAGGAAAGAAATTAAAGGGATACAAACTATCACTATTTGCCAATAACATCATTCTACATTTAGCAGAACCAAAAAATCCACCAGAAAACATCTAAAACTCATGAATGGAATTGGCAATGTAGCAGGATATTAAATCAACACTCACTCATAAATCAAAATGCATTCCTATATGGCAGTGATGAATCTACTGAAAGAGAAATTAGGAAAACTGTCCCATTCACAATAGCTCAAAAGAAATAAAATACTTAGGTATCAATCTAAAAAAGTGGTTACAAAACCTCTACTATGAGAGCCATAATAACAAAAATGGCATAGTATTGGCACCAAAACAGACACGTAGATCAACAGCACAAAGAGTCAACCCAGATAACCATTTATCTCCTACTAGGCAAAGAAACTAGCCAGAAACATTCACTGGAGAAAGAGATACCCTATTTAATAATGCTGGGAAAAACGGAGAGCCACATGTAACAAAATTATATTTAACCTTGATCTGTCACACTGCATGAAACTCAACTCAAAGTGGATCGAACACTTAGGCAATAGACCAGAGACCTGAGCTTCACAGAAGACATAGTAGGTCCAAATCTTCACCATGTCAACTTAGGATCTGCTTTCCTGAACAAGAATCCAAAAGCACAAGAAGTAAAATCAAGGATGAGTAAATGAAATGAATTCAAATTAAAAAAACTTTTTCTCAACTACAGAATATCATACTAAGTGAAATAAGCCAATCCCCAAAACCCAAAGTCCAAATGTTTTCTCTGATAAGCAGATACTGATCCACAGATGGGCAGAGGGTAGGGAAAACTGAAGGAATTTTGGATTATGCAGAACTGAGTAAGGGGCCAGCTGGTATGGTGGGGATGGGAAGGATTGTAGAATGAGACAGACATTATTACCCTATATATGTGTAGGATTGCACTACTGGTGTGACTCAGCACCATGTACAGCCAGAGGAATGAGAAGTTGTGCTCCATTTGTGTATAATGTATCAAAATGCATTCTTTTGTCATGTATACCTAATTAGAACAAATAAAAAATTGCTATAGTAAAAAAGAAAATTTCTTCTCAGAAAAGGAAACAATCAGTAATGTGAGGAGAGAACCTACAGAATGGGAGAATATCTTTACCACATGAACTTCAGGTACAGTATTAATCTCCAGTGTATCTAAAGAACTCAAAAACCTCAACACCAAGAAAACAAATAACCCAATCAATAAATGTACAAAGGAACTGAACAGACACTTTATAAAAGAAGAAATATATTCAGGCCCGCAGGCAGCCTCTGGGACCAGGGCAGGGCAACCAGAGACTTCTCCAGGCGGCCCTGCTCCCTCTGGTGGCAGTCAGTTTCCACAGCGTGATCCAAGATGGTGGACTAGAGGGTGACTGCATCTCCTGTCACTCCAGAACCCAGGATTCAAGAAGGGGAGGAGTTGAGAGACTCGGACTAAAATAGAGCCACGGGGAAGAGCCCACAAGGTGAAGCTCGGCCCAAGAGGCAGGCCTGAATAGGGGCAGCTTCTCAGATCAGGGCAGGGCAGGGCAGCTAGAGTCTTCCTCATAGCCCTGCTCCCTCTGGAGGTGGGCAGCTCCCACATGGCCAGCATCTTGGAGAAGGCCCCCCAGTGAGCCTTTCTGCACAGAACCTGCTCCGAGTATCGAAGCCAGCAGCAAGCTCCGGCCCTCATGCAGCTTCAGGGACCAGGACCGGGCAGCCAGGGAATTTCCCAAGCAGCCCTGCTCCCTCCAGTGGCAGGTGCCTTTCAAGGTTAGCTTCTCAGAGCAGACAGCCCAGGGAGAGCCGTTCTGCACAGAGCCAGCTCCAAGCCCTGGAACCAGTAGCGGTCTAGGGGCAGCTTTCTTCAGAAGCACTGCATCATCAAGTTACTCCAAGACTTCAAGCTAATGAAGGCTGGGAGGTGATATACTGGAAATCTACAGGGACACTGTAAGCCAATAGAGGAAATCTGCAATATCTCAGAGTCCCACTGACATCTGATCAATATGAGAAAATAAGGGAAGAAAATGTCCCAAACAAACCTAGATACTATATCAATAAAACCCAATGACAGCACAGCAGAAGAAATGTCAGAAAGGAAGTTCAGAATGTACATAATTAAAACACTCAGGGAAGCAAATGAGGAGATGAAAGAGCAAAAGCAGGCATTGAAGGAGGAGATGAAAAAGCAAATGCAGGCATTAAATGATTGTACCAATCAACAGTTAAAAGAGCAAATACAGGAAGCAAAAGATCATTTCAATAAAGGGTTAGAGATACTGAAAAAAAAAAAAAACAAACAGAAAACCTTGAAATGAAGGAAACAATAAGTCAAGTTACAAACTCCATAGAAAGCATAACTAATAGGATGGAACACCTGGAAGACAGAACCTCAGACATTGAAGACAAAATATTTAATCTTGAAAACAAAGTTGACCAAACAGAAAAGATGGTAAGATCATGAACAGAATCTACAAGAATTATGGGATATCATAAAAAGGCCAAATTTAAGAATTATTGGGATTGAGGAAAGCTTAGAGAAACAAACCAAAGGAATGAGCAATCTATTCAATGAAATAATATCAGAAAAATTCTCAAATCTGAAGAATGAAATGGAAAACCAAGTACAAGAGGCTTATAGGACTCCAAATATACTGAATTACACCAGACCCACACCAAGGCACATTATTATGAAAATACCTAACATACAAAATAAAGACAGAATTTTAAAGGCCGCGAGAGAAAACAATCAGATTTCATTCAGGGGGAAACCAATAAGAATATCAGCAGATTTTTCACTCCAGACCCAGAAAGCTAGAAGGGCCTAGAACAACATTTACCAAGCCCTGAAAGAAAATAGATACCAACCAAGAATCTTATACCCAGCAAAACTTACTTTCAGATTTGATGATGAAATAAGATCCTTCCATGATAAACAAAAGCTAAAGGAATTTACAAAAAGAAAGCCGGCATTACAGAACATTCTCAGCAAAATATTCCATGAGGAAGAGATGAAAAACAACAATGCAAATCAGCAATGGGAGGAACTAGCCTAAAGGAATAGCCAAATAAAGGAGAAACCAAATCATGTCAAAAAACAAAAATGAGTCAAATGACTGGGAATACAAATCATATCACAATAATAACCCTGAATGTTAATGGCCTGAACTCATCAATCAAAAGACATAGACTGGCAGATTGGATTAAAAAGAAAAATCCAACTATATGTTGCCTGCAAGAGACTCATCTCATAGAAAGAGATACCCATAGACTAAAGGTGAAAGGATGGGAAAAAACATACCATGCACACGGACACAGCAAAAAAGCTGGAGTATCCATCCTCATTTCAGATAATGTGGACTTCAAGCCAAAACTAGTCAGAAGGGATAAAGAAGGACATGACATACTGCTTAAGGGAAGCATAAATCATCAAGACATAACAATCATAAATATCTATGCCCTGAACATTGGCTCATCCATGTACGTCAAACAAATCCTTCTCAATTCCAGAAATCAAATAGACCAAAACACAAAAATACTAGGCAATTTTAACACACCTCTCTCACCACTGGATAGATTGTCCAAACAAAAATTGAATAAAGAAACCATAGATCTAAATAACACAATCAACAATTTAGACTTAACCAACTTATATAGAATATACCATCCAACAAAGAACAAATACATTTTCTTCTCAGCAGCACATGGATCCTTCTGTAAAATAGACTATGTTTTATGCCAAAAAGCTACTGTTAGCAAATACAAGAAGATAGAGATACTACCTTGTACTCTATCAGATCATAATGGATTGAAATTAGAAATAAATGACAGAATAAAAAACAGAGACTTCTCCAATACCTGGTGATTAAAAATACACTATTATATGATGAATGGATAACAGAATACATCAGAAGGGAAATAAAAAAAAATTCTTAAAAGTAAATGAGAACAAAGACACATCATATCAAAATCTCTGGGACACTATGAAAGCAGTACTGAGAGGAAGATTTATTTCATGGGGCGCATTCAACAGAAGAAGTAGAAATCAACAAATAAACGACTTAACACTATAGCTCAAAGCCCTAGAAAAAGAAGAGCAGACCAACACCAAAAGTAGTAGAAGACAGGAAATAGTTAAAATCAGAGCCGAAATCAATGAAATTGAAACAGAAGAAACAATCGGAAAAATTAACAAAATAAATAGTTGGTTCTTTGAAAAAATAAACAAAATTGATAAACCCTTAGCCACACTAATAAAGAGAAAGAGGGAGAAAACTCAAATTACTAAAATTCAAAATGAACAAGGAAATATCACAACAGACACGAGTGAAATACAAAACATAATTAGAAGCTATTTTGAAAATGTATACTCCAACGAAACAGAAAACCTCGAAGACATCAACAAGTTTCTAGAGACATATGAATTACATAAACTAAACAAGGAGGACATATACAACTTAAATAAATCAATTTCAAGCAATGAAATAGAAGAGGTCATCAAAAGCCTACCAACAAAGAAAAATCCGAGACCAGATGGGTTCTCAGCCGAGTTCTACAAACCCTTTAAAGAAGAGCTCATTTGAATACTCCTCAATGTATTCCATGAAATAGAAGAGGAGGGAACCTTCCCAAACTCATTCTGTGAAGCCAATATCACCCTGATACCTAAACCAGACAGGGACACATCAAGGAAAGAAAATTTCAGACCAATATCCTTAATGAATATCGATGCAAAAATTCTCAACAAAATTTTAGCAAATCGCATACAAAAACATATTAAAAAGATAGTGCATCACGATCAAGTGGGTTTTATCCCAGGGATGCAAGTTTGGTTCAACATCCGGAAATCAATAAATGTCATTCACCATATCAACAGACTAAAAGTTAAGAATCACATGATTATTTCAATAGATGCAGAAAAAGCATTTGATAAAATATAGCATCCCTTCATACTCAAAACACTAGAAAAAATCGGGGTAATGGGAACATTCCTCCACATTGTAAAGGCCATCTATGCTAAGCCCATTGCCAATATCATTCTAAATGGTGAAAAACTGAAAGCATTCCCCCTAAAAACTGGAACAAGGCAGGGATGCCCTCTTTCACAACTTCTATTCAACATCGTCCTTGAAACTCTAGCCAGAGCAATTAGAAAAACCAAAGAAATTAAAGGGATACGAATTGGAAAAGAAGAACTCAAACTATCCCTGTTCACTGATGGCATCATTATATCCTTAGAGGAACCTGGAAATTCCACCAGAAAACTCGTAGAACTCATTAGTGAATTCAGTAAAGTAGCAGGTTACAAGATAAATGCTCATAAATCCAATGCATTTTTATACAGAAATGATGAATCTTCAGAAAGAGAAATTAGTAAAACTACCCCATTCACAATAGCATTGAAAAAAATAAAATACTTGGGAATCAATCTCACAGAAGACGTGAAAGACCTCTACAATGAGAACTACAGAACACTAAAGAATGAAATTAAAGAAAACCTTAGAAGATGGAAAGATCTCCCATGTTCTTGGATTGGCAGAATTAATATTGTCAAAATGGCCATACTACCGTAAGTGCTGTACAGATTCAATGCAATTCCAATTAAAATCCCAATGATGTACCCTACAGAAATAGAGCAAGCAATTATGAAATTCATCTGGAAGAATAAGAAACCCAGAACAGCTAAAGCAATCCTCAGTAGAAAGAGCGAAGCAGGGGGTATCGCAATACCAGATCTTCCACTCTATTACAAAGCAATAGTAACAAAAACGGCATGGTATTGGTACCAAAATAGACAGGTAGATCAATGGTACAGAATAGAGGACATGGACACAAACCAAATAAATACAATTTTCTCATACTAGACAAAGGTGCCAAAAATATGCAATGGAGAAAAGATAGCCTCTTCAACAAATGGTGCTGGGAAAACTGGAAATCCATATGCAACAGAATGAAACTAAACCCCTATCTCTCACCCTGCACAAAACTCAAATCAAAATGGATCAAGAACCTCAGAATCAGACCAGAGACCCTGATCTTATAGAAGAAAGTGTAGGTCCAAATCTTCACCTTGTTGGCTTAGGATCAGACATCCTTAACAGGACTCCCATAGCACAAGAAATAAAAGCAAGAATCAACCACTGTGATAGATTCAAACTAAAAAGCTTTCTCTCAGCAAAGAAAACTATCAGTAATGTGAAGAGAGAGCCTGTAGAGTGGGAGAATACCTTTGCCACTTATACTTCAGATAGAGCACTAATTTCCAGAATATATAAAGAACCTAAAAAACTCTACACCAAGAATACAAATAATCCGATCAACAAGGAAATGAACAGACACTTAACAGAAGAAGATGTACAAGCAATCAACAGTATATGAAAAAACGTTCAACATCTCTAGTAATAAGAGAAATGCAAATCAAAACTACCCTAAGATTTCATCTCACTCCAATTAGAATGGTGATTATCATGAACACAAGCAACAAGTGGTGTTGGCGAGGATGTGGGGAAAAAGGTACACTCATACATTGCTGGTGGGGTTGCAAATTAATGCAGCCACTCTGGAAAGCAATGTGGAGATTCCTCAGAAAGCCTGGAATGGAACCACTATTTGACCCAGCTATCCCACTCCTTGGCCTATACCCAAAGGACTTAAAGTCAGCATACTTCAGATATACAGCCACATCAATGTTCATTGCTGCTTAATTCACCATAGCCAGACTGTAGAACCAACCTAGGTGTCCTTCAATTGATGAATGGATAAAGAAACTGTGGCATATATATACAATGGAATATTACTCCGCCATGAAGAATGATAAAATTATGGCATTTGCAGGCAAATGGATGAAATTGGAGAATATCATACTAAGTGAGATAAGCCAATCTCAGAAAACTAAAGGATGAATAATCTCACTGATAAGCGGATGAGGACATATAAAGGGGGCTGGGAGGTTTTAGTGTTAGGATTAGGGTTAGGTTTAGGATTAGGGTTAAGGAAGTTGGTAAGAATGGAGGAAGGAAGGGACTGTATAGAGGGAAAAGAAGGGTGGAAGGGGTGGTGGGGAAGGGAAAAAAATAACAGAATGAATCAAACAACATTACCCTATGTAAATTTATGATTACTCAAATGGTATGCCTTCACTCCATGTACAAATAGAGAAACAACATGTATCCCATCTGTTTACAATAAAAAAAAGAAATACATTCAATCAACAAACATATGACAAAATGTTCATCATGTCTAACAGTTAGAGAAATCTAAATGAAAACTTCTCTAAGATTTTATCTCACCCAATCACAATGGCAAATATCACAAATACAAACAATAAATGTTGGCAAGGATGTGGGGAAAACATACACTCATACATTCCTGGTAGGAATGCAAATTTATACAGCCATTCTGGAAAGCTGTATGGAAATTCCTCAGAAAATTTGGAATGAATTCACCATTTGACCCAGATATCCCACTTCTCAGTTTATATCCAAGGACTTAAAATTAGCATACTATATTGACACAGCCACATCAATGTTTATAGGAGATCAATTCACAATAACTAAACAATGGAACCAATAATCTAGGTGAACCAACCCTTCTACAGATGAATGGATAAAAAATAATGTGTTGAATACATATATATATGTATATATATATATATGTGATGGAATATTACTCCATCTTAAAGAAGAAATTATGGCATTTGCTGATAAATGGATAGAGCTGGAGAATATCATATTAAGTGAAATAAGCCAATCCCAAATGTTTTGGCTTAAAGGCCAAATGTTTTCTGTTACATGTGGATGCTAATTCACAATGGGGGTGACTAGGGAGAAACAGAGTTATTTTAGATCAGGTAGAGCTAAGTGAAGGAAGTGGAGAGGGTATGAGGATTGAAAAGATAGAAGAATGAATCAGGCATTATTACCCTATGTACATAAGTAACTATTTGACTATTGGGATTCTACATCATGTATAACCAGAAGAATGAGAAATTGTACGCCATTATATATGATGTATCAAAGTGCATTCTACCTTCATGTATAACTAATTAAAACAAAATATTTTTAAAAATTAATAAAAAAATGAAATTTTGTAAATACTGAAAGAACCATCATAAATTTGCAGAACAAGTTTTACTATGAAATACAAACCTGTGCTGATATATAAGTTGAGAAATAGTTACTCAAAAATGTATTATTACCTAGAAATAAACTCCTACTCACTTTTTTAGCTGATATTCAGAATACCAAGTAGTCACAGAAGTTGTCATTCTTTCTGTTTTTAACTTCGCTTCCTAAGGGCTGGATCATGTGGATGATTCACTTACATACTACATGGTGGTCTCACAGTAGTCAGGCATCTTCCATGGTGTCTGGCCTACAGGATGTAGATTATCAAGTGTCAAAGTGGAAACTCCAGGCCTTGTAGCATATAACCTCAGCAGTTTTACAAGGTTATCTTGACACTCTGTCAGGTCTGGTTGCAAGGCCAGTCTGCTTTCAAGGGGAAAATAAACAGATTCTCTCTCTGGTAAAAGTGATAAAGGATTTGCATGAGTATTTAATCCTTCACTCTAACAGTTTGGCATGGGTCCTATTGTTCTACAATACTTAAGATCAGAAACGGGATTATCAATTTTAAGATGATAGTCAAATAAGGAACTCCTGCCACACACATTTTTACACAATAGGATATAAAATAGTTTGAATTTTATTTAGCTTCCTTGAGCAAAATACAGATTTTGCACAATTCAGGACTATATCCAGTATCATTAATATTAATTTAATATTAATATTAATAGTAAATGTTATATTTAACATTTAATATTAATAGTAAATGTTATAAGTTATAAGACAAAGGAATAGAAAACAATTAGTTCCTGTTAGTACTTTGAATTTCAGAAATTTTAAGTCTAAATGAGATCTATCTTATTATATAGTCACATATTCTGTATTATTTTTTCAGGTTTTTTTGGTCTGTCTTTATTGTTGTTGTTTTTGTTACTGTTGGTTTTGAGTACTGGAGATTGAATCCAGGGTGCTTAACCACTGAGCCACATCCTCAGCCATTTTTATTGATTGATTGATTGATTGATTGATTGATTGATTGATTTTGAGACAAGGTCTTGCTAAGTTGCATAAGTCCTTGCTGAGGATAACTTTGAATTTGTAATCCTCCTGCTGTAACCTCTTAAGTGTGCACCACCATGGTTGGTCATATTCTTTATTAATTCAACAGTGCTTTTATTATAAATAGTAAGGACCAAGTAAGTATATAAAAACAGGATATTTAGCAAGAGATGAAAGAGAAGGTGAAGTATTAATCTTTTTCATGTATGATGAGTAAACAATGAAGAACATATGGTAATTACTCCTTAAGAACCAATGAAAGAACACAAGGTATGTGAATCATAGGTGATATCGGGATAAGTGCTCTGAAAAGGAAAACTTGTCCCTGTCACATAGGAATGTGTTATTACAAATGGGAATTCATAAAAATCTTGCTGATATTCTACTGTCAATAGCACATACTTGAAGCTGATGTTATAGTCATAGTGATGAATTTGAAAACTACAGCCTGCATGTATTTTTCAGGCAGCTAGAGCTACCCTTCTATCAGGAAATTCAGATTTCTCCAGTAAAAACATTATAAAGGAATTTAGCATTATAGGGAACTTAATAGGTAATTGTTAACTGAGCTTTGCTTCCAAATTTTCATAGAAACCTCAAAAGTCAACTCTAAAATCTGCCCCTTGTTTTTAGTTTCCCTGGATTCTGTTTCTTTATCCAAAATAGCTGATCAGCCACACTGAGATGTCCCATTTTCATCTCAAACTTGGCATCTTAAAACTGAACTCATAATTTCTCTGGAAAAATGATTCAGGCTCCTCTTACTTATCCTGTCTTTGGTTTCTTTGTAACTTCTCTTTCAGCCTTGTCTTCCTTGCTATTTTTATAGCTAACACTCTATTGTAGGCTCCTATGTGCCACCTGTGTGTTTGTCAGCTTCTGGTCACTGTGACCAAAATAACTGACAAGAACAACTTAGAGGAGGAAAGACTTACTTTGACTCATGGTTTTCAGAGTATTCAGTCTTGCTTAGCCAGCTTCACAGCAGAAACATCATGGTGAAAGGATTTGGCAGAAAGCTTCTCAGCTTATGTCAGGCAAGAAGCCTTATTGCTGGTTTTACTTCCTACTATATACACAAACCACTACAAGAAAAAAATAGTCTCTTCACTTTTTTTTTTTCCCATGAATTCCATTTGTTTTCCTTTCTATGTCTTTTGGCATAGTTTAACAACTTTCTTCCCCTAAGCATCATCCTTTTTATCCTCTAGCTCCCCCAAATGCAATACCCGCTTCATGTTCATTTTCTCTATTATCTAACCTCTCTTGATATTCCATCTCCACTTCCATTTCCAAATTCTCCCCACAGGACCTGTTCTCTTGCAACTCCTATAATTTATTTCCATTTTTCTTCCATTTCTCTTTGATTAATCTACAATGATTAATCCTTTGTCAATTTTTTCACAGGTTCTTTTATTTGTGTACACTGCAAGACTGTCAGAAGTAAGAAAATCTGTTTCAGATATATATACACACACACACGTATGTATGTATGTGTGTGTATATATATATATGTATATATATATATATATCACTAAGTTGTTTAGGGCCTCACTAATTTGCTGAGGCTGCCTCAAACTTCAGATCCTTCTGCCTCAGCCTCTTGAGTCTCTGGTATTACAGGCATGCCCCACCATACCCACAGTTTGATACTTATCTGCACATCATGTGGTCCTCAGAATTTCTGGTCAATTAATAAGATCAATGAAGCTCATTGAGACATAATAATGCCACTTGGAATTATAATGGAGCTGGCATGTGGAAACAGTGAAGTGTGTTTCCTGCTAACATGATTTAACCCCAAGCATCACAATAAAATGGAATTTAGGTGGTTTTTAAAAAGCCCAAATGTCAGACAGAGAATTGAAATGTCGCTTATTTAATGTAAAGTAGTACATGCCAATGGATGACTATCTGAAAGGCTTTGACTACATTAGAGGAAAATAGACACTAGTTGTATTTATATACTAGGAAAATCACCAACATGCTTTTCAAAATGCCCATCTATATTAAATAAATAAGACAGCAAATAAGCAAGAAAGTTTAGAATATGTAATAATAGAGAGTATAGAAAGGAATCCTGTCCAAGAAATGTTCTTTATATAAATAAATCTTAACAGAACAAGTCTGTTTTACACTATTTTGTAGAAAACATTTCACAGTACAGTATGATACAAAAAGAAAAAGAAGCCAAAGTGATTTTCTTAAGATTTCTGTGATTCTATACATTCTGCTTTTACAATAAAAACTATTTGTTCATTACCATGGCAATACAAAACATTTGCAAGAGACTTTCCCTAAATCTGTAGTATAGGTAAAATTAAAAGAAAACACAAACAAAAGGAGATAAATGTTGACAATGTAATTTTATGTCTACATATGTATAGGTTATGAGCTATAATATAGTGATAAGATAAATAATTTTGACTCAGAAGGATGCTTTAGACAGGGTTGCCCATACATCACAGGGCTAGAATTAGGAATGGAAAATATATGAAGGCCATAGACAGCACCAGGATTGATTCTCAAAGCAGATTGGTGAGGCACAGCCACTTGATTTGGGGAATAGCAAATGAAATATCACTTACTCATTTGTTTGTCAAAATTGAATGGCAACTCCCTTTTGAATATCAGCCAGCACATCTGGGACCTCCTAAATAGGCATTCTAACAAAATGACAGCTTTTCCAAAGAAATATAAGCATGATTTGAATGTTCAGTTATCAAATTTCAGTTTTATTTTTGCAATCTGTTGTAGTTTCTGTCAGATGTCATGGGGCATGTGATGCCTGTGTCCAGAGATAAAGTGAAATGAACCCAAATCAGGAATGAGAGGGGATGCCTGGCAGATGATGGGCACTTGGGCCCTTGTAAGCCTTCTAATGTGCTGCCTTTGGGATGCTTTTCCAGTGCCAGCTGGAGCAAGTCCACACTGTCCAAACTGTCAAGAGTAGTTTTGTGATATGTGCTTCCACAGAGGCCTTCCAACTGTGAATGGGAATAGATGTCCTGTGCTCTGAGAATCTTGATCATGAAATTATTCAGTTTCAGACAAACTTTTCTAAGTTTTTATGTGTACTGATGCAAAATAAGAGGAAGAAAATTATTGGGATATATAAAATTTTAACTTTCTGTGATATTATTGATTTATCTGGTATATGTTGAACACATCCTTTGTGTACACTTTCTTAGATTTGCAATCACACATTAGTCAACATTCAGTGATGTTTATGATAATGTGAATATATGCTAATTGGGTTAGAATTACAAATAGAAAATAAAGAAGGATATACATGGTGCTAAATTGAGAAACATAAAAATATAAGTGCATTACAAAAATAAATCAAAGGAAGCCATACAAGTTTTAAAAAAATATAACTTTCAAAGAAGATTTCAAATTGAAAGAAAACTAAATGTTTACTTTGCAGAATAATGAGAAAGAATATTGCTGAAGATGTCAAATATTGCTAATTACTAGCTGAAGAGTTACCTAAATTAAAAATAAAGCATTACAGCAAAACATTTCCTGGAACATTCAAATAGAAGATAAAACAAAATGATTCTGTTGGGCATTCCTAAAGATTAAAGAATCAATATAGTCTCATTTATATGACTTTCTATGCAATAAATATATTGGAAACCAAATGAAACAAGTTCTATACACCACACAGTGGCAAATGAAGCAGCCAACATTGCAATCTTGGCTTTCGGTTTTGGTTTTTTGATGTTTTGTAAATTTCCATAGACACAAATACACACATCATGTGAGTTTAAATATTTTATTGGAAACTACAGGGGCTAATAATACCTATGAAAATTGATAGATAATAATAAATAGTCACAAAGAATATTGGCTGCTGGGCTTACCTCAAAAATAAAGGTATAGTTAACCTCACTATAAAATTATATACTGAAAATGGTGAAGATTAAAGAACTAGGAGTATTTCAGGGAAGATTCTAAATCAATGTAATATTATTATTATTCAGGAATGGAAACATGAAAACACAGTCTCAATTAGACACGAATCCAGATTCTTTGAGAAACATAAAAATTAACTTTCTCTTTACTTACTATTTGACCCACTGATGATCATAATTTTTTCCTGTGAAAACACAGTTTAAAATTTTTGACACTTAAAACCCACCTGGAAAAGCTGTTTCTGAAGAAAATATTTGAAAATAGTTATAAAAGATAAATATGGTTATTTTCTCTGAAGTGAAAGAATTTTTAGATCAATATACATAATTTCCAATCTCTTGAAAGTAAATTATTTTTAAATGTCAGATAGCCATGATGACACTTATGTATGGTTTTACAAAAAGTCTAGTTCAAACTATCAGGTTTGTACACTATTAATGCTTTCATTATGAGGATTTGGAATTGTTTACATTAGAAAAACACATGCTGACCCTGGAGTGAATTTAGTTAGAAATGTGAACACCCAACTTGGGTAAAAATACTTTTGCAATAATATACTTCAAAGAGCAAACTATTTTTACTGATGATCACCATACATTAACATGTTAATTTTGGAAAAGCCAATTACTACACTGAATTAAAGCAACAGTAACTAAGGCAGTACTGTTGATGTTATATTTTAGTAACTGAGTATTATAATTGTTAATATCTGTGTAGAATAATGTACTTATTTAAGATTTCTTTCCAGCAATAACTATTTAGTATGAAAGTAAAATACTGCATCATTAATATTTTAGGTATTATTACATAATTTATACATGGCATTCTTTCTTATAAATGTAAATAGATATTTGCTAAACAAATTGATACAACTATGTTTTGCATTTAAAATTAACCAAACCTTTTAAAAAAATATATTCCAGTTTCATTAACCTTCTAAAGATAAACTTCGTTTTTAGTAGCACATGTATGCTTAACTTCCATATATTTCTTAGATAAATATAGATATATTGGGGAAAAAGGATACAGTTCATAAATAACTCATTTATCATATATATATCATTTATCTCTCTCTTTCTATATATATCTACTTTCTCACTCTCTTTTCTCTCTCTCTCTCTCTCTATATATATATATATATATATATATGTATGTATGCACACACACACACACACACACACACACACAGGGAATTGAACCCAAGGTGCTTAACCACTGAGCAATATCCCTAGTCCTTTTTTGTATTTTATTTTGAGACAGGGTCTTACTGAATTGGTTAGGGCCCCGCTAAACTTGCTGAGGCTGGCTTTGAACTCACTATCCTCCTACCTCAGCCTCCAGAGCCTCTGGGATTTCAGATATGTGCCACTGACCTGACCTCATTTATCATATTAAAGACAGAGATTGAAACAGGATGCCATCAGTTTATTTATTTCTAATAAAATTAGGGAAATTATTATTTATTTCTAATAATGAATTATATAAGACATTATTTAATTTGGCAGTAAAATATTAATGGTATGAACTCTCTTATGAAGATTGTTGTAATAGAATTGCCAGAATGCTTATCCCAAATGGGCAAATGAAGCAACGTGGTGGCCCTGGTCATTTCGTAGACCACTCACCATTTATTACAGTACTTGTAAGTGTACAGTAGTTTTTTAGTAGATATTTTAAATTAATGAATTGATTAATGTTTTAGTCAGCTTTTTCACTGCTGTGACCAAAAGATCTGACAAGAATGATTTTAGAGGAGGAAAGTTTATTAGGGGCCCATGTAATTTATCAGAGGTCTCAATCCATAAATGGCAGACTCCATTTCTCAGAGCATGAAGTGAGGCAGAATATCACAGTGGAAGTGTATAGTGAGGAAAGCTGGGGATGTGGCACCAGATAGAGAGAGAGAGAGAGAGAGAGAGAGAGAGAGAGAGAGAGAGAGAGAGAGAGAGAGACCCACTGTGCAGGGACAAAAATATATATCCCCAAAACACATCCTCAATGACTCACCTCCTCCAGCTACACCCTACCTGCCCACAGTTACCACCCAGTTAATCCCTCTCAGGAGACTAATGTACTGATGAGGTTAAGACTCTAATAATTAAGTAACTTTACCTCTAAATTTTCTTGCATTGTCTAACAAATTAGCTTTTGGGGGAACACCTCATATCTAAATCATAACAATTAATGTATTCATTTTTTTATTCAGTTGGAAGATCATTTGCAATCATTTATAGTCAATTTTCACTGAGTAGAATTTTTACAGTTATTTTTACAAACATTTGGCCTATCCAAAGTGGTGAACTGAGAGAGAGAGAGAGACAGCAAGCTCACTCACATTTTGAATGTGGGCTTTTGAGGAGGAAAAAAGAAAACAGTCACCATATAACTACTTTACATTATAATTATGTTAGAAATGATATCAGTTGAAAAATGTATAGTTGAAAACTCTGTATGTGTTTATAATAGGACGCACTGGAACACTCTCTAATCAAGTCTGATATTCTTCGTATTTTTCCTCCTTGTAGGAAGCGCATCAGGAATATGAGGCAACTGACCTGAAAATATTTGTCCTAGTAAGAATAGTATCTTCATATCGTGCGTTTTTCTCTGCTATTTGCTATGCTCTAGTCCTTAAAGATCAGAGGAGAAACAGAAAGTATTACCCTAGGTATGTGTATATATACATATATGATTCTATGAATGGTGTGAATATGCATTGTGTGGAACCATAGAAATGAACAGTTGTGCCCCATTTGTGTACAATGAATCAAAATGCAGTCTGTAAAAATTAAAAAAAAAAAAGAATATCAGAGAATAACCAAGAAACAGTCAGGATTGGAAGGTGAAAGGAAATTCTAGTACTGGATTTGTTCACATAAGGGTTAAGTAACTAGAAGATAGAGAGGAGGTGATATTGAAGGCTCGGAAGTGGCAGTCAGAAAATCTGCTAGCACCTCAGAAAGGATTGGGACTTGTGCTTGAGACTTTTTGAGTGAGAAAACATTTCGATCAAAAACGATCAACTTTAACTCTTTTTAAGAACTCCTTTACTATACTCTACAATCGATTTCCTTAGAGAGGATACTTCACAAATATTTAATGATTTTTCACTATATACAGAGCACTGACAAATGATTTGGATAAAACAGCAAACTATTCAAGAAAATATCTGAATGCAGAATTCTTCAGGCAAAAGTAACACAATGTGCAGCTACCCTTTGTGGCTATAGTAGAGTGAGAGCAAGAAGACTCAGTAGTAGATGAGCTCGAGAAAAGAGTATCAGCAGGTGCAGGTCCCACAGGGACTGGAGTTTGGATTGGTCGGTGGATAAAACATGAAAAGTTCCAAAAAGAAGTAATGTAGGGTAGCTAACTTTTAGTAGAATCATGTTGACTGCTATGTTGAGAAGAGATTGTAAAGAGCTAAGCATGCCAAGCAGGGTGACCACTTAGGAGGCACTTGCAATAATTTAGTGAGAGATGATGGTAGCTGTGCACATAGCAAGAAGGGGAAGATTCTGGATATAGTTTAAGTATCAGGCTAAAAGGATTTTCTGAAGGGTTGAATATAAGGGATAAATGCATAAGATTGGGTCCAAATGAAACTGGGAAAAATATTTCCCCAAAGATAAATATGGCTGTGTCTACCAGAAAAAGGAAAAATGATGTTTTGCACTTAGAAGTAACAAATTTCCCCATCACTTACCTAGAAAATATTCCAGACAAAATGTGAGAAGAAGCCAGTTATGACTCCTGTAACAAAAGGGGACAGATGACCAGTAGAAATTGATTCATATTTATGTCCACAATTTTGCACTAAAATGTATTAAATTTCTTGTTTTCCCTAATTTGGGTTGCTTCTACTATCTGCAAAAGGACTAAACTTACAGGTTTGGGCCAAATGGTCCTTTCTGTTGGGAAAATAGGAACTAAAACCCTGGGAAGTTGTAGAGAAAATTTTAGAATGCATATCTTACAATCTTTGTGCACTTAAAAGGAAGCAAGAAATATTCTTGAGTAGACCCAAGTCAGTTTTATCTTATTGTCAACATAATTCATTCTGATCTACTGATCCCTGGGCAACAAAAGTTCCTGATACGCTTTTTCCCCATGAGTACAGGAAACAAGAATTGCACAAGGTCTTTTTCTAGTTATACAATGGAAACAGAAATAAGCAGAGGCATTGTTTCCATTTAGAGTTCTAGCCTGGGGCAACTGAAAGTATTTCAGTGAAGATCTAATCAGAGAGACTGGAATGAATGCAATAAATATGAACTGATTTTTCTAACCAAAGAACATTATTATAGGAAAGAAAGTAATAATATGTTTTAACACACAATTATTTGACCTTTAAAATACTTTATGAAGTAGAATGAAACAAAATAATTTTCTTAGTATATGAATAAAAATAGTTCTAAACGAAACATAAGTGAGAAGCAGATTATCCTTTTTGGTCAATTGGAAACATTAGCAAATGAAGATAATGTTGTTCACCTAAGTTAAATGCTACTACTGGTGAGAGACATGGACAATAGGCCCCAAGGAATGTCCCTTACTGTTCCCCTACCTGCCTTCCTGCCCCACTGTAAATGAGCCTGCCACCCAAATTCTCCATGACCTTGCCCTGCCCACTAAAAAAGAGCCCACCAAAAGTAAATAACTCCTCTCACGACTGACTCTGCTAAGGTCCTATAAATCCCAGCCCCTCATGGTGGCCTGCCGCCATTTTCCCCCTGAAGATGTGCTCCCCCAGTGCTGAGTAAAGCATTGCTAGTCCTTTGAGCTCTGTCTCCATTTTCTTTTTCTTTTTTGTATGCTCTTTCTTGTGCTTTCAAATGGTATTTCAAATAGTGACTGATATAAAGAATTTTACCTCAGTCTTAAACCTAGTAACACATGAAAGCAATATGCTACTAATATGTGTCTTCAACACAGTCTTGGTAAGCAAAACCTTGACAGATACATAGAGCATAATCAGTATTTACAAACTAATCAATATCAAGCTCAATTTTTTCTGAAATTATTTTTCATACATAAGTCTGTATGTAATCACACAATGCAAAAGGGTATTTTTCATGGTAGACTTTCCTTTGTTATATCAATAATTCATTAAAATCAATTCTAATAATATCTGACCCTCATTTATTCTCTGTAGGCATCTCTGAAACATGCTGTTTAACTGGAAGAGCAAATACAGAGGTGTGGTAGCTGGGTAGCCACCCTAATCTAGTAAAGCTCTGAAGCAACAACCATTAAGTAAAAAATGTTCTTGTCAATCTTCATATAGACAAAGTTTCCTCCTAAATCTTGATGTGTGTATTTTAACATTGAGATAAATTCATAGAACACCAATATGTGGAATCAAAAATTGACAATGTTATTCATTTTATTATAGAACAACAGAGTTGTGGCCAAATACCTCCTGGTGCTGAAATAATCAACTCTTGAGTCAAATCTACCTACAAAATGATTTTCTAGAACTCTGCCCATAGATGGTGTATAATCAATTGACTCAGAAGTAGCATGTCACAGAAGGGAAATTATTCATCTGGTTAATCCATTTATACTTGCTTAGAAATCATGTATATCTGCATGTGAAATGATGAATGCATAATCAGAAAAAGCAAAGAAATAGAAGGTAGAGAAATCTTGCTGTTTAGGATTTGCATATTGCAGGTACATATCTTTCTTCAGCAGAGTCATGCATGTGTGTTCTTCTATATACACTTTTATTTTACTCCCCAGGTGTATCACCAGCTGCTGCTTTGATACAACTATGAAACTCCCAACTGCCAATTAAGTTTTTGTCATGAATATAAGAAGAGACAATAAAATATTGGAGGAATTCAAAAGATTTAAAAAATCTGAACACACAAAGGCTGATAATTAGCTAAAATGTACCCACAATTTTGATGCAAATTTATACTTCTAGTACACTTACAGCTTGCCCTCCATTCTCTTTAAGCATGGAATGAAGTTCTTACCACAAAATTCTCAAATATGTTAATATCTTTGTAGTACTATCAGCTGTTTAACTTTGAATCCCTCGTCTCCTTCTCAATTCAACTCCTCCTGCTTTGCTTTCTTGGATTCTGATTTTTTTTTCTGGTACTAGATCTTTTACTTCTCTTAACTGTGTTTGAGATACAATCGGAATTGCACATTGTTTTCTTGGTCCAATAGGTATTCTCCTTTATCAGGCTGTTCCTAATCTGTTTTCTCAATAAGTCTTCAAATGCTTTCACGACCTGTTTCATATTTTGCTCTCTTTAATATCCATGCAGCTCTGAGAACTATTAGCCTAAAATCCTATTGGATGACTTAATGATCTATTTCCTAGTGTCTTTCAAAGAATTATGAAGTGAATTCAGCTATATCTAGGATGTATTATTTATACATCTGCATGTCAATGATCTAGTAAGTCAATAAAACATTAGTGATAATTTTCTTTTGTTACAATGTCCATGGACCAGAATATGGAAGAGATTGAGATTTTTTTCCTTCAGTTACTCTTCTAGGTTTCTTCTACTCGGAATTGTTTATATTCCTTATCAACGTCTATGGGATTATTTGTAGTTTTCATATCAAATTACAAAAGTTTGTTGGATACTGTTTGTTCCATTATCGATTTTAGACAATAGAAATATATTTTCTCAATCTATTTGTATACAACGTCTGTATACTAATTATAACAAATCTAAGCATTAGAGTCCTTATCTGAACAATAAGCAAATAAAAACTATTCTTTTTGCCAGCTGTTGAGTTACTCAACATATTGTAGAGTCAGGCACGAAATACAAAACTACAATAAACATTTTGAATATATTATAAATTACAAGTAAAATTAACTTTAGAGAAAGGCACCCCTTAGGCTGTGGGTTCAATGGGGCTTTTCTATTGACCTTCATCTGAGACCTTTCCTACACAGTGAAGAGTCCATGTGTCCAAATTAGCTGCTGACCTGAGCTCATGATCCCTTTTCTGTCTGCATTCTATTATTTTATTTAGCTTAACGATCTTCAGGTCCATTTATTTTGTCACAAAAGACAGGATGCCACTTTTTATAACTGAATAGTGTTTCATATGTATATGTACCATATTTTCTTATTCATTTATTAGTTGATGAACACTTAGGTTACTTCAAATTCTTGGCTATTATGAGCAGTTTTTCAGCGAATATGGGAGTGTAGATGTCTTTTCAACATTCTGATTTCAATTCCTTTGAATATATACCCTGTAGACAGATTCTGGATCATATACTAGGTCTATTTTTAATTTTTTAGGAAGCTTCATACTGTTTTCCACAATGGCTGGTCTGATTTACATTTACCAGTATTATATCAAGGTTCACTTTTCTTTGCATCTTTATCAACATTTGTCAATTTTTATCATTTTGATAGTAGCCATTCTAATTATATATTTTCATTTCAGAAATGTCTGTTAAGTAGAAGACCCAAAGACAAACCCACATAAATACAGGTATCCCATACTAGACAAAGGTGCCATAAACATTCCCTGGAGAAAAGATAGCTTATTCAACAAATGGTGCTGGGTAAAATGGAAAGGCATATGTAACAAAATTAGATTAAACCCTTATCTCTCACCCTGCATGAAACTCAACTTTCTGTGGATCAAAGAGTTAGGCACTAGATCAGAGAACCTGCACCTAATAGAAGAAAAAGTAGGCCCAAATCTTCACCATGTTGATCTAGCACCTGACTTCCACAAGATCCCTAAAGCATAAGAAGTTACATCAAGAATCAGTAAATGGAATGGACTCAAACTAAAAAGTTTCAGCAGAAGAAACAATCTACCGAGAACCGCTGCTATTTGCTGAAGGGCTGCTTCAAGCGGCTCAGGTTACAGAGGAAAACCGCAGCCCCTTTGCCTGGCTTGCTCCAAGCGGTTCTGTGCGGTTTCTTGCTCTTTTTGCTTACCTAAAACCGCCACTTCTCCCGGTTTCGGCCCGACCAGCATGACAGAAGACACGTACTTCAAAGGTTCATCAAGCAGCTTCCCCTTTATTCAAATAACACCCTCAATATATAAGCAGTCTCATGCATAAGCAATTGTAACCAGATATGTCCATCCAATCCTGTTAAAGGTCAAGCACTCACTCGCTCGAGCATACATGTAAAGTATATTTGTCCACGCGCTAGGCAGCTGAACTGATTATAATACAGCCAATTGTAAACGCTCTCCAGGCATAATCAGAATGCCTTTTGCTCTCTGCCAGTCGCCATCTTTGGATGCACGGGGCGTAACCCTGGGCCCCGGTTCAGCCTGCCACACAATCAATAATGTGAAGGGATAGCCTACAAATTGGAAGAAAATCTTTACCACATGCACCTCAAATAAAGTGTTAATCTCCAGGATATATAAAGAACTCAAAAATCTTAACACTAAAAAAAAAAAAAAAAAAAAAAGGAAAAAGTAAAAATCCAATCAATAACTGGGCTAAGGAACTGAACAGACACTTTACAGAAGAAGAAATACATCTCTAGCAATTAGAGAAATGCAAATAAAAACTAGGATTTCATCTCACTCCAATCAGAATGGAAATTATCAGGAATACAAGCAGCAATAAATATTCACAAGGATGTGGGGAAAAATGTACACTCATACTTTGCTGGTTGGATTGCAAATTGGTGCAGCCACTGTGGAAAGCAGTATGGAGACTCCTTAGAAAACTTGGAATGGAACCACCATTTGACTCAGCTATCCCACTCCTTGTTTTATATCCAAAGGACTTAAAATGAACATACCACAGTGACACAGCCACATCAATGTTTATAGCAGCTCAACTCACAATAGCAAAAATATGGAACCAATCTAGATACCCTTCAGCAGATGAATAGATAAAGAAAATGTGGTATATGTATTGATGGAATATTACTCAGCTTTAAAGGAGAATGAAGTTATGTCATTCACTAGTAAATGGATAGAGTTAGAGAATATCATACTAAGTGAAATAAGCCAAACCCAAAAAAACAAAGGTCAAATGTTTTCTCTGATACGGGGAAGCTAATTCACAATAAGGAGGTGATAGGGAGCAATAGAGTTACTTTATATTAGGTAGAGGGGAGTGAAGGGAGGGGGAGAGGGTATGGGGGAAGGAATGATAGTAGAGTGAAATAGACATTACTACCTCATGTACAATGTATGATTGTGTGAGCCACTGTGATCTTGCAATATACATAATCAGAAAAATGAGAGATTACACTCTGTTTATATATGATCTTTCAAAATGTATAAATGCTTTCTATCATGTACAACTAATTAGAACAAATAAAATTCAAAAAATTAAAAATTAAAAATAAAAAGAATGTCTATTCAGGTGTTTAAACCAATTTTTTTCATTGGATGATGATGATGATGGATTTTGCTTTTGAATTTTTCATTATAAATTCTGGATATTAAACCATAGCTACATAGTTCACAAATATATTCTCCAATTTGCTATGTTGTCTCTGCACTGCCTCTGCCAATTAATTCCTTTGACATGCAGAAGCTTTTTAGTTTAATGAAATCCTTTCAACTATTTTTGCTTTTGACACCTATGTCTTTGAGACCTTATAAAAAAATCCTTTCCCAGATCAATGCCATATATCACTTCCTGTGTGTTTACTTGCATCAGTTTCATGAATTGGGGGTTTATATTTAGCTCTTTAATTTATTTTTAGTTGATCATTTTATATGAAAAGATATGGGGGCCAAATAGCTGCTACTGTGGAGACTCTGGAGTGCTATTTACAGAAACCTCATGTTTGCACAAGACTTTCAGAAATAGATAATTGGGAATGTGTAGCCCCTATTTCCTTGTGTTCTTCCTCTAGTACACCTTGTTAGCATAACTCAACAAAACACAGTTGGCAGAGAAGTAAGGTTTGCAGAATCCCCTCTCCAGTACCATAACAGAATAGAAGTGAATGTGTAATTAAAAGTCAATAAATTAGTAACTGACACTACATGCTGAGGAACTAGAATAGCCAAAACAAGTTTGAAAAAATAAAGAACAAAACTGGAGAATTTAAATTAACTGGTTAACAGATTCACTACAAAAATCATAATCAAGAAAGTGTGTAGTTATGTAAATTCAACAGACTAGAGTTCAGAAGTAGATTCACAGATCAATGACATATTATTTGAATAAATAAATGGAAAATTTGAACTCAACCCTTTTCTCACAGTATGTTCAAAATATAACTTGGGATGGATCATATGGCAAGAGTAAAAGTGAAAACAGTTGAAGCTATTAGAAGAAAATACAGAAGTATGTTTTCAAGACTTTGAAACAAGCAAATGTTTCTTAGAATACAGAACCCTAATGATACAATTTTAAAATAAAGCAATAAATTGGACTTCTTCAGACTTAAGAATTCTACTCATTGATGAGAATTTTGTTAAAACAAATGTATGATCTATCAAAATGTATAAATGCATTCTACTGTCATGTACAGTAGATTAGAACAAATAAAAAAAATTTAAAATACCAGTAACTGACTTGAAAATCTTTTATAGTACTTGTAGGTGAGAAAGGAATATTCTTTAGAATACATACCAAAATCTTACAACCAAACAAATCAACAAGGGAAACAATCTATTTGAAAAAATAAAGCCAGCCAGGGGTGGTGGTGTTTTCTCGTAATCCCAACAAATTAGGGTGTTGAGATAGGAGGATCACAAGTTCAAGATCACTCAGGGAAATTTTGTGAGACTGTGGCTTGATATTAATAAAAAAAAAAAAAAAAGAAAGAAAGAAAAGAGAGGAAAATTGGACGGGGGACTTAACTCAGTGGTAAACCAACCTTAAATTCAATCCACAGTACTGGGGCGGGGGGGAGGGGGAAATGGAAACAGACTAGAAAAGACAACTTAGACAAAAAATACAGAAATGACCAATAAATGCATTAAGAAGTGCTCAAGAATATATCTTAAGGAAAATATTAAAGAAAATATCAATGGCTATCATTTAATAGCAATTTGAGTAATTAAAATTTAAAGACTGCAACTGCAAATGTTGGTAAGGGCTGAACTGAACTCGTACTTTATAAGTAGGTGTATGTAATGAAACACTTCTTTGAAAAATTGTCATTTGCTCAAAAAATTAATATAAACCAAATCTATTAATTGGAAATTCCAGTTTTGCAATCTCTACATGGATTTTTTATCAGCATTTTTTCTTATAGCATGTGATTTTTAAGTTTTCTAGGAGTTGTACATATACATAGAATTGCACCAAAAACATACAGAATATTTATTTCTGCCTATTTTTAATGCTGAAACCTTGAAACAATTTATATATGCATTGATGGATGATGGTTAAAAATAGTTGTATGATGGTTAAAAATAATCGAGGTAAAGTTCTGCTGCAGAAGTCTTTTCAACAATCTAAAGAAATGAATTACTGACACATGTAACAACATGGATGTGTTTTGTGGAGGGTTACATTGACGAAGAATTTAGACACATATAGGATATATTATATCATTCCATTTTATGAACTTCATCAACAGGCAAAGCTAATCTATGGTGGTAGAAATCAATCTTTGCCTACTCAAGAAAATGTGAGTTAACTTGAAGGGGAATAGGAGAAATGTGCAGGTTGAGAAAAGTGTTGACATTTTAATAGTATTTTGATTGTATTTGTTTAAAAAATTGAATTGGTACTTAATGTCTGTTCATTTCACTATATGAAATTTCTCTTAATTAAAATAAAAATTGAAAAGATAATAGAATGGCATGAGACTATTTTTTATTCATATCCAAACTATCAAGAATATTTCTGCTTCATAGAGAAAAAGATTTCTTATTGTTGATAATCTTATTCAAAAGAAACTGGATTCTATAAAAGGACAGTAACACATAAATATATTTTGATATTATGAATATTTTATAAGTGAGATAAAATGTTAGAGTTATATGCCTTTTGAGTTACTTTGTATCAGTTTTATTCCAATTTTATTTTGCTCTATCCAGAGATGAAGACCTCAGAGTTGGGATCTTAGAATAAACGATGTATAGATTCCCCTTGTCAGATTAAAAAGGGGGCATGAAGGCATCAACTCTATAGAAAGCAGCACTACCTTAGAGAAAAATCCAACCAACAAGTGATTGCTGGACAAACTCCCAGCAATCATCTCTTTGGATGAGTGTGCATGTGTTCAAAGGGATTTCTCTCATACAAAGTCCAAGATCAACCCCTGTACCAGCCAAAGAAAAATACAGAATGAAAACCTCCTAATGCTCAGGAATATACAGCACCCACTATTCCTCATTTTTTCTTCCAAATAAACCTGACTGAGCCCCAAGCTCTAGAATGAAAACATAGAAAAAATATTCTGCAGAATAATAATTCAAGTTAAATAATGTAAATCATTTTTTCTGTTATAACCCTTACAATACTTCAAATCATCTGTTATTTAGAAAACTCTCTAAGTCTGTTTCCATGTGAGAAGGCATCTAAAAACTCAACAGGAACATACAAGTGTTATTAAAATAGATATTACAGTACATAAAGTTCTATCGATACTTACAATGTGCAGTTTATCTAAACAGATATAATTAAAGTTGTCCCATTGAACTAAAAGAAAAATCCTAGTTCCCAGAAATTTCTCTGGTTTAATCCTTGAAGGCTTTAAGATCTTTTATAAAAGGCTTTATTATTGAAAAAAACACATTTTTTCAGAATCTTAAAAATAGAAGGCACTGAAACAAAGTAAACATGGATATTTATGTTCAGGAGAGTAAGTATAATAACAGGACATTCCAAGTGGAAAGGAACATCAGTCATACATAACACAATTGGTTAATTTTTCAAAGTTATATAAAATGTATAACCACATCGCTGAAGAATCTTGTACATGTAAATAATCTTGAAAATTTTCCATGTTACAACTTTTCTATATATAGTGTTATCTTCCTCTGGTTTTCTTTTGTTGAATATGTAATATTATGTCACTCATCACTTCATACAAAATATAAACAAAGTTTTGATAAAAATAGAAGAATACATAGCACCTGTAGTTCCTTAAGGTATTTATCCACCTTCTCAAAGTAAGCTGAAAGGGTCATTCATAAATAGATGCTGTTTCAGTCAACTTTTGCATCACTGTGACCAAATTACCCAGGAATAACAAGCTAGAGAAGGAAACGTTTATTGGGGGCTGATAGTTTCAGAGGTCTCAGTGTATAGACAGTGGATTTCATTGCTCTGGACCAGAGGTGAAGCAGCAAATTATGAGAGAAGGACTCAGTTGAGGAAAGCTGCTCTGCTCATGGCAGAGTCAGGAAGGAGAGCAGGGGGACAGACAGACAGAGAAAGGAAAGGTCTAGTCAAGTCCATAGGAAGAACAACCCCCAGGGCCCACCCCCTAGTGACTTATCTCCTCCAATCATGCCTCCACCTTCCTGCAGTTACCACCAAACTAGTATGGACGGATTTGGTTACAACTCACATAATCCAATCTTTATAACTCTGACTAATTCCTGCATTAACAGGAACTTCTGGGGGACCCCTCTATTCAAACCAGAACAGACGTCATACTAAGATAACAAGAAATTTTATTTAGAACTTGACAAATAAATTGAAAGCACTTTAGATTGGACATTCATTTTATTATGGCATAACCAAACCAACATAAGTTTAATGATTAATATACAACACATTGCATCAAATATTCATGAAATGATTCTTTTTTTCTGAAAAATTGTCATTTTTTAGTCTCTTAATGACCCACAATAATTATGCTTTGGGTAAACCTCAGAGGCTATGTTATTATTATTGAATAAAAATCTATCTCTTATTTATTTTGCGGGGGAGCTGGGGTTGTGGCTCAGTGGTAGAGCGCTTGTCTAGCATGTGTGAGGCACTGGTGCAATTCTCAGCAGTGCATATAAATAAATAAATAAGACAAAGGTCCATCAACATCTAAAAAATATTTTTAAAAAAGAATCTTGTTTACTGACTTTAAATACCTCTTTTCAAATAAAGTTTAGGTAAAGATTCTCTATGTTACTTATACTAATGCATATTTAAATTTATGAACATATTTTGCAAAATACATGGTGGCAAGCATAAACAAAATGAATTTATTTCTATTTCTTTTTATTATAGCAATTTTAACATGCTAAGATTATAATGCAGCAGTATATTTCCTGATAGAGATATCGCCTATCCTTTTTGCTGGTAAGAAATTTTAAACAGTGTCTACAGAATTAAGTTCCTAGTAGTTGTATTCAAAGTCCTATCTTAGGTCTTTGTTTCTACACAGTAAGGAGGTAGAGTGGGTTTGACTGTTCACTAAGAAGGCACACTTCTCCTTCCAGAGTTTAGAGGTGCAGATGGACGTTGCTCCCCAGCTGAGGACCACATTCTTCAGTCCCTCTTATATTTGGCTTTACAAATTGTTGTCTAATGAAAATGTGATCACAAATGAGAAGTGTATTATGTAGGGCAAAACGGGAAGTAGAAGTACCTTTCTCACCCTCTCTTTCCCCAAGTGCCGGCTACATTCAGAGGAATCTAAATATGTGCATTGGTCTGTTACCTGAGGGTTTGTTGTTTCTTTTGATTTAATTTTAAGTCAATGAAAAATGATGTCTTATTGTGACAGCTGCTAGAATTCCCTGAACTAAATCAGGTTAGTTAACAAGAATGGATAAATTCTGAAGTCCTTTCTTTGCTCAGAAAGATATTGGTTCTCAATAAAATTAATTTAATGACATGTCTTTATGATGAACTACTTTCAGTGATCCATTTATATAATCACTTTGCGCAGAACTATTTATATATAATCATTTTTCACAGAGATGTGTGTGTGAGTGTAGTCTTCTGCTGAGATACACTCAAGATTCTATTACAGGACCTAATTTTTTTTTTTTCAGAAATTGTTTGCTTTTTAATCACACATCAAATAAAACTATCTTTTTCTACCCAATATCTGATATGCTAGGGACAACAACAAGCATTTTACAAACAGCTTTTTTTTCTTTTATTATGAATGATGCTCAGGGTTTAAGAAAGTGGTTCAAGGGCAAAGCTACTAAGGATGGACTGAAATTCAAATTTGGATGTGTATTACCTCTTGAATTATTTCTACTATAACAAATAGCCATAGCTTTAATGACTTAAAAACAACACAAGTGTAATCCCTACAGTTCCATAGGTTAGAAGTCCCACAGGGGTCTCCCTGGGCTGACATTAGGATATTGGCAGGGCTTTCTACTTTCTGGAGGTTGTTAAAGACAATCTTTTCCCTTGCCTGTTTCAGCTTCTAAAACTGCCCACATTCTGTGCCTCTTGGCCCCCTTACTCCACCTGCAGAGTCAACAATGCTGCATTTCTCTGACCTTTTGTCCATATTCATACCTTTCCTTGACTCTTCTATTCTGTCTTCCTCTTTCACTTGTAAGAACCCTGGTAATTACATGGGGCCTACCACATAATCCACATAATCTCCCAATTTTAATGTCAGCTCATTGGTAACTTTATTTCTGTCTACAAACTTTAATTCCTCTTTGCCATGCAATTTAACATAGTCATAGGTTTCAGGCCTCCTCTCTGTGGAGGACACTACTCTGCCTACCACACTTCTCAAACTGTGCTCTTCACTTGTATGTATTACTTCGTGACCAAGTCCATGTGTAGCAATGACAAAAAATGATGCCAAGAGATAGTTCAGATTAGATGCTAGAAAATATCACACCCACCTGTTGATTGTAAATAATCCTCAGGTGGTTGTCAGTCATTGTAAGTGTACCTCTCTTGGAAATCTTATTTAACCAACTGAATACTTGTTTTTCTCCTGACAAGTATAAAACAAGGAAGAAAGAAAGATAAACATATAGCCATGTATAGCTGGCAGATTACTGTGCTATTTTCAGCATCAAAACATCATTACCCTATGTACATGTATGATCACACAAATGATATGAATCTACATTGTGTACAACCATAGAAATGAAAAGTTTTACACCATTTGTGTACAAGGAATCAAAATGCAGTGTGTAAAAATAAAAAATAAGATAAAAATAAAGTAAATAAATAAATTCCTATTTCTAAGGAAAGAATCTTTAGGGATTCATTTTTTCTAGTGTTCATTTCTAGAATAGTCACATAGGCACTTTCTTACCAAGTAAATATAAAGATAACCAGTAGGCGACCTGTATAAACAAAAATGGAAAAGTCTGTATCATGGAAAGATATGCATAAAGGGAGTATCTATTTTTATGTTGTTATTATTTTAGAGAATATTTGTGAAAATATAATGTGATTATCAAAAAGAAATCACATTATCTTAATGAAAGAAAATGTGCTTTAGTAGCTGTGCTATAATTTTACATTACCTATAAATATAAGAAGTTTTAGACTTTAAAAACAAATCATCAAATGAAGTACAAGAGATTGAGAGATTAATATTCAGAAATCATTCAGTCATTTCGGATTCTTAACTACTTTATGTGTTTATCACACGTGTTTCATTATTTCTAGCTGTCTAATTGAACATTATAAGAAGGGAGGAGGAACAATTGCCTAGCAAAACCACAGGAAAATTCTAAACTAATTCTCTAGCGGTATGGTTGAAGAGGTCTGGAGAATCTAAAAAACTCTAGTGAACTAGATGTTCAGCATTGACCCAGCCAAGAACTTCTCTGTCCCTTCATCCTCACCTGTAGATGAAGGTTTTTGGACTTTAGTGGTTCCCTCATATTAGCATGCCTCAAATTCATCAAAGAAGATTATTAGAAACAAATTGCCTACTTGAAAGACTGAGCAAGTAGGATCAGTTAAGTCCAGGACTTCAGGGCCAACCTAGGCTAAACAGGGAGAATCCAAATGAAAGAAACAGAGGCAAGGAGGAAGGGAATATCCAAATTGCTAGTCTAAAGTAGAGAACAGATTTTACATATTTAACGAGTTCTCAAGTGATTTTGATGCTACTAAACTAGGGCCAGACTTTGAGAATCATGGGAATAAATTAGCATTTCTTTTAGCGGCAGTTAAAGGTTATCTATATATATTATATATATATATATATATATATATGTATATATATATACATTCTCCTCCTTATGTATTTTCCTTCTTTCCACCTCTAAGCTATTCTTCTGCTTTCATACCCTACTCAGAATCAGAATCAGTAGGTAGCATGGTCATTTTGTCCAGTTATTTAAAATTATGTTCATACTTAAATTATGTTCAATCTATGGAAAATATATTCAACTTATGGGAAAGAAAGAAGAAATAAAGAGACAGAGAAAGTCTACTTGCCCTGAGTTTCTATGATGGGATTTAAATTGTGCTAGATGCTATGGAAGGTATAAGAAAATTTTAAGAACTATAAGGATTCTACTGTGAAAAAGTTTAATAATGGGTGACTGAAGAATATAAAAAAGAACAAACATATGGTCAATGGAAAAGAAATGGAAGAAACCAGATCTTAGAGTAATTAAGAAATATGATCATTCCCCTTAAAAATAAACTGTGTGACAAGCAAGGGTTATTTATTGAAATCTGGAAATTCCAAATTGAAACAGTAAATCAGTTGAATAGACTAAAGCATCTTAGAAACATCATAAATTTTGCTGTATAAATGACAATAATCATTAATATAAGAATACAGCAAATGACACACAGAGTTAGAATCCCCAGAAAGCCTCATTCTGCTTTCAAGAGATGGTTCTCTGTGAGTTCTTTGACCGTTGTGAATCTGTGATGCATTATACCTGTGAGATGAGTCTCTGTGGAGCCAGTGGTGACTTGCAGAGCCCCTTGAGTATTTGACTGCTGCATCTGCAAAACATCTGGTATTAGAAAAAGGCAACAATCCTAAGCTTCTGCAGCTGGTCAGGGTCAGAAAAATCAAGACAGCTCCCAACTGAGTCAAGTATAAGACCTATTGTATTTCTTTGGATGGTAAATTTCTTACATTTTGTCCTATGGAGGCAAGAAGAAAATAATGAACAGGAATAACCTCAATACAAAATGCAACCCTAATGAATTTTATAAGACTTCTGTAAAATCCTTGATTTCCATAGCAGCTCCTCATTAATGTCTTTCTGTGGTTAATAGTAACTCTAGTAAAAGAATAACCTGCATAAGAAAGAAGCAGGTCAAGACAAATGAAGAAATTTGAACTTCTTCATATTTAGATTACATGTTTAGAAAATATATTTGTAGAACTGGGTTTGTAGCTCAGTGGTAGAGCACTTGCATAGGATGCATGAGGCACTGGGTTCAATCCTCAGTACCACATAAAAATAAATGAATAAAATGAAGGTCAAAAAATTCTTAAAAAATGTATTTGTATAGGCCCTGGGAAGAAAGAGGATAGAACTTTCTGCTTAAATCATGGGAGTTTGGCAGGTAAAGACCACTGAACATTGTCTAAAATTTCCCCAACTTCATCTGTAATCCTGACCATAAATGAAATAATTTATTCAAAAAAACTGTTGCCTCTACAAATTTAGAATAATCTCAATAAAAAAAGTTTTGGATATCTACAGGAAGTAAAAAAAAGAAAGAAAAAAGAAAAGAAAGAAAAAATAAAAGAAAAAAATGATTCTGTAGAAAGCAAGGGATAGTTTTCCAAAAAATGTCATTTTTTTCATAATTGCCTGCAATTTGTCAATTAGCCAAAGTATAAATAATTTATCTTCAAAATAATATGTCATAAAATGTTTGAAGGAGTTGAATGATTGAAAATAAACATCATTTACTTTATATATTTACTTTCTCCAAATAACACCATCCTAAAAGATTTGTGAATGGTGCATTACCATAAAGATGACTTAAGTTCTCCCTAATGTGCACAGTAAGGACTATAATCAGATAATATTGTAATATTAATATTTAATATTTCAATGGAGAGCTTCCTTTGATTCCCTTTAAAATTTGCCTCAGTACATTTTGTAACTCAACAAGGATCAGATCCATGCACAGGAGAATACATTCATGTTTTCCACCCTGGTCTTTTTATTCATGCTTACAAGTTTACTTGTCAGCTGCTCCAACCCAGTGGCTACTGTCCTCTGGAAAAATGACTCTTTCTCACCAGTGCCGCCACCAGTTGTGTGAATGTGCACCACAGATGCCTGGAGACAGACACCTTCACACCTTCGACTTAAGATTGCATATCTTCTACAGCAATTTTTTAGCAAATTGTAGTGAATTTTCTTTTTTTTTACAAAACCAATATAATATTACAGTTTTATGAAACTGGGAATTAAAGTGTCTTTTGAAAGGGGGGGCTCTATTTTACAGAGGTGCTTCATAGGCTAAAGGTAGTTCTTTCCTTCCTAGGATGTCCTTTGAAATGAAAAACACTTGAGCACTGAAGACAGCTTTTGCATCATTGCTCAGTCCACTTCTGAAGAAAATGTAAAACACATCGACTTTTAATATCTGTCACCTAGCCCAATTACTGTGTCGTATTTCTCACAGATCCTTTCATACAATCAACTTCTTTAGCCATGGTTAGCTTCACTCGGTAGAAATCAGATCTTTCCTTTGGACCTGATATGGAGCAGGCATCAACAGAAGGTCCTCTCTCCATCCTTCTCCAAGGAACCAGTTGACAGAAAATATTCTCCATAAATCTCTGTCATCCTTTACCTCTACACATATCAGTGCACTCACTGAACTTCCTGAGAATTTGTGTCTCAGTTTGAACTCAACTAGTAACCCACTCATTAAACTCCTTTTAATTTGATGGAATAATTCCTTTGATTTATTTCCTGCCCAAACTTGGTTATTGCCTATACAAGGATTCTTACATTTTGTCTGTCTGAGGATTAACTGCATCAGGTACAGGATCTTCACTGTTATCTACTACACCCTCTCTTCACAGCCTACCATTACAGCTAGTACTATCAAATCAGGCATGCGTTCCCAACATAGCAACATAGATTGTCTTATGGGAAGGAAAATTAACCAATTTTAACAAAAAATAAAAGTATCTGCTATCCAGTAGTTTAACATGGGAAGGTCAGTTCTGAACAAAAAGACATAGCAAGATAACTTCTTTCAGTTTTAGCAGGAGTAGAAAGTAGTTGTTACTCCACATGGATAATATGGCAAACAAAATATGAAACATTGCCCAAAAAAACCCAGTAACAATTGTTCAAAATATAACTTTGTAGTCTCCACATAAAGTAAAAGAATACAATGTATTTACATTAATGTTTTGTTTTGATATATAATTTATTACATATTTCTCACCTGAAATTTTAACTATGTATGTAGTTATATGTAAAGACATAAAATTGTCAGTGACTTAATTCTAATAGATATACAAGTGGAAGAATTTTTAAAATATATTGAAACAATGTTATAGAGAGGCAGTTAGTGCCATAAATTGTTAGAATTTATAATGAATAAAAAGAATCTGAGGTTTCCACGGATAGAAGTTATATAAATATGCTTTGAGGTTAATATTTTACCCTGTAATTTAAATGAATTAGATCACTTGTAAAAGTTTCAATAGTATGCTAAGCACAAACAAAAATAAATATACTTATTTGTCAATTAGCAATACATTCGATTCAGAATATTGAAGATCACTGTGTTAAATTCACAAACACACCTCCTGATGGATATATGCAGTAGTTGATTATGTGGATGGTGAAGCTGGGGAAAAATTGCTTCCAAAGGAAAAGAAATGATCAAAAGGCTTTTATTTTTAAAAATGTCATTTTAAAAAGCCTTCAATATCCCCAAACCTCAGTATCAAATTGAATAGGTTGATACTTCATACTATAATAATTCAAAATCAGAAACCAGTTAGACTTATAAATGAAAATGGAAGAAATCATTCAATAGAAACTACTTTTTCAATTGAATTCAGAATAAGCAGTCTAGCAAAATTACAGAGGTCATTTAACACCAGAAGGTAGAAGATCAAGCAGATAATGAGAATGGAAATTAGGAATCCAGATGAGCTGTAAGTCAGAGAAAGGACTATGCTGTACCATAGAAACCCTAATTGTGACCCACATGGCACTGATTTCAAACAATCATATTTACTGTATCTTCAGCTACAAATGATTTCAAAGAATTCCTCAAAGGCATATTTGCTATATCTTCTCATACATTTCTCTTTCCAAATAATCAAATTTTCATTTTTGTAATCAAAAGTAGAGAAATAACCTGAGAATTTATAAAATTTTCTTTGGCATTACCGATGAACTTATTTTTAAAAGTAGGCAAAAATTTTTTAAATGTTTCTGTGGCATATTAAACTTAGAATGGCTCATATATAATTACTGTAACTACTGGTGCATTAATACAAATATCTCTGTGTGGCTTTGGCTAATTTTACATCCCTGGATACCAATGCCCACCAATAAAATGAGATATTTTGCCTCAGTAGTTAAAGATGAATGTGGACTCCCATATTAAAATTGATAAGACACACCAAGGGCTCTGGAAGAAAGTATGTCTAATGATGAAATATTCAGCATGATATATCAGGCAGTTGAGTTTTCATTTTTAATGAAGTTTTGGAGAAAAAAAATATTTCTCAGGAAGACTATCACTTCATTGCCTGTCTCTTCATTTATTTATTTATTTATTTGGCAAGTTTGGAAAAGTAAGTAAATGATTTGATTACCCCATGTCATTTATTTCAGTTCTCTGAAGGTGACATTTTACAATGATTTTTTTCCTTAGTATAAGTCAGGGAGTTTGAGAAGCCTATATTATGTATTAGTTATAGAATTTATTAGTTAGATGGAATAAAATACAGACACTATAAAGTAAGTGACTAAATATGAGTTGAAATATGAACACAATGAAGTGCACACCCAGACAGCACAGTCAATACTGCAGGAACAGCATCTGCCAGCATGTATGTGGTGGTTGATGTGAGTCCCCTATTGTCCTCTAATGCACATGTCACATGCTGCATGCAGACAGCAGATCATGATTATCTGGTCCACCAAAATGCCATTAAAATGCTTGAATTAGTTACAACATTGGATAATTTGGATATTATAAACACATATGTAGATTTCTGACTTTAGTTTTCTTGTTTATCCATTCTTTAATTAGAAGAATGAGAAGGAAAGTACAAAGAGAGGAATTCTAGTGTATTGAAAAAGCAGTGCATTTTTAGAGGGGAAAGAATAATCTAGGTACTTATCAAATGTTGTCTACCACAATATTTTTGTTGTTTTGTTCTCAACCAATTGGCATCGCCTACACCATCTGATTACCGAGCTGGCGATAGTGTTGATATCCCAATGTTAATGTCATTGTGGAGAGAGTAATAAAAAGATAAGTGAAACAGAAAATAGGCTTGTTCTTTTTAAAATCATCTGTACTTCACATGACTCATTTTGTTATTGTTAAGATGACAAAATGTTAATTACAAAGGGCATTGTGAGGACTAATTGAAAACATAAATCTAGAAATAAAACTTCAAGAATTACTCATTGGTAATATTCCTTACAAAGTTATAAGGGCAACAAAAAAGTAGATGGCTCCCTTGATACTCAGAATAAATGTCACTCCATAAGCCATATAAATAAATAAATATACATGTATAAATATCATAAGAGAGCAGGCTAAATAGGAACCCAAGTTAGTTACGTGAAATGAACACTAGGGAAATAACATTATTCAGTAATATCTTGTGAGATTTTTACTTGTGTAAAAATACCTGAAATTATGCTTATCTTACCTTTCAATTTAGCATTCAAATAAAAATAATTAGTAAAAATATCTGTGATATTAATATGCTTTTTTCTTTTTAATGTTTTTATTTGTTCTGATTAGTTGTACATGACAGTAGAATGCATTTATACATTTTAATAGACATGACAGTAGAGTGTATTTTGACATATTATATATACATGGAGTGGAACTTATTCTGGTTAGGATCCCATTCTTGGGGTTCTACATGATATGGAGTTGCATTGGTCATATATTCATATACAAGGATAGGAAAGTTATGTTTCATTCATTCTACTGTCTTTCCTATTCTCAATTTCCATCCCTTCCATTCATTCCCCTTTTTCTAATCCGATGAACTTCTTCTAATTTTCCTATCCCTAGCCTCACTTCTTGTAGATTAGCATCCACATAACAGAATATTTGACCTTTGGTTTTGGGGGTATTGGCTTATATTATTTAGCATGCAATTAAAATCCCAATGACTTACCTTACAGAAACAGAGCAAGCAATTATGAAATTCATCTGGAAGAATAAGAAACCCAGAATAACTAAAGCAATCCTTAGCAGTAAAAGTGAAACGGGGAGTATCACAATACCAGAACTTCAACTCTACTACAAAGCAATAGTAACAAAAACAGCATGGTATTGGTGCCAAAATAGAAAGGTAGATCAATGGTACAGAATAGAGGACACGGACACAAACCCAAATAAATACAATTTTCTCATACTAGACAAAGGGGCCAAAAATATGCAATGGAGAAAAGATAGCCTCTTCAACAAATGGTGCTGGGAGAATTGGAAACGCATATGCAACACAATGAAACTAAACCCATATCTCTCACCATGCACGAAACTAAACTCAAAATGGATTAAGGACCTTGGAATCAGACCAGAGACCCTACAGATTATAGAAGAAAAAGTAGGTCCAGATCTTCAACATGTCAGCTTAGGACCAGACTTACTCAACAGGATTCCCATAGCACAAGAAATAAAAGCAAGAATCAATAACTGGGATAGATTCAAACTAAAAAGCTTTCTCTCAGCAAAGGAAACTATCAGCAATGCGAAGAGAGAGCCTACAGAGTGGGAGAATTTCTTTGCCACTGATACTTCAGATAGAGTGCTAATCTCCAGAATCTATAAAGAACTCAAAAAACTCTACACCAAGAATGCAAATAATCCAATCGACAAATGGGCTAATGAAATGAATAGACACTTCACAGAAGATGATCTACAAACAATCAGCAAACATATGGAAAAATGTTCAACATCTCTAGTAATAAGAGAAATGCAAATCAAAACCACCCTAAGATTCCATGTCACCCCAATTAGAATGGCAATCATCAAGAATACAAGCAACAACAGGTGTTGGCGAGGATGTGGGGAGAAAGGTACTCTCATACATTGCTGGTGGGGCTGCAAATTAGTGCAGCCACTCTGGAAAGCAATGTGGAGATTCCTTAGAAAACTTGGAATGGAACCACCATTTGACCCAGCTGTCCCACTCCTTGGCCTATACCCAAAGGACTTAAAATCAGTATACTACAGAGATACAGCCACATCAATGTTCATAGCTGCTCAATTCACAATAGCCAGATTGTGGAACCAACCTAGATGTCCTTCAATTGATGAATGGATAAAGAAACTGTGGTATATATATACAATGGAATATTACTTAGCCATAAAGAATGATAAAATTGTGGCATTTGCAGGCAAATGGATGAAATTGGAGAATATCATGCTAAGTGAGATAAGCCAATCTCAAAAAACTAAAGGACGAATGATATCGCTAATAAGTGGATTATGACATATAATGGGGGGAGGGAGAGGTTAGTGTTAGGGTTAGAGTTAGGGTTAGGGAGGTGGGCAAGAATGGAGGAAGGAAGGACTGTATAGAGGAAAAAGAGGGGTGGGCGGGGTGGGGGGAAGGGAGAAAATAACAGAATGAATCAAACAACATTACCCTATGTAAATTTATGATGACACAAATGGTATGCCTTTACGCCATGTACAAACAGAGAAACAACATGTATCCCATTTGTTTACAATAATAAAAAGATCAGAAAAAAAAAGAACTACAATAATGTCTTTACAAATGCCACATCTACCTCTTCCTTTTCTCTCCCACCATACAATTTCTTTCATATCAGAAACATGGGCAGCAACATAGCAGAAACTGCAGTTGATCTCTAAGAAATATATTTAGATAGGAGACCTTGAAATGGGAAACTGTAGTAAAGTTGAAGCAGAAGAAACTGACATTCAGATGTGAAATTAGATCATCTCAGGTAGCACAGGTTATTAATAAAAGATCAGGGATTAATATTTAGAAATCCTAAGTCCTGTATCAGTGGTATTATATAGTCTGTTATTTGCAACATATTTAATTACAAATATTAATACATCTTTACTGATTTAATCTTATAAATTACTGAACACTATCCTCATTTGTAAATTTCAGATAAATAAAAGTATTTGAAAACCCTAAAGATGAAAACAACCATTTCAGAAATTTTTACAAAATATTAATGGGACCCAGAATGACTACAATGAAGTAAGTTAAGAATATTTTTATATCATGAGTTTCAAAAAGAGGTCATGACTTACTTCTTGCCTTTACAGTCTCTAAAATTGAGTGTTAATTTATAAATGAATATTTTTGAGAGGACTGGAAGAAAAAATAAAAAGATATGCTATAGAAAAACTGACAAGATTATGTCAGAGAGACTCAGGGGCCAACTGCAGTAGCTCTAAATGGGAAATGCATTTTCAAAACATCCAATAATGGATGTGTATGCAAAATACACAAAGAATTCTTGAGACTCAACAATTAAAAAATGCAATAATACCACATGCCAAATATTTTAATATATACCTTACCCAACAAGGCACACAATGAAAAAATGCATATGAAAAGATGCAGAGTTATTTGGCATTAGAAAACCCCAAATCAAAACAATTTTGTGATACTAATACATTTCTATTATAATCAATCAAAATAAAAAGCAAAAATAGATGACAGTAGCATTTGCTAGAGAAGATGCCAAGCACCTGAAACTTATTCACAGCTGGTTCGCAGATTCTTCAAGGATTAAACATAGTTTACTATATAATCCAGTAATCCTAGTCCTATTTACTCAATTTATTTTAAAATTAAAAGAGAAAGATTACAGAATGGGAGAAATCTTTACCACATGCATCTCAGATAGAGCACTAATCTCCAGAATATATAAAGAACTCAAAAAACACCAAAAAAAAAAAAAAAAAAACCAATAAACCAATCAATAAATGCACAAAGTAACTGAATATATAATTCACAGAAGAAATACAATCAACAAATATATGAAAAAATGTTCATCATCTCCTGAAATTAGAGAAATGCAAATCAAAACTAAGATTTCATCGCACCCCAGTCAGAACGGCAATTATTATACAAGTAATAATAAGCGTTGGAGAGGATGTGGGGGAAAGGTACCCTTATACATTGCTGATGGGACTGCAGATTGGTGCAATCACTCTGGAAAGCAGTATGAAGATTCTTCAGATAACTTGGAATGGTACCACCATTTCACCCAGCTATCCCACTTCTCAGTTTATACCCAAAGAACTTAAAGTCAGCATACTACAGTGATGCAGCCACATCAATGTTTATATCAGGTGAATTCACAACAACTGAACTATGGAACCTACCCAGATGCCCTACAACAGGTGAATGGATAAAAAATATATGAGTAACATTCCATCATATATATAATAAATATATATAAACCAATATAATATTATATATAATATATAATAATATATGTTTACATTTTATTTTGTAATAGATATATATATTCCATCATATATATGATGGAATGTTACTTAGCCTTGAAGAAGAATGAAATGATGGCATTTGCCAATAAATGGATGGAGCTGGAGAACATCATGCTAATTGAAATAAGTCAATCCCCCAAAACCAAAAGTTGAATGTTTTCTGTGATATGTGGATGCTAATTCACAATGCCAGTTGTGGGGCTAGGGAATAATAGAGTCACTTAAATTAGGTAGAGGTTAGTGAAGGGAGGGTAGGGAGTATGGGGATAAGAAGGGGAGTAGAATGAATCAGATATTATTAACCCATATACATATATAACTCTATAACCAGTGGGATTCTACATCATGTATAGCCAGAAAAATGAGAAATTATACTCCATTATATATGATGCATAAAAGTACATTCTACTGCCATGTATAACTAATTAAAACAAGTTTAAATTAGAAAATAAAATTCATACAGAAAACATCATATGAATGTTTATGCAGATTTTATTCATAATCTCCTTAAACTGGAAACAATGAAGAAGTCTTTCAACAGATAAATGAACTGATAAACTGTGTCACACTCATACAGTGGGGTACTATAAAGCTATGATCATAAATCAGCTATTATACTGAGCAAAGACATGAATACATATTTATCTAAGTAAAACTTTTCTGAAAAGGTTACTATATCACTTTGTGGGAAAATTACACATTGAGAGAATAGACATATAGTAGTTTCTAGGAAATTTGAGAAACTACATCTATTCATAGTGACTGCTTGGGAAGACTTGATATAAAGAAGCACAGGATGTTTAAGATGATGAAATTGTTTTCTGTGATATTTTAAAGGAAGCTATAAGTGACTACACATTTGTCAAAAACTACAGAAAATTAAATGACAAAAATAAACCTTAATGTATGAGAATTAGAAAAGAAAAAATTATTTAGGAGTTTAAAGAGTTCCAGTATAGAACTCAAACTGTAACCAAAAAAAAAAAAAAAAAAAAAACCTAATTGTATTAAAAATGTATGAAAAGTTACTTAGGAAATAAGTTCTCTGTCTGATATGCACTGTATTCCAGTTGATAAAGTTATCTTTCATGGTAGTACAAGCTAATAATTTAGAAATTATTATAGATGGACACGATTAAAAATTAAAAAAGTGAATTATCAAGGGATTCAATTCAGTTTCTCACTGTCACGGGAGAACTCAAAGACAACTAGTGGGAGAAGGTGGGAATGAAATATGCAGTAATAGATTAGTTTGAACTCATTTGTATTAATGTACATATAGGTGGATACACATGTGTGTACCTGCAAAGATGAACACTTATAAGTTCATGGATGTATGTGGATCATTATGCACACATTTTTCCTTCCTCTGTCACCTGCATCTGGAAGCAAAAACACTCTACTAACAGTGAGCATACCTGTCACCATATCTTTATTTCAAATATCATTCTCCAGTAAAAGTAGCCATGCCAATTTTTAGAAATAGCTAATTCTAGGGCTGGAAGGCATGAAATATATCTAATTAGCCTTTGAGCATCTTGTAGCAAGGTAGTAAGGAAGTGCCCAAAAAACAGCAGAACACAATGACACAAAAATCAATCATAAGAGCTATGACTATGGATAGGAAACAAATTGAGCAACAAATTTAAATCAAGCAAAATTTGATTATAACAAAGTATAAAATAAAGTTCAGTTGACCATAGTGAATAAAAATAAATGAATGCATAATTTCTTTAAAATTTAAAGAGAAAAACATTTCCTCTCCATGCAGATTTTCAAAAAATTCCCTCCACTATTTTACCCTCAAGGAGGTTGAACATAACTGCCCAGTCCTTAAGTCTGGGCTGCACATAGATACCACCGTCTAAAGAATGCAACATTTAGGGGGAGGAATAGAAAAACTTTTCATGGAGAAATATGGCAAGCACTAGCACAATCTGTTGATTATGGAAACGGTGTTGATGATATTGTTGGGAGGGCATTTGTTTTATTTATCTTTTATTAGAGTTTGTAGGTATACAATAGGAGTCAGTTTCATCCTAATAAACTCACACACGCTTGGAATTCAATTTCATTCATGATCTCTCCCTCTTCCTTCCTGTTTCCCCTCCCCTCCCCCATCCCCCTTCCTCATCTCTCCTAGACTTCCTTTTGCTCAATTATTTATTTACATTGATTGGTTCTTTTTACTAATACATAAAAATGAAATTCCCTGTGGTATATTTATATACACACATGACACAATCTTTCAAGAATTCCTTCAGCATTGCCACCTTTGGTCCCATTCCTCCACTCCACCTCCCAATCCTCTACACTACTTATCTTCCCTGTATCTTTATATTCTATCCTTCCCTTCTCCTTTTCTTTATGTTATGGTAGCTTCTGAATATGAGAGAAAACATTCGACCCTTGACTTTCTGAGTCTGGCTCATTTCACCTAGCTTGATACTCTCCAGATCTATCCATTTACCAGCAAAGGCCAGTATTTCTTACTTCTTTATGGCTGAGTAGAACTGCATGGTGTACAGATACCACAATTTCTTAATCCATTTATCTATTGACAGGCATCTGAGTCGATTCCATAATTCAGCTATTGTGAATTGTGCTCCTATAAGCATTCATGTGGTTAAGTTGCTGTAGTATGCTGATCTTAGTTCTGTTTGGAAAATACCCAGGAGTGGGATATCTGGGTCATATGATGGTTTCATCCCTAGTTTTTGAGGAATCTCCATGTTGCTTTCCAGGATGGCTATAATAGTCTGCAGTCCCACAAACAATGTACAAGTGTACCTTTTTCTCCACATCCTTACCAGCACTTATCATTATCCATATTCTTGATCACTGCCATGTATGACTGGAGTGAGATGGCATCTTGGTGTACTTTTGATTTGCATTTTTCTGATTGCTGGAAATGTTGAACTTTGTTTCATATATTTGTTGGCCATTCATGTTTCTGCTTTTGAGAAGTTTCTGTTTAGTTCTTTTTTGCATTTATTGATCGATTGATTTGTTTCATTTCGTTTTTGTGATTTACAAGTTCTCTATTTAGTCTGGATATTAATCACCTGTTGGAGGTATAGCTAGTCAATATTTTCTCCCATTTTGTAGTTTCTCTCTTCACACACCTAATCTTTTGCTCTCTGTATCTCTTTGATTTTCTTTCTTGTCTGATTGCTCTGGTTAATGTTTTAAGGACTATATTAGATAGAAGTGGTAAAAGTGTACAGCCTTGTCTTGTTACTAATTTTAGAGGAAATACTTTCAGTTTTTCTCTAGTCAGTATGATGCTGTCTTTGGGTTTATCATAACTGGCCTTTATGATTTTGAGGTAAATTCCTTTGATTACTAGCTTCCCCAACATTTTTAACATAAATGGGTTTTGGATTCTGTCAAAAGCCTTCTTTGCATCTAATGAAATAATAATGTGATTTTTGTACTTAATTTTATTTAAGTGGTGAATTGCATTTATAAATTTGCGTGTGCTGAATCAACCCTGCATCCCTGAATGAAAGCCACTTGGTCATGATGTATTATCTTTTTGAGGTGTCTTTGAAGGTGGTCTTCAAATATTTTCTTAAGGCCTTTTGTATCTATGCTTATCAGGGATATTGGTCTATAGTTTTCTTTTCTTAATGCATCTTTGTCTGGTTTTGGTATCGAGTTTATAATGGCTCAATAGAATGTATTTGGGAGTGTCCCCTCTTTTTCAATTTCATGGAATAGTTTTAGAAATACTGGTATTAGTTCTCTTCTAAAGGTCTGATAGAATGTTTCTTAGAATTGATGGGTTCTGGGTTTCGTTTTTAGCTTGCTTGTTGATTGGTTTGGGGGTTTTCTTGGAAGACTTAATTGCTGTTTAAATTTCATTACTTGATATCGTTTTGTTTAGGTTTTCTATATCTTTCTGATTCAATTTGGGCAAGCCTAGAAATTTGTCAATGTGTTCTAGAGTTTGCAGTTTATTGGAGTATAAATTTTCTAAATAGGTTCTGATGATTCTTTGAATTTCAGAAAGATCTGTGATGATATATCCCATTTCATCTTTTTTTTATGATTTATTTATTTTGATTCATTGTAAACAAATGCAGTACAACTTGTTTCTCTGGTTGTACATGAAGTAGAGTCACACAATTTGTGTAATCATACATGTCTATAGGGTAATGATGTTTGTCTCATTCTGTTATTTTTCCTTCCCGCACCCCTCCAACCCCTCTTTTTCCTCTATACAATCCATCCTTCCTCCATTCTTGCCTCCCTCCCACCCCCCATTATGTATCATCATCTGCTTATCAGAGAGATCATTTGTCCTTTGGATTTTTGGGATTGACTTCTCTCACTTAGCATGATATTCTCCAATTTCATCCATTTGCCTGCAAATGCCACAATTTTATCATTCTTTATGGCTAAGTAATATTCCATTGTATATATATATACCACAGTTTCTTTATCCATTCATCGATTGAAGGACATCTAGGTTGGTTCCACAATCTGGCTATTGTGAATTGAGCAGCTATGAACATTGATGTGGCTGTATCTCTGTAGTATACTGATTTTAAGTCCTTTGGGTATAGGCCAAGGAGTGGGACAGCTGGGTCAAATGGTGGTTCCATTCCAAGTTTTCTAAGGAATCTCCACATTGCTTTCCAGAGTGGCTGCACTAATTTGCAGCCCCACCAGCAATGTATGAGAGTACCTTTCTCCCCACATCCTCGCCAACACCTGTTGTTGCTTGTATTCTTGATGATTGCCATTCTAATTGGGGTGAGATGAAATATTAGAGTAGTTTTGAATTGCATATCTCAATGGAGAAAAGATAGCCTGTTCAATAAATGGTGCTGGGAAAACTGGAAATCCATAGGCAGCAAAACGAAACTAAACCCCTGTCACCGCCTGCGGCAATTTGTTACCACCTGCAGCAGCAATTGCGCAGGTATTTATTGGAGGTGGACTGGAAACGGAGCTACTTCTAGCTTTCTCTTTAGTGCACTGCTTTCTTGCTTGTTTGTTTATAGAGGATAGAGGAAATGAGGCTAACTTGCTTTGAGAGGAAAGAGAGAGAGACTTTGCTTATCGGAGAGAAAGAGAGACATTGCTTAAGAGAGAGAGAGACTTTGAGAGAAGGACAGGCTTTGCTTAGAGCTTAGAGGAAGAGAGACTTGCTACGCCATACTTAAGGTCTGCTGTTTCTTACTGGTGCGTCCTGCATCCTGTGAACTAAGGGTGCATCTACCTAAGGTACTTTAGTGATGCCTCCCGCGTACTGCAATCTGCCTGTCTGTGATCTGCAACCTAAAGGTGTGTTCTCAGTTCGCCGCTCTGCGATCTGCCTTCCGCTGCTGCCCCTACTCGCTGCTTCTATCTGCTTGCCGCTTCTTCTTCTTCCTTTCTGCTAATGGCTTCTCTGCGCTTCTTTCTGCTAGCTGCTGCTGTGCTCTCTTTTCTTTCTGCTTGCTGCTTCTTTCTGCTAGCTGCTGCTCCACTGTCTCCCTCCTCCTATGGCCCGCTTATATCACCTCCAGGAGGCAGAGCACAGGGCCACGCCTCTTATGCAAAGATTAAGCAAGACGCTAGATGTCCGAGCAGGCACAATTAGGAGTGCTTGAGAACACATGTGCATACCTTGTGTACCTGGACGATAAATCACCTGAGTGTGCTTATGTCAATTAACCTCCTTGCTGCGGATGTGATCAGGTGCCGTTCTGGAGCCATCCACATGGCACAGCCCCGAACAAACCCCTATCTCTCAGCCTGCACAAAACTCGACTCAAAATGGATCAAAGCTCTGGAATCAAACCAGAGACCCTGCACCTTACAGAAGAAAAAATAGGTCCAAATCTTCATCATGTTGGCTTAGGATCAGACTTCCTTAACAGGACTCCCAAAGCACAAGAAATAAAAGCATGAATCAATAATTGGGATAGATTCATCTAAAGAGCTTTTTCTCAGCAAGGGAAACTATCAGCAATGTGAAGAGAGAGCCTACAGAGTGGGAGAAAATCTTAGCCACACGTACTTCAGATAGAGCACTAATCTCCAAAATCTATAAAGAACTCAAAAAATTTACACCAAGAATACAAATAACCCAAGGAACAAACAGGCTAAGGAAATGAGCAGACACTACACAGAAGAAGATCTACAAGCAATCAACAGATACATGAAAAAGCGTTCATATTTATTTTTATTGATTTGATTTTTCTCTCTTTCTTTTTGTTAGGTTGTCTGAGAATTCATCAATCATATTTATTTTTTCAAAGGACCAGCACTTTGTTGCATTGATCTTGTGTATTGTTTTTATCCTCAACTCCATTCATTTTGGCTCTGATCTTAATAATTTCCTGTCTTCTACCAATTTTGAAATATTTGTTCTTAATTTTATAATGCCTTTAGGTGGAGCATAAGTTTATTTATTTGGGATCTAATTTTTTTTAATATGGACACTCAGTGCTATAAATCTTCAAATCTTCTTAGATTTTTCTTTCATACTGTCCCAGACATTTTGATATATTGTATATCTGTCCTTGTTAGTGTCTAAGAATTTTTAAATTTCTATTCTAATTTCTTATTTCCATTATTAATAGAATATTGTTCAATCTCCATGTTGTTTTCTTTTAGAGCTTGGAGTTTCTCATTCAAGTTCCTCCTTGATTTTAGGGTATGAATTGAGAAATCAGAAATGAGCCTGATTGGTTTCCCTCTAAATGTGATCTGATGTTTCTCCCTGCCATTTTTAATGATCTTTCTTTATTTTCCCTTAGGCATTTTATTTTAGGGGGGATACCAGGGATTGAAATTGGGGTCACTTGTGACCACTGAGCCATATCCCCAGCCCTATTTTGTATTTTATTTAGAAACAGGGTCTCATTGAGTTGTTTAGTCTCTCACTTTTGCTGACTGAGTCTGGTTTTCAACTTGCGATCCTCCTGTATGAGCTTCCGAAGCCATTGGGGTTACAGGCATGTGCCACCACACCAACCTGTGTTAGGCATTTTGATTTTTCTATGTCTCGGAGAGATTCTCATGATTAGGTCTGCTTGGATTTCTGTAAATCCCCTGTATGTGGTATGTGGGTTTTTGGGATTGGCTTTCTTTGCTTAACATGCTATTCTCCAGCTCCATCCATGGAATGGAACCACCATTTGACCCAGCTATCCCACTCCTTGGCCTATACCCAAAGGACTTAAAATCAGCATACTACAGTGATGCAGCCACATCAAAGTTCATAGCTGCTCAATTCACAATAGCCAGATTGTGGAACCAACCTAGATGACCTACAATTGATGAATGGATAAAGAAACTGTGATATATATATATATATATATATATATATATATACACACACACACACACACACACACACACACACACACACACACAATGGAATATTACTCAGCCATAAAGAAGAATAAAATTATGGCATTTGCAGGCAAATGGATGAAATTGGAGAATATCATGCTAAGTGAGATAAACCAATCTCAAAAAACCAAAGAACAAATGATCTCTCTGATAAGTGGATGATGATACAAAATGGGGGTGGGAGGAAGGCAAGAATGGAGGAAGGAGGAATTGTATAGAGGGAAAAGAGGGTGGTAGGGGTGGGGGGAAGGAAAAAATAACTGAATGAATCAAACACCACTCCTATGTAAATGTATGATCACACAATGGTACGCCTCTACTTCATGTACAACCAGAGAAACAAGTTGTACCCCATTTGTTTACAATAAAAAAAAAAAAGAAAAGAAGATTTTGAAAACCTATAGGAAATGTTCCTGTCATAAAAACTAAATATATTCTGAATTACTGACAGGTGATAGTGAAACAGAAAAGGGAGATTACATTAACAAAATAAAACACTATTTTATCTGAATAAAGTATAGACTTTAATTAATAATTATGCACTAATATCATTTCATTTACTATGATACAGGCACCATATTAATGTAAGATGTTACTAATAAGGGAAACTGCATCTTGGGTGTCCAGAACTCTGTATTAACTTTGCAACCTTTCTAGAAATCTTAATCAATTTCAAAATAAAATACTCATTTAAAAATCAAATGATCACAACTCCAACAACAAATAATAGAAATCACCAGAAATCTTGGAAGTTTTTATGCAGAAACATTTGTTCATTTATTTGTTAATGCCTAATAAGCCTGGTTTAAAATCTGGATGGGACTGGTTCAGATTGTGGGGAGATAGAGAAGAAACAATGCAAAGGGGAATTATAGTACTGTAGTAATATGTCTGTATTCCTTGTATTGGACTACATTCAATCTGGGAAGAATCACACAAGATTAAAAAAGACAGAGGATCAATCCAAAACCATCAGAGATGTTACAGAACAGTCAGAATCCCAGAAAAATGCAACAACGTGCTGAATCATCATATTGCAATGTGTACCTTGTATACCAGACAGGCAAAAAGCTTTTACACATTGTAGTTCACTTAGCACTGCATTCTAAGAGCAGAGAGGATTTACACTTAGAAAATCTAGTTTTTAGTGCTGTCTCAACTGCTTAGTTGGTAGTATGGCATTAGAACTCCTCAAATTTCTATTTAGTCTCTTTTTTTGGGGGGGGGGGGGTGCTGGGAATCAAACCCAGGGCCTTGTGCTTACAAGGCAAGCACTCGACCGACTGAGCTATCTCCCCAGCCCCTCTATTTGCTTTTAAAATTGAAATGATTATACCTACTCTATATATAGACATATAGAGATTATATGTATTAGGTATTTTTAAAATGACAAAATCTTAAATAAATAAATGCTATCTTCTTTAGTTTCCATGTACAGACCACCCTTGAATCCTACATTTGCAGGCAAATGATAGAAATAAAGGATAGATTCAGGAAGGATTGTATATTAATCAAATGGGTGTTCTTTGAGTGATTGTAAACTGCTTTAAAGGCTAATAAATTAAGAAGTTCAGGCCACCACTGTTAAGAGTTTTATAGACAAAAAATGTACTTTACAGCTAAGATACCTTCTTTCAAGGTAAGTTACTACCAGCACAAAAATATAAGGCATATAGAAACTGCATTTCCAGCTCTGTAACTTACCCCAAACATTTTTATAAAATGGACTTCCAACTTCTTCCCACCAATTTCTGTCACCTGATATAATATATAATTAATCTATTTAAAATCTCTGAAACACTAGAATGTAGTCAGTCTGACTCTGTATAGTAATGTAGGACCATAATAATTACAGGACATTTAAACTCATTTAGAGCAATCTCAGAAATTTTTCTGTGACTTTTAAAATTTTTGGTAAAAACATTTAAAAATACCTTACTGTCAATTGTAACCATGTATGAAAGTGGGAGAAAAAGACACAATGAATACTTATTTAATGCATTTTAAATTTTTAGAAATATGAGAATGAAAATGTTTGGTTTCTTTGTAAATAACTTATTTAGAGTTATCTGGACAGGTTTTACATTCTTGTCCCATAACTTAGGATACAGAGAGACTGAATTTTTCCTGTCTTGGCAAAGTGCTTTAGTTCTTTCTAAATTTAGATCAATTCAAACTTTTTCCCTTTGCCCTTTCAATTGCAAGAAATGTCTCCAAGTGTTCCTTTAATGTGACATTTTTTCCCAGTTTCTCTGAGACATTATCCTTTTTGTCACATACAATTTTTTCCTTCATTTTTCTAAACTGCCTTCAGTAACTTCCTGTGGCAGTGTATTAGAGGTTTTCAAACAGCTTGCAGAGTCAACAAACCCTTGGTTTGCTATTGTTTCTGTAATTCCACTTACGTTGCTTTAAATTTTACTTCCAGGGTTATCACTTTTCATCTCATTGCTATGCTTTAATCTTATTTATTGCTTTAAATCTATTTAACTGATGCACAAAAACATTAAAAACTTGCATATTAATGGGCTATCATGGCATTGGCCCACTGGAAACATTTGATACATATATTAGCTACGAAGTATTTGAACATTTGATACTTATGCACATTACATAGTGTTTAAATCAATTTAAACATAGCTGCTTCTGCATTTATCATTTCTTTATGACAAACTTTCAAAATGCTTCCTTTTAGATAATGTGAATGAGTAGTGTATTATTGTTATTTGTAGTTACCTTACTGTGCAATAGCACACCAGAACTTCTTACTCCTAATTGTAAATCAGCGCAGAGCCCCTTGATCAATCTTTCCATATCCCTCAGTCCCCAACTTTTCCCTCCAGCTTCTAGAAATCACTATTCTACTTTCAAGATTTTGAGATCAGTTTTTGGTTTTGTTTTGTTTTTTATATTTCACATATGAGTGAGATGATTCAGTGCTTATCTTTCTGTGTCTGGATTATTTCACTTAAAATAAGGATCTTTGTTGACCAATTTTCCCTTTTATCTCTTTGTGTGAACCAACATGTGGGTTTATCACTGATTGACAAGGGGGTCACAACTGCATGATATGAATCAGCGAATGAACAAAATGACATGTGTGTAAAGACCAATCTCCAACAAACACTGAAAGACATGATTAGTCATCAATCATGATGTTAATCTGCTACTTGCATAATGATTTGTGAACTGAGATTCAACAGTTTATACTGTATGCAATTTTCACAGTGAATATACTATGTATCTGTAAATTGAACCATGTTGTTGGGAGACTGATGTTATTTAATTAATTTGTGGTGAATGTGCATATCATACCCTAGCAAAGTGAATACTGCCTTTAAAAAAATAAGAGCTATGCGATAAATCTAATTTTAATCAACACTTTTACATATAAAGTTTCTGTATCATAAAACTATTTCACATTTCAGGACATAGTCATGTATTAGAGAGTTCACACATTTTTAACAAGCAAAGAAATATTTATGAAATAATTACAAATAAATATTAGCATTCTCTATATATTTCAAAATAATTGACATGTTATAGTAATTTTGCAGTATCACAAAAGTGCTTCAATAACCCTTTAAATTTAGTTAAAAGGAAATTTGAGGTATTAATTCCCTGGAAAGAGGAGGTAGAACCCAAGCACTGATTTTTCTTAACTTGGATAACGCTTTTGAAGGATAGTGTGGCAACAATTTCTATGGCAAATAAGAGCTTCAGGATGAAGTTAAAACAAGAAGAAATCGCCTATTTCAGTAAATTTTAAAGGTAAGTTTTAGAGACCCCTTCACCTTTGTCTGGGATGTGAATTTCAAAACATCACATTGTACACTTGAAATATATATGTGTGTGTGTGTGTGTGTGTGTGTGTGTGTGTGTGTGTGTGTGTGTGTGTGTGTGTGTGTGTGTGTGTATCTTTTATTTTTCAACCATCCATGAATAGAGCCTGTGGGGTGCAGGGAGACAATAGCTAATCTTCTAAGTAGAATACAGGCCATTTAAAATAAAATCAACATTTTGAAAGAAATCCAAAGTTGGGTGAAGAATTCTAAGAAGCTAGGCTAAGTGGTATCACGGTACCCCCCATGTAGGATTAATCTTTCCTTACAGAATAAAACACAAAATCATAAGGCTGGGAGGTTTCCCCTTGAAACACTTTTCTTTTCAACATTAGACATAACACCTAATGAAAAAGAAAAAGGTCTTCACCATATAAAAAAAAAATTCTTCTGGAAATATAGATACACATTTTCAAATCTCTCAGTGAATTCTGGTCCCAGAAGAATACCTTCAACTTTTGAGTATATGCATGTTTGGCATGAAGTAAAAATGTGACTATATTATTAATTCCATATGTGAGGCACTTACCATGATTTGCATACCAGTCTTTGAGTGGTTTATAGAAAATATATATTTACCAAATACCAAATATTCAAAGTTCAATTTAATATTTTTGTTTAGTCAAATCCTTTTACTAGCTATTCTACAATGAGTACCATTAATTTTCCCTTCCCCATATACCTTCACTTAATATACTTTACAGTGAATGCTTCATTTTGTTCATTTTTACAAATTCTGTTGTTTAAAGTAAACAAATGAACACCAATATTTTTTCAACCATGGGTGACTCATCTTTTGTAATTTGTCATGTCAGATTTCATCAGCCACTTTATACCAGCTTGGGGGAAAAGCACAACAAAATCCAATTGATTCAACACCAAATGATTTATCATATCATGACACATTTTAAAGGATGAAGTTCTGGGATCAGCAGAGTAAAAGGCATTGAGCTATTCAAGAATCTCATTTAAGTAAGGAAAATTAAATATCTTGTTATTCAGTGTTCACAAACATTGTTAGACATTTTATAAGAAACAATATTATTTAAGTATAACCTCCTTGATTATATATTTATTATAAATGCATGTGTATAAATGTCTATATGTATCAAATTTACATATGCATATTGAATATATTTGTGCATTAATGTATGCATACAGGTATATATGTGTAGAATCTCACAGATTCCATAGTTGCCTTGCTTAGTTTAAGACTGATTCATCAAGTATAGTGCATTCCCATGTTTATCTCTCAAGTTTACCTTGATTTTCCAAAGATTAAATCCAGCCTTTTAGCACCTGCTAATTATGAGAGATGCAACTTCTAAGATCTTCAGGACAAAATTTCAGAGTGCTTCCAAGACCAGCAAATCATCAAGAAAAGTACCTAGCCTCATTATCCAAGAATATGTGATTACAGTATCAAATGAAGCATTATTTTGACTGGGTTTCAATGCATCATGCTTCATCATGCAGCCTGCCAGCGCAGATTTTTTTAAGGTTCCTAATGGGATTTACTTAAAGCCCTTCTGTCATTTACCCTATATATCGTATATAGGGATAAAGTGAAAAATCCAATATGTGTACATTTAAAAGATATCTTTTGCTGTACATGAAACTTTTTGGATAGCTGTCTTCCTAATTTACAAATATTTAACCATAACTAAAGAAGTTATGCATGTTTTCCATTATATCTAAAAGGTTACTATGTATGAAATTTATAATTTGGAGCAGTTGGGTAGAGTTATATTTCATTTGTTCAACATTCAACACATCATAGACACTAATCTTATATCAATTTTACATAATTTGCCTAACAGTTCTAGGAATACAACTGAATATTCATTCTAATGATGAGATGCCCAGGAGATGGATGCTGTGAATTCAAGCAGACATAGCATACCTTCAGATGTTGAGACAATTTAAAAATGAATTATTTTTAAGTATGAATGTTAAAAATGAGGGATTGGTGGGACTGAATAGCAAGGGGGAATTTTCTCCTTTCAGAATATCCAAAAATGTCAAGATAGAAGGAATTTTACAGAATCAAGGAGAGTGACCAGTAGTTAAAAGTAGTTGAAACAGTGCAGGGGAATGGAAGAAGGAAAAAATAGAAAGTTTTCAGGATGTGCCAAGCACGAGTGCAGGTAACTGAAAAGAGGTTATGATGTTTGAAAATGAACCTAATGGTAAAGAAAGGATGGCTGCAAAAGGACATTGCGAAATTGTGGATGAAGTTGTCCTCTATGATAGAAGTTGTGATGCTGTGCTAAGGGCAATTGTTAGGAACTGAAGCATATAATAGCTTAACAGCTTAGAAGATCACTCTGGCCTCAGAATAGGAAAGGCTTGGAGGGTGATCAGCTTTGAACTCAGAGAAGCCTAACAGAAGATTCTCATTGTACTTCATTTTATTTCATTAAATTTAAGTGTTTTACCTGAGCTTGATTCATTAATAAGATGACACATTAAAGGCAGAGAAAACTGGGGTAGGAATCATTGTCCAAGACTGTGGTTTTCAAGTTTTATTGTCAGAATCACCTGAAAGGCTTGGTATAACACAGACTGCTCAACTCAATCCCTGTATGTCTAACCCTGGTGGTAGTGGGAAGGGTGAAGGAATTTGCTTTTCTAACATGTTTCTAGGCATTGTTGATACTTCTGAGTAGGGATGACTTTGAGAACCAGAGGTCAAAACAAGCAAACTAGAAAGGAGAAAAAAACAAAAAACAAAAAACAAAAAAAAAAAAAAAAAAAAACAGTGTCATGCAGTTATACCCCTGTTGTTGTGTCTTTTTTTAATTAAAATTTTTAATTTTATTTTATTAGTTATACATGACAGTAGAATATATATTTGATATATTTTTGATATATCATATATAATGGAGCATAATTTCTCATTTTTCTGGTTATACATTATGAAGAATTCCACCAGTCATATAGTTGTATATATAGATAGGGTAATAATATCTGATTCATTCTATCCTTCCTATCCCCATATCCCCTCCCCTCCCTTCACTCACCTCTACCTAAAATAACTCTGTTCTTCCCTAGACACCCCCATTGTGAATTATCATCTGCACATCACAGAAAACATTCAGCTTTTGATTTTTAAGGATTGGCTTATTTCACTTAGCCTGGTATTCTCCAGTTCCATCCATTTATCAGGAAATGCCATAATTTCATTCTTTGAGAATGAGCAATATTTCTTCATACACACACACACACACACACACACACACACACACATATCGTATTTTTTTATTCATTCATCTTTTAAAGGGCACTTAGGTTGGTTCTATAGTTTATCTATTGGGAATTGAGCTGCTATGAACATTGATGTGGTTGCATCACTGTATTATGCTGATTTTAAGTCATTTGGGTATAAACCAAGAAGTGGTATAGCTGGGTCAAATGATGGCTCCATTCCAAGTTTTCTGAGGAATTTCCATATTGCTCTTCATAACGGTTGCACCACTTTGCAGTCCCACCAGCAATGTATAAGTGTACGTTTTTCCCTACATGCTAGCCAACATTTATTATTGTTTATATTCTTGATAGTTGCCATTCTGACTGGGGTGAGATGAAATCTTAGAGTAGTTTTGATTTGCATTTCTTTAATTGCTAGAGATGCTAAACATTTTTTCACATATTTATTGATCAATTGTATTTCTTCTTGTGTGAACTATCTGTTCAGTTCCTTAACCCATTTATTGATTGGGTTATTTGTTCTTTTGGTGTTAAGTTTTTTGAGTTCTTTGTATATCCTGGAGATTAATGCTGAATCTCAGGTGCATGGGGTAAAGAATGTCTCCCATTCTGTAGGCTATCTCTTTGCATTATTGATTGTTTCTTTTGCTGAGAAGAAACTTTTTAGTTTGATTCCATCCCATTTATTGATTCTTCATTTTATTTCTTGCACTTTGCACTTGTTAAGGAAGTGAGATCCTAAACTGACATAGGGAATATTTAGGCCTACTGTTTCTTCTATTTGGTGCAGGGTCTCTGTTCTAGTGCCTAAGTCTTGGATCCACTTTGAGTTGAGTTTTGTGCAGGGTGAAAGATAGCGGTTTAATTTCATTTTGTTACATGTGGATTTCTAATTTTCCCAGCACCATTTGTTGAAGAGGCTTTCTCCAGTAAATGTTTTCTTGGTGCCTTCGTCTAGTATGAGATAACCGTATTTATGTGGATTGGTCTCTGTGTCTTCTATTTTGTACCATTGGTTGGCATCTCTGTTTTGTTGCCAATACCATAATTTTTCTGTTTCTATGGCTCTGTAGTATAGTTTAAAGTCTGGTATTGTGATGCCATCTGTTTCACTCTTTTTTGCTAAGTATTGCTTTGGTTATCCTGAGTTTTTAACTTTTCCAAATGAATTTCATGATTGCTTTTTCTAGTTCTATGAAGAATGTCATTGGGATTTTAATTAGAATTACATTAACTGTATAGCACCTTTGGTAGTGTGACCATTTTGACAATATTAATACTGCCTATCCAGGAGCATGGGAAATCTTTACATCTTCTAAGGTCTTCTTTAATTTCTTTCTTTAGAATTCTGTAGTTTTCATTGTAGAGGTTTGTCATTGCTTTTGTTAGACTGATACCCAAGTATTTTATTTTTTTGAAGCTATTCTGAATGGAATAGTTTTCCTAATTTCTCTTTCAGTAGATTTGTCACTGATTTGATTTATGGGTGTTGATTTTATAACCAGCTTCTTTGCTGAAATCACTTATGAATTTTAGAAGTTTTCTGGCGGAAATTTTTGGCTCTTCTAAATATAGAATCATGGCATCAGCCATCAGTGAAAGTTTTAGTTCTTTTTTTTCTTATTCATATCACTTTAATTTCTTTCTCCTATTTAATTGCTCTGGCTAGAATTTCAAAGACATTGTTGAATAGAAGTGGTGAAAGAGGGCATCCTTGTCTTGTTCCAGTTTTTAGAGGGAATGCTTTCAATTTTTCTCCAATTAGAATGATGTTGGCCTTGGGTTTAGCATATATAACTTTTACAATGTTGTGGTATGTTCCTAGTATCTCGTTTTTCTAACTTTTGAACATGAAGAGGTTCTGTATTTTGTCACATGCTTTCTCTGCATCTATTGATTCAATCATATGATTCCTGTTTTTAAGCCTATTGATGTGCCAAATTATGTTTGTTGATTTCCATATGTTGAACCAACTTTGTATCCCTGGGATGAACTATACTTGATCATGGTGCACTATCTTTTTAATATGTTTTCCAATGGGATTTGCCAGAATTTTATTGAGAACTTTTGCATCTATTTTCATCAAATTATTGGTGCAATGTTCTCTTTCTTTGATGTGTCTTTATCTGGTATTATATTATTATATATTATATATTATATATTACATATTATATGATATTAGCCTCATAGAATGGGTTTAGAAGGATTTCCTCCTTTTCTCTTTGAATACTTTGAGGAGTGTTGGTGATAATTCTTCTTTGAAGATGTTGTAGAAATTGACTGACAATTCATCTGGTCCTGGGCTTTTCTTGATTGGTAGGGTTTTGATGGTGTTTTCTGTTTCATTACTTGTATTTGATCTGTTTAAATCATGTATGTCCTCCTGATTCAGTTTGGGTAGGTCATATGTCTCTAGAAATTTGCCTGTCTTCAAGGTTTTCTATTTTTTTAAACTTTTTTTAGTTATAGGTGGACATAATACCTGTATTTTATTTATTTATTTATTATGTGGTGCTCAGGATTGAACTCAATGCCTCACACATGCTAGGCAAGTGCTCTACCACTGAGCTACAATCTCATCCCTGTTGTTCTGTCTTGAGAGGTGCCCTCCCAGAATGTGGAATGAACCCAAACCACTTGCATCAGGACATAGGATTGTGCTTTCACAGAATCCATATATGCAGTCCCTAATCACCCTTTCATAAAATTATGCCATGTGACAACTTTAAGAAGACATTAAATCATATCTTAGAGTTAATTTTACTTTGTCTATAAATTACATATGCACATAACTGAGTTAATCATTATCCTTATTTTATGAGAAAATCCTTGTTCAACACATTGCCCGCTTTTATTTACTGCTGCTTATTTTATTTTTATTTACTATTTACTTATTTATTGATTGATACTGGAAACTAAACTCAGCAGTGCTCTAACAATGAACTACATCCCAAGGTTTCCTTTTTCTTTTTCTTTTTCTCTTTCCTCTTCTTCTTTTTTTTTATGATAATTTCTCACTAAATTGCCTGCGTGTTAGGCTTAATTACAATTCTCCTGCCTCTGACTCCTGAGTACTGGGATCACAGTAGGCACAAGTCATCATGACCAGGTGTTGTTATTTATATTATATTTATTTGTTTTAGGTAAAATAAACATCCGTGATACTCTGATTATCTATAAAATACCATAAATGTAATCCTAAAGTATAAAGTGTTATAGAATGTCATAAATTATTTCTAAAATGTAAATATAAAGTGGAAATTCTATGATCTTTTCAAAGTATTTGATAAAGATCATTAGCAAGTAATTATGTATATGTAAAAAATTCTTGACTCAATAAGAATGAAAATTTCTTAGCCTTACAAATAAGTACCATAAAACCAAACAAATGGAAAAGCTGTATACTAAATATGGAAACTTTGCAAATATTTCCTTTTAAATCAGTAATAAGAAGAAAATGCCAGCTGTGCTTATTTAATATTATAGCATCTTTTCAATATTGTAAGAACAGAAAAATAATTTAGAAGAATTAACACAGAAAAGGAGGTAATACATTTTTTTTTATTTTTGTAAATGATGTGGTAATTTACATAGACAATCAAAATAATCAACAATTTTTTTTCATTTTTTTAAAAGGGATATGAAGTTCATATACACCACAGTTGTAATTTTTCTACATCAGTAGCCAAAAGGAAAAAGCTTAAAGATATCATATCCTGTCTTATACTTAAAATATAAAATAGTTATAAATCAAATATTGAAAAAGTAAGGTTTCTACAAGGATATTATATCATTTTGCAGATAAATTAAAGAATATCCATATAATTCAAAATATGAGCTAGGAATTTTGTCATAATTGAAAATATGTACTAAAAATATCTTTTCAATTATCCATAGACTAGGTGTATTTCCAATCAAAAGTCCAAAAAGATTTTCATGGAATTTGAGAAGATGATTTTAATAATTTAAGGAAATAGCTAAGAATAATCCACACCTTTGAGGCAAACTGGTAGGACTAGGACACCTTCTAACATGTATTAGGTCTTCACATAAGTCTGTAAGTATTCAGAAAGGGTTATTTATTTCAATTAAGCTTTCAAATGTTTCTGTAACTACAACTGTGCTGCCCCCCAAAAGGAACTCATAAAATATCCTAATACCTCATCACTTTTTACTTTAGGATAATCATTGTAAAGTCATAATATTAAATAAGTGAAAAGACTTGATTATTATCATAGAATTTACTTTGAAAATAAATATATTAACACGGAGACTTTTATGAAAACCACCATTATTTCAATAAATTTTTTTCCAATTGATTAACTATCTTCTTTTATTTCAAATAGTGTACAAATGGCAAAATGTAGGTACCGCAAACACTATTCATACCACGTTTCCAGAAAGCTAAGGAGGATTAAAATTTTCACATGGTTTATTGGGTAATGAGTTATAGTTACATAGGAGCAAGAAATTCTGGTGTGCTATTGCACAGCAGGGTGATTAAAGATAATAATTATATAGCATACATTTTTAAAAGCTAGAAGAAAAGATTATTAAAAGTTTTCACAAAAAATTTGGTAAATGCTTGAAGAGATAAATAGGTTTAACCTGATTTAAAATGTATGAAGTGAATACCTTTTTCAAAACATTACATGGTACCCCATTAATATGTACAATTGTTTATATTTTACATATCTGATAAAAAATAAAATTTTAGAAAAGTATTAAATATATATATTTTAAAATATAATGTGACAATTCTAATTCAAACCCAGATAAATTTTAAATTCCCTTTGTTTTCAATATGAGATACAAACATTTCTTAAAATGTAGACTCTTACATAACAATGTTGAAAAAGAGAGAGAAAGAAGTGTAGAGATGAATAGGAAGGCAGTCACAGAGGAGAGAGATGAAGACAGAATGAGAATCCTGGAAATGCATTTTCTCTGTACAGTCATGTCCACATATTTTGATAAAATCAATAAAGCATCCAACCTATCATAAAGATAGATAAATTTAAATTATAAATTACAGCAAAGCCAACAATTATATTTAGAGCTAATCATGTTCCTAACTAATTTTCCCTGTGACAAGTGGCTTTTATTTATCAGGCAAATATCCAGGAAAGGACATTGAAAAAGAACACTGAGAAAAATAAAACAAAACAAACAACAAACAACAGCAATAAAAAATTGCCAGTGGATCAAAAACCCACAATCGGCTTCACTATTCTGTACATTAAATAAGACAAATTTACCAAAAAAAAAAAAAAAAATCATGTGGTAAAATAATAAAAATACATCTCTACATTAAAAATCAAATATGTCCAAATTAATGTTATTGCCTAAATAGCCAAAACTAAATGTTTAAGAAAAGATGATCCCTGAATTGTTTGCCCATCCTTTGATCAGTTAACTGGCAGTGCCATTGAGATTCTCACCAAACCACCCAAACAGAAGCAAATATTGAATAGCTCAGGATCAAGAAACATTAATCAATGATATATCATTGTGATAGCTATACCAACTAAATATAGAAAGGACTGGGAAATTAAGTATCAAGGCTTATTATAATAGATTTGAAAGTTTTTCCACATCTCCACTGTATCAGAGGCATTAACTTCTAAAAGGACTCTCTCTGTTGAGAAATATTTACCTGACATCATCTGACATTCCACTTTGTCTCCTGCTTCCCAATCAGTATCTTCCTTTCCACATCTCATCATTTAGACCTCGTATTGTAGAAATAGGCAGTTGTTGCTATCTCACAACCTAAGCAGGTCTAGTTTGAAGATGTGTTTGTGATGAACATGGACTCTTGCATGTAGATGTGGTTCCAAGTTCAGCTTCACTGCACAGTAGATGCATTACCTCACACAAGCTATTGGGCCTCGATGCCATTGATCCTACTGGTCCATGAAACAGGAGTTTTCTTCTTAGTTTCAAATAGTTGCTGTACAAGGGAAATAAGTTACCATTTAAAGGTATGTAGCCTGTTTATGGCAGAATTAAAAATGTAATAATCAATAGAAAACAGAAAATGATCCGTGGATAGACAGATAATTATAAAGAAGGTGGCTAAATCCTTAAGCATGAGGAATTTTGCACAGTACCTGTAATTCAATCAGCAGATTGACTTTCAAGCTGCCTTCAAACCAGATCCTAGGTCATGCCATTATCTCCAGGGTACCAAGACACCAGGCCCCAAGGACTATAATGTTTTCAAAAATGTTTTACCCTTTTCAAAACCTTACTTCACCTTCCATGCATTAATGAAAAATAGTTCATGAATATTTATTTCATGGTATTTTGTTGGTCCCATAATGAAAGTATTTTTTTTTTCTCTATTATTTGTTCTTGAATGAGAAAAGCTTTTTCTGGTAACTGTACCTCAATAAAGATGATCATTTTTCAATGTTTAATAAAGCTTGAGTTTTGTTAAAATTCTTCTAAGCTTGAAGGTGGAAGAGAGACTTTCAGAGCAATTCTATTTAGAGCAAAAAACAAATGCAGCTAAACATGTTTCAGATCTATAATCAAGCACTCGCTACTGCTGCTGGTCTCACATTTTCAAAAAGCTGATATTTCTGCCAAGAGTGCCTACTGCTATCATTTTATAACATGCCAAGGCAATATTTCCCATTGCCTATTTTTTAGATTATGGTCTCTGCAATCAAAGATGCAGCATGCAGCCAGGTGAGCCAGGAGAGCCAGGCTCCTGAAGACCAGTTTTCAGTCATTGTCACACAGTAAATTCTTAGTAAATCTTCGCTATGCGTTATATGCTGGGTTATATACTAATGGACTTTAGGCTGTACTGAGTGATCCAGACAATAGACAATTAATATGTAATTATAAACCATAATGTTGTAAAATCAAATGCAGGATACTCTGAGAGAAAATAATAATTGAAGACTAATTTCACTTCTGGTTCTAGGGCAAATCTTTCAGAGGAATCAATTTTATATCTAAAAGTCATATGAAATAATCTAGGAAATGGCCAGATGAGAAGTGAGAAGTGTGTGTGTGTGTGTGTTTGTATGTGTGTGGGGAGGCAGGGTGAGAGAAAGGGGGGATGGGAGAGAGAGAGAGAGAGAGAGAGAGAGAGAGAGAGGTTGGAAAGACATGAAGAGAGGTTGAGAGAAAGGAAGGTCATGAAGAGTTACTTTTCCAGGCAGCTGAAAGAAGCAAAGGTGGTGAAAAGAGACACTACAGTAGCCATGGTTAAGAGACTAGTGTAGTTTAAGACTTAGAATGAAGTACCCTTTGCTTTCTCTCTCATATACACACACATGTGCACACACACTTTACACATCTCTATTTGTCTCTGGGCATTGCTTCTTTTTTTTTTTTTTTTTTTTTTTTTTTTTTTTTTTGCGGTGCCAGGATTGAACTCAGGGCCTTGTGCTTGCTAGGCGAGCACTCTACCAACTGAGCTATCTCCCCAACCCGCATTGCTGCTTTCTTTTTGCAATTTATCACAATTTATCATAGACGTTGTGTGTGCACAACGTCTTGCTCTTTATGGGTAAAATTAGCATCTTGTTTTCCTTTGTTTCCTTTATTCTTCTTTGAATCCACACAAGATGTTTTGGGATTTAAGCTAATAAAAAATGGATGGAAGGAAATATGCTTCAGTCCTAGTATTTTGATCAATTATAATTGGATAAAATTAAAATCAAGAGAAGGCACAATGGAGATGACCAGTTATCCTAAGGAGAAAATAAGCATTCTCTGTTACTAGTACAATAAGTTTATTTCTAAAATGGAAATGAGGATTACATAAAGAGCACAAATACTGCATTTCATTGGGCATTTGTGAAGACTGAATAAAGACAATGGGGTAACATGGGTTAAAGTTTTCAGTAAGAAGAATAAGTAGAAATTCTGTCTTAAAGAGTCTCATGCTGCTATTTTCAACATATGCTATACATTTATAGGGCACAGAAGTGATTAGATAACTCAATGTTTTAATCAAGAAAGTCCCCTGGATGTGGGTGGCAGAGTGGGTGTTTGGTTCAGGGTAAGAAGCAGAATTACATTATTTTAAAATAACAGTGGTAATTTTAATCAAGATTTTTGCCTAAATTTGTGAGCTAAGTGAGTAACTGATTGCATAATAATCAAAAAAGTAATCTTGTTAGATGGCGATGCCCAAATTTTCATGTGTCTAAAAATAGTCATTTAAGTTTTTTCTCCAATTAGATCCACATATATTAATGAAAAGAGGACAGATGTTTTCTTCTAAAGTAAATCTTATCAATCCAATTTAGTAATGCAAATGTGGGTGCTACTGCATACTTGACCTAAAAAGATAGCTTAATTTTTAAAATAGTTGTTGGATAAACAGGCATACAAATAGTTAAATATCATTGAACTATGGGCTAATCACGAGTTGGCTTATAATTGTTTCTTTTCTTCCAAAAATCAGATGTTAATTAAAAATCCACCATATACAAAGCACTGTTCTAGATTCTGGAGAAATATTAATGAATGACTTGTACAAAATTTTCTTTACACATGAAGTTTAGATTCTAGTGAAGAAAAAATATAATATGCCATATAATATAATATGCCATATAAATTTAAAAATATATAATATGTTAAGCAAGGAAGAACTAAAGAATGAAAATATCAGGAAAAGAGTATGCTGAATCATTGTGGAAGGAGTGTGGGATTTAGCCATGTGTCCAGGGATGTACACTGTCACTAGTGTTGACACATCCTAGGCCTAGAGTCCTGTAGAGCACACCTAACCCTGAGCTTTGTTCCTTTGCCCCACTTCCTGCCTGCAGTAGCCTCAGAATTGTTGCCTAAATCAAGCCAGTCCTATAATCATGAAGACTTGCTCAGTCCCACAGTCCTCTCAATTTTTCCATACCACTGGAGTTCATAGTATCTCCCAGGAATGAGAGAAAAACCTCTCGTGGTTCATCAGGTCCAATACAGAAAGAGCCTCAGAAGCACCAGGTGCTGGTCCAGCAAAACTGACCAAATAAGGCTCTAGCTTCACCAGTGATCGCCTGGAAGAACTGTCACTTCAGGCCAGAAGTGTTTGGGAGTTCCCATCCCATGAAGTAAACATTAAAGAGTGAGAAACAAGAGATAACAAACATACTGCATAAATCATTTCCTTTTCCTTCCCCTGACAGTTGGTTCAAAGAAGCAATGATTTCATGAACCACTTCTAGACGTGGCCTGGATAAACCAAGGAAAAGAGATAACTCTTGTGAGGCTATTGACCGCTCAGTAGGATTATTCTGTGTTCCTTTCTTTGTCTTTCCTGCTTAACCTACCTTGCTCTTATACACTATAATAAAAATAAGCTTTGACTCAATCCTTATTTTCCAGAAGATTGGTTAACTCCTGTTGTATAATAAACTGTCCCAAAATTCAGTGAATCAAAGCGATAGCCACTTATTATCTTCATGAGCCTTTGAGTTTCCAGGGTAATTCTAGTGATATGGGCAGGCTTGGAAAGTCTCAGATTCCCTTATAAATCTGTGGTTTCTAGTCTAGAATAACCTCAGCTAAAAATAATTGACTCTAATGCACATGTTTTTTCATCTTTCTGGCTGGGACTTGTTTCCTTGGTGGTGGCCAAGCACCAAAACCACAAGCATAAATATGTGTGCTGTCTTCAGACTGATGTTTAGAATAGAAACCTATCACTTCGAACATGCTATTTCCCAAAGTGAAGGTCATTGCAGAATCATCTAATTTCTGCCAGCTATCACAGGGACAGTTCAAAGGTCATATTGCAAAGAACATAGTCTTGAGAAGAGAAGAAATAATGTCTAGTAAATTTTAGACTTAGAATGAAGTGTTCTTCTAGGTCACTGGCCCATGCTTTAGCAGAAACCCAGATAACTGAGCTCTATTGTTCACACACACACACACACACACACACACATACACACACTCTTTACATGTCTTGGTCTCTGAGCAATGCTGCATTCTTTTTATAATGCAGACATCAAGTGTGCACAGTCATGTGTGAATACATCCATAAGGGTAATACAAACACCTTCAGTTTTTCCCTTTGCTTTCTTTATTCTCCTTTGAATCCACATAGAACTTTAGAGTAGGATAAAGTTGAAGAGCTCATTGAAAATGTGATATTTTAAAAAACTGTAAAGTTGTGGGAGAGAAATGTGAAGTTATCTTGAGAAAGAACATTTCAGTCATGGAGAATAACCAGGGCAAAGTTCTTAAGGCAGGAGCACTTCTGGATTATTAGAGGAAATACTGGAGATGAGTACAGCTGTTGCAAAGAGGGCAAGAGAAGGGTCCTAGGACACCTGTCAGTGAGGCCTTGTGGTCTGGACAAAAAAGTGATGTCATCATTGCAATGTTCAAAACACTAACTTCATTACATAAAAACCACTTCTGCTCTCTGGTTCTCTGGTGAGAAGAAATTGATCATCCCTCAATTGCAATGTAAAGTAAGGGATTTAAAATGATTTTAATAAGATTAGTCATTTTGTTCCAATAAAAATGTTTCATTAAAATTATATATATACATGTGTATACCCACACATAAATTAAAATCAGAACTGATGATCTGTTTGAATGATAATGAAGAGGTTGAAACTCAACCTCTCCTGTGACCCCACAATCATGGAAACCTGGAAACTTTTACTTTGAAGTGTAATTTACCTGGGGGCTATGACACAAGCCTGTAATCCCAGCAGCTCAGGAGGCTGAGGCAGGAGGATCCAGAGTTCAAAACCAGCCGAAACAAAAGTGAGACACTAAGCAACTCAGTGAGACCCTGCCTCGAGATAAAATGCAAAACAGGTCCAGGAATGTGACTCAAAGGTCGAGTGTCCCTGAGTTCAATCCCCTCTATTAAAAAAAAAAAAAAAAGGTAAAAAGAGAAAGAAAGAAAGAAAGAAAGAAAGAAAGAAAGAAAGAAAGAAAGAAAGAAAGAAAGAAAGAAAGAAAGAAAAGAAAGAGAAAGAAAGAAAGAGAACAAATGTATTTTAGTAATTGAACTAGATGATCTTTCAACTAATATATCACTAAATTGCTGCTGGTCAAACATACCTAGTCCCTGTTTCAAAAAGCTTGTGCCTTGTTAATAAATCAAAACAAACAAAAGCAGTCTTTAATACTGTTTATATTTGTTATGAAATAAAGAATAATCTTAGGTACTTACATAAACCAAAATGATCATGATTACTTCCTAGTCAAAAGTTTGGCAAATTAATTCAAGGTACTATTTCCATTTCCTACAACCATTTTCTAAGAACCTCAAAGACATTATCAGATTCTGCATATTTTTGATCTTCATGGTACCTAAAGTAAGAAAAATATTAGTATGAAAATGTTATGATTTAGAGTTTAATAAAGCTAACGATGATTTGACGACTCTGATACAGATGTTAAATAGCTAAGACTTTTGAACTTTTGGTCTGGTGGCAAAATTGCACAACAGGTCACTTAACTACATTCATTTATGGTAATGGGGAGCACAGGATAATTGTGAACGTTTTTCTCTTGTTATATCAACCACTGAATTTAAGTATTTCCAAAGTCAATGAAAATATAAATACCATATCTGAAATTCTTTAGGCCATAAAATATTATATTCCTGCTATCAATCCTAAATAGTATTTACAGGAGCACTATATCAAAGTATGTAAAATGCTACAGGTTTAAAATTACTATAAGAAGTAGACACTGTAAGGTCATGTGTTCTATAATCAAACATTTGATTACATAATTTGATTTCTTGCTCTGTTATTAAAAGTCGAATAGAGTACAAACTGGTGTTAGACACAATGTTTTCTAAGCAAAATCAAATTTTGCTCAGCATGATGCTTCTCCTTGATATGTTCATTAAAAATGAATGAAAATTAAAGAACTTTCATTTAGTTCATGGTACTTAAAATAAATTATAATAGAGATACATCAACTTTAAAAATGGTGACTATAATATTCCCAGTGATGCTGTTTTCTATTTTGCTTTCTTTGATCTGTATTCCTAAGTCTAATTTCTCATTGCTTTAATTGTTTCAATCTTGCTAGGTACTTTTTCTTGCTTTTGATCCAAAAGTGCTGCTTTTAATTTTGAAAGTCACAGTATAACTTCAGTAGATAATGCCACAAAATAAGAAACTGGAAAATGTCAAAGGCTATTTCTAAACTGCCTAGTAACAGTTCATGACACTTAAAAAAAATTATTGTCTGCAGTATATTGAATATAAATAATTTCCTTAATATTTTTAAAGAAATGTGGAAAATAAACCTTTGATCTAAATGGCATTTATTAACCTGAAAGTGAGACTAACTACAGCATTTATCCTAACTAAGATTTTGCACTCATCTAGGACCTTTCATCTTAGACTTTTGAAAGATCTAAATGTACTAATTCCATAATCCTCACAAGACTCCTATAGCTAGGTAATTATTTTTATTCCTCCTTTATTGATGAAGAAACCAACACATTGAGATTATCCCAAAGTCATACCAAAAGTTAAACCTGACCAAAAAAAAAAAAAAAAATGAGATTCGTGCTTTAAATGTCTACTTTTCAACAACAAAATTGTATTTTTTATTCCAAACAACTTTTTGAAATGTACTTTCTTAAGATATGTTTCTGTAAATGATTGTAGAACATATGCAAATATTTCTTCTTCAGTAAACAAGAAAAAAACTCATAATTGTTAATATTAAGATTTGCAACATAGTGAGTATGCAGTTATACTGAGGAAACTCATTAAATATTTACTTGCCCAATGAGAATAAAAGAATGTGTGAAAGTTTATAGAAAAGCAGGATGGTGGGGAGTGAGTATCAATTATATGATTGATTTTTATTTTGCACATAAGGTTTTTTAAATTTATTCAAGCAAAAACTGATGTAGACAAAAAGGTCTACATGTGGAGGTCTTTGCTGATCACACTGCTTGAAGAAAGACCATTCTGGTGTTTCTAAAAGGTTATAGTTACAGAAAAATGATTCCCTCATTACAGTTGTTGACTGAGGTTCATCTAAACATTTTCATACAATTACTTTTCCCCAACTGTTCATCTAAGGAATAATCTCTCATCCCAGTCTATGCCAAATACTGTACAACATGCTTTCCTAGCAGCTTGTCACTCGCAAGGTAGTTACAAGCTGTAAATTTATCTTCATGTACAATATTGTATAATAACCTATTTCCCTTTCTGTACTGTAACTGTAATGGAATGGAGACAGTTTGAGTTTTCCACACCATTCTTAATACAAGGTAAAATATCTCTTGCATATTAAGAATGAAAAATCTAAACCTTTTATATATAAATATAAATTAAACCTTTAATATGTCAATATAATATAGTAAAGCCTTTTTACATAGTACACATTTTAACATTATATTTTTTTTGCTATAGTGAAAGCAAACCGATACCATATCTTATCTCCTGATCCACATGCTAAAATGAAAATTGCTTTCCAGGTCTTGCTAATTCTTTACAATATCTAAAAGAAATTGAGACTTTTCTGTATCAAATGGATCTACATTAAATAAAATATGTTGTCACTTAATTTATCTGGCTAAACAGTACATTAGTCAAAAATATTTTTCATCATGTAATACTAAAATGTAATTATGGTAAAACAGCCCACATTATTTATGCAGATAACATATTATGATTGCAGTATAACAATGCTTCAAGAATTTGGTTGCCTGAGAATAGCTTTTAGAAAATGAACAAAAAAAGTCTATCTAGATTAATGTGAATTCACTAATGTATCTTCCACTGAGATTAGCATGCCACTACTGAAATAAATATAAGATAGAATAAATTAAATTAATTTAGTAGATCCCTTGAATGAAGCCCAAATATGGTGACTGGAAAAGTTTCCTGTCAAGTACTTTGTTACATCTCTATCTTTTGAATCTTTGATACCTGCTAGTAGATGGGAAAAATGGATTCCCAGAATAGAGTTAAATGAATCAATTTGGTGGATGTCATTTGGAATTGAAAAGGATTTCCCAGATTATTTTAATACACTTTTTTGGAAACCAGTTGAATTATAGAACAGATGAGAGTATTCCACTCTTCTTACCAAATATAAAGTATTTTATGTTGCATTAATTTTCTTGATAACAACAACAAAAACAAACTGCTCCATGTATACCAAGCTATAGAACAAAATACGTAAGCACAGTTGACATGACCTGGACTTTAACTGTGCTTTGGAAGGAAGCAGTTTGATGTTCCTTAGGAAGTGTACTTTCCTAAATCCCTGAACCTCCATAGGCCTGTGTGAGCCACATATCAGTGTAGTGTATTACTGAGTGCATTACATTGATAAGGACAAATATCATAAATTATTCATATCACCCTTGTAAATCCAAGTGTTCCTAGCTTACCAGCAGCAAAAAAGTTTGTCTTCTGACCCTGTCAGGTGTCCTCTTGCTGCTCCACCATTAGGAGGAAGGACTGTACTCTGGTGGTGTACCTCAGTCTGCCACAATGTGTAGTTGTACAGTCTCTCTGTATCTGACATGCTTCCTAATCTTTACATTAAAGGTATAAAACTTTCATTTTATTTTGAGTACAATTTACTAAAATGATTTAAATTTACAATAAAATATTAAGCATCTCAACCCTTATTCTTAATGACATTTATGCTATTTAACTTGATAGTATAAAGTTTGTGTGTATGCTTTCATAGTTTATGCTCATTTTTAGATACATCCAATTTCATGGTCATATCGACAGCAAAATATCTTTTATTTAATATGGACTCATTTGAAAAATAAATCTCAATTTCCTTTAGATTTCATAATGAATGCTGATGATAAAGACATATGAAATCATAGATGAATACATGACTAGAATTTTCCCTTGTTTTGTAATTTTCAAATATTGCTTCTGGATGTACTTTCAAATTTAATAAGAATAAATGCATAAGAACAAAAAAAGTTTCACATAATATCCTGTCTGTAAAATTCATAAAACCTGGAAAGCAATTTCCATTTTAGTATGTGGATCAGGAGATAAGATGCAATATCGGTTCATTTTCACTATGGCAAAAGAAAGTGTAATTTTTAGTACTCTTGCTAACTTCTATTATCCACATGGGAGCCGTTATTATCTGCATAATGTACTGAGGCATTTGCAATTAGGCTTACTGTTCAGATTAGTCTCCCTTGGTTTCAAGTCACTTTCACTTGAAACGATAAAATTAAATTAGCAGTCTTACCCAGGTCAGTGTGAAGTTTCTCCTGAAGGATTTTGCAAGCTATTGTTGCTCTGTAACAGTTTTCATATCATAACATTGGACGCAATTGAAACTCAGATACTTTTGTCCCATTTGTAGGAATTTTTAATAAAAGAGCAATATATAATTTTGTTTAATTCCTTCCACTTAGCTATTATACAACTATTTAAAATAAGAATATAATTCTTCACTTTAGAGTACATCTTATAATTTTCTTTCAAGGTTTCTAACTATGTGATGAAGTTTATATTAAAATTAAATATCTTGGTATGATATAATAAACAGTACCAAAACCTGATTGTAATCCAGGTGCATATTTGTTGGAAATAAGAGGTAGAATTGCTTGATGAAGTTGTGTAGAAAAGAACTGGTCGCTTTCTTTCTTGTTCTAATTTCCTCTATATATCATTTTTAAAAATTTTCTTCCTTCTCCACATACATTTGTTTACTGCACATATCTGTTTTATTTTGTTTTGGTCTCAGAGGGTAGGGCATATGGAAGATTATTTTATTTTGAAAGGAAAACAACTGGACCCAAAACATAAATAGTAGCACTTACATTAAAATCACACTTTATTTTGTAACTGATAAAAGAAGGAAGAGTATACAAAGGAATTGAAAAATTTCAAACATCCTCAATATTCACAGCAACTATATTTTTGCCTTGCTTACTTAAAACAAGTGATAGATTTTTCCATGAGCTCTTGTGTAAGAGTTTCTTCTCGTCCCTCCGTTTGCCCAGAACTCTCCCACTCCTATGTGTTCTCCACCTTCTTCTCTCAACTCTGAAACCCATTACCCGATTCTTTCCTTATCTACCTTTTACTCTTCCTTCTGACCATTCCGCAAATGTGTTCCTAATGTCCCTTGACTAAAACAAAAAATTCGATCTTTAAATGAATAAAAAAATCCACGAAAGATCAAAAGTTAAAGTTTATAACTGATTTGACTACAAAACCTCATTGCAACTCATGTAAATCTAAGGTTCATCTTGATTTTTTTCCACTTTGTGTATGTGTATATTTTGCTGCAGGAAAATTAATGTAATTGAGTATGAGGTGTTATCAATATTTGAAATTTTCTCAAAATTCCTTCTTAAAATAAAAATAACCTGAATTCTGAAACTTACCTAGTCTCATGGACTTCAATTAATATAGAAAAGAACCACATAAAACAAATATAGTCCTGAGAATGTAGCTCAGTAGTAGAGTCCTTGCCTAGCTTGTATGAAGCTCTGGGTGATCCCCTACTTCACACAAACAAACACACACACACACACACACACACATAAACACACACACAAATCACACATGCAAAATAAAAAATAAATTAAAGAAATATAAAACTTCAAATTTAAATACATATAGACAGAGAATTTAAAAAACAATATGCTTCAAATATAGTTATGCATGTCTTATAAATACCTATCACTAAAAGTTGACTTAAACTTTAGCTTAAATATCTTGGCAGATGAGAAAATAGATGAGAGGGAAGAAACCAATTACTTTGTTCACATTGGAAGTCAGAAAACTGAGGTCAGAATGTACGTAAAGAATATTAACTAGTACTTCTCAGATCCTGATCTTTCTTGATTCTGGTGATATTTATCTTGCTGACTTGGAATTATTTTAATAATTTCTGAATAAAAATTGTCCTCACTTATAATAAATAATAACTGTACTTAAATTTTTTGGTAACTTTGTTTTTTAATTTCAATAATGGTTTTATAAAATTAAAAACAATTTAAGAAATAATGGGAAATATAATTCATCTCACAAATAATCATTGTTTATTATTTAGACCATCGACTTTTAGCAGTAGAATATCGTTATTGGTTAACCCAAGAAGAAATAAAAAGGGGATAGATATTAGTAAAAAGAGGGTGAAAAGTAACTTTTTTTTTTTTTTTTTATCTAGAAGATAGACCATTTTCCTCTTGGGGATAGACTACAGATAGTGCTGCAAAAAATAATGAAAAGAAACACCTCCTGCAGCTGGCAGGGAAAAGATGCTTTATTTAATAGTGTTACTCAGACATTCAAATTTTTCCCTCATGGGAAATCTATTTTCAACTCGAATTCAGGAATGAGTATGATTAACATATATAGTTACTATGAAATTTTTCCAGGATAGAAATCCCCATAATTAGTTATTTCAAACAATTCTTTATCAAGTTGTATTTGATAATATCATTAGCTAGACAATTTACTGTCTTCAAAATATATTACTACATTGTTTAAGTTTAAAGTTACCCTTAATGTTGCTTCCTTAAAGTAATAATTTTACTTCTTGCTTTTCCTTTTATGCATAATGACTACTAAGTTTAGTATCTTCTTTGATATCAACTAGATACAGGATAGGAAGATGTAGATAGAGAGTCAATATTGCAAATACAAGTGTATTTTCTGAAGCAGCAGTTCCTCTGATACACTTGACCAATAATGTATCTTGCTCAGTGTATTTTATGGCTATCGGCTGCTAGTTAAGGAAAGGGATGAAGTTGTCCATGGCATATGAAACCCACCTGTTATGGTTTAGATATGGTGTCCCCCAAAACTCACATGTGAGACAACGCACAAAGGTTCAGAAGGGAAACGATTGCGTTATAAGGATATTGATCCAATCAGTCAATTAATTCCCTGATAGGGATTAATTGAGTGGTAACTGAAGAGGTAGGTTGTGCCTGGAGGAGATGGGCATTGGGGTGTGGCTTGGGGGTATCTATTTGTATCTGGCCACTCCTTTCTCTCTCTCTCTCTCTCTGATCATGACATGAATTGCTTCCCTGTGCCATTTCCCTCTGCCATGATGTTCTGCCTCACCTTGAACCCCGAGGAATAGAGCCTGCTCTCTATGGATTGAGACCTCTGAAGCCATGAGCCCTCAAATAAATGTTTCCTCCCCTGTAATTGCTTTGGCCAGATCTTTTAGTCACAGCAGCAAAAAAGCTGACTGAAACACCACCCTATACCTTTTCTCTTTTCACATCACAGCTGAAGTTGTTTCTTTAAGTTTCCAAACATATATGACTGGAAATTGAGACTTTCAAAAGGAAACAAGTCCAATTTAAAAAAGAAAATCCTCGCCTTAAGCCCTTGTGCTCTGGATCATGTATATTTCCTGTGAGGTAATCTTATTATAACCAAACAAGGATGCTTCTCTTTGTGTTCATCTGAATCCTATCAGCTTAAATTCAGAAGAGTGTGATATTTTTAAAGCATTTTTTAAGAGAAGGAATTTTTGTAAAACTTGATAGTAACTCAGAAGCCTTACCTTAGTATCCAGGCTCTATAGAGAAAAACCTAGTGTAATTTAAATTAAAAATTAATGGATATATGCATTAGCACAAATTAATTCAGTTGTATCTAATAGTAAATAATTTTGAAGTCCATATAAATGATCTTATCACAAAAATAGAAATGATCATATCACAAAGTAATTATTTTTTATAAAGAGTCACATAATTATCTTATTATATTACTGCCTAAATTTATTTTCTACAAGTGACTTTACATCCACATGAGCAGTGTCACACACTGTACTACTCAGTGGGACTAGAAAGTTGACCAAAAAAATCCTTACAAACTAAAATTTTTGAGGTTGCAAAAATATCTTGACCATGTTTTAAAGATATACACCAATAAAGAAAATATGGTGTATTTGCATGTGCCTCCCAACCAAATAAAAAGTGGGACCACAAAAATGTAGACCAGTTGAAAATGAGTGTAGCTTCTCTACAACCAATGAATAGAAAAATTTCAGCCAACTAAACTTTTTTCACTTAGCATATGTATCAGAAGATGACTTAGTTCAGACCTGCCTGTTAATGTATTAATTTAAAAGGCTCTTATCTTGCTTTTCCAACCTCCCTTCTAAACCAATATCTTTCTAAATGGCACTGAACTTTTACAGAGAAAAGGTGTTTTCTATGCAGAAGATGAAAAATGCCTACAGCAGCAGAAAATAAGCCAAATAAAAATGAAGCCAACTAATCGCCTCAATGGGATGAGGTACAGCAGGAAGCCAGCTATTTGTGAATCTGTGACACCAAATTTTGTCTTGCAGCAGTGCACTTGTTCTGCACACGCTGTTCTACCAGCGTAAATATCCTGAAAGAAAAGGGATACCGTTCATGCATGTTAAATGAATACCATAACAAATAATGTCTTTTTTTCGTTATATTTATTTCATTCATTTCATATAAGTACTTAGTAGCTAAGATATTTTGATATTTACAATTTCCTCACAATACAAACTTTAAAACATGACTAACAGTCAGTGTTTATAGATAACAAACATATTTCTTTATAGTATAAGAAACAGTAAAACTAAACTTTAATCCTGTCACCTCAAGACAGACCAGTTTGCATTCCTTTCATGTAGTCATTGTATCTACTTTAATTTAAACTTGAGGTAATTTATTTTAACTTATAAAATTACATAATGTTTAGATTATATATCCTAATTATATATAGATGTCAATTTTGAATGAATAAACTCTATGTGATTTGACTTATTGGTACAAAATGTTATGTTGAATGTACAGTGTCTTTTCCTGCTTTCTCATTTAAAATATATTGTTAAACTGATGGTTAATTTTAGGTTCCAACTTCAATAGATTAAGGATACCTTGAAAATTGGTAAAGCATTATTTCTGGGTGGTCTGTAAGAGCATTTCCAGAGAAGACTGGTCTATGAGTTGATGAACTGAGTAGGGAAGCACCAGTTACCACCCAATTGACTGAAAGCCCAGATAGGACAAAAACAGAAAGGTTGGTTTTTGTTTTGTTTCTCCTTGAGCTGGCATAGTTTGTTCTTGCTTTCCTTGGACATCAGAACTCCAGGTTTCTGTGAGGCACACATGCCTGTAATACCAGTGACTCAGGAGGCTGAGGTTGGAGGATCTCAAGTTTGAGGCCCTAAAAAAGCAACTTAAATAAGCCCTAAGCAGCTTAGTGATACCCTGTCTCAAAATTTAAAAATAACATAAAATAAAAAGGACTGGAGCTTATGAGACAGTGGTAAAGCAGCCCTGGATTAAATCCCCAGTACAAAACAAAAACAAAAACAAAAAAACAACAGCTAACTCCAAGTTAAAAAGAACTCCAAATTCTATGGCAACTCTAGGACTCCAGGGCTTGCACCAGTGGCCCTAGGTTCTCAGGCCTCCAAATAGACTGAGAATTACACCATCAGTTTTCTTGCTTCAGTGGTCTGCATACTTAGAATAAACCACATTACTAGCAATCCCTGGATATCTGGTTTGCAGATGGTCTTTCATAGGGCTTCTTAGCCTTAATAATCAAGGGAGTCAATTGCCCACATAAATATCCTCTTATAGCTCTTCATCTATCTTCTACCTATCTATCTCCCTACCTACCTATCATCTATCTCCTGTTTGTTCTGTCTCTATAAAGATCCTGACTAATTCGTCATTTAAATATGTCTGATTTTTATTCATTTCCTGTAATTAATTTGCAAGACTGCTACCTAAAGTTTTACAATCATTTCTTAATCTTTTAACACTTTATCTATTTCAAAGTTTAATTAATTCCAAATGCTATAAAAGCACTGTTCAGAATTATTACACAGGTTTCTACATAGTTCCTTAGCATGGATTGTTACAATTATCAGATATTAAATTTTTAAGTAACTTGATCCACATAGTCAAATTTCTTTCCAGAAATGTGATACTAATACATACCTCCAAAAGCAACTTATGGCCATCTATCTCACTTCCCTCTCAGCAATGGAGTATATGCATTCTAACCATTGATTGTAAAATTGAGGAAACATGCTTTTGAACATAATAAAATAGAGGGATACACACATTATTGTTAGAGCATAATATTAGAATATCAAACTGAACTTCCAAGTTTATTCCATATCCTGTTAAAAGCCTAGCAGAATACTTTAAATTTTGAAGAGTATTGGTGTGGCTGTACTAAGCATGTGAGAGGTCCTGAGTTCAGTCCCCAGCACCAGGAAAAAAAAAATGGATAATGACAAAGCACAAGGAAAATTTCATCATACTATCAGTGGGCAAAAGATTGCAAAAAATTTTTCAAACATGAAAAACCAAGGAAATAGTTTTGATTCATATACCTCACAAAAGGGGGACAGAGAAGTGGGATCACTAATTTTGCTTTACTTGAACCTTAAGATAAAATGAACTCAATGATGTATATGTACTGAGGGCAGGAAAGAGGAAAGGGAGAGGGGTTAATGCAAAGATTGTACTGAAAAAACAAACTGCCCCACATACCTTCCCTGCCATTTCTTTGAAAGTGGTCACCCCATAGGAATTGGATAATCATAAGTAAACGAAACAAAAAAGAAAAATTCAGATAGTATATGCAGCTTGCTGTTGAGTGTGGAGAGAAGTAACCTATACTAGAATGTAATAAGGGTTCTGTGTCCTAAATGAAAGCCCTAAATATTTTAATGTCAGAAAAGGATACTAACTAATCTTTGAGTAATCCTTCGAATAGAACTTATAGCTTAACTGGACTAAAGTTCTCCCCCTCAAGCTCCCAAGGATTTATTTTCTGTTATGCTTCTATATGAGAGAGAAAACAAGGATTACTCAAAACTTGAGAAAAAAAAAAAAAAAAACTGCAGCAGGAAATATAAATATCCAACAAAGCAAAATATGCAATCTGATTGTAGGATAATAGATGTAATCCAATAATTCAAAATTGGCCTCAGGTAAATTATAAAAGATATTATAATAATAAAATAAATACAAGAATTACCATGAAATAAGAATTATCAGAGAGGAAAAATATCTCTTGGAAATTAAAGCTGTAAATGAAAATTTAAGATAGCAATAGAAAGATGGAAACCAAAATGGAGAAAATGCTGGAAAATGTAGAATAACAGAAGAGTAGAAAATATATTATACCTAGAAAAATCAATTTAGAATATCTAACAATTTTGAATCCAGAAATCTTGGTTACAAAACATTTACATTTATATCCTTCATTGAAAGAAAGACACTTCTTTAAACTGCCCTTCATTCCAAAGGATTAAATGCATAAATTCATTGTCATTAAATTTAGGAACACTAAAGATAAAGCAAAATTCAAAAAATTTTAGAGAGAAAGAAAATAAAAAGCAACATGAATCAGATGAACATAAAACTGGTAATTAGAAGAAAATATTCTGATATTATTTCATTGAACAGGTTGTTTATTTCTTTGGTTTGTATCTCTGTGCCTTCCTCAATCCCAATAATTCTTAAATTTGGTCTTTTCATGATATCCCATAATTCTTGGAGTTTCTGTTCATGATTTCTTAACATCTTTTCAGTTTGCTCAACTTTATTTTCAAGATTAAATATTTTGTTTTCATTGTCTGAGATTCTGTCTTCCATGAGATCTATTCTGCTGGTGATGCTTTCTATTGAGTTTTTGATTTGGTTTATCGTTTCTTTCATTTCAAGTATTTTTTTTTCATAATCTCTCTTTATTGAAGTGTTCTTTTGCTTCCCACATTTGCTCTTTCAACTGTTAATTGAAGTAATCATGCATTGCCTGCATTTGCTCTCTTATCTCATCTTTTTTTGCTTCATGGATCATTTTAGTTATGCATATTCTAAACTCTTTTTCTGTCATATCTTTTGCCATGCTGTCATTGGATTCTATCAAAATAGCATCCTGATTTGTTTGGGACACTTTCTTCCCCTGTTTTTTCATATTGTCTCTGTATATTCCCCTCTAGCAGTGAAGATCAGAGGTACTGAAGTTTCCCCCCTGCAGGCTTATTATGACCCTCCAGTTTTCCAGTATCTCTCCTTTGAAGGGAAGATCAATATTAGTAGCTCCCAATGCAGAGAAAATGCAGCCCTGAACCAGATAACCCCTATAAAGACATTATTGCAATAAACAGGATGAGTTTGATTATTATTTACAGTATTTCTAGTGGAGAGCAGAGGAAGGGGAAGGGTGCAGGATGTGAGTACATAGAGGTATCTGTCAAAGGGCCTCCAGTCTCCTGTAGGTGTCTCAGGAAGGGAGCTGCCTTTCCAATGATGGTGGCCATACCATCAGGAATAATTCAAATGCCTTTACCAGCATCCGAAGAAGCTGGAGAGCCCCTGCGAGGGTGCGTTGGAGTCAGGGGAGGGGCGAGGCCTCTGGCATCTGTCTGCCTAGAAGAAAATATTCTGAGGGGAAAGAATTTCAATTACTCATTTTTTTCACCAGAAAACTGTCAAGTAAAACAAAAAGGAAACTTTTTGACATAAAAGCTTCCAGAAATTTTCCCTCCTCCAAGTCATTGTCAGGAAGAGATCTGAGGATCATTTAATAAGATGAGGGATTCATTCAGGAAGACTAACACTAAAAGAGTTGGACTCAGGAGAGTAAGGAAAGGCAATAACACCTCACAGAAGACCTCAAAATTAGACCCAATTGGTGGGTCATCTGAAGAGGTCAGCAGTGGGTGTAAGTGCTTCTGTGTCATTTGTAGGAATGGATTCAGTAGAGCTGTGAATAAGTTTCAGACACTGCCACAGATTAAGACTCTTAATTTTAAAAAAGTAGAGAAATAAGGGCAATAAGCAAATTTGGGGATAGGGTGATGGTATCAAATGTGATAAAAATAAAAACAGAGATATATGTTATAACACATCTTTTCATTCAGAATTGAACAATGTATATTCAGTCATTACAATGAAAATCCTAGAAATCAGCAGAAATGAATTAGGTTCAAATTGGTTCTATGTACCTTTTATTTGCAGGCCATTAACAAAAATAATATAAAAAAAATTAAGGCAGATGAGGACAAACTATCATGCAGTTAAATCAAATCATCTAAGAAAACACTAGAAAAATATTTGGAATCATTTTAAAGAAAGAACTACATTTCAGATAAACTATAGGAGAAATATGACCTTATATAGTTATCTAACTTCAATAGGAATGTATAACTTCATTGGAAAAGGTTAAAAGTTTAAGCCTTGTTTTATCAATACCAATTTGAATTTATTTATTACATATAGAAAGTTCAAACACCAAATGTAACTAGGTTCTAAGTGTTCGATATGTAGCTGATTTGTTTTGGGAATTGTTTTTTTCTCATATTATTTCCTTTGCATTTCCTCTCCAAAATAGAATGTAGAGGGTGAGAAATGAAGCCAATATAATTACCTGTCCCTTGTAAAAAATGAAACCAGACATATTTTCCCATCCCTAGTTAAATAACTCTGAGACCAAACAAAAATAAACTAGCAGTTGGCCCTAGGAAATATTTCCTCCCAGAGAATAAGACTACAACCCAATCAAACCATCCTCCATGTCAAAAAGAAGAAAGAGATCAAGACTCATTTTAAGAGTATTCCCTCACTGTTCCCCCAAATCCAAACTTATAATATCATAAATTCTGCTTAATTCAAAGTTCTTTATCTTATGAAATTCACCTAAAAACCAATGAATCAAGATCCTAAAGCTCTAAATAGCATACTCTACCTTTACTCTTTAAAGACACAAATAAATTTCTGCCTAGTTCAAGTTTTCCCTGGTGGCCGCAAGTTTAATAAACCTAATATTATTTGATTAACAGGGTTTTTTGGTGTTCTTGGTGTGGCGTGAGGATCTTCAAAAATTCTGGAGACCCCACTAAGACAGCAGAAACTCCTGACCACAGTGTCCTCCCCTAGGGTCCCTCTTGCTCTCCTTAGGCCAGGTCCACCTGGGTTCCATATTAAGGACAAACTACTGCTTCTATTTATTGAATGATCAAATAAGGAGTTTATTGTGTATGCTAAGAATATACATCCACATTCCTAGAGTCCTTTGATAAAAGGATTCCTAAAATCATATGATTTATAAAAATCATATTTTTAGTCAAATTTGCCTTTTGCCAATGACCCTGTATGTCTGTCTCTCTGACTGTCTTCATCTCTTTCTGATGGTAGTCTTTAAGTCAAAGTTCATAGGGCAAAGGACAAGCAGTTCAGCTAAGTTTGTCTTTCAATCCAGTTACAAGTAATAAAAAGTGACAAGTTGTAATAGCATAGTGTCCTCATAGGTCACACTTTTGTTTAGGTTATTTCTCAAACAGTTGGAATGTTTCCCTCATCATCATCTTATTTTGTCCATGGAATCTAGGACTGTCAAAGATCTATTCAACACATCTATTACCAGAGATTGTTTATCTGTCAATTCTCCATTTGGAAAGCATCCACCATCAGGTTGGGGTCCTGAGATTCAGGGAATTCAAACATGTCTGCTCAACTATTGCCAGACTTGCATGAGTTTATATCAATCTACGGACATATTTCCTCTGGGACAGAAACTGCCTCCTGTATGAATTATTATAATTCTAGTTTTTACTTTATTTCTTAGCAGGAAAATGTAAACAGTATAAATCACAATGAAATGATAAAATCCTCAGAAATTTATTGGTAGTCACTTTGGGAAATTTTTGATGAAGGAAAACTTCATTTCAGAGGTATCTTAGAGACATGGGAATAGGAAACAGTGATGTGAGAACATTTTCCAGTGAAATATCCATTTATTGGGTGAAAAAGGTAAGCAAACAGCCACAGAAAACATTTACAAATTCTGGAAATTGTTCTAAAGGCATATTGCAAGTAGAGCAACATTGTCCAAGAAAATCTACTAAATATTAATAAGAACAATAAACTCTTGTGACCCTGTCCTCTATCTGTCTCAGCCTAGGGTTACTAAAACCCTATTCCAGGTGGGTGTGATTAAAAACTTAGATGTTATTTCCCCACATATTTGAGACTAGGACTACAATATTATCCTGGAGGGGCAGAATTTCCGCATTCTTCGTGTCATTTGACCTTTCCCTCCCCTCCCTGCTGCAAAAATCTCTATTCCAGGTTGTTTCAGTTGAGAAAATGGGGAATTTATGCCCGCTTGCCACAATAGTAGGTGAAAAATCTCTGTAACAGTCATGACAGACAAATACTGGACCCTGATGACCCCACCCAGATCCCTCATATGTTACAAATTCCACACTTCAGAAAAAAATCTGAGAAAGCCAGGTAGTACAATTTCCATCCATCACCCAACTTTTACAGCAGGGATTTCCCTCTACAAGTAAGTCCCTGTCTCCTCACCCAACTCTGGTACAGTATCTAATCATTTGAAACAAAGTAAGAATAAGAACATAAGACTAGAGAAGTCCTAGTTTTCCCTATGGGGATTAGCTTTATTTCAAACACAGTATAAAAGCTCATTTCTAAGTGCGTTGTCAAAAACAATGGAAATGTTGATTGTGATTGATCACTAAAAGAAAAGAGGGAGATCAGCCCCAGGTTTAATAGAACCAGGTAGAAAGACAGGAAAATAGAACTTCCTAAAATATGAAGTCAGACTAACCCTAAAATTTCAGTATTGCAGGAGGGTTTGACATTAACTAGATTTGACTGTTTTATAACTAGTACCATAAATTGTAGTAAATAATAATAATAATAATAATAATAACCAGCTAGGAATCTAGAGTTAGATCAATAGACATTTCCCAGTGGAAAAATTAGTTAGGAAAAAAAGGTCAAACTAAGGGCCTGACAAAATCCTAAGTCATCATCTGGGTGACCAGAGATGGTGCAAGCCCTGGTTGTATCATGTAAGGAATGGCATGAGAAGCTGCACACTGCAAAGCAAATAAATTTCATTGAGGTACTCTATCCAAATCAATAAACGAACAAGTAAACAACCTAACAACAAACCCTGGAGGGGATCAGTACCCATAGTTGCTACAAAATATTATTTACATTATCCAGTTTCCAAAAAAAATTATGACACCTTTATGAACTGAGTGAATGACTTTATCTTCCCAAATTTCATAGGTTGAACTCCTAGTCATCAATGTGATCAAATTAGATGAGGTCTTGGAAGGGTAGTTATTTCATGATGATGGAACCTTCATAAATGAGTTTTCTGCCAACATAGGAAGAGCTGACCTTTATTCTTCTGCTCTCAGCCACCTAAGGATATATGAAAAGAGGACCTTCCCCAATCAGGATCTGCAGGCACTTTATCTTTAGACTTCCCAGCCTCTAGGACTGTTTGTTGTTTAAACCTCCCAGTTAATAGTGTTATATTATAGCTGCCAAAACTGATTATGAAATCTAACAAGAAAATATGCCACATATGAAGAAGAGAAGGAAAGAGGAGTAGGAGAAGGAGAAGAAGAAAGAAGAAAAAGAAGGAGAAGTCTATAGACATTAATTTGGATGGGATCAAGATGAAGAATGTAGCAGACAAAGACCAGAGCAGCTATTACAACTATAAATCTAAATATTCAAAAATAAGGGAAACTAAGTGAAGAAAAGGATGATGGTAGTATCTTATTAAATTGTGAATAACAATAAAGAGGTAGAAATTATTTTTAAAGGACCAAATATAAACTTCTCTGAGTTGAAACAAGGATAATCAGATGAAAAATTCACTGGATGCGCTTCTACTCAGATATGGCCTGAGAGAGGAAAAATTTTACTTTACAATGAGAAGGGTTTAGAGAGACCCACAATTTGAGACCAAAGACAATAGTAAAGAAAAATAAAACAGCCTCAGAGAAATGAGGACACTTATCATAACAACATTCCAGAAGTAGCGAAAGAGAAGAAATATAGTAGAAGAATTAATGCCAGAAAACTATCCAAATTTGTTGAAAAATATTAGTTTGTTCATTCGAGAACTTTAAGGCACTCCAAGTAGGATAAATGCAAGGAATTCACAGAGAGACAATATAATTAAAATGTTAAAACCAAAAAACAAATCAGAAAATTTTGAAATTTTCAAGTGAAAAATTTTTTTTGTTTTTTCTTTGTAGTGCCGGAAATTGAACCCAGGGCCTTGTGCATGCAGAGCAAGCACTCTACCAACTGAGCTATATCCCCAGCCCCTTAAAAATATATCTTGCATGTAAATTTTACTGCAAATTACTGTAATAAAAATAGTGCAGTACTGACTGAAGGACAGCTTTATAAATTAAAGGACTGTAACTGGGAGTGCAGAAATAAACAAACATTTGTTGTCAAATGACTTTTGGTGTGAGTCATAAGACAGTCCAATGGGTAAAAGAACAACTTTTCAATCCATGAGAATTTATATAGCTATGCAAAAGAATGAAATCAGAATCATGTCTCTTAACATTCACAAATATTAACTCAAAATGGTATGTAGACCTATATGGAAAAGCTAAACATAAAACAACTTGTAGAAGATGCTATACAATTAAATCTTTGTGACCTTAATTTTGTCAATTCTTTCTTAGACATGGTATGAAAAGCATAATGAACAAGAGAAAAAAATATGTAAATTTGACATTTCAAAATTTAAAATATTTTTGATTCAGATGACACTATCAAGAAAGCAAAAATACAATAAACATTCACAAACCACGTATATAAGAGACTTGTGTCCAATATTTACAAAGAATTCTTACAATTCAAAACAAAGCAGTGTAATTAAAAATGAGCCGACTCTGAATACACTTTTGTTCAAAGAAAATATACAAAATACCCATAAGCATATGAATGATGCTCAACATTCTTAGTCATTAGAGATTTTCAATTCAAAACTGCAATGACACATCACTTCTCATCAACTATAATGATTATAATAAAAAAGCATGCATTGGTGATGTTGGGAAGAAATTGGAACTCTCACACATTGCTGGCAGCAATGTAAAATTTATGCAGATATTTTGGGAAATAGTTTGGTAGTTCTTCAAGATATTAAACATAAATTTACCATGTCATATTAGATATACACCCAAAGCAATGAAAGCACCCATTCACACAAACACTTATACATAAATATTCATGGCAGCATTATTCATAATAACCAAAATGTGGGGTGAACCAAATGTTCATCCATTGTTGCAGAGATAAATAAGAAATGTTATAGTCATGTAATGGAATATTATTTAGTCCAAAAAAGGCTGGAAATTTCAACAGTATACTATATAATACTAATGGTTCTGGAAAACATTATGCAAAATGAAATAAATCAATTGCAAAAATACAAATACATTATGATTCCACTACAGCAGTCAAAATCCAACAGGAAATAGAATGGTAATAGCTATTGGCTAGTAGGAAGCAGAAATAGAGCTGATGTTTAACAGGGATAGAGTTTTGTTTTCATAACATGAAAGAGCTTCTGAATGATTAGAAGGTTGCACAATATTTTGAATGCGTTTCATAATCTTCAACAAGATCTTATACTCCTGTCCTTTAGTTGGTACTGGGCAATGAACATGAATATAATGCATTTAAAAGGGAAAAATAAATCAAAAGAAAAAAATGAACAAAGTACTGATACATGCTACAACATGAATAAACCTGAAAAATACTATGTTGAGTAAAAGAAGGAAGTGACAAAATGGCCCTATATTGTATTATACTTTCTATATAAAATGGTCAGAATAGATGAATCTATTGTAATAGTTGAATTTGTTACTGTAACAAAATAAAGCTGGGTATTAAAGAAAATAGGTTTATTTAGCTTAGAGATTGGGAAGCTGAAAGTTCAATTTTGAATAGCCCCATCAATTCAGCTTCTGGTGAGGGCCTCACTAAAGATGCCATGTGACAGAAATACACATGAAAGAAAGAAAGAAATCACAGAGTAAAGCAGGAGGCCAGAGGACAGGAAAATCCAGTCTTGTGATTTTCTATGGGATACATCTTTTAAAGATCCTACACCTCAAGATATCACTACAACCTCCCAACACATGAACCCTTGGGCTACACACTCTAACCATATGCAAATCACAGCACCTATTGAAACAGAAAGTGGATTAGTAGTTTTCTATGGCTGAGAAGACAAAGAAAAATGGAGAAGAAAATCTCAGAGTGAGTGTTGTGCTTATTTATAGAATGACAAAAATGTTCAAAAATTATATCGTGGTTATGATTAAATAACTCTGCAAGCATGTTAAAAATTACTAAATTGTGCACTTTAAATGGGTGAATCGTACAAACTATGGATTATTTCTCAGAGATATATTTTGTTTCAAGATATGGACCATGTGCCCAAAAGACAAATTGTACATAGCTCTTAAGTTGACATATCCAATTCCTTGTTAATGGAATACTTTATCTTTTTTAATTCTAGTATGGACAGAATCTACTCTAACTAAATTAAGCAGGATAAAATTTAAGGAGTATCGAATTCTCACAAGTGAGCTACGGAATAAAATGTGCATGCTATAAAATATTTTTCATTTAGGACCCACTTTGCTAATAGAAATACCAAACTACATACCTTGGGACTCAAACTTTTTAATCATATTTTAAGGTATTCATGGACAATAAAAGGAGCAAATTCATAAATACTTAATGCTCTTCGCTTTTAATTGGTTTGAAGAAGACTGGAAAATACACTCAAATTTCAAAGTTGCCTCCTTAAGGATTCCTTGATCAACGTAAATTTTTTAAAAAATAGAAAACATAAAACTATGTTGAATATGGGTCACCCTCAAATTGAACCTATTTTTTTCCTACATTTTCCCTCCCATAACTACTTCCTCCCTGCTTCCACACTTCCTGTGATGTTCTTCTTTCTATTTCAGTCAAATAGGAACAATCAGAGATTACTGGCCTTTTAAAGTGAAGCAGCATATGGTTGATCTTAACATCAACAGTCTCCATTGGGATTAGAAGTTATTATAAATGGTTTCAGGGTAGTCCTGGAACTGGGGTGGACACCATGATGTCACCCAGATTTACCTTCAGGAATGACAGTCTTGACCCACTCAAGGTCATCCAACTTCCTGAGTCAGATTGTGCCCAATATAATATCTTCACTTTTTCTAATTTCTTTGTTGAGAAACCTAGTTTACATTTACAGGCTTTCTTCCTCTTAAATATTAAGTATTTGGAACTATAGTGTTCTCTTCCTAAAATCTGCAGCTATATCCCATCCATTTAAATATGGTTTTTAAAACCCATTCTATTTATTAATGTGAAGTTGTGAAAACCACTGGATGTTGAAAATCAAAAATCTTGGTTTTTTTGTAATATAACACTTTATTCATTTTTGTTTCTTTTCCTCTATATTTTTAAGATTATTTAATTGGCAAATAATAATTGTATGTATTTATGCCTACAGCATGATGTACATTGTGGAGTAATTAAATCCAGTTAACTGGCAAATCTACCAGCTTGCCTAATTATTATTTCTTCATGGTGAAAAATTTTAACATCAACTTTTTAGCAAGCTTTAGTGATCTACTGCAGAGTGGTAATTATACTTTTTTTATGCTTTATCTTTTTTTGTAATTATAAAGACTTTAAAAATAATTCTATGTATGATTTTTTTAAAGTTTTGCTGTAATAGCTTCTTTGATCCTTAGAAGGAAAAGCATCACAGAAATATTTTAGTTTATCTTCAACTTAACGACCTTTGTACAGAAGATGCATTCTGTATGGTTTTTACTGTTCAGAATTCCTTGGGGCTTGCTTTATGATCTAGCTACGCGCTATTTTGCAAATGTTTCAGTAGAATTGAGGCTCTAAGTACCTCCAACATATCAGGGCAACACTAGGTCCAATACTTGATTAACCTTCTGATTTTCTTCTTTTTGGCCAGTGAAAACTCCCCATATTTTCTTACTCAGTTCGACCATACTTATAAAAATAAGTTTTAAAAAAATTGATTCACTAAGATTTGCCTAAAGCCAAGGATGTTAGTGGGTGATTAACTATAAAGCACACAAGAGAACATTTTAGGTTGATGAAAGTGTTCTCTGTCTTGTTTGTAATGTGGTTTCATAGGCATAAATATATTTGTCAAAACTCACTGTATTACACATTTAAATTGAGTGTATTTTACAGTATGTGAGTCAGTATTTTTAGTAACTTTTCTGGAAATCATTCTGCTGCCTATGGAGTCAGTCACATTTCCTAAAAATAACTGCCAAATAAATGTTGCAAAGGTGGACTGACAAGTTTCAAGCAGCAATTAGAATGTCTAAATTGACTGAAGGATTCTTGAAAGCTTAGAAAACAGATACCAAAAACAGCAAGACAAGTTGCAAGTCTACTACAATCAACCAGAGATTATAGATCTGAAGGCAATAACACTAAAAATAGAAAGAGATTGAGATGTGACATGAAGAATGAAATCATTAGACCCAATTTCTGATAAGGTATAGATGAAATACCTCTTTGCCAGAGAAAGATACTTGATAAGATCACCACACTGTGGTAAAATTTATTATTTCAAATTAATACATCCACATGAGAGAATTCACATTAGCTGATAAGGTAGAGTACAATATAATCATATAATACTTTTTTGTATGGAGTGAGGAAACCGAAGGAAAATAAATCTCTCTCAGGGCGTGTAAATGTTAGCTACAATCCAATGTCCGTATGTGTCTGGAAATAAGGAACTGAGACTGGAAAATAGTGGCCAGCTGGTAAAAGGGAAAAGACTGGAGACCAATTTCAGCTATTTCTGACTTCACTATGGGTAGTATACTAACTAATAATAATAATAATAATAATAATAATAATAATAATAATAATATTTGTTAATCTCTTCTAAGTTTCTCTATCCTTTCAGATCATACTGTTTTCTGTTGGCCTTGAGTTAAAATAGAATACTCTGCATTTGAGGCATGAACTCTATTAAAAAAAAAGTGTAAATGATGAACCAAGAAAGAAAGAAAATCCATAAATACCAACAGTGCCAGTCATCTGGTGAATGAACTGTAATTACTGACACCTTCTTAATTGGTATAATGGGGATGTCAGCCTAGATATGGATCAGATTCAATCTTTCCACAAAAATCTCTAAGGAAACACCATAAGCACATGAGTTCAGGAAGCAGTATTGAGAAGACTAGAAATCCATTCTGTGTGTAATATGTTTGAAATGGTTGCCAGTTTTAATATGTTTTACCTAAAGGTACAGTCATTTTACCGAAGATTACTTACACTGTGGGAAATTAAAAATGTCCTTACTAGACTGAAAAATATATGTACCAAAACCTCAGAGGAATCAATGAGCAAATGAGCATTTTATTCAACCTACAATGAGCAGTTGTATAAAAGAATTCTAGGACTATCTGAGTCAATAGAGAAATAATAAAATTTCCCATCATGCAGAAATATATACACACACACACACACACACACACACACACATATAAGCAAATATATATACATAAACATATGTATATATGTGCTTATTAATATATACATGCTATTATATAATTATAGATATTTACATATTTGTCCCTATTTCTTTGACAGTGGTCAACATATGCTTGACAGTATAAAACAAAACTATTTTGATGAGTTTGCTATGTCTATAGAAGAAAGTAAAACCAATTAAATTCATGGTATGATGAGATTTAAATTCTCTCAGGAAAATTAAATTGTAACTATATAATATGTCTGCTGTGCAAGTTATTCCTTTAGAAAGGTGATAATTATAGATACACTGTTTTAAAACAAATTATATGGAACTGTGTTGAATGTTACCTTTTAAATGGTTAGCATTAGCATCTTTTTCAGTCTTTAGTGAGCATATGGATTAGTTTTCCAAATTAATAATGTGTATTATTAAATATCTTGAATATAAATATTCACTAGTTAGATAATTTTTTATTTGTGGCATTTAATATTTAATCTTGAAACCATTTGAATTATGCCACTTTTGACAGAAGCAGCTCAACTTGGGAAAACAAGTTTTCATGTATGCAATAAAGGAGGTTATTACTGTATTTGACTTCAGTTTGATAATATAGAAATATTAGTTTTATATCCATTTTAAAGGCTTATTACTGGAATATTATTCTAAAAGTAGAGGAAGAATTATAACAAGTAAATAGCAACATTTGCTTTTCCCAAGTTAAAAAATTTAGCAGTAAAACAAAACTGTGAACAGGCAAATAACCAAAATAATATTTCTTCATCAACTTGTGTATGTGTCATTGAGCCTAGGATCCCACAAGAAATATCTCTATCCATCTTTAGTTTTTTAAAATATTAAAACTTTTATCTCTAAAGTATAGCTAATTTAGTCAGATCTGCCTTTCTAAATAGCATATATACTTTGAGAAGTAAAAAGTAATTTTGAATGCTAACATTTGTAAGACTCACTATTTATTCTAAAAACTAAACTGACATAAATATGTGAAGGCATTCAATGCCACTGAAGTAGACACTTGAAAATGGCTAAAATATTAGATTTTTTTTTCTCTAAACATACATACAGAGCTCCCTGCTCCCATTCATTATTTCTGAGTCAGTATGAAATTGTTTCTATTGAAACTCTTAGCAAATAACTGATGGGAGCCCGCTTGGGTCTAGGAAAGAATGAAGTTTCTGTTTGTTATTTAAAATACTAGAATCTCATGTGTATAAGATATCCCAACTGGATGAAAAAATAAACAGCATCCAAATACCATAGACGAAACTAAATCCATTCTGTCTTTTGTCATTAAAAATTGTCATCATTTTATTAGGCAGCTACATCTTAGTCATAATATGTTCTAATATGGAAAATTTAGAAAAGTGAGTTGAAACAGTTCTTTCTTTAAAATATATATGTACTTAAATGGTACAGATCAAAAAACATTTTAGAATCATTTACATGCTTAATATGTTACAGTAATAGGTCACTGTGAGAAAAGATTTTGGCTTATTTTTTGTATTGGTGAATTTAAGTCACAAGTAATTATTTTACAATTGTGTAATTATATTTTAAAATACTATACTGTTACATCATAGTGAGTTCATGCAATCATGCAAGTAAACTATCACTGTAAAATCATCCAAGAGTTTAAGCAAACACCGTGTCGCTGAGGCATTTGGTAAAAACGAATATTTTATTTACACAGGAAATCATTAAATATTACTTATGAGAGAGTAAACATGGCTGTTCACCTAATTAAAGATCATACCCAAGTATAAAGTAGCACATGTGCTTATCTGGAATGGTCATTAGTGAGAATCACAGGTTTGTCGCCACCCCTATATATTAAGCAGTATAGCATTTATAATTCTATCCCTACTAGAAAGACATAAACCTATGATACAGCAGCAAAAAACATAAACAACTTTGAAACACTCCTGCTAGCCCAAGTTGAGTAATCTCCAAGAACAGTGTTCCAGGTTGTTCGCTCAGAGTTAGATCCTGTTACCTGGATGCACTCACAGAGGTAACTACTCTCATATGCTTGGCCTTAATTAGAATTGACAAACTTACTGAGTTTCTCCTTAGAAGTTTGTTTACAGATTTGATTATCAAATAGGACAATGTGAATGTACGTGTGAAAACATTTACATTTCTGGAAATCAGCTGAAATCTGAGATTCTAACTGTTGAAAACTGACTCTTCTGCCAACAAAGCATATTTGGAGCACACAGAAATAACATGTTTTTCTCCCAGTAAAAGAAAACCTCTTCCTCTAAGTTTAAGAGCTGGAGCTATTGCTCATAGGGATTTTCTCCTGGGAATGCTGTCTGAGATGTGTTGGATTTGTTGTTCTCAAGAGCTTTACTGTATTACCAAGAATAGCCTTTCTGTTAAAAGAAGGATACAAACACAGATTTACTTATTTTTAAGTGTGCTTTCTTTCTAGTTAGTGTACATTTGAGATAATGAATAAATGTCGAATTATGGGAATTTGTACTCTAATTTAGACCACAGAAATTGAAGATATATAAAGAACCTCAAATTTTTCTTGGTTTTTATGTGTGTAAAAAATAGGTGCAAGCATGATACCTAACCTTTTATGAATTATTTTATTTAATTTTACCAAGCTCTCCAGGAAGCAGGCACAAGTATTACCTATATCATACAGATGAAGACACTGATACAAACAGAAGAAGTAACTTGCTCAAGATGTCACAGCTGGTCATTCATAGAGGCAAAATATTTTTCCATCATTTCCTCCCATCTTTACATCTTCAAGACCCACACTTTCAGTAACTTCTCATCCTTTAATTTCTACTTGACTTATATCTTCCACTGACAAATCCTAAAAAGATCATATAAATTTTACTATGTCCCTTTCCTCATCTACCACATACTTTAAATTCATTACAAGATAGTACCTATCTTTCACAGTATATATCTTTCACAGTATAAACTATATTTATTGGATTTTTAAAACACAATTTTCCTAAGCCTTAGGCAGAGCAACTCAGTAGAATCTTTAGTACAGTTCAGAAATTTACATTTGTCACCAGTAACAGTTTTCCCTAATTCTTCCCCTCAAGAATTAGCATTTAGTTGCGTTTCTCCTAATTTCTGAATCTACATGGGTTTATCTTCTTGCACTCACCCTTTATAACATGGGTTACCCTAAAGATCTCTTGTCAGCCCTTTTCCCACCTCTACTTTGGAATCCTTTACCTATAACCCATTATTCTAAAGACCACTAAGAAAGAATCCTTCTCCAGTCTGTCTGTGAAGCCTAGATTTGTTTTCTGGTCTCTCAATCTTTGTATGAGACACATTATACAACATTTATCCTTGGGTATCCACAAAACTGCTTAAATCCAAGCAATGTGTTTGTGAAATACATGGTTTAATTAAAGATTCACAATTTCACTGGTGTGATCATTTTTTTCCTCCACTTAAGAGGTGAAGTTCCAGAAATGCTAAGTACATTTCCCAACACCACACAGGCAAGCAAGTAACAGGCAAGAATGGTGCCTTGATGTACCTAATTCTGAAGCTCATTTTCTAGCTGCCACACATTGCCATCTCTTATTTCAAGTGTTCTTTCTCTAATATAGCCACTGAATTTTTTCATACCTCCATTTAAGGACTTACCATAATACATTATGTTTTATACTTGTACGTTGATACCACACTAATTTTTAAACTTTTGAGGGCAAGGATCTCATTGCTTTTATCCTCAAAGACTACTTTGTTCTTGCTTAATATATTCTAGGCATTTGGAGGGCAACATTTAAATAAAATAGCATATGTATATATGGATATGGATATGTTATTTTCCAGAAGGATGGAAAATAACACTACTGTAAGATTACAATGCTAGGAAAACTTAAGTACCTCATTATAAAGATGTATTTGCTCAAAATCAGTTACACTGAGAGTCATGACTTTTGACTAGTATAGGAAAGACGTTCTTCTCTAGATCTCACTCCAATGATCTATTCAACTTTAATTAAATTCAAGTAGAAATTTAGGTCAATTTCCCTTTCCAGAATGTCATTTTCTATAGCCCTTAGAGGTTTTTTTCTGAGAAGTCCAGAGCAATTTATTTTCCTAATCTCTGTGTTGTTGTTTGCTTTCTAATAATGATTTAAGCTGTCATTCCAATTAAGTTACCACCAATAGTTGTCCTGTGAATGTTTTCTTGAATGAAAAAGTCTAGCTATGTGTTCACTAAACCTTTTCCTTTTTCATGCACAGAGAAGACTATATTTCCTAGCTTCTCATGCAGGTTAATTGGGGCAATTTTAATCAGGTCTGGCCACTGGGATATTAGCAGAAGTGATGATACTACTCCCAGCTCTGGTAATCAAACTATCGTGTGGCCCTGTGTTCTCTCTCCAGCATGATGAATGCATGAAAGTTGAAGAGTACAGCATCAGAACATAAGAGGAGTCTGATTCATGCAGCACTGCATGGAGAACAACAACCAAAAGGAGACACCTGCCATTAAAGGCGTTGTGATATGAGCATGAAATGAACTTTCTGTTAAGCAATCAAAATTTAGGGATTTGCCATAATTAATTGAAAAGACTACCACATGGTCCAGAAATTAAGATTTCAAATTGAGTTTTTCATGAAAGCTTCTACTTGCATTTCTACTTGCTCCTTTACATAGTAACTCATTTAGTCTTTACCTGATTCAAGCAATTTTCATGAACTCTTCTCAGTTAAGCATTCTCCATTTGTCTACATCCTTTAAACCCCCTTGCTTCACTGTGTGACCTGTATCTAGTCAGTGATGCAAACTTACTTTTGTTTGTAGTCTAGTCTAACCCATTACATTGTCATTCTATTAGCCTTATCAAGTCAAAATCATGAATATGTTCACCATTTTTTTTTCTCTGACTATTGAGCTTGTCATCCAATTATACTATTTTTAATCTATTCTGAATTTCAACTCTCTAATCTCAAAGAAAATCTCTTGGAAAGATTCAAACTGCCTTTGGATTTAAAAAAAAAAATAAAATAAAAAACCCTCTAAGTATTTCCTGAAGTTTTTCAACTCATCCCCAATTTTCTTGGTCTCAACAAGGAAACACTCTTTTTAAATTGAGGTAATTACCTATGTGGTCAATATTTCCTCTCATCTCTGAATTCTTGTTAACATTAATCCATGCTCTCTTTTCTCTTCATTTCATCTTAGAAACATGAGTTGAAGCTTAATTTTATAATCAGTTTGCATTCCAGTTTTTATATTATACCTCTCAAATTCCTCTAGGAAGTTGCTCCTTTTATTATTACAGCAAACACACTTCTCTTGTTCATTTTTTTTTTTCCAACCTAGAAGCATTGCAGTGTTTTATGTTAAACTTTCCTTAAGCCTTATTAAATATTTAAGACATCATTTCCAGGCTTCTCAAAACTGTTGTCTGCTCTGTAGATATAATTCTGTAACAAACACTGTTTCTTGCTTTTTGTTTTTTAACATCCCATTCTCTTTTTCAGCATTCACTTGAAAATACACTGCTCAATGACATTGATAAAATTTCCTAACTTCAAAATTCTATATTGTCTCAATTTCCCCAATTCATCTGCATCATTTGGCAATGAATATCTATTATCTAGTTTGACATATTTTTGACTTTTAAGGCAAAGGAGTATAGGCATCACTCTTTGTTTTATGTTTTTGTCTATTCCCTGTGTCTGTTGATTTTTTTTTTTTTTTTTTTTTTTTTTTTTTTTGGTGCAGTACCAGGGATTGAATTTAGAGGCGCTTGGCCACTGAGCCCCACGCCCTATTTTGTATTTTATTTAGAGACAGTGTCTCGCTGAGTTGCTTAAGTCCTCACTTTTGCTGAGGTTGGCTTTGAACTCACGATACTCCTGCTTCAGCTTCCTGAGCCACTGGGATCACAAGTGTGTGCCACTGATTTTACTTTTTCAAATATATTCATGATCACCATGGACACTAGCTACCCAAATGAATAAATGACTATAATACAGAGGGGGTAAAAAAGAATTCCCTAAAATTTTAAGAAGTCTTAAATATATTTTTGCCAATGAAAATAGTACATTATCTTGTAGGTATAATTGCTATGAAAGGATATTCATTTTATAATAAAGCGAAAAATATTCTGAATATTTTTGCTTTCTCTAATGTTATTTTGAAACATTTTTTGAAATATATTTTCAAAAAATAAATTTTTGAAATGCCTTTTGAAAACAAAAATGCATTCAAAGATTATTATCAAAGAACTGTATACTTAATCAAGTGTGACCAAAACAGTAAGTGACATTTGGTTTTATCACATTTGTGCAAAGAGCCAGAAAGAGGCACCAAGGAATACTCATTTCCTCAGAGGTCTATTTCTCCCCTGAAAATTAGTCTTTTATGTACAAGTTAGAAATTATTTTAAGACTATTTTGGTTTCCAAAACATCTCACAAGATCAGTATTGGAAGTAAAAAGAAAAATCTTAAAGAGTACTCGACACTAAAATCTAATTTCTTCCAGAAATGAAAAACTAAGAAAATACTTTACAACTATGAGGCCAACATTACCCTAATAATAAAACCAGGTATATAAATTAAAGTAAAGCTACAGGACAAATTTTCCCATGAACATAGATACAAAAATACTCAACAAAATATTAGAAACCAAATTCAATAAAGAGTAAAGTGAGTATACACCATGATAAAGCAACATTTATTCTAAATATGCCAAACATGAACATGTTTAAAACTCAAAATACAATTAAGCAATCTATTAAAACAACTAATTAAAAAATTAGAAGTGATCATATCAAATTATACAAAAATACTGTGCAAAATACAGTGTTATTCATGATAAAATAATTACCAGAAAATTGTGGAGGAGCACTCAATGGATGAACAATAGCAAAGAATTTATTGATTGAAGAATCTTCAGCTGACAAAGAATATTATATTATGTTTCTAACATACTCACATAATGGTAAGTATGTAGATGATTTCCCCATAAAATCGGAAGCAAGGCAGGAATGTCCCCTTTCACTACTGGTATTCAACCTAGTATACTACAAATATTCAATACTGCATAAGACAAGAAAAGAATAGGAAATGTGCATTGATTTAGAAGCAAGAGATAACTCTTTGTAACTTATAGATGATTGATGTAAACATCTACTAGACTGATTTAAACATTACACAGTGTGTACATGTAAACATCTCGTTATCCCATTAATATGTGAATTTTTTGTGTTTTTCAGTGTTACCTAAAAATAAACTTAATTTTAAAAAGAAAAGAAAATCCCAAAGAAATTTTTTAATCTCCTGGAAGTAATAAATGTTTACGTAAGTTTGAAGAACACAAAGTTTAACATACACAATCCAACAGTTTTCCTATATGTCAATAAAGATTTTGAAATGTAAATCACAATACCACTTACTATGGCATTTATCAAAAAAATTAATACTTGAATATAAAGTTAATGAAATATGTACAGGCTCTTTATTCTGAAAATTTGATTAAAGAAATAGAAGGTTAAATAAACACATGGATATCTTTATCCATAGACTTGAAGACATAAGATTGCTAAATGCCAGTTCTGCACAAGGTAAATCATAGATTTCATGCAATCTCAATCAAATGCCTCTAACTCTTTTAGATGTAAACAAATTGATCACAATAGTAAATATGAACAATGTTGGAAGAACAATACTGACACTGTGTGATTCAGTACTCAACAGTAAACCTACAATAGTTAAAACAGTATAGATTAGCAAAAGAATGGACTCGAAGTTTCAGTGGAATATAATGAAGAGCCCAAGCATTTGGATATATTAAACTAAACTTCTAAAAGGAAGCAAAGGATAATCTTTTATTTTTGTTTGTGTGCATGTGTGTGTGTGGTTTGGCTTTTGTTTGTTCATTTGTTTGTTGTGTTTTGTTTTATCTCTGAAATGTTCTACTTTATTTTCTTAGAGTTGGCAGGACACAAGACACAAATGTGTTTGTATTTGTTCATTCTCTGGGTGTCACACAGGGCTCAGACAGCTGCAGTCCTGATGGAGGCTGGTTTCTCATTCAAGAGAAAGCAAGTGAAAGCGTCACATACAGACTGTGCACCTGCCACTATTTCCTCTCTTCAGGAGGGTCATGCTGCTGAGGCAGAGGCTGCAGTGAAAGGGGCAATCAGGAACCAAGGGGAGCCCTGCCCCAGGGCAGTTGCTAGGCAGGGATTCTAGCATAATCTTTTGGAGAAAATGGTGCTTGAAAAATTGAATTTAGTCACAGACCTTATACCTTTTGTGAAAACTGACTTAAAGTTGATCATGGATTTAAGTATGCAATGTAGCACTACAAAACTTATAGAATATAGAAGAAAATCTAAGTGATTTTGGACAATGAGTTTGTAAATACAACAGTAAAGCACAAGTCAAGAAAGAAGCAGAGTGATAAGTTTAACTGCATCAAAATTTTTTAAAAAAATTTTTTGTTAAAAAAAAACCAAAAACACTAAAGAGAAGGAAAAGACAAATAGCAGCTAAAGGAAAATATTTGTGATAAAATATCTATAAGCATCTGTATTTAAGTTATTCAAACGTGTCTTAAAACTCAAAAAGAGAATATGAAGATGCCAAACAATCACTTGAAAAGATGTTTAAGATCATTAGTCTTTAGGAAAAAAAAATTTGAAATAACAATCAGATTCCACTATGCATTATTAGAGCAGCTGAAGTCTAATAATACTAATTACTGGCAAGGATATGGAGTGACAGAGTTTTCATTTGGTATTGGTTAGAATAAAAAAGATAAAGGACACTTTGGAAAAAGAGTTAGCAATTGTCTTACAAGTCTAAAGTCTTGCTATAGAATATAACAATTCCACTAATAGGTATTTATGCAACTAACTTGAAAATTCATATATTCACACAAAACAATTCATAATTACCAAAATTAGGAGTTACCCAAGATGTTCTTCAGTAAGTGAATAGATAAACAATCTCTGAGATATCCATACAATGGAATATCATTAAACAAAACAGAAATGAGCTATTATTATAAAATGAAAACATTGATAAATCCCAAAGAAATATTGGTAAGTAAAAGAAGTTCATCTGCAAAGGCTTCATATGGTATAATTCCAGTTCTATGATATTCTGGAATGACAAAACTAAGAAGGTGTAATTAGGTAACTGATGATTTGAGATAGGTGTAGAGTTGGATAGGGAAAGCACAGAAGACTTTTAGGAGAGCGAAACTACTCTGTATGATATAGTAATAGTAGATAATGCCATTATACTTTCTTCAAACCCATAAAAATTTACAGCACAGAGTAAAGCTTAATGTATGCAAATTAAGAAAAAGCTCATTTTGTAGGTGGCAGATTCCCAGGAAGGAATGCAGAGAGTGACTAGGAACTTTAACTACATTACACACGTATGGAACAAACTTAGTAAAAGGGATAGGAGGAAGTGCAGCTTACCAAAGCAATTTGGAAATGAGTGGAATCTCAAAGGCAAAAGGAACTGTGTATAATCATTGTATTTTAGTGCATAGTCATGTCCCATGGTGATATGGAGAGAAATTCTGATAGTGCTATACTAAAAACACTGGAATTGAATAATTAATTTCATGACTAGAGTGAGAATGTAAGACAAAGGAAAGACACTAGAATAAAACTTGTGGTAGCAGGATTAGAGTTGAGCACTTATATAAACTCATGATTAGTTTAATATTAATACATATGTTTGCACATGGAAATCGTTATATGTATTTCATAAACACTCATCAGCATATTAACTTCTTTAAAATTTTTTTTATAGTTGTAGATAATAGAATGCTTTTATTTCATTTATTTATATTTATGCAGTGCTGAAGATCAGACCCAGTGCCTCACACATGCGAGGCAAGCACTCTGAAACTGAGCTACAGCCCCAGCCCAGCATATTAACTTCTTTGGCCAGTTTCAGAGACCTGTAAGTAACAATGCTCCACTAGCAAAGCAGACAGACTACTCAGATCTTTATTTCTATTACTGTTCTTCAATAATATTAACCAGAGATTCCCAGAGAAATAACTAAATTTAGTACTGAAGTAGGCAAAACATAGGATAAGCCTCAACTTTCTAGTAGTGACAGAAAGTAAGGACAGGCAGAGAAAAACAAAGTTACATTAAAGAAACAAAGAAGACAACTGAGTGAACTCCCAATGGCTAAATCTGGATGTATTTAAATAAGAAACTAAATAAAATGATATTGGATTTTAATCCAAAATATAAATAAATATCTATGAGTTCACAGTGGCATAAATTGAGTGCATGATTGAGCCTGACACAGTGGCACACGCCTATAATTCCAACTGAAGTAGGATGGAAGGCCAAAGTAGGATGATCACAATCAGCCTAGAGAAGGTCAGCCTAGAGATTCTATTGCAAAATTTAAAAATGAAAAATGGATAGGGTTTAGTTCAGTAATAGAGTGTACCTGCTTATGGTAAATTCTTAGTACCATAAGCAAAGTAACCAATAGAGAAGAGACAAATATCTCTTGCATAAATATTCCAAATAATATATGTACATATTTCATCCTCAAGAAAGGGAACATAAATATTCAGTACTAAAGTGTAAGCTACAATAGTGAGTTTTTCCAAAGAATACATTACGGAAATTGAGGAAGAAAAAAAAAAAAAGTCACTTCACACTGGAGAAGCCTGACAAATATTATTTCAGCCAGATGGTCAAGGTCAATATCAATAGTGATAAATAATGTCCACAGTGTGCAGATGGATAAGATGTGAAAAACATGGCCCTTTACCTTGTCATAGTATTCCTACCAAAAAATCATAACCCCAGTATAATCATGAGAAGAATGTCAGACAATCTAGTGGAGATATCTTACAAAATACTAGATCAGTATTCAGAACTGTCAATATCATCAAAAACCAAAGAGTAAAAGCACTGCCGCAGCCGACAGGAGCCTAAGGAAACATGACAAAGCAATGTCGTAGAGGATCCCTGATGGATGCTGCCTCAGTGAAAAGTTCTTAGACAATAACTGTGAGCTCAACCAGCCAGGAAATGATCCATCATACTTATATACTATATATTTTAAATACCTTTATTACCGATTGCACCAATGGCAAGAATCTACATTGTGCACAACCGTGGAAATGAAACGATGTACCCCATTTGTGTACAATGAATCAAAATGCAGTCTATAAAAAAACTTTATTATTATTTTCTTTGAAATTAAAATTGGTTATAATTCAAACCATAATATGAAAATTAAAATTTCTTCAGTGAGGCCTTTGCAGAAATACATAGCTTCTGAAATTTAAAAGAATGCATATGAGAAGATATTTATTATAGAAGATGTGGGTTGATTTTCTGTTATTGCAGTTTATGAAGAAGCAACCCAAATACAGCCCATGAATTTTCAAGCAATAACCTATTTTCCTAGTTTCTATCAGTGTTTTAGTTTTATTTATGAAGACCATAATATTGCTCAAAAAACAAATGATTTTTCCAGAATTCTAACTAACACTTTTGTTGATATATTATGGCTCCATTCATGTCCTACTTGTGATTAAGGCTGATTTTCATGTAAAGTCTATAATATATTAGAATTTACTGTACATATATCATTTTCTCCTTCATATTGAGAAATTCATTTAATATGAAAGAGTTGATGACAGAGAAAAACAGACACAAAATTTCAAGAATTAAAACCTCAGAGTTTTTCCAGTATACTACAGAGCAATAGTAACAAAAATGGAATGGTATTGGCACCAAAATAGGCAGGTAGACTATTGGTACAGAATAGAAGACAGAGAGATGAACCCACATAAATACAGTTACCTCATACTAAACTAAGGAGCCAAAAACATACAATGGAGAAAAGATAGCCTCTTCAACAAATGGTGCTGGCAAAACTGGAAATCCATATGCAGTAAAATGAAATTAAACCTCTATCTCTCACCCTGCACAAAACTTAACTCAAAATGGATCAAGGACGCAGGAATTAGACCAGAGACTCTGCACCAAATAGAAGACAAAGTAGACCCAAATCTTGATCACATTGACTTAGGATCAAACTTCCTTAACAAGACTCCCAAAGCACAAGAAATCAAATCAAGAATCAATAAATGTGATGAACTCAAACTAAAATGCTTTTTCTCAGCAAAGGATACAATTAATAGTGTGAAAAGAGAGCCTACAGAGTGGGAGAAAATCTTTTCCACAGGCACTTCAGATAGAGCACTTATCTCCAAAATTTATAAAGAACTCACAAAACTTTACACCAAAAAATACAAAGAACCCAATCAATAAATGGGCCAAGGAACTGAACAGACACTTTACAGAAGAAGACATACAGGCAATTAATAAATATATGAAAAAGTGTTCAACATCTCTAGTAATTAGAGAAATGCAAATTTAAAAACTCTAAGGTTCCATTTTACTCCAATTAGAATGGCTATTATCAAGAATGCAAACAATAATAGATGTAAGTGTGGATGTGTGGAAAAAGGCACACTTTTACATTACTGGTGGAGTTGCAAGTTGGTGCAGCCACTCTGGAAAGTAGTGTGGCAATTCCTCAGAAAACTTGGAATGGACCCACCTTTTAACCCAGGTATCCAACTCCCTGGTTTATACACAAAGGACTTAAAATTAGCATACTACAGTAACACAGCCACATCAATGTTTATAGTAGCTCAATTCACAATAGCTAGATTGTGGAATCAACCTAGATGCCCTTCAACAGATGAATGGATAAAGAAAATGTGGTATATATGCACAATGGAATACTATTCAGTCATAAAGAAGAATAATATTATGGCATTTGCAGATAAATGGATGGAATTGGAGAATATCATGCTAAGTGAAATAAGCCAATCCCCAAAATCAAAGGCTGAATGTTTTTCCTGATGAGTGGATGTTGATATATAATGGGGTGGAGGGTGGGAGTGAGAGAAGAATGGAGGAATTTTAGATTATGTAGAGGGAAATGAGAGGGAGGGGGGTATGAAAAATGGTGGAATGAGAGAGACATCATTACCTTATGTATGTGTATGATTACATGAGTAGTATGAATATACATGGTGCACAACCATAGCAATGAAATGATGTACCCCATTTGTATACAATGAATCAAATTACAGGCTGAAATCTCCAATCTCTAAAAAAGAAAAATAAAAGAAAATTGAAATAAATGAAACTGATTCTAGTGGAAATACCCCAGTTTTATGTAAAAAAAAAATCCTAGCTTTTCTTAATAAATGTACAATTTTAGGTGAGTCCCTCAAAATTTTGGAGGCTCTGTTCCATCTTAAAAGAAAGGGTTTTCACAATGTCTACCTATGTGTTGCAGATATGTTAAGAGAAAAATGATTTCAAATCCAAAAGACCATGATTCTGTCTTGCAGAGCAAAAGCATTTAAGCTTTGCCAGTTGTTACTGCTCTTGTGGTTTTGAAATTTAGACCTACAAATAAAGTGGAGATTATCTTACTGTCAAAAAAAAAAAAAAAAAAAAGCAAGAAGCAGAATCATGTGCAAGTTCCAAAAGATAAAAATTAGAAACTTTTCAACAGGCTGTATTCGTTAAAGTAAAGCATGCCTCTACTATGGGAAAACCTTTGTGTCATGATTCACAGAGACCTCATGACCACCCTCTAGTTGTGCAGTTACAAAATTAATGTCTTCAATGGTATGATTTTTTTCATCAATTATTTCTGATTGTTTCTTTTTAATTCTTTGCCTAATTTTAATTATTTCCCCCATTAGAATTCATGTAGCTCTCGGACCAGGCCCCCCAGTGAGAGCCCTTCTGCACAAAAGCAGCACGCCCAGCTCTGGCCCGCCCTGCTGCCAGCTCTGGCCCGCCCGCAGGTTGCTTCAGTGACCAGCACAGGGCGCCAGGGACTCCCCCAAGCAGACCAGCCCCCTCCGGGGAAGCGCCTCTCTAGGCTAGCTTCCCGGGGCAGACCGCCCAGTGAGAGCCTCTAGATGCAGAGCCAGCCACAAGTCCCCAAGCCAGTGGAGATATTCCACACGCAAGCGGCTTCTGGGACCAGGGCTGGGCAGCCAGAGACCTCTCCAGGCAGCACTGTCCCCCTCCAGCTGCAGGCTTTTTCCACGGGGTGATCCAAGATGGCGGACTAGAGGGTGACTGCATCTCCAGTCGCCCCAGAACTCAGGATTCAAGAAGAGGAGGCATTGAGAGACTCGGACTAAGAGAACAACGGGGTGAGTCTCCCTCACCCAGCGAAGCTCAGCTGGGCAGCAGGCCCGGGTTGGAGTGGCTTAGTAGAGTGGGACAGGGCAGATAGCGTCTCCCCCAGGCAGCTCAGTGCAGTCTGGCGGTGGGCTCCGCCCACAGGGACAGATCCTCCAGCCTCTTGGAACAGGCCCCCCGGTGAGAGCCCTTCTGCACAGAAGAAGCGCGGCCAGCTCCGGCCGCCCCAGCCAGCTACAGCCCACCCCACTGCCAGCTACAGCCCGCCCGCAGGTTGCATCAGTGACCAGCACAGGGCGCCAGGGACTTCCCCAAGCAGCCCAGCCGCCCTCCAGCAGGAAGCGCCTCTCTAGGCTAGCTTCTCGGGGCAAATCACCCAGTGAGAGCCTGTCTACACAGAGCCAGCCACAAGTCCCCAAGCCAGTGGAGACCTCCAACCTACAACCAGCCTCTGGAACCAGGGCTGTGCAACAAGAGACCTCTCCAGGTCTCTCTCCCTGGAACCGGTAGCGGGCTAGGGGCAGCGTTCTTAGAAAGCACTGCATTATCAAATTAATCCAAGACTTCTGGCTACTGAAGGCTGGTAGGTGATACACTGGAAATCTACAGGGTCACTATAAGCCAATAGAGGAAATCTACAATATCACAGAGTCCCATTGACATCTGACCAATATGAGGAAACAAGGGAAGAAAATGTCCGAAACAAACCTAGATACTATATCAATAAAACCCAATGATAGCACAGCAGAAGAAATGTCCGAAAGGGAGTTCAGAATGTACATAATTAAAACAATCAGGGAAGCAAATGAGGAGATGTAAGAACAAATGCAGGCATTAAATGAACGCACTAATCAACAGTTAAAAGAGCAAATAATGGAAGCAAAAGAGCATTTCAATAAAGAGTTAGAGATATTGAAAAAAAACCAAACGGAAATCCTTGAAATGAAGAAAACAATAAACCAAGTTAAAAACGCCATAGAAAGCATAAACAATAGGATAGATCACCTGGAAGACAGAACTTCAGATATTGAAGACAAAATATTTAATCTTGAAAACAAGGTTGACCAAACAGAGAAGATGGTAAGAAATCATAAACAGAATCTACAAGAATTATGGGATATCATGAAGAGGCCAAATTGAAGAATAATTGGGATTGAGGAAGGCTTAGAGAAACAAACCAAAGGAATGAACAATCTATTCAATGAAATAATATCAGAAAATTTCCCAAATCTCAAGAATGAAATGGAAAACCAAGTACAAGAGGCTTATAGGACTCCAACCATGCAAAATTACAACAGACCTACACCAAGGCACATTATTATGAAAATAACTAACATTCAAAATAAAGACAGAATTTTAAAGGCCGCGAGAGAAAAAAATCAGATTACATTCAGGGGGAAAAAAATAAGAATATCAGAAGATTTTTCAGTCCAGACCCTAAAAGCTAGAAGGGCCTGGAACAACATTAACCAAGCCCTGAAAGAAAATGGATGCCAACCAAGAATTTTATACCCAGCAAAACTTACTTTCAGATTTGACGATGAGATAAAATCCTTCCACGATAAACAAAAGCTAAAGGAATTTACTAAAAGAAAGCCGGCATTACAGAACATTCTCAGCAAAATATTCCATGAGGAAGAGATGAAAAACAACGATGTAAATCAGCAAAGGGAGGAACTAGCCTAAAGGAATAGCCAAATAAAGGAGAAACCAAATCATGTCAAAAAACAAAAATGAGTCCAATGACTAGGAATACAAATCATATCACAATAATAACTGTGAATGTTAATGGCCTGAACTCATCAATGAAAAGACATAGACTGGCAGATTGGATTAAAAAGAAAAATCCAACAATATGCTGCCTGCAAGAGACACATCTCATAGAAAGAGATACCCATAGACTGAAGGTGAAAGGATGGGAAAAAACATACCATGCACACGGACACAGCAAAAAAGCTGGAGTATCCATCCTCATTTCAGATAATGTGGACTTTAAGCCAAACTAGTCAGAAGGGATAAAGAAGGACATGACATACTGCTTAAGGGAAGCATAAATCAGCAAGACATAAGAATCATAAATATCTATGCCCCGAACATTGGCTCATCCATGTACGTCAAACAAATCCTACTCAAATCCAGAAATCAAATAGACCACAACACAATAATACTAGGCTATTTTAACACACCTCTCTCATCACTGGATAGATCGTCCAATCAAAAATTGAATAAAGAAACCATAGATCTCAATAACACAATCAACAATTTACACTTAACTGACTTATATAGAATATACCATCCAACAAAGAACAAATCCACTTTCTTCTCAGAAGCACATGAATCCTTCTCTAAAATAGACCATGTTTTATGCCACAAAGCTACTGTTAGCAAATACAAGAAGATAGAGATACTACCTTATACTCTATCAGATCATAATGGACTGAAATTAGAAATAAATGACAGAATAAAAAACAGAAACTTCTCCAATACTTGGAGATTAAATAATACACTATTATACGATGAATGGATAACAGAAGACATCAGGAGGGAAATTAAAAATTTCTTAGAAGTAAATGAGAACAAAGACACATCATATCAAAATCTCTGGGACACTATGAAAGCAGTACTGAGAGGAAGATTTATTTCATGGGGCGCATTCAACAAAAGAAGTAGAAATCAACAAATAAACGACTTAACACTATAGCTCAAAGCCCTAGAAAAAGAAGAGCAGACCAACACCAAAAGTAGTAGAAGACAGGAAATAGTTAAAATCAGAGCTGAAATCAACGAAATTGAAACAAAAGAAACAATCGGAAAAAAAAACAAAATAAATAGTTGGTCCGTTGAAAAAATAAACAAAATTGATAAACCCTTAGCCACGCTAACAAAGAGAAAAAGGGAGAAAACTCAAATTACTAAAATTCGGAATGAACAAGGAAATATCACAACAGACATGAGTGAAATACAAAACATAACTAGAAGCTATTTTGAAAATCTATACTCCAACAAAACAGAAAACCTCGAAGACATCAACAAGTTTCTAGAGACATATGAATTACCTAAACTCAAAGAGGAAGACATACACAACTTAAATAAATCAATTTCAAGAAATGAAATAGAAGAGGTCATCAAAAGCCTACCAACAAAGAAAAGTCCGAGACCAGATGGGTTCTCAGCCGAGTTCTACAAAACCTTTAAAGAAGAGCTCATTCCAATACTTGTCAAAGTATTCCATAAAATAGAAGAGGAGGGAACCCTCCCAAACTCATTCTATGAAGCCAATATCACCCTGATACCTAAACCAGACAGAGACTCATCAAGGAAAGAAAATTTCAGACCCATATCCTTAATGAACATCGACGCAAAAATTCTCAACAAAATTTTAGCAAATCGCATACAAAAATATTAAAAAGATAGTGCATCACGATCAAGTGGGTTTTATCCCAGGGATGCAAGGTTGGTTCAACATCTGGAAATCAATAAATGTCATTCACCATATCAACAGACTAAAAGTTAAGAATCACATGATTATTTCAATAGATGCAGAAAAAGTATTCGATAAAATACAGCATCCCTTCATGCTCAAAACACTAGAAAAAATTGGGGTAGTGGGATCATTCCTTAACATTGTGAAGGCCATCTATGCTAAGCCCATGGCCAATATCATTCTAAATGGTGAAAAACTGAAAGCATTCCCCCTAAAAACTGGAACAAGGCAGGGATGCCCTCTTTCACCACTTCTATTCAACATTGTTCTTGAGACTGTAGCCAGAATAATTAGACAAACCAAAGAAATTAAAGGGATACGAATTGGAAAAGAGGAACTCAAACTATCCCTGTTCGCTGATGACAGGATTATATATTTAGAGGAACCTGGAAATTCCACCAGAAAACTCTTAGAACTCATAAGTGAATTCAGTAAAGTAGCAGGTTACAAGATCAATGTTCATAAATCCAATGCATTTTTATACAGAAGTGATGAATCTTCAGAAAGAGAAATTAGGAAAACTACCCCATTCACAATAGCATTGAAAAAAATAAAATACTTGGGAATCAATCTCACAAAAGAGGTGAAACACCTCTACAATGAGAACTATAGAACACTAAGGAAAGAAATTAAAGAAAACCTTAGAAGATGGAAAGATCTCCCATGTTCATGGATAGGAAGAATTAATATTGTCAAAATGGCCATACTACCAAAAGTGCTATATAGATTCAATGCAATTCCAATTAAAATCCCAATGACGTACCTTACAGAAATAGAGCAAGCAATTATGAAATTCATCTGGAAGAATAAGAAACCCAGAATAGCTAAAGCAATCCTCAGTAGAAAGAGCGAAGCAGGTGGTATCGCAATACCAGATCTTCCACTCTATTACAAAGCAATAGTAACAAAAAAGGCATGGTATTGGTACCAAAATAGACAGGTAGATCAATGGTACAGAATAGAGGACATGGACACAAACCCAAATAAATACAATTTTCTCATACTAGACAAAGGGGCCAAAAATATGCAATGGAGAAAAGATAGCCTCTTCAACAAATGGTGCTGGGAAAACTGGAAAACCATATGCAACAGAATGAAATTAAACCCTTATCTCTCACCCTGCACAAAACTCAACTCACAATGGATCAAGGAATTCGGAATCAGACCAGAGACCCTGCATCTTATAGAAGAAAAAGTAGGCCCAAACCTTCAACTTGTTGGCTTAGGAGCAGACTTCTTAACAGGACTCCCATAGCCCAAGAAATAAAAGCAAGAATCAACAACTGGGATAGATTCAAACTGAAAAGCTTTCTCTCAGCAAAGGAAACCATCAGTAATGTGAAGAGAGAGCCTACAGAGTGGGAGAATATCTTTGCCAATCATACTTCAGATGGAGCGCTAATATCCCGAATCTATAAAGAACTCAAAAAACTCTACACCAAGAATACAAATAATCCAATCAACAAATGGGCTAAGGAAATGAACAGACACTTCACAGAAGAAGATCTACAAGCAATCAACAGATATATGGAAAAATGTTCAACATCTCTAGTAATAAGAGAAATGCAAATCAAAACTACCCTAAGATTTCATCTCACCCCAATTAGATGGCGATTATCATGAACACAAGCAACAATAGGTGTTGGCGAGGATGTGGGGAAAAAGGTACACTCATACATTGCTGGTGGGGTTGCAAAGTAGTGCAGCCCCTCTGGAAAGCAGTGTGGAGATTCCTCAGAAAGCTTGGAATGGAACCACCATTTGACCCAGTTATCCCACTCCTTGGCCTATACCCAAAGGACTTAAAATCAGCATACTACAGAGATACAGCCACATCAATGTTCATAGCTGCTCAATTCACTATAGCCAGATTGTGGAACCAACCCAGATGCCCTTCAGTTGATGAATGGATAAAGAAACTGTGGCATATATATACAATGGAATATTACTCTGCCATGAGGAATGACAAAATTATGGCATTCGCAGGCAAATGGATGAAATTGGAGGGTATCATGCTAAGTGAGATAAGCCAATCTCAAAAAACTAAAGGATGAATGATCTCGCTGATAAGCGGATGAGGACATACGGGGGTGGGGGGTAGGAGGGGTTAGTGTTAGGGTTAGGGTTAGGTTTAGGGTTAGGGATAAGGAGGGTGGTAAGAATGAGGAAGAAAGGAATGTATAGAGGGAAAAGAGGGGTGGGAGGGGAGGGGGGAAGGGGAAAAAATAACAAAATGATCAAACAACATTGCCCTATGTAAATTTATGATTTTTAATTAAAATTTAAAAAAAAAGAATGTATATGGAATAAGAATCTTAGAAGTATATAGTAACTTGGGAATTGGGTAATGTATGTCCTCAAGACTTCTGATTGATTATTTAAAATACAGTAGTGGGCCCAATAAAAAAAAAAAAAAAGAATTAACATGAATTTTCACTATCAGCAACTCATGCTGGCAAGAAGTGACTGGTGGAATAAATACCCCCAAGTCTCTTTCCTCGCATTCTCCACACTCTTACCTCTCATTGACTGAGCCTAACTGGAAGGCAGAGGGCAAGAGAACTGCTATTGCTATCCATAGAAGTCAGGATCCCGGGTCACAGATCAGGATAGGGATGGGTGGAGAATGGAGAATGGATCTTAGTGGGAAATGGGAATGTCTGACAGGATCATATTAAATATTAAACAAAAATATTTGCCAAAAAAAAAAAAAGAATTCATGTAATATAAATCCAGATGAATTATATTATCTCTATTAGGAATTTTAGTGAGAAATAGCCCTGTAACAATACCATCTACCAACTGCCCTTCCTGGTGCTTTGTAATTTGGAAGCTATGCTTGTATTCACATGAAATCAATCATATCCTGGGATTTTATACCCCACACGTCATTGGCCCAACCCTTGCCAGAATGGTTTCAACTCTAAAATGGTTAAGAGATGAATGTAACCAAACACTCTAAAAAGGCAGAGGGTTTCATGAGTTACATTTCAAAGGGGTCACACAATATGAACTGAACTGATCACAAATTAAAGTCCTGTTCCTGAAGAAAAAGACAATGATCTAGAAATGCTCAGGGGATCTCTCATTTTCTTGACCTTATGTCCAAGAATTACAGCTTCAAAAGCCTACAGAATCAAAAGCAAGTAACACTGCTCTGGGGCAGCATGCCCTGTTTATGTTTAGGTGATAAAAACAGTCAGAGGGTAAATTGAAATGTTACTCACTATCTAAATCATTTACTATGGCCAGAAGCACCACACCATCATTACCAAAGATGTATGGTAATTAGCATGCTACTGAGAGGTTTGCAAAGGCACTTTTTGGGCATTAATTTAACACTGAAGATTTTTGTTTCCTTTAAGTTTTGAATAGATGTCTCAAAATTATTGTTTTTCTCCATATCACATTTCACATGTAATAAATTATTTACTAAATTTAAGTTTACCTATTATAGGAGTATGTCTCTATGAATCATGTCTCCCCAAACACTTCATATGTTTAGTCCTACCCCTTAGTGTGACTACATTTGGATATAGGGCCTGCAGTGAGGTAAAATTAAAAGATGTTAAAAATGTGAGGAGCTTATCTGATAGTATTAGTATCCTTATAAGAAGAATACCAAAGCTTCTTCAAAATTCGCCTCTCTCTCTCTCTATTTCTCTCACCCTACAGTCACATCCAGGCACAATGAAAAAGCCACATGAGAATGCAGTCAGAAGACAAGTCAGAAAAGCAGCCCTCACCAAGAACTGGCCAGCGACTCTATCTTGGAATTGCTACATCCTGAACTGTGAGGAAATCAATTTCTGTTGATTAAGCACTCAGTCTGTGGTATTTTGTTACACAGCCCAAGCAGACAAATACATATATTTAATGGGCAGTTAATAAAAGCATATCCAACTCTACATATTTACTTTTCCCCTACACTTTTCCAGGCTCTTTTATTTAAATATTTACTACCTGTATTATTCTCCCTCATTAATGGAAGTTTCTCTCTCTTTATGTGCATGGTCATGTTTTGTCTTGTTTTTCTGTATAATTCTGTGAGGGATCACAGAATTTGCAGCAAACACTATTAGTTTCCATTCTGTACTCATTTTTTTGCTAGGAAAGACCTTAAGTTTTTTTAGTATTTGTTCTTCTACAACAAAATTCTGTGGTAAAAGTATATTTGATTTGCAGGATGTGGTAGTGCATGCGTGTAATCCCAGCAGTTTGGGAGGCTGAGGCAAGAGGACCTCAAGTTCAATGCCAGCCTCAGCAAAAGTGGGGTATTAAGCAATTCGATGAGACCCTGTCTCTAAATAAAATACAAAATAGGACCGGAGGTGTGACTCAGTGGTCGAGTGCACCTGAGTTCAATTCCCGTACCTCCCCAACCCCCGCAAAGAAAACAATGTAGATTAAAGTTAATGAATGTGATCCCTTCAGTGTGAGTGGCTTGTTATTGGACATGTGAAATATCCTTACCAATGATGTGCAATGGTAAGTGTACTATGGAGGAAAATGAATCACTAAAAGACTTCTCAGACACAAAGGAGAAAATACAGAGGGGGTCTCCTTGTCTTGCCATTATTATCTGTAGATTTAAATCTGGGACAGTTTAGCTTCTTGCCAATATGAGTAACACTTACTTGGAGAGAAACTGGTTTACGGAGATTATATACCACAAAGATAAAAAGAATCTAGGAGTCTGAGGGTGTTACCGTATCTTGAATTAAATACCATTGGACTTCACTACATCAAGACTTACTATTAGGCAAGATAATGCATGCGTTGTCTAAGCAGCACTGAGCTGAATTTTGATAACTGCATGTATTTTTACTTTAATTTAAAGTCAAAATTAAAAAACTTGATTCATGCTTTTTAAATTGTCTTCAATATAAGATTTTGAAAAAAAAATAATTGTTTAATCTTTTCAACAAATCCCTTTTATATTAAAGAGAAAAAGAGATGTGATGCTTTTCATTAAATGATACTTCTACATTTCAGTAAAAGTGATAGATAAAGTCATTTGCCACAAAACTTTAGAAATTATGCAGAAAAACCAATGATTGAGGGATGCTGAGAAATAGAGATAAGAATCAGGATGAAAGAGAGGCTTTTTACTTTATGCAATTTTTATAGTTTGAGCTTCTAGAAACTCACAAATCTATTACTTATTAAAATTAAAATAAGCTTAAAATAATAAGTAAAGACTGAATTAACTGTTAAAATCACATATTGAAGGAAATACTAAAAATTAAAATGTCACTCCAAATATGAATAGTTTGCTCTATAGACAGGATAAATGTGATTAACGCAATATAAAGGGAGCCGTTAAAAGTATTTCAACAGTTTTTCTCAGCAATCCTTTACCACCTTAAAATTACTAATTAGATAACCAATATATTCTCTTAAAGTTTCTGAGATTTTATATTCCTTATAGTCATTTTAAAATATATTTATACAGAAACATATTCAAAGTAATCAAGAAAAATGAGACTGTATAAAACTAGGAATAAGGTTTGTTTTTCTTTTTTGGTTTTGTTTTTATTTGTTTTTTGGATTTTTTGCAGGGGGCTTACTTAATATTGTGCAGTCTAAAGAGTGGAAGTTTCTAACACAGGGATCACCAAACCTGTTGGCCATTCTCATCCCCAGTATTCATAACAGATTTCAGTGGTCTTTGATTTGGTAGCTAATCTCAGGAGATATTTCTGAAAGCCTAACAAGTATCTAACTTTCTAATATATCTTTTGAACTATAATAATTATCTAAGAAATGCCATTAAACCATTATAAGAATTAAAATGCACTAAATAAACCCTAACACCTGGTGCCACCTGATCATAGAAAAACTAATACACTAATTTTAATAACAATAATTCATATTTTACATGTAAAATTTCAAATAAAGATAGACAAGATCTTAAGTCATTAAGCATTCTTCTCATGGAAACTTGTATGATGGAAATTATCCATTTTGCTAAAATATAAAATCAGAGATAAAAATTATGCAGAATAAGAGCTTCTTTTAAATATTATCAATAATAGAATAATACCAAAATAATTCATACAAAAAATGCAGAATGATTTAGGAAATTGTGGAATAATGACAATATTATACTTCATAGTTAAATGAAGTATATACTTCTTCATATAAAAATCATATAGTAAAAGGGAAATTTTATATAAGATGAACTATAAATATAATATTATACTTCTATGATTGACATAAATATACATAAATATTATATATATACAAATATAATCACAACCACAGATATCCACATAGACATGTATGAAAAGACAAAGGAAACATAGAATGAAATAAAGCTAATGAAAATAGCCTGCTGAAAATTTTGTTATCTTTGTTATATTTTTATAATAATGGAATCTATCTATGAATGGAACTATGTACTGCATTGATAAATTGCCCTTAATAAAGCATACCTATGCTCTTATGAATATTTAATAAATTTTAAGCTAACATTGTCTAATGAAGCATATCATTTCATGTAGTAGATATTCAGTAGATTTAAAATGAACAAAACTTGATTAGAATGGAATAAGAGGGACCCATCTAGCTAGTAGATTTTAAACTAGTTACAGACCTGCCACTCATTTTGTTCTATTAGATAACTGACATTGTAATTAATAACTTCTTTATACTCTGCATTTTTCTTTCATAAGAAATGTTTTTATATCCTCTTTTGTCTTGCGACTTGTTGAAATATCATTTTTCTTTTAGGGCAAAGATCATCAGTTTTTTAAAATCAAAACTTTTCGGTTATGTCATGAATTTTGAGACCCAATTCTTCACTTTATATTTCACTAGCACTGAACTACCTTCTTGCTGACCATCTCACCTCCTGGGAAAGTACACAACACAGATAAACTGTTGCCATTTCAGAGAAGGTTTTGAGAATCCAAAAAATAGGAAAGTGGTACATAAAAGTGAGCCTGATTCAAGATTCTTAGCGAGGCACCTTTTGAGTTCAGAGTTCTAGGGGACAGGAGACTGAGCAGAGCTTTCCCTCGTCCTAAGTGTCTAGGGTGGAGGGAGCAGTGGGGAACAAGATTTCAGCTGGTTGAAGCGGAGTCCTGAGCTTTGGATTATGGGTGAACCAAAAGCAGCAGCTGTCCTTAAGATTTAAACGACTTATAAATTGGCTCAACCCTTGACTTCTATGAACAGTAGCCATTTTAACCACTAGACATGAGAAAATGAGTTCCCTCTCTATTACGATAACACCCAGAATTTATAGTACTTCTTTAATTTCATTTTCATAAGAAATGTCCCATATTCTTCATAATTTATCAGAAATACCAAAAAAAAATAATCAAACCATATAGTCAAAAAGAGATAGATACAAACTTTAAAAAAATACAAGTATCAATATATTATGTTCTAAGTTATCAAAACTTTGTAAAATCAAGTAAATTCTGAAACTGAAAAATATAATTAAACTTAAGAATTCAGATTAGCAATATAACATCTTATAGTTTATATTAGCTGAAGATAATTCAATAGTTTAAAAAAAGTCAATGGTGAGTAAAAGGAAAATAATAAAACTTAACCACAAAGAGAAAACACAGGAAAGATCATGAGGATAGTGTAGAACATAGTGTAGAACATGGTGAAACCATTGAACATTTCCTGATTGTAATGTATAAAGCTGCCCCCCCCTCCCATCAGGTACAGCCATTTTGCCCACCTCCCAACCACTCATCAATCTGCAATTGGCTGGCCTCCTCCGTTATAGGAATTTCGGGCCTCCCCACCACTTGTCAATCTGCGCTCTGCCCACCTCTTAGTTTCACAAATTTCCGGCTTTTGCCATTTTCCTGCTTCCCACATTACATCCTAACATGCTATTGGTTCATCAGTCAGCTTGCAAGAATTCTCCTCCGCTGTTGGTTCCTTCCATCCCACTAGATTCCAATATCTGGGAGAAGCCACACGCCATCTTTCTCTTTTTTCCCCTTCTTTTCGCCCTGACCAGATGTGTTAATCATCCGCATAAATAAAGTCTCTTGCATGAGACCTTGTGTCTGCGGAGCTTTTTTTCTGGGACCTATTGGCCAGCCGCAACTGAGACAAGGGAGAGAGCGACAGTGCAGCAGGATCACGCAGCAGGATCGCACAGCGGCAACTACCGGGGCAGGTCCCAAGTTGAGCTGCATTTTTCCCCTTACACTGATGACATTACAGAATGACATACTGTTAACAAAGAAATGCTTAATACAATTTTAAAATGAAAAACAGAGAAATGCTTAATGATGGCAAAAACTGTCTAGATATTGAAAGATCAGTATATTCAGTAGGCAGTAGAAAAAGCAAGCAGGGTTCATACAAACAATAAATTCAAGAAAAATAAAAACTACTTAACTATTGAGGAACCTCATTAAGACTAATGACTGATTTCTTAACAAACACAAGGTCAAGCTAGAGGCAGTAGAATGGTATCCACAAAATGTGGAAATAAAATAAGCACCTTTATTCATGAGCAAACAATCATGTATGTTGAAAGTCTTAAAAAATCAGATAAATTATTATAATTAATAAGTAAATTTATATAAAAGTTAACAGTGTACGTTATTGTAACCAAAGTGAGAAAATAAAATGTTAAAAACACTGCTATTTAAAGCATTAATAATACCAAAACCTTACAGATAATGTAATGAAAGAGAGACAAGCCATCTACATCGATATATGCAAAATATTACTGAAAATTAAAAACAGCTAAGTAGATTGAGGAATAAACCATTTTCCTGGTTGGATTTGATTGATTTGATATCACAAAAAAATTGAATATCTAGACCCACCTATGGGTATAATGCAATCTCCCACTAAAATCCAAGAATAATGACAAAACAAAGTATTTCTTAATATCAGTCAAGAAAAGATTATTCATATCTACAGATCTTGTAGCTAATTAAAAGTAATAAAATTATATCCTAAATAGCAATATAAAATAAAATTGCAAAACTATACAAAATGGAAAATAATCTCAGGAAAACACTCTCTACCAGAACCAGTTTTGATAGACATTTTTTAAAATTTTTTAAAAAAATTCTTTTTAAATACATGTTAAATTCAGTTAGAGCTTCAGTAATTGTCCATATCAGCAAAATTATGTTTTCTATCATAGATCAGACTATAATATTGAGATATTTTCTTTTCCTTTGGCCTTATTTGTTTCATATAGATCTTCTAAAATTATTTTGACTTCTTTTTCCACTTGATCATTTATTCAGACACTATTCAAGAGCAAATAAAAATGTTTTATTATGAAAAAAAGAAAACATGATGTATGAGACCTATGGAAATGTGAATTTAAAAATTAGTTTTCAAAAACTTATTTCCTACTCTCATGATAGCAGCAAAAATCTTTAAGTGAAAGACTGACAGTTTGTTTTGCAGTCGAATTAGGTTGTAGTGTGTGTGAGTATGTGTGTGTGTGTGTGTGTGTGTGTGTGTGTGTGTATGTGTGTGTTTCAAATGGTTAGAAATGATAAAACTGCTAAAGGCAAAGGAGGCAACAATTTAGCAGGATCAAGTTTGCTCTCCTTGGAAGAAATCAACAACAAAATTGGATCTTATCCAAGCTATTTTATAACATTGTATTTCTTTTTCATTTTTTTTTTCTTCTTCTCAACTAGGCTGTAGAATGCTGACATATTGCTTATCTCTAAGAAGTTTCTGCTTCAATTTGCTCTTTATTTCTAAGTATGCAATCTCAAATCCACAGCAGATCAGGCTCTTTCTGTCATGGATGTGTAGGACTTCATGTTTCAATTATTGAGAATGACATCAATGGAAACATTCTGATTGGAAATATCCAGCATAAGGATTTGTTTTTAAAATTGTTATATTCATTTTGATTCGACTATTGCTTCTTCTACGATTTCCATATTACCTTGACCCTGTTTTCTCTTTGCTCTTATTCATACCATAGTGATAAGGATGGAATACTGTATCTTAAGTCATTATTACTGAGTTAATTTTTGTTTCCATTTCAGTAACAACTGAGTACTATTGCTCTTTTGTTTTCAGAATTGTCATCTTTACTGGTTCAAACCATTTTATTAATTCATAGATTTATGTAACTTCAAGTACTTTAAAATCCTCTTGCTATCTCAGAAATTCAATTTTTGTTTTGTATTTGTCTTGACCTTAAGAGATTGTGCTAGAAATGGAGACAAGGAATTCAGAGAAACATATTAAAGGAAAATTACTATTTAAAAAGGTTTCCTTTTAATCTGTGTTTTAACAAAGCCAGTAGTCTTTCATTTAATTTCTGGGCAAGATTCAGTCACAAATAGTGCTCACCATAACAGAAAACAAATGAATAAACTTGATCATCCCTATATCATTAACAATCAGGAAAATGGGTTTTATATTGCTCCATGGCCATTGAATATAACTGGAGGGAAATTTACAATGTCCCTTGAAACATCTATTCAGTCAGCAGAATTTTGAATAAGGGCTCAAGAGCACATCATCTGTGATCACCATTGGTCCTACTCTGGGGATCAACAGTGGGAACCCAGCTTGTATGCTGAAAAAGCAATTGCAGATATTTCAAGATTGAATATTCTATAGAAGCAACCTAGGTAAGAAATGTTAATAGACCAGGTAGAAGAATGAACAATGAAAAGAAGTAAATGGATTTAGAAGATGATTGGTAAGCTGAGTCATTAGAATTTGGGTATGAGAAGTGGGACAACGGGAAGAATCCAAATATTGCTTAAGATGTGAATTAAGCAATGATTCTGACATACATTTGGGGACGTAATTGAGAAGGTCAGTATTAAGCATGCTAAACTTGAGATGCCTGTAGGGTACTCATATCTAAAAGGACCATAAACTTAAATCATAATTTCATCCATGAGACATAAAGGATAAATAAGGAAATTTCAGTGATTCTACTGAGAGTAGTATTCACCTGTGGGATTGGCCAGTAACCATAGTTTGTGTAATAGGAGATTTGTTATTTTTCTGTAGTCTTTGTTGTGTCAAATTCTATTTAAAACGATTAATGACTAAGTAACTACTATGTGCTCAGCTGTATCTAGAATTCCATAAGGAACAAAATCTGTTCCTTCTCTGCAAGAAATTTATAATAGAATAAGGAAAATATGTTCAAAAGTTAGGATGGATTTGGGAGGTGGGTAACTAGGGATTGAACTCAGGGGCACTCAAATTCTGAGTCACATCCCAGCCCTATTTTGTATTTTATTTAGAGACGGGGTCTCAACTGAATTGCTCAGCACCTTGCTTTTTCAGAATCTGGCTTTGAACTCCCAATCCTCTTGTCTCAGCCTCTCCAGCCGTTATGATTATTCACCTATACCACTGTGCCCAGATAGGATGAATTTTTGTACTCTTTTCTTCCCATACAAAAGGAATATTAATATTTATTCAAAAACCTAAAGACTTCTACCCAAATACTATTTTTATATTATACATATGTGTTATACACATATGTAAGTATGTGTATGTATGTGTAACTATAAACAATCTATATAATCTCATAAATAATACTATTAATAAGTAAATGAATCAACCAACAGTCTTAAATATTATATATTTTTAATAAATAACATGGAAATAAATGTGGTGCTTTTTCTTTATAAAAGCCTTGGAAGCTTCTTGGTGGAGTTGAGAATGGTGAAGCATTGTGGCTGTTGGAAGGGAAAGAGGTAAGTTAGAAGGACTTCATTTTGATGCTGAAGGTGAATGATTATATATGTTAAGGTTAATAACTATCCTAGGATATATGGGGGGGGGGGAATCCAGACCTTAAAGATAATTTTATCAGTTCTTATTTTCTAATTATAAAACTAGACATTGTTTCTCAGAAGAAAAAATTGCTCTGGCTATTGACACAGGTAATATATGTGAAATCTAATGACTGCCCATCTAGACAAAGGCATATATCTCAATTTTGTTATCTTTAAATTAGATAAGGGTCTTGTTTTTTGAATTTTCAAAATAAATCATAAAAGTAATATATCTATGTATATATTACACATCGTAAATTGTATATATGTGTATATACATGCACATATATATACATATATGAAAATAAAATGAATTAAATTATATGCAGACTTTCATTTGCTCTTTTCTTCTCCTCTAAATTTCATTCAATATTATTTGTTTGCAAAAGTTTTTCCTTCATCAGATTCCCTAATGAACTGTCTTTGCTTCTTTACATCTGACAAGGATTTATATAAGTCAGAAAATTTGAATCAAAAGCCAATTTTGCCATATTTATTATATAAAGGAAAAGATTGAAAACACAGTAGCATTTCGGGAACAAAAATGAAAATGAAACTCTAAAAATTGAGTTTTTTCATGCTTTGTAGGGATTGGTCAAAGAAAATAATCCTAGACTGCAATGTGAAATTATAAGAATTGAAGTAAAGGTTCTTATAAAACAAAACAAAACAATTGGAAGCAAAAATGCTTTATATTTCCTCATTCCTAAGTACTAGTTACACTACTTTTTGATCTTAGTTTCTGCATCCTTAGAAAACACAGAAGTTAATGTACCCTTGGTTCAATCCACATTACCAAAAATAACTAATTTTTAAAAGTCTAATTTACTATCATATATTTATAAATATTATCTTCTTGGTGCTGCAAGGAAGAATTACTAGTTTTTCCATATGATTTGTTTCTAAATTAGTAACAAACAATGGAACTGTTCATATTAAAGGAATAAAATAAAAAAATATTTTGTTATTATTATTATATTCTTAAAACAACCCAAAATATCTGAGTATATTTTCCTTTATTTGGTTAGATTTATGTACAACTCTAATACTGCTACATTGACACTGAAGATATAAGTCAGTAACTGAGGGGGGAAACATGGAGTGGATATTTTAATCCATTCACTGACTGTTATTGGATTTTAAAAAACCCTGAGGGGAGCCTGATTTGGAACGTAGGACCCCAACTAATAATAATAATGAAGGCTTAGGCTTCAAGTCAATGTGTCTGCAGTACATTTTAATCTGAAAACAATTATGAGTTTTAAAAAATAGACCACTAGGCATAAAGACTAGAAATTTCAGATATTTGCAAGACATCGTAATCTCTTACTTGATATTCTGTTCTCTCTGTATTGCTCCTGTATCCCTAAATGTGAAATAAAGACAAGCTCTTAATGTGGAACTCACAATTTTTTTAAACACTGACTCTATTTAGAATGCAGAAAAATGCACATATATATGCACTCATGAAATTTTGCATATGTTTTAAGGTTTTCATGCACTCTACCAAAGCCCTTCTGGATTCTACAAGGTTTCATGTACCCAAGTTAATAACACTGACCCCCAAATGTATTTTTCTTTCTAGAAGCTTTTCTAAATTCCCTATCACCAAATATCAACATTTCTCAAAATAACAAGCACCCAGTGGATGCTCATCAAATGTCGGTGACTAATGATGATAGACATTTGTCTTTCCCCTTACACATGTACTAATTTGAAATTATCTGTCATGTAAATTTTCTGCCTAAAATGTTCAGTTTATATTTCCTATATCTAACAAAGCAATTTTAGAGATTGAGTTGTTGAATTAACTTTCCAATAACTATAAAAGTTAATGAGAAACCAAGATGTCCCAATTCTACAGAACTTACATCTGTAGACTCAAAAGACCAATAAGCATTATCAACAAGCAAAAGATCATATGCAATTTTATTGGATTCTGGTCATAATTAAGTATGATGACCTTCCTGATGTTGTAGCAATTACAACTCTTATCCTTATTACTTTCTCCTCTCCTTCCTGGATATCCAGAAGGAAAAAATCACCAGTCTTACAATTACTAAGGGTAGTATGGTTAGTTCCAGTGAATAAAGCCATAAGCAAAAATCCCAAGTGTCACTTCATGCCTGAGCTATTGAAAAACCTTTGTTCTACTCTCCAGTTTACTCAAACCATGACAATGACCCTTGAAGGTATGCTTACATTGCAAAAATGTTGGACAAATATTTAAACATCACTTGAAGGAGTCCCCTTAGACAAATAAACTTAGATGACATTATCCACTATTATTTCAGGGCTTATTTGATAGCTGAAACTGTTTTAGCTTAATCTGACTAATAACAGGCCAAATGATATTTCCATTATTTCAACTACAATGTGATGGGTAAAAGAAATGTTAGAAAATCAAGTGGTAGAAAAGGTCAAATGATTTTGAACATCCTTCTGCATTCCCATGATTCACAAGTTATACTTCAATGCATTTGGCTTTGCTTCTCTTTCTCTGTTAACAGCAGATGCCATCTGAGTGGACGTGGCACACAAAGTGGAACTTTCTTGCTCATGTTCAAGATAGTTATATGTTTACATAGGAACTTGATGCCGAGCTCTCATACCAATAGGCTACAGGTGGACATTTGTTGCTAACTCCAGAAACTAAGTACTAACTGTTTTCCTTCTAACATCTTTCATTGATATGACTGGGAAGATACCGAATGTGACTGGTGACCAAATTTACCAAACAAAGCAAAAACAACACAATGCCCTTTAAATTGCTGACTAGTTATTCTTGAAACTGACCATAAATATGTACACTCTATAGGAAGAAGTAGCAGAGTTCCTAAACAAATGAATGTAAATTATTCATCTTTATTCTCTGCTAGTAAGCATCTTAGAGGACAAAACTAGCTACTTTCGCAAATGTTTCTTAAGAGAAATAGTTAGATTATAAATATTCACTGTTTTTATCAATAGGATTTATTGCTAATGACAATTGTGCATGTCCCAAATTGTAGTGTGTGTTGGCTTTATTAAACAATCCTTTCTAACATCAACCATTTAGTTGTTATAGGTCACTTGAACCCAAAGTAACTTTTAATTCAATGCTCAGCATACTTTTATGATATTAGGTAATATGCACATCCAGCATAAAGAAAACTTAATGCCCTTCATAATAAAGGCAATAATTGCCAGCAGAACACTTCCAATGACCTAATGTCCAGCCCATAAACACCTCTGCATTGGCTGTCTCACTTGCTCGTAGATGAATTTCAGAAGGTGGCAGACCATTTTTTAGTGCAAACTGGCATTTAATTATGGTCTTCACTTAATTAACTATAGTACTCACAAGGTCAATTTGTTCTCTATACACAAGATATTACATCTTCCTTATCAAAGGAGACAAAGAAGTGTCTCTTCTGTAGCTGAAATCAGGTTAGCATCTCGTGTAACGATCAGCACAAAGTTGCATTATTAGGCTGAATGGGGATATGAAAGGGTAATCTAATCAGAGAGCAATGTACTATGAAAGTTAGAATGCCATTTAAGAGTATTTATTCATCTCCATGGTATACCAAGATAGATAGTGATGGCAATTCTGCTGCTCAGTAGGGAAGCAAAGGCACCAAGAAATCAGTGGATGCTGATGCAGAGCAAATTAAAAAAAGGCTTTACACAACTTCTCTTGCTATATCCATTATATTTTAACCTGAATAAAATAAAACCTCTAGGTTTAGGTTTAAGGTGAGCTCAAACACTGCCAAATGTCATAAAAGTTTATAAACCCATAAAAAGAAAATGATACCCAACTTGTGTACACACACACACACACACACACACACATACACACACACAGATACATCTCCCAAATCATTGATAAACACCTGTGAATCTTTTTTTTTTTTTTTTTTTTTGCCTCAAAATTTTTTCTCAAAGCATGTGCTCAGGCCTCATTTCTTTTTGTCTCCCTCTTCTGGACGTCAAAAATCTAGCCTCTGTTAGACTGGTGTTCTCTCCTCACATCCCCTTTTTCCAGCCCCAGTGGCCATCTGTGTACTTTCTGCTAATCAGTCCTCTGCTTCCAGGTGTTTACTCTTTTCTCAGGTTGCTTAATTCCTTATCTCCACTCATTGAACCATTACTCAAATCTCTAGGTATACAAATAATAGTTCCTAAAAGACACATGTGCATGTGAAGTTATCCAGGGTGAGGGGAAGGGAACAAATGAACATATAGAAACTTGCACTTCAATATAGATTTTATTCTTCACAAATACATACATATATGTGTATATATCTTTTATTTCACCAAATTTATTATTGAAGAATACATTCTCATGAGATCTTGATACACAACCCAGAATTTTCACTTTGATCAATATTGTAAAAGTCTAGTTCAATGCTAGATACTTCAGTTGCTGTTGATTGTACAGTCTGATGATGTTAAATTGGGTTTGTTGGAAAGCAGGTCTTTCCATTGGTTTCCAGGTATACCCTTCTGCATATTTTTAGTATTTAATCAAGCATTCCATACAATAGTTTAAAGCAGTGAATGAAAAAACAGACTTTAGATTAGACTACTAAGCTCAAATTATGATTCTGCTACTTATTACCTATAAGACTATGTGGCACCATTTAACCTTTTTATATCTGTGGATCTTCATATGTAAAAGATAAAACTAATTTTAAAAGTCACTGTAATACTTTAATATGTTACAATGTGTAAAACAATCTCCAGTAGAACAAGGATTATATGAATCACTAGAAAGAAGAAAATGTTTCACTATTTGCTACTCCCAGTGATAGCATCAATGAGAAAAGTCCAAAGCCTCATATCACTGAAAGGATATGGAAACTTATAAATTTAAACTTTTTTCTGTTGGAAAAAAAGACAGAATTTTCCAACATATTTACATGTAGATTTTCTCATATTGGTCATACTTATATACACACATATAAAAATGTACACATATATATATTCATGCATATTCAAATGTGCATTTTCAACATTTAGCAACAGGAACAGAAAGAGGATCAGACAAACTGCAGTTAAAATCAGTTTATCTTTAAGTGAATTATCTAACAGTCCTGTTTTATTTTTTGGTATTTGTAAAAGAACCATGAAAATAAGTATTAAGGTTTTGTGATATTTAATTAAGATTTTGCAACACTTATTATGTAATTCTACATATTATTCCTGGCAAATGGCTGTAGGAAAATACCCTATTAGTGACTTTCTCAAGTTGGGTGTGTGTTTTCTAACAATATTCATGATTTTTCAGGTGCCTAGGAACTTCAGACTCACTAAATTTCAACTGAGGAACCAATCTCTATTCTTAAGAAATGACACTTTAAAGAAATGGTCCCTAATTGGTGTTCCTGGACTCCTGTGGGAGTCCAGGGGTATTTCTCCAAAACCATAGGTACACTTAGTCTGCTGACTGAATAAACAATGCATTATGAACATGAGTACTTACAGAATTTAAAATAATTTAAAAACATGACTTTTGTCATTATGCATTGTCTCAACAGGTAATAATAGTGCAATCATCTCAGGAGATACTAAAATTGCCTGCAAAACAACCCCCTATCTTAAAATCTTGAAACCACTAGTCAAAGATATTAGACTGAGTATTTCTAAGTTATTTTAAACCATTGATTCAAAGCATGGCTCTTATTTTAACTGTCCATCTTTCCCCACATACACTCCAATTACTTTTATATTTCCTTCTTTATACTTTTATAGTATAACTGCTCATATATATTTGTTCCAGTGCTAGATTTCTAATATGCACAGAATCATGCACTATCAAAGTTAAAAAGGACCTTAAAGTCATCTAGTTCAACCATCCATCAGATGCATGAATTATTCCTACTTATGTCTACATTCACTCGCATGTGCTTTAAATATACCCTAGACATTAGCCCTATAGCCAAACATTAACTCTGACTCTAAATGGAATTCTTAATTCATCAGCACTTTTAAAACTTGCCACTCGTATCAAGAATCTCAATTAAAGTGTGTTTAACCGCTACTTTCACAAGATGACTGATTCTCCATAATATATATTGAGCTAGCTCATCATCAGTACCCAAGTCACTCTCATGGATAAAATTAGATGCATAGGAAGCTGTGTTAACTCTTTCTGACCACTAAGGCACCATTTAGTTTGCTAAGTGTAGGAACTGTAAAGAGTTACACACCAGACAGAGGCATGGATATCAGAGAGCCTGACGAGAAGTCCAATATACAGAGCCAGAAATAAAAATGATCTTTTGTAAGAATGGTGCTTTTTTAGTACATGTTAAATACAAAAGTAACAGATTATTAAATGTTGTGAGTCACCATTTAAATGGATTTCATCCCAAGTTTAAATCTATATAAGCATTCACTCTTTGAAGCATCACATTAAGAGAGAGTTGTATTGCCTGTTACAGATCTCATATTGACAGAGATGTTGTGATAATGACAGTCATTAAAATAACTGCCTAGTCAAATTTAAAATGATAGACACTAAATTTATGTTGATTAACCGTTAACTTCCTTTTTCAGTTTTAGTGTTACAGAATGAAAAGTGCTCAATTTGAATTTTTTCTTTCTCTTTCTTTTTCCTTGTAAATCACATTATTTGTGCAGCATTGTTTTTCCCAGAACCTTCCCCACCACCCTATAGCCTTTGTTGTTGGATATTGAGTGTATGTTATAGTCTAGCATCAACTTAGTCACCAAGAATGAGTTTAAAATACACCTCACATAATAAAAATTGGAAAATTTTTCTTTTTTCAGAGCCTATGAAATGAATGAATCCTCAGCTCCTTTAAATACACAACCAAGAAGTCATTCATTCAAATACATCATCAGAAAACTCTAGAAGATAAATGAATAGTAACAACTTTTAAAAATGTACCTGATGTACCAAATTCTCATTTCATTCATGCACAATGTTCTCACAGTCCTGGAATACAAAAAAAAAAAAAATTAAAATTCCCTGTATTAGTTTTCTATTGCTGTCATTTTAAAAACTAGCACATACTTAATGATGTGACAAACAAATATAACAGCTTACAAATCAGTAGTTCAAAAGTCCTGAAGTCTAACACAAGACCACCAGGCTAAAACTAATATGTTTGTAGGCTTTGTCTGCCACTAGATGTTCCAGGAAAGGAGTCATAGATTAAAGGGAATCACAGAATCACAGAAGTCAGCTTTCTGAGTTTGTAAGACCAAGGCAATCATTTTCTTGCTAGTTGTTGACTAAGGGCCTTTCCCAGGATCTAGAGGTGCTCCATTTAATGACTCATGGCCTTCTTCCTCCATATTCAAAGCCAGATATATCAAATTACTGTCACATTTCGAATCTCTATGCTTTCATTTCCCTTCTCATCCCACTTACCTAACCAGGAATGTTTCCTAGTTTTAAGAATGCATGCAATTATATTGGAACCACCTGAATAACCCACAGTAATTTTCCTGTTGTAATCTCTATACTCTTGATCACATGTGCAAAAATGCTTCTGCATGTAAAGCAACATGCTGACAGGTTCCAGGTATTGGTGTGTAAATATACTTGGGAGGGCCACTATTCTGTCTGTCACATATTTCAAAATGGTAGGTTACAGTTACTGAACATTCTGAAACTACTAAAATTGATAGGGAAAGAATCTAGACTCTAAGAATTCATACCAAATCTCATATAGTAAAAGAAATTATATCATCAGTAGCTATGTGAATTAAAATAACTATATATATATATATATATATATATATATATATAAAATCAAGTGGAAAGTGAAGGAAATCACATACTGAAATGAACACTAAAAATGTAAGTAAAATATATATTTTTATATTGCTAGAAAATTTTGTGTACTTTTTAATTATTTGAATTAAATATCCTTCAATTTTTAATCCAACATTTGAAAAAATATCTTTTTCTAGGCATTTGTAGTGGGCATCTATTGACATTGCCATCAAGTTCCTGTACTCCTTTGTAGAAACAATACCAAGATTATGCCCTAGAGGACTAAAATCTTCCCCTACACACAGCCCAAATATGGTATTTCTGACTGTATGTAAATTACTCAGCAATGTGCATTCTTTAAGTCCCTTAGGTCACTGCATCTGTTAAGCATCCTATCTAAACTCAAAAGACAGATCTTTAAAAAATAAGTAAATTTTTTCCTGATTTTACAGAAAAGAAGGAACATTTCACTCCATGTTTTAAGAAGTAACACAATGTCAGCACCAAAACCTGATGAAGATATTAAGAATGATCATAAGCATGGCTGCAAAATTCTGAACCAAATATTAACAAATTAAATCAATCAGTGCATTGAAACAATAAAATACACAGTATACATACCACATCTAAATGAGTTTTATTTAGGAAATAGGAATTTGACATCATTTATAGCACCAGACCAGGTGCCAATCAACAGATGAATGGATCAAGAATCCGTGGCATACATGTGCAATAGAGTTTTACTCAGCCATAAAGAAGGAAAACATGGTGTTCGTTGGTAATTGGAAACATTTACCAACTGAAACTGAAAAACATCAAGCTAAGTGGAATAAGCCAGACTCAAAAAGTTCAGTGTCAAATGTTTCTCTCATATGCAAAAGCTAGACAAAATAAGGAAGAAACAAAAGACAGGAAATCCCATGAAAATAGAAGAGAGATCAGCGGAATAGAGGATAGGGATAGAGTGGTAAGGAGGAGGAATGGGAGAAGGGAGGAATTACAGAATAAATTTAACCAAAGTATGCAATGTACATATATGAATATACCACAGTCATTTCACCTTTATGTGTATCTATAAAGAACCAATTAAAAACAATAAATAAATAGAAGGAATACCACTAGAGTAGGAAAGGGGAACACAGAGAGACGTGAAGAGAGGGAAAAAGAAAGCACTAGGGGCTGAAATGGAACACATTATATTCCATGTATATATGCTTATGTTAAAAGAAGCCCCACTATGTTTAACTATAATGCAGTACTAAGAATAATTTGAAAAGTCTCAAAAAAATCATCATATCAAAAATTTATTTGCTTCAGGCATGGGAACCTTTGGAATTAAAATTATTTTACATACATATAAATGTGTGTGTGTTTCTGTGTGTGTGATTTGGAAAGTAAGTTTTTAAAACAAAGAGAAACACATACAAAAGTATACAAATATTTAGCAAAATGGTTGATCAAATTTCATACAGTGAATGATAATATATAAGAAGTACAATATCCAAAACCACTATGTCAGCATCCCAGAAATTCCTTTCCTGACACTAGCCAAACTCAGAACTCTGTTTTGATTTCTAACATCATAGATTTGTAGTACATAGAAATATCTGAAGAAGTTCCCAATGATATATCTTCTTCCAGGGAAGATTTACCATTTCCTTTCATGTAGGACTTATCCTCCTCATCCAATCCAGCACAAAACTGAATTCAAGTATCTCATTGGTCCATTTCCACTTCTGATAAAACTAGCACTGTGCCTAAGGCTTAGCTTTTCAGAGTTGGTTCCCTGAAGTGCTCTTCAGTTCTTCACTCCCAAACACAACCTGAACTCTTTCCTTGAATCCACAGAACAGGGAGACTCTCAAGTCACTATTCTATTTGATTTGGTTATTCAAGTTTTTAGTGTTAAATGTTTTGAGTCCGTTATATATCCTGGAGATTAGTGCTCTATCTGAGGTATGTATGGTAAAATTTTCTCCCATTCTGTAGACTCTCTTCACAGTTTTATTTCCTTTGCTGTGAAGAAACTTTTTAGTTTGATACCATTTCATTCATGATTCTTGATTTTACTTCTTGTGCTTAAGGAGTCGTGTTTAGGAATTTGATTCCTAAGTCCATGATTTGACCTACATTTTCTTCTATTAGGCATAGGGCCTCTGGTCTAATGCCCAGGTCCTTGGTGCACTTAGAGTTGAGTTTTACACAGGGTGAGAGATAGGAATCTAACTTCATTTCATTATATATACCGATTTCCAATTTTCCCAGCACCATTTATTGAAGAGGCTATTTTTTCTCAAATGTATGTTTATGGTGTCTTTGTCTACTATGAGATAACTGTATTTATATGGGTGTGTCTCTGTGTCTTCTATTCTATACCATTGTTCTTCGTGTCTCTTTTGGTGCCAATAGCATGGCATTTTTTTATTATACCTCTGTATAATTTAAGGTTTGGTATTATGATGCCTCCTGTTTCACCTTTCTTGCTAAGCATTCCTTTGGCTATTTTGGGTCTCTTATTTTTCCAAATGAATTTCATGACTGCTTTTTCTATTTCTATGAAGAATGTCTTTAGAACTTTAATAGGAATTGCATTAAATTTTTAAAATGCAGAAGGCAGTATGGCCGTTTTGACAATATTAATTCTGCGTATACAAGAACATGGGAGATTTTTTCATCTTCTAAGGTCATCTTCAATTTCTTTCTTCAGTCCTGTCTCATTTTCATTGTAGAGGTATTTCACCTATGTTGTTAGATTGATTCCCAGATATTTCATTTTCTTTGAGGCTGTTGTGAATGGCATAGTTTTCCTAATTTCTCTTTCAGTTGATTCACCACTGATGTATAGGAATACAATTGATTTATGATGTTAATTTTATATACTGCTACTTGGCTGAATTCATTTATGAGTTCTAGAAGTTTTCAGGTAGAGTTTTTGGGTCTTCTAAATAAAGAAACTTGTTTTCAACAAATAGGAATTGTTCGAATTTTTCTTTTCCTATTTGTATCCCCTTAATTTATTTTTTCTGATTGCTCTGGTTAAAGTTTCAAGGACAATGTAGAAGTGGTGAAAGAGGGCATCCCTGTTGTGCTCCAGATTTTAGAAGGAATGCTTTCAATTTTTTCCTCTTAGAATGATGACGTTGACCTTGTGTTTAGCACATATAGATTTTATAATGTTGAGGTATGTTTCTGCTATCTCTAGTTTTTCTAGTGTTTTGAACATGAATGTATGCTATATTTTGTCAAAAGCTTTTTCTTCATCTATTGAGATAATCACGTGATTCTTGTCTTTAAGTCTTTTGATGTGATGAATTACGTTTACTGACTTCTGTATGTTTGACCAACCTTGCATCCCTGGGATGAATCTACTTGACCATGGTACACTATTTTTTGATATGTTTCTGTACACAGTTTGCCAGTATTTTATTAAGAATTTTTGCATCTATATTCATCAGGGACATTGTTCTGAAATTTTCTTTCCTTGATGTGTCTTTGTCTGGTTTTGGTATCAGTGTGATACTAGCTTCATAGAATGAGTTTGGAACGGCTCCATCCTTTTCTATTTCATGGAATAATTTGAGGAGGATTGGTGTTAGCTCTTTGAAGTTCTTGTGGAACTCAACCTACAATCCATCTGGTCTGGGCTTTTGTTTCTTGGTAGACTTTAATTTTATTGCTTGAAATTGATCTGTTTAAATTTTTATGTCTTCATGATTCAGTTTGGTTAGGTCATATGTCTCTCGAAATTTGTCAATGTCTTCAAGATTTTCTATTTTATTAGTGCATAAATTTCAAAATAGGTTCTGATTATCATCTGCATTGTAGTAGTGTCCTCATATTAATTTTATAATAAATATGTTAGTACCTCAAAGCATTCATCTGGGATTTTTGTCTGAAAATTAAATATGCAGATTATTTTAACCTATCAATAGACATTATATACTTCTAGAATTATTTGAAGTTTTATATTTACTACAATTTTAATATTTTTAATAAAAATATTATATATTAACTGGATCACTAGATACTTTTCAGTTGATATTGTATATGCATACACATATGCTATTACTAATCATCATGCTACATATGTATTTATGAATATGCATTTGCTAATACAACTTAGTTTATGTGGTCATTTAATCATATTAGTGATTTTTTATATTGCTCTTATCTTGTAAACTTTCTGGAATTTTTATTCTAAATTTTCTCTTTTATGTTGAACACTATATTAAGTCTCATTTCATCTATAAATATTAAAACACTTATACATTTTCCTTTCACATCTCATCTTCTTCTGTTTTTATTGATTTGTCAAGCTATGACTTCTGGTTATTCATTTATAAAACTCAAATTGTACCAGAAATTGTTTTTTTATTGCTGAATAATTTAACTTTTTTTCCCAGAAATAAAATGTAATTTTAGTTATTTGGTTTAGATAGACTTTAACAAACTAGCAAAGTGAGGCATTCATCATATCTTCTTTTGGCTTTAACACATGTATTTTCTACATTATTTTAGATGATCCTATAATTTTGTTTTCTTTAAGCCCATCATCCAAGTAGATGACAGTGTAAAATTTTCTGATGTTGAATCATCCTCTCTTCTATTTGATCAGGATTTATTACTATTTCATTACACTTTTGTTCCTAGTTGGGATTTTCCTTAAAGATTTTTAGAAGAAACACAATATTTTTAAGTGAAATTGTTCTGTAACTTTTTGCTTTTGCTGCCTTTATCTGATTTTAGAAATGGTTGCTTTAAAGTAAGAAAATGAGTTCAAAGTCTGTTTTTATTTTCTGAAATTTCACATTGTGTATAGGGGTTAACTTGAATGTTCAGAGCTCAATAAAAATGTGCTTGTTAATCCATTCCAATTTGAACTATTTGATTGAGAAATCTTGTTTTATTAATTCAATGATTTCAAAGTTTACTTTCATTTTTCATCAAGTTCAATTATTTTTCTCATGATATTATCTATTTGACTGTTTTCCTTGACCATCTTCCTTTTCAGTATAAATTGAATTTTTCCTCCAAAAGTTTTGGTATAGAACTAAAACCTGTCTTGTACTTTATTCACTTTTTCTTGACAAACCTAATACCTATTTCCTTGCAGAGTTTTAACAAAAGCTAAGAACAAGCTCCTCCCAATTTTTATTTTTCCTTCTTGCTTCTGATACCTTAAAACTCAGAGCTGAATTTTCTCTTATTTTCTTTTTCTTTCTTTCTTCAAGACGTTTAATTTTTTTCAGTATTAAGGTAAGTGTGTTTCTCAAGAAGTGGGGATGAGAAGAGAAAATAAAATAAAATTAACAATCTCTGTTCTATAAAGTTGTGGTGATAGTAAACAGAACAGGAAACCTGCCTTCTCCACGCAAGAACAAGGAGGAAACATCTGTGCTCCCAGATCCCTAAACTGTAGATGGTCACTATCCCTCATTCACACTGTAACCTCTCCACTTCCAACAGAACTGGCAGGTGGGCAGAATGTGGCTCTTCAAGGTGATTTGGTTTCATTTGTTACATATTTGCTTGTTTGGTGTTCAGTTTGACCCTTTTCTTAGTGGATTACCACCTCAAGCAGGGAGACAAAGAAAGGGCTGCTATTGGCGTTTTTTATCTTGACTTTCATACATTTTCAAGAAAAGGAATTCCTAGATCTAAACAGCTGCATGACTGAGAATCTGCACCTTGCCTATCCTGATCCTCATTTTTATTTTGGGCAAGTTGAGTAGAGAGAATCTGATAACACTCTAGATGCCAGTATTCTTAAACACTTGTGATTTCTGTTTTATTTTTCCTTTATTTTTTCTTTTAAGATAGCTAATATAAAAAATCCTATGTGAATGCAAATAATGCTAAATAAAATCATAGATTTGTTTCTGTATATATCCACCAATAAGATCACATTTAATCTTGATCACCTTCTCAGATACCTCCACATTACAATCACATGTAGGGCTTAGGTTTCACCTCATGAATGGGGGTACAAATATTCAGTTTATAACAGGAACACAAGGTGTGTATTTAAGTAGGGTGCTAAAGAAAAATACCCACCTATGATAAGGTGAGTATTTATAGAGAGTAGTAAAGTAAGGTGTCACCGACAGTCTGATACTTGAGCTAAAGTAAGAGATAAAGGCTTTTAATTGAATCTATTATTAAGAGTGTAATTCATAATCTTCTTGAGTTTGAATTTTTCTTTTTACTTTTATTCATTTTTCTTTGCCCTTTCTTTTTTTTAACTCTTCAAGTCATTTTGTTATACATGTGTTTTTCACAAATAATGCATAGTTGAGTTTTGCTTTATATTCAAATTTGAAGGAAATTTCATCTTAAATGGATGGTTTTAAACCATTTACATGTTGTTCATCTTGTACTATATTATCCTTCATGTTTTAAAGATGTGTTTGAATTTTATCATTTACTATATTATCTTTTTTAAGATTTTTATATTGAATTTTTCTTCTAATATTTGACATGCCTCCTAATGTGTTATATTCTTCTGGTTATAAACTAATATTATTTTTTTACGTTCAAGGTGTAAATATTGAAATGATGTTTAATAAAATTTTGGGTGATTCTTTAAGAAATAGTAATTTTAATCCGATCTTCACAAAATAATAGACCACTGGATTTGAAAGGAACATTAACTTGATGATCTCACTAGTTAAAGAATTCCATATCATCCTAGGTAAACATGAAATCCCTTATCGAATATCCCCTTTAATATAAGGTCTCACTGTGCTGAGATAGTCCATTTTCAATGTCGTGGAATTCTAGTTTTACCATGTGTTTTCAACTATTAAGATGAATTTCAGCCTCTCATCATAGTCCATATTCCTATTACGTACTCCTATGACAAGCTCATCCCTTACCACTTCCCTTAACAATTCTTCATAAGTAATGACAGCTTGATTTTTAACTTGTCTAAGCACCACCTTCTATAAAACCAACATTGTCAATGTACTTCCTACATATAATATTCGTAATAAAATTCAGTGTTGCAAATATATCCTACTCAGTAGAGAAAAATGAGAAAAATGTACTTAATTACCCCCATTTAAACTGTACTTCCTGTGTGTTAGTATGATCTAGGAAAAAAAATAAACTTCTGATTTTGTTAGTAGCCAAATTATCAAAGTAGCTTTTATCTTTACAAGCACATCATAACAACAAAAATAAATAAATACAACCCACAGATAATAGAAAAAGAAATGTTAAAACAATTTCTTATTTCCTGACAGTTTGGATGAAAAATAATTATTTTAAGTAAAATAGATTGCACATCTTATAAAATGAACTTTCTAGAAGATAAAATACAGATGGGATCAGATTGAAATTGTCTCCTCATGACATTAAAAAATGTTGGCTTATTGATAAATGTCACATTAAAACTCTGTGATAAATCTTTCAGGGTTTTGCTAATCTACATGATTTCATCCAAAAGTCTTTCAACTCTACACAGTATGTTCTAGCTACCCTGGCTGTCAATTAGTTCCTTGATTCTGCACTAAGTTTTCCCATCACAGGAACTCAACTTTTGGTTCCTTGCATAGATATCTTTACCTAGATGTAGGCAAGGTGACTTCTATCTTTATGCCAGCTTCAACTTAAATTTCAAATTCTTAGAGGTTTTCTGGTTCATCTAACGCATCCCCATTAGGAGTACCCACAGTTATCTACTGTCATAGCATCCTGTAATTTAAATTTGGACAATAAAACCTTTTTACTTCATGTTTAAATACAACCTCTAATTTATCATGAGATAAAGTTGATTATGTCATAATCATCTGTTTTGAACAGTTTCTTGCACTCAGCAACACCCAAAGACATTTTTACGATTTACTGACCTGTGACAGAAAATTTTAAAAAAGATTCTTACTTAGACAATTGAAGACTGAACTAATAACATAAATAATAAAATAAACAAAAAGCACTCCTCAAATTCTCCTTTCCCAAAACACCCAGACAAGTATTTAGATAATCTAAAATATCTTGATTTCTCTAGAAATATTCAAAAAATTGTTTTCAACCTTAAAACAATAATAGGATTTTCTTTGCAAAAGATCATATTCTTGGGGCCGTTGTCATAGCTCAGTGGTAGAGCATATATCTAGAATGTGTGAGGCCCTGGGTTTGATCCTCAGCACCACATAAAAATAGATGAATTAAACAAAAAAAAAAATTTTTTTTTTTAATTAAAAAAATTAAAAAGATCAGCTGGGTGCAATGGTGCATGCCTGTAATCCCGGGGGCTGAGGAGACTGAGGCAGGAGGACTGAGTTTGAAGTCAGCCTCAGCAATGGTGAGGTGCTGAGCAACTCAGTGAGATCCCCTTCTCTAAGTAAAAATACAAAATAGGACTGGGGATGTGGCTCAGTGTTTGAGTGCCCCCGAGTTCAATCCCCAGCACTGGAAAAAAGCTGAAAAAAGCAAAAAGATCATGTTCATGTTCATAGCATTTGCATCGTGCTAAATGGTATGTCCATTTCTTAATTTTTATCAATAAGGTATTTTATTTCTATTTTAAAATAATACATAATGCTCCTAAAATCATACTTAGTTGAATTAATACATGCAGAACTAAGACAGCATTAGAAGCTTTAATGTAACAATCAGTTGTACCACTGCTAAAGAATACTCTCCGTCAGTGCTTAGAAAAAGTAGATAAAAGAGTGGGAAATTTATTATGTAATGTTGTCTGTGTGGGAGAAGGCCTTGTTATAACAATTTAGTAATCTTAGACCAAAATAAAACTATGCATCTTTGATACAGAATACAAAAGAAACATTGAAAGCTAGGATAATTTTCTTTTGAGAAGTAATGTTTTTAGTTTGTGCAAACATGGCATTATATGATTTCTGATTACCTAATGGTGTGACTACCCATTTCTTGAAGAACTTGAATCAAATTGCTCCTAACCATGCATACTAACTCACATAATATCTCTGACAAACAAAAAAAGTATAAACCAGAAAAAATCCTTGGGGCTGGGGTTGTAGCTCAGTAGTAGAGCGCTTGCCTTACACGTGTGAGGCACTGAGTTAGATCCTCAACACTATATGAAAATCAATAAGTAAAGGAAAGGTATTGTGTCCATCTACAACTAAAACAAAATTAAAATAAAACAGAAAAAAAATCCTAAAAGAAAAATTCCTGCTAGAATAATGGGAGAAATTTCAAAATTTTAAATTTGGTTTTCCCTTTTCAACTTAGTCAGCTGGGTGACCTGTCTTTTCTCTACCACCTAAGTTCACTGTGAATGCAAATTCCAAAACATAATTTGTTTATATTATGTGCACATGTTGAAAATAAAAAAGGAACCAGGAGTGACCTGACACTATTTACATTAACAATTTTGAAAAAGTATTAATAGCATGTGATATATATCCATATATATTTTTTTCTTTTTTGGTACTGGGGATTGAACCCAGGGACACTTAACCACTCATCCAAATCTCTAGCCCTTTCTTATGGCTTATTTAGAGACAGGGTCTCACTGAGTTACTTAAGACCTTGCTGGGTTGCTAAGACTGGCCTTGAACTTGAGATCCTTCTGCCTCAGCCTCCCCAGCTGCTGGGATTACAGGAATATGCCACCATGCCTGGTGTCATGAGATATTAAAACAATTATTTTCAATACCATTAGTAAAACTAAATGCTCTATCAGTTCTACATAGATTTGTTTCACAGAGCAAATGTATAAAATGTATGGGGAAATGATGAATATCCCTTACATAGTCTTTAAATACTTATGTGTTGAATATATATATGTGCTAAGCACTGCTATAGATGCCAAGGAAACAGGTGAAAATAAGACACACAAGATAGCTGCATTATGGAGTTTATTTCTAGCAAGGAGAGATAGACAATTAACAGTTAATACCAGTTACACAAGATGATTTCCATTCAGGATATGTGTTTTGAGGGGGTAAAAAAAAAAAAAATGAAAGAAGTAAATAGAGGCTGCTTGGTATTGGATCTTGTGAGATGTCCATAGTTCTGAATTTTAGTTTTAAGTGACAGTCAAAAATAAATTTCAATGCCAAGAAAATAGTGGATTAAGAGGGCATGAAATGACCTTGGAAAAAGCAAAATCAGTTAAAACATTAGTGTGTCAAGAAAGGTGAAAAGTCCAATGATAGCAATGGAAATGGTGGAAATAGACCTAGTGTGTATTTTAAAAGTTCTGAATTTAGAATTTAACATTATGTTAGTTTTCAATCCTGATTAAAAATTTACACTTTGTATACAGTTCTAAAGAAAAAAAAAATGGAACGGTCACCTATTTTTTATACTTTGGTTGATTTTTCTTATGCTTTGTCTTTTAATAATTTTAGATATTTACAATTTATTTTTCTACTAAGCGTGTCAGCACTTAGAGATGAAATAGTTCATTGCAGTGTTGGGACACATTTTGAGGCAGGAAAGTACATGTTGTAATGTAAAAATGCCCTTTTCCCCTCACTTCTTACATTCTGTTCTCCTCTTAAATTGAAATTCCTTAGACTAAGACATATTTGACGTGTTAATTACACACTGACACATAGTTTTTAAATCATTATAAAGCTTCACAAACACTTATTGAATTCTAGGAAATATTCTAAGATGTGTCAAATGCACAAAACTATAAAAGGATTAGCACTACAATTAGGGACTGTGTGAAAAGAAAAACAAATGAGGAAAATGAATGCCTTGAAAATAAACCTGAATTAAGCTAATAACTACTCAACTCAACTTTAGCCACTTCAGATGTGAAGCAGATTTTAGAATAGGCTGCCATTTCTCTCTGAGAACTCAGTGTTAAAATCCTAGCACTTATCACATTCCCATCATTTACTTTTGGAGTTCAGAACAGAACCCATATTTCTAGGTATATTCAATTTGTTTTGAAATTAGGTTGAATCCGGGTCTTCAGTCTAAATTTTTGTCACATCCTGAGAGTGCAATTCAAATATAATGCAAACCAGACTTGTTGACCAGTGCTTGGTACCATCATGAATCATGCGATGTAGTAGAAGAAGCACCACAATAGTCATCTTGCCTCTGCACTCATCAGCTGCAGACCACTGAGAGAGTCATTGAAACTCTCTAAATCTCTGATCCTTCATATGAAGAATAAAGATTAGACTAGGTGACATAAGAGGTCCACGTCGATTCCAAAGGGTTACATTTTCCTCCACAACATTATCCTAGCTATGAAGAGATTTCCCACAGCCGTAAAGAGTCTCTCATAATTTCATAATATTTTAACTGGTATGAAATTCCTTCCTCTCAATTACTTGATCAGATCTCAACACATATGATTCATCTTGTATGGAATCTGTTGATAAAAGAAAATGAAACAATCTGATGCTCATGTATCTCAAGGTCATGGAATAACTTTTAACCAGAAGAAAAGTGAATACTGTTTCAGGCTATGTATCAATTCTGGTAAACATGTAAGAGTTATGAAGAGTGACTGATTTTAAGTCTGTGTTCACTAGGAGTATATTATGATGTCACTTCTGGCATGGATGTGAAGGTAAGGAAGCATCGTGAGTGCCAGTCGCTATGCTGAACAAAATCTAGCCAAATGTCATTTCTCCAGTACTAAGTGAATTGTGATGGAAAGCTACATTTCCTAGACCCTCTTTCAATATCACAAACCCAAATGGAGGAGTCCCAAAGCCTGTTATGTTTATAGTTCATATTGGAGAGGTTGAAATGCAGGAATATGAATAAATAATTAGTAGTAAATTACCTTACTACTTAGGAAGCTATTACCGGATGCATTGCTAGAATTTTCCCTTCCTGTTTTCAGTCTTTTCCCATCATGTAGATTATGCTGATTCTCTGGAAATAAGTTAACACTCAATAATTCTAATCCTTAGGACAGTTGTAACAACTAATTGTAATTCTAAAAGCTCTTAATGACGAGGCATAGACTTTAAATTCAATAAGAAAAGAATACACTATGCAATATATATACAGGAAAAAACATTACTATTATTTTCAGATATTTGCTACTTGTGGACAAATTTGCAAGAATGATATTGAATGACTCTCATAAGAAATAAGGATTAGTGTATGTTCATCCTAAGGTTTGTGTTATTATTTTTATGTCCACACATATGGTGATGAGCTAAAATAAGCCAAAAGATTGATTATGAGACTCTAAAGAGCAGTGAATATTAATAAAAAATGTGAATGGTGTGTAGCAACAATCCTATGCAGGACCCATGAATAAATAATAGTGGACTAAAAGTGATAGAGAGTAGAACGCAGGTAGTGATCATCTTTGACCAAGAAAGAGAAAGCAAAAGGGAAAAAAATTGCTGATTTAGAATGTTTCCTGTCTTTTCTTCAAACACAATGTATCTTAAAGTCTCATTTGAACTGGCAAGGTTGCCCTTAGGATCTCTGTATTTGATCAATAACATTTTTCATGTTGACTTCAGAATATATCCTGAGGAAATGATTACAACAAAGACATAGTATTAGCTGCAAATTCATTCATCACAATGTTGTTTATAAATGCCTGCAGTTTAAAGACACCACAACATATAAAAGAAGATGTTTAGTAGATAAATTGCATTGCATTTATTCAATGGAATACTTTATAACTATTTTAAGTTCTGCTTTAGAGAATTATATAATGATAAAAATAGATGGGTTTCTAAGCAGTTAGAACTTTAGACTTTAACCTTCATCACTGAATTAGCAGCCCCTAGAATAACATGGTTGTAAAAATCTAAATATGTGATAGACAAGAAAATAAAACAAGAACAGTATGATCCCATTTTCACACATGCATACTCATCAAACTCCTGCTTACTGTACTCTTTATCAGCCTTGACTGCACAAGAATGATAAAAAGATACTATCCTCGTGGATTTCTCAATAAACATGCACAAAAGAACCCAATTTTACAAATGCAGAAATATTATGTTATTAGTAACTAAAATGAATAAAAATAAAGCAAATAATTGGTTAAGCAGTATGAGATAACTGGACACTATTAAATTTATAGAGTTGTCAAGGTAGTCCTCTTTGATAAAATAAAATTTGAATAGAGCCCTGAAATGATAATAAATAAGTGACCTCAGATATCTAAATGAAAGTAAATTCACTTTTTAAAATTTTAGTTATTTTTTGTTTATCTACTTCTTATTCTAAATATCACATAGTGTATGTATATTGATTGAGCAGAGGCAAATATTATAATTCAAACTTTTTTCCAATACAATTAAGTCTACTACCTATTGAAACAAAATAGTCACAATTCTTAAAATAGTATTTAATGGTTTCTACAGTTTAATTTCAAGTTCTCATCATAGACTTCAAATATTCCACGTTAAGTCCTTGAAATATTCATAAATCCTCACACACAATTCATGCTTCCAAACCTTCTTTTGTTTCTATTTATTTGCCAAAAATATCCATCCATCTTTTATGGTCTACTCGATGTTTGAAGATTAGTCAAAATTAAAGTCTGAATTAAAGTTTATTTTTTTTTCTCCTATGAACTTAACTGATTCTTGCTTGTCTACCTTTGTGCGTTGTGCCATAATTATTTATTTTACATTGTATATTACTTAAGAATAGTTGGCATGTGTATTTTGTCCTTATATGCTCTTTAACACCTTTGAAAGTCTTATGGGGTTGATTTGTGTTCAATAAAGCATCCAGGAATGAATAATATGGCAATTTCAAATATTACATAGCTTGCAAATTGTTATGACTTCAATCAAAATTTATGTTCTTATAAATTTTTCAAATAAAACATTACTTTGTAAGAAAAAGTATTTAATATAGACAAAAATAAATTTATATCTCATTTAGGGGTACTTTGTATTTTGAAATAGATAACCAAATTTTTATTATCACTGAATGTTTTTCATGCTATTCAGTCAAGTTTAAATTCTGTTATTTAAATGACAAAATTTTCTCATTTAGTCTTTTGGAATTATTTGTAAAATTAGATTTTTTCAAGGACTTTTAAGCTAAGAATGAATTTGGAAAACTTGATGAAAGTTTTCTTTACAAGCTTATCAAATATTCTAGATTTGTACTGATGGAACATAAGTTGGTTTTGTAAATTTGTTCCTGATTATAATCCACTAAGATGATCAGTTCTTTACAAATATGTATTTTTTAGATCACATTAAAATCAACTTTAAAATGTATAGAGCTACAAAGCACCTATTTTTTTCAGAGATTATCAACAAAAAATAAATAAAATGATAAAAAATAAGTAAAATATTTTATTTGTAAACACTATCACTGGAGTAGGTACACAAGTGGAAAAAGTTTATTATAACATAAAATGAACATCAATTGCATTTGTTTAAAATAATTGCTTGTAGGTATTATTACATGTGGACCCCTTTCTACTTGAGCAGAAGAACCAAGAAGAGGCTGTGCACAAGCCATAGCTGAAAGGACACTCTCATCTCAGGTGGCTTCCTAGAGTTCAGTACAATTTCTTCCTGTGGTCACTCTGACCCTTACCTCTCAAAATGGAATATTTCACTCTGAAGTTATATGATCATTTTCCCTGGAGAATGCAAAATTGCAATATAAATATGATACATCATTGCAAAGGAGTAATGTGAGTCTGATGAAACACAATAGCTTGATTGTGGAACGAACCTAGATGCCCTTCAATAGATGAATGGATAAAGAAACTATGGTATATATATGGCCATATCATTGCATTAAAAATGATAAAATTGTTGATATAAAATATATACCTACCTCACTGGGTTCCATTCAGTAGTTAGAAATATATATCTTATGTTTTTACATTTAAAGGAGTTCTTCAATAGAAAAAGGTAGCCTGAAAAGTCTAGCTTTTGAGACTTCTATTCTCACGTATCACTTCAGTTTAAATATTGTAGTATGTAGAATTCGTAGCATGGCAATCAATAAATACTCTGACAATATAATTGACATAGAAGAAGATAATGTTATACTCTGTTGAAAATAGAAAATCACTTTATAAGTATCAGGAGTCAATCCAAAATTTTAAGAAGTATATGGAAGTTTAAATTAAATGGATCTTGATATTGTAAATAAGATCTAGTTTGGTTAACACAAAAATTACAAAGCAGATTTTTGTGGCCCGGTGTGGAGGTGATTCCACACGGAGGAGAGCGCAGCGGCCTGGGTGACTGTGGCAGAGTTCCTGTGCTGGGGTCTGAATCACCCAGCAAGGAGACTGTGGAGGAAACGGTGGCCTGGGCCTGGCAGTGATCACAGCTCACTGAGGCGGAGGAGACGGAGGAGCAAAAATCAAATTAAAGTAGATCTTTTAGATGAGAATTTTATGGAATTAAGAGGAAATAGCAGGACCTTCAGATGCACCATTTGAAGGAGGAAGATATCAACTAGAGATAAAAATACCAGAAACATATCCATTCAATCCCCGTAAGGTCCAATTTATCACTAAAAATATGGCATCCTAATATTAGTTCCCTCACAGGGACTATTTGTTTGGCTATCATGAAAGATCAATGAGCAGAAGCAATGACTCTATGCGCGGTATTATTGTCATTGCAAGCATTATTGGCAGCCGCAAAACCAGATGATCCACAAGATGCAGTAGTAGTAAATCAGTACAAACAAAATCCTGACATATTCAAACAGCTCAACTTTGGGAACACATGTGTGTTACAGCACCAGTTTCTAGTCCAGAATACACACACACACACACACACACACACACACACACACACATACAAATGGAAGACCTATGTACTTACTACGAGTGTCTATAGGAATGCAGTAATAGTGGCCTTGTCTTAAAACTCGTGGAAGGTAGAGGCTGCCACAGAAGAGCTTCTCAGTAAACGAAACCTAGAGAGAGCAGCCAGAGTCAAACTTGCCTCTTCTTGAGGAGCATCAACATCTGTTATTTTTAGGATTCTGCATAGATTTCTTTTAAACTGGCACTCTTGCCTAATGATGTTATCTAGGCACCATTGGAGACCGGGGGAAAAAAAAAAAAAACAACTTGCTCTGTAAATAAAGCGAATTATTCTGTGTGAATTTAAAAAGGAGAAATGCTTTAATTTTATTTTCATAGCTAAAATCATGGGGAAAAAAATCCAATTTAGAGTTTAGCAGTGTAACAAGACTAGCAAGAGTTTGCTTCAGGATTTGGGTGAATAATTAAGATCCTATTTTGAATGTGCCAGGGCCATTCAAATTGTTGCTGCTGCGTCACAGCTCCCTTTACTGTTTTTAACATGGATCTTTTGTGCCTGTGAATTTACCTGCATGCTTATACTTACTTCTTAGGATGATAGCAGAAAAGGCCACCATTTCAAAAGCATTAGAAAATTCTTAAATATAAGATTTATCCAGAATTGAAGATGGTGACCCATTCAGAGCCCTTATGTCCGTGTTAACAGACTGGGACACTGTATCTATTTTCCCCCTCTTACTACACAAAACTAATATTCTGATGGCAAATGTCTCTGTACTTGGTGGGGAAATGTGCTGAGGGACTGTATCCCTTGCTCCAATTTTAAGTCATAGATATGAAATGCTTTGTCACAGTTTGAAAGTAAGTAGGTAAAAGTGAAGCTGGCAATTTTCTCTTGCAAAACCAGCAAATATTTGACGTTGCAGAGTTCACAGATTTAATGAAAGAACCCAACTTAGTTTTTCAGTGAATTTGACATTGCTTTTTAAACTGATGAAATTTTTTTTTGTTGAGAACTTAGAAAGATGCAATGAACTATTTCTGGTAATTTTTAGCCTAATCTTGGGCTTCATAGAGATTGTTTTATCAGATACTTTTTTAAAAGTCACTCTTGCTTGCACTTTCTCATATTAACACATGAAAGCTGTGTTGGTATTTTATTATACATACTTCAAATGCACATAGGAAGAGAAGTGTGTTATAAATCTAACTTTCTTTATGATGTTTCTGATAATATGAGAATTGAAAACTTGGCCTTCTCTTGTACATAGTCAGGCTTTCTATTTGTATTAAAGTTACATTTCATTCCAAGTTCAAAAGTTTGAAAATTTTAAGTTTTGCAAGTTCAAACACTTAATTTGACCATTTTATGAAGATTGAAATAGATCTATGCAGGCAGTTCTATACATAGAAATACAAGTCTTATTCAATTTTCAGGACCAATGCAAAATATCAAAACTGTAATGGAATCAGACTAAATTAAAGTAAGGTTGTACATTGAAAAAAAAGAAAATCCAAAGCAATTATATAAAGCTAGCTCATGAAAAGAGACCTTTAAGGACTGATCATTATCAATTGGAGGGAAGACACCAGATTTTTTTCATTTCTGAAAAAAATTGTTTTAAATATGCACAGTATGATGAAAAACACCACAAAACCTATTTTTTTTTTTTTTTTTTTTTTTTAGCAGCTAGTATTTCTGCTCTGAGTTGAAGTCCCTGCTCAAGCCTCAAGCTGCCATTCCTCAGGAAGCTAGTTTCTATTTCCCACCAAAGAAGTCCATTGCAGGAAGAGAGCCGACACCACACAAGCTGGGATTCCTCCTTTGTTCCTTAAATAGTATGTCCCTATAGCAACTAGGCTGCGAAACAATAAGATGTGTATTCTGTTTGGTTTGTTATGTGTATATGACGGCCACTATTAAAAAGGTTCAAATATTCCTTCTCTCAGCGAAGAGTATGAACGATTCTCAGTGTTCAAAAGGTAAGTCATAGAGGTTATGTAATCACTGGGTAGAAAAAGGAAATATAAAAAGAATGTCAGGTGACTGCCACAAGAGAAATGCAGAGAAGATGCAGCACCGATGAAAAGATTATTCAAAAAGTGTGAAACCCACCAGCACACTGCACAATGTCATTCCTGGGCTTCGTTCCTTAGTTTAGGTCAAGTTCAGATGGACACAGATAGAATGGACAAATGGCATCTGCAAAGCACTGAGAAGCCACAAAAACACAAAAGGAAGACAGGAGATAACTGACTTTTAATGCTGTTCTGCTGGCTCTTTGAAGGCTAGTGCTCCTCATCCATTAGCACACCTAAATATCATACCAGCATCTTTAGAAATTATAGTAAAATTAATCTTCCATCATATGATGTAAAATCTTCCACTGTTTCTGTGTGTTCCAAGTTTAAAATATTACTTGCAAAGATGTCTATCTTTTAATTTCATCAGAAATCCTTTTTTACTTTCTTTTTCTGTTCTTTATGAATTTGGTGCTGGGGATTGAATCCAAGTCCTCCTGATTTTCATCACTGTTTGGCACTGTTATCTCATTAGAACTGGGGTCTGTATGTCCTGCCCACTTTCATTTGTGACTATTGAATGATGTTTCACTTGCTTTCAAGTTTCTCTTTCCTCTGTCAAAAATTTTACTGAGAGACCCATATTTGGGGACATGTTTACAAGGAAATTCACCTTGGTAAAGGTTTGTATCAGTAAATTTGTAAGGGAGTGTAGTTGTGATCAATTGTATTTTTAACTATGTACCTGGGGTGAAGATCCAAATTGAATTCTAGCCCTGAAGGATCTGAGGAGCTTCTTGGGAAACACCATGAGGAGGAAGACTAGAGGAGAAGATAAAATAGGCAATATTTGAATACACTTAGTGCTTCCCATTTAGCATGTTGATTTTTTTGTCATGAAAGAATTTTTTTATTTGTTCTTTTTAGATATACATGACAGTCGAGTGTATTTTCATACATTATATATATGTTTAGCCTAATTTTCCATTCTTATGGTTGTACATGAGATGGAGTTACACTGTGTCATGTAATAATGTATGAACATAGGAAAGTTATGTCCAATTCATTCTACTGTCTTTCCTATTCACATCCCTCCTCACTTCCCTTCATTCCCCTTTGTTTAATCCAATAAAATTCTATTCTTCCATCCACCCACCTTATTGTCTGTGAGCATCCTCATATCCAAGAGAAGAGTTGACATTTGTTTTTTTTGGGGGGATTGGCTTAATTCACTTAGCATGATAGTCTCCAGTTTCATCCATTTACCAGAAAATGCTATATTTCCTTTCTTCTTTATGGCTGAGTTATACTCCATTGTGTATATATACTATCCATTCATCTGCTGAAGGGCACCCAGTTGGTTCCATAGCTTAGGTATTATGAATTAAGCTGCTATAAACATTGAAGTGACTGCATTACTATAGTATGCTGATTTTAAGTTCTTTGAGTCTATTGCAAGGAGTGGAAAAACTGGGTCAAATGTGATTCTATTCCAAGTTTTCTGAGGAATCACCATAATGCTTTCCATAGTGGTTGCACCAATTTTCAGTCCCACCATGAGTGTACCTTATCCCCTACATCCTTGCCAATATTTATTGTTGCTTGTATCCTTGATAATTGCCATTCTGACTGGAATAAGATGGAATCTCAGTGTAGTTTTAATTTACATTTCTCTAATTGCTAGAGATGCTGAACATTTTTTCATATATTTGTTAGCCATTCTTATTTCTTCTTCTTTAAAGTGTCTGTTCAATTCCTTTGATCCGTATTGATTTTTTTTTCTTATGTTAAATTTTCTGAGTTCTTTTTATGCCTTGGAAGATTAATGCTCTATCTGAGGTGTAGGTGGCAAAGATTTTCGTCCATTCTGTAGGCTTTCTCTTCAGATTCTTGATTGTTTCCTTTGCTGTGAAGAAGTTTTTTGTTTGATACCATCACATCTATTGATTAATGTCATGTGTTTTAGGAGTCTTGTTGAGGAATTCTGTTCCTAAGTCAACATGGTGAAGATTTGGGCCTACTTTTTCCTGTATTAGGCACAGTGTCTCTGGTCTAATGACTAGGTCCTTGATCCACTTGGAGCTGAGGTTTTTGAGGGTGATAGGTAGGGGTCTAACTTAATTTTACCACCATTTATTGAAGAGGCTGTCTTTCTCCAGTGCATGTTTATGTTGCCTTCGTGTACTATGAGATAACTGTATTTATGTGGATTTTGTCTCTGTGCCTTCTATTCTGTACTGTTGGTCTTCATGTCTGTTTGATGTCAATACCATGCTGTTTTTGTTAGTATTACTCTGTAGAAAAATTTAAAGTCTGGTATTGTGGTGTCTCCTGTTTCACTTTCTCTCTAAGGATTGCTTTGGCTCTTCTGGGTCTATAATTTTTCCAAATGAATTTCACAACTCCTTTTTCTATTTCCATGAATAACATCATTGGAATTTTAATAGGAATTGCTTTAAATCTGTATAGCACTTTTGGTAATATGGCCATTTTGACAATATTAATTCTGCCTATTGTACCATATTGATTTTAAAAGCAAAATTTTATTTTGAAAAAAAAAAGAGGTTCACAACCAAAAATGCTCCTAAAATCTTTTCTTTTCTTTTACATTAGTTCACTATATGTACACATAACATCAGGCTTCATTTTAACATAATTTTACAAGTATGGAATATAATTTGCTCCAATTCAGTCCCCAGTACTTCCCCTCTCCCTCCCTCTTTTCTCTCCCTGTTCCCTTTCTTCAATTTACTGATCTTTTTTCTGTTTATTTTTTTAATTAATGCATTGGAAATATACATAAAGGTGAAATTCACTGTGATACATATATCACATATATATGATATCATATATATATATATCACATACATATATATATTCCTCAGGTAAAAGCCTGTCTTTACTACATCATCAAAATCTTCTATATATCCATAGAAAAGTTTGGTCACATTTATTCAATCTTCCTCCCTTTTCTTGTCCTTCTTCCCTCCCCCTGAAAACCCTTCCTCTATTCCATTGATTTCCCTTCTATTTTCATAGGATACCACCTCCTTTTTCTTTTGTAGCAAAAAGAATATTTACCTGTATCTACAATATCTTTCTGTAGTTTGAGTATTCATTTTCTTCACTACATTCCTGTGGTTTTCTCATTTGTAGAATGTTTGTGGTTACTGTGCACAATCTTTAGAAAATAGACCTCATAAATTTTTCAGTACTCGAATCATGAGTCAGTCTGCAGATAAAGACAATTATGTCTTTAAAATTTTCACTGATGCTTATCATTAATTATATTAATCATTAGTATTAAAACACTTGAGCTAATTTTTGAAAAAATAAAATTTTTACTAATGGTTCATACATTTTATATGCATATAGGAAACTCCACAATAACATTAGCATCTAATTTTACCAAAACCATGGAAAATGTTATTTGTATATATTTCATCACTGTCATTGTTAGTTTTTTGTGTGTTTTGTTTTATGTTTTTTATTTTTTTTTTCCCCACAGTTACAGAATTTGCTCATTCATGAAAGGATGAAAATGGGATATGCTTCATGGAAGTCCTCAGGTAGAAGCCTGTCTTTACTACATCATCAAAATCTTCTGATAAACTTTTATTGTCACTATTTGAAACCAAGAAGAAAAAATAATTTATTTTCCAGCAGCAACATGACTTTTTATTATGTTCCTGATCCATTTTTATGTCAAGTAGTTCCTTGGTTTCACTTAATCTAGCTTAAAACATGTTTAGAATCAATTTAAACCAAAACATAATTTCATAATGAGACAAATTAATTGAATATTGAAGAAATTTATTGAAAAGTGTTTTTTTCAGGCAAAAAAGGAACAAAGATATGAAAGCAAATGATTGATGGGTTGGTTGCTCAACATCACAGTAAAGGATCTTCAGAAGACTTTTATGGAGACAACCCCGAGTACACAGGTATGTTTTTTTATCAGAACGCTGTGGAGGGAGCAGTTTTAATTTGAAGACAAAGTCATGTTCCTACCGGAAGCAAAAGTTCCTGTTCTTCCAAAGATCAAATCACTCAACTAAGTAGTACATCCTAGAGAACTCAAACAGCAATAGAAATTTTATGAGAGTTGGTTCAATTTTTGTGAAAAGTACTTAGCTTTTGTAATAATAATTAAATTTTACCACTTACACTCATTTAAGGAAAAAAGAAAGGTTTTTTTTCCTCTTAAAGAACATGAATTTGAGAAGATTTTTCACAGGGGAAGTAACCCAAATGCTGTGCATGAGATTCAGTTATTAAGGACTCCATTAGGTAACAACACAAGTTCATTGACCTGCCCAATCACATTATTTGTAGAATGCATGATTCAAACTGGGATTTCACCAAAACTACATATGACAACAAGTTATGAAAATGGATAACACATGGGTAAATGCACAATGAATATTAAATCTTCCATCTATGTGAGGTTGGAATAGAGAATGGAAAGGGTATTGATCATAACTACAGGGAATAAAAGCAAAATATTTAAGTGACTGGTGACTGGAAAAAGAGGGTGACTAAACATTATGAAGAAGATTCTTAAATAATTGTGATAGAAAAAAAAAAATGCAGAAACAGAGTCTTAGAAAGAGCTTGCTCTACCTAATCAGTAGAATGCATGTTAAGGATGTTTTATTATTCCCCTGGTTATTTGTTTATTGTCAAAAACAACCCTTGTGTTTTGGATATTAAAGAAAGTGTTCAGGGTTTTCTTTCTCTTCCTGATAAACCACAGGAGCAATGCATCTTTATTATGATTGATTTCTAAATCTTTCACTAAAAGAATGAGTTTGCTATAAATATGTATTTTGACAAACATGAGAGTCGATATTTCAATCTGAAAATCTGTGTGCAAAATAGCTTCATAATTTAAAATGTAACATTTCTGACTCTAAATTTAAGAAAACATTGCCCAAAGAGCAACTAGAAAACATTGTTTTTTTTATTGCTGCTTTACATTTCAACCCACAAATGGCCCTCTCCAGAATAATATTCCCTCTTCACTGGGCTTGATTTACAAGGACTTTTTACTTAACCGGTATATGATTTCACAAATCATGAATTTCTTTTAGTAAGGATGGTTCAAACATTTTCTTGTGGTTACTGTCCTCAGACTTTTTAGAGGTGACAGCCCACATGGTTCAAAAAACAATTAATAACCTTTTATGAAGTTTAAGACTGTAAGAAGCCTGCAGCACCCTGGAGAGAAAAGCATTTTATTCCTCTAACAAAGACTTCATTTTCTTGATCCTTGAGGAAGACCACTTCTTTGAAGAGGAAAGCATTCCTTCAAACAAAGCAATTCTAATTTAGGACTGATCACAAGAAGATTTAAAGCTTAGAAGAAACAAGTCATAATTCCAGAACTTTGGTTAGTTTTCTAGTTAGTCACTATAAAGCCTATGAACATCACTGATCATCCTTTCAAGTTCTGATGACTAGAAAAGGCCCTCTTCAGTCTGTAGCAAATCTACATACTAAATATGTCAGATGAGCATCATGGTAGATAATATGTAAAATTTCATTATAGGCAGGTGATGAAAAAGAGAAGGGGGCAAGAAACAAATGGGAGTTATTAATATCATTAATGTTAGCAATAAGGATTTTACTACTTTCAGGTTAGAATTTAATCTTCCCTGGGCATCTCAGACATAAATAGTAAGTAGCACCTGGCTTAACTATGATCTCAAAAAGTTTATTGTGTGAATAATTACCAGAAAGGTCTTTCTGGAAAATCCAATGATATTGCCAAACATTGTCATCTTTGAATTGCTTTTGAAAAAAAAAAAATGTGCTAAAGATTGGCTATTACTCAGAATCGTAAAGTCTAATTAAATGCATTGATCAATACAGCAGAAGGGTGAGAAAGCAATCTAACTTCAGACGTATAAGAAAGCTAAATTGTTAGGAGATTGAGATTCTAATTTCCTTTGGACTGAGAACTCAATAAATAAAAAAAACACATTTTAAACTAATGTCTTTTGAACTGGGTCAAATAACTTCACAAGTTAAACAGTCTCAAATTCTACAGATTTAGACAAGAGCGAGAACTTTTTATTTAGTAATAACTAAATAATGCATTTGTGCGGGACATAGTGACATTTGTCTGTAGCTCAAGCTGCTCAGGAGGGTGAGGCAAGAGGATAGTTTGACCCCAGAAGTTCAAAACTGGCCTGGGCAACACAATAAGACACTGTCTCAAAAAGAGAGGGGAAAAGAAACAATTTTTTTTTTTTTTTTACCTTTGTTGCCCTTAAACTGGAGCTTTACAATTTCATCACTGCATAAGGGTCTGGCTAACTTCAACTCAAATAAAAAATGTGTTTCATGAACTAATTTAATTTTCATTGAATATAATTTGTCCAAAAATGTAGCGACTTGGAAAGCTCTTCAATGTATAAAAGGCATTACAAAACAGAAGTTATTGTTAACCAGACTTGAAAGTGCTAATGAATCATTCACTGGAAAAACTCACTTGAACAGGAAGTACAACACCATTTTGGATATTACCTTTTTCATTTAAATGCAGAAATTAAGTGTAAAGTGAATATCACCCATTTCCATTAAGCCCTAAAGAAGTGTGGTATGATGTAGTTTACTGATACTTAAGACAACTGAAGAGCAATTTCCACACCTCATTGCTACACATAAATGAGAGGTAAAATGAAATCCAAGACATATAATAGGAGCCCTTTAGGCTTGTTATGTGGATTTTCCCCTACAATATCACATTAGTTTCCCTGCTTTATATACCAGAACAAAAAATGATTCAGATCGTATGTAAATGTGGCAGATATCATTAGAACTCTGGTAATTCTTTCAACTCAAATTATTGAAACAGGATCTCATTTTTCACTTGTGCGATCATTAAATCATCATTCCCTGGTTTTGTATTTCTCCCCATTGCTAATGGTGTCCATGTTACATAATTACACAATACCTAAGGAGTGTTATTGATCAACATTTCCATTTCAATTTCAAATATTAATAGCTCAGTCTTTCTAAATCACTATCTTAAAAATTAATAAACTAATAAATGAATAAATAATATGTTGTCAGGGTATGTTTGCTTATATGTGTATATAGATATACAGAGAGAAGTTATCTTTAAACTATCATTTGTCATCTATATTTGATAGAAAACAAGTTTTGCTTTGAACTATCTGTGTAATTATCTGCATAATTTAATAAAATTATTTAGTGTAAATTCAACATTTTAAAAGTCCTTAAAATACCCTGACTTTAATTTGAACTTACCTGTTGCCTGCAATTGTTTTCAGTAGGAACGTATGTTTTGTCCTATGTAAAATAAATCTGATTCTGCTTCTCCACTGAAGTATATGTATGATTTTTGGACATTCTTACTTCAAAAAAAAATCTTAATTTTCTCATGCGAAAATGGAAATAATACTTGTAACTGCTTTATAGAACTGTGATATTAAATCAGAAAATATAAACAAAGCTCTCAGGCAAGTTCCTAACTCAGGACTAATAATGAGAGTCTTTCCTTTCCTTATTTGTATTGAAATGTATAGATATATCACCTAAACAATGGCCTAATGTCGTAGTTTAAAACCATTTTTTTAAATGACCAAATACGTGGGAGCATGAATGAACCATTCTATGATTTATTGTCATTGTAGGAAAAAATAAATAAACAGATGTGCCTTTCTGATACATTACTTCTCCTTGCATCTACTATTTTATACCTTTTATATGTCCAATTAAAAATGGAAAAATGATGATCTTAATAATAATAAATATGAATTGCCTAGTTTCCTATAGACAGCTGCTACTGTCATATCTTATTAAATTCTATATCAATAACAAAATTATTCATCAAAATGTAAAGCTATTTTTTTATTTCCTCAAAATATATTAACCTCATAGTTAGCTGTTAATTGTGAATATTAGACAATGGCAAAAATAAATTATGTACCTTTCTTTCCATTTAATTTCAGGGATCCCAACCCCTTATATTCTCCCCATTGCATACTTCACTCCCTGTGCTCTTCTGCAAATTGGCTGCCATGGCTATTGTCTCAAACTAAAAGAAAATTAGCACATTTGGAAGACTATTATCACCAATAGAAAATGCTTCTGTGTCGGGGTCTTAAGCCCCCTTGCTCTTCTCAACCAGCAACAAGGGAAGGGGACACTCCTCAACAAGGCCAGACCCGGAAAGGAAGGTAGGCCGACTGACCGCCTGCACCCAGCCCTCTGTGGAAGACAATCAGACGTCAGGGAGACCAGTCACAGCAGGAACTCATTTATTGAGGAAGTCACACAGCTTTTATGTAGGGTGGGGGCTAGGCGGGAACCAGTCAGCTTAAAGGTCAGCAAGGCAGGGGGGTTCACGCAGGTGACAGTCCCATTGGACTATATGGCAAGCACGAGCTGATCACGTTCTTGGAACTGTTAACCAATCCCTGATGGCGGTCCGATTTATCGTCATTTACTACTGAAACCGCCTTTGAGGCCTTGATCTTGCTCACTCGCCAGGAAGTAAGGAGTCAGCCTGAGTTAGTTAACGTGTCATTAGTCCCAACACTTTTGTTTCATACCTCACATAAAGAGATTAAAAGAACATTAAAAAAAGAAAGAATTTGACAAAGGAAGCATTCATAAATAAATTCAATAAGTTCTTGTCTTCTTTCATTCAGATTTTGTTGTTGTTTCTCATCATAACCAAATGCTAAAATGAAGATATTAATTGAGGCATGATCTGAATTAAGTTGTAATAGTAGATACAAAAACCAAAAATACAAAAGGTAAACATTGGAAAAAAGAAAAAACAACCCCAAAAGGGTATGAAAGTTTCAGGGGACTGAAGTCTGATGGGTTATTTTTTAAAATTGTTTTTAGAGAGTTTAACTAAAAATTACAACCTCTAAGGGGAAGGGTTAAGAATCATTGTACCCTAAACAGAATGTAAGAGAAAAGTGCTTTAGAACAGAGGAAAGGGGATGGGGGGGGGGGGGGCAGTGTGGAAAGCAGTGGGGGAAGGGAAGTATGAAGAGCCAAATTAGAACAAATTATATGCCATGCTTTTATAATTATGTCTAACTGAAAATTACTGTTATGTATAAATAAAAAGAACAAATAGCCAGGCACAGTGGTGCATGCCTGTAGTCCCCGTAACTCAGAAGGCTGAGGCAAGAGGATCTTGAGTTCAAAGCCAGCCTCGGTAACTTAGCAAGGCCCTAAGCAACTCAGTGAGACCTCATCTCTAAATAAAATACAAAATAGGGCAGGGGATGTGGCTCAATGTTGGAGTTCCCCTGAGTTCAATCCCTTGTAACCCCCTCAAAAAATAGAAAAAGAACCAATATACATAAATTCATAATTATATATATATATATATGATTCCCATTACCTGGAGGATTAAATGCCTTTCAGTCTGGAGACAAGGTGGACTGGTGTCTGAGGTTTGTCAGGGACTCCAAGAAACAAAATACTGGTAGAAGCAACCTGGCATCAGAGTAAATACTACAGTGTGGAAAGGTAACCATTTCTATAGTTTGTTCAAGCAAATACGCATGAAATTTTCCCAGGAATGCTCCAGTTTTCTATTTCCTCCATCTAGGCCCATCTCCTGTGTTTCTGTCTTTTCCAATAGTCCTTTTAATTACAAACTCATAAATGGATTAATGCACTTATGAGATCAGAACCCTCATGATCCAATCACTTCCTAAAAGCCCCATCTCTAAAAGTTCCTGCATTGAGGACCAAGATTTCAGTACATTAGCCTTTGGTAACATTCCAGAACCAATTGTAACAGAATCTGAAAGTGAGGTTTACATATATACATATATATATATATGTATATATATATATATGTACATATATATATATGTATACATGTAAAATTGTCTGTGTTGGATGATCTGTCATAAACCACTGAATTAATATAAGATTATCACTTAATATAAGATTTCAGATTAAAATGTATGTTATCTTCAAAGAATGATGGTATTTTTTTAGGGCTTTTTTCTGTATTTCTTATTACATACATGTGTATGTGTACACCAGAAACATACAATGAGAAAATGGAAATTTAAACTTTTTGGCAATATATGCAGATCATGAACATGGACATGGTTATAGACAGTACAGCCATATCAAACCTAAATAAAACTAAGCAAAATAAATGGCATTATTTACTCAAATACAAGCACAGCTTTTCCCATATGAGAAAATATGAATGTCAGAGAAAGTGAAGGTAAATATATGCATATTCTTTCAACATGGTATATAATGACAGTGTTTTTTAGGATATGATCCAGAAAATACAATTATCTGGGAGTGATTGGTTTTAAAGACAAATTTCTGTTTCACTTAAATTCTAGCTTTTCAGATCTATGAAAGAAACACCATCATATCCTCTTATAAAAGAGAAAAAAGGATACTTGCTTCCTTGGATACTGTGAATATTTAAACAGTACATTTTATGAGATTAGTTCTTGGTTTCCTTTATGAGATTGGTTTCCTTTTTTTTTTTTTCTAAAATGACATGTGTATATTCACAAATGCCTTGATCAAGAATACCTGATATATGGTGTCATTTTTTTTTTCTCTTTTCTAAAAAACTAAAGCAATTTTCACTACTTTGGACAGTAGGGGACAAATTGTTCCTTTTTTATGATTAGCAGCTATTGTGTATTATTTCTTTTATTGTAAACAAATGATGTACAACTTGTTTCTCTGTACATAAAGTAGAGGCATACCATTTGTGTAATCATACATTTACATAGGGTAATGGTGTTTGATTCATTCTGTTATTTTTTCTCTTCCCCCCACCCCTCCTACCCCTCTTTTCCCTCTGTACAGTTCCTCCTTCCTCCATTCTTGCCTCCCTCCCACCCCCCATTATGTATCATTTTCCGCTTATCAGTGAGATCATTCCTCCTTTGTTTTTTTGAGATTGATTTATCTCGCTTAGCATGATATTCTCCAATTTCATCCATTTGCCTGCAAATGCCATAATTTTATTATTTTTTATGGCTGAGTAATATTCCATTATATATATATCACGGTTTCTTTATCCATTCATCAATTGAGGAGCTTCTATCTGGCTATTGTGAATTGAGAAGCTATGAACATTGATGTGGCTGTATCTCTGTAGTATGCTGATTTTAAGTCCTTTGGGTATAGGCTGAGGAGTGGGATAGCTCGGTCAAATGGTGGTTCCATTCCAAATTTTCTAAAGAATCTCCACACTGCTTTCCAGAGTGACTGCACTAATTTGCAACCCCACCAGCAATGCATGAGTGTACTTTTTTCCCCACATCCTCGCCAACACCAATTGTTGCTTGTATTCTTGATAATTGCCATTCTAATTGGGGTGAGATGGAATCTTACGGTAGTTTTGATTGCATTTCGCTTATTACTAGAGATGTTGAACATTTTTTCATATGTTTGTTGATTACTTGTAGATCTTCTTCTGTGAAGTGTCTGTCCATTTTCTTAGTCCATTTGTTGATTGGGTTATTTGTATTCTTGGTGTAGAGTTTTTTGGGTTCTTTATATATTCTGGAAATTAGTGCCGTATCTCAAGTATGAGTGGCAAAGATTTTCTCCCGCTCTGTAGGCTTTCTCTTCGCATTGCTGATAGTTTCCTTTGCTGAGAGAAAGCTATTTATTTTGAATCTATCCCACTTATTGATTCTTGCTTTTATTTCTTGTGCTATGAGAATCCTGTTAAGGAAGTCTGATCCTAAGCCAACAAGTTGAAGATGTGAACCTACTTTTTCTTCTATAAGATGCAGGGTCTCTGGTCTGATTCCAAGGTCCATTGTGAGTTGATTTTTGTGCAGGGTGAGAGATATGGGGTTTAGTTTCATTCTGCTGCATATGGTATTCCAGTTTTTCCAGCACCATTTGTTGAACAGGCTGTCTTTTCTCCATTGCATGTTTTTGGCTCCTTTGTTTAGTATGAGAAAATTGTATTTATTTGGGTTTGTGTGGTATTGTTTTAGTATACTTTGATGTATGCCAGAAGAAATTGCCAGCCACCATTTATCATTTTACTCTGCTCAGAAAGCAAAATAAATAAAATACAAATATAATTATTAAGGTACTACCTAATTTGTGGCATTGATTTTCAGTAAATATAAATATTGATTAAGCAATAGTTTATATTTTCCTATTAGAACATAAAAGTTTATATGATCTTTCCTTTTTCCTTTTGCTAAACAAAGAAAAACAAGAAAATGCATTAAAAAAATTGAACAGTGACAACACACATACATGATTGTATATATAAGCATTTTATAATTGTAAATATATACATATACAATACAAATTGAAATTTTTATGTTTAAAGAAAGACAAATCGAGTAAAATATTTTAGACAAACTAAAATAGATTTATTCATTGTAAATATTTTACTTCAGATTATGGCAACTTCAAGCAGATTCTCTGACCCATTCTCCTGTTCAGAGCTTATGATAGTCTTCTCCCACATTATGTCTTAGTTGGTCTGTCCTGTGTCACCAAAATAGTATGGCAGAAGTGATGGTGTGTTCCTTCCAAATTAGGTTATGAAGGACACAGCAGCCTCCCTTTTGTTCTCTCTCTTCCATCACTGACTTTGGAGAAGTCCATGGAGAGGACTAGGTAGTGAGGAACCAAGGCCATTTGCCAACAGTCATGTGCTTGAGCTTCAAAATCATGCAGTTATTTCAGGGATGAAATCCCTGAAATCAAGCACGTATTTCAGGGATGGCATCCCTCATCATCAACATCTTTACATCACTTTCTTTCTTTTCTATTCTTTTTTTTCCCCTCACTACTGAAGAAAACCCTGATGCTTTAACCCTAAGCTACATTCCCAGCCCTTTTGAGATGGGGTCTTACTAAGTTGCTGAGGCCGATCTTGAATTTGCAATCCTTCTGCCTCTCTCTTCTGAGTCCCTGGGATTACTGATGCATCCCACTGCACAGGCTCCAACAACTTCATTATTAATAACTGTGTGGAAGAAGCACCTGGGTAAGTCATTTCCAAATTTCTGATCCACAGAAATTTGAGGTGATGAGTGTTTGTTGCTTGAAGACACTAAATTTTGATGCATTTTGTTACGCAGCAATAGGTGTCTCAATACATGAAAGTAAAGACATAATGACTTGAAGATGACGAGTGTATATTAAGATCCAGCTCCTGTTCGTTATTTTATTTTAATTGTAATAGCAATATTATGATATTAATTTTTATAATTTATATATTTGCTTTCTCACACCAGTTTTTTTAAAAACTGGTTTTTAGATATTGATAGACCTTTATTTTATTCATGTACTTATATGTGGTACTGAGAATAGAACCCAGTGTCTCACATGCTAGGCAAGTGCTCTACCACTGAGCCACAACCCCAGCCCCTCACACCTAGCTTTTTGTTGTTGTTGATTCATAGGTCAAATTTCTCATTATTGGATTCAAAGAGTATTTTTAGTGACTCAAGAAATAAACATTATGGTTATTATCCATCTAGTGTCCCAGGAGTTATACTGATATCCTGTCTTAGAGAAGCGTTAGTCACTGATTTTCTTCTTTTTTGTGAAGAATGAGTTTGAAAAATATGTCCATCTGCATTTTTTAGGAGAGTCTACACTTGTGAAGCATCTTATGCTCACACACAGATTTTCTTATCAGCTTTCTTTCCATATTAAGAATATTCAAACACTTCAATTAACTTACCCCACATACACACACAGAAAACTATGAACACAAACAAAAATCAGAAAGAAATATTCATTAAGTTTTATTTTTGTCATTTAGGAATCATTTAGACAGTGTAGCAGTACACAATTACCTATACTTACTTCTTCTACATTTTTTTACATTACATGTTCATTGCTATATATACCTAAATATGCTAGTTTCTGTATTATGTTTCTATTTTATTTTTAGAAGTGAGTATTTAGTGAACTCACAGCAGCAAAATGCCAAAAGGTACCTCTAAGGTAAAGGTCAGATATGACAAATCTTCAAAATAAGAAAATGTACAAAAATGGAAAATCTACTTGCGAGACAAGTGACCTTTTTAAAAAAATGGTCCCATAATGTGTTTTCTTTTGTACCAAAACTATAATACAAAAAGTAAGTTGATTAAATTTGTTGCACTCAAATATATTTTATTACAATGTGTATAATAGACAAAGTTTGCAATGTTTACAGCTGGTATAAAAGGGATCTTTGAAATGGAGCATGCATATTTTGTAGGATTTTCTGGTTATATTTAAGAAAGTTAACTATTATTTTTACCCCTATAGTTTGTTTGATCTAAAAAAAAAAAAAGATGTGTTCTTTGGATGTTACAGAGAATCTATAGCTTTGAGCTGTGATAAAAATGACATTTGGATTGCATTATTCTTTGATAAATCATGATGACACCAAAAAGATGAAAAAATTAGGTACACATAGATTTTACAATGGGGCCCAAAAATGGTCAGTCTTAAAGGCAGCTGCTAAGGATAAAGGAAGCTGAGAATGCAACTCTAGGAAGACATTTGTCTATGTGCATACCTGAACACAATATAATAACATTTGAATTATACGTATAAATATAAGTACTTACATGACAATATTCTGAGGTTGCTATTCACTACAAACCTGCTCATCTCCTTAGGTAAAATATATTTCCCAATATTCACTGAATTTCATGATCTTTAATCCTTAAATCTAGTTTTATTTTGTGATTTTCTTCTAAGAATATGCTATGTTAGAAGTGACATAAAACCCATGAATAAAAATACATTGAGATTTCTGCTTTAGCCTTGGAATGCCATTCAAGGTCAAAGTTTGGTTCCTGTGAGATCATCATGCTGTCAAAAAGCCCAAGCCAGCACGTGGAAGGACTCGTGAGTATAAACAGGTACTCAATTGGTCAAGTCTTTCCGACTGCTCCAGACCAGCCAAAAATTACAAGAACATGGTCTCAGATAACATGTGGAACAAAAGATTCACCCAGCCAAGCTCTACCTGAATTCCTGACACACGAAATTATGATATAATAAAACGGTGACTTGGTGTTTCAAATTTTAGAGAAGTTTGCTATATTAAAATAGATATGCAGAAAAGAATTAGGTACCTGGAAGTGGGGAGTAAATATAGGAAAACCTGAAGTATTTGACATTGGCTTTCAAAAGAAGTGATTGACATGATCTGGAAGAGCCTCAAGATTACTTTCAGTGAAAGATGAAGAGGCCAAGAGGAAGTGGTTCATTACAGCATATACAAGATGTGTTATTAGGGAGTGGGAAATGCTTTCTAGGTAACAGCAGAAAGTTTAGAAGTCCTGTTACTTATAGCAACATGGAAAGGGTATCTCATGGATTCATGGATCAGTCTGTAGAGATTTTCCCAAAGTGTAGAACGTGATATTTGGATTCTTTGATACGGCATATAAAATATTGAAAAAAAATTGTGGATTACATAAGGAAATGTACAGTTCGAAAAAGAATTTAAGTATATATAAATAAACTATTTCCCAAATTGAAGAAAAGATGATTTATTTTCACCAGTCTCTTCACAAAATATTATCAAACAAAGAAATGCTTTCAGGGTAGAGATTGAACCCCAAATAGAGCTGTAATGGACATTTTTGTTAATACTTCAAAGGATCTATGTACATCATAGAACATTTTAACTAGACAGTGTTTCCTACCTATATATATATAGTTATTCATATATAATTCATATATATAATTCATATATCATAAAACTTATGCAGGAGATAGAGCTCAGTAGTAGAACAATGGCCTAGCATACAGTAGGTCCTTGGTTCAAAACCTAGTACCACACACATACACACAAAAATTAAAGTATATAATTAACTGACTTTAATGTATTCAAAGCTTGTATAATACTCATTCTCTTCATTATCTAATTCCACATTTCCATTACCATGTAAAGAAACCCCATACCCATTAGCAGTCCTCTTTCCCTTTATACAACTTGCTATGGAAATAATCAATCTACATTTTTTTCTGTATGGATTCATCTATTCTGGATAGTTTGTATAAATTTTACCACACCATATTTAATCTTTTTGTCTGACTTCTTTCCTTTACATAATATTCCCCAAGTCCATCCATGTTTTAGCAAGTATCAGTACTTCATTTATCTTTATGGGTGAGTAATAAACACATTTTATGATTATAAAACATGTGTTTATGCTCTCATCATTTGATGGTCATTAGGGTTGTCTGCACTCTTTGGCTGTTATGAATAGTGCTGCTGAGAACATTATTCTACAAGTTTTTGCATCAGTATATATTTTCCATTTCTCCTGGCTATATATACTTAGGAGTAGAATTTATCAAAAACTCTTCCAATATACAGGAGAGAATTAAAAACTTTGCAGTTCATTCTTTGAGGCAAATATTACCCTTAAACCAAAACCAGAAAAAAATAACACAAGTAAAGAAACTACAGGTACTTCGTACAAATGCAATGCAAATACCATCAAGCAAAGGCTAGTGATGCAAACCCAGAGCATATACAAAGATTTATACTCCTCGAAATCAGATTCTCCCCTCTTCAGGGTTTGTTGCTACTTCTATTTGTTATAGTAATTGTTCCCTTGCTTAGTGACCTGTCTTAATGGAAGTTTGAAGCCTCTATTTGTTGTGCGTGACCTCTAAGTTTATGATGGTTGACTTAGTGAGCAGCTCATTGAACAGTGACTTCTTTAAAAGCATAGAATCAGTTTTCCCCATTGTCTAGGGGACGCTGAGTTCAAACTGGGGCGTGCCATCAATGCTCTGCCAGGCCATTTACAACTCTGATTTAATCTTCACTCCCTGCTGTCCACAGAGCCAAGGTCATCCAAAGATGAGAGCTTGGCACCTTTTCTGATCCTTGCTGAGCATGTGCACGGTCCTACACATTCATGAGAACATCTGGATCCTCCAGAAACACATTGGAGCTTTTCAGATCCCCTGTAGTTAGTGATTTGTTTGCCCAGTTTTTATCCACTGCTTCCGGCAGTCATGAAGTTAACAATTTGTTTAACAATGTATTTGACTTCACCAGGTGCCCACTGGGAATGAAGGTTTTCAAAATGTTATGAGGACTGAATCAGGTTAAAACAGACAACTGTATAAACTGGGTTTCCAGAAAGGTTAAAAAAAAAAGGGGGGGGGGGGCTATTATTTGGGAATGAGGCATTGAAGAAACTCTAGCCCCATGGTCTGCCCTGGTAGCTACCAAGCCATGAGTTTTTCAACAAAATGCTGGCTATTGTTTTTCAGAGCTATAGAAAATGGGATGGAATAAGAGCAACTTAAAACACCACAAATCTTTCTGTTCAAGATTCATCCAGTTTTCTTGAATAAATATTATTCTGAATTGCTGTTAAGTCTTTGGTTAATTTCCAGAGTTTTTTGTTTTGTTTTGTTTTAATCTTATCGCCACAAGTTTCTTACTGATTTTATGGAAGAGAGAATTTTTGGTGACCCTTTTATCCACGATTTTCACTGCTATCTCCTTCTGTAATAGTAATCTTTCAAGTGTGCTTCAAAGAAACCCTACTAAATAAGACAGGTTCTGAGAATTACAAAGTTATTACCAGAGAGCCACCTCTTACAGCTCCATAGAGAAAACGGTCATATAAGGAATATTTTAGGGTCTGATGTATCTAATGGAGTAAACTTGAGTATGTTCCCCCCGCCAAAAAAAATGGAGTTTATAGGAGAATCATATTCCTGAAAGTACCTCAGCTTGACTAACAGGGTCACTCACAGGATGAGATGGGAAGCGAAGTTAGAATACCAACTTATGAACAGGGGGCTACAGCTGAGTAAATAAAGAATGAATCTGAAGACAGAAACAAAAGCCAGGAAGGCAGTTCTGAGCAACAGAAAAATCACTCTCAGGATGCAGGGCTGGCCCCTAACCCACAAACCTGTGCCATATGCCTCATTGGATTTTAATTTGTCGCTGAGGGAGCAAAATATTCTGTGCCTCCCCTGCCCACTGCTAGCACTTTTGAATTGCAGTGTTTATTGTGATTGTCTTATGTCTGTATCACAACTGTATGTTGAGAAAGTGAGTTTTAGATGATTTTTTTTTTTTTTTATTTGCTTCCTAGGTCTGAGATTGAGACAAATTGTACTCAAAATTTTTGTCAGAGGAAATACTGCTAGGCCTTTATCTTGTTTGGATAACATCTTTGGGGAGAGGAGTGCTGGGGATTTAACCCAGAGATGCTTAACCACAAAGCCACATCCCCAGTCTTTTTTTTTATTTGTCATGAGACAGGTTTTCACTAAGTTCCTTAGGGCCTTGCTGTATTGCTGAGGCTGACTTTGAATTTCTGGTCCTCTAGTCTCAGCTTCCCAAGTTGTTGGGATAAGAGACTTGTGCCACTTGCCCAGCTGGATAATACCATCTTGAATTTAAATCCTGAACCCAGTGACATAATATAATGAGATCTCCTAAGTGTGGTGAGCATGTTTGGTGTGTAGGAAGGAAATGATTTATGGTCAACAAGAAGATGTGCTGTTAGTGAGTTTCAGAAATCGACTACCAAATACCATCTAAGGTATGTATTCGCATCTGTGTGTTATTGTCAGTGTGCAGTTGTCAATATTCCTTTAAACCTGAGAAGACCAAGACAAAATGTGATAGAAGCGGTGCTTCATGACTGAAATTGAGCTAGAAGGATCCTTGAAGATTCTTCTGTGATCGCTTAGAATTTTTCTCTCAGGGAAGCTGGCCAAGATGTAAGAAGTCCTTTGTTATGATGTGAGGAAGTTCAAGTTAGCCATGCAGTGAAACTTTGTGGAGAGATGAGTAGCCAACTCCCAGGTGTTGCAGAAGTTCCTGCCCAATCAAAAGACAGCTAACAGAAAATAGCTTTAGAAAATCTACCTCATCAAACATTCAGATAACCTCAACCCCATACAACTTCAGTCTGCAAATGGTTGGGAAAATCTAAGAAAAAAAAATCACAGCACAGAGGAATCCAAATAAATAACAAAATAACATATTTTCATTTCATGCCATTAAATCTTGGAGTGGTTTATTAAACAAAAATAGATGATTAGAATATTTTTTTATTTTGCTGCAAAATTTTGAAAAGAGAAATATGTTGGCCAATGGTAGGTGAAGTATATAGCAGAACATACTTCATTCACTGGAGGATGAAAGCTGAAGCAAAAATTCAATTTGACCCAGTTGTCCCACTCTTCCGTATATACCCAAAGGATTTAAAATCATCATACCAATGTTTATGGCAGCTCAGTTCACAACAGCTAAGCTATGGAACCAATCTAGGTGCCCTTCAAAAGATAAATGGATAAAGAAAATGTGTTATATATACCAATGGAATATTACTTGGCTATAAAAAAGAAGGACTTTATGACGATTGCCAGTAAATGAATGGATCTACAGATTATCATTCTAAGTGAAATAAGACAATCCCAAAATACCAAAGGTCCAATGTTCTCTCTGGTCTGTGGATGGACACTGAAACACAACAAGCAGGGGGAGGGGAAGAATAGAAGTTCAGTGGATTAGACTAAAGAGAGTGAAGGGAAGGGAGAGAGGATAGGAATGAAAGTGGAAGGAGCCAGACATAAATCCTATGTACATACATGAATGCACAACCAGTGAATCTTCACATCATGTACAATCACAGACTGGGATCCTAATGAATAAGTTATATTCCCTATATGTATAACATGTCAAAATATACTCTACAGTCATGTATATCTAAAAGTAAATAAATAAATAAATAAATATCCAATCAGGGCAGAATTTTTACAGAACTTTTAAAAATAGAAATTCAGAAATCCAGTCTGGCACTTATTTCCAATATTGCCATGATGTGAGGAAAAGTTAGCCACAAGAGAATCTGCATGGAGGACCACCCAAGGCTATCTACTAATGGTAATATGTAGATGCTGCAAAGTTTTAACAAAAGTTAAAACCAGATTACTTATAAACACGTTTGAATTTCTAAATATAAAATTCAGTAATTTAATGATGGTTTTTGATTTCATGAAAACATTGTACAGTGAATAATGCGTAGAATTTAGAATTAGTCTAAGTCAAAATCTTGAATCTTTACTAACTGTGAAATTTTGTAAGAAACAGAATATCATTCAAATCTACTTATGCATTCAGGAACTCTCCCAATGATGTCCCTTGAGTCCACCCAAGGTATGCCTTATACTGAATTTTTTGGCCTATTTCTGAAATTTTCTAAAGTAGAGAGCATATGATGCTTATTATTTCATTTCAGTTTTTCTTCATTCCATATTATGTTTATGGGATTTATCAATTTTGTCCTGCAGAGTTATAGTTTATGGTTCAGAGTTTTTCTATATTCGTTTGTAAGTACCCATCCCAATTTATTTATCTATTTTACTCTTAATGGAAATCTCAACTCTTTCCCATTTTGAACGATTATGAATACTGCTGTCCTGAATATGTCAGATTGTACATGCATGTGTGTACTTTTGTTAGAATAAAATCTCAGAGTTAGAGAATAGGGTTATTCTATGTTTAACGTTAAAAGTTATAAATACAAATATTTTAAAGTGGTTGTGTATTTTAAAGTAGTTATGCACATGTACAACCAATGATCTTTGAGAGATTATGTTGTTCCACAATCGATTAAACCTCAAATTGTCCATACTAAATTTTAAGTATCAGATATTTTCACTGGTGACTCAATTTCTAATAAGAATACTGCTCTGAGGAATATATGATGTGTTATGTCTACACAGCAGTATTTTTCCTAGGCCAATTTTTGATATTAGTAGTAGTACAGTATGAACCTCTATTAGAATAAATACATTCATGTGGACCAAAATAGTTAAGCATTTGTTTTTTTCTAAGTTTCCTTTTATTCTCTCCAGTTGCTTCTTCTTCAGAATAAGCAAAGACTAAAATAAAATATAAAGTTCCAGTCAGTGCCCACTTGAAGCCCTCTAATTCTATCTATATAAATCCAAGACCAATTCAATAATTCTGCCTAATTGAAGATTACTTGAAGTTTCCCCAATTGGCACAAGTAGTGGTCCTTCCAATATTATTTGCTTGTTGAATATGAAGGGAGTACATTCTACTTAGCCCTACTGTTCATGGCCAAAAAGCCTCATGACAACTTACTTCATTAATTGAGAGAATTAGCTTTATAGCTATAAGACATCTGCCCTAGTATTCCTATCCCCATTTGAATCAGCATCTGGTAATTTGTAGGGTTTCTATTTGGCTACCTCCACTCTACCACCCTTAAAGACCCATGGAAACTTCTAAAACTAACTATTCCATATGGAGAGGAGGGCTACAGTTATGGTTCAATTTTCTGGGACCATACCAAAATGACATTGACTTTGGCACAAGAGCGTATACATGTCCAAATACCTTACTCAGGTCCAAACCTAATATTTCCTGCTGTTTAATTCCTAAACAGCTCTCTGTTCTAGCCAGTTATTTGCCCTTTCCTTCATCATTAGCACTTTGCCATCTGTAAGGTGTATTGTGACCTATTTCCAATTACAATGTAACCCTTGATTTAGGAAGTTCAATCAATAAACCAATTTTCCTCCTTTGGCCTGAGAGCATATAATAACGGAAAATGAGGAGGCAGAGAGGTAGAAGTAGTGATAGATCCACCTAATTCTATCATTGCCCTTGGAAGGAGAGAAGTCAGCTGCTCATAGATATAGTTTACTTCCACTGGATTTCTTTTGTCATTTGCTCTTGAATATAATTTCATTTTACAGTGAGTTCTGTTGAGCTGCTCCTTATCTCCCCTTCTCTGTGTATGCTTTCATTCATTATTGAGGTCATTTTCACCAGTTTCCCCAGTAACAAGCTAGCAACTGTTTTTCAAAAGGCACAGAAAGTGCTTCTGGATCAGGCAGCTTTTGAGTACTAATCCCCAGTGATCTTTGCCGAGTAGGGTATTCAGTTTCTGCCAAAGTTCCAGTAAGTACATGCTTGTTGCAGACATGACTGAAATCATCTGGCAGTCAGGCCATAAGGTTCAAGAGGGTCTTTCAGTGCTTGTTTTAGCTCAGGGCTTCCTTCAAATTCAGTTACTGTCTGGCAACTTTGTGAATTGAGATTAATAGAACCCTTGAGTAGGAAATTTGTTTTTTACAAAATCCCAAAAGATCCACCTGTCTTTGAACTTCCTGTTTAGTGTCAGGGTCATTAAAAGATAATAATTTACTTCTCACAGTTTGACAGATAGCTCTGGTTTCTCCAAATGGTGTAACTCCTCAAAATCTTACCCTCTGGGCCAGTCTTGTGGTTCAGCCATGTGTCACCAAAGCACTCCTGATGTTATTAAGTTTAGGTGTCACTGCACAGGATTATGACAACAAAAGATGAATTTAAATGTGAAAGCACCCAGAAAACTCTCCAGACGCGGGAACTCACACAAGAGACTTTATTAAGTAGACAGGCCGAGTGTCTGTGCACAGGCTGAGAGAGAGAGAAAAAGAGAGAGAGAGAGAGACAGAGAGAGGGAGAGAGATTGAGAGTAAGTGAAAGAGAGAGAGAGAGAGAGAGAGAGGGAATGGCAGGGGAGCTATTCTTAAGGAGTAGAATTCCCTGGGCTCATAACAACGGACCAATGGCTGGTGAGGAGGTTTAAGGGCTAACAATCTGAGTTGTAAAGTGGTGTGGGGGAGGGAGAATAATGGTGGCAGCAAAATAGCAGATCTGATGCCAATAAAGTGAACTGTGGAAATACCGTAAATACGTGCTGAAAGTCATTTCACAAAAATCCAAATAATGTCAGACTGGATTTCAAATAGGTACGTATGAGTAAGAAAGAAAGCATAAGGCAAGTCTACTACGGCATGCCAATTATCTTTTGCCTGTCATTCTTCTTGCATAGTCTTTATTATGTTGACTACAGCTTGAGTTATGAGGAGATCCTCCTTTGAATACCCTGAAACAGCAATGTTCATACTCCATGAGAATGGGATTTAATATTCTCACTTCAATCCTAGTTTAATAGAATAGGACTCTCTTGCACTTTTGGAATTCTATACTGCTTTATTGTCCTACAGAAGACTGTTGGGGCAATACAAAGGCTCCCATTCAGCATGTCTGATGGAAAGAAGAAACATCCTTTCCACACATAATATCATTTTCAATTGAACATTTGAGTAATGGCGACAGAAAATTTTGGAATATGTTCTCCAGTCATATTTTCCAGTCCTTAGATTAATTATAGATTAAGTGTGCTCCATTCTTTAAGTTTCACCTTTGACCCTGTAAGAGTGCTGGCTTCCTCTCAGGGGAGAACCACTGCAACTAAAAATGTCAAACATCTTGCACACCACCCCAGGGCATCTGGAAAGGTTATAGGCCTTGGGATCCCCTGCTGGGGTTAGGTGAGAAGATCTCATTTTCCATAAATCATTTTCATATTGTATTTCTTTATCTGAGAGGGTAAGATTGGTATCATATTCAGTGTTTTCTCTTCTAAATCATCTTTTTGTGATGTGATCTTGGAATTCTCTCCAGTTGTAAGGTCAGGGAAATCACACATCCCACCTTATTTCTTTCTTCATCCTAAGGAATCACAAGTGATCACTGCCTAGTGTCCTGAAAACTTTTGTTTCCTATTTTCTCCCTCCTCCCATTTTCTATATAAAAGTATAAATTTAGTCTTTGTAATTATATATTTGGATGAATGTTCAATTCAAAACTCTCAATTTTGAAAGCAAGTTTTAAGAATAAAATGTATATCTTAGTGTGAAGCAACCCTTGTTTTCTTATTGTATAAATATTTAATTGGGGGTCTAATGAGTTAAGCCTACACAGATGTCAGTTTTCAACTAAATGCAAATACATTCTTTCGCATTGCTCCTGCTGTTAAATAAGATTTAAAATACTTGCTTACAAATGTAGAAGTTGAAAGCTGCATCAAAGAACTCACCTATCTCCACTGCATTGCCAAGAACTCTTCATTCCTAGAAATCTAACACTAGGGGTAGAGGATAACGCTTATCTTACCTTGAGCAGGCTACAGTTCAAGAAGTACTAACTCTCCTCCCAAAGTCAAATTATCAGACTGATAAAAGATGATATAGAGGGCCCTTCACCTAATCATGCACTTGTGTTCATGGAGAAGAAAAATACAGTTTAATTTTGTCCTTCATTTCTTCCAGGTGGGTTTCAAAGAGACAGAAGACTTGCTGATATCCTTCTTCACCCTCTAGTACAGATGCTGAAAACATTTTCAGATTTAGACATTTTCCCGTAGAACCTTATAATCATGTGCAACTGGCTCAAGTGATGAAAAATGTCAGTAAAGGCATCTGGCTCCACAGCCATTCTCCATCTTCTAGATACTCAATGAAATCTGCACACAGTCTTCCTGTGGGGTCATTTACCTTTCAGTTAAGCACCCTCTGGAGAAGTCTTTGCTAAATTAAGAGAGTCTGTGTTTAACAGGAAATTTAGACTATATTTTTCCAAGTTCTCAGTTTTTTTTTTTAAATATATTCTTGAGCAAATTGGTCTTAGTTTGTTAGTATTAATCATTTTTGTAGCACTATTTAGATATGCCCATTTTATTTCTAAGGGCATTTGACATCAACAGCTCTCTTGGGAGAAAGCAGTGTGCTTCACAATTTTCATTTTGTTATAAGAGAAAATTCTCCCATGTACTCTACCTCTGATGAGGCACCTCCAATACAGATTCCAACAGAGTTTTTCCAAAACAAAAATGTGCCATTAGCTATTAAGACAAAATATTAAATATGCCTTGATCTACGTTTGTTTGATGCAGTGCTTTGCAGCAGAAGCTATTTTCCTGAATATCACCATCACGTGCTGTTCTTACAACTGAGGCAGCATGACATTTATTGGTGAAATCTGTTAACTCATCTACTTGCCTAGAGAGCTCTTGTTTTCCAGTTTGTTACACAAAACCCTTTAAACATCATGGGGCATGTCATCAATATGTCAATTTATCATACTGTTTGAGATTAGAACATTTTCAGTTTCTCATACTGAATCCTGTCCCACTATTTTACTCACTATAATTTCACATGCTGACAATGGTAGGTTCTCAAGAATTTTGACCTTTCTTTTTTCTTGGCAACAACTTATTTCTAGAACCTGGTTCACTGGATACAATTTTATAAACAAAAGGATTATTTTCTTTGTTTTGAGATAAATGATGACATTACTTAGCAAATTTATTTTTTTCTTACTTTATCATTTTAATTTTTCTAGAGACATTCATACACACAGGTGTGTGTGTGTGTGTGTGTGTGTGTGTGAAGCACTATAATTAAAGAACAATTTAAATTGTTCACCCATATTGATAATAAGTTTCTTTTTAAAGAATTATTTTTTTGAACTTCTGTTACACTACTTTAGTGAACTGACTTGGAAAATTACAATTCTCCATTACTAACCTGTTCAGAATTTTTCATAAGCCTTGACATGGATTTTTCTCTTCTATCTTATATGTCATCTTCACAAATCACCAACTTTGACAAGTTCAGACATACTTGGGAGGGGAAGCTAATCAAATGGAAGAACATAAAAATTAATGAGAAAATCACAAAATATATGAATAATTAATTTCAATTAACCTCTAAACTCCACATTCCAAGCTTTGCAACTTTTTCAACTACAACAAAATATTGGGGGAGTAGCTGAATCAATGTAAATAAACATTTATTTTTCAAAGCAAAAATTCCTTTCCAGTTTTCAGTTCTACAGGTAGAGCTTATTTACTCCTGTACATCAATGACACAAAAGGTAAGAGTTGGACCAAGTAATTTGGAAAGAAGAAATAGAAAGCTCACCAATGACCATTGACACTTACCTCACATCAAAACTGAGAATGGTCACACCACAAACACAGCATTGATGTTCTCTAGCAAAGAGACTTAAAAACCTATAGAGAATAATAAGTGACTAATAAGAACAGAAAGTTCAAAAACCAGAGTTTATTTTTTAGTCTCTCATGTGACTACTAGTGTCATCTCTAAAAACCCAAGTGTCCTGTGGAATATTGATTGAGGAGCCTGATCTATTGTATAGACCTTCAAGCTCCCAAATTCTTCCCTGTAGCTCCATGAGATCATTAGAAATTTTGATTAGTTTCTTGGTCTTCTAAAAATGAGCAGACACTGCAGAAGAAAAAACAGCTGGACTACTGGGTTCAATTCTGTTTTCTTCTGCTTTGTGACGATGCCTCCATAATTCTCGTTTGATTTCTTAGCTCTCCACTGACTTCAAGCAGACAATTGAAAATGTTTTATCTGTCTTTTCAAATGGTTCTAAGCAACTTGGGTACAAATTACTTAGTCCACTGTTACAAGAAGTGAAGGCTCCTTGCTTGTCTTATTGCTTACGAGGTAATCTGAGTTCATTACTTTAAATGCATGCTGATAGTTTCTAAATTTTAAATCCAGTGTTTAATTTTTGCCTATATTCACACACCTATTTAACATATTCTTTCATTGCACAAAATGTCTCTTAAACATCATAATTCAGAAAAGAAATTTGAAAACAATTCCATGCTCCACATTTATTTCTCCTCTAACTCTGCCACATCTCAATAGATGGCATACCCTCTTTTCAGTTGCTCTTGGACCATTCAGGATAACATTTTTAAATAACAAAAACTGGAGAGGTTTTCCAAACAAAAATTTAATTCTCACAGTTCTGGAGGCTGGAAAGTCAATACTGAGGCACTGGCAGATTTAGTGTCTGAAGAGGGCCTGCTTCCTGGTTCATAGATGGCGCTTCTTGCTTTGTCTTCATGTGGTGGAATAGGCTAGACAACTCCCGAGGCCTCCTTGTAAGAGGTTTCCTCCCCTTCACGAAGGCAGAGCCTAAACACACCCCCAAATCCACATCTTTCTGTATTATCAATATTTCAGCAAATGAATTTGGGGGTACACAAATAGGCCACAGCACACTCAACCCAAAAAGGATAGATTCCCCTCTATCCTTATCCCCACATCCAGTTATTTAATCATTCAATTCAGAATAAAATAAACCTGATCTGATACCATTTCTCAGAGTGTATCACTTTTCTACTTCTATTATTCAGCTTCCCATTACTCTGAAAATGAAGGACAAGCTCCTCAGTAAGATCCAAGGTCCTTAATTCCTCTAACATATTCTTGCTATTTTCTTATTTACACTCCACCAACTTCAATTTTCTCTAATTGTCCATGCATTGTACGTCGCATTTGTAACATTTCACATGTTGTTTGTAAAGTCTGGGATTTTTATTTTTCTTCTGCCACCCATTTTGTTCCTTGGGGAAATCATCTCACAGGCCTTGATTTATGAAGTCCTTTCTCTGGAACACAACCTATGATCCTCTACCTTCTCAGATTTTCCAATATGTACCTCTCCACCACACTCCTGTAGTGTTATGGGTTTTGTTCATCACAGGCCTTCAATAGGCATGTTGAAAGCATGGTTGAATAAATTAAATAAAATCCTTTGCAACAAAAGCACAATTTTATTAGTAGTCCTATTGATGCTTCATGCTTTTCCTTAGATTAACTCTTAGCCATTTTAAGTTATTGTTTGTTCATACTAACTTTAAAGACTCTAACTTATTTAACATTTTATTGTTCTGTTTGATAGGAAGAATACATTTTCTCCATAAAGATATCAGTTTATTTTTAATATATGACCTGATGTGTCACATAGAAACTGATTATATGAGTGTTATTGCTTCTTAAACATTAGTGTCAATTAACTAATTTACTTTAAAACTTAAATGTCTCACACAGTTCCAACAATTTTTTTTTCATGTTTTAAATTTGGTAGAACCTGATTCCTATTATGACTCCACCATGCTTTCTTGCCTGCTCGTTTTCCTATGTCATATATATTAGCATATTTTCAGAGGTTATTGGATCATTAAATATTTATATTTTGTATTTCAAATACTATAATGCTTAGTATATAATGGTTAATAATAACATTTGCCAGAAAATTAGCATTAAGGCTTGGAATATAGCTCAGTGGTAGAATATTTAGTTAGCATGTGAAGACCCTAAATTCCATCCCATCCCCCACAAAAAAGTGTGTGTGTGTGTGTGTGTGTGTGTGTGTTTAGATATATGTATAAACATTTCAGCATTAACTTGGATTACATCTTTCTCTGTAGTACATTATGGTTTTTCTCACATATATGTCTATATCATTTAATTTGTTAAAAAGTTCTTTTTATTTGTTCTTTTTAGTTATACATGGTATTAGAGTATATTTTGACATATTTATAAAAACACAGAGTCTATTTTACTCTAAATAGGATTCCATTCTTGTAATTGTACATGATGTGGGGATTCACTGAGCTGTATTCACATATGTACTTGGGAAAGTTGTGTCAGATTCATTCCACTGCAATTCCTCCTCCTGTTGCCCTCTCCTTTGTCTTCATTCCCCTTTGTCTAATCCACTAAATTTCTATTTTCTCCTCTCCACCACTTGTTCTGTGCTAGTAATCATATCAGAGAGAGCATTTGACCTTTGGTGGTTGTTATTTTTTGCGATGGGCTTATTTTCACATTAGGATTTTATATCATTTTTATTAATGTATTTTATATCACTCATTAGGTTGGGTTACACAACATAATTTTTGTTAATATTTTACATGTCCATTCTTTTTACATGTAAATAAATATGTTTATATGCTTTTATGTCTATTTATATTTAGTATTTCACTATATAGGAAATTATCTAATACTTCTTCACTGAATATGAAATTTACTAATAAAATAAGCTAGAATATTTAAAATTAGTATTAGATTGTTCCATTCTCATGAATTTGTTGCTATTTCTCACTGGTATTCTTAAAAGTTGCCCTATCTCTTGGTTTTTTTGATCCTTACCTTACAGCATTTCTCCATTCTTGATTTTTTTCTTTTTAGTTCTCTTCATACAAACATCTACTTCCATGTTCCTAATGCTCTCTGTTAACTTTTCATGTCATTGTACTTAATCTCATTGATAAACTATTACTTTAAATATCACTTTTGTGATTATGGTCTCCACGACCTTAATTTTTGTTCAAGAATCTTTCTTGATCCCTATATTTTATTCTTACCTTCTGGATATTTCTATTTGAATTGTCTATTTCTATTTCAGTAACAACATGTTTAAAATGTGAGTAATCATATTTCTTACTTCTATTTTCCAAGCTATAAATGGAATAAATAAAATCTTTTCATTCTGTTCTTTGAATGCCATCCAAACTTTAATCCTTGTGACCCAAGATTTTCTTCTACCTGTCAACATCTTGAATATTACCAGTTATCACCAAATAGTTGTTCTGTCTCTAAAAGGCTTTGCATTTTCCATAAATTTAAACCCTCTTTCCCAACTTTAGTTCTTTAGTAACTGTGGATAATTGTACTATTATCATTACTTCCTCAACTATTTTTTGTGACAGTTCTCTTACTTCTAGTGTCTTCTTCATAGTACTGCAAAATAAATCTAACAGGTAAAACGTGTGAGTGGACCTGGTAATTTCTTCTGCTGTCTAATCCAGTGTCTTTATGGTGTCCAACTGCAAAAGAGAAATGCAATCAACACCATCTGCCTAACATCTGTTTTCAGTGAATAAAATACTGATGGTTTTCTTTAGTATTATGTAAATATGTGACTTACCGGTCATCCTTTGAGCACATTTGATGAATGCATATTATGAGCCTGTAATTAAGCCAGACTCAAATGTTGGAAGGTGCTATCTTTAAATTCATCTGTTAAAGCAAGTGAGGAATTTAGAACTTGAAGCAAGCAAATCACAAAACAAAACTATAGCAACTACTGGATGTGTAAACAATCTTGTGAAAATATAAGATCTTTAAAAAAATAAATAAAATCATTCATATTCACAAGGGTGCTAAGTTTCAAAAAGTTCTCAACTAATTTTAAGGAGAAAAACTTTGAGTATGAGTGGTAAAGTAAAGAGAGTAGTCTTTTTGGGGCAAAGAATACCAAGATTTATGAAAGGGCAACTGAAAAATCTGAACATATAAGAAGCATAAGAGTCAACACAATTCTAAATAGAGAACAATTGAAAGCATTTCCTATATAAATTGGAACAAGACAAAGATGCCCTCTTTTACCACTTTTATTAAACATCATCCTTGAAACTCTAGTCAGAGCAATTAGAAAAAAAGAATTAAAGGGATACAAATAGGAAAAGAGGAACTCAAACTATCACTATATGCTATATTTAGGAGACGCAAAAAATTACACCAGAAAACTTCTAGAACTCAAATGAATTCAGCAAAGTAGCAGGATATAAAATTAATGCCCACAAATCAATTGTGTTCCTATGGATTAGTGATGAACCAACCGAAAAAGAAATTGGGAAGACCACCCCATTCACAACGGCCTCAAAAAATAAAATAAAATATTTGGTAATCAATCTAATAAAAGAGTTGAGAGATGTTTACAATGAAAACTACAGAACACTAAAGAAAGAAATTGAAGAAGATCTTAGAAGATGGAAAGATCTCCCTTGTTCTTGGATAGGCAGAATTAATATTGTCAAAATGGACATACTACCAAAAGTACTACACAGATTCAATGCAGTTCCTATTAAAATCCCAATGACATTCTTCACAGAACTAGAAAAAGCAGTCATGAAATTAATTTAGAAAAATAGGAGACCCAGAACAGCCAAAGCAATCCTAAGCAAGAGAAACAAGAGGCATCGCAACACCAGGTCTTACATTATGCTACAGCGGTATAGTAACAAAAATAGCATGATATTGACACCAAAACAGATATGTTGACCAATGGCACAGAGTAGAAGACACAGAGACAAACCCACATAAATACAGTTATCTATACCAGACAAAGGCGCAATAAACATACATTGGAGAAAAGATGGCCTCTTCGACAAATGTTTCTGGGAAAACTGGAAATTTATATGTAGCAAAATGAAGTTAGAGTCCTATCTTTCACCGTGTACAAAACTCAAATCAAAGTGGATCAAAGACTTAGGTGTGAGAACAGAGACCTTGTGCCTAATGGAAGAAAAAAGTAGGCCCAATTCTACATCATGTCGGCTTAGGAACTGACTTTCTTAACAAAACTCTTAAAGTGCAAGAAGTAAAATTGAGAATCAACAAGTGGGATGGAATCAAACTTAAAAGCTTCTTCTCAGCAAAGGAACAATCAAGAATGTGAAGAGAGAGCCTAAAGAAAGGGAGAAAATCTTTACCACATGACCTCACATAGAGCATTAATCTCCAGGATATACAAAGAACTCAAAAAAATTAACACCAAGAAAACAAATAACCCAATCAATAACTGGGCTAAGGAACTGAACAGACACTTCACAGAAGAAGAAATGCAATGGATCACCAAATATATGAAAAACTGTTCAACATCTCTAGCAGTTAGAGAACTGCAAATCAAAACTACTCTAAGATTTCATCTCACTCCCATCAGAATGGCTGTTATCAAGAATATTAGCAACAATAAATGTTGGGGAGGATGTAGGGAAAAGGTACATTCATACATTGCTGGTGGGACTGCAAATTGATGCAACCTATGGAAAGCTGTATGGGAATTCCAGAAAACTTCAAATGGAACCACCATTTGACCAGTTATTCCACTCTTCATTTTATACCTGAAGGACTTAAAATCAGCATACCACAGTGATGCAGTTTATAGCAGCTCAGTTCACAACAGCTAAAGGATGGAACCAACCTAGATGCCCTTCAAAAGATGATGAATGGATAAAGAAAATGTTGTGTGTGTGTGTGTGTGTGTGTGTGTGTGTGTGTGTGTATACACACACAATGTAATATTACTGAGTCATAAAGAAGAATGAAATTATGGCATTTGCCAGTAAATGAACGGAACTAGAGACTATCATGCTAAGTGAAATAAACTACTCCCAAAAACCCAAAGACCAAATGTTTTCTCTGATATGCAGGTGCTAACTCACAATAAGGGAGAGAGGGTAGAGAAGAATAGAAGTACTTTGAATTAGACAAAGGAGAATGAAGGGAAGGTGGGGGAATAGAAATAGGAAAGATAGTGGAATTAATCACACATTAGTACATTATATGTATATATGATTACACGACCAATGTAATTCTATATCCTGTACAACCAGATGAATTTGAAGCTATACTCAATATATGTATAATATATCAAAATACATTCTACTGTCATGTATAAGTAATAAGAACAAACAAAAATATTTAAAAAAACATAAAGATGTGATGTATGTGAAAAGAGAGGAAGTGAGGTCAAATCTCAGAAGTAAGGAAAAGGTCCAAATCATTGAGGATTTTTTTAGGGTGTGTTTCACAAGTAGAAATTGTTCAAATTCTGATTATAAATGATACATATGGAGATACTTATTAAGTTTATCCTTGTAATGCAAATATTCTCACTGATTTGTGTGCTTGAATGTATAGTTTTATTGAGAATTTAAGTGTAGCTGGCAGATAAATTTATAGGCAATTTAAAATTTCAATGAAGAGTTTCGTATTTCTACATTTGTTATAAACATTTAAATAAAATATCTCCTTTTAGGATTAGAGATTTAAAAATAAATCTGAAATACAGGATTCAAAATCTGGATATTTCAAAGGTATATTATGACATGCCGAATTTAGAAGGTGTGAAATTTCGTATAATAGATTTAGAATTAGTTACCTACCTCCAGAAATTTATATAATGGCCTTGTTTACTTTTTTCCCCCCATTTTATATAGCTCATAATCTCCTCTTTGGTAAGTATCTTTTCCTGTGTGAAAAGATTTAGCTTTGGTGGGTGGTATTCATCTGATGACTAAATTTCACTTTGTGTTCCTCAGGTATTCATTTTCTCTTTGCAGTTCCTCTGTATGATCCTGAGGAGATACACATGGTATCGTTTTGTTTTCATGTGTCAACCATTATTTCTACAGTCTTAGTCAATGAAATTGAAATACTTTTGTATTTAATATTTTCTGTCACATCTCTTTAATGATTTTTTAATGTAATTTGATCAGGAGACAAAGAGTCAAATCAATTGCAAATAAATCTCACAACTATGGGATTAAGGAAAGATTCTTGTTGTCATTGTCACTGTTCACTTGTTTCTTAATATGGTTAAATGGAAGTGGAAAAATCTCTGAAAATTGCGATAACAGAGTTCTCATCCTTTGTGACAGAGTTCATTTTTGATGTATTCACCATTACGCAAAAAAAAAAAAAAAAAAAAAAAAAAACTACTCAGGTCCATGTTATTCCAAACACTATTTCTTAATATGAGGTAATTTTTAAAAAATAAATGGTGTGCCACAGGTTGAGCACTCTTAACCTAAAAATCTTAGAGGCAAAATGCTACAAAATCTAAAAAATTTGGATACCAACACAAAAATGTAGAAAATTGCTCATCTGATCTCATGTGATAGGTTTCAGTCAAAACTCAGATTTCTCAAAAATATTGAATAAAAATAGCTTCAGGCTATATCTTTATGGTATAAAGACATAAATTTTGTTTTAGACTTTGGTCCCATCCCCTAGATATCTCATTTTGTATAATCAAGTGTTCTATTCTGAAGTACTTCTGGTCCCAACCATTGGGGTAAGGGATAATTACCCTTTACAATAAAAATCAAACAAATAAAATGTATGAGAAAATCAAATATATAAAAGGAAGTATGATATAAAGTTCTAATATTCTATAAATATGATCACAACAATGTTGATTAAATAGGCAACAATTGACTTATTTAGAGACATTTATTGGCAAAATTAAGTATACTTCCTATAGCATAGAGCTCCACAATTATGGATTGTTGTTGTGTTAATCACATGAAGAAAAAAAATGGTAGTTAAAAGAAAGTTATTTTAAAAAGCGTCCAACTGCACAGATTAATTTTGTTCTGTGGCATGTATGATTGTTCTACTTTGTCTCATCCAGCGAGTACAATGAAGACTTGGCTCTCAGATGAAGTGTTAAGGTCTTTATTTTTATGGGAGAGCTTCTGAGCCGAGTGCCTGGTTCTTCTTCCTCCTCCACCGCCTCCGTCTTCTTCTTCTTCTTCCTCTCACCGTGCACCTCTCTCTCTCCTTCTTTTCTCTCGTGCAGCTGCTGCTTCTCTCTTCTTCCTCTCTCCTCATGCCGCCGCTGCATCTCCTTCTCTCATCATGCAGCTGCTGCCTGCCTGCCTCCTCCACGCAAAGTACGCAGCTTTATGGGATGTAACAGCCAATCACATTAACAGGTCAGGCGTTTGGCTTGTGGAGACTTAATGGTGGGTAATGAGGACATGTACTGATCATGAGCTAAGCACCGACGTGGAGGAGATCAGTCAGCCAATAGAAAGCACTTCCTTAAAGTTGTTTTTCTTTGCGGTTGGGCTTCTCGAGGCCATCTTAGGGTGAGGCCAGCTACCACTGCCGGCCCTACAGGACAGCAGTCTCCAACACTACTTTATATTCATTTTTTTATTAAAATCTTTTTTTTATTTTTACAGACTGCGTTTTGATTCACTGTGCACAAATGGGGTACAACTTTACATTTTTATGGTTGAACACAATGTACATTCACAACATTTGTGTAACCAAACATATACATAGGATAATACTGTCTGTTTCATCCTACTATCTTTCTGTCCCCCAGCCCCTCCCACCCCATTTTTCTCTGTGCCATCCAAAGTTCCTTCCTTCTTCTCTTCCCCCTGCCAGCACCCACCCTCATTATATGTTGTCATGCACAGAGAACCCAATCAATAAATGGGCTAAGGAAATGGGCAGACACTTCAAAGAAGAAGATATACAGGTGATCAACAAATACATGAAAAAGTGCTCATCATCCCTAGTAATTAGAGAAATGCAAATTAATACCACCCTAAGATTTCATCTAACTCCAATTAGAATGGCTATTAGCAAGAATATAGGCAATAATAAGTGGGTTGACGTGGATGTGGGGGAAAAGGCACACTTTTACATTGTTGGTGGAGTTGCAAATCAGTGCAGCCACTCTGGAAAGCAGTGTGGAGAATCCTCAGAAAACTTGGAATGGATGGACCCACCTTTTGACTCAGTAATTCCACTCCTTGGTTTATACCCAAATGAATTAAAATCAGCATAGTATGGTAACACAGCCACATGGGTGTTCATAGCAGCTCAATTCACAATAGCTAGGTTGTGGAACCAACATAGATATCCTTCAATTGACAAATGTGATATATGTACACAATGGGATATTACTCAGCCATAAAAAAGAATAAAATTATGGCATTTGCTGGTAAATGGATGAAGTTGGAAAATATCATGCCAATCCCAAAAAAAAAAAACAAAGGCTGAATGTTTTTTCTGATAAGGGCATGACAATTTATATTCATTTTTGCAAATTCCCAAGATCATTGACATTCGGGATTAGAAGCAGAAACTTGTTGGTGGAAGTCCCAGAAGATAGATGGCATCAGAAACTTACAACCAAATTTGAACGTATTTCTTCACAAGGAAACAAAATTTCAGGAAAAAGAAAGAAAAGAAGAAAAAAAAAAGAGAGAGAGAGAGATTCTCTTTATTTTGACTCTGTTTAATTTTACTGACATTTATAAGTAAGATATGATATAAGCCTAAAGCCTCAAGCATTTGTTGCACACTTTAAGTGCCAGTTAGAAAACATTGGATATTTCTTTGGTAACACAGGTAGGAGAACTGAACTCAAGAGTGACTCAGTCATGGTTTGTTATGACAAACTAGCCTGAAACACAGGTTTCCTAACAAACCCAGTGCCTTTCAACCATGGTGTTTTAGGTTATGAACAAAAAGATTAATAGTTCTTTTTTTAAAATTTATTTTTATTTATTCTAATTTGTTATACATGGCAGTAGAATGCATTTATACATTTTGATGGATTATACATAAAAAGCAATGATAATATTAACAGTAGAGAATAAAATATTAAAGTATCAATAATTACCAATGTTAGTTAAGATACAAATTATTTCTTCTTCTGTGAGGTGTCTATACAATTCCTTTGCCCGTATATTGATTGTTTATTTTTTAATTTTTGTTGTTGAGTTTTTTGAGTTATTTATGGACTGAAGATTAATACTTTATCTGAGTTTCAGGTGGCAAAGATTTTCTCCCATTCTGTAAACTCTCTATTCGCACTCTTGCTCTTTTCCTTGTCTGTGAGAAAGCTTTTTAGTTTGATATCCTCTTTTGTTGATTCTTGATTTTTCTTCTTGTGCTTTAGGAGTCTTTTTGAGGAATTCTTTCCCTAAACCGACATGATGAAGTGTTGGTCCTACATTTACTTCTATTTGGGTGAAGATTTTCTGGTCTAATGCCTACATCTTTGATCTACTCTGAGTTGAGTTTTTTGCAGGGTGAGAGACAGGGGTTAAATTGCATTCCTCTATATATGGATTTTCAGTTTTCCCAGCATCATTTGTTGAAGAGGCAATCTTTTTTCCAATGCATGTTTATCACACCTTTGTCAGGTATGAGATAACCATATTTATGTGAGTTTGTCTCTGTGTCTTCTATTCTGTTCCATTGGTCTTCATGTCTGTTTGGGGGCCAATAGCATGCTCATTTTGTTACTATAGCTCTGTAATATAATTAAGACTTAATATAATTAAGTCTGGCATTGTTATGCCTCCTGTTTCACTTTTCTCACTAAGAATATATAAATGGCCAACAAATAGATAAAAAAAAGTTCAACATCTCTAGAAATTAGAGAAGTGCAAATTAAAACTACACTGAGAGCTTATTTCACTCCAGTAAGAATGAAATTATCAAGAATACAAGCAACAATAAATGTTGGCGGGAATGTGGACAAAAGGGGACACTCATATTTCTGGCAGGACTGCAAACTGGTGCAACAACTCTGGAAAGCAGTATGGTGAGTAATCACAAAACTAGGAATGCAACCACTATTTGACCCAGTTAAACCACTCCTCAGTATATATCCAAAGAAGTTAAAATCATCATACTACAGTGACACAGCCATATCAGTGTTTATAGCAACCCAATTCATGATTGCTAAGCTATTGAACCAAACTAGGTGCCCTTTAACAGATGACTGGATAAAGAAAATGTGGTCTGTATACACAGTGAAATATTACTCAGCCATAAAAATTAATGACTTTATGACATTTGCCAATAAATGAATTGATCTGGAGACTATCATGCTAAGTAAAATACACCAAAACCAAAACCCAAAAAACCAAAGGGCAAATGTTCTTTCTAATATGTGGATGCTAATACAAAATAAGGGGGTGGGAGAGAATAGAACTTCTATTCTAAATGGATTAGACAAAGGGGATGAAGGGAATGGAGGGTGGATAGGAATAGGAAAGATAGTGGAATGAGTCAGACATAACTTTCCTATGTACATTTGTGAATGTGCCATAGTGAATCGCTACATCACGTACAACCACAAGACTGGGGTCCTGGTTAGGATAAGATGTACTCCATGTTTGCATAAATATGTTAAAATACCCTTTACATTGATATATTTAAAAATATATGAATTATTTATATATAATAGTAAAGCTAAGGTAAAACAGATATACACAGTTGTTTTAAAGTTTAAATGTCACATAAATGTACCTATATATCTACTGTGCATATATAAAACATTCACAATGAGCACTCCTCTCAAAGGACCTAGTCCCAAATGACTGTCCTTTAAGTCCAAGTGCCCCATGCATTTAACTATTTGGCTCTTTAATTCTAGATACAATGTTTTCTTTCTTTTCTCCAGTCTTACAATTGAACCCAGGCCCACTCTACCACTAAACAAATCACCAGTTCTTTTTATTTTTTACCTAGAGACTGGGTCTTGCTAAGATGCCTATGTAGGCCTTGAACTTGGAGTTTTCCTGCCCTAGCCTACTGAGTAGCTGAAATTATAGGTGTTCAACAAAACACCTGAAAAATTATAATTTTTATAAACAAACAGAATTCAGTAAAATCAGATCAAGTGGCAAGTTTAGTTGTATTTCTTTTCTTAAGTTGGCATAACATATAGCAAATAAGCAATAAGTATTCTTGCTATTCATATGTCATGTTTTTAAATGATAAGTTCTTATGAATTATCTGAAAAAAATTAAATGAAATCAGTTTTGAAGAATTATGCAAAAAGCATGTCAATTCCATACAGACTACATTTTTCCCATTGGCCAGTGCTGTTGAATTCTCACAGTGTAGTCACAAGAAAATAATGCTTGTTTGTGTTGTTCTTCTTTGAAACTGGTAAATATCTATTTGTTTCAAACAGCTCTTTGATTTCTGATAAGTAAAAGGTAAAAAGGAGTTTAGTCACTAGAGTTCTTTTTATTTTAAATATACCTGACATATATAATTATGGTTTCACAGGATATTTGATATTTACAGGCAGATAGAACTCTTTATACTAATGCTACTTTAATTATTAGTGTAAACATTTTTGAAAGAAAATACATTTCCTTTCTTCATTGTTTTGTCTGTTATTCTCCTAAACAAGAATTTCTGTCAAGTTCTGTTTATGAATTCAAATAAGGAATTACTTAAAACATTTTTCCCTCATTCTAGAAGGAGGGATCATTATGTTAAATATATGTTACTAGAAACTAGTGACCAGTAGGAAAAATTGTATTTGCTTTTACTAAGATAATTATAAATCTTAGGAAGAAGAGCAGAACGACGATTTAAAAGGATTTTTTCTTAATAAATCTTGAATTACAGCATGTAGCATACTAGCATTTCATTATCAGTCATTCAATTACAACAAATCAGAAGGAGAGATAGGATGTGGGCAGACATAAACATTTGACAAGCTAAATGGAGAGAAAGTTGCACCTGAATGTGAATCAAGGAAAAGAAAATATTTCTCAACACTTATCATTTCCTGAGGCTAATGGTCTCTTGTAAGAGCAGCCTTCCGGCACCTGTTTCTCTCCCAGTGTGACTTTTTTTAACTCACAAAGAGAAATGGATGCTATAAAGGCAAATTGAGACCTATTTTCAGTGGTTCTTTTGACTTCCATGAGCATTAAATGTATTTTGCTTTTCATTGAGCATGAAATGATTTCCATCACATAATAGTCACATTTATTGAAAATTCAGGAAAAAGAACATTGTGATATTAAAAGACTATAATGAGAGTATTGTGCTTGCTCTGTTAAAGTGATCATGAAATTATTTACATTAGACACTACGATCAAAACCTCTATATGCACACAGATAGCTTAAAGAAGAACAGCTACAAATAACAAAAATTTTTAAAACAGGAAACACAATATGCAAAAAATTCAAAATCTAAAAATTCTATCTTTTGTAGTTCCACTGGGAGAACAATTTTTAAACCCATATTTCTAACATTGCTGTGAGATTCAGGTAACAGTAGTTTGACAGATGTAGATCTCTAAGTTGATTTTTTTCATGTAGAATATGCAATATTGTAAAGAAAGTGTTTGTCATACATATATACATATACAGAGATTTATATATATGTGTGTGTGCATATATATATATATATATATACACATCCACATGCAAATATCTACATGGGTTCATAAACTTTGTGTATACTTATATATATTCATATTATATATGAATATATTACATATAATCTATTCCATTATATGCTATACATTTTCACTTTGTCTTATGTCTGAATTCCTATTTAAAAGTGTTCTATAAGCCAGAACAGCAGATAACAAAATTTCCAGTGTATTTTTATCTCTTCAGAAGAAATTTTACCCTTAGGCCACTTGTATTTTTATTTTCTTTCCTAGTCAATAGATTGAAAGAGGAAGGTGAACATCTCTCTGTAAGAGTCTGAATGTAGCTCAAGGCTAAAGATGATGCTTCCAGAAATATAGATATAAACAGCTTGGAGAAGAATATGTGAATATGAGAGTATTATTTACCTGGTCTTAATACACATATTCTTTCGAGAAAGCTAAATCCTTCTAAAACCTCCTCAGATCCTTCTCATATCCTAATGAATACTTTTGTAAAATTCCATAATGTTCATATAAAAATCAGCACCAAAACAGTGAGATAATCTAAGTGGCCAGGGACATGAGGTTAGTTTCTGGAAAAATCATACTGTCTCTTAACCTGGGGTTGTCTCAGATATATTGTTATTTTTTCAAGCTTCACAGGAAATATCCTGCAAGAAATGAGTGTAATTGATTTTTAGTTTTCTCTTTCCAAAAGGGAAAGAAAAAAATAATTCCGTGGTTATTAGCAATAACTAAACAATTGTGAGGGACCAAGAAGCTGCCTTTGAGACATAATTATTACCACCATAACTGTTATGAAATGAATACTTAAGTTCACTCCCAAAGATTACATTGAAAATTAATATAGTATGTAGTCAATAAATACAATAAATAACAGTAACCACTATAAGATAATAATATTTATTAGCAATAATACCAATCACTATAAGATAATAATATTTATTATCAATAAATATTATGTAGAATTAATCTGCTACAAAAGTATAGAGAATTTTCAGTTGACCCAGAAAAAATATAGTGGTTCTCCACTCTTAAGACTTCTCAAAGTCAGATCACCCGCTTCAATGGAATCTTGAGGAAAGAAAATGACTGAATTGTAAGAAGGAGTAATTCAGGCATAAATAATTGTATGGGCAAAAGCAAAATCCTGTCCTGTGTTCAGCAATCTCTAGGTAATTCAAAATTTATTAATTGAATATTTACATATGAATTTTTATGTGTGCATTTCATATTTTACATATAATACTATGAATTTCCTCATGCTACATTGTAATCATTTCTTAGTTTGATTCCCTCTAATATAGTTTTATTTTCGAGCAGGGCCTTGATCATTAGCATTCCTGTATTCTCTAGTGCCTATGCAAGTACAGTGAATGTTTGATGAATGAGTGAAAAAATGAGTAAGAAGTGACCACCCTTCTGTAGGAGGCATGCAACATAGAAGGAAAACAAGTCATATCAAAGAAGAAAGCTAATAACTTCAATGCAGGAAGATAAAATAGGTATAGGAGCAAAGAGGAAAGTGTCAATATCTGTGTGTAAAGAAATGCAGAGCTATAGGACAGAGTAAAACTTGGAACACCCAGTGATGAATTTTGTGAGGTGAATAATTTGCTGATGCTTTTTCAAGGCACTGGTGGATGAAGAATGCAATGAGCAAAACCTGTCCATTTGAAGCCACAACGTTGTGTCACAAAATACAAGTGACAAGAGGCAAGATCATGTAGAAGCAAAATCCATCATACCCATCAGGCCTCTGAAGAATCATTAATCCATAAAAACAAGTAAATAAATACATTGAGAAAATGTTAGAAAAATTATCGAAGTGTATCTAAGAGAAAGCAGAAGTCCTAATTTATGACTCCATACATGAAGAAAACATCAGATCCAGTGGATAACATCTGCTTGGGTATATTTGCTAAACCATTTCTCTCACTGTTAGTTCTACATGTACTTTGATAGGACTTAATACTAAAAATCTCACAGCACAATTAATCACATAAATATTCTTTCAAGTGTTTCAAAAATCTAATCTCTCTCCAGTAGATTGTAATTTCCTGAGGAAAGTATCATACTTTTTTCAGATTGTAGAAAATACTATTACATTCTGTCTTGATATCCTCTTCAGAATCAGCACACCCATTTTCCATGTTCTGGGGATATTGACTGTTGGTGGCTCATGTTGCATGTCCTTCACTAGTAATTGCGCTGGCCATCTCTGTGTAATTTTTACTGACATGCACAGGACTTGGTTTGCACTCAGAGATGGGCCGAGGAAGATACATGAATTCTACCTTTCTTCTCTGAATCCTGAAAGACCATTTAGCTCCAAAGCTTCCCATAAATTGGTCAAAGTTTCACTTCCAACCAGAATGTGCTATTCATTCTTTCTTTTTCACTTTACTCTTGATTTCCTCAGTTTCTTACAGGTGTATTCCTCAAGAATATTTCTTGAAAAATATTTTTTCTGGTACAATTTTGTGACTCAACATTAGTTTATGAAGCTCAGTTCAAAATAGTCACCACCAAAGGTAGTTTTAGGAAGCACATTCCAATAGAAGGATAGAAAATTGATCACTTGCTAGCAGGATTTCGCCAAGAAGCCACAATAGGAGCATAGATCGCTTCTGGCATGCTATCACAAGGAAATTGTCAAAAATTCCACCAATGTTTAACTGGAATGGAACATCAATGAAAAAGGGCATCCTGATTTGTGTAACACTTTTAATACTGGAAGAATATGACAAGATTGATGAATAAATACCATAGACCGTGCTGGTGACTTCCATTAACAAATGAAGAGAGATGATGACAGAGTTAGGAAGATTAATCACCAGCTCATGGCACAGTGTGGGAGCCAGGAGACTCCCTGGCAACATTTAACAGCAACCTTGATCTTTTATATCTGAAAGCAGTCAGAGCAGAGAACCAGGCTTAGGACTTAGACATAACAGAAGAGCTTCTAAATGCTGAATTCTTAGTCACAAGTCTCATAAATCAAAGCCAAGACTATAATGAGAAAGCAGTGGGACCCCATGTTGAAATGAGGAAAGTTGGTCAAGTAACAGTCTGAAACTTGAAATCTCAGATTTCCCTGAAGTCACCCCTCTTTTTTGTTAAAAGATCATAACCCTCTCTACCAGATGACAATGCAGAGGCTTCAAATGAGGCATGAGCCTTATAGAGTCTCCTTCTCCTAACATACTGACTAATGATGAGTATTACATACCTGTACAGGCCAGCTTAACAGTAAAAAGGAGACACCAAAATGACTGCCAGACCTAAGTAGCACATAGTGGCTGCAATTGAGAGAATATTTGTGAGTCTAGAATCCCAGGGCACATAACTTCTACTTGATAAATTAGAGTTTACCAAAATGTAGCAGTATCATAGTCATAAAGTTTTTAGTTGGCTGGTCTGAACCCTAAGATAGAAAGCATAAGCAATGTTATGACATTTGTTGAAAGTTTGAGGGATTAAAACGAGAAGACAACACAAAATAAATGAAGTAGAATGCCAACACTCTCATGGTGAAAATAGGAGAGTGGGATTAACAGGCACAGAGAAGTAGCTATGTCAGAATATATATACTAAATAAAACTGAAATCCCTACCAACAAACTCTGCTCCAGAAGAGCACTCTCTTGATCAATTTGATAGGAATTCCTTGAGGAGGGAACATACTGTAAATGTTTCTTCAATTTTCTGTATATTGGTGTTTTGACATCTTAAAAATGTTTCTGTCTGTTCAGAGATTGTCAAGCTAATGCTTAAAGATAGCAAAGGTCCTGGTCAGGAACATGCCTCAGATATGCAAACTATGCAATCCTGAGGTCTGCCTCCTCCATCTGGCCTCTATACCTGAGGAGACAGGGTGAACCTTAACCTACCTTAACCATCCCAGGACCAGGAACCAGGCAACTAGGAACCACCTCCCTATTGCAAACCTGCCCAAGTTATTCAAGCTAGACAATATTTATGCTACTCTGCTTTACTTTCCCTCAGAGACCCTGATAAAGGCAGTGACATAAATCTTGTCATACCTGCCTTTTGCCCCTGGTCAACCTGATGTCTTTGCACATGTGACCCTGCTTGGCATGTATGCCCTCTGTCTTAAGGACACATGAGTATAATAAATTTCAGGACTTTTTTCCTGAGTTTTTCTCTATCTCCTTTCTTGACAAAACATAACTATTTCATCGAAGAATTATGAAACAGAGCAGACCCAATAGCATTGTAAAGGAAAAAGCTAGCTCTATTTTGTAGGTCAGATTAAATGCTGGTGATTTGTTTCAAGACTAGGTTCCCTGAGAAAAATTAAGTTAATAATGATTTTAAAATAAAATAAATCACTGGTATCATTTAAATGTCAAGATAGGTGCTATCATCAGGATGCACACCAAGACTGCAATGACAGTGAGAGGGATACAACTGGCAGAGAGCTGTGAAAACAATGAAGAACAAACTAACAAACTGCTCCTAATACTTGACCTCCTTCTTTGAACTTAGTGTTAAGGATGAAAATGCTAGTGACTCACTGTTCTCTAGCCTGGATGTGAAGGAACAAAGACTTAGGTAGAGAGGATCATTGCATCTAAGAACTTAGTGTTTCCATAGACAGCAATATACAGTTTCCACAGGACCCTACTTCTGTAGACCGTAGGAGCACAGCAATTTTCTAACTTGTGTGGTGAATAGCCTAAAAAGAGTTCAATGCATGGCCTTCACCTACTACTTTGGTAAGGAAACCACTACTATGTGGAATTCTTACCTATATTAACAACTCAGTCTCTAGAATTGAAGGGTACAAGAAAGGAGTCAAAAGACTCATAATGAGCTTTGCTGTTTTACTATTGTATTCTCAAGAAAATGATCTCAACTTTATGATTATGTATTTTTAAAGTGCTAAATTTGTTCTGCCTCATTTAAGTCAGGAAATAAGAGCATTTGAATCAAATCTGGATGATACAAATGCAATGTCACAAATGTCTTGATTTTAAAAACATTTACCATATTTCCCCAAACAAGGTAAGTTCTCTCTAAAAGTTTCATGAAACAGTAGCTAAGAAAACCAGTTGATGAATGGATAAAGAAACTGTGGCATATATATACAATGGAATATTACTCCACCATGAAGAATGATAAAATTATGGCATTTGCAGGCAAATGGATGAAATTGGAGAATATCATGCTAAGTGAGATAAGCCAATCTCAAAAAAACTAAAGGATGAATGATCTCGCTGATAAGCAGATGAGGACATATAATGGGGGGTGGGAGAGGTTAGCATTAGGGTTAGGGTTAGGTTTAGAATTAGGGATAAGGAGGGTGGTAAGAATGGAGGAAGGAAGGACTGTATAGAGGGAAAAGAGGGGTGGGAGGGGTGGGGGGGAAGGAAAAATAACAGAATGAATCAAACAACATTGCCCTATGTAAATTTATGATTTTTAATTAAAAAAAAAGAAAAACAGATATTGACATTACATTCAATGAAAATTGAATAAAGTGCACATTAACAATTCAATGAAAATTGAATAAAGTGCACATTAACAATTGAAAAAAAAAGAAAACCAAACTTAAAGGTAATAAATATTATTTTTATTCTTGTTTTCAACTTTATCACTGTTTTTATATTTTCAAAATATGTATTTGTTTTCACATAAATCATTTTGTCAGCAAAATGATAAGATGCTTTATGAAAATATGATAAATCATCTTTCATTAGGTTCTTTGATTAAGTAATTCAATAAATTTTAAAAACCATGCTTATTGAGTTTAGTCTTTGGACTTTAGTTTATTGTTTAAAATGATTAATATCAGATGTTATTATAAATCCAGACTAGCATGTAATATATTTTAATCTTTCAGTGTGTCTGCTATTAATCTTCCTCAAATACAGAAATGTGTTTTGCTAAACTTTATATTATTATGGCTTAATTTTTTTAGTTTTATATTTTATTACATTTTAAAAGAGTACTGCAATTCCATATCTAAATTCATATAATTAAATTGCAAAACCTTTCTTGATTAATCTGGAATTTTGTCTTTTCTTGAGTAATAAAATCTAGACATTAAAAATGCTTTTTTTTTCAGTTTGGTTTCTAGGAAGTTTCAAGTCTATCTTTGTACTTAATTGCTGCTTTCAACCTCTGACTATATATTTTCTGGCACAAGTATTATCTTAGACTTAAAATAAATCATCCTCTCTTAACTTTATATTAATGATTTGTTATATAATGCATCTCATACCTTTAATAGATTTACATGGATTAGGAAAAATAACAAAGGAAAAGAATCAATTACTTTTCTCTGTTTTCCTCTAAGCAGTTAATTTTTGTAAATAATAAAATTATAAATTTGAATTGGTAAAACCATATCAGGGAGCAAGGATAAAGCTTAGAGGTCAATTTTGTTCACTATGCACTAACCCTGGAGTTGGTTAATTACAAATAGGGAAGAACAATTATGAAATGCATGAATGAATGAAACTGATAATAAACTACAGTATGTTTTACATTTATTGAAGTCTTTTAACAAATTAAAATATGTGATTTTTTTTTTTTTTTTTTTATACCAGAGATTGAACCCAGGGGCACTAAACCACTGAGACTTATCCCTAGTCCTTTTTATATTTATTTAGAGACAGGGTCTTGCTAAGTTGCTTAAGGCCTTGCTAAGTCGCTGAGGCTGGTTTTGGACTCATGATCCTCCTGCGTCAGCCTCCTGAACCACTGGGATTACAAGCGTGCACCATGGTGCCTGGTAGAATATGTGACTCTTTGGGAGGCCTTCATATCCAAGCCATAACAAGCTATTTCTAAGAAAAGTGTTGGTTCCTCTTGATGTTTGCATAAATACAAAAAGGGATAAATTACTTGAAGATGGAATTTTCATGCAAAATTAACTGGAACTTAAAGATCTATTTTTGAGCCTTAAGATTTCATGGAATTTTCCTTGTAATTTGGACTCACTTGAGATCTTACCCTGTATTATTTTTTTACATCTCCCTTTTGGAATGAAATGATTGTCTTATCCCTGCATTACAGCCAGGTTTAATTTAGAGAATATTTTATTAAGAAATTGGACTTAGACTTTTGATTGATACAGGAATAAATTAAGATTTGGTCCAGCCAGGTGTGGTGATGCACACCTATAATTCCAGGGCTTGGAAGGCAGAGGCAGGAGGATCATGAGTTTAAAGCCAGCCTCAGCAAAACCAAGGTGCTAAGCAACTCACTGAGACCCTGTCTCTAAATAAAATACAAAATAGGGCTGGGATGTGGCTCAGTGGTCAAGTGCCCCTGAGTTCAATCGACAGTACCAAAAAAAAAAGATTTGGGAGAATGTTAGGATGGAATGAATGTATTTTGGATGGGAAAAGGACCTAAATTTGAGACAGGGAGAGGAAGAAACCTATAGAGTAAATATTTATTCCCTAAACTCGGGTAATATATTAAAAGAGTGTGAAGGCATTTGGTTATGAGATCTTTGTGAAATGATTAAGTCATGAGGATGGGGTCCTTATGCATAGGATTAGCCCCTTATAAGACAGACTTCAGGGAGCTTCCTTTTTCCTTCTGCCCTACAAGAACATAGTCATAAGATAACAGTCTATGAACCTCAAGCACACCTTCACCAGATACTAAATCTGCAAAAACTGTGACCCTGGAATTCCTAGCCTCTAGAACTATGAGAAATATATTTCTGTTTTTTATAAATTACTCACTCTATGATAATTTGGTCGAGTAAAACACTGTCCATCCAATAAGTGTGTCTACTCTTCTATAAAGTTTTGAAGTTCCTCCTTTTTCAAATGGGCTGAGTTGCCAGAAATAGTCCTTTTCAACTTTTAGAGACCAAAAAATTTTATTAGAAGAGATGCTTATGCATTTTTAGAATTATTTGACAGTGTACTCTAAATTCTACAGGCAAAGCTCCCAGAATGAACTAGAAAAGAGATCGTTTGGAGAAATTGTTACTTTTATCACAAATAGAAAATGGAAAACAAGAATTCCGTATATAAGGACACTTGGTATATCTGTAGTCCAGGAATCAGGTATTAGCTTTAATTACTTCTTAATATCCTCAAATTAAGACAATATGCTGACTACCACTGCATAAAGAGTGAGCTACTTCACACTGCAACTTGAGAATACACACAGCTAAGGATACTGAAAGAAGGTCTCCATTCTTTTAACTCTTTCTGATTTTGTATGAGCACAGCTAATTAAGTTGTAAGGAAGCGAGAAAGAAGAGAAAGAAATGTTTATTGTTTTATTCTCTTCTTATGTTCTATCCTTATTTCCAGGTTCCCCACTCCAGGAAAACATGCAAAAAGGAGGATGGGCTAGATGCTAATTGGCTTCCATTCACCAGCCACATTCTCCTACTATGGACCTACCTATGCTGGGTACTGAGACAGTTGTACAATGATTGTGATAATTACTATACAGTCGCCATCATTTCTGAAAAGACTACTTAAAAAATTCACATATTTATGCAATATTTTTGTGTGTATGCCTTTTCCTAAAAACCAAAGATAAACTAGTTGTAAACCACATTTAATTGTAATAAAAGAAATAAAAGAATGTGTGGGAAAAGACTATGTATAAAAATAGAAAGAATATCTGTTGGGAAGGAAATGGATAAGATAAAATTGAGTGAGATTTTCAACCAATGGTGCTGGATAAGTTGTATGTCCAGAAGGGAAAAAAAAAAAACAAAAAACAAAAAACAAAACATATTTTGACCCCGGCACACACCAGGCATAAAAATCAGTCACAGAGAGATTTAAGGTCTAAATGTATGACAGGCAAACAATAAAACTTTTGGAAGTAAATATAGGAGAACATGAATAGGAATATGTGCTCAGTGCTAAGTAAAGTTTTCTTAAAACATGGATGAGCTGCTATTCATATAGTAAAATAAAAAATTGGAATATATTAAATTTATAGACTTTTTCTTATCAAAAGATGACATTAAAAGAGTGAAAAGGCAGCTAAGAGAGTGAGAAAAATGCTTTAAATGCATATATCTAATAAATGACTGATTTCCAGAATGCATTTTTTTAAAATAAGCAAATTGATGAAAGTGTGGGGAAAACACTTAACAAAAGAAAACATACAAGTGTGCAATAAACTGTGAAAGTGAGCAAATTATTCATCATAGAAATTTATATTAAACCATAATTTAAAATCACTGAATAATCTTCACAGTTGCTGAAAGTTTAAAAATAAAACGAAGCATTAGTAAAGATCTGTAAGTTGTACTTGTGAAAGAGGTCCTGAGTTTGATACCTAGCATTGGAAAAAAAAAAGCTGTGTTATAATACCTGTTGAAACTGAACATATACATGCTCTGACCCAACAGTGCCACTCATAGGTTTATTCCTAACAACAACAACACACACAAACACACACACACACACAAACACACAATTTCTCATTCATGTGCCCACAAATGAGAATGAACATTTTATGTCTATTCACTACATTATGCATGGATTTCACAAGTATAATGTTGACAGAAAGAAGTCAGGACAAAAGGGGTCCTGTAAGAATTACTTTTTACATAAAGTAATTAGTATTACATGTGTGGATACTTTCTACATAAAATAAAATTCATAGTTTAAGAAGACAGATACTGGTTAGTCTTTTGGGGTGAGTGAAGGTGGTAGCAAATAGAAGAAGGAGGTACATTTCCCAGGTGCCAGTTTATTTTGCTTTCTGTTCTGAATAGTGTAAGTAAGGGTACTCAGTTTGCAAAACTTTCATAGCTGTACGATTATGATGTGTTCACTTACCTGTCTTCCTCTCCTTCTCCTCTGTGTTACATTCAATAAGTAGCTATTTTAAAACTCAAGCTGGAATGTTTTAGTACATCTTCACCAGTGCTGAACTATGTATTAGGTTTGGAGCTAAGCTCTGTACCAATGCTTTGGGGAGAGATTTCGCCATAATTTTTTTTCTTTTGTTGATTCGATAAAATAAATAAGCTTTCTGAAAGTTCTTTTTGTCTTTAACGATATGTTGAATCCCAAGATCCTCAATTGGGTTCTTAGAGATCATAGTCAAAAATTTTAAACCACTTCCATCTATTTACCAGCAAATGACATAATTTCACTAGTGCTTAGTGAAATAAGCCAGGCCAGAAAGTCAGAAGTCAAATGTTTTCTCTGATTCTTGGCTTCTAGTCTAAAATAAGAAGAGAGGGAGAGAGAGAGAGAATAAGGAGAAAGAGGCGAGAAGGAGAAGGTCAAGAGAAAAAAGGAGGAGGAGGTGGAGGAAGAGTTTTTCCATGCAAAGGCAAAACAGACAAGGGGAGTAAAAGAAGGGGATTGAGGGGAAGGGAGGAAGGACAGGATAAGGGCAAAACAGTGAGGTGAACCTGACCTAACTTTCCTATGTACATATGTGAATATACTATAGTGAATCCCAACATTATGAATATCCATAAGACACTAATTTTTTAAAAAAATGTAAGTAAATGGTATAAAGATCAGTGGAGAAGTGTAAAGGGAACAAGGAGAGAAAGAAAATGCAGGGTAAGGGCAAGAAATGGGGACTGAATTAGAACAAACTAAATTTCAAGTATTTATGTATTTATAGTCATGTCAAAATGAATCCTAATGTTATGTATAATTAACATGAACCAAAAAAGAAATAGTTCCAATCAAAAATAAAGACTGAGTTCATGAAAATTAGACATGGAGTGCCAAAATCCTTGTACTACATATATTAGCTATAATGAGGCAAAACAAATTCTCAAGCAATTAGTTAATATTTTGAGGACCAAATATCTTGTGAGAAAATTAATTGCATTGTTTCTGGTATATTTAATAAAAAATGGGATATGTATACTGGTTTGATATTAATAATTTTATCTTACGTTTCCCATAGAGTTTTGTTCTTCAAGTGCAAATTTTGTTGCTGTTAAGGTTTTTGGGAATGTAATCCTAAAGAGTTAGGACGTGGCTTTAGTTCTTACCTTGTTAGGATGTTCAAACATTTGTGCTCATTAAAATGTTTCAAAAGTCACTTAATTGAAATGTTTTAATTTTGTGAATGACTTATTGTAAGGATAAAACACAAAATAACATGAATCATATAATAGTAGATTGAAGTTTTAATAAAGTTATAAATCTCCAATGTTAACATTTTTTTACGAACTAAATAACATTTGTTTTTTATGGACTGTTCTTATAGTCTCGTACTCTTTGTATATAGATGTTCTTTCTCAACTAAATAAAAAGTTACTAGTTGTCCAAAGCCATGTCCTTTCTTATAGCTGCATATACAATAAACTTATATAAAATTTTTTGCTCAATATAATTAAATGAATAAATGAAATATACATTAATTAATTAATGAGCATATAATAGTTAATGGCCACCCTGCTTTTCACTATCAACCTTAATTGCCCATTTCAGAATCTTAACATATTTTACAGAAGCCATTGACCAACAGTGAAAACACAGTACGAAAGGCAAGCAGGATGATGAATAAACGCATTCCAACTAATAAATGTAAATGCACAAAACATGACTTTGCTAGGAAGACATGCTTGTGAAACCTCGGAATTATATATAAATTTATTCAATTTACTAACTCTGTCTTATATTCATGCTGTGGTGTTGCAATTTGGCTGACAAACCCTGTATTATTCCAGGTTCAGGTTGTAACAGGGAAGCCTCGTCCATTTACCAAGCAACAAGTCAATTAAGACGTTAATGATTGAGAAGATCTGTACAAGAGATAAGTCAATCTTACAAATTAATCAACAAACGGCAATAGCCACTTTAGCTCTTCAAGATAAAAGCTCAGTCATTGGAACAAAAGCTTTTCTGTCAGTAAACAAGGCAGTAGACATATGTTAATACAAATCTTGTATTTTCTCATGCACTCTGTGAAACATGCTTACCAATAACTTGGTAGTAGGTTGAGAAGAAAGTTAAAAAATGTATGCATTCCCTCTCATATTATCAGTCTTTAATTTTAAAAGTTAATGGAATGATGAAAAAAGAAAGATAATGGTCCATTTATCTACCTCTGGCTATCACATGAAGGTTATCCAATTCTGAAATACTTGGAAACAGGCTTTCCGAGAGTAAGTTGAGGAACAGAGAAATGTTCTACATATTTCCCAGGAGTCATAAGGCATAGGATTTTCTGTACTTTCAACAGAGTCCCAAAAGTCTCAGCAATGGTTTACATACCAATCTACCTGTGCTTTACACACAGATTACATTGAGTCGACTTGGAGAAGAATTTAATTTTAAATATACTTTCTAATTATTATTATTATCTGACACAAATAGTACATATATCAAGTAATAGTCACTGCATACTATTATGAAATTTTACATAACTTATGCATGTTCTAATGAAATTTTAGTCCATATAGTAGGAATTCCTTGACAAGACAACCTAATTATTGTTGTATTTATTTTGAAGAAACTGAGTCCTTGCTTACATTTCATACTTTTATTTTATCAAATCTTTCTGTGTGGATGGGGTATTATAGCTCAGTGGTATAGCACTTGGCTAGCACATGTGAGGCACTGAGTTTGATCCTCAGCACCACCAAAAAAATAAATGAATAAAATAAAGGCATGTGGCCATCTACAACTATTTTTTTTTTAAATCTTGCTGTACATGGGTTGAATACAAGCAAGGCAGAATATGCAAACGTGGAATATACATACAACTCCAGTTGGTATTAGATGGTACAATTCATTTCTCTTTTAATTAATTCTTAATATTCAATGGAAAAAATGGTTAAGATACCTTATTGGAAAGTAAGTCATTTTACATATTTATGACATACAATAGTTGTACATCAACTCAGCGAAGTGAAATTATACTATCTGATTTTACTATCTGTTTCTAGTGAATTAATTGGTATTGGCTCAAAAAGCTAACAAAAGATGTTTATTTAGTTGAAAACATAACTGAACAATAGTAATGCTGAAGAGTACAATCAAAATTTTATCTTCTTTTCTGGGAAATACATTTCTTTCCAAGGGAGAGTTTTAGTCAATTTAGTGCAAAGGAGGACTCTTCTCTACTACTTACCTGTACTGCAGAAGCCAGCATTGGACTTCCACTCTTCAGAGATGACTAGGAGTTCCAGGAAAAGTAACTTTTCTTTTTATTTTTACCTCTCAAAGTTTCTTTTAGCTGTATTAAGATTTAGGTGTAGTTATTCATTATGTCAGGTTTTTTGAGAATTAAATTTTTGCATTACACATGGAAAAAGTTTACAAATTCTAAGTCTACAAATTCTAAGTTTACAAATTCTAAATTTTTAGCAAGTAGACATGATCAAATTAGTAACTCAGAACAGGAATTCATTTTGTCACCAGCCTACTGGGCACCATACACAGCTTATACTAAAAATAATACTGATGTGGTAAGTAAGGCATCTCAGTCCATTGCATTCATGATTTTGGTATTCTAATTAGGTAAACAAAAACAAGTGAACAAATAATTACTGAAATAATAAACAGCTCTATAAAAAGTATCATAAGGAAGATCTAGTTCAAGGAATGTCCTCAGAGAAGACAAAACCTTGTCATGTGAGAAGGGAATAAGATAAAGGAAAGAAAAGGAAAGAAAGAAAAAGCAAGCAAGCGGTGGGTGACCTGATCTCACTCCCACTCCCTGTTTCTTAACCATTTTGTGCCAGTCACACTGTCTTTAATAATTCTTAATCACAATCTAACCAAGTCCCTGCTTCAAGGAATTCATATTTCTTTCTTCTTTAGAGAACCCTCCATTCCCAGAGAACTGCATGTTTCACTTCACTTACTTACTGTGGTCCGATTCAAAAGCCACCTTCCCTGAAAGGTCTTCCTTAGCCACACTGCCTGAAATTACATCACCAATTCATACACATAAAAAATCTGTTCCACTTTACTTTTCCTTCCTGGAACTTACTTTATTTTTATATGATACATATATTTCATTTTTTTATCTTATTCATTGTTGATCTTCAATACTGGAACGCAAGCTTCCAGGATTTTATGTTTGTTTTGTTCATTTATAATCCTCAGCTATAGTGTTTAGCTTGATATATACTTTTCAAATGCATGAAATGTTATTCTACCACCATATCTGAAAGGTGTCTTAGTTTAAGAAAGAGAAAACTGTTGATAATATTTTGAATTGCCCTTTCATTTCTGTATTGCTAGTCTCTTAAACTTTCTCTGATATGAAATGTATTTCTGAAGCTTAGATATTTAAAATAGGATAGTGATTATTTTAGATTTCTGTTATAGTCAGCTTTTCATCAATGTGGCCAAAATTCCTGACAAGAACAACTTAGTGGAGGAAATGTTTATTTTGAGCTCACTCATTACCCTCTTAGGGGCTGCCATGAGGATTCCAATCCTGCTACACTTTGTCTGGATTCCAAAGGCTTCCTGTGAAATCTCAGTAGAAGCATCTATGACTCCTTAACTATAGCATTCTGCATTTCCAAAAAAGTACCATGTGTATGATTTCGAGGTCTTATCACAACTTTTGAAGTAGTTGGGCCCCCTTGGACCATAGCTGCAGTGGCCCCTAAGTGTCTGGCTGGCTGAACATGGTGAAACAAATCCTGGGGACAGCTTTCTAAGCATCCCTGTGCAAGAAGGGTGCCTCAAGTTCTCTGAATTAAATTCTCACTTTTATACCCTCAATGGGGGTGATCATATTGATTCCTTGAAATGCCTCAAGATACCTTTCCCATTGTATTGTGCAAAGCACTTAGCTTCTTTATAGTGGCTGTAACCTCTTCTGCAATTGTAGCTTTCTTAACCCCAATATTACATGTACTTCTTCTCTAGCCAAAATAAAGTTTTTCTGCTCTTCTCTGCTTTCTGTTCCCAATCACAGTAAACCTGGTTAAAAGCTAACAGTAATGGATATTCCTATCAGTATTCTGTTCCTCCGAGTTCCTACCAGAATCACACATTAAGCCCTGCTTACCACATTCAAAAACTTCTCCATCGTGCATCTGCAAGTTTTCCAAACTTCTCCTATAAATGAGTTTCAAAGGCTTCTGAACCATACAATCAGCTTACTCACAGCAATGCCCCTATTCTCAATACCAAAGTCTATGTAGTCAGATTTTCTTCATTGTGACCAAAATGTCTGACAAGAATTACTTGTAGGATGAAAAGTTTATTTTGAGTTTATGATTTCAGAGTTTCCATCCATGGTTAGCCAACTCCATCTCTCTGGGCTTTAGGTGAGGTGGAACATCATGGCAGGAGGGGATGGCAGAGGAAAGCTTCTCTCTTCATGGTAGCCAGGAAGCAGAGAGATTACACATGAGGATCAGGGACAAAATATGTAATCCCAAAGGCCTGTCCCCAGTGACCCACCTCCTCAAGACATTTTACCTGCCACTAATCCATCTAAATTATTAATCCACCAATTGTATTAATGCACTTATTAGGTTGTGGCTCTCATAATATTATCATTTCCCCTCCCACATTAGCACAGGTACTTTGGGCAAACACCTCAAATTCAAACCATACAATCTTCACAAAATGATATAATAAAAACTCTAAGTAACTAAATGATTTTAAGGGTTTAAATTGCCCTCTCTACCTGCTATTATTGAGAGACAGATTCCTTTAATAAAGCATATTTTTTAAAAGGCAACAATGGAAAGTTAGTGCAGTCTATTATTGCATCATATTCATATTTCTTTCACTTAATGTAACTGAATTGATTTTTATCTAATCGATACCAACTGAATATTGGATTGTACTAACTTATCTGTAATTCTCTAAACTCATAATAAAATCCTTGTTCTAGTTTTCTCTGATTGCAATAGGATATCATAGACATGTTATCTTATCTAGAACTCTGACCCAAACAGGTTTAATTTGGCTTTTTAATCATTATTACTTATATTATAGTGGAATATTTTGCCTTAATTTTTTTCTAAAATTCCCATTGGTGAATTCTAAGATTTGTTTTCCTTTTTCCTTTTATAAAATCCTTTCACAAGATACTTCAGTATTTCAAAGCATAATCATAATCACACTTCAATAAGTTCCGTGATTTCAAGGTTAAAACACTAATTCACCTACTCCCAAATCACAATTTGTAGCTTACAAATGTTCATTAATGACACCATCTATAGGCTTTTATTTTTAATGTTTAGGAATAAATTAAATGCATTGATCCAGAGTTGTTTTTATTCCCTAGAAGTTTATGAAAGATGTTGAAAAGTTCATGTGCATCTGCACATCACAAGAGTAAGATTTAGCCATTAGAACAAACCACTCTAATCAACTGAAAGAGTTAATTTTGTTTCCTAACCATCTTGTATTCAAAGATATTTTAAAAAATTCCTTTGACACTGCAAAAGATAAAGTATAAAGATTTGCTTTTCTATTGAGAAAAATATATTGCTTAAACTTCTAACATTGTGAATCTGCTTATTTTTTTTAAATTTGAGCTAATTATTTAACTACAAAATATTTCCATAATATTTTAAGTTAAAGTTAATTTTTTTAAGAAAAATTACACCAAACAATATTAAATAGGAAAGAAGTTTTCTATAAGACTATTGCAGGAGACCGGAGTGATTGAAATCAGCTTCAAATACAGTTGAGGCAACAAAATGATTTATAGTCAAAAGGCAAGAAAGGAATGAGAGGATGGAAAGTTACTCAGACAAACTTGGTTAGGTATTAAAGAATAGAAGATTCTTGCTAAACTGGTATAGCAGTATTCTTTATGAACTGGGTTCAATAGTCTTGAGAACTATAGACTGTAGACAAGGCTTAGTCAGAAGAGAATTCTTAGTAACCTGACTAAACTATGGTAAAGGTGTGAATCCTTGTCAGTTGCTCTTTTCCACATTACACCTTGTGAAACAGAAATAAGTGCACTTGAGGTTAGAATATCTATAATATAGATTGGGGTTTTCTATTTAATAACATGATTATATGAATATCATTAATTTCCACAAGTTTAATTTTATTGGTATGCAAATAAGAATAATAATGCCAGGATGGGGATGTAGATCTGTGTCAGAGCACACACCCAGCATGCACAGGGTCCTTGATTTGACCCCAGCACTGTAAAAAAGAGAAAAGAAATAATAATGCCCCAAATATTATTAATAATATTCCCCAAATATTTTAATTATGTGAAAATGCTTTAAAGTGTTATATAATGCTTTAAAATGTAAACTGTTTTTAACTGATGAATTTAAGTTTTATCTTAGCCATTACTTATATCTTATTTCCAGAAAAGATGTGCACATAATGGGGATTTCAATGACAACACTAAAGACAGATAAATATCAATAACTTTGGGCTCTCAGAGAATGGCACATGACATGAAGTGCTTCAGGGGGATCTTTTGGGCATTTCTGGAAGAGAAATTGATTTTTGATTTTTAAAGCAAAAGAGAATAAATGGTGATTTGAAATTCTATAAAATTTAAAAATCAAATTGTTAAAACAATGATTTCTGGAAAATATTTAAATAATAGCTTAGGTATGAGCCTATAGCTCAGTGGTAGAGCACTTGTCTTGCATGTGTGAAGCCCTGGGTTCAATCCTCAGCACCACATAAAAATAAACAAATAAAATAAAATGCTGTCCATATTACAACTACAAAATTAAAAAAAATAGTTTAAAGGCACACTATTATTATAAAAATAGTTAACAAATTTATTAAGAGAAATTCACTCGAAATTATCCTCATTTCCTTTTACTGATTTTTTAAAGCAAGATATTTATTTAACTGTAAGTTAATTAAAGCCATTGTGTGCATTTGTTTGTATTTATGAGTGAGTCTGCCCTTAGTGAGGCCGCACCAGTATAGGTAGGATAGAATAACCGCACATATTCTATGACTCACCCTGTTTAATTAGCTCTGCCCCAAACAGACTGACCTTCCCATCTATTGAACATGAGTAGTGTACTCCCACCTCACAGTCTTGACATTGACTGCTCCTTCTGTCTGGAATATCTTGCTTCACCTCACCAAGTAGGCACACTTTCTACCCTCCAATAAGTCTTTATTCAAACATTGCCTTTCTAGGTACTTACAGCAGTTGAGCCTATTTAATTGTTCTCTTACCTATGGGAATTGCAAGTCTCCTTAACACTGTTCCAATTCTTTTTCTTTCCCTTCTATCACTTTTTAACATTTTATCTGGCTTACATTTTTTATTTTAGTTTTCTTCTGAAACTAAAATGTAAATTCTATTAAAAGTAAAAATGTGTGCATTGTGTTCAATGTGCTTCCTTTGTTCGTCGATTTGCTTCCAGAACCTGTGTATTATCTGGGATATAATAAATTCTCAATAAATATTTTTGAATGAATGAAAAAACTTAATAAATCACAGGGTTTTCTGTGTGTCATTATTTAAGATAATATTTCAATCCTCTCTTTCCTTTGCTTTATCAGTAAGACTCAGGTCCTGAAGAGACAACTTCTTGTCCTTGGCTGTAGAGTCTCAGAAGTCTACAGGTACCTTATGGGTTTAAACACAATAGAGAAAACTGTCTCATTCTTCCCTGTGTTTAAACCCATAATGTACCTGAAATATTTTTGGGTCTATGGGTGTATTTTTCTCTCTTTGATTTCTTATTTCAATATAAATTATTCTGGCATCTCAAGGAAAAATGAAAGTTCGTTCAATGATCTATATAGCTAAGGTTTTTTTCCTCTTCTATGTGCTATAGGTATTAAAGATACAGTAATGCAATCATGAATTTCAGGGTTCATGTCTTTAAAATAAGGATGAAAACTATGAGGTAAGACAGGGCATAACTGAATTAATTTTTTTAAGTCTGACTATTTTAAAGCCAGAATCAGAGGAAAGCAAAGTAAAGGTAGCTTCCTTCTGCCAGACTCTCTTTCAGACTATTGTAGAGTTTTATAAAAACTGTTCATTAGAGGTAATGAAGTTCATTAAAGCAATTCTTTTCTCATCTTTATTTCTTTACTTGATATATAATTATTCTTTATTATGGAACTCTGTTTCAGATTACAGGAAATTTTAGAAACATTTTTACTTCTATTTTTGCTTGGAAATAAGTTTTATCTTTGGTTTAACAGAGCAATCACTCCTGAGTGGCTTTGAAACATTTATTGATAGTTGGTGTGAGATAGACATCTTTACTAATGAAGGCAATTAATCTATTACTGCAGATGGATTCACACTAAGTATCTTTCCTGCACAGACAGCACCTTCTTCTTTCTTGCCACATTTAAATCTTCATGACCTCATTTTTCATCCAGGGATGGTAATTTGTTAGCTACTGACTGCTTTAAGAACCAATCTACCATCCACCCTCTCTATTAGGATTTATGCATAAGTCTCCTTGCTACACAGAGGACTGACACGCCAACTTCAGAGCTGTGGATGCTACCCATCAAATGGGTGACAGGCTTGACTCAAGATCAACATTTCAGAGGAGCTGAATTAACAACCTGATTCTTCACCCTTCTGAATATCGTCAGGCTGAAGGAAAATGATTTTCCTTGCTTTGTGCCTGTGAACTTTCTAATTAAACAAACTTCTCTAATCCTTCTCCTCAAACTGATGGTGCTTGACTTTTCCAAGGAAAACTGCTGCTGATTTCTCAAGAGATGGCAACTTTATACGTACTTTTCTCTGCTTGGTTTTATCTGTCGCTAGTAATTGCAATTCTGATTTATCAGCTCACTATGCTCAAGCTATTAGCTGACTGAAAGCAACTCTCAGTAAGGTATATGGGGCTAAATAAAGTCAGTTATTTTATTTTTGAGAAGAGAAATAAAACATACTAGAGCACACTGAATATATATGCTCCATGACTTCAACAAGCATGAATTGCTCCACATAATATTTACATATAAAATGTGAGGTTTGACACTTGATTATCAGACCTAAATATTCTTAACAATATAATGAATGTTAAAAATAAATGAAATGAAGCTGTTCTTAAGAAAATATTGAGGTTTAATACTAAGCTAGAAACTGAAATTTTATTACATGAAATTGTGTATCTTTACTATGAATTACCTCGACTCTTTACATTTTACTGAGAACTATAAAATTATGCATTCATCATTTTTTCATACATACAAAAACAAATCAAGAAAAATCATTACACTAGCTCAGAAATATGTCAAATTTAACTTCTTTGTCTCTCCTAGTAGACCTTGTCCTTCTCCCCAATTCCATTCATCCTTAAACCAGTAAAAAGTTGTATCTGAAAATGTGGAAGTATCTATCTTTTAAAAAGTTACTTCTGAACTGGCATTCTAACTTGTATAGAAGATTCAGAACAATGTTCACCACAATGTCAAATAAGTATTTAATGAAGGGAAATCACTACTATTTTAAAGGTTGATGTTTGTTGATAATGTAGTCATTTGATAATTAGTTATTATGTTATTTTTACCTTAAATTTGTTCTTTTAATTAACGTTTTGGATAATAACTCAGAGCCACTTGTTAGTTTTTTTTTTTTTTTTTTTTTTTTTTTTTGTTTTCTGTAAGTGCACATTAGTCTCTGTTTCTTCAATCAGTAAAACTCTGAGTTTAGTGATGATGCTCTCCTCTCTCACTATTCTGGTGCCCTTTATTTATTAGAGTTATCAAATACAATGTCTAGTTTTATTTTATGTACCTGGACACATAAAAGTACAACAGACACATTTCTTTTTCCAAGTTCTATTTAGAATGGTGAAACATATTATGGTAAATGCTCAAAAAAGATCTAAGCAGGGCAAACGATGGAAGGGGGCACAAACAAGGACCTTCAACCCTGCTTTGGACATGGTTGGAAGGTCATTAACTCTATCAGGGCAAAGCCACTGGAAAGTGTTTTTCCTAGAATTAGGGAAGGCAGAGGCCAACATCTAGGGGCAAAAAGGATGAGTGATTTGTACAAGTCCTTCTCTGGACCATGCTTTTGCTTACCTTGAACATCTGCACACAGTATTATAAGTGAGGGTTCCAGTGTGGAGGTTATAATGACCACAGGTCCATAAAACCCTAAAAGACAAATGGGAAGGATGATAGAATTTAAGGATCAATATCTAAAATAGAGCAAAACGTTCTCCTTGATGTGTTTAGAACATAAAATTGATTAAGAAGTCTACTAAATTGTTAATATCTATTTATTGTATTTACTGGAAAGTCACAGGACGTGAAGCCTATTAAAAAGTAAAAGTAAATGCTATGTTTGATTGGTGACAATATTTCCATAACAATATATACACAAACATCACACTTTCTATATTTAATCTTTGATTAGAATTTTCTTTTTTGGGTATTAAAAAAAAAAAAGCCAAATCAGTGAAAATCAGGAGCAAACAATAATAATAAATGCTTGTTTGACATGCAATCTATATTAGGAAACATAATGAATCTAAATGTTCACACTTTCATTTATGTTTCCATTGATTATTATGTCAACTATCACTTGAAAGATTTCTAGCATTAAGTATATCAAATGATAAATTTTAAGTGTCAGGAAAATAATCAGGAATTATCCAGTTCTTTTTCTTTTCTGTTAGTTTGTGTTAAATTACTGATTTTTAACTTATCTAGTCAATAATATATTGCTTATTACACATAAGATATCTTATCTCAGTTAGATATCATGAAATTCCAATAGAGATTCATGCTTAGGAGCACAGCCTGTCTACAGAATATTGGAGTAAAATTTTGGTTTTGTGATTGACTAACTGTGTAGCCACAAATAATTTAATGAATAATTCTCATATATTACATGAATATAATACAACAACTAGAAATGTTCCAAGTTCCAGAGGTAAACAGCTCCCTTTGAAAGCACATGATTGTTTATGCTGAGCTACAGTAATAACCTCCAGTGCTTATGTGAGCCATATGCTGAGGTGCGTAAGGAATGCTTAATGCATTCAGGATACTCTGTGTGACAGTGTATAATAAGACTGAGATGTTAATGGTAGGCTTTGAGTTTAAGCCTTATGGCAGAATCAAGGCATCTGAGACCAACAATTTGGAATAAGAATATTTGGCAGATTTTTCCTTGAATTTAATGTGGTGTGTGTGTGTGTGTGTGTGTGTGTGTGTGTGTGTGTGTGTATTTTCACTCTATGAAGCCCAACTTACTAAGTTGCCTTCCTGTAACTAACTGAAAGGAAAAGTTTGATGGAGTAGGCTTTTAAAAATTCATTATAAATCTTGTTCTTAAAAAGCCAGATGCATCATTGATGTCCGTTATCATACAGTTAACTAAAAAGTAACTTCATCTGAGACCCTAAGAGACCATGAGACAGTCCCTGAGTGAAAATATGCATTCCCAGAATTCAGGTCCTATTTCCTTTCTTTCACTTTCTGATAATCTGGCATAGTGTTAATGTTGTGAGTATAGCAATCAAGCTGCCCTACTGCTAAAATATATGCCTCCTAGGTTTCAATAGTAATTTTTCTTCCAGTAATCTAGAAGTAACACAATTACAGCTGAAGCAGATACGGCTTTTATAATGGATTCTCTTCTCAGCATCATGAGATGAATAACTGTACTTCACTTGAAGAGTTATTGTGTGAGCTAAATGTGATTATATATGTAACAGATTTAGCATGGTGTCTGGTTCTTTATGAGAATAAGCACAATTTAGTTATTATTATTATTATTATTATTACCATCATCATTATCATTATGTGCAGGGCATGGTTCTAATTCCAAGGAAGGGAGAATGAAAAATATGGATATAGGTATTGCTCTCAAGGAGTTTAGATTTTACTGAGGAAAACACAAACATGTTAAAAATAAATTCACCAAAAAACTCAAAGTGTGGTAAATTCTATGAAGTAAATGATCATGAGGTGGGCTATCACAAAGTTGAAGATGACAAAGGTATAAAATATAGTTAGGCGAGGTCTCAATGACACAGTCCTCCCGAGCTAAGACCTGAAGAATACACGTTAGAGTCCATAGACCTTTCAGGAACTAGAAGTAGAGCTCTTAGCAAAATCAAAACCACAAAGAAGAAAAAACTGAAGCTGGAAAGAATGTGGTTTATACCAAGGAGAAATGATGCCAGAATATATAAAGCATAGCAAATGAGATGATGTAGGAAGAGACTACAGAGGGAGGCAGAACAAATGTGGTATCAAATATCAGTGAAGAAAAAATGCCAGTAAACAAAAGAGCATGTCACCCTATAAAAAATTGAAAATCCACTGAACAGCTGGTTTATGTTTGTATTTATTTTTAAAATGGTCATGACAACTCTGCCTGTGGAGTGGAATGTTAAATGTGAAGACATGGAGACCACTGAGAGGATTGGGCATAAGACCATTCACATTCCAGCAGCTCAAGAGGCTGAGGCAGGAGGATCGTGAGTTCAAAGTCAGCCTCAGCAATGTAGCAAGGCCTTAAAGCAACTCACTGAGACCCTGTCTCTAAATAAAATACAAAAAAAGGCTGTGGATGTGGCTCAGTGAGTAAGTGTTCTTGAATTCGATCCTCAGTACCAAAAAAAAAAAAAAAAATTACATAAATTTTAAAAGTTAGTTCTTTGTTTAAGTATGAAATAGCCAAGAGATATGAAGAATGGAGTGGGTCTGAATACCTATGAAGGGTACTCCATTAATCTCAGTAAGAAGTAATAGTAATACTGTCTAAACAGAGAGAATAGAGAGAAATGAGTACATTTAAGGCTTACTAAAGTGGAAGACCAGGGAAATTGTATCATTGATTAGGTTGGAGGCAAAAAGGAAAAAAGATCAAGGATTACCTGCAAGTTGTAGTTTAGACAAGCAAGTACATGTCAAGACCATTTACTGATATTTGGTACTGTGTACACAAAATGAGATTCAGGTTTTTGAAAACTAATGTATGTGTATATAGTGGCATGTAGTGTACTAGATAATCAAACAGATATGTCCAACAGAAAACTCCAAAATGGATCTGAAATCTTAGGAGACAAATTTGAAATACACATGCGCGCGCGCACACACACACACACACACACACACACACACACACATTCAGAATACATCCTGACCTTGGCACTGGAGCAGGATCTCAGTGCTGGCCAAGAAAATAATCTCAAGAAAATAAATTTCAAGAGTTCTGTAAGAGAGACCAAGGTAGCAGATTTGGTCTTGCAGAGGAAAGTGGGAGCAGGAGTCATACTTAAGGACTACATAGCAACCAAAACCAGATAATTTCAGTATTTTGTCAAATTGTTCACTCTTATTGGTTCGCATCAGATGATGCTAGTTTTGTTAATCTTATAGAAATGGTAATCTAAGCCACAGGTGTGGCATCGAATAAGCAATTATTCTTATGCTGAGCACCAGTCTCCCACGGTATGCTGGACAATCTCTATACCTACTTTCTTCATTAGTAACCAATCAACAAAAGAACACAGAAAGGCTCAGCCCAACCCAGGAGTCAGGTTTACAGTTTCCTTGCAGCAAAGCTTCAAATAGCACCTTACAAGTGACAAGGGTGAGCTTATCTCATGAGTGTTGAGGTTTATTTATTTGTTTATTCATTTATTTATTTTACTATGGCTACCTTATGTTGAAAACTTCCAACCAAGCTCTACGGTTCTCAATAGCTCAAGCTTAGAGGCTCTGCAAGCACTGAGTTTTCCACTTCAGAGTTTATTTTGGATAACTCAATTTTTTTTAGGTGTTTCTGTTTTTATTTTCCCTTCTTTATCTGAAACCAAATTATAAATTTTGATTTGATATGTCATATATGTCAAGATTTGTGTGAACTTTTACATCCATCACCTTATTTGAATTCTTGAATGAACTTACAAAGTAGGCAAGGCATCATTATAATTATATATGGGTAAGAATATAGCTTCTAAAAATTGGCACAGAGATATCATTTTGCATTCAATGAAGCTATAAAATTTGAAAAAAAGATGAAAGAAGACAAGAATTCTAAATTTTTAAGAGTGATGAAGAATTTGACTTGGTAATGAGAAAAGGATCCTATTTCATATATTACTGCTGGAATTGCATTAGTTTTGAGATATGTTGCTGCTTGATGCTCATTTGAGAACTATGCGTTAGTAAACCTGTTTGATTATGTGAACAAAATTTAATAATAGGAAATAGAATTCACATAACCTGATTACCTATGGTGGGTTTATAGGAACAGAAATAAAGGGCTCTGATACAGAACACTAACAAGATGGCATGATTTTTCTCCTGTAAAACAACACATTTATTAACTCTGTAGAAGAAGCATTCTTGAAATTATGTTAAAAAACTAAAGTAAACATTGCTTTTACTTAACCATAATTAAGTAAATTTGTAACAGTTTATAACAGTTTTACTTCTTGCTTTGCAATCATTTCATTTTTCTTTCTCATTTTAACTACATTCTCTTGGACCTCCATTCAGCATTTTAATATTAGTTTTAAACCGGGATAGAGGACATCCTGACTTATATACTGAGCTTAAATACAATGCTTTCAATATTTGCCCATTAGATGTTGACTGTAGATTTTCCTGCCTCATATAAGATTAGGAATTTATTATTATTTATTATTAGCTAAATTTATTATTTGCTAAATTTTTTAATCATTAATGGATAGCAAATATAACAAAATTGTTTTTTCAGCATCTAGTAAGATGACCATTTTTTTCTTACTCTTGCATAGGCCTATATCAAAAGTTTACTGCCTATTTCCCTAATACTGTGCCAAACATGAGTTTGGGGGATAATTCAAATATTATTTCATGCCAGGCATGGTGGCACATGCCTGTAATCTCAATGGCTCAGGAAGCTGAGGCAGGAGGATTACAAGATCAAAGCCAGCCTCAGTAACTTAGCAAGTCCCTAAGCAACTCAGTGAGACTCTGTGTCTAAATAAAATATTAAAAAGGTCTGGGGATGTGGTTCAGTGGTTAAGCACCTTTGGGTTCAATCCCTGGTACCAAAAAAATTTAGATAGATAGATAGATAGATAGATAGATAGATAGATAGATAGACAGACAGACACATAGTTTTGTCTGGGAATTTTATATCAGTGTATAAGACAGAACGTTATTTGTAATTTTCAACTTTTTAGACTCTACTTTGTATGAGTTTTTAATCTTAAATAGTGAAAAGGAAATTGTTCCTCCTTTTAAAAATTTATCTGGGACCTAGGGGTGAAGCTCAGTGTTATTGTGGGTGCTTAGAACATGCAAGGCCCATAGGTTCAATCTCTCTCACCAAAATAAATAAATGCTTATCAGAAAGAAATGTGGAAGACTGAAATTATTTGTTCCCCAAATAAATAGTAAGTAGTAGAAATTTTCAGTAATTAATTTTCTTTCTGAGGAAAATGTTTTATAACTATCTTCAAAAATTGTAATGCTAAAATATAGACACAATTATAAAATAATATCCTCTAATTATCTGTTTGCTCTCTATACCATTTTTGTTTATCATATTTTCATTCTTTCTTTTGTTAATTTGTACCCCTGCCCTCTATTGTCTTAACTTTTACACTCTTGTGATCCATATCATTCTAAGCTAGCAGCAGTTGTTATTTAATTTTACTTCAAGTTGTGTACTTCTTTCTCTTTTCTTTGAATTCATTGTTTTTCCAATTTAGTATTTTCTTGTTTTCTTTATTAACTATATTTCTATCATAAGCATTTAAGAATATGCAATTCTGACTATCATTTTATAGCATTTCCCACAGTCTTAGTATTTTCTAATTGAATTTTCCTATTACGTTAATATATTTTCCTGTTACATTAATATATTTTAATTGATAAAGAATTCTTGATGAATAGTTTCAATTACAAACATGTAATCATTTATTTTTATTGTTTATTCATAATTTCTAATGTAATTATATTCTGTTCAAAGAATGTTAACCATGTGAAATCTGCTGCAGCTGGGTTATAGCTTCTAAAATTGTCATTTTTTATAAATGTGCCAAGTGTGTTTGAAACTAATGTTTTCCAAAAATACTGTGAACAATGTACTAGAAATATCTTTTTAAATTAGTCTTATTAATATCTTTGAATTTTCTTTATTCTTAATTATTATTGTTAGATTGATTTACTAATTAATGTTACAACTACATAAAGTCACAGATATGATTGACTTATCTGTTTTACTTTTTAATTTTATCATTATTTACTTTGTCCATTTTGGAAAATATTAGAAACTATTTAGAATTATTACGGATTCCTTACTAAATGACAGTGGAGAATCTATTACCACCAGCAAACTGTTGCCTTAAAATCTATTCTGTCTGATAAAAATTTATCGAAACTACCTTTTTTGGTTATGATTTGTCTGGTGTTTTTTTCAATATTTTATTTACTGTATTTCTATATCATAAAGTTTTGACAAGCTTATAAGCAGCACGTTACTGAATTTATTTGCTTGTTTTAATATTTTAAAACTTCCAGGGTTTCCAGTTCTAGGAAGATGAAGTAGACTTATTTTCCTTACTCCCCTGCTAAGTATAGCATAAACCCTGCTCATTATAAGACAAACATAAGACTCTGGAGAAAAGAAACCAAGTAGTGTTCTTTGGAAAGATTATTAGAAAAAATAAATATTTAGCAAGACAGGCTAAAACCAGTAATAAAATAACCACAAATTAGAAATAACTAAAAAGAAAAAGAAAACATAGATTACAAAATAGTATGTCAATGAAAGAATATTGCAAACAATTTAAATCAATATTTTTTTAATTTGTATTTTAGAAAATGGTTGACTGGCACACTATACTGCAACTGATCAAAACAAGAAAGAAAAAAGACTAATTGGGACTGCTTATTAAAATGAATACATAGCTTAAAACTTTCTCACACAGAAAACTCCAATTCTAGGTGAGTTTAAGGATAAATTATTGCAAGTATATGAGGAAGAAACAAAAGTAATATAAAAAAATTCTACAAAATAATTTTATATTTTCACCAAATGGTGTGTACATATAAACAATCCACTGAGACCAACACCTAAGCCATATGGTTTTTTTCTTGTGAATATTATTTTTTAATTAAAAAAAAATGACTACACTGCCCACATTAATGTATTCACTTTCTTTTGCTATGTAACAAATTACCACAAATTTAATGACTCACAGCAACACATATTTATTCTACCCCATTTTATGTGAGCCTGGGTTTGGGGCCCACTTCCCTGGGTTCTTTTAGGGTATTACAAACCTTTAGTCAAGGTGTCAGGCTGGGTTCTCATAGAGATTGGACTAAAAAAGGATCTGCTTTTAGTTCCCCTTGGTTGTTGGCAGAATTTATGTCTTGCAAGGTGCATGCATGCTTCTTTCTTCAATGCCTTCAATAAAGACTCTACCAAGACCAGCTTTATACTCATATTTGATCACATCTTTACATTCACCATAAACTTACTGCCTTTTGTTTGTCATTTCATTGGTTGGAAACAAATGACAGGTCCCACCCATACTCAAGTGAGTGGAATTACACAAAGACCAGAACACCAGTAAGCAGGGATCAGGGGGTCCACCTTTAAAGTCTGTCTGCCAAAGGAATGTATGTTCAGATCACAGTCCTGGGGAAAAAAAATGTAATTAAAAGTCTTCTTAGCACGTTTGAAACATCCATTGTAAATAAATTCAGAGATGGATCAAGACAATGTTGTATGATTCACTGAAAATTAGTTGTGAATAAAAATCACATCAAACAGTGTGATTCACACAAGTATTTATGTTTAATGTAAAAAAATGAAAGTTTCTACCACAAACAAATTATGTTTGAGGGGGTAGATATGTTTAACCTGATTAACACATAGAGCAATGTATACATGTATGGAAGCGTTACATGGTCTCTCATTACTATGTACAAATTGTATTTATATGTATCACTTAAAATAAATTTAAAAATTAAATTGATTGATTTTTAAAATTAAAATTCATTAGCAAATAAAATTTTGGTGCAATTAAATATCTGATATCAAATATTTCTGCCTAAAACTGCATTTATTCAAAACAAAGCCTTTAGATACTCACAAAAACATGTTAAGAAGAGGTTTCAGAGGACAAAATCATGACTGATGTGTTGCTTACTCCTGTTGTAAGATGTCTGTAGTTTGATGTAACAGAAATGTGAACAGGAAAAAGTTTCTTTGAATCAAGGGTAAAACTCTTCCTACAAAACAGAATTTTAATAATCTTTTTTAAAAAGATTATACACATAGAACCCATCATGATGATTTTGCACAAGTTTTTAGGCTTTACTATGGTGGAAAGCAACATGTATTTAATTGAAATGGTACTTAGAACTTTGATCTTTTTTCAGAACTAGGGATACCATACCATAGCATACTATCTCAAGATGGTGGGCAAAAGAAGTGATCTGAAACTGCCAATTAGTCATTCAATCATTAGGCTAAACAACCAATGATATATAGCACACTGTTCATTGCTAACATTTTTTTGAATATAGATATTTAATACAGTATATCAGATATTTAGAACAAAATAGGCTTATGTGAGATGATTTTGCCCCACTGTAGGCCAATGTAAGTGCTCCCAGTATGCCCAAGATAGGTTAAGCTAAGCTGTAATGTTTGTTAGGTTAGGTGTGTCAAACACAGTTATCAGGATGTAATCCCACTGTAAGCTGAGGAGCATCTGTAAATTCTGCTATAATTGTTTTCTTTAATGAAGTATGAATAAGGCTTTCTTTATGGAAAATGATCACTTTTATAAGAATTTCACAGATACTACCAATATATTTATGTAAATTATGAACATCTATATTTAAAATATAGTTTCACCCTTAGACTGCAGAATCCTCCTTAAGAAGTAACAATATCAAATGTTCCTGGATAGGCAGAATTAATATTGTCAAAATGGTCATACTAGGAAAAGCACCATACAGATATATGCAATACCAATTAAAATCCCAATGACATTCTTCATAGAACTAGAAAAAGCAATCATGAAATTTATTTGGAAAAAAAGAGGCCCAAAGTAGCCAAAACAATCCTTATCAAGAAGAGTGAAGCAGGAGGCATCACAATACCAGATCTTAAACTGTACTACAGAAACATAGTAACAAAAAATCATGGTATTGGCACCAAAACAGACACATAGACCAATGGTACAGAATAGAAGACACAGAGACAAATCCACATAAATACAGTTATCTCATACTAGAGAAAGGTGCTAAAAACATATACTGGAGAAAAGATAGCCTGTTCAACAAATGCTGCTGGGAATATTGGAAATCCACATGTAACAAAATAAAATTAAACCCCTACCTATCACCCTGCACAAAACTGAACTCAAAATGGATCAAAGATCTAGGCACTAGAACAGAGACCCGGCACCTAAAAGAAGACAAAGTAGCCTAAGTCTTCACCATGTAGGCCTAACATCTGACTTCCCTAACAAGACCCCTAAAGTACAAGAAATAAAATCAAGAATAAATAAATGGAATGGATTCAAAAAACAGCTTCTTCTCAGCAAAGAAAACAATCAATAACATGGAGAGACTACAGATCGGGAGAAAATCTTTACCACACATACCTCAGATAGAGCATTAATCTCCAGGATATATAAAGAACTCAAAAAACTTAACACCAGTAAAACAAATAACCCCATCAATAAATGGGCTAAGGAATGAACAAACACTTCATAGAAGAAATACAAGTGATCAACAAATATATGAAAAAAAAAAATTCTCAGTGTCTCCAGCAATTAGAGAAATGCAAATAAAAACCACTCTAAGACTCCATCTCAGTCCACTCAGAATGGCAATTATCAAGAATACAAGCAATAATAAATGTTGGCAAGGATGTGGGGAAAAGGCTATACTCATACATTGCTGGTGGGACTGCAAATTATGCAACCATTATGGAAAGTTGTATAGAGATTCCCCAGAAAACTTGGAATGTAACCACCATTTGACCCAGCTATCCCACTTCCTGGTTTATACCCAAAGGACTTTAAATCAGCATACTATAGTGACACAGCCACATCAATGTTTATAGCAGCCCAACTTAGTAATAGCTAAACTATGGAACCCACCTAGGTGTCTTTTAACAGATGGATGAATAAAGAAAATGTGCTACATATACACAATGGAATATTACTGAGACTTAAACAAGAATGAAATTAAGGATTTTGCTGGCAAATGGATGGAACTGGAGAATATCATGCTAATCAATAAGCCAATCCCGAAAAACCAAAGGTCAATTTTTTTTCTGATATGCAGATGCTAATTCACAATGGGTGAAGGACCAGAGAAGAATAGAAGAATAGAGTTACTTGGATTAGGTAAAGGGGAGTGAAGTGTGGGGAGGCGTAAGGGGATAGGAAGGATAGTAGAATGAGTTGGACATTATTACCCTATGTGCATACATGCATGACTACACAACCCATGGGATTCTACATTATGTAAAACCAGAAAAATGAGAATTTATACTCCATTTAAGTATGATGTGTCAAAATGCATTCTATTGTCATGTATAACCCTTTAGAACAAATGAAAAGAAAGAAAAAAAGAAGGGAGAAAAAGGAAAAAAGAAGAGACAGTATCAGAAAGAGGAGTTAATATACCAAGTGATTCTATAACACTAAGCATTGACTCATCGTGACCAGAAACAAGGATTTCATTCCAAAACAGTGATTAAAGTGGTGGAGCAATAAAATTAGTTAAAAAACCAAACACAGTTGTACACCAAATGAGAGCCATCATCTCCAATGTTGGTATTTTCTATAAAATCACCCGTAAATCAAATACATCCATACTAGACAGGACTTTGTAGCCCTGTGCGTTGGCACATGCCTGTAACCCCAGTGATTTGGGAGGCTGAGGCAGGAAGATTCAGAGTTCAAAGTAAGTCTAAGCAATTTAGTGAGGCCCTGTCTCAAAATAAAACATAAAAAGGCTGGGGTGTGGCTCGGTGGTTGAGCGCCTTGGGTTCCATCGCTGGTACCAAACAAACAAACAAGCAACCAAAAACCCACAAATTTTGTGGACTCATCTTCTGCTACAATGCAGTGAGGGAAAATAGGCCACTCAAGGAAACTAGTTCTGTGATCACCAGTTCAAAGGTTCCTTGTTAATTTCAAAGATGAATTCTTCCTGGTAATTGGTTAGTGCCCCGTGCCCTGTAGGTGGTATTCCGCCACACATCAGAGGTATTTAAAACTCATTAGGACTCCCTTCCTATGAGCACATTGACAAAGGAGGAGTAAAAGAGTGAAGGAGCCCTGGAGTGAGAAAATTTCCAGTACACTGAGAAAAATTAAGCCTCTTCTGAAAAATCATCTAGCTGAATGAACTGAAGTTTTCTGCACTTTTACAAACTGAATGTTTGAAAGTTATTCTTACCCTGCAACTTCCAGGATGAAAGACAAGAAACCTAAGAATCAAGAAATGTGTATTAGAATATTTATTTATTTTTTTACCTAAGTAAATAGACTCTCCATAAAACCATTCTTTTTTTCTAATTAATTAAAACAGGAATAGTACAAAGCATAAAATATATTCCTTGATTTTGTAGAGTTTTTCTTTAAATTTTTCTTAAATTTTACTAAAGTTTCACTCTGCATATCTCTATTATTAAAGAAGTGAAAATTTGCTGGAATCTATACTCTTTCCAATGTTGTTTAAGAATCCCCCTTAATTCACATCCTCAAGACAGCTGGGTGGAGTCAGTTCTTGGTTTTGTCAGACGTCCTAATTTTTGCAAATGATGAAATATCAGTAAATAATATTTTAACATAAAATCGTTCTAATAAAAAAATTGCAGATGAAACGATGTATAGTTCATCTTCCATAATGATTCAGATTGAAAATTTTATTCAAAGGTTTTATGTTTTGCCAAATATAAATCCCACATCCCTCACTTAATATGATGCCTCAGTGTGTCAAAAACTTTGAAAAAGGGAATAAGAAAAAATCTCAGTAGAAATAAGTTCAGGATAATGTGCAGATGATGGTTAATAAATTGCCCAAACACGCCTTCGATAGCATTATACGAAAGAAAATTAATCAGAAATGACTTCAAATCAAATCAATTAGCTCATTGAAAAGGAAAACTGGACAAAAAATGAAGAAAGGAACATGAATTTATCACTTCAAACTCTCCAAACTATTTCCTCCTTCACTATCCCCTCAATCTATTATTCTAGGGATTTTTTCCTCTGTATCCACAACCTTAATGTGAATATTCTCAGTAACTTTGCTTGCAGCACTTTTTTTCTTTCCCAATGCACTGCATATTTGACCTTGGCAATGTTATCCATGTTAACAGTTTCCTGTATTGTTGCCTCTGAAATAACTGTCAATTTTAAATTAACTTTGTTCATATTGCTTGTATCTAAAGATATTCCCTCATCATCCTATGCATGGACTGCTGCTTCCTGACTCCAAGGTCACTCTTCCTTGTCCACTCCCAGATCTGACCTTAAAGTGATTTTGCCACAACATAAATACAGGACATCATCACTGCACTTCAAACCAATTAGTGGTTTCCCATTAATAGGATGAAGTCTAACTTCCTCAATAAAACATAAAGCACTTTTATAAACTGGTGATTCCTATATTTTCAGTCTCATCTCCTATCTATCTATCTTTCCATCTAAGTTCCTAACGAACTATTATTTATAACTAGCTTCTTATAATTTTTTTCTGTTATGGCCTCCTAAGAAAAAATACTGAATAGTTCACATTATGTCTTTCTTTAGGCAGCTATCCTAGAGAAGAAAAAGTCATAACAATTAATTTATAAAAGTTATAGAGGAATTCATGTATGCATTTTCAAAAAATAGGTTTGAAATTGTTACCATTTGTAAATGAGGTATCTCTAAATAAAGCTTATCTGTTAATGCAGGGACATTCAGAGGTAATGATTTGAATGGATTTACTGGATGGTAACTGTAGGCAGGTGAGGCAAGGCTGAAGGAAATAGGTCACTGGAGTGTGCCTTTGAGGTTTATATTTTGATCCTTGCCTCCTTGTGTGCTCTCCCCCACCCCTGACCTCTCTGCCTTCTCATATGCTGCCCCCCTAAACTTTCTGCCCTTCCCACCCCATCCCCTCTCTTCTCTCTGCTTCACCTGGGTCCAGAGCAATTCAGTCACCTGACAATAGACTGAGACTTCTGAAACTGTGAGACCAAAATAAACTTTTCCTCCCCTAAATTGTTCTCGTCAGGTATTTTGGTCGTGGACACATAAAGCTCACACAAATATTAACAGCAATTTTCCATTGTGAGATCTATTCTTGAAAACGGACTCAAAAGCTTTTTCTTTAAAATTTGAAGCCTGTAGGAAAAAAAATCTGTAAAGTCTGAGGCAAAGGATGCATTAGAAGCTGAATCTCTCATTAAGTTTCCAAGGGGTGTAAAAATATTCCTAAGGACAAACCTCCTACACTCTGGAATATAGCGAGCTGGTTTCTACCCACTAATCAGCATCAATACAGTAAAGAGTAAGTCAGCACTTTTGTAATGAGGCAGATGTTCATAAATAGTTACGACATGTTTATATTAGTTCATATTGGGAAAATGTTCAAAACATCTCTACTGAGAGAATCAGCTATTATTAACTTACAACATAGCATTAAATTAAACACATTCATGGACAAAATAAATATCTCCACACACAGTTTGAATATCTCTACCTACAATAATTTTTGCTCATCTGATAGAATGTGGTTAAAGTAGTCTTGCTTTAAATGATTGTTCTAAATTACATTTTCTCAACCCATATGCTCATGTAGCTAAAGCAGTAGCACTACATGCATTATAAAAGAATAAGGGACTCTTGCTCCCACCCCTACATATACAAGATGAAGACCTGCAGGATCATCTAAGTTTGGAGTGATTGCCTTGTTCCATAGCCTGACCCTCAGTTTTATGGTCCAGGATTTCAACTGTATAACTATATTCATTTCCAACATCTCAGCTGTTGAATCAGAGTAATCAAAATTACTGAAGAACAGTGTACAAACAAGAATGTAAATTTACTGCTGACTAGATCTTTCTAGTAACTTTGAGTTCCCATTTCCTCTTCTCAGGACGTGACCTTTCTGAGCCAGATACCTATAATGTATAGCTTAAAGTCTTAAGTTTCCTCAGTAAACTCCTTCCCAAAGCTTACGGAAGATGGAAAGTGCTAAACAAACAAAAAATAAACATACAGCCGCTGAAATGAGATCCTCCTTGTAAAAATTAGTCTTGCGTTCTGTCTCCCCTTCTCTGCTTCAAACATCCTCTTTTGTCTGTCTCCAGTTTGAATTCCTCCCTGGGCTGACTCTATTATCATGGATGTTTGCCCAAGACAGCCCCCTAGTCCCTTAGAAGACCCCCATGACTCACACACAGCAGTTTGCCTGAGCTTAACCTTTGCCATCCTCCTCCACAGACCCAACAGGGACATTTTATTTTACCATCACTCTTTGATTTGTGATGCTGGGGATTAAACAAGGCCTCATACATGCCAGGTGAGTACCGTATCACTGAGCCAACTCCTGACCCTCGAGGTACCCTTCGCTGGCCAGCAGCTGCTGTCTGTCTGCCTTGTCTAGGAGCAGCTAAAATGAGACAGAATCTAAGTTAAGGGCTAATTATAAACATAAATACGGCCCTGAGGGCTGGGGCTGGGGCTCAGTGGTAGAGCACTTGCCTAGCAACTGTGAGGCATTGGGTGGAATTCTCAGCACCACATTTAAATAAATGAATAAAATAAAGGTCCATCAACAACTAAAAATAAATAGATTAATAAATAAACAAAAAAATATGTCTCTGAGAACCAGGGTCTTATCCCTCAAAGATTGTCAAACTCCTCACCTATTTTTTAATAATATTTTCACCTATTATCTCTCTTCTTTTAATAAATCCTCCCTCTTAGGCAATAATTATTTAGAATTTTTCATTCATTGGTTAAAAGCAAGTACTTCTAAGTTCTGTTTTGCTAAGCTTTACTTTTTAATATCCATCATCACATAGTGAATCTTCTACATTTTTGCAGCCTCATATTTATAATAATCTCTTCCCACCACAAAGTCTATTTTCATCCATGCTGTGTTCTTCTAATTTCCTGATAAATATCTCCCTATAGGAAAAAGTAAAACTGGCAGGCCCAGACTTGGGTGTGTTATGGAAATTTAAAACACAATACTGAATAATGCAAGCAGGATTTAACAAAGTAAGTGAAAGAGGGAGAGGTATCCTTGAGTAAGTCTGTGGGATCTTGAAAATTACATACATGCTATATTTTACTTCCTTTGGAAAATGAAATATTAATATTCATAGTTAGATAGTGAGTTCATTTTGGCTTCAATTATAACAGAGTTCATTATCTGGCACTTAACATCACCTAGTCAGAAAAAATGTTTTGAAATTCTGAATTCTTCTTTCATAAAAGAACTGATGATCTCTGCAACATACCTTATTAGGAGATAACTATTTTATTATCTATTATTGTGGACCTCTGAGTCATTCTATAACTGGAAAGGTGACCATACAACAACAAAGAAGAGATTGAATCCATTCTTCCATTGAGGAATGTTTTGAACCATAATGATCTTTTACTCTAGAGTCCAGAGTGGAGAACTACTAAGGAAGTGGGGGTGGTGAGATGATTGGTATAGTTTTCTTAAAAAAAAAAAAAATGTAGAGCATTTCCACAGCTTTGTTTTAAAGGTGGGGTAATATTTGGGATCATTTCTATTTTTTAATATTGTTGCTGAATAATAAAGACTACTTTTGTGATAAAAGACATATTATTAAATAATTATTAGTTTGTTTAAAAGTGTACAGTGTTAGGAATTAGTTGAGTAGATAATTAACAGTCATAGCCAGAGTCTCTTCACAAGTCGATCTAACACCATGTTTTGGCTTACTCAGTTTGATTAATGTACAAGTGGTGCTCAAACAATTCTGTTTTCTCATCTCCTAAATTTTCCAGATAACTGGATTTCACTTCATTTTAGTAGCTTTCATGGCATTGAATGATGAGTTAACAGTATAGACCAAAACTGTTTAATTAGCACTTAATTAAATTAAATTTTTATACTTGCTTTTGTTCTAGTTAATCAGTTTTTTTTATTTTTTATTTGTTCTAATTTGTTGCACATGACAGTAGAGTGCATTTATACATTTTGATAGATCATACATAAATAGAGTGTAATCTCTTATTTTTCTGATCAATATATAGTGAAAAGTATTTAAAGTGATTTTTTTAATTCTGTGGTTTGCTTTTCACACATATAAGATACATACATATCTATAATACAATAATAACCTTTTTTGGTACACATAGATTCATAATTTGAACTTCTCAATGTTAGTTACCACCAAAAATATTTACCACCATTCTCTGATGTAAATTCCTAAAAAAAGAAATAGAAATTGGCTTAAGATAAATAAGTACATATTATGAAACTTTTTGGAAATATTTATCCTAGTCTTATGAGTATAGATACTATATTTTCTAAGTACAAAGATATGATTATCCACCTTTGAGGCAAAAAGATATGAGAAAATAAATACTTCTAAAACAAGTATTAGTAGAACATGTTATAAAAAAAACTGACAAAAACATGCATGAGGTCACATTTTCAAAGAGAAAATAAAAATATAAAGCCCTACTAACATAAACAAACAATGCTAAGGACCAAAAAAAAAAAAAATATTAATGGGACCAAATGGCAAGAAATAGAGAAAGAGAGGAAGAAAAAAGAGAAAGAAAGACAGAACTACCAAATAAATGAAAGTGAAAAAAAAAAAAGTAGATGATTCAAAAAAAAAGTGCATGACAATATATAAAGAGGGTGTAATGGGGGGAAGAGAAGAATGAAGGAACTTTGGATGGTGTAGTAGAGGAAAATGGAGTGAGAGGGGATGGGGATGGAAAGATAGTAGAATGAAACAAACAGTATTACCCTATGTACACATATGATTACATGAATGGTGTGAATCTACATTGTGTACAACCATAGAAATGGAAAGTTGTACTCCATTTGTGTACAATGAATCCAAAGGCAGTCCGTAAAAATAAAAAAGATTTTAATTAAAAAAAAATAATAAGTGTGTGGCGGGCAAGACCCGAGGCCCAGGGTTATGCCACATGCATCTAAGATGGCAACTGGCAGAGAGCCAAAGCGCATGCTGAATGCACCTTGAGAAAAACAGGAAGCATTTATCATTGGCTGTATGATAATTAGTTCAGCTGTCTAGCACGTGGACAGATATATCTTACATGTATGCTTGAGCTCGTGATCGCTTGACCTTTAATAGGATTGTATGAACATATCTGGTTATAATTGCTTATGCATGAGACTGCTTATATATTGAGGGTGTTATCTGAATAAAGTGGAAGCTGCTTCATGAACTTCTGAAGTGTACATGTAGTTTGTCCTTGTCCTGCTAGTTGGCAGCAAGTGGCAGCAAGCGGCACAAGTGGTCAATAAGCAACAAAAATTGTGCTCAATCTCCTTAGTTATCAGGGAAATGCATAAGAATATCTTCATACAAAACCGCTACATATTCACCAGAAAGAGCCAATGAAAGGATGAAAATACCAAGGACTGGCTTGGACATGTATGAACTCATGCATTGTTGTAGACTGTAAACTTGTAAATGCATGTTGAAAAATAATTTAGAAAAAGCAAAAGTTTGAATTGTGCTTCAAACATTTCACTTGAAGTTATACTCAAAAGGTTGACATATTCACCAAAAGACAACTACTAGAATACATACTACTATTGAATACAGCAATATGATGGAGTATGTATGTAACCCAATGATATACTATGCGGAAAATGAAATGAATGATCTCTAGGTAAATAGATTAACACTGACTTTAATAAACATAACGTTGCATGGAAACACACAAAAGATTGTAAGCTATATTATTATTTCATTGGTAATAACATAAAAACAAGTGAAACTAAGATTTGCTACACCAAGTCAGATAGAGGTTTATCCTTGCCTGAGTAAGTGAAGAGAGCATAATAGACCTAGAAAAGGATATACGACAGGCCTCTGGAACATCAGTCCTGGTTGATTACCTGGTCAGCATGCTTGGCTATATGATTGTGTTCAGTTTATGAAAATTCATCAAGTATTCAATAAAATTCTGTGACTTTGCATAAAAGTATTAATTATCATTTAAGTAAATAAGTATTCCTTTTCTGGGGATTTCTTTAAAAAGAGATCACAAAACAAGAGGCTAAACAGCAGAAATTTAGTTTTATAAATTCTGGTATACAGAGGTAGTAGATCAAATTGCTCATATGGAAGATTTCTACTGCCTCTTTCCTTGACTTGCAGATGTCTCTCTTCTCTCTGCATCTTCACATGGTCCTTCTGTGTGTGTCAATGTTTTAATCTTTTCTGATAAGGCAAGAGACCATTAGATCAGGGTTCTCCCTACTGATCTCATTTAACCTAACTACCTCTTCAAAGTGGTAGTTCCATTTTAAGGCATTGGGATTAGGATATCTATGGATGTATTTTGGAGACCTGCAATTTAATTGATAATGACATATTGAAAAAGTGAGAAAGAAAATAATAAAGTCAATAAAATGTTTGAAATATATTAGAAAATAAATTATTTTTAAATTCAAACAAAAATCTTATTGTTTTGGAAATCATAAAAAAAAAAAAAAAAAAAAAAAAGAAACACAAACCAAAGCCTGTTAATTTAGGTGAGTAGAAAATTTTCTTCTTTTGGAGGAAAAACAAGGAATAAATATTTCTACTAGTAAATACGGTAAAACATTAAGATAAAATAAATTTGCTTAGTGTTACATGGTATTTATTACATTATTTCACACGTTTTCTTTATGTTAACAACTTACAATTATTTATAAAAACTGATATTTCAAAATGAAATGATACTTGTCTTAGAAATGTTCCTGGGATGAGTTTCAGTATCATTGGTTTATATTCCTACTTAAAGAGCAGTGATGGAAAAACAAGAATTCTATGCTTTGTTCTCTATTATGGTAAAGCAAAAATAATCCTACAAAACCATGTAAGGATCAGATCTCAAATGATCATGGAAAAGAAAGGAAGTTCGTGTCTCTTTGAATTTTAGCTTTCTTCCAGTTCCAAAGAAATTCAACTCCCTAGGGGAAAGGATACTTAATTTATGGCTCGCCTTAAGCATCTCCCTAGGGTCCTTTAATTCTTAATCATTAATATATTTTCTTTGGGTATTTTGTTTAATTTAAGCATGTACTTTCTATTATCATACTTTAAATTTATTCATCTCCTTACTTTTTCTTAGTGAACCCTAATTTTAAGTTATTTTTAAATTTAAATGTTATATTACAGATACTAGTTTTAATACCTCTTATTCTTTTTTCTTTATTCTCTTTCATATTAAATAATACATTAAATTTTTCTTTTTTCATCCTTAAAGTCATATTTTACTCTACCTTCTTTTAAAATTCTTTCAAATTTTTTTTTCATTCTAAAACACAATGATTTTATTTATTTTGTTTACTTGCTTCCTTCTAGTCATTACTGAGGAAAAAACCTCATAAACCCTCTATTTCCTCTTGCTTTTAGTTGACTTAAAAGTCACTAATTTTGGAGGTCTGACATCTGGGCAATACCTTATTTGTATCCCACCACTTTTGCTATAGATACACCTCTCATGTGTGGGTAATCATGATTGTCGTTGCCTTAGATAACTCTTCAGGGACGTAAAAGCCACATATGTTGAAAACAGTGACAATTCAATTCCTGCAGTTATTGATGGGTGACTAGAATGGGATGGAACTGCTTGACACATCAGAGTTCATGTTGTCTCCTTTACTGCCTTAACCTTTCAGTCATTTGAGAAATGTTTAGTCCAAAAATTATAATATAAGTTGACTTCACCTCATCTTGCCAAATCTCTCTCTCTCTCTCTCTCTCTCTTTAAGGCTAAAGACACTTATCAGGCATACTGATACACCAAACCATGAAAGAAGGAGAAATAGGTAGCACCCAATTATCTAGATGATTTCTACCTATTTCCCAAAAGACACATGAATATTCCTACCCTTTATTAACCTATCCATCTCCTCATTATTCCTATCCTATATCTGTAACCCCTCAACTCCCTGAAACTGAAAAACAGATTCATCAGCCAAGTTTCCTATTAGTCATACTTTGGTCACCAAATTCAGCCTTTCTTTCTCCCCCAAACTTGTATCTTGGGCATTGACTTTTCCATGAGATAAATCTGGTTTTGGTAATATATACCTCAATATCGTTTTTCTTTTTTACAAACTTGCCAGATATCTCACACCTTGTTTTCCCACAGATTTTTTAGTTACCAATTTTGTGAAAACCTGCAAGTGTAAAGGAGGCCAGGTGTAGAAGTTGACATGAACACTGAAGAGGGGAATGTAGGGAAATTCTCATAACTACGTGTTACCTGCCCCCCACCATCATCCATTTATGTGCCTTTTGGATTCCTGTAATGGCTTCCATATGAAATATAAAGCAATTTGGGTCTGGTAAATCCAGTGTGTCACTGAATACTAGGATTTATGTCACTGAACTGAAGTGAATGATTCTTTGAATCAATGGTAATTTGTAGTCATCCTCAGGATGTTGTAGAGATGTTGATCACTGGGTAAACATTTCAGTGATTTAGGAGAGATGAGTAAAAGGATCTACTGTGCTAGATGGTGACTGTGTTAGTCAGTTGTTCATCACTGTGACCAAAACACCTGACAGGAACAACTGAGAGGAAAAGATTGACTTTGGCTCACAGTATTAGAGGGTTCAGTTCATGGTCAGCAGGTTCCTAGGCAAAAACATCATTGCAGAAAGATATGACAAAGGAAAACCGCTCAGTTCATGGCAGCTGGGAAGAAGAGAGAGCACGGAAAGGACTGAGAAGAAGATAAGCCCTTCTAGAGCACATCCCAGTGGTCTACTTGCTCCAACTAGGACTCACTTTCTGGTAGTCCATTCAGCTATCAATATTAAGGTCACCACTTGATAAGGTCAGAGTCCTCATGATCCAGTTATTGCCTAAAAGACCCATCTCAGTACCTGGAAGACTTTGGGAGACATTCCAGATAAAAACCATAACAGCAGCAACTACTGTTAATAACAGTATCTTGCACTTTTGGAAATCACTAAGATAATAGAATTTAAGTCCTCTTGCAAAAATAAGTATGCAAGATAACATAAATATATATTTAATAGCTTGATATAGTCATTCCATAATATAATCATATTTCAAAACTTGCACATGATAAATATACAATATTTTTGTTAATTAAAAATTTATTTTTTAAAAGCATAGTTCATGACTGGGAATGTAGCTCAGAGATAAAGCATTTGCCTATCAGGTGTAAGGTTCTGGGTTTTACACTCAGAACCACAAAAAAAGGGGAAAAAAGTTAAAGCAACAACAAAAATATAATGTTCATAGACAATCACAGCCAGGTAGAAGTTGGTGTAACACTATGACTTCAGTGAGAAATACTCTGATGTTGAAATTCACTAGAGGGTGATCTACCTCTTTCAAGTTGTGTTGAAACATTTTTACAACATGATTCTCATTGAAAAAACACAACAATATTTAAAATAGAAAAATGAGGTATAAATATACATTTACTCTATTATTAGATCAGCTCTCTGGTTCCTGACTCTGAGCAGGAAAGCACTCAGTTTGTACAAGTTCAGGATGTTGCCAGTGAGTTGAACCTGAAGTTGCAATTCTCCCTCTCTGGCCTATGTTGACCACATAGTACCCAGTTTCTAGTGCATGGCAAGAACTTCTAACTCACGTACTGTTTACAAAGTACTTTATGTAAATTGGCATGTGATCACTTTAGTTAAAAGAAGAGTTTAAGGTCTATACTGCAAATAGCATAGCTTAAAGCAATTGTAACTACTTCACATCAGCTATTTCTTTTCTTATTTTTTAATTAAAACTTTCCGCTTGAAATGACTTTGAACTACCCATAAAGATCTTTTTCTGGACTCAAAATAAGAAAGAGTATCTGAGAAAAAAACCTAAATTACTTATCCTTCAAGGGCTGCATGTGCACGATTGGCATTAATTATTTTACCATTTGCTTTTTTTTTTTTTTGTTTACTCTTCAAATATGATCACTTGAGTCTTCTTGGATTTTGCATAATAATTTGACTAAATTTTATAGTAGAATCTATTTATTAAAATGAATAATTCCAAATTTTTTAATTGAAAACTTTTTCTTGACTAATGACTGAAGTAAGAAAGTGTTTTGTTTTGTTTTTAAAGAAGATTTTAACTTAAACTTCCTCCTTCCTCTTTTCTCATTTGTTTTTGTTTTTATTTTTTGGTCTGATATTTAACGTCATTAAAAAAGCTCAATTGTTACACAATGCAGAAATGATCATAGGTGCAATGATAAGATTATAAGAGCTAGAACTTCATCAGCAGATCAATCCATTTGATGGATTAATAATTTGAATGGACTACAGGGTGGTAACGGTAGGCAGGTGGGCCATGTATTCTGGGAGCAAGCAGGTCCCTGGGGGTATGGCTTTGGGGTATTATCTGGTTACTGGTGATCTCTCTCTCTCTCTCTCTCTCTCTCTCTCTCTCTCTCTCTCTCTCTCTCTCTCTCTCTCTCTCTCTCTCACACACACACACACACACACACATACTATTTTCCAGCTACCAGGACTACCAGGAATTCAGTAACTTTCCTCCACCCCATCTTTCTGCCATGAAGTAATAAAGTTAGTTAACTATAAACTAACTATAAACTAAACTGCTAAACTGTGAGCCCAAAATAAACTTTTCCTCTTCTAAATTGTCCTAGTGAAGTACTGATCACAGCAATGAAAAGCTGACTAACACACCTTCACATTATTCTCTGCTTTCTTTCATTTATTGTAGAACAAGTTTGACATATCCTCAAAAATAATTCTTAATTTTTTCTAATATAACCTTGCAATTATAACATGGAATATCAACTTGTTACAGAGCCTTCAGAGAAACTGAGGAACCATGAAGACTCCCTCTTTCTGACTGAGTCAAAAAGATTTCAGATATTTCTCTCACAGTAACAAGAATGAGTTTAATGAAGAGGTAGGAAAAGGGAAACGTGACACTCTCAAAGGAGGGAGTGGGTCCTCTCAGAGACGATAGGGACAATGTGCCTCTCCTGCACTCCAGTTTTACTGGGGATCCCAGAGAAATTTCAGAGAATCCTGCCCTAGTCTACCTCTTGACTTTTGACTGACTGCAGGGTGACACCAGACTTTCAAGTCCCCACTGTCATAGCAACTATAAGTCGCCTTCACCCATGCCGACCCATTCCCATTGGATTCTTAACCATAAATTCTTACAGATTTTACAGTTAGGAGGAACCATCCTTATCATCTCCCAGAGTCTCAGGATCTGGTCACAAAAGTCTCCTCCTTTAGGTAACTTAGGTTCTTCTCATTAACATTATTTTGGGCCTGCATTTCTTCTGCAGTGAACAGGTAGTTTTCTGAGGAATGTGAGGCCACACAGGGCTATAGGTAAATTGCTTCTTGTGGGATTCAGCACAGTGGACCCATTTTAAAGAATCATTCTCTTAACTTGGGGTTCCCAACCTTCACATCTGTCTGTCCGCTAACAAACTAAGCAAATTTGTATCTCCTCTTGTCTTTTGTATCTAGTGAGAACCTTTCTTTCTTTCTTTTTAAAAAATTGCGGTTAAATACAACAGCAGCAGAATCCTAATCTATTCACCTAGAAATGGACATTTATATTGCTTTTACCTCGAGCATTATAAACAAAGCTACAATGAATATGAATATGGAAACATCTCAAGAGTTTACTTTGAATTCTTTTGAATACATAGCCGAGAGTGAGATTTTTGAATGATATGGTAATTCTTTTTTTTTAACTTTTTGAAAAATCACCATATTGTTTTCCCTAGAATCCACAGCATTTTATATTCTCAACAGTACACCAGGGTTCCACTTTCTCCACATTCTAATCAATGCTTATCATTTTCTGTTACTTTCATAGTGACCATCTTAATGGGTTTGAGATGATATCTCACTGTGGTTTTGATTTCCAATAATGAATGATGTTAAACAGTTTTTTCATTCTTCTTGGTCATTTTCATATCTTTGGAGAAAAATATATGTCTATTTGTGTTAGCCTTTATCTTTTAGGCTAACTTTAGGCTCACAGAAAACAGCTGGTATAGAGGTTGCCCATGTAAGACCTGCCACCACACATGTATAGCCTCCTCCCTTATCAACATTCCACAACAAAGTGGTTCATTTGTTATACTCGATTAACCTATATTGACACTTCATTATCACTTAGAGTCTGTAGTTTGCATTAGGAGTGACTCTTAGTGCTGTACAATCTATGGATTTGATGAATGAATAATGACATGAATCCGCCATTAAAGCAGTACAGAGAGTATTTTCACTACCCTGTAAATCCTCTGTGCTCCACCTACTCATCCCTCCTTCCTTTCAAACTCTGGACACCACCGATATTTTTATTGTCTCTATAGTTTTGACTCTTCAGAATGTCATATCATTGTATTCATATACTCCACAACTTTTTCAGATTATTTTTTACACTCAGTAATATGTATTTAGTAATATGTATTTTCCCCATGTCTTTTCATGACTTCATAGTTCATGTCTTTTTTGCACTGAATCATATTTAACTATCTTGATGTAACTTAGTGTTTTCATCCAGATTCACCTACTCTTTTGGTTTAGACATGAGGAATTCCCCAAAGACTCAGGTGTGAGACAATGCAACAATATTCAGAGATAAGATAATTTAATAATGAAAGTTGTAACCTAATTGACCAGTGTATTAATCCCACAGATATGCCATTAACTGGGCGGTAACTACAGGCATGTAGGGTGTGACTGGAGAAAGCAGGTCACTGCCACAGCTTTGGGGTGTATATTTTGTCCCTGGTGAGCGCAGCACTGACTCTTCTTTCTTGCTGCCTTGAGGAGAGCAGCTTTCCTCCACCAGGCACTTCTGCCATGACGTGTCTCAACTTGGACCCAGAGTAACAGTTGACCATCTGTGGACGGAGAATTCTGACACCGTGAGTCCCAGGTGAACTTTTCCTCCTCTAAGTGGTTTTCGTTAGGTGTGTGGTCATACATATGTAAAAGCTGACACAAAAACTGGTACTGAGTGATGGGATTATAGCTGTGACTAACTTGACCATGTGGGTCAGGAGCCTTTGGAGCTGCTTTGCAGAGCAAAGAATTTTGAAAAGTTTTAGAGCTGCAAGCTGGAAAAACCTTAGAATGTTAATGGGTGATTCTAATGGGTGCTTTGAAGATTTTAAGCTGGGTAACTGTAGGCAGGTAGGGTATGGCTGGAGGAAGTAAGTCCCTGGGGACAAGACATTGAGGTTTATATTTTGTCCCCAGTGAGCCAAGCTCTCCCTGCTTCTAGCTGTCATTTCTTGAATTGCCTTCCTGTTCCAGGACTTTCTGCCATAGTGTTCTTCCTAACCTCAGGCCAAGAGCTATGAAGTTGATTGTGGACTGAACCTCTGAAACCATGAGACAAAATGAACTTTCCTCCTCTAAGTTATTCTTGATAGGTGTTTTGGTCACAGCAATGCAAAAGCTGACTGAAATGCTTAGGTTCTGTCTGAATTGCTGAAACTGGCTTTAAAATTGAAATCCCCTTGTATCAGCCTCCCGAGTCACTGGGATTACAGGCGTATGCCACTACACCCAGTAAGAATAGTTACTTTGTTTAAGAGTATTAATTTGAAGTACTGTAGATAACTTTTGTGTGTGTGTGCTACCTCCCTATTCAGGGAAAGATATATGAAGCACAGGTATACTTCAGAGGTATAGTGGTTTTACTTCTGGACCAATGCAATAAAATACATATCATAATAAAGCAAATGGAATGGCCTTTCAGAGACAACTCTGATTGATGTAAAATTGATCAATCATAAAAATGGCTGATCTTCTAAAGGAGGTGTATCACCTTGGGTGAGACAGCCCTGCCTAGGTGAGGGCAATTTCCAGGGAGGGATTCAACTGGGAACCTCTAACTCTTAATATTGCTGAAAGATGGAAGTATGGATGACTCAATTCAGGGAGAGGAAAGTGTCTGCACTGCACACCATAGGATTCGATTCAAGCTAATATTCAATTACTAAGAATCATTAGTAACATCAAATCCTCATAAATTTATAATTAATTAAAATTTGTTTCTACTTTTATAAATTTAATTCTAGAAAAAGAAACATGTACCTATCAAATAAAAGTTTCATTTAGAAATATCTCAATATATAATCAACTGCATAGCACATACTTATATTTATTTCTTAAAATTGTACCTGGTATGCTCTATTTTATAAATATTGAAGCCTATTTTGAATTTGTATTCAATATTTTTCAACATTATAGTGCTGTATTTAAAACTACATTTTAAATTATTCATTACTAGTTCAAAAAGTTGCACTGTCCCTGGTTAATCTGCCAAATGTTCTCAGCGGTACCTTAAAAGTTACAACTCATCTATTTATATAAGAATACTATACTTCCAGTATTATAAATCAAAAACTAGACTCAGCCTTTATTTACCAGTAAAATGTATCAATAGAAAAGAGAACTTATATATGTGGAAGAAATTTTGTCTTTATTTAGAATACCACATGTAAGGTTCTATGTCTGCTCTCCTGTTGTTCTGGACACACTCAGACTGAGCTGCCATGTCTTTTAACCATTGTACATAGCCTACAGTCTTTCTTTCTCAGGCTCATGACCAATTCTTAATCTTGCAATGAGGAGGTATGTAAAATTCCAGTTTATGTGGCAGAAGGGAAGGAAACTTGTAAGTTGCAGGTGGGGAGCACTTTCTAGAAGCGATACTTCCCAGAATACTTCTCAGCATCCAGTAGGACAGGTATGTAGGTACGGATTGCCTCAGGGCAGCCAGTTTGGGTTCCTTCAAGCTCTAAGCAGCCTCTGTCCTATTCTCAAATTGGCTATGTGAATATCTGCTTTAGTAACAAACTGTCTCTGATCATTTTTTCTCACAGAAAATTGGCTTAATTTGGCACAAGTTTATCACAAACAAAAAAAAAATCACCATAACCCTGATCCTAGAAACGATGTTAGCCCAATAATTTTGGCACAGAAACTCATATTTAGAGCATGAATAGTAGAATATTCTGAATTATTTCCTATAAGAAGAAATATTAGCTTCTTTAAATCATGACTTTTGGCATTAGTAATTTGTAAGAATGAACTATTACTACCATAAGATGGATTTGTCTTCCATTTGTGAGGGAGCAAGACTGATCTTAGAAAATCTGTGAAGATTAGTAGTTAAAACCAGATTATCTCTCAGTACAGGCACAAGTATATCAAGTTTCACCAAAAAGTTAAAATCATTATGGATGCTTTTAGCCAAATGTTATTGAGCTTTAATCAAACTGAAGGTCCTTGTTCAAAGAGAAACTTTTTAGCTGTTTAGGTGTAGCACAAATTCATAGGCTCCACCAAAAACAAAATGGCCTGAAAAGAAGATAGAAATGTAAATGTCAAGGGTCCTTGGATTTCTTCTGAGCATGGTTCTCTTCCTTGAGTTCAGAAACTTGGAATCTTCTTGAGATCTAAGGAGAAAATAGTCCTTTACAAGATTATCCTTTTCAACTTGGCTTAGGTTGAGATAAGGATAGGAAAGAATAATTTCTTCCTTGATAATGGGAGCCTCTCACTTGCCAATACTGGCTTATAACCTTGGGTAGCAAGAAAGCAAACTTCTGTGCTTTTAGGAAGAAGGGATAGTATTTGTTACTTGGCCTCCAAGGGCAGAGGTTTTGACCTACACAGAGTAATGACTAACTTAATAAGAGAAAAATGACTTATTTTCATATATTTACACAGATACTTTAAAATGTTTCAGAAAAAGATGAAAGCAGGTAACTCTTTTCCTTTTTATTCATCCCTAGATTCTTCAGTCAACTAAAAAATTTCTTTCAGAAAATTCAAAGCATTTAGGGGTGGAAGGAGTACAACTGAATGTTCCAAGTATTTTTTAAATATTCATACAATTTAAGTATCCTATAACCCATTAAAATGTGTGCTTGATGCTGAGGATTGAGCTCAGGGCTGCACGCTTACCATGCATGCATTCCACCACTGACTTACACTCCTGGTCGTAGATACATATTTTTATTATGCCCATTTTGTAAACAGACAAGCTAAGACTTAGGGGTAAGAGGGAATATTTGCTACATTATATGGTGAATAAGTGAGTGCACTAATATTTAAATACAGCTCCACATGGTGCTAAACATGTGTTCTTTTGATGCTACCAGAGATCATAATTTGCCCTGAGAACAAAATATGGCCCACAGACTGTTTTGCTTGGCCTCCAGAATGATTTTAAACAATTTAGAATTATTTGCCAATATTCAAAAATGAAAGAAAAAAAAACTTACTTAAATAACGAAAGATCTGGCATTTCTCCCAGTCAAAGACCAGCTGGAGCTTCACAGTGGCTATGCTCTTTAGTTGAGATGTAGCTTTACAACAGTCTTTGCAATCCTTTTTGCATCCTGCTCACTGCTGTTGAGATATATGCTTAAAAGACTGTTCTATATTTGTTTTGAACTCAATTTTATCCTGCTATTCTTTATATATTGAAATCTTCCCTCCACAGTGGACCATATTTGAAGATAGAGCCCTTAAGGAGGCTATTAAGTAGGCCAGAAGGATGGGTCCTTAATCCAATAGGACCAGTGTCCTTATAAAAAGAGAGACCCTAGAGCTTTCTCTCTCTCCACACTGCATAGAGGAAAGACAAAAAAATAAAAAAAAAACAAAAACAAAAACAAAAAAACCACAGGGAGAAAATGGTAAATATGCAAGAAGAAAGGTTTTGCCAGAAATCAGCTTTGCTAGCATTTTTTTCTTGAGTGCCTAATCTCCAAAGCTGTGGAAAAATACATGTCCATTGATTAAGTCATTCCACTGTGTCTTTTATCATAATAGCCCAAGCAGATGAATGTACTTATATTCATCTCTCTTCATTCATTTCATTGTTGTTACCGCCTGGTCCCTTTCGTTGAGTTGATTATGTGATGTTTCTTCATGCTGCCATAGAGAATGCACCTTGAATTTTAATAATGTAAATATACCCATTTTATTCTGATGTGTATCATATTGTAATAAAATTTTGGGGTGGTCCAGAGATATATTTATTAGGAAATGATGGTATAGGAAATGCAGGAGATATATAGGGCAGTGTTCATCACAATAATAAATAGGTACTGCCTTAAACTTTTCTATCAAGTTTTGAATTATTTTAAAAGATCATGGCTGAACACAGAGGTGCTTGTCTGTTACACAGCAGCTTGGGAGTCTGCGGCAGGAGAATCACAAGTTCAAAGTCAGCTTCATCAACCTAGGGAGGCCCTAAGCAACTCAGTGAAACCCTGTCTAAATAAAATATTTAAAAAGAGCTGGGTATGTGGCTCAGTGGTTAAGAGCCCCGGTTCAATCCCCAGTACCAAATAAAGAAAGAAAGAAAAATTTAAAAATCATTTAGCATTTTATATAGCATGCTATATAAATGAATGATATGTAATATATACAGAGTGTGGAGAAAATAGATAAATTATTTTCAACTGGAATCTAATAGTCATGAAGTTACGCAGTATTTTCTGGCCTATCTACCATTGCATTCCCAAGTCCTTCACATTGTAGATGCTCAATAAATAATTGTTAAGAGAGCAAATGTATAGTCCAAACTTAGCATAGTGGAAGGAAGTAAAATGGACTAAGTCTGAGACTGAGTCCACTCCACTCTTGATTTCTTCACGTATTGCATCATGTCACATAACTTCCCAATCTTATCCCAGTCTTTTTTTTAATTTATCAAATGAAAGAATTAATTTCATTCTTAAACTTCTAGGACTGGCATTGGTAAAATAGTTCGCATAAGGTATTATTCCAATAAATGGTCAGCCTCCAATGGATGGGATATAGGATTCTGAACTAGTACAAAAATGAACACTATCATCTTTTAAATATTTTAGTAATTAAAGGATGAAAAAGAGTTGATGTGATTTGTCATTGTACATAAGAGCAATTTTTCAGATAAGTTATCACAATCGTTATTAGCATGCTATCATTTTAAACATCTTTTAAACATTTCATTGAATGACTAAGAAAAATTTAAAATGGTAAATGAATGTGTTGTTATTGGGGCTCTGATTTTGAAACATAGTTTTTCTTTTGGATTTTTAAAATTATAACAAATCATATTAACCATAAAAATTTGATGGGATTCACTGTGATATTTCCATACATGTATATATCATGCATCAATTGTATCCATTCACCCTTCTACTCTTGACCCCTGTCCCTTCCCCTGCAGTACCCTTCTCAATCCATACAGGCTTCCCTTAATTTTTTCTAATCCCTCCCCCTCATCCCTCCCCATCTTTAAGTGATCACTATTTCATTGTACACTTTTACAAGGTTGACTTACTGGTTCCCTTGAATGAGTAAAAACATGTAGCATTTGTCTTTTAGTGTCTGGCTTATTACACTCAGTGGTATCCGACTGAATTCATGTAGCTGAAAATGACAGAATTCATTCCTTTTTATGACTGAGGAGAGTTCCATTGTGTAAATATACCACATTTTTTTTGTCCATTCAACTGCTCAAAGACATCAGGAATGATTCCAGATTTAGGTTATTATGAATAGAGCTGCAAAGGAATGGAAATCTAAGTATTTTTATCTAATGATTTCAGTTACTTTGGCTATTCAACCAGTAATGGAATTACTAAGTTGTATGGTAGAACAAGTTTTAGTTTTTTGAGGAATCGCTGTATTGTTTTCCGTAATGGCTATACTAATTTACATTCCTACCAACAGTGTATAAAAATTCTCTCTCTCTGCTTCCTCACTAGCATTTGTTATTTTTTTTTTTTTTTGTCTGTCTGATAATGGAAATTTTAACTGGGTGAGATGATCTTTCCTTATTATTTTGATTTTCATTTCTCTAATGACTAGGGAAATTGAGCATTTTTTAATGTAGTTAGGTTTTTTTTCTTTCTTTCTTTTTTTTTTTTTTTTTTTTTTGTCATTTGTATGTCCTCTTTTGAAAAGTGTCTGTTTAGTAAATTAGTTCATGTTAAATCAGGTTTGGGGGGTTATTTATTTGTATGGGGGTTTGTGTGTGCATGTGTATGTGTGTATGTATTCTAAGTTCTTTATATATTCTTGTTGTCAATCTATTGTTGGACACACTATTTGCAAATATCTTCTTACAATCTGTCAGTTTGCTCTGAATCCTGTTAATTTTTTTCTTTGCTCTGCAAAAGCTTCTTAATTTGATATAATCCCATCTGTCTAATTTTACTTTTGTTGCCTGTGCTTTCTGGGTTTTATCTAAAAAATTGTTACACACAACAATCTCTTAAAGCATTTCTGCTATGTTTCTTGTAGAAATTTTATCATTTCATGTTTCAGACTTTGATCTTTGATCCATTTTGAGTTGATGTTTTTGTACAGTGAGAGAAGGGATCTAGTTTCATTCTTTGCATATGTCTATCCAATTTGCCAGCAACAGTTATAAAGAGATTGTCTTCTCTTGTGGCACCTTCATCAAAAATTAGTTGGCTCTGTGAGTATGGATTACTTTCTAGGTTCTCGCTATTCTAGTATTCTGTCTGTTTTTGCAGTATCAGTCCATTTTAGTGAGTATACCTTTGTAGTATGTATTGAAGTAAGATACTGTGATGCCTACAGCTTTGTTTCTTTGTTGAGGATCACTTCAGCTATTCTGGGTCGCTGATAGTTCCATATGAATTTTATGATTTTTTTTTTTCTTTTTTGGTGGAGAAAGTCATTGGAATTTTAATGGTAATTTGCAAAGAACCTATAGATTGCTTTGGGCAGTATTGTAATTTTGCCAATATTGATTATTCAAATCTGTAAGCACAACATATCTCTCTATTATTTGTGTTCCCTATAATTTCTTTCATCAGTGTTTTCACTAAAGAGAGCATTTACTTTCTTTTTAAGTTTATTCCTAAATATTTTATTTTGTTTAGCCATTTTGAATGGTATTATTATTTTTTCATCAAACTCATTGTTTGTGTATAGAAATGCTATTATTTTTGTATGTGGATTTTGTATCCTGTATTTTTCTGAATACATTTATAAGTTCTAATGATTTTTGATGGAGTATTTTTTATGTTTTTATAGGTAAAGACTCATGTCATCTGCAAACACTGATGAATTTTATTTCACCATTTCTAACTTGGATGCCCTTTACTTTTGTTAATGGACTGATTTTTCTTGCTAAGACTTCCAGGACTATATTAAATAAGAGTAGTGAAAGGGAAAACCATTTTCTTGTTCCTGATCTTAGAGGAAATGTTTTCAACTTTTCCCCATTTATATGATAATGGCCATGGGATTTTCACAGATAGCCTTTATTAATTTGAGATATATTCCTTTTATATCAAAATTATTAAGAGTTTTTATCATAAAGGGATATAGAATCCTTCAAATGCCTTTTCTGCTTCTCTTGTAATAATAATACTTTTTGTCCTTCATTAAAGAAAAATTTTAATACTGGAAAAACATTGATGAATTCTCCAGTACATTCTGTGTAATTTAAGAGAGTTACTGTAGTTGTGGAAGCATCTAAATTTACTCTCTGGAAGCAGTTTAAATACTAGAGCAAATAGAATCATTTTCAACATATTTTCTTAATGTTTCATCAAATTAATCATACTGATATGTTTTTTCATAATGAATAAATGTCTTTGCCATTTCAAATTCTATAATTACATAAAAGTCACTCATCTTCCTTAATTCATACCCAACCCTTAGTTCTTTCCCATGCTCCTCTTTGACAGTAAAACAGAGATAGATTTTTAAACAACACATCATTGAGTTAAATAATGAATGACGTTAGTACCCATATTTGAGGAAAAATATGAAAATTCCATTTACTTCACCAGCTTTTAAAAATTTCAGATAGATAATTCTTTAATGTCTGAATAAAATGTCTCATAAGTGATGGTTCCTTCCAATATTAGAAGTCATAAAAATGAGCAAACATTTTATAAAAAAGCAAAAAACAAGCATTCTAAACATCTAAATCTACACAAACCTTCAAATTATACTTTATATTATAATCATTTGAATTTAAATACATTTGGTGATATGATTTAGACCTGAGGTGCCCCAAGAAGCTCATGTGTAAGACAATACAAGGAAACTTTGAAGTGAAATGATTGGGTTATGAGAGTGTTAATATAGTCAGTATGATGGGGATTAACTTGATGGTAACTGTGGCAGGTAGGCTGTGACTGGAGGAGGTGTGTCCCTGGGGGCATGCCTTTGAGGTATTTATTTTGTCCTTGTTGAGTGGAGCTTTCTCTCTCTGCTTCCTGGTGGTCATGCCCTGAATGACTTTTCTCCCACACTCTTCCTCCAAGATGTTCTACCTCACATTAATCCCTGAGGAATGCCGTCCAGGGACTGAAGCCTCTGAAACCTTAAGCTCCCAAAAAACCTTTCTCCTCTAAGATTGTTTTTGTCAGGTCTTTTGGTTGTAGCAGAAAAAAAAAGCTGACTAAATATTTGGCATGTCGTTTCATCATAATTTTTTGAATGTAGTGTGCTTTTAGCCTGCTTTCTAGCAACAAACAACACACTTAGCCCACCTCCACATTTTTTTAGATTGCCTAAAGAATGATCAAATAAAATTCAGAGCTGGACATTGAGAGATGAGAGTATATTAGTCTGTTTTTTTTACATGTATCTATGTACAAAAGTGTGTGCATTTGTACATGCATTTATATTACATCATACCGCAAATGTGGGAGAATTATTTTTTCATTATATGGATAACTTATCAATCTTCTCCCAGGACGAAAGACTTTTTATGGTCAGTAAAAGTCACAATAAATATTCAACACATTTTTATTCTGCATTCGCTATGTGCCAGAGGATTTTTGCCAAACAATAACAGTTCATCAGTAAATAAGAACAACCTGTCCTCTGAAACCTATTGTCTAATGGAGAAAGTCAAAACTCAAATAAGGTATTGCTAACATGATGAGCATTAAACAAGAAGCAAAGAGTGGTATGTACTACAGGAAAATATGGAAGATTTGCTTTACTTTAGATAGTCAAGGATGACCTTAAAAGAAAATATGCTTCAGATAGACTCATAGGCCAGGTGTGGTGGCACAAGCCTATAATCCCAAAGCTCAGAAGGCTAAGGCAGGAGGATTGCCAGTTCAAAGCCAACCTCAGCAAAAGTGAAATGCTAAACAACTCAGTGAGACCCTATCCCTAAATAAAATACAAAATAGGGCTGGAGATGTGGCTCAGTAGTTGAGTGCCCCTGAGTTCAGTCCCTAGTACCACAAAAAAAGATAGACTAACAGGATTACAAGCCTTTAACCTGACCATGATAGAAAAAGAATATTTCAGACTGCCTGAGGAGCCCAGTAGCTAAAAAGAACAAGGTATACTCAGAATTTTGCAAGAAATTCTCACAGCAGAATAAAAAGGGAAGTGAGAATCTGGAGATGATGCAGAGAAAAGATTATGAACATCTTTCTATTTTTTGTGGGAGGGTACCAGGGATTGAACTCAGTGGCACTCCACCACTCACCACGTCTCCAGCCCTCTTTTGCATTTTATTTAGAATCAGGGTCTCACTGAGTTGCTTAGCACCTTACTTTTGCTGAGGCTGAACTCACGATCCTCTTGCCTCAGCCTCCCAAATAGCTGGGACTATATCTGTAGACCACTGGACCTATCTCATAAACGTCTTTGAGCAAATAAAAGACACTGAAAGATGAGAAAAGAGATGAGAGTAGCTTTTCATCATATAAAAGATAAGAAAATTCCCTTCACAAAATAATTTACAATCCATTTATGAAAATATATCACCAGAGAAAGCATAAACACATATTCATAGATGATAAATCAAATAAATGGACATTGCATAGTATACATTGTATATAATACATAAATATTCAGAAAATTTTGATAACATTTTCCATTTTCACAATCTTAATAATAACAAAGCTATCTTTTAGGCTGACTCTTATTTCTGCCTTCTTAGAAATATAATGTATTAGATAAAAACTCTTAAAGAATTGGAAAAATAAAAAGAAAATGCAAACTCATGACAAAAAAAAACATAGTAAAGATGTAGCAAAAAAAGATTAAAAATTTTTAAGAGATCCTGATTTTTTTAAATAAAATAGAATTAGTCACCTTCATGTTCACTAAAACTGTAGGAATAACAGCCAGTTTAGGTCAGATGCATTTCCTGAGAATGGCTCATAGTATTTTCAACTATATATTTTTCATTCTTAATGCTTGGAGTATAAATTAATGTACTATTATTAATGCAGCTGTATGTAATGTGTTTTAATTTTTTGCCTGTTCATGATGCTCAATTCTAAGCTAACTGTATGTTCAAAAAACAATCTGCATGATCATGTAATCCCATTGTCGTAAGATGATACGCTACCCCAAGTCTACACTGACTGCTGTTTTTTTAGGGTAGAATTGTTTGGACAATCTGAATAGTGGGACAATTAGGGTTCATGCTTCAACTGAGATAAAACAAGCAGGTCAAGTAGTCTAATGGGGACTTATCGAAGTGTAAATCTCTTAAACAGCTCGCTCCAGCTCAATTAACAAGTAGACCCTTTTCTTTTACATATTACTATGGAAGCACAAAAGGAAGAAATTTGGATATTTTCCCAGAAATGACTTTGAGAGCAGACAGAAGAGGCAACTGTGGTTTTGTTCTACTCACACATTGTCCTGTCTCAGTTTTGCAAATAGTGGAGAGCCAACTCAAAAAATCCTGTGCTATTTAAAGTTTTCCCAAAGACTCATAAATGCCTGCTGAGGGATTTTTCTTACTGAATTTGGCCACGGTTCATAAGCAAGGGGAAATAGTTGGAGAAGCTGAGTTTCCTTTCTCTGCCTAACAACGGAGGTTGAAAAGGTAAGGTGAATTTCAGAAATGTTTTGATGTGGCAAGAATCAAGTAAACCAGCAGGTGTACCGCATCTACAAAACGCTGTTCATCCAACTTGATCCAAATCTTCCTTTTGCTGTTGTTGTTGTTGTAGCAATAGGATTACAAAAAAAAAAAAAAAAAAAAAACTGGGAAAAGAGAGTCAACACATTTGCAATACTCATAAACTCATACACATTAATTCTACAGTCAGGAATAGTTACAGGGCTGGAAGTATAACTCAGGGGTAGAGTGCTTGCCTAACGTGCAAGGCCCTGAGTTTGGTCCCTAGCACTGGAAATGAAGGTGCTAACAGAAATAGTAACAACACATTGCATACTTTTCTTAAAAATATTTTAATTAAACCTTTTATGTGTAGTCACTTAGGATTATCATTGCTTGCATATTGGTAGAATATCTCAAAGTTCTTTCCATAATGGACATCACACCAAAAGAGTAACAGATCTAGCTTTAAACCCTGAGAGGAAATCAATTTGACTTCATCTACTGATTTTAAAAGATTGGAAGTTTCTGTTTTCCATAGGAAAGAAGTGAGCACTTAAATGCATTATATTTATGAAACAGGATCTGTTTATACCTACTGATATCTCCTCAAATGTCCCCAAATGTCACACAGAGGTATTTAGGAACATTCTGGTCCATGAAAAAAGTCAGACCTACTAAAAAGTTACAGCCCTAAATCAACTCTCACACAGTGAGAGTCTAAGTCCTGAATGTAAGTTTTCATTCTTTCTTGGGGCAGTTACTAGGTGTTTTCTATAATTCTCTCAGAGACTTCAAAAAAAGATTAACTATCAGCTACCCACTTAATAATACTCTTTATTAGTTTTACTGCTACTCTTTCATGGTGCTTCCTGGGAATATCCCAAGTGAGTGACCTGTATCATTAATCTGATACAAATCATTGTATCAGAGTCTGACTTTGGTAGACCCAAACCAATATACCACCAATATAATTAAACATAACTAGTGATGATAGTGTTTTTAAAATAATATTCTAATGAAGTATAACTGAGATTTAAAATTCCTTAGGAAATTTTGGAAGTTCTAATTGTTTACACAAAATCTAATTTAGACATACCCTCCTATCTTTGGTTTAGGTTAAAGAGCACAAAATTTATATAAGACTAAACCTTTGGAGCCAAGGGCAGTCAAGTACAGCAAACCCCTTATAAGTTCTAAATCTTGCTTTACTATCTTTTTTTTTTTCATTCTTCTCGTTCTCTAATTTTATCTTACATAGTGACAGAAAGAGAAGAATATCAGAAATGAGAATCTGAACAAATAGGAAATGTTCAAAGAACACTAAAAATATGAGCAATGTAAAACAAGGAACGTAGCATCACTGACAGTGTAGACACTAGAGACACAGTTTATAAGCACATTTACTCTGTGAAAAATAAATTACAAACTTAAAGGCATCAGGTCAAATATAACAGAAGCAGTATATAAAAAGGTACAAAGCAACCAAAGAATTTCATCACAAGTTATCTTACATTCTCAGTCTATATGACAGTTTGCTTGACTTTCATGATTCAATTCTGTGATCACAATATGTAGCTTTGAAGTATGACAATATAGGTACTTTGATAAAAATTTAAAATATGAGTGTTGACCCACAATGAAAGGATGAAAAAATCAGACCATATTTTAAAACTGTTGTTTTGTTTCTTTGTAGTAATTGACCAACTTTTTCACACGATATCTGATACAGCAGAGTAACAGTACTAGCAACCAAAGTTAATCTTTTTCTTCTTTGCCAAATATCTTTATTTTTATTACATTTCTAAGAAGCTGGTTGGAAATGTGAGCCAGAAAAGTAAATATAATCAAAAAACAAAACTTGAAATGCATTTGAAAATCTTTAAAGAAAAATATTCAATATTTCCCCCAAATCAGTGTTCAGCTTCATAGAATTCTACTTTGCAGTTATCAATGAACATATTCTCATTATGGAAATTAAGATACAAGACACCTGCTATAGTGTACTAGTTATAACACTCAAAAGAAAAAGCTAAGAAGACCATCAGTGGTTGTAGTAGTTGTTGAACTACCTTAGCTGCCAATAGTGTAAAATGTAGATCAGTTCACGATGCAGATGGAAGCCACATTTCAGGCAAAGTGTTTTTATTTTTTAAATTTGTTCTAATTAGTTATACGTGACAGCATTTTGCATTTCGACTCATTGTACACAATGGAGCACAACTTTACATTTCTCTGGTTGCAAACGATGCAGACTCACATCATTCATGGTGTATTTTAGAAAAGGATCCATGTGCTGCTGAGAAGAAAGTGTGTTCACTTGTTGATGGATGGAATATTCTATATACATTTGTTGTCTAAATTAGTGATTATATTTTTTAATTAAACGGTTTCTTTATTTAGTTTTTGTTTGCATGAGTGGTAAGAGAGGTGTGTTAAAGAAACCCAGTATTACTGTGTTGGTCTGATTCTTGAAATTGAGAAGAGTTTGTTTGATGTATGTAGATGTTCCATTGTTTGGGGCATATATGTTTACAATTGTTATGTCTTGTTGATGTATGATTCCCTTACAGTATGAAATGTCCTTCTTTATCCCTTCTGACTACCTTTGGCTTGAAGTCCACTTTATCTAATATGAGGATGGAAACCCCTACTTATTTGCATAGTCCATGTGAATGGTATATTTTTTCACCTTCCATCATTGGTTGCTTTTTCCTAGGAGGTGAGTCTCTTGAAGACAATGTATTGTTGGGTCTTTGTTTTGTTAATCCACTCTTCCAGTCTATGTCCTTTGATTAATGAGTTTAACCATTAACATTCAGGGTTATTATTGAGACATGACTTGAGTTCCTGATCATTTTGGTTTATTTATTTATTTATTTATTTATTTTAACTTGACTTTGTTTCTTCTTTGATTGGCTTTTCCTTTAGCCTAGTTCCTCCCTTTGCTGATTCTGTTTGTTGTTTTTCATTTCCTCCTCACAGCATATTTTGCTGAGAATGTTCTCTACTGCAGATTATCGAGTTGTAAATTCTTTTAACTTTTGTTTATTATGGAAGGTTTTTATTTCATCATCAAATCTGAAGCTTAATTTTGCCAGATAGAAGATTCTTGGTTGGCAATCTTCTTCTTTCAGAGTTTGGTGTATGTTCTAGGACCTCTTAGCTTTGAAGGTCTGGGTTGAGAAATCTGCTGATATCCCAATTGGTAATATGTAATCTGACACATTTCTCTTGCATCCTTTAAAATTCTATCCTTATTTTGTATGCTAGGCATTTTAATTATAATGTGCCTTGGTGTGGATCTGTTGTAGTTTGTACCATTGGTGTTCTGTAAGCCTCTTATATTTGATTTTTCATATCAGTCTTCAGGTATGGGAATTTTTCTCATTTTATTTCATTGAATAGATTGTTCATTCCTTTGGTTTGTATCTCTGTGACTTCCTCTATCTCAATAATTCTTAAATTCGGTCTTTTTTTTTTTGTCATCCCATAATTTTTGGAGATTCTGTTCATGGTTTCTTGCCATCTTTACTGAGTGATCAACTTTATTTTCAAGATCATATATTTTGCCTTCATTGCCTGAGCTTCTGTCTTCCAGATGATCTAGTCTGTTGCTGATGCTTTCTATTCAGTTTTTTATTTGGATTATTATTTCCTTCCTTTCAAGGATTTCTGTGTGTTTATTTGTTTTCAGAATCTCTATCTCTGTAGTGAAGTAATCTGCTTCCTGCATTTGTTCTTGTAATTCTTTATTGATGTTTTGCTATCTGCATTTTCTCTCTTATATCATCCTTTACATTGCAGATTCTTTTATTATATACATTCTGAACATTTAGGTACATATTATGTACACTCTGATATTTCTTCTACTGTGCTGGCAATGGATTCTATTGTTGTAGCATTTTGGTTTGTTTGGGGTACTTTTTTCCCTTGATTTTTCATGTCGTTCATGTCTTCCCCTCTAGCAATGCAGATTCAAGGTATTACAGTTTCTACCCTATAGATTTACAGTGTCCCTGCAAGTTTCCAATACTGCTCCTTTAAGGGTGAAAGCAATGTTAACACCACCCAATGCAAACAATATGCAGCCTTAAGTCAAATAGTTTCTATTAAGACATTTACAATTTTGTTGCAATGAACAAATGGTGTGCTTGATTATTGTCTACAATATAAACATTATGTTTGGGTATGGGTCTACAGTTTCTAATGGTGGACAAAGAGAGAACAGGGGAGTGTAGGATGAGATGTTAATGAGGTAGGAGATGAGACTATATAGATATTAGATCATAGGAAGCCTGGAAAAAGAATCTAAAAAAGTTGGTTATTATCAGGACAAGAAAGAAAGAGACTCTGGGGAAATATGTAAGTGAGAGGAAACTATAGAGAGTAAAAAAATAAATAGAATAAAATAGAATTTTTAAAAAGGTAAGTAAAATAAAATGTAAAAATAAAAGAATATACAACAAAACTGTAATATACTAATCAGACATCACAGTCTTCAGTAACCTGATTCATGAAAAGTACTTGGTTTAAAAAATTGGGGGGATGTGAAAATAAGAAAAGAAAGATTAAAAAAAAAAAAACTGAAGGAATATTGAACATTTTTTTCTGTTGGAGTTTGATATCTCCTCTGTTTCCCTTCTCATCCGATGGGTGGGGTTGTCAGGAGTTTGCTGGTATCTCCTCCCTCAGAATGGTGAATGCTACTAAGGTGGGATTCACAGGAAGCGAAGCCAGGATATCACAGGTGCCTGCACTTTCACGTTCAGTTCAGCATTATATATAAGAGTAAAGATAAAGTGACCAGCAACAGATGAATAGATAAGGAAAATGTGATGTCTGTTAAGGCAATTGGATATTACAGAAACTTAAAGGGCAAAATTCTGAAATTTGTAACAAGATGATTAGAACCAGGGGAAGTTATGCTACATGAAGTAAGTCAACCACCAAAAGACAAATACTGCATTACCTGGATTATATGTAAAATCTAAACATACCAATCTCCCAGAAACAGCAGAAAAATGGTTACTGGTGGGAAAGAGGGAGGAGGGATGAAGGAAAGTAAAATGCCAATCAAAGTTTACAGCTTCATTTGAACTAGAAGTGTTTTAGTTGTTTATTGCACTACATGTTGACCAGAGTTAATAATAATGTACTAAAACTTTCAAAATCGCTGAAAATATTTCTAACTTATTACACACAAAAAGGAATAAACCAATGAGGTGATGAATTTGTCTATTGCTTAAATGAAATTTTTAATAATGCATAGAAAGATAAAAATATATTTTATCCCATAAACATATATAATTGAAACATGTCAATTACAAAAAAAAAATTAGAAGTCAGAGGTGTATCTGTATCCCTTCAGTGTTTCACATGAAAAAGTTATTCATGTATTTCTTGTATCATTAAAAAATAAAACATTAAGAGGAATGTGTACATTCAGGTCTACAAATATAGTGAGGAAATATTTGAAAAATGTATAAATGGAACTCAAAAGTTGCCTGGCACTGCAAGAGTTATTGATTTTTTTTCAAAATAAACAAAACATTTTTTTCCTAAAGTACATTTTTGAACACTTATATTCCAAGAGCTTGGAAAATTCAGAAAAAAAAAGATGAATTTCTAGACACAAATGAATTCTCAAAACTGAATCAAAAAGACCAGTAACAATCAATGAGATTAAAGTAGTAATAAAAAAGCATCCTGACAAAGAAAGACTCAGAACCTGTTAGTCTGATAGCTAAATTTCTTCAGATCCTTAAAGGTGAACTAATGCCAAGGCTCCTCAAATTTTCTATAACATAGAGAAGGAGTAAATACTATCATACTCATCCGACAAAGCCAATATCACCCTGACACCAAAACCAGATAAGAACAATTTAAGGAAAGACAACTATAGACCAATCCTTGATGAACATAGATACAAAAATCCTTAGAAAAATATTATCTAATCGAATTCAACAACACATTAAGACAATCATACACCATGATCAAGTTGGTTTCATCTCAGAGATGCAAGGATAGATCAGTATATTCAAATCAATAAATGTAATTCATCACATAAATAGAACCAAAGACAAAAAACACATTATTATCTTAATAGATGCAGAAAAAGCATTGAAAAATTCAACATCACTTCATGAGGAATAGTAGAAACTTAGCTCAGCATAACAACAAAGATAATACATCATACTCAACAGCATACTGAATGAAAGCAATTCTTCTGAAATTAGAAACAAGACAAGGATATCCATTCTCACCACACTTAACATAGTACTTAAGATATTAGCCAGAACAACTAAGCAAGAGAAGGAACTAAAATGGATAAAAGTAGGAAGGAAAGACGTCAAATGCCACTGTTTGCAGATGATATGATTCTATAAAAAATCTCCACCAGATTTCTAGAACTGAAATTAATTCAACAAAGTAGCAGGATGCAAAATCGACATATAAAAAATCAGTAGCTTTTCTATACACCAAAAAGGAACCCTCTGAGAATGAATTTTAGAAAACAATTCCACTACAACAGCTTCAAGAAATAATAAATATCTAGAAATAAATCTAACCAAGGAGGTAAAAGGCCACTGCAAGGAAAATTGCATGCTACTGACAAGTGAGATTAAGGAAGAAACTAGAAGTTGAAAGGACCTCCTGTGTTCATGGATAGGCAGAACTAACGTAGATAAAATGGTCATATTACCAAAATTTCTGCATATTCAATGTTATACCCATTGAAATGCCAACTACATTTTTCACAGACCTAAAAAAAAATAGTCCTCAAATTCATACCAGGGGAGTGAAGGGAGAAGGGGGAAGGGGGTAGGAATGACAGTAGAGTGAAACAGACATTATTACTTCATGTACATGTATGACTGCATGACTGATTGACTGATAAGATCCTACAATATGAACAGAGATATGAGAAATAACACCCCATTTTATGTATGATCTATCAAAATGTATAAGTGAATTCTACTGTCATGTACAACTAATTAGAACATGTTAAAAAATTAATTAAAAAATCTATATAAAAACGAAAGACTCAGAATAGCCAAAGCCATTCTGAGCTGAAGTAGAAAAGCTAGAGGTATCACAACACCTCATTTCAAATTATAATACAGAGCCAGAGTAACAAAAGGGGCATAGTATTGACTTGAAAACAAACAAGTAGACCAGTAAAATAGAATAGAAGACACAGGGACTATCTTGTATAATTATACTTACCTCTTTTTGTTTTTTGACAAAGATGCCAAAATATACTTTGGAGAAAAATCAGTCTTTTTAACAAATGGTGTTGGGAAACTGGATATCCATATGTACAATAAAGAAACTAGATCCTTATATCTCACCTTATATGAAGGACAACTCAAAATGGATCAAGGTCTATGCTTAATACCAGAAAATTTGCAACTGAAAATTTAGGGTAAACACTTTAACCTATACAAATTGGCAAGGACTTTCTGAGTGGGACTTCTATAGCTCAGGATATCATAGTAAGAATCAATAACCAAATGCTATTAAATTTAAAGTTTCTGCACAGCAAAGGAAAAAATTTAACAGTTTAAAGAGACAGTGTAACAAATGGGAAAAAATATTTTCCAGCTGTTCTTCTGACTGAGAATTGATATCCAGAACATATGAAGAACTCCAAAAACTCAACAATGAAAATAAATAACCCACTCAATAAATGGGCCAATGAACCAAACAGATAATTCTCAAAAGAATAAGTACAAATTGCCAACAGTTATATGAAAACAAATGTTTAATATCTCCACCCATCAAGGAAATGTAAATTGAAATTATATTGAGATTCAACTTCAGTCCATTCAGGTTGGCAACTATCAAGAATATAAATAACAATGAATGCTTTGTGAGGATATGGAAAGAAGGGAATTCCTAGGCATTGGTGAGAATTAGTACAGATGCTATGGAAGTCAGCATGAAGGTTCATCAATAAACTAAAAATAGAACTAACGTACGATGCAACTACACCACTCCTCAATATTTATCTGAGAGAATTAAAGTCAGCATAATATAGAGATATATCCAAACTTGTGATTATTATGGCACAATTCCAGTAAGATGATAAGCATCTCAATTTACTTAGACCTTTATTTTCTCTCTTGTTGTTATCATTTTCAGAAGAAGATGTCTTGAATAATTTTCATTACATATATTATTGTTTGATGTTCTGATGTTATGAATGGTATTTTTCTATTTAAATGTTTAGTATTCTATTGTCAGCATAGAAAAATGTGATTCTTTCATTTCTGCATACTGACCTTCTATTGAACAACCTTGTTCAAGATTACTTATTAATTCTAGCAGCAATTTGTAGATACACAACGTTTTTTGCAAATAGCATCTTATTTCTTTCTTTACAATATTTTGGCTTTTTGTCTTATCTTTCTGAAATTAATATCACTCGGTGGCTTGTGAAAAACATGGCGAGATCTGGTATTATATCTTTATTAATCTTCAGAAGAGTTTAGTTTAGCCTTCATGAAGTAAGATCCTATTTGTTGTTTTTCACAGGGTACACTTTATCAGATTAAAGAAGTTTGTCCTACTCCCAGTTTGTTGAGTTTTTTGTTTGTTTTAATGATGAATGGTAGTTTAACTTTGCCAAATGGGTTTTCTTCATCTATTAAGATAACCATAAGATTTGTAGACATTTTTCTGTCAAGATGATATACTACCTTGATTGTTTTCTTAAATGTTAAAACAATCATGCATTCTGGAATAAACCCTACTTTATAGGATGTATTTCCCTTATATAGGATGCATTATCCTTATATATGTAAGATTTAATACATAATTTTTGTTAAGGATTTTGGTGTTCGTATGCAAGAGGCTTTTCTATAAAACTTTGATTTTTTTCTAAATCTAAATCTTTTTCCATTTTGTTATCATGGCTATGCTGACCTCTGATGAGTTATAAATTGTTCTTTTCTTCTATTTTCTCAATTAGTTTGCATACAAGTTGTTTCATTTCTTCTCTAAATGATATAATTTCATGTTAAATTCATCAGAGAGAATTATTATAGCTATTGATCTATGTCTACACTTATTGATCTGTATATAACTTTCAGTTTGAGAAAAGACATGAATATAGCATATATTTAGATTCACAAATCTAAACATATGCTATTTAGATTTTCTCTTATCCTGTTGAGCCTAATAATACCCAGAAAACACTAAAATCAGGAATGTAAAACGAGCATACCACAGTAGAGCAAAATGGGAGACATAACAGTATATTTTATGCCAAAAATTAGCATCCTTAACAAAATGGACAAATTCCTCAAAGAAAACAAGTGATATATCATTAATTTTAATTAGTTGTTCAATATTATCTAATAGATATGTACCAAGTTACCTAACCAAAATCCTACTGCAAGACATTTTGGTAGGACATTTCTATCTTGCTCACTTTGATAAACAAAGCAGTTTAAAACATCCTTGTACACTAAACAATAATCTATAAAGTGATATATTCATTTAGATTTTGTGATAACAAGGAATTGGGTTCACTGATATTTCCCCTCTTACAGAATAAAGAACACAGATTTTTTTAAAAAAATTTTTTTGGGTAAAACTCTGAAGGAAGTATTAAGGTTGTCCACTTCTAGAATCTATAGGAGAATATTTCCTTTGCTATAATAATTAAAATAATACAGATAATGTACAGTCACAGCTATTCTTGAGCTCATCAGGGAGTAGACATCTCAGGATACCAAGGAAAGTGAATTTCAAAGAGTAGCTAACCTGTCTGAAGAAAAACAGGACAAATGAACCACTTCTTAGAACAAAAAATATAGAGATGGCCACCATACAAGAGCAAACAATGAAATGAGCTATAATTTAGTATTCTTAAAGGCTAAGTAGGGGCTACTATGTCGGTGTCAGAGGCTGAGGACCCCAGGCACAAAGGAAATTTGTGTTTATTCATAGTCTTTTCCAAATGTCTGTGTCGAATGATCATAATGATCATAAGGAATGGGAGCAGAGCAGGACACTGGAAGAATCCATCTTGGTTGTTAAGTTTGCAGTAGATCATAAATTTCTTGGGTATAGGCACAAATCCCTGTCACTCTCAAAATCTTTTTCTCCTGTGAATCCAAAGACTCCAGTTTAGGTTTTCTCTTATCCTGTTGAGGAAAGGGCAACAGATGTTCTTATTTCAAGGACGTGGGTAAGGATGCCTTCTTCTAGAGAAGCAGAAAAAAACTATACCTGTCTCTGGGGAAAATGTAAACTACTCATGTCCTAGACACAAGCAATAACTCATCAGTAGTGGAGGTGTGACAAATTTAAGCACTCTCTGTCCCTGGACATATAGGTTCCTATACTTTTTGCAAAAAGAGGTTTATAAACTCAGGAGAGGAGTTAATAATCACCCTACAACGTAAAACATAAAAGAGACCAGTAGGTTTCTGAAACAGCCCCTCCCTGACACCCCAGAGCACAAAGTTTGTCTAAGGTCTAGGTGAACAAGGACAAAAGAGGTCTACTCCTGCTTTTAACCTAAACCTAGCATTCAATGACACCCAAAAGAAGTTGCCTATAGGGGGAGGGAAAAGCTCAAGGACAGGATTTCTTCCACTAGAATTAATGAGAGCTAATAGAAAATTTAGTGAGTATAAGATGTAAGGATAATATAAGAATAAGAGGCAGGAAACAAGCATTTATGTCACAATATATGCAGCACCAGGGTTTCCAGCAACCTAATGAACATTGTGAGAATGAGTATATAAATATTCGTGTGTGTGTGCGTGTATGTACACACGTGTGTATATATTTATATATCACGTGTGCTCATTAAAAATAAAAATAGAAAATGCAAGAAACTTTATTTTTGTCTGTTTCGTTTTCCACTTTCCACCTTTTTCATTGGTGCAATATGGTTGCACACAATAATGGGATCCGTTGTTAAATATTCATACATGTGAACAATATAATATTATAAAATTAGGCTGGTATCACTCCCCAGCCCTTTCTCCTTCCCTGCTGGCCTCCCACCTCTTGGTCTCTTTCCTCTACAGATCTCCCTTTTATTACCATGAGATATGCCTCCATCTTTCTTTAACTTTTTCCTCTCTAGCCTCCACATATATGAGAAAACATATAATCTTTGATCTTCTAAGTTTGGCTTATTTCACTTGACATAATGCTTTCTTGTTCCATCCATTTTCCTGCAAATTAAGAAACTTTCTTGATTGTTCATGTAATGTATATTTTGCAAGCATTTCAAAAATGTTCTTTAACTCTAGCATTATAAAATAATAGTGAGATTTTAGAAAGGCTAGAAGTAATCCAATCTATACCTGAACTTAAATTGGTTATCATAATTATCAATTGTCACTATGTTTTAAGAAAAAAAAAATCCAGTTTCCTCTCCTTAATTCTAATTTTCTCTCTCAACTCTTTAAAGAGTATACAAGACTGTGGAGCAAGGGGAAAAGTCCGCATTTTTCCCCCAGGCAAAGTAGTTCTTTCATTAGCAACTACCTTTTTCAGGTCTGAAGGGTTACATATTCTCTGTACATGTGCATTCTGGAAAAGGATTCTGCCTTGAGCCCTGATTCACAGGAGGTGGGGAAATTTTAAGTGAATGCTCTTTTCATATTTTATCACTTAATCTTAGATTCTAGCACTGTTTTCATCAGTGATAATGAAATGTGGCATGAAATTCTACCTCTTGACCATAGGATTGTTGGATTGTTTCATGTTGAAACGTGTGTGTGTGTGTGTGTGTGTGTGTGTGTGTGTGAGAGAGAGAGAGAGAGAGAGAGAGAGAGAGAGATGAAGATATGTAGAATATATATTATGAAGTCTAACTACATTTTATGTCTTCATAAAATTTAAAAAGTAATGTTTAAATATAAAAGACCCAAGTGCACTTTATATTTTAAGACTATGAAGAGTAGTAATCACAATGCAATGCAACCTCAAACATGCATCATACATGCTTTGGATAAAGATTAAGCAAATAAAATTAACTATTCTTACCCACTGATGAGAATCTTGGTATGAAATACGAGATTTATATATTTAAAATAACAAGAACTTAGTGATTACCTGCCCTTATAAGATGTTCCCAAAATTTTGCTATCCAAGGTTTGATTTAAAAATTTTTCCCCATCTGTGTGAATCAAGAATAGTCATAGTCATCCTTTCCAATACTCCACAGTCCTAAAATGATGATTGATGTCAAATGTACAGCAAAGTTGGAGTGTGAGAGAGGAAAAGGCTAGTTTGTGTCATTTTGAAGAACACTTTTCCAAAATTTCTCATGCTTATAAATAATGAAGTTATTTAATATCATTCAAAATGCTTTCGCAACCCATCTCTATTTCTTGCACAATTATTTTCATGCATTAAATATAATCTAAAGAATATGGAAGCACAGACTTGGCAGTCCAAAGGATATTAATATCTAACTCAATTCCCACACAAAATGAAAGGAACCAAGGTCTTAAATATGTCTTAACATAGCAAAATGCAGGTTGGAAATCCACATATTGTGTTTTGTAATTTGGGGTCCATTTTGTCACATAAAAGTAAGGTATGTGGCTTTTATTAACCTGCCTAAATTACAGATTTTACTTATTTGCACCTAGTTTCTTTAGAAGTTGAAATAGGTGGACCTAAGACAACTGTTGGGATGCTTATAAAAAGAAAGTGTCATAGAGAAGTGTTGGGGAAAAAAAAATTAAAGAGAAGGCATAACTGAAACTATAGACACTGTGGTGGTTAGATTTAGAAAATCACACTAACAAAGAGTAGACAATAAGATACTACTAGCAATATGCTACCTAGAATCATACTTTTAATTGATGCCTAGATATGACAGAACCCTGCTGACTGTCCTTTTCCCCTAATTTCCTGAGGACTTCAATTTTTAGGATTTATAACTCTGAAAATAATAAACAGACTGTGAATTAAAACTCATTTAGGAAGCTGCCATGCTGACAAGGTAATAATCCAGAGATCTAAGGAATTCATAGGGTTTGTTAATTTAATGTACTGTCTCAAATTAATATAACTCTTTCAGCAACACACTGAAAAATTACCTCTTTCCTTGACATTACGAAAAATAATTATATCTTCAGATTGGATGGATTTTTTAAAATTAAGTAATATGTCAAATATTGTCATTTATAATCTTGGTTCCTAGAAAGTATTTTACAATTAGTTACTTACATTTACCTAGGGAAGAATGATCATGAAACTTCCCCCATTTTAATAATATGTAGACATATTAAATATATTTACTAGATGCCAGACTTTGCATGTGTATTTCATTTAGTCCTCACGAAAATGCTATGATATAGCAGCATTGTTTAATAAAGGAAACTGAGTCTTATAGAAGTTAATAACTACTATAGAACAAAACTGCGATGTGAACTCAGGAATTCTAAATATAGAATCTGTGAGTTTAATTACCATTTTACATTGTTGTATGCGTGATGAACTTAAGTATAAATAGGCAATGACTTGCTCATATTCATGTTATAAATTAGAGGTGATATGAGATGTGAAAAATAAAATTAAAAATATCATAATTATCCCAGGCAAATCACAATAACTCAGATGTTGTCCAGAACTAAGTTCTCATCAGAAGCTCCAATGGGGAATGGATTTCCCCATTTATAAAAGCCCAATCCAGGCCTTTAAGTTTGTCAGCCAAGCTCATCTCCATGTGACCCAGGAGTGAGGGCTTTGTATTATTCTTAGCTATTATCTGGGGGCTTCCAGTCCCAGGCTGACCACATTTCTCTGCCACCTAGCCCATTGCCTAATCAGTGAAATATCAGGACTTTTAGTCATAAAGTTGCAAGAAAATGAATCCTTTCAATGACCTTACTGAGCTGAGAAGTGCCTCATTCCCTAGTGGAATCCCCAATAAGAAAGCAGCTCAGCTGAACAAATTGGTTACAGGTTTGTGAGACCCTAAGTAGAAGAATCGGACTGAAATCTTTGTGTCGGGAAGACCAAAACTCTAAATCTGGTGTCTACGCACCAGATTTCAATAATTTAGATAATAATATTTTTTTACTTTGGTCTGATCCTGTAATGGTATGAGATTGGGGGGACTTTGAAATGATAGGGGAATGTATTTTGCATGTAAAATGCACATAAATTTATGGAGATCAGAAGGACTGTGATGGACACAGCCTAAAGTGATGCCCAGTGATCCATCCCTTGCCTAATCCCTTCTTAAATGTAACTTAAATGCTTCTCATTAATGGATGATAACAAAAGTGATAGGATATCACTCTCATGAATATGTTACATTGTAGATTCTGTCTCACAGTACATGTTATATTATAGAGTCTACCTCACAGTAGATAGAGAAAGCCTCCACTGCTGGCTTTGATGGAGTAAGATGCCATATTTTAAGAGGGCCCATGCAAATGGTGGCGTAATAAGAAACTGTCCGTAGTTTTGGGAAGCCAAAAGTCATCCCTCACAGTTCATAAGGAACCATGAAACCTCTATGCTACAACCACGAAAAGATGAAATCTGTTAATACTAGAGGAACCTGGAAGCAGATCTTTTGCTAATCAGGTGTCTAATGAGCCTGTAGCCCAGTCCAAAAACTGGAATGAGACTTGTACCCTAAAGAAGATAATCTAGCTAAATTGTGGACAGGCTTCTGTCTTTCAGAAATTATGAGATTAAAAACTGTGTCATTTAAAAGCTACTAAATTATGTAAATGTTTATACTGTATAGACCAACTAGTTCAGTCATCTAATAAAATTATACATGTATGAAAACATCACATGGTACCCAATAGACATGTATAAATTTTAGGTTTTTTTGTATCAGTTGAAAAATAAAGGTAAGGTAAATTTAAAAATTTACTAGATGCCCACCAACAGATAAGTGGATAAAGAAAATGTGGTATATATACACAATGGAGTTTTATTTGGCTATAAATAAAATTGAAATACGTCATTTGCAGGAAGATGGATGGAACTTGAGAAGATTATTTTAAGCAAAAGAAGCCAGACTCAGAAGTTCAAGGGTCATATGCTTTATCTCCAAGCTATGAGTTTTCTGATTCAACAAGTCTGTAATCAGCCCGTTTTTATGTCATACCAACAATTCTGATGAACAAAATATATTGAAGACCAAACTTTGTAAGAAGGAATTAGAAGTTCCCTTGAACCACCTGCTTTAAGGCAGTGGTTCTCAACAACTTACATGTAGAAGAATTACTGGAGATCCTCTAAAATGCAGATTATATTTCAACAGTTTTGGAATGGGACCCAAGCTGAGTATTTCTGGAGCTGGATTCAGCTCCTCAAAATGCCCTGATTTTCATCTGTATCCCTTAATGTCACAAAGAACAGAGGTCCGCTGATGAGATTCACCCTCTTACATTAGTTCTCAGTATAAAACAATTTTGTAACCTCTGAACAAGTCCTACAGCCTGTTAGGGTTCATTTGAATGAAACTGTCCTTGAGTAAAGTGTGCAGAAGAGTTCCCTGGGTTTTCACTGTGGCCATCCAACTAATACCTACTAATTCTTAGTTTCATTATTATTTTCAGAAACTTTAAAATTAAACCAAGTTTCAGCCATGAGATTCTCTAATATAAGCTTTTCAAAATATATAGTACTCATGTGCTCCTCCTGTTTAATGATTTGTTACTCTTACAATTTCATTCACATGTAACTTTTAAATGATTTAACTTTGAGAAGAAAGTGAATTTCTTTTAAACAATAAAAAGTGTTTACCTCTGATGCTAACAACAACAAAAGAGCACTCATAAAAAATATCACTGAATTAATTTGAATGAAACAATACTCTGTATTTTAAAAATACAGAGCACAATAAATATCCATATGGGTTTTAGAATGAGGCTAATGTCCATTTGACTTCTGACTACAACTAATCTGTGGCGTGGCCTTGGGCCATTTACTCACCTGTGGATTTCCATAACTATAAAGGTGATATTGATGCTTCCAACTGACAAGGTTATACTGAGAAGTAAACAGTGCAATACTCTGAGAACCTGACAAGACCCAACTTTCTCAAAATGAAACTTAAAAGTAATTTTTGTTCCAACTCCCCTTCCCTGTGCCTTCAGTCAGTTATAAACAAGGAACATAATTTGGAGTGACTTGCTGGAGAAGTAGAGATGAAAGCGCCAGAGCATTCTTTGCCACATGCATACTACAGAACCTTCCAAGCAGCAGAATCTTACCCTGTATTTTTCATTTCCCATATGTCCTTGAAAGGAATTGACATTTTCTTCCAGCCTGAAAAGTAAGTTGTTTACTTTCTAAAATTGTAGCTAAAGTCAAAGGTAAATTCTTTTTTTTCTGAACTTTGAATTTAAACAGTCCTATCTTAAACTTTTATGTAAATAGTGTTCTTGTGCCTTTGCAACATTTTGTGTAAAACTATCTGAATCACAGGATAATTGTTACTTTAACACTTTACTGTTGAAAAGTACTGGTCACAAAGGGTGAAAAATACATTAGAAAGCAACAGAGTTTAATTGCATCCTTGGGACTGCTTTGTTGTGTGAGCAGATGGGCTTTTTGTTTGCTTGTTTGTTGTTTTGTGTTTTTTTTTTTTTTTTTTTTTTTCAGGAAATAAAAAGTTCCAAGGTCTACAATGTGTTTCCCAGTTGATAATAAAATTGTAGAATGATTCCATGAATAGCTTTTGACTACTGAAAAATAGTTACAGATAAGAAGACTTTGAAATATTTGTCCAAAATACTGAGATTTCACCCAGCACCAATAGCACAATATTTAATTGTTCTTTGGGTTTGATTTTTTTTTGTTTTGTTTTGTTTTGTTTTTTTCCTTGTCTCTCCCTCTCCCAACCTCCCATCACTCACCAGTATATCAAGAGGTATTCCTGACAGAAATGGAGACCTTACAGGTAACTTTTCAATCAGGAATATGAAGAGATTACAAATTGTATTGAATTTCAGAAACATATAGAAGAATTATGTATAGATGTATCGATAGAGCCTAAATAAAAAAATGTCTACAAAGAGTTCTACACATTTCCTTTGTTAATAGAGCACCAATGTGGAGTCTCTCCTAAAAGCCTGAGGCATTTTATATCAGTCAAATAGTTCTCAACATGCTACTTTCAGGAAAACAGAAGGCGCTGTTAATCTGCCAGAAGCTATGGAAGTGAGATTCTAAGCAGTTAAGCAGATTGTCCCAGGTGACAGTAAGCCAAAGAAAAAACAAGGTGAGAGCAGAGCACAGTCAAACACTCAGCCCACTACAATCTACATCTGTGACCTGCACAAGCTGTGCTTTACACTGTGTTCATGGGGGAAAATAAACTTGATGAGATCAGCTTTAAATCTTTCAGAAAAATAGTATCTCAAATTGTACTTTCTAATGAAGAATACTACTTTCAAAAACTTGTCTCAGAATTTATTACTACTTAGGGAAATGAGGAAAAGCTACTTCTAATTAATCTTTTCATGAAGAAGAAAAAGTAATAATGAACAATTACATTTGATGGGTATTTATTCGGTCTGTCCTTTTGTAAAACACAAACCTGCTACCAGGAATATACAACTTTCCCAAATAGGAAGCACTACCAGGAAAACACTATTGTCATTGTACTAATGGCATTTAAAAGAAAAGACTCCAAGACCTTGACCTGAATGACCATAACACTCTTCTCGGTTTGACTAAACTTCAGGCTTCTTCTCTATTTTAATATAAGAGTCTATCTCTATTTGAACCCAAATATCCTTGGTTCCTGTGGAATGGATCTTAAAGATGATGAGTCTAGAACAAAACTAGAGTTCAGAGGTTGGGAAAATAAGTCAAGAAGGAGTCGGGGAGGTAGCTCAGCGTTAGAGAACTTACCTTGCACACGTGAGGCCCGGGGTTCAATCCCCAGTACCACCAAAAAAAAAAAAAAAAAAAAGAAGAAGAAGAAGGGAAAAAAAGAAAGAAAAAGAAAAAAAATGTGACAACCCAGGGACAGGAGGGAGAACAAAACTTTAAGGAAAGAGCAACTGAAGTTGCTTTAACTCTAGTATAAAGTTCACGGTTTTTTTAAAACTTTTTTTAAATGTATAATTATTTTTTATATTTTATTTATTTTTATATGTTTCTGAGGATGGAACCTAGTGCCTCACATAAGCTAAGCAAGCATTCTACCACTGAGCTACAACCACAACCCAAACGTTCATGTTTGGGAAAAATTAAGAAATTGAACCAGATTAATGGGAGAGATCTTTAAACGCATAGTCTCTCTTAAGGTGCTCTTTGAACCAAAGTAGATTTCAATAAAAGTTCTGAAGTTTGAACCTATCATTGAGCCACCCCAAATAATTTGTGTTTTACACTTAAATTTAGAAGAAACATTTTCCAACTGGGTGCAGTGATGCACACCTGTAATCCCAGCGTCTCAGGAGGCTGAGGCAGGAGGACTGCAACTCAAAGTCACCTTCAGCAGCTAAGCAGGGCCCTAAACAGTTTAGTGAGAAAGACCCTGTTTCAATGTGAAAAATAAAAAGTGTTGGGGATGCAGTTCAGTGTTTAGGTGCCCCTAGGTTCAAACACCAATACCAAAAAAAGGAGGAGGAGGAGGAGGAGAAGGAAGAGGAGAAGGAAGAGGGGAAAAAGAAGCCCTTTCTTTCTTTTTAACATTAAAAAATAATTGATCATCTGATGACAACTATTTTAAAATGTTTTCATAGCAGTTTCCTCGTATGTTTAAATATTCTACATAGTCATCTTATAATACATGATTTAAATATTGAAATATGTACTGCTATTCTGTTTCAATTCATGAATAATTCCATAATTTTTTCTTTGCTTTTTATTGGTGTATTATGGTTGGACATAATGGTGGGATTTGTTGTCACACATGCATGAATGCACACAATGTGACATTATAATTTGGCCAATATTCCCTCAACACCTTCCTCTCCCTCCTTTCTTCCCACTCCCTGGTTCCTTTCCTCTATTCAACTGATTTCTCTTTGCTTTTTATGAAATCAACCCCCAACTTTCTTTTCCTTTTTCCTCTCCAGCTTCCACATAGGAAAGAAAACATACAAGCCTTGACCTTTTAAGTTTGGTTTATTTCATAACTAATGCTCTCAAGTTCCATCCATTTTCCTACAAATGACATAATTTCATTTTTCTTTATGGCTGACTAAAACTCCATTGTGCATACAACCACATTTTCTTTACCCATTCTTCTGTTGATGAACACCTAGGCTGATTCTATAGTTTGGCTATAGTGAATTATGCTACTATAAGCATGGGTATGCAAGTGTTAAAATTTTTCTTGCCATTCACACAAAACTGTATGTTTTCATTTATATCATAATTGCTTCTACAGATATGATATATAATATTCTGCTCATTAATAATTAATCATCCCCAAATTAATATGTCTAAGGACATTCAGTCTATGTGGCTTTTATGCAATATTGTACATAGAGACTCCTTTTATGATATTCTTTCAGTTATTTGCATTTAGAAATGGATAAATCATGTTTTTCATTCTAATATTTTCTCTTCTGTCTCTAAAACTGCATGCATAATAGTAATGTTTTTTCTAGATTCATTTCCTTTAAAAATTTCAGTCCTTCCACATTCACTTCTGCAAGATTATATATCTCCAACTTTCCTAGAACAGTATTGAGATAGGCCTGTGAGTATCTAGTGGAGATTCAACAAAAATTTGTCAGAATAAATTCATGAATGTAGGGAATATTAAAATGTCTCAGAGTTGATTAGGATGCCATTTATTTATTTAACAAGTATTTTTAGGCAACTAGAGTGTCCCAGATATTTGGTTTGGTCATGAATATACACAAATGAAAAATGACTCACATTGTAGTAAGAAGAAAGAAAGCAGAGCAAGGGCATGAGCTAATAGTTTATCAAAACTACTGTTTGCCAAATAATTATTATCTTATCCTATCATATGAAATAAAATCCAAAGAAATCCAATACCCTTCAAAGTTTCTAAACTCTTGACTATTACATCACTGAATCAGGATTATAATGTACGTAATAACTATCAGAAAGTCTAATTCTTTTCAAATAATTTTGCTAAAAATAAATTAATAAAATGTTAAAACAAGAAGACTTTCAGGAGAGAACCTCAGTCCCAGAAATAAAGAACAGAAACATACACCACAAAACAGAAAACATAGAAGCAAATATACATGCGTACACACACACACACACACACACACACACACTCTATTAGTTACTCTCCACCCTAAGTCATTCTTGTACCAAACTGAATCTCTTCATATATTTTCCTTTTGTTTCAAAATAAACAGTAGAGCAACTAAGAAGGTGTTTAAAATATAGATGAAAATTTGGCTATAGGTTGAGGGGTAAAGAATGGCAGGTAATGTACTTTAATTGAACTCATTAATTTGAAGGTAGATACATTTTAAAAAACAAAGTTTGAGACCAATGTACATATAGCATTTTCTTTTCAAAGAACTCTAATTGCATCATAATACTAAATTTCTTCCAATTTATAGAATTTACTTTGTTACCAGAATAATGTAGAAATCAATTCTATTCTGCTTTGATGCTTTATGAATACAAACAATCTTCCATAATAAGGTCATAGTCTTCCTGTTTTTATATATGTAACAAATAGTGTATGGGGGATGGAATAGCAGCATTAAAATTTCAGGCTAAAGCTCTACTTTTATATTTCAGTTCCTCATTTTGCAAAGGCAATGAGAAAAATCGTGACTGTACGTCCTTGTCCTTATCTAAGCAGTTTAGAAGAATATTATTTAGCTTGGACAACACTATCATTTATTTAACATCAATATTAATGATTTGGAATGGAAATAAAATTACAGTAATGGAATTCATAGCTGATACTAAGTCTTCAGCTGTTGGAACTGCGGAACAGAGATAAATATATAAAATGGCTTTCATCACTTAGAGGCCTGGTTTATAAATTGCATTGGGAGTTTTAACAGGCACTTGGACTTTTGGGAATAAGCATTAGATATTTCCAGTGAGGACTGAAAATTTTAATTTGAGAATATTATTTAGAAACCAATAGCCTAACTAAAGAATAATTAGCTTATTTCATTTGGATAATTTATTGTTACTTGGTAAATGAGAACTATCTATGACCCTTTCGAATGTAAGTTGTTCACAGCTAGGGTCTTGTCCCCGAAACTTCCCCACCGAATTCTGTTCTGTCCCCTAAATGGTTAAACATTTTTTAAGTCATTGCCAGAGAGTTGAAGTTTAATGATAACTCATACCAAGCAATTTATTTTTCTCTACTTTCTGCCATTAATACTGGCAATGATTCTTGTGACTAGGATGTTAAATCAAGCAATTTAAGAAATGTCATAGAAACAGTATGGGTTTCTGTATGTATGGTGCACATTTCACCTTAGCTGCACCGGTTGATGATGTTCTGTATGATAACCAGAACAAGGCTACAAGTTGGGTCACAGAAGTACCAGGGACAAAAAAATAATACAGTGAGTACTAAGACAATGTGGTAGAACATTAAAGGCAAATCTTTTAAAACAAAAATCCTGAAATTTATAAAGGAAATGATTTTGTGAGGTCAGCACTTGGTTCAAAGAAACACATAAAATTTAAAAATTACATATCATCATCATGTACTTTACAGTAACAGTGGCTGCTGTTTTTAGGAGTTGGCCGTGTGTCAGGCATTCCAGAAGTTACTTTACACACATCATACTACTTTATGTAATCCTCACCATCCACAAATTAATCTTAATAGCATTAAACATATAAAGAGACTCGGGCTCAAAAGGGATGAATGCTGTTAAGTAGAAATCAGTCAAGGTCAAGGAGTCTTTCTTCCAAACTTCACCTTGCATCCAGTGTAGAATATACCTACAAAGGAAAATCGATAGAATCTTCCTCAACAGATGCTGAGAAAGTGATACTGAGATCAAATCAGACTAAGGTACCTAGGATTAATTGACTATGAATTTTAACTGGTGTTTGTTAAGTAGGAATTGAACTTTTATACCAAAGTTCCACTGAAATAAGTATAATTTTTTTGCATTTCATTAAGCACGTGTTAATTTTATTAAATAATAAATATAATCGTAGGTCCACTCATTTCAAGGGAATTCGTAGGTTTTCTTTCCCAAGCCTGAATAAAACACTTTCAGGACTTTTGAGTTCTTACAATAGATACATGGAAAATATCTGCATATGATTATTGATGACAAAATTCTACACAAAACACCTCTCCCTTCCAGGTCTATAGTGTCATAAGGCTTCTGCCTTTTTAAATGGGCTACGTGATCCCAAATAAGATAAGGTGATATTTAAGTAAAGGAAATGCAATATTATGAATACTAAATTTATAGTGATCCCTACCTGTCATCACACATTCTTGTCACAAGTGACCCTGATAACTCTTCCCCAAAGACTAGTTAAATCTATACAAAGATAGAGTAGGACTAACAGTCAATTTTATTCAAAATCGTAAAAGGTCAAAATAATGTGCTGTACTATGGGAGACTGATGTGCCCCATATACTATATAAAGCAGACATTTGACACTTCCTTTTTGATAAAATTCCAAAAAAAATGTAAAATAATGTACTACGAACTTGCTATCCCAATGACGTAATGAAAAGTAATACAAATAGATATAATAATTCTAGATTGAGATATTTTTAAGAAAATAATGGAATAAGTCAACATGGACTAATCTAATTAAAATATCAAATTATCAGAAAGCATATTAAGAAGTCAAATTTTAAAATCCAAAATTATAGATTACTGACATTTATTCTAAAATTTAAAAATATTAAAATTGTTACTGCTAGAATATGGGTATTTGTAATTTTAATTAGTTCTCCTAACTTTTCTTATGTATACTGAAGTAATAAAATCACAATTTTAAACAGAAAAACAAATCTGTGAAGTGAAATGAAAAATTTTTATTGTTTATGTGTAGACCGTAGGCTATTTCCCCCCACACAAAACAACTGAGCTTTGATTTTTCTTAATATCATCAACTTTTGAGCTCTTTTCAAAAGGTTTAGTATCTTTCTGTCATATTCTTTGTTTCCAAGAATATCTAATAAATAACTGACAGAAGCAGCCAAGATTAAGCTCTTATTTTTTATATTTTCAGAGAAAATTATTTAAATAGTTCCTGATTTCTAGGAGATTGCACAGACATGGGAAAACACATTTCAGATGTACTGACAATGGAATAGCTCATCCACCAAGAACTGAGTGAAATATAAGATGCTCTGTGTAACATAATTTGGGGTGAGGAAATTGTATAGGCATCTCCAAGACAATTGTTATAGTCCATGGCTATAGTGAGATCAAGGCATAAGCCCAGGATATCACATTCTATCAGTTGGTCAGGGTGACTGTAAGCTGAAACTAATTTGAACAATCTATAAAAATTTAGGAAAAACAACGGAATTTCAGAAGCTGATTATTTAACTAAATAATGCCTGTGTGCCAGAATAGGACAGTGTGCCAAGATACATTGTACTTTACCAAAGGATGAAAAATGTTGATGATTATTTATGGGATAAAAGCAGAAATAAATTGGAATTTTAAAAACAATGTTAATAATTTAAAGAAGCATACCCAGGAGAACAAATGTGAAGCAAACAGATGCAACTGGGAAGGGTGGCAATGGAGAAAAGTAAAGTATTTTGATCTTCCTGGTGAAAGGCTTTAGGAAATAATGAGAATATTACAGATTTGGTGTTCAATGCAATGGAAAATTGATGAAGGATTTCAGGTAGGGAAAGATGGGTCAGCCTAACAGATGAAGAAGCCAGCTTTGACAATAATAGCTAGACAGATGAAAAGTACTCGATCCTGGAAATGGGAAATCAAAGTGAAAATGAGGTACTAGCAGCCAACCTGAAGATAATCAAGTCTATTTTATAGTGAGGGGGAGAAAAATGCACAGAAGAAAGTGCAGGAATAAGAACTAAAAAGTAGAAAGCAGCCATGATGCTACCTTGTTTCCCAAGACAAAAAGCAAGTGATCAAAATATATTTCTTGAATGAACTAATTAATGACTTATTGTAACAACAAGTTTAATTCAATTTTTTGCACATATTTTGTGCAAGCAAATGATGTTATCAGGAATTAAGTTTGGTGCTGGAGAGAGGCAGCAAAAAATGATGTCAGAGCTTTCTTGTTTGCTACATTAGAGTGACGGTGACATTGCCAACTGTGAATGGAAATCTACATTTTAATCTTCATGCACTGAATTGTGGTTTTACTGTGACTTAATCCTAATGTCATTGACTGCTTGGAAAATATTTATTGTTGACTGCCAAAAAGAAGGCATTTTCAAGTGCAATTTCAAACCTTTCAAGCTTGCTAGCAAATTGAATGTTAAAGTCAATAGAATTTGCATTCATGAAGATTCATAGGCATTGAAGTGAATATTTCAGAGTATTTCTATCTATTTCAACCCTTGGAAAATGAGAAAAATGAGACATTAAACCAAGACTTGCTATTCACCTCCTCTGTCATTTATGACACCTGATTCCGTATCTTGCAAAATTAGAGTATAATGTCAGAAAGCATTTGGTTGATGGTTGAAGAAAATGTTAAATGATGTTGTTATTCACATACAAATGTCAGAACCAAACAATGTAGCATTGCTTTGCTCCTGAATTTCTGTATTTCCTGCCCTCATCTTCTATGAACCCCCCCAAAAAAATGAGTGAAAAATATGTTGCATTTTATTCCAAGTATTGTTTAGGGCCTGTTTGCAAATGATGCTCTCCTCTTGGAATATTATAAAGTACTTTCAGTTCTAAAATGAGTTACTCAAAAGAGGCAATTCTCCCCAAAATTATTTGGATTATCTAGTCTATAGTATTGGAAAACAAAATTCACTGCATAATATTGTATGCACTTTCCTACATGAAATAACAGCCCTTATATTGGATCTTGCCAAAACTAAAAGATCACAGTTTTATTACTATTTGTAAGTTCCCACAATATTGGCACCAGATTTGGGGGAGAGATAATAAAGTTTAAAAACAACCAGATGATATTAGTTACACCTTTTCACTTTGAAATCTCTGAAATCATGATTTCATGATTGAAAGACTTTTTACATTCTTAGTCATTCACAAAATAACAATGTGTCTTAGATTTAATGAAATATACTAATAGTAATATCAATCCATAAATCCCCAACATACCTTGGAATTTGTAACCTAATGAAGAAATCAATATGTTGTATGAAAAAGGTATGGGAATCCTTATAAGACCTACAAAAATTTTATTTAGCATATATGTCACATGATCAGTGGCATAATCCTCACTCAGTAAGCTTTTTGCTTGACCGGTAACTCATTTAAAATGGCTACTTTCACCTTCAGTTGAATGCAATCTTTAATTCCTGAGAGACAGAAATAGCTTCTCAGGTAATTAAACAGTTTGTTTCATTTAATGTTTGGGGGGGAAATAAATGTCTGGCAATGTGAAGGTAGCAACCTTAATTACCATTTCTACAGCCACTGCAAATCACTTGTGTGACCATTCTATCTTAATTATATAGCAGAATGAAACAGTACCATTGCCCAAGACAGAATGCTTGCTGTAAAACCTGCCACAGGGGGAGATGAAATACTAAAGTGAGAACCACGTTAATGGATAAAACATCCGCTTGGGAATCCAGGAACTATTTCTATTTAATCTATCTCCCCCATTGCCTCACACAGCCAAGAGTCCCTCGGTTGTAAAATGGAAATGATTATGTTTTCAATCTCTATAAAATAATATGCAAACAAAACAATCAAAATATGCAGCAGGTTTTTTCCTCTTAGAAGGAAACAATTATTCCAATAGAAATAAACTTAAAAAATACTCATTGTGATAAACAGGTAAAAATGACTTCGTGTCAGGAGGAATAGCAATTTTATTTGTGAATTTATAAACTTTTTCTTATGATAAATGAATATTTGTTAATTAAGGATGTTTATATCCTTAAGGTTTCATTTTCTACCACCCCGGGGGGGGGGGGGGATTATAGTTTTTAGAACTCTCCTGACTTTGCCCCCTAATGCACTTGGTGAGATGAACACAGATTCATAAAGCAGGTGGCCAGGACATGCAGCCCAAGTCTAGGAAGCAGAATTGGTGCTTGGCAAGTTTATTTAGGCAGGTGGTCTAGGTATACAGGTGGATTCTCAAGCAAGTTTCAATTGTTTTTTAAATCTCAGAAGATAAACACAGAAAAACACAGAAAATTATGCAACCTAATTGTATCTTAAGGGAGGTAAAATAGGAGATTCTTTAAAAAAGATTTTAAAATTTCCTAAGGAGATAGAGTTTGTAGGAGATGTATTGGAACAGAAATGGCAAAGACCTGGACATTGGTCTTGGCTTTGTGACCCCAGTTGAGCCACAAACTGCCTCAACTTTTGCTCTTTGTTATTTCAGAACTGGAGAGAATCCCAGCAATTACTGAATTACTTCATTCAAAACATGGAAATGAAGTCTCAGAGAGATTAAGGGACTTGCCTTCAACATCACATCTCCCATAAGGAGCATGAAAAAACATCCAAATTTAATCCAGAAATCTTATCATTGCACCATGCTACCCTTCCTCATCTGAAAAAGAAACTGAGAAGATGAATTATTATTATAGACTCCTAGATTATCTTTAGAATCAATTCCAACTCTAAAATCATATGCTTCCTCATTAAAACACACCAAACACCTAAGACCTCTTAAACATTTGCATAGAAAGGAATCCATTTTAGGCAGGCACAGTGGTGCACACCTATAATTCCAGCCATTGGGGAAGCGGAGGCAGGAGGATCGCAAGTTCAAAGCCAGCCTCAGTAAAAGCAAGACACAAAGCAACTGAGACCCTGTCTCTAAATAAAATACAAAATAGGGCTGGGATGTGGTTTGGTGGTCAAGTGCTCCTGAGTTCAATCGGCAGTACCCCTCCCCCTCCTCAAAAAAAAAGAACAATTTTAAACTGGAATGTATATAAAAAAAACAGAAGAGAAAGCACTGGATGTTCTTCTATTTTAGACTTTACAGTCAATCTTTAACATTTATCCTGAAACATTTATATTCAAGATGATGTTTTTGTTTATTTACTGTTCCTATTTGCAAAAGCTACTCTGTTTCAAACTTCCAGGTATCCACAACAAAATCACATTAAGCTAAGTAATAAAATGCCATTATTAGAGTGACAAGAATCTTCACTACCTGAAGTTATAATGCTTGCTCCCCTGCCAACGGGGATGTTGTGAGGATTAATGAGATATTTAGAAAGCATTTTATGCATACAGAGAAAAGAGCCTCGTAAATGTAAAAGAGAAATAACAGTAGTTTATTTCCCCTACCAATAGAGGAAAGTCTGTCTAAACAGATGGACCTGCAGTGATGTCTTGAAATTGAGAAAATACTGTCTATGATAGTGGAGCCATAGGATAAAGGAATTCTTGAGGAGGAAAAAAAAAAAAAAAAAAAACTCTGAATCTAGAAAGATTCTATTCTTCAAGCATCTCTTTGGGTTGAAAAATCATCTTAGTTTCCAGGTGCTGAGCTATTTCTTGGTATGCAGGACTTTGAGTGCAAAACCCAGCACAGTTCTAGGGAAAACAGGTTGGTCATTCATCCATTACGTAGGAATTTTCTTTTAAATAGGTTCCATTTTTCTTGTAGTTCTGACAAATTTGCTTTCTAATACTCAGACTTTGGATTACTTAATATGCCAAGATGATGACATGTTTGGGGGACATGTTTGAGACAAAAAAAAAAAAAAAATGCCTAAAGATAAGCTTAATCCTTGCTTCCCAAGGCCATAGCTTTAGAAAATTTGACTTTGGAAACGTTCTGGTGCAGGAGGGAAATTGTAGTCATGTATTAATCTGAACTCTGCCCTCTAGATGATTTCACCTCCCAGTGTACTTTTTGTCTTCCTAAGGTAAGATTTCCTACACTAGGGCTGTTTGGCTTCACTCCTGAACCTGTGCTCTTCATGGTCTGACAATGCAGGGGATTTCCAAGGGAGTAGGACTCCTCAAGATCACTATGAAGAGCCTAATTACGTGGGACCCCCAGTGTTCTAAGATGTGGTCAGGCAGAGCAGTTTTCACAAATGCATTTGACTTGTTGAGTACCATTCTCAACACTTTTGAGAAATACCAAAATACTTTCCTTCTATCACAGACTTCTCTTTGACATTTTCCTTTAGTTCTCCTAACTTCTCTTAACTATTTTTTCCTATGCAACTTTAAAGTTTAAATGACTACACAAAAAGCAAAGGCTTGTCAAAGGTAATAAAAAGTTTTGTTGCATATTTTAAAACACTGAATTTTCTTGCCATCAGGAAGATTCTGATTTTGGAGTAGGGAGAAAGTTATGGGGGGATAAAATATGAAAAAACTAATGTGATACAACTTAAAGTACAACTTCATTGTTGTAAACTGAGTGAGCAATTTCTTTTACTGTCTCTTTCAGAATGAGCTGGAAATCAAACAATGAAATGTCCATAGCATTCTTACCCTCTGGCAAACAGGGGGACAAAAATGAGAACAAACAATACCAAATACAAAGAAGTATTATGATTTTATTTACACTTGCCTTATTATAATAATGTAAAGAAAATATGCTGTGTTTTCTCTTTATGCAACTATATTTGTCAGTTCAAATTGACAGACCAGGCATTATCAGAAGGAGTGGAAATTAGCTTTAAAGCTTTACTCTATGATGACCTTGCTTTGTACAAATTGATCATTCACAGAGGAAAATAATAAAAGATATTCACCCTGCTACCTGATCCTCATATTTTCATATTAATTATCTACATGAAATTATGGTTTATTTCTCACCTTTAACCTCACATTGGTTAATGCCTATTTGGTTGCATTGCTAAATTTTCTTTTATTTATTTATTGTTATGGAGACATAATATTTGTGCATATTTATGGGGTATCTTTTGGTAATTCAGTACAAGCATACGACATGAAATAGTTGAATCAGACTAACAAGCATTGCTGTTTCTTCTAACATCACTCATTTTTATGTGCTGAGAATTTCAAATGAATGCTTTTTGGTGATTTTAAAATATATCCTATATTGTTTTAAATAATATTTACTCCACTGTGCTAAAGAAAAATCATAATACGTTCCTCCTTTCTGTGTGTTAGGGAATCTTACTGAAATTCTTTCTGTTCCCATTATTCCCTACCTTTCCCGTTCTCTAGTGACCACTATCCCATTCCATTCTTCTACGAGGTTGACTTTTTAGTTTACCTGAAGAGTGAAGAACATAAGCTATTTCTCTTTCTGGGTCTTGCTTATTTTCCATAATAAAACAGTCTCCAGTTCCATCCATGTCTCTGCAAATGATAAAATTCCATTCTTTTTTTTTTTGTGGGTGAATAGTATTCAATTATGTATATAAACACTACACTTTCTTTATATAATCTTCCTCTCATGGACATCTAGGTTGATTCCATATTTTAACTATTGTGACTAGTACTATAATAAACATGGGAGTTCAAGTATCTTTTCGGTATAAAATTTTCATCTTTTTAAATATATACCCAGTAGTAGAATTGTTGGGTCATGTGGTAGTCTATTTTTAGGTTATTTTTTCTCCTCAAAAAGCTCAATATTATTTTCCATAATGGAGATGCTAACTTGCATTCCCATCAACAGTATGTAAGAGTTCACCTTTCTCTACTTCCGTGACAACATTTGTTATTATTTTTTGTCTTTTCAATGATAGAATTTTACCCATTCTAACTGGGGTGAAATGAGACTTTGTTGTGGATTTTTGGTTTTGGTTTTGGTTTTGGGGTTTTGGATTAGGTTTGTTTTCCGACAATCTTTATTTACAAAGTTTTACTTGCTCCTTCATGTGAGGCAATTTGTTCTGCTATTCAACCCCATGGTGTACACTAAACCCAAACCTTGAAAAATCTTGGATCAAGGTCAAAGACACAGCAGTCACTAGGATTTGTGTCCATTGAGTCCTGATCCTGAAATACTAATTTTATTTTTTGTGCTTTCTCAATTCCAGTTACATCAGTAGACCACCCAAAAGAGAGTGTAACATACATTTTCATTTCTCATATTTGATCAATCAATTCTGTTTTCGAATTATATTTAGAGATGTTTGGCACCATTTTCTGATGATGTGCAAGATTCACAGTAGTTTTTCGTATACTTGTTGGCCCTTCATATGTCTTCTTTTGAAAGTGTTTATTTTGACCTTTTGCCCATTTGTTAATGAATTATTTGGTTTTCTGGTGTTATGCTTTTTTTGGTTCCCTATCTATTTTGGATATCAATCCATTGTAGGATAGATAGCTTGCAAATATTTTCTCACATTCTATAGGTTGCTCTTAACTCTGTTGATTATTTCCTTTGCTATGTAGAAGTTTGTTAGTTTGATACAACCCCATTTGAATATTTTTACTTTTGATGTTTGTGCTTTTTGAGTCTTATCTGAAAAGTTAGTCCCTACACCAATATTTTGAACTCTTTTCCCAAGTTTTTCCTGCAGTAATTTCATAGTTTTAGGTTTTACATTTAGGACTTTGATCCATTTTGAGTTAATTTTTGTATGCAGTGAGAGGAAGGGATTTAGTTTCATTCTTCTCCATATGTATGTCCAACTTTACCCAAAGTGTTTATTAGGGAGACCAAGTATGTTCTTGGAGCTTTTGTCAAAAATCAGTTGGCTACCTCAATGTGGACTAGATTCTGGGTTCTCTATTCCGTTCCATTAGACTATGTGTCTAGTTTTTGTATGTTTTTCTTTTTTTAGTTTGGTTTATTTGTTTTTGCCAGTACGTTTTGCAGTATGTTCTAAGTCAGGGGTTGTGATGACTCCAGTTTTTGTCCTGATTATTTTTATGTTTGTTTTGCTGAGAATCGCTTTAGCCATTCTGGGTCCTTTATGGTTCCATATGCATTTTAGGAATTTTTTTTCTTGTTTCTATGAACAAAGGCATTGGCATTTTCATGGGAGTTACAGTGAACCTTCAGATTGCTTTGGGTAGTATGATCATTTTAACAATATTAATTCTTCCTATCCACAAACACATAATAGCCTTCCATTTTTGGTGTTCTTTATAATTTCTTTTGTCAGTGTTTTATCAATTTCATATAGAAATGTTTCACTTTCTTTGTTAAAATTTGTTTCTAAAATTTTATTTTTAAAGATATTTTGAATGGGATTGCCACTTTGATTTTTCAGTGAGTTCGTTATTGTGCATAAAATTGCTACTTGTTTTTGTATGTTGATTTTGTATCTTGCAATTTTATTGAATTTATCAGTTCTAGCAGTTTTTTAATGGAGTATTAAGGATTCTCTTTGTATAAAATCACGTTATCTGGAAACATGAATAACTTCTTCTTTTTCAATTTGCATGCCCTGTATTCCTTTCTCTATATTAAAGTGGTGAAAATGGACATCCTTCTCTTGTTACCAGTCAAAAACAAGCATAACTTGAAGCCATCAAGCCAAGTGATATATAGAAGATTTTCTCTTATATTTGTTTCCCCACTCCTGTCAAATATAATGGATTTCTTTCAGCCTTTTACACATGGATAATTTTGCACCAAAGCATGAGGAAGGCAGGTGTGAGAAGTGGACAGCTTAGTGGAAACATCACACAAAGATATTAACTGCTAGAAGAGTCACAGTTGATGTAGAAGTAAAGTACAGTGGATCAGAGGAACATGAGAAAGGAGGTATAAGAGTTGGAAAAAGTTGGCAAGGAGAAAGGGAGGAGGCAGAACACATTCCAGAATTACAATACAGTTCTCACCCTATTTTGGTCTATTTGCTCAAGCAAAATATTTAAGAAATGAGAAGCTGATAAAATCCAGCGGAACTGTCTACACATGGTGATAGTGCAAAACAATGCTGAGCATACATAAAGTAAAACATAAAATTAAAATTTCCCTTTTTAAAAAATGTAAGGTTCAGTTAACAGAGAACTGTAATTCAGATTTACCTTTCCCGTGGGAGCTGGCTATTGAGGTTTTAATTCTCAAACTCATTGAGACATTCCCCTCGGTGCACAATAGTTGTCCTTTTCTTTCTTTTTTTTTTTTTTTCCTACCCCTCTACTCTAGACTTTTCACAGTAAATTCATCAATTAAACTTATTTTTTTGAAAGATGCATGCAAAAATATTCTAAGTTTAGAAGCAAATGATTCCTGTTAAGGATGACTAATAGGTCACAGAACTGAATAGTCAGTTAAAGTTAGCAGATTCAGTACATAGGTGGGAACAGTGATGCAGGGTAGAAGTGGTGGGGACTAGACAGCAGGAAAATTTCCTGGGGACTTTTCAAAGAAGGATCCTCACTAGGATGGGCCTTGGGCACCGTCATTCTAGGAAACCTCCACTCATTGAACTGTGCCACCACTCTGCATCACTGCACCATGATTCCAAAGCCTCGCCAAGACCTGAGGGCCACCTGTTCCACTCCAGCTGCTGGCAGCAAAATGCAGTTTGACTGGTTTTGGGTATTTGCTTTCACGACTGAGTTTCTACTGGGTTAATCACTATGCTAACATGTTAGTAGCTTCCAAAAGTAGGTGTCAACTTCTTTCAGAGTAATTAAAAAAAATAAACAAAACTGTAAAATGTGTGACTGAAACACAATACAGAGGCAAGTAGAAGCATGTGAGATATACCCTAGGCTCTAAACCGTAGGAACAGAGTGACCTGGTTTATTTATCTTGCTGGGCACTTAGTACACATTATAAAGACTATTATTACATTTGTGCATGTATGCATATGCAGATATAAATGTATATATGTAGAGAGATAAAGATACATAGATGTAAATATAGGTATAGAATTGTTACCAATTGTTTAATCAATTCAATCATATCAAAAAAAAAAACTTAGCTTGTCCTAATTAAATAACAAAATCCTGGTTATAATATCCACAAGGTTAGATTGATTAAGCCTGGACTAAAGTAATCAAAATAATTATTTTTGCTTAAACAAAGTAGAGCCACTAAATTATTAGTTACTTGAAAATAATTTTAAAGTCAAGGTGGCTTACGTAACAGTCCACCATAGCTGAAAAAGAATGACCTTGACTTCCAGCCAGCAGTAGTGTCATGTTTTGCAAAGTGGACTGTGGAGAGAACCTAGGTATATTTAATAGTAATATTGCCAGGATCTTTGGAGTATTAATAAGAAAAGTATTAGTAGAACTAAAGAAATCACAATAATTTTCAAATATATTTTGTACAATGTTTGTTTACAAAAATATGAAATAAGAGGGAGAAGGGGTATGAAAAATGGTGGAATGAGACAGACATCATTAACCTATGTACATGCATGATTGCATGAATGGTATGAATCTACATGGCGTACAACCATAGAAACAAAATGATGTACCCCATTTATGTACAATGAATCAAAATGCAGCCTATAAAAAATTAAAAAATAAATAAATAATTTTAAAAATCTAATGATTCAATAATTCAAGAAAAAAAATTATGACCTTAAAGTTAGGGGAACTGCAGAGATTCAAAACTCTATGCAATGAGCAAATGTACCTGATAAAAGAAATCATGTTTCAAATTGAACTGTATAAGAATTAAAGGAAGACGTTAAAAAGAATCACTACACAGCCAAATAAGAATCACTACAGAGCCAGATCGTAAAGAAGTCTCCATACTATCCACACAGAATGAGGACAGAGACACTTCTGTTATGAATTTCTCTAAAAATGTGAATTAAAATAATAACAGAACCAGAATATGCAGTGATCTACATATGAAGTATGATTGATCCAAGTGTGTTTCTATATGTAGGTATTTTTTCTATTTAATAATTGAAAAGTAGATGGTTCTGTACTGTGTGTTCAATCATGTTTTAACAACTGAGTTAGCCTAAGTGACTTGACCACAAATGGATATATCAACTAAATTAAAATGGCCATGAAATTCTGTCTGGGAATGAACCTACCAGATAACAGAACCAATTAGGAAGGATACATTGATCAACGCTTTTCTTTTTTCTTTTATTTTTAATTCATGTAGATCATTTAATGGGTGAAATGAAAACAACATAAAAATTAAACATCTTAGTGTCCTTAAAATTTTAGTGTCCTACATAAAACTTTCAAGTTTTTAAGCACTTTTTAACATCAAATCATTAGTTCTTTGTAATATTTGTACATGATGGAATATCACTCATCCTTAAAGAAGAAATTATGACATTTGTCAGTAAATGAATAGAGCTGGGCAACATCATGCTAAGTGAAATAAACCAACAAAAAACCAAAGGCCAAATGTTTTCTCTGATATGTAGATGCTAATTCACAATGGATGAATTACCCCTATGGATAGGGAAGAATAGTTACTTTAGGTAGAGGGGAGTAAAGGGAGGGGGATATGGGGGTAGGAAGGACAGTACAATGAATCAGATATTATTATCCTGTGTACATACATAATTACACAGTGAAATTCTACATCATCTACTACTGGAAGAATAAGAAGTTATACTCCATCTATATATGATGTACTAAAGTACATTCTATTATCATGTATAACTAATAAGAACAAATTAAAAAATATGGAAAGCAGTATGAAGATTCCTCAGAAAACTTAGAATGAGACCACCATTTGACCCAACTATTCCACTCCTTGGTTGATACTCAAAGGACTTAAAATCAGCATTCTACAGTGACACAGTCACAACAATGTTTAAATCAGTTCAACTCACAATACCTAAACTATGGAATCAAGTAGGAGTCCTTCAACAGATGAATGGATAAAGAAAATGTGGTATATACTCAGCTTTAAAGAAGAATAAAATTATGAAATTATGGCATTTGCTGGTAAATGGATGGAGTTGAAGAATATCATGCTAAGCAAAATACACCAAACCCAAAAAAACCAAAGGCCAAATGTTTTCTCTGATATGCGGATGATAATTCACAATAAGGGGTTGGGGTGCTAGAGAAGAATAGAGTTACTTTAGATTAGGTACAGGGGAGTGAAGGGAGGGGAGGGGGTATGGGATAGGAAGTATAGTAGAGTGAAACAGACATTCTTACCTCATGTATGTATATGACTGCATGACTGATGTGATCCTACAATATGTACAATCACAAAAATGAGAAATAATACTTTAATGTGTGATTTATCAAAATGCATAAATGCATTCTAGTGTCATATATAACTAATTAGAATAAATTAAAAAATTTAAAAATATGGAAAATAAAACAAAACCAAAAAAAAAAAAATAGTGGTTTATCCTTTTTTGTTTGAGTAAATCACCTGATATAGTAGCATTTACCTTTTTTAGAATTTACCCAAGTGAACATGAACATTGGATAATTAAACTAAAAAGAGAAAACAGAAGACTGTTGAATAGAAAATTAGATTTGTTTACAATAGAGAAGGGGTTTTTAAACAGAATATATAAATATTAATTTCAATTTAAGTAAAAGTGAAGAAATATAAAATATATTTTTGCAATGTAATACAAAGAGAAAATGCTTGTAACATTTGTTTTTGAGTATATTTTATTCTTTCCTATTGAAATAATCCTAGTAAAAACAAAATTAAATCTGTTTGAATTGCTGTGTAACATGGAAAATACATTTTGATCAAGAAAATTTGATTAATAATAAAGAGCATAAAATCACTTTAACATTTAAAAAGCATCTAGCTCATTTCATGTTTATTTTCTGTCTAGTTTTTTTAGCCATGATAAGAAAAAGAAAACTAATATGACAATAAATGTGGGGAAATAAAATATGAATAGTAGCAATATGAAAGGATTTGATATGAAAAGTTAAGTTTAAAATAGTATAAAGAATTTGGTTATAAGAAGAAAGAATATGTAAATGGCATAAAGAAACTTTTATCAATATTTATTTTTAAAGTTCAACCAACTGCTGAACCCAAAGGACTTTTATCTGTGAAAAAGCATGATTGCAAATATAGTCATTTATCTAACCACAGAGGATGAAAGATATGAAAGGGAAATTAAATTTTCAGTGAAGCTATTGCCAACCACTTTGCCATTTAAAATGGACTGAACTAGCAGATGCACAAAATATTTTTATTTTATTTTTGACCTTCAGGAGTCATACTATTTATTGATAAGACAGTATCTGATAAACTGAATAAATATAACTAATAATCACTATATAAATCAAACTTTATGAATATGAAGCATGGTCAGTCCCTTGGTTTTTTTGAACATATCATTAACATTTTAGTTATTTTTGAAAAATTCACAATGCATTCTGTTTTTAAAAGATGATAAAAATATTGAAAAGACTCATAGTAATCTAGTACATAAAATTAATATCCTTAGAAAGAAAATAACATTGGAATCATAATTTCATAAGAATGTCTTGTTTTCATGCCTCCCAGAGTTTTAGAAATCTCTGTTACTACTCCAAGTTGAAGGAAATTCTCTAATAGAACTTCTGTAATCAACACTTTGTCAGATCACGTTTTTAAGAATTATTTAACAAACACAAATATCATTTCCTATATGCCACTTCTTTGATACTTAGCAGTAGTCCCTCCATTTTATATTTACCACAAACTTGTAAGAAAGATATTATAATTATTCCTAAACTGTGAATGAGAAAAATCAGAATTTAGATAACTTGTCCACTTTCATAAAGCTAGACGTGACAATCCCCCAAACAGATCAAGCTACTTAAGTCTCAGACTAAATTCTCAGTCATTATGCATTGTTGCCTATAATACTCAGAGTAATTTTATAATCAATTCATAATTTTAGGCCTTTTAAAAAACATAGTCATATTTCTATAAAATAGTTCACTTGTATAAAATCTACCACTAATTTTATATTAAGAACGTCTTATTAAATCCTAAAATACATTTGACAGGCACATTATCTTTCTGGTCAGTTGGAAGCTTTTGATGGTTGAAGTGGATGGGGAGCTTGGACTCATATCAAAGATTCCTAAGTTGGGGGAAGTCTCAACCAGGCAAATACTGGGCAACTCTAATCAAGATGCGAAATATCATGTGACTCATTTCCTTATCTACAAATGCAGTTGTTTAAAATGTAAGTTATACAAATGGGTTATATGAGTGAAACAACAAATAGATGAAAATATTCTTCATTCAAATTTGCCCCTGAATCCATTTACATGAGCATCATATATACTGCTCAAATTTGCTCCCTTCAAATGAAAATGTGACTTGTCTATGCCAGTCAAAACAGGTTTGACTTTCCTTCAGGCAATGATTGGCATCTGGAGGGAATATGTTGACAGACAGTCCTTGTAAGTAAATAACCTCTCTCTCCCACCACTCACATCATGCTCCTGTCAGACATTGTCCTCCAGCGAGTAACAGCAAAAATGTAAACTGGTGTAAGAATTAGAGTTAATTCACAGAGGTTATAAAATCAACCCAGAGGTATTTGAAAAAACACTCACTGTTCAGATCATATCTAAGGGGAATACATGCAGAAGACTATCTCTAAACCAAAAAACAAATCTTTGGAGTGAGCCAAATAAATAAGGCATAAAAATAACAGTAGAACAGATGTGACATCTGAAAGTCTGAAGCATATTTTGAAGAAATAGGAAGTACATTAAGATTATGGTAAATCTAAGAATTTTTCTTCATAATGTTTCTTTTGAATGTGTCTGCTGAATGTGCACAGGCTTATGTAGATGATTGCTCACAAACCTATAGTGGATCCTCTTGCGGATCAAGAGTGGAATTAGGGTTCTTTGAGGTTTCTCCTATGTGTCTTGGTCTGTGAGATGTGCATGAGAATATGAGGCTGGGATGGTACCAAGTGGGCCCAGGCAGTTCCACAATTTCAAATATTATAAAATGCTGCATGTGGCTGGGCAGCTTGGCAAATGATAACAGAGTTTGACAAATGATTTCTTTCTTCTTTTCCAGTAGTCTAAACAGGTTAGAAGTTGTAGGTACAGTTTAAAGTCCTGCAAGTTATTCAAGATAGACCATGGAACACATAGTAAATATACATGAGTTAGGGAGAAAAGAAATAGAGGTCAACCAGGCAGGAAGCAGACAGGTATTACTGTAATGCTATATTCATGTGAAAATTCACAAACTAGAAGATACAAGTACTTTGGTGAAGACAACAGAATGCAAAATTTATAATGATCTGGAAATACATTATAATTGCCTAATCTGATATTAGATATGTAGAATTTATGTTAAAATTATTTATGACACTATTAAAGATATCATATTGACAAGACATTCATTTGAAACCTCTCTCTATTGCCGTCTAGTCTTTACCACCTCTCCCTGTCGTTGAGTGAAAGTTGACTTCATTGCAGCTCATGTCATTATAGTTATCCATCCTCCTATCGAAGCTGGACACCCATCCAAATTCCTAGGCTAACTTTCCTAATATTTGTTCATTTATTTATGCAAAAATTTTTAGAAAGTGCTGATTTTGATGGGTACTGTGAGTGGCACTGGAGATTCATTTCCTCTCCATTTATATTTCCACTGTCGTAATTCATTATCTCATAATTTTTCAGCTATCTTAGAGGTAGCAGCTGTGTTCTGCCTGAATCTAATTATGCCCTTTTCAATCTTGTCTCTTTATTATTCCTAGAATGATCTTTTTAATACACAAACCTTAGTTTGTCAAATCCTTGACATCCACGAACTCTTTAGCATGATACACAAAACCCATCATATGACTCCTACTTGCCTTTGTAGTCTCATCTCTTGCTATTCAATTATATCCAACATTCATCTCCTAAACTAATTGCATCCAGAAACATGAATGTCTCTTTCTGAACACTGAACTTCAGCTCACCCTGCTTTTTGTAACTCTTATATCCCTATCCATCACCTTGATTTCTAGGATTCATTTCATGTGACGCCTCTTCTATGAAGTTTTCTCTAGCTGATCAGCCCAAGCAAGTCTTGTCTAGAAACTCCTTCAATGGATTTTAATAAGCATCTATATATACTTTTATCCTAAAGTTTTCCACCTAGTGTAATTGCTGTCTACTTATTGTCTGTCTCCTTTCACACATTAAGCATCAATCTTTTGGTATCAAGAAATGTATCTTATTTGTGCTTGCCATATATGTCTTTTGAAAATTTTGATGAAAGAATACACAGAAGGATATCTCATTTAGATAAATATCAAACATCTGAAATAGTTGACAGGCTGAAAATTATATCTGACAGAAAGTTTGAAAAGTAACAAAAAGCTGCCTCTCTGGGCATAATATGAATGTAAAAGTAGGTTTCTGATGAGGAAGAAGTAATTACCAGAAACTTCAGTGAGAGATGCCTTGTTTACTTACAGTTAATGACAACAAAGTAGCTAATATGGGCAACATCAGAACTGAGAAGTGAAAAATGAAAAAACAAAGTTAAGAAAGTCTCCAAAATAATGGTCTGACTGAGAATCAAGAATAACTACATTTAATAAAATAAAATTAGTTTGTCTAAAGAAATAGATAATGCTGTTTAAGAAGCTCCATGGAAAAATCAGATATAAAACATAAAAGTTCAAAAGAAGAAAAAACGGAGTGTTAATGATGTCTATAATTTACTGTAAAACTTAAACTCCAATACAGGTACTGTGTGTGTGTGTGTGTGTGTGTGTGTGTGTGTGTGTGTGTGTCCACAGCCTCAATTCAGTCTTACAGGGCAGTTAGTAAACCTAATTGGAAATATAAACTCCGAGAGTATATCTGACTCTAGAGATAGGGTTAAGAAGTATTTGACTACCTTTGTGAGAAATTTTATTAACTAGAATATTTCATCTTAGATATGGAGTTTTACTAAAAATAATTAATCTTCTAGGATTTATTGATTGAATTAAAAAGGAATCACTCTAGGAAAAAATGGGACTTTGCTTTCCTAAATATATATATATATATATGGTGAGCATATACATACTATATATATAGTACATGCTATGGATATATACACGCACACATATGTATGTGTATATATGTATACACATATGTATGTATATACTTATATATGTATTTATGTATATATGTGTTTACATATGTATGTATATATATGTACTATATATGTGTGTATAGTATGTAAATGCTCCGCATATTTTCTTATTTTATATATAATATACATATTATATATACATATACATATATTCATATATACATATTATATATATTATATAGACATTATGTATACATACACATATATAGAGACAGAGGTACACACATAAACATATCTCTAAACCAAAAAAACAAATGTTTGGAGTGAGCCAAATAAATAAGGCATAAAAATAACCATAGAACAGATGTGAAATCTGAAAGTCTGAAGCATATTTTGAAGAAATAGGAAGTACATTAAGATTATGGTAAACCAGATTGATGTTTAAAATTTTATTTTAATACATATACGCATATCAAATTTCACTAGTTTTCCCCTAGTGTCCTTTTTTTTGTTCTAGGTTCTCATCCAAGATTTCACATTACATTGAGTTGTCACCTCCTTAAGTTCTTCTGCACTGTGACAGCTTCTCATATTTTCTGTTTTTGATAACCTTGACAGTTTAGAGGGCCAAATATTTTGTAGACTGCTCTTCAATTCCAGTTTGTTTGGTGTTTGTCTTATGGCTAGACTGCAGTTACAAGTTTTGGAGTGAACAGCAGATATGAAGTACCATTCCAATAAATCATATCAAGGAAATATGCACAAAAATGATTTATCATTAAGGATGTTAGCCTTTATTTCCTGGCTAAGGTAGAGTCTTTGAGATTTCTCGACTAGAAAGTTCCTTTCCCCTATCTCAATACTACATTTTAGGAAGCAAGTTGCTAAGTGTACCCACACTTAGGGAATTAGGGTTATACTTCACTTCCTTTAAGGAGAGGAGTATATTTACAAAAAGTTGGGGGGACTTATTCTACATTGTCTCATCTTTTCTATTATTTAATTAATCATTTATTTACATCACTATGTATTTCACAAATTTTATAATTTTGACTATATTCATTGCTATATTACTTACTTTGTTGCTCAGATTCTTTCAATATTGGCCTCTGGGAGCTCTATCAATTGGTTCTTTCATCTCCTTGACAAACTTTGTTTTGGGGTTTTGTTTTGCTTTGTTTTTGATTTTTGAGCACTTCTTTACTTTCTGGTTAAAAAGATGTCCAGGTTCATCTTGCCTGTTTCTTACCCAATAATAGAATCAACCATTTCTCCAGGAGCACTGGTTTCTTTTATCAAACAATGATATTGAAAACCAGATGTGATCACTGAGTTTTTCGTTGCTATTGGGTTGTCACTGCTTAAGGATCTCTGAACAGAGCTAGAAAATCCACGTACATATGCTAGTCTGTGTGAACAGACATATAATTATGTTTCCACCTATCAGGATGTATATTAAGTTAATGACTAACTAATATTGATGTCTCCAAAGCTGATCCAGTACAACATGGGTCATTCTTCCCTTCCCCATTGTTTATTAGAATCTCCCACTCCACGAGTAAGAAATATAGTCCCCACATCCATGCTTCATCTATTTTATATGATTTTTCAATGTACCAGTAGACTGCTCTTCAATTCCTTACACTGTAAGTATCCTTACACTGATTCAGAGAATTATTTCCCATCAAGTCTGAACAGTTTTATCCTACTGTTAAAGTGATGTTACATTTGCTTTACTCTACATGACAGATTTTACTGCAGCACTAAAAGGGTAGAGCATCAGAAGTCATCCAGATCAAAAAGGACATAACTACTTGTGTCTACTTGTTAGGTAAGTGCAGAATATGTGTCAGAGCTTCATTTGGGTTGTAGGGATGACAAAAATAGCCTTCAAAAACTCTAATTATTGGAGGCTAGTCATATTTACACAAAAGATTCTAGTATTTGTGCATATGCACGTTGTCTACATTAGTTCTCGATACAATACACAATCGAGGAAATTTAAAAGTTGGTTTAGATTTGTAAATACATCACTACTATCAAAGATGATTTGCAAATGAATGTGGTTTTGTTTATTAAGAAAAACAAAGAACAGAAAACTTAGTTTAACTCAGACATAAAAGAAGAATGGTATAGACATACTAGTTTCTCATGACATGATACCACCCACCAGATTGGACTTTCCCATATATCCCTTTCTTTTAGAGTACAACCCATCAATGGTCTTCACTATAAGAATGGGTAACATTGAGATATTTCTCCTCTCCTTCGACTTTGCTGCTATATTCCCTATCAAAGAGAACATCTTCAAACATGAAAGTATATGACAAATTTAGGAAAGAGCAAACTAAAGAACAGGATTAAAAAGAGAACATGAACAGTATGCATAAAATTTACTAGTAAGATCAGATACCTTGGTTTAAATTAGCTGCCTTCTGTAATATTGAGTTGAACTTCTCAGAACTACTAACTGCAATTTTGGTGCAATAGAAAAAGTATGATTTTCAAATATTCAATAAAGGCTAAATGTGGTTTGTGTGTATTCAAAACACTTAGGTAGGGATGTGTAGATTTATGGAATAAAATTTTTTCATCATTATTAAGAAAAAGTTTCAATGTCAGATGCTCAAAAATGGGAGGAGATACCTGAAAAGATAGTGAAAAACATGTCCCTATAATCATTTCCATAGTTATGAGATAATTGTGGAGAAAGTACCCTCCATCAAACTGGGATTATATGGCCTGTAAGGGGACTTATAGATAAGATTTATCATGGGCATTGTAAAACCATGGTTAATTATAGCTGATAGGGTAATAAGCCATTATGGTTCTCTCTTATACCTTTCATTTTTAACTCCTCTGGCTATACCATTGTAATTAATACTTTTGAAAAATTCATTATATAGTCAGATAATAAAGTGAGTTCAGAGTAGATGTTAATTCATATTGTTTGAAATTGTTCCTTTTTCTATAAAAGTTCTTGCTTAGTAATGTTTTAAGAGTTCAAAGTGTGTCAATATCAATTTTTTAATAAAGATGGTATGATAAAATGAAAGTTGATGGGGGTCTAATTTTACTGTGACCAACTAATTTAAATAATTAAAATAAAACCATAGGATAGGCAACTAGAATAAATGTTTATGGTCTATGTTAGTCTGTATGATATGTCATATCAGCAAGATTTTATAACTATAACAAAATACTTGGAACAGCATAATTTTATAAGAAAATAAGTTTATTTAGCTCACAGTTCTGGAGGCTGAAAGTCCAAATGGCAATGCTGTAGGGTTTGGCCCCAGGTTAGATTGCAGATGGTGGAGATGTAGAAGAAAGATTGTATATCAAGCCAGGAAGCAATGAGAGAACAGGAGGAGTCAGATTTGCTCTTTTACTACAGTCTTCTGGCAAGAACTCCTAAGGGATCCCATGAGAACTACCTCACACCCCCAGTGACTTAAGACTCTCACACGAGGCAGCACATCTTGAAAATTCTAACATATCCCAATACCAGCACTCTGGAGACCAATCTTCCATAAAACAGACCCCTGCAGGACACTCAGACCATATCCAAACCAAAGCAAATACTGATGTTCTATAAGGTTCTGAATATTTGGAAAGAAACAGATGGAGTCCTGGCTCTTAGCCTATAGCCTAGCCAAAAAAACCCATAGTACACAATTAATTATTCAATCATTTGCTTCGTAATTACAACAAAGGCATCCAGGATGACATATAGCTTGCATGGAGGAAACTTTTCTTGATCAAGAAGAAGAGGGAAAGAAAGAGTTCCATGTGGAAATAACAACTATGCAGAGTTCTCAAGCATAAGGAAGAATTGATCAGACAAAAAGTGCACAGATGATGCTTTCAAGAGGAGGGTTGAGTGTGGGGAGAGAACCTGAAGTAGGAAGATCACGGGCATTCATAGGGGTTCAAATGGTTTATGACCCTGGGGTACATAAGGTGGTGTCAGGAGAAGAGACCTATTTGATGACCCCAGGTTTAAGCAGGGACCACAGCTGGCAAAGAAATCTGGAAATATCTTTCTACACAATTTTTTTTTCAAAATTATTACTTGGTATTATTACATTTGGGTAAGATAAGCATAGATATGATTTCTTCATTCCTCTTTTCTATCATGTATATTATCCATTTACATTTGACACATGTTGTAATTATGTATTTTTTAAAAATTTTATAACAGAGTTTTGAACCACTTTGGACATGAGATACATTAAAACTGAATACAATAAATACATTTATATAAATCTTTTTATTATATTCCCAGTCTTTCCCATCATGAATGATAATCAATATCATCTTCTAAAACAATGTCTAAAAGCTAAAAATAAAAATTTGCAAATATTGTTAAATGTAGTTTGCGTGAATAACATTCAAATATCAAGCATTTGATCCAACTTAGGAAAGGAAAAGAATACACCGCACTTCATTGAGACAAACAAGTTTCTATGTGAATAATTTTTTTCAAAGTTTTAGAGGTGATTTTCCAACTATAAAAATAAAAGCATTTGTCTCTAATATAGCTATTAAAAATAAAGTTTGCATTGTTTTAGAATAAAGTAACCAGGTGAGGAGTGAAAGAGAATATTTGCAATGAAAAATTCATAGTCTAACTTTGATTCCATATTCCTCTGTTCTTCCCACAATTCATAGTTTGAGACTTAAATTGTTTATATTCTTATATAAGAATAACTGGAGAAAACAAAACTAAAAAACAAACAAACAAAGCTTACCCAAAGTAATGTCATTGCTTTGGTATCTTACTCTCAACAAAATTATCAATTAAAGAGAGCTGTAAATGAATAAATGTAAATAAAATATTTAACATACACATATAAGGCTTCAGTGGTCATTTAGTGCAAATTCTCTTCTCTCATAAATTAGAAAACTGAAACCAGCAAGGCCAAATGACTTCCTGAGTTTCTCTAACTAATTGTGGAAGACACCTGATTTCTGGTGCCCTGCTGTCCTGCTCATCCCAAACTAACCAGCTCATAAATGCACACATTCAAAATGTTTATTCTTCTAATAATAAGCAGTGACAGATTTCAGTTTAAACTGCAAAATGCTTTAAGTAAAATTCATTCAAGACCCTGGTTTATAAGACATCCACTACAAAAGAATCAATTAAATGTTGAAAAACAGTGAGATTTTGTTCAAAAAAAAAAACAGTCTAGCAGGAGCAATAGACCAAAATATAAAGAAGAGGACCTTACCCCTGCTGTCATTTAATCTTTATGTACCACTTCAAATGGATGTCCTTGGTGATAAAGTAAAGAAATCAATTTTCCTACATTTATGTCCAAGGGTGGCAGTAAATTTCTGAAGTACTAACCAAAAATAAAGGGCTTGGATAGTTGTCTAGCAACCAAGCAAAGAAACATATTGGTAGAATCTAACTGTTCTTAGATGGACACAATTTTATCAATAATTTATGAAATCTACACATTAAGTGAAAGGAAATAATTCAAAGAATAACGGGAGTGGGGAGAATGGGATGGCAACAGGTATAATCATTTCCAAAAGTTCTGGAATTACCTACTTGCACTTTGTAAGGACGGATTCATTCTCCCCCTAAGCCAATTACACTTATGAAGAAGTAGATTACTGTTAAAAAGAAAGAGAAAGTACTGCCCAATTACTGAATGGTAAAACACTTTTTTAGCACTATCTAAGAAATGACTTCAACTACTATTCCTTTTAACTTCAAATACTTGCTGAAGTAAAATGAGGACTTGAAATTAACTGGCTTTATAAAATAATAACATCTGTGAAAAAGGCTAATTTCAGAGACGCCATTTTCAAAACAAAGTTTGTTTTGGCTTAGCTACAGCACCAAATATGTGAGGAGAGGAAGACAAAGAAAATCAGGACTCATTTAGTTTTTCTTGTAAAGTACATTCTACTGTTAATGCCAGGCTCCTGCCCATTATAAACTGTCTCTCTTATTCTTTCCTCTGTCTCTTGGCAAGATTGTGGCTCTTGTTTTCATGGTAACCAAACAAAAATCTTCTGTGTCTTTCCTTCCATCAACCATGGGAAGATTTGGTATGTTCCTTGACTATGATCTTCCTGCTTGGCTTCTGAATTGGTAACAGGGGCTCTGACTTCGAGGCAGGGATGCTCGCGTTTCTGACTATTGCATTTTTTGTTGTTGTTCTTTTCACTTAAATGACAGTAGAATGTATTTTGACATATCATACATATATGGAGTATAACTTCCCATTCTTGTGGTTGTATGTGATGTGAAGTTACACTGGTCGTGTATTCTTATATGAACATAGGAAAGTTATGTCTGATTCATTCTCCTGTCTTTCCCATCCAAATCCCCACTTCCACCCTGCCACGACCCGATGTCCAATCTGGAGAACCTCCACTCCTCCCTCTCCCACTCCCAATTGCAAGTCAATATCCATATATCAGAGAGAATATTTGGCTTTTTGGGATTGGCTTATTTAACTTAGCATGACAGTCTCTTAATTCCATCCACTTACTGGCAAATGCCATAGTTTCATTCTTCATGGCGGAGTAATATTCCATTGTGTATATATACCACATTTCTTTATCAATTCATCTGTTGAAGGGCACCTAGGTTGGTTCCATAGCTGCTATGAATATTGATGTGGGTGCATCACTATAGTGTGCTGATTTTAAGTCCTTTGGGTATAAGCCAAGAAGTGGGATAACTGAGTTAAATGGTGGTTCCATTCCATGTTTTCTCAGAAATCTGCATATAGTTTCCCATAGAAATTGCACCAATTTGCAGTCCCACAAGCAATGTAAGAGTGTACCTTTTTCCCCCATCCTTGCCAACATTTATTGTTGCTTATATTCTTGATAATTGCCATTCTGACTGCAGTGAAATGAAATCTCAGTGTAACTTTAATTTGCATTTCTCTATTTGCTAGTGAGGTCAAACATTTTTTCATGTATTTGTTGATCATTTGTATTTCTTCTTCTGTTAGGCATTTGTTCAGTTCCTTAGCCCATGTATAGATTGGGTTATTTGGTTTTTTTTGTTTGTTTGTTTGTTTTTTGTTTTTTGTTTTTTGTTTTTGGTGTTAAGTGTTTTGAGTTCTTTATATATCCTATAGAATGCTGTATCTGAGATGCGGGTGGCAACAATTTTCTCCCATTCTATAGGCTCTCTGTTCACCTTCTTGATTGTTTCCTTTGCTGTGAAGAAACTTTAGTTTGATACCATCCCATTTATTGATTCTTGATCTTCCTTCTTGTGCTTTAGGAGTCTTGTGGAGAAATTTGGTTCCTAAGTCAACATGATGGAGAGTTAGACCTACATTTTCTTATAGTAGGTGCATGGTCTCCAGTCTAATGCCTAGTTCCATGATCCACTTTGAGTTGAGTTTTGTGCAGGTGATAGATAGGGGTTTAATTTTATTTTGCTCCATATAGATTTTCAGTTCTCCCAGCACCATTTGTTGAAGAGGCTATCTTTTCTCATTGTATGTTTATGGTACCTTTGTCTTGAATGAGGTAACTGTATTTAGGTGGGTTTGTCTTTGTGTCTTCTTTTCTGTACCATTCGTCTACCTGTCCAACTAGTACATTTTGATTTACAGTGAAATCTGGTACTGGTGTCTTTTTTGGATTTGCATGGTTCTGTAACTGACTCCAACTCTATTTTGATTTGCTTCATTTTGTTGGTTGTACATTCCTCTTCCACCATGAGAGTTATTTCTCCTCATAGCCCTTAAATATGCAGAAGTTCTCTTGACATTTTTTAATATAGAATTTAACATAATAAATAAAATTTAAACATTTGATCATGGTTCTTTTTAAATAAAATATTCAACAATTATGATGTTTCCAAAGAGATTTTGAAGATTTTTTGAGTTACTCTTAAATGTAATGAATTCATCAGTCAACCCAAATAATAATATTTCTATATTCATATGAACAGATGGAATGATTTGCAGCCAAACTCATTTTAAATACCAATGATTTTGGAGAATACACTTTAACAGAATATTTCAACTTTAGATTTTTTAAAGAAAATATAATAATAATAATAGTTAAATTATAATAAAATGACTATATAGTAGTGCAATAATGGATAATTACATATAAAATAATAACTTATTATTATTATCTTCGTCTTGTGAGTATTATCTGAATCTGGTATGGTACCTGACTTCTCCTAGAACCTTAAATTGTATTTATTCAATGAATATTTTCTATAGCTTTGATAATTGTTTTGTAGATGGGGAAACTACCCCATAATTTAAGCAACTTACTCAAGGTTACACATGAAGTAGGTAAAAGAGGTCTAATTAGAAATTGGAGAATATTATGCTAAGCAAAATAAGTCAATCACAAAGAAAGAAAGGATGAATGTTTTCTCTGATATGCAGATGCTAATTCACAATGGCAGGAGGGGCAAAGAATCATGATAATTTGGACTGAACAGAGGGTAGTGAAGAGAGAGGGTAGGGAGTCTGGGGGTAGAAATTTTAGTAAAATGAATTAAACATTATTACCCTATGTGCATATATGATTATATGACCTGTGTAACTCTCTACCATGTATAACCAGATAAACAAGATGTTATACTCCATTTATGTATAATGTGTCAAAATGCATTTGTCATGTACAACTAATTAGAACAAATTTAAAAATGCAGAAAAGTAATAGAAATTGGTTCTTATTTTAATTAGTGTCTTACAGATATACATGATGGTGAGATTCACTGTGGTATATTCTTATATGTACATTAGAAAGGTCAGATTCATTCTGCTGTCTTTGCCTGTCCTATCCCACCTCCCATCCCTTCATTTCCCTTTGATTTTCCCACTGATCTTTCTTCTATTTTTTTATGGTCCTGTCTTATTTTGGATTAGTTTTGGAATATCAGAGAAAACATGCAACCTTTGACTTTTGGGGACAGGCTTATTTCACTTGGCATGATGTTCTACAGCTCTTAAAAAAGTTTACTTTCAAATTTTGAAAGATGTCTGTGGTGGTTAATTTTGTGTCTGGTTGAGTGGGCCAGTGGGTGATCAGAATAAATCTTTCCTCTTCATGTTTTTTGGGAGTTTTTGAGTTTATCTATGAAATTAGTGAAATTAGTACTTGAATTGGTGGACTCAATGTAGTCGAGCATCTATAAATCTCAAAACCATAAAACTAAGCCAAAGAACCTTGACACAAAATATTACACTGCATTATTCCATTAAGTTCAAAATAGAAAAAAAACTGTACTCTGGTGAATATGGTGAAAAAAGAGATTTTTTTGAAAAGGCAGCATTGACTGAAAGGTTTTGGTGGTTGGTTAACTCCCAAAGGATTCATACACATTCACTGTACAATTACAACATGTGCTTTTATAACATATTTCAATTAAAAAAGAAATATTCTAGGATGAGATAAAAATAGATTGTATGTATTAAAATTTATAAAAAGGGCTACACTATTTGAAATATTTTGACTTTCCTGTAGGCCGTTTTTGCAACTAAGACATCTTTCCAAATTACAAAGTTCCAAGGAAGAATTAGTCAATAATTCGTGATGAGAAAATTGCACTACCATCTGGAGAAAATGTAAAATACTGATAATTTTCTCAGAAGTAATAAATTCAAGATAGAGGAGATTGAAAGTTAAGTATACTCATATTTATAGGCACATAATTCACAATCACCAAGTTATGGAACAGACCTTTATGCCTATCATCAGATGAATGAATAAAGAAAATGTGGTATATTTACACAATGGAGTTATACTCAGCTGTAAAGAAGAAATTTATGTCATTTTTAGGAAAGTTTATAACTTTGGACAATAACATGTTAAATGAAATAAACCAGACTCAAAAAGTCAAGGGCTGCATGTTTTCTCTTATATGCAGAAACTAGAAAGAAAAAGTTGTGTGTGTGTGTGTGTGTGTGTGTGTGTTCATATATATGAATATAAAATATATATTCATATATATGAATGATGGAATACTACTCAGTTTTAAAGAAGAATGAAATTATGGCATTTTCTGGTAAATGGATGGAGCTGGAGAATGTCAGTTTAAGAAAAATAAGCTAAACCCAAAAAACCAAAGGCTGAAAGTTTTCTCTGATATGTGGATGCTAATTCACAATAGGGGTGGGGGGACACTAGGGAAGAATAGAGTTACTTTAGATTAGGAAGAGGAGACTGAAGGGAGGGGAAGGGGTATGGGATAGGAATGATAGTAGAGTGAAACAGACATTATTACCCCATGTACATGTATGACTGCATGACCAAGGTGATCAGAAAAATCAGGAAATCAGAAAAATGAGAAATTATACTCCATTTATGATTGATTTATCAAAGTACATAAATGCATTCTACTGTCACATATAATTAGAACAAATTTAAGAAAATTAAATTTAAAAATGGGGTGAAAATTCTCTCCTAAAATACAAAGAAGGCAAATAGGGTAGAAGAAGGAAAGCAGGAAAGGAGGAAGGGAGGGCAAAGAGCAGGAAGTCCAAGTGATCCAAGTATGTTACTTACACGAGCATCTAAGCCACCATGAAACCCAATATTTTGTATAATTATTATGTGCCAAGGGAAAAAAGTTAAACATAGTAAAATCAGCAAGAAATATAAGAGGTTGATTTTCTGTTACTCAGTTGAATAAGTCTATCAGGCTGAAGAAAAGTAAAAATACCATAGAGGATTAAGAAGTTCAATGAAATTGACACTCATACAGTCAATTAAACAGAAATAAGCACAAGGCTTCTTGAGTTGAATCTGGCAATGGTGCAAGCACATTTAAGTGCTTATGCTTGCTGACACAATCATTCCAATTAGAAGAATTCATTCAAAAATAAAAAAAAAGTAATGAGAAATGCACATTAATATTTGTGTTTAAGAAATACACACTATTTTATTTTAGTGGAACATGGCAAACACTTTTAAAGAACTACCACATTCTAGGCAGTGCAATATTAAAGGTACAACAATGGACAAGACATAAAATTTTTATATTAGCCAATATAGACACTAAACAAATAATTCTCAATACAATTGTTTCTATAAATAGAAAATATTCATGTGTTAGGAAAGTAAAGAATTCAAGGTATATGAAGATTTAAGAAAGCTTCCAAGGATATTATTTCTAAAAAAATCCTGATGATTGATAGAACACCACTGCCCTGTGTCTCAGGCATGAGGGGTTTCTGCTGGGCCTTCGCCTTAGATGACTCCACATGTTCTTTATTAAGGATCACTTCTGTCACTCAGGATCTGGGACAGACAGCACTGAAACCCTCAAAATTCTCTCTCATGACCAACATCAATCAACTCACAGGGACATGTTTATTGCTCTGTGTTTTTGAAGCAAGGGGGACCTGTCTCCAAATGCTTTGAATGTGAGTGAGATGTATTCTTCTCAGTGTCAGAGATAGCACCTTCACTGTGTAAAGAGGATCTGAGTGACAGAAGTGCCTAAATATGAGAAAAGACAAATCAATACACTTAAGAAATCCTTTCCTTGAAAATTCCTATCAGAGATCATGAATGCAATCAATTCCTGCATAACAAAGTAGCATTACCTAGTCATCCAAACATCTGTTTTCCTGCTTCTTGTGGGATTCCAATTCACGGTTCCAAAGGACTTAGGAAAAAGCACTGTAATCTGCAAGTATTGCACTTGGCAACTGAGGAACAGTTTGAAATGAAAACAGTTCATACAACTCTTAAATCTGTATACATATGGACTGAATTTCATTTACATGCAGCATTATACCAACTCATTATATTGACAATTAGATACATATAGAAAGTTAGTTGCAAAATAGTTTCTTTATATTGAATCCTTGTAATGAGATTTGAATAACGGTCAAAAATAATATAAATAATATAAAAAATTTTTAAATTTTTTTTATTTTTACAGACTGCATTTTGATTCACTGTACACAAATGGGGTACATCATTTCATTTCTATGGTTGTGCATGATGTAGATTCATACCATTCGTGTAATCATACATGTACATAGGGATATGATGTCTGTCTCATTCTACTATTTTTCATACCCCCCCATTTCCTTTTACATAATCTAAAGTTCCTCCATTCTTCTCTCACCCCTACCCCCTCACCCCGTTATATATCATCATCCACTTATCAGGGAAAATATTTGACCTTTAGATTTTTGGGATTGGTTTATTTCACTTAGCATGATATTCTCCAATTCCATCCATTTACCTGCAAATGCCATAATATTATTCTTCTTTATGGCTGAATAATATTCCCTTGTGTATATATACCACAGTTTCTTTATCCAGTCATCTGTTGAAGGGCATCTAGGATGCCTAGGTTACACAATCTAGCTATTGTAAATTGAGCTGCTATTTTAAAATAACTTTGATTTAGATTTGTCTTCATTAATCACAATTTTATTTTCTCATTTAATTTAAGTAGACAGTTTGGGATATTTATAATAAAAATACTTTATAAAAACACATGAAATATAATTTTAATTGCTCATATCTTAAATTTAGGTTAATTTCTATTTGGGGAAAATATATTTAAACTTAAATGATGAAGTAAGCAGTTTTCTACCAAGTATGATCCACACAAAAGACATGAGCCATGAGCACAACTTTACAGTTTCACATCTTGAACAAATTGTGTGCTGTGCTGGTTACTTACTCTATTTTTTTTTTTTTTTTTTTTTTTGGTGGTAGTGCTGGGGATTGAACCCAGGGCTTTGTGCATGCTAGGCAAGCACTCTACCAACTGAGCTATATCCCCAGCCCTCCAGGTTATTTATTAATAAAGATTTACTAATCAACTTTAAAGAATTACATGACTCCCCAAAATACATGCATTTATTAGAACTGACTTTGTTTAAAAAGCAAAGAGAAATCCAATGAATATTTAACAAAGATAAGAGATATAGTATTATTACATATTTTACGATTTTCCCAGGGTTAGAGTTTGAAACCAGGACCCTACACATGTTAGGCAGGCACTCTACCATTTAGTCACACCCCTAATTCCACTGTGTAGGGTTCTTAAAGGATTACGGTTGTATACTGAACATTTCAATGATAATAATATGTTCTATAAAACCATCGTCCTAATATTTATGCAAGATAATATCTATTGTCTAGATTTAGTAGAAATGATTTCAAATAATTTGGTAAGGTGACAACATGAAAATAATTTTCTTAAATCATGAAATAAATGACAACTGAGACAGTAACCTCAAAACGAGATTATTGATTGAACGAAAACAAAAAAGATAGCCATAATAAAGTTTTTTTAAATAAAATAATAATAATAATGAAAACCAAAAAATTACATAAAACAACTAATTTTTATTAGCATTACTCAACAATTGGGAAAACATTTGTACTAGTTTTGAAACAGTTCTAAAAAGTACATTTAGAATTTGACTTAAGAAGTAACAAACAAGGAACCATTCTACTGTAGACTGGAAGGTACTGAGGGTATGTCTTAGTAATACTGCTAACACAGATAATGAAGGAAAAATGTGTAAGCCAGAATTTTGGCTGGAAAATCCTATTTTCATTCCTTTGCAGTGCTGGTACATGTTACTGGGAGAGAAGCCCTCAGATGCACTAAGACTGAGGACATTATTTAAACAATTAGATATTATGTTTGACATTTTCTAGATCTTTCCAAGGTAGACTATTTATATCATTTTAATTGCAAATAATAGTGGTATGCTGGTAGAGTGCTTGCCTCCAAACACAAGGCCCTGGGTTCAATCTTCAGCACCACAAAAAAAAAAAAAAAAAGTGTCATATATTTATAAGCTACAATGTGATGTTTTGATACAAATGTACATTATGAAATCATCAAATCAGGATAATTAGCATATTCATCACCTCACATACTTGTCATTTCTTTGTGGTTAGAACATTTTAAATCCACCCTTTTAGCAATTTTGAAATGTGCAATGTATCATGATTAACTGTATTTATCATGCTGTACAACAGATCACCAGAACTACATGAAACTCATTTCAAATATTTAACCCAACAGCCTTGCTCAAATAAATGATGTGAATGTAACTGCATACTGTTAAAGCACTGAACTTTTATTTAGTCAAGATACAATAGAAGAATTAAGGAAAACAACAAAATATCCTCAAAAAATCAAACAAATCACCACTAACAACAACAAAAAGACAATTGTCAATTATAGGAGTAAAAGAAAAAACTGTAGGAATAAAAGCAAACTATGGTCTAGCTTTACTCTAAAAAAATTAATTTTAAAATAATATGCATCTGTATTTTATCTATATCATAATGTTAGGCTAATAATAATGTTAGCAAATTCTTAAAAAAGTAAATAAAACCAAGTTTGACCATTTCACTTTTTTAAAGGATTAAAAGTATTTTCTATTCTATCAAGAAACTGCACATGGAATTCACACAGAAAAGAGGCAATCCAATAAAATATACCAGGGAAGCAAAACTGTTTGCCAGAAGGGAAGAACTTATGCTTTATAAATTGTGAAGTACTAGACTCTAATTTCTCATCGCTGTAGATATAATCTTGATTAAATTGAGGTGAACAAATTGAGAAACATAGTACCATTTTTTAAAAGATTTTATGCTTTTCCTAACATCCCAGCATTCAAATATTTGAAAGAAGAACTGAAGAAAACATGTACAGATATGCATATCACTATAAGATTATGTATAGCTTGATTATAAGTGATAAAAAGTTATATAAAAATGTTCAAACTTTTGTACTATATTCTTATATTGATAATTTTATATGCAATCACATATTTGAGTATTATATTGAAAACTGTATATTTCTTTTTCCAACTTAGATACTGCCTCAAGAAATTTATTGACAGCTCTTTTTGCTATAATGCTGGTAAAGATAAATGTCCTCAAATTTAAATTTGTAAAATGCTATCTTTGAATTATAAAGATTAAAGAGAAGTTGCTTTGTCTGGAATACAAGTTATGTGAAAATAATCATTATAACAACATGACTACTGACTTTGTTGAAATGCAAAAAAGTAAAATAAATTTTATAAATCAAAAATCTATAAATGATACATTTTAACCAAGTATGTTCATCACATCAATGAATGTCAGATACTAATTAAATTGAGTCATCTCTGATCTTGACATTTTGTCCATGTTTAATAATATAAAAATTCTATTTTTATATTTGTCTTTATGAAGGTGAGGTATGTTTGTAGGGATTACTGCATGGAACGTAGTTTATATAACATCTGTTGGTTTGCTATATGCACCCCATAAACATATACACATATGGAGGTTTTCAATCATGCAAATACTTTTGGTCACACAAATATTAATATTGAGATTGGCAAGATTAACTCAATAAAGAAGAATAGTTCAGGGAGACATATTTTAGAATTTTAAAATAGCATATATTGAAAGCTAAAATTATTCAAGAAAAATTTCCCATTAAGGGTACTGAAAACCTCTCTATATACTAAAATACTGACTATGTGATAAAATGGGCAGGAAGTATTACAGCACAGAATGGTTAAATGTTTTGTATTCACAAAATAAAATGCAATGCAATCATTATAAAAGGGTGTATACTTAATTTATTTTTACTTTTAATTATGTTAAATAAAGTTCAAGTGTTGGAAAAAAGCAAAAAAGAATTAAAGTTTGAAACTGATTTAATTCATATGCAGATGCTTACAATATAAACTTAAGTACACAGTAAGATGTAAAGCCTGATTCACATACTGATGTGGATTGTCTCCCACTTGCACTATCATTGCTTCCACTATCATTCTGATTACTCCCTCAGGCCTCTGTCTGTTCCTTTCTCTTGTGTATTCTGTCAATGTACATGTAAAAACACAACAACCTTAATATACTGGTGATTGACAATTTTTTTCTTGTCTATTTTTTTAAATATTTTCCATGTTTTTGAAGTAAAACTAATTTTAAAATCGGAAAAAATATAAATGTTTCTGCTTTATGTTTAGGGAAAATATAATTCCATCATTTGTTCTAAGAAGCTTAAAACACCAACAAAAATTATCCCCTCTCCAACTTGTCAGTCAAAACGTGATATATAAAACACACATTAACAGAACTCTAATCTTGTATCAGACAAAAATTGTTATATATTTTTCTATTTCTCACAGTGCCTAATAGATTAATTCTCAATATAATCTTGCTTCAAAAAATGTTCAATATGAGTACCTCATCATAAATCTGAACTTTTCTATATTAAATTTGAAACAACCAACACAGAAAATATGCTAATGATAATGAAGGTTAAAATTTGTAGTTACTTTGGTTATGAAAATAACAATCTATATTGTAAAAGGAGCTGCCGGTCAATTTCTTGCTGATGTTCCAAACTACATGTGAATGAAGAGCATCACTAGTCAGTGCAGTTAGAAGGAGCAGATGGGAGAGCTAATATTCACCTTAACATACACACCTAGTAACTTGCTGCTATCCCCATGGATAACACAGGGAAACAAGTAACAGGGGCTATGTACACAGAGCTTGGTAAGTGGAATCCCTTCCACACTTCCCCAAAGAATATTATAGGAGAATAGCTAAAACTGAATCAGCATGACCATGCACAAAAGGAATCCAGACTGTTCTGATGCCTAGTTAAAGAACCACAGGATTTCCAAAGTCATGGTATACAAGAGACTCTTTGAGTTAATATTTCTAGAATTACATGGTTGAGACACAGCTCCATTTCTTACCTTCTCCTTTTGTATTATCATCTGCACTTTCAAATTTTTCTGAACTGAGAAGTCTGTGGTGATTGGAGATAGCATTTAGATGGGTAGACGGGAATGCTGCAGAAAATCTAACAAAGATGACATTTTAATGATCTATTGTTGCAAAACAAACTACCCCCAAATTTATTAGCATAAAACAACCTCTATTTCTTTGCTCACATTTCTCTTTTGGCCACTTGGTCAGGTTTTAGCTGAAAGACTAGGATTTGCTCTTTCATTAATAGTTAACTGACCAGTTGTTTTGAGGTGGACAAATCTTAGAAAATTTACCTTGTTTATGAAACCAAAAAGGACACTTGACCAGAGTGCCTGTTCCTTTCTGTATAATTTTTCCAGTAAAATTAGCCAAGAATTTTAATGTAAAGGCTGAGTTACAAGAAGGCGAGCCCCAATGTGCAAGCACTTAACAACTTAATGACTTATTATATTTCTTTTAAAATAACCTTTTTTGTTTTGTGATGCTGAGAATTGAATCCAGTGCCTCACATGTGCTAGGCAAGTGCTCTACCACTGAGGCACAACCCCAGTTCGTGTTTTTGATGTATATTTGGCCAAAGCGCGGTATAAGTACATGGTAGACAAGTGAATAAGAAACACTGGAGAAAAGATAGCCTGTTCAATAAGGAATATTGGGAAAACTGGAAATTCACATGTAACAAAATGAAATTAAACCCCTATCTCTCACCCTGCATGAAACTCTACTCAAAGTAGATCAAAGACTTAGGCACTAGAACAGAGACCCTACAACTAATAGAAGAAAAGTAGGCCCAAATCGTCCCCCATGTCAGCTTAGGATCTGACTTCCTTAACAAAATACCAAAGTGCAAGAAATAAAATCAAGAATCAATAAATGGGATGGATTCAAACAAAAAGTTTCCTCTCAGCAAAGGAAACAATAACCTGAAGAAAGAGTCTACAGAATGGGAGAAAAACTTTACCACATGCACCTCAGATAGAACATTAATCTCCAGGATGTACAAAGAACTCAAAAAACTTAACACCAAAAGAAAAATAACCCAATCAATAAATAGGCCAAGGAACTGAACAAACACTTCACAGAAGAAGAAATACAATTGATCAACAAATATATGAAAAAATGTTCAACATTTTTAGCAATTAGAGAAATGCAAATCAAAACTAAGATTTCATCTCAGTTCAAACAGAATGATAATTATCAAGAATACAAGCAACAATAAATGTTGGAGAGGAAGTTGGGAAAAAGGCAAACTCATACCCTGCTGGTGAGACCCCAAATTGGTGCAACCATTATGGAAAGCAGTATGGAGTTTCCTCAGAAAACCTGGAATGGAACTACCAGTTGACCCAGCTATCCCACTTTCCAGTTTATACCCAAAGGACTTAAAATCAGCACTACAGTGATGCAGTCACATCAGTGTTTATAGCAGTTCAACTCACAATAGCTAAAATATGGAACCAACCTAGGTGTCTTTCAATAGATGAATGGAAAAAGAAAATATGATGTGTATATATAATGGAATATTACTAAGCCTTAAAGAAGAATGAAATTATAACATTTGCTGGTAAATGGATGGAGCTGGAGAATATCATACTAAGCATAATAAGCCAATCCCACAAAACCAAAAGCCTATGTTTTCTCGGATATGTGGATACTAATTCACACTGGGGGACAGCTAGGGAAGAACAGAGTTACTTGAGATTAGTAGAGAGGATTGAAGGGAAGTAAGGAGGTATGTGGGTAGGAAGGATAGCAGAATGAATCAGACATTATTACTCTGTGTACATATATAACTATATGATTGGTGGAATTCTACATCATATACAACCAGAAGAATGAGAAATCATATTTCATTATCTATGATGTATCAAAGTACATTCTAGCAAGATGTATCACTAATTAAAACAAAATTTTTTTAAAGAATTTAAATATACAAAAAAAAAAAAAACTGGATAAGAACGCAGAAAATTCAAGGTTATAGATACTGTCATGGTGCCAGCATAATACTTTGCAGCAGGACTTTCAGGAGTGTCATCCCCAAAAAAATGTTCTAAATGTTTTAGACCTGGATAAACGTGATGATTGCATACTATGGGTGTGCTAAATACAGTAATTGTATACTCTACAATGAACAATTTTGTTATATGAGTTTTACCTCAAAAATAAGAGAGAAATGGCCTGAGTTGTTTCTTCAAGTATGAGAATACATTGCATATACATATAAATACCAAGAATTCATATTCTGCATTTATAAATTATATATATATAGATATTTATTTAAATATTAAACTCTAACAGACTTTGAAGTGACTTTGAGTGAAAATCCCGTAAAAGTTAAACGGACAAAGAAAAACATATACCAAATGCTTTCATTTAAATTTAATTTAGAGTTCAAATGTGTGAAAATAGTCTGTTGTGAGAATATTTGGCAAGAGTTCTTAACTCTCTGTATGGTATGGTAAGAACACCTAACAGAAAAAGTTGTCATTTTTCCTAAAGAACAGAGGAAATTTCACTTGATTTTGATTAATCAATTGGAAATTAATCAGCTTTTTGTTTAGTTCAAATGCCTGTTATTTTTGTTTTCCGTGCTGGCTAAGATGCTTTTTATAATACAACGAATGAATTTTTAGAACAAAGAGATTGTTTCATGATTCCCTTTTAATTGGAACTATTTTCAAATTTAAAGAGAAAGTGAAATTTTAAATTATTTTCTTCTCTCAGGATACATTACTCTGCTTCTAGAATTGCTCAAAGTGTAATCCAGAATCTGTTCAATTACATTCAAATAAAAAAAAATTCTCCTACTTTTTTAAGGCTTTAGAAATGTCACTAGGACAACATCAAATTCAGGAAGAATTTTTTTCCTAATATTATCACAAGGAAAGAAAGTTCAGTCAAATAGATTAATAAATACCGCTATTGTATTTACACTCTTTATTTTCTAACAATCTTTACAATGACAGAGAATATATTGGAATACTTTTGAAAAATATCTTGTCCTCATTGTGAATAAACTAACAGGATTTTGTGTATCTATTATATTAATAAAAAAATACAACCATATGCATTCTCATTTCATGTATTTTTGAAGTCTGCATTAGGGCTCCTTGTCATTCGTAGCTGAGACCCAATAAAGAAAAATAGAAAAATTGAAAATTAAATATAGCTTCAACTGAGATAAAAATAACCTTATTTCTATTTTATAACATCTGGAATAGATTAACCTATTTAAATAGATTTGGATCATTAATGTTGATACCTGTATTTATAGAAAATATACCAATGTCATACAATTGAGTGGAAAAATAAATGCATTCATTCACAAGATCCAGTTAGGAAATCAAAAACCCAATCTAAATAAGGCAGTGGTGGATCCAGTGCAATGCATGTGTTATAGAAATGATGGAAATGCCCAAGTAGCACAAGGGAGGAGACGATGCTACCCAGAGAAGAGGCATGTGTTTCTGTTTCCATTACTGAAGTCACTGGTGCTGCTGCCTGGGGCACGATCAGCTGTAGTTACCACTAATTCCTATCCTAGATCCAGAGGCAGAAAGGCTCCTCCCTCCCACCAGGCATCCCATGTCTATCAGGTGACTCCTATCAACACAACCTATCCAACACTCAACTGGATGGGAATTCAGAATATGTAATATTCCAGCTTCCTGATCTTTGTGACACAGGCAGCACAGAAGCATGAGAATAGGCATAATCATTAATTTCTATCTCACATGTGGCCAGAAAAGGGTTGAGTCATGCCCTATGGAAATCTTACTCTTCAGAGGGAATACATTCATTCATTGATCTAAAAAATAATGAAATATTACACCTGACACAGGTATTATGAAGGAGAGGTACTTGATGCTGCTATAAGACCTTTAAAAAAATATTTATAGGTGTAGATGAACACAATACCTTTTTAAATTTTATTTATTTTTATGTGGTGCTGAGGATGGAACCTCACAGGTGCAAGGCAAGTGTTCCACCACTGAGCTACAACCCCAGCCCCCATAAGACCTTAAGATGTGAGGACTCAGTCTTAAAAGGGATGACAAGAAAGTTTCTCTTAGAAAACAACAATGAAGTTGAGATGTGAACATGTCATACGTATGCATTCATTTGGGAAAAAACAAAGGGAAAACAATTCAGGGAGAAAGATTCTCGTCACATAACACGGACACGCAAGGTATCATGAGAAAGCCACTGTAGCTAGGTCAGAGAGCCCTTGGGAGAGAAAAGTGTGAGTGGAAGCTGTGAAGGTAGATAGGTTGTAAAATAATACTTAGAACAAATTATTATTTATGTAAAATAGTGTATAAAATGACATTTCAATAAAACTAAAGTATCATCAAAGAAATTTTCTTTGAAATGGCAGGACCATTTTGTTTAAAATTAGGCTTATTTTTTTCCTTCCTTTCTGTCTCTTCCCTCTTTCCCTTTTTCTCTCCCCCTTCTTCCTTCCATCCCTTCCTTCCTTCCTCTTTTCCTTGCAATGGTTTATTTAAAACATTTTTTCTGCTGTCCTGATGTGCACAACTGATTAATCAACATCTTTACTGGAAGAAAATAACAGCCCTTTTAATCAAAATTCAAGAAGAATTTCTTCAACAAAAAGACAGGTTTTATATGCACATGCACACACATGCTGCTTCTTATTTGGCTCACTCATTTATGAAGATTGGTAAAATAATAAGAAAAACCAGAGAATTAAAATACATGAAATTCATGCAAACCTTACCAAGGCTGCATTTTATAATCATCAGAAACCATGTTTCTATAAATATTCATGCATATGCATTCAATGTAATTGAAGTAATATAACAAAAGAGCTTGAATGATCAAATAATCAATATGCTAATAAGAGCACATATTAATAAAAAACTGCTATCATAATTATCTTATATATGAAATCTATCATAATTATTATCAGTTATTATTCTATTAAGTGCATGATCTTTATTATCATATGAAGTGATTAGGTTATTAATAGTTTTACAAATCCTTCTCTTAGGAAGATGATAGTTCTCTTTTATTACCAACAGAGAAATAAAATGATGTTTGTGATATAATCAGTATTAATTATTTTATAGGCTGAATATTTCAGTCTTCACTATTTAGAAGCTATGTTAATTTTTCAGAAGTGTTTTGGAAATATTATGAAGGTTTTACATGCTTAGATAAATTTCAGGAACTATTAAAAATGTATTTTATCTTTTTTTATACTTCAATAAAATTTCATTGACACTCAAATTTCTGAAAGTGGTAGTAGATTTATATTGGTTTTTCATACTATGTATATTCTTTCCCTTCTCAAAACTGTTCAAAACAAAGATGGATTTTGCTACATAGATACTGACACATTCATCTTTATAGATGTATAAGCTGACAGAAATTGTTAGAAATATTCAGTTGGAGAATAAATTGATTCTAACACTGGAAAGAAAAACAAGTGGTTGAGAAATGTAGTGAGCTTGATACAATATCTGAAATACAAAATGCTTGTAGTTGACAAAATAAAAGGGGTTGTTTATTATCTCCTCAGGATAAAAATAAATTTTCCTAAAATGTAGATAAAACATATTTTGTAGATATATATAGATGATGATTAGATGAACAACTGATAGACATCTGATTTTTTTCTCACAATAACTTATAAAATGTGTAATGTACTAATACCCTTTTTTAAATAAGAAAGCACAGATAGGCACAGATCATTTTAAAAACATGTCCCAAATTTGTCTCCAATGAATAACATAATGCTGAGCCTCAAATTTAACTCTATTATTTTTCATCAGCAATGTTCATTGTTTGGCAAAAAATGGTTATGAAAAAGAATAAGAATTAATAAAAAAGAAAGAAAAAATATCCTAAAACACATTCACAGGACAGCTGGATATTAGAGTTATTAGGCATAGGCTTTAACTAACTGCAGTTAATATATTCAGGAACACATATAAGATGTAAAATTTAGACTGAGACTAAAAACTATATTTTTAAAATGAGTAAAGTGAAAATAGAGATGAATTTAAGAGCTCAACATATGTGTTTAAGAGCAAATAAGATACAACTAAATGCAAAGAACTGATCTTAACAGTTCATATAGTTCAAAAGAAAACATCAAGACTTAAATATTGAGATACACAGTACAGCAATGGAAAAAATAGAAAAGACCGTGAATAGAGATATGAGACATAATAAAAATATTCAACATTAATGTAACTGACATCCTAGAATGACAGAAAAGAGGTAATTTAAAAGACAAGGGTAAAGAATTTTCTACAACTGACAAAGGAAGTCAAGCCACAGATCCAAGACATGCTGGGCTTCTGTTCCTCACCAGGAAGTTCACAGCTACAATGACCTCATCTGAGTGTATCTCCTGCAAGACCATCAGTAGCATAACTGCAGGGGGTTCTACATGTAGACACAGCTGGATCTGTGCTGCAGACCTCCCACCTGGGCCAGAACATCTAGGTCTCCCATACATGTTGTACATCCAATAACACTAAGAAACAGTAACCTCTTTACAGGGCATTAAAAATAAAAATCCTGTGCTGAGGATGCAGCTCAGTAGTAGAGTACTTGCCTGGCATGATTTGAGGTCCTGGATTCAATCACCAGCACTGATAATAATAATAATAATAATAATAATAATAATAATCCCAAAATAACTGAACCAAAAATAAAGATATCTCATCTTTCACACACAACCTCCTCAGGTCAAATGAACATGATTTACATTTTCTTAAACTTACTGATACATAATAGAAGCAGGTCTGTGTTTCCCTAACACATTCAAGATTCATGCTAAAAATACCTTATTCTCATTCTGTAGTTGCCCATAAGTGAATGAAAACCAGGTTGAATCAGACATTTCCATTTTCCCAGAGGTCTCTTTGGACTTGGATTTACACACATACTTATTATGTAATGAGTGTTAAATGTTCATAAGTTAAATCTTGTACAGGAAATGTCAACTTTAATCATGCTTTCCAGGCCCTATTAATACTATTAATTCTACTATCCCAAAAATTCCAATTCCTTTTTTCTCTTTTTTATGTTCTCTATAGTATCTTGTCCATCCTTTTATTTCCAAATTTTCTCTGTTGTCTTATTTTTGCTGTGTGTATTGCAAATTTAGTAGACTAGTACACCTGTACTTATGGACCTTGTATTTCCAATGGGATTTTAACTTACTCATATTTATAGTGTGAATTGTTACTGAAATCTAATTTTTATGTTTATTGTTGCTATGATTACATTTTTGCTTGCTTCTTTTTCCTGTTGAGATATTTTTCTCCAAGGTCACCATTGATGTACTTTTTTTTTTTTTTTTTTTGTCTCACACATTTTCAATGGAGGAAGCTGTCCTGAACTCGATTTGTCCAGATATGTTGCAGAAACAGTTGTTTTGATCTCCTTTCTAATTTATTTGGAATTCATGTGAAAATTTTCTCCAATGCTTCAATTTGTGTATTGTAGAAAGGTTTTCCTTTGAACAAAGTGATTTGGGTAAGCGGTCACTATTATGAATTTGGTCTGTGATTTGTTAAAAGATCTGGGCCTGAATGGACTCAGCCTTACAGGAGCTTATGTGGATGACTTCTGGCTTTACTGTTTCTCAATCAAGGCTGAGATGCTGAAACTTCAAGTAGAAACATTTGTTAGCCAAAGAAATTTATTAGCGGTATCCCCAGAGCCTTGACTCTTCCCTACCAGCCAGAGGAATAACAAGAAATATGCAAACCTATGGGTCTTGACCAATATTGCTAAAAATCAGCAAAACAGAAGAGCCTCATATGAGGTTACCCATAATCACTGTAGGTTTCCTTGAATGACTGTTTTCTAGATTATCTCATGACTTTCTACTAGTCAGACAAAATAAAATGGTGAATTCTGCCAGTTTTCCCCTAACTCCCAATGAATAATGATTTGCCAGCATTGGTAATAAGGAGCTATTAATCTAGAATAATATTCTGTACATTTTCCCCATCAATTAACTTCAAACACATTAATTTCTCCTCTAATCTCAACCAGTCTCATCCAATGCTGCCAACTTATTTATCTTTAGTCTCTTAGGTTGTAGATTCTTGTTCAGTTTTATCTCTATATCAAGTACCTCTTTGTCTTTTTCCATGGTTAAGTGCTTTTCTCTAAGGAACTCATGTGTAGCTTTTATCTACCCTTGTTTCTTTTATTTTATTTTTTTTACCAGCTTAAGAGATAGGAATGGGCTGCAGTTAAATGGAACACTGTGATGAGAATCCCTTGTGATTAAGTCCAAGCATTGACAGAGTGAAGAGGAGGCTCAGCTATGAGAAGTGTCATCAGGAAGGTGATGGTGACTAGGAATAGTAGAGGAAGTGGCAAAAATATTGGGAGGAAGGTTGAAACAGTGGTGGTGATGTTTCCCCTGACAGCTATTTGTACTACTAGCAATAGTAGTAGTTGCAGTTGCTCTAGTAAGGGTAGCTGTCCTGGGGACTTGGGAAGTCTCCTTGGTGGTCTGATGATGGCAGTCGTGGCAGTTGCCACAGTGCTCTGATTGATGTGATATCCTGAAAAGGCTTTTCCGCCACTTAATCCAAACCTACCGTCTGATTATCTCTTCCTAGTTATATCACCTTTAGTGACCAGGAGTCGGGAGACTCCCCAGCCCCTTTCTTGAAAATCTAAGTTTCCTACTTAACCTCATTGTTACAGCTAAGAAAGGGAAAAAGTACTCTGAGTTGTAGCTGGAACATAAAAAGTACTCGTCTATAATGAAATGATATTTTTTAATTTTAAATTCATTGTCTGAGCTAGAGCAAAAAGGTTCTAATACCTCCTCATTTAATTGTAAAGCTTAAACAGAAAACACTGTATCAAACACATAGTAACACTGATTCGTAATAATCTTCAAGAATATTTTGTTTATCCTTTTCACATTTTTCCTTGAATTTTGTAGTTCAACATGGTAAGAAAACTATTATTTCAGTTCAAAAAAACCTGCCCCTACAGGAAAACAGTTGTAAGTTTTAGGAATGATCATACAAATTAATTTCAAAACACAGCATGACTACAAAGAGGGAACTGGCAGCATCTGTTCTGAACAACTTGGTAGGAGATCTTTCCAAATGTCAGAGCAGTGATTCCAGGACAGGACAGGTCTCCTCACAATACTTACCTATGGTTCATTTTATATCCCTCAAGGATAAACAGGATAAATTTCCGTTGCCTTTTGTTTGATGATGGTATTTTACTTAATTTGTGTAGAAGGCACAGCATGCTGACCATAACAAAGAGGTAACTAAGAATACTGAGGTCAGAAAACCACTGCATCCCAGAAATAGACCACTTCCCTCTAATGACTGGTTAAAATTATACATTTTGAGGGAGTACTAAAGTAAGATATCCTTAGTACAGTCAATGAAAATTATGGTGCAGAAAGTGATCTTGGAACAGTGCAAGTTCAAGGAAAAAGACATTTCTTCAAGTAAAGAAGACTAAAACTCCTTTAGCCTCCTCCTCTAGCCAGTTCTCCAACCTGAAGTCATCTTTTCAAATGATACACTTGTCAATTAATTGTCCTGCTTTTGAATTATTTTGGTGGATCCTTAGTATTCTTAAAGAATATTCTTAAACATGTCCAAACACTCCAGAATGATCTTGCCCAAGTCCTCATCCCCAGTCTCAGCCTCCCTCCTCCACATGCTCCCCCTCTGCTTTCCACTTCAGTCACCTCAGCTTTTTCATTTTCCCTCACTTAATTTATTCTTTCTAGTCACCACAGAGCCTTTGCACATTCAGTTCCTACTACCTGGAATATTTTTCTCCTCTAATGATTCTTCACTGGTTGGTTGACCAGATAATTTCAACAGGGGAGTTTACCCTAGACTTCTTAGATGGTGATGTCATTCTTTTTATAGGCTTTCATTACACCTTTCCACAGCATTATTTACTGTCAATTTTTAAGTTGTTTAAAAATTACCTGAATAATGTTTTTTAAATTAAATTTCTGTCTCTATGAGGGCAAGACTTGTGACTTTTATTTTCCTTTACCTATGATCCTACTACCTATCACAATGCTAACATGAATAATAGACCATAAAAATTTATCATTTATTAAAAATAACCCTTCCTATCAAATTAGGTGGAGTGAGGCTATGAGAGACATAGAAAATCATAAAAATCTGAGGAAAGAGGAACCAAACACAAGTAATAAGGACTAAAATTCCCCAGCATTTCCTTACTAAGGAAGCAAGAAAGTACATATCATTCATTGCAACCTTTCAATTCAATAATAATATATTTATAACTAGATTTATTGAGATATACATGTCTACATATATTTAAACTCTCATTTTCAAATAAGGTTCTATTAGTCTAAAGATTATTTTGGTTACTATAAAGCATGAAGTAAAAGAATCCATATGAGTACTTCTATAAAAATGCCTGGATATTCTATAAAAATATCCTTCACTAAACATTATAGTCATGTTTCTGACTTCCAAAGGAAAAAAAAAATGAAGCAATAGTACTCCTTACAAAATATTGCTCTCTGAAGTAGTAATTATTTGCAGATGGTCTACATTAATGTTTGATTGACAGTGTAGCTATTCTGCCTGCAGTGCCATGACAGAATAAGCATTGTGGGTCTCCACACAGAACCTTTTAGAGACACTATGGTTCCCATTCTCACTACCTCTGTGTTCTACTCATCTTACCCAATACCCTGCAAATCAGACAGACCACATGGAATGAATTCAAGGACTATTACTTGCAGAAAGCAAGAACTGAAACATATCAAGTTCAAGAGGAGAACATATCACTGAGAAACACTGTATAATTCCTTTCCCCCTATATATACACATATATACATACACACACACATATACACACATATAATTATATATTACTCATCATTCACTCATGTTAAGAGTTGGAGGGCATGTATTTAAAGCCCTTAAAAGTGGTGGAAGATACCAATCTGGTGACTTTGGGTTGCTAATTGGCACCATTCATGAGAATTCACCTATGCTTTCATATTTCTTTCTTATCTACAATGTTGAGGCTACTGAGAACCTGTCTTCAGATCTGTAACTATACACCTATCTTAAATTGATTATGTTCTAAGGAATGCTTATAAAATCATAGAATTACCAGGATCAGATTCAGTATCTGGTCCACTATCACAGATTTATCTTAGAGAAATCCATAGTTATGGGAATTTAACTTCTATCTCTAGAATGCTACTGAGTATATTATTATCTAACAGTTAAACTGAAGCCCCAGCCTCAATCTACTCTTAGTCAATGTATGGAGAAGACTGCCCAAACCAGGCCTTTTTTCTCTGTCCAACACAAATGTATAGTTCTTTGTGAAAATCAGCTGTACTTAGGCACCAATGCTTCAAAGGATCTGGCTAGTTTCAGCCTCTCTTATAGCACTGTAAACCAGTTTGCTCAGTTATTTGTATCTCTAGACTCCAGCCCCTTATTTTATATCTATGTTTCCATCTCCTTGACATTCCAAAATATTCACCAAGTTTCATCCTTAGATCAGGCCTACTGAATTTTCCTAGGCCCCTTGTCCTGATTCCACTTGCTGGTCGCAAAGTCTCCCTGTCTTGGGTAGCTCATGGATGTCTGCCTTGCTCTGTCCAGTGTTTTGAATTCCGCTCCTTTGAAAGGGGGTTTTAGCAAATCTAACACATAGGTTTATGACTCTTTTGTCATAAATGTTTAAGATGAAAGAAAGTAGCAGACACCATGTTTACTAGCCTTGGTCAAGGAATGCCCAAATTAAGAATTGTGCTCTCTTACAGATATATCCATTTCCTACTATGTCAGCTCACCTACTGACAGGAATCAAAGTTACATCTACATAAGTCAAGCCTTAGATTATCTTCTGCAACAGAAGGTAACATGTAGCTTCCCTACCCCTTAAACTGATTCCCAGCACCCATATGGTCAGTGTGTGTGTGTGTTTGTATGTGTGTGTGTGTGTGTGTGTGTGTGTGTGTGTGTGTGTGTGTGTAATCTCCAAGTATCCTCAGAAACATGTGAGCTACAATGTCATGATGGTTTTATAAATTAGGCAACCCAACCTAGAAAGCAAGTCCCAAAATAGGTTGAAAGATCCTTCAGCAAGTTATATGTGAACCTCTGTGTCATAGTTAACTTCTTGTCTTCCCTCAGCCTCTGACTCCCTCTTCATTAGCAGGGGTAAGCCAGGCATGGTGGCACACACTTGTAATCCTAGCAACTTAGAAGGTTGAGGCAGGAGAATTGCAAGATCAGAGACAACCTCTGCAATTTAGAGAGACCCGGAGAAACTTAGCAAGACCCTGTCTCAAAATAAAACATAAAAAGGGCTGGGATGATGTGACTGAGTGATTAAGCACCCCTGAGTTTAATTCCTAGTCTCAAAAAGAAAAAAAATCATTAGCAGGGCATTCTCAGAGTACCCACATTAATTTTCTCAAGGTATTGAAAGGGATTGAAACTATATTTGCTTAAAACATAGACTAATCCATGGACTCACAGAACAGCAGAAATAGCAGGTCACAGGAAAAAGGACTAAAGAAGATGAAGTGGCAGAAACTCATAGTAATGTGTCTAGATTACTGCATTTGCATGGCTTAGCTGCACTATTGGACATTCTCTCATCCTTGGTGGGCACTGTGACTAAAAGACTGAAAACCACACTGAAGTAGGAAAGAAAGAGTCTTTCCCAGTGGGAGAGATGCTGGTGAGACAAATGCCAACAATGCTTACTAGTATTTTTAAAAGACAATGCAAGTTGAATTTAAAAAAAAAAATACAAAAGCAGCTGGGCACAGTAACATATGCCTATAATCCCAAGTGGGTCTGGAGGCTGATGCGTAAGGTTCATAAGTTCAACGTCAGCCTTAGCAATTTACTCAGGCACTGGGCAATTTAGCAAGACCCTGTCTCAAAATAAAAAATAAAAGGGACTGGGGATGTAGCTCAGTGATTAAGTGCCCCTGGGTCCAATCCGTGGTACTAATAAATAAATAAATATTAAAAAGCAGTCCAGTATTTAACCCACACTTGATCAATGAGATTCCTGTAATTCCATTTTGTAAAAGCAAAATCCGTTTCCAAAAGTAGATTTCCAAATAAATCGGCATAAATGCAAATGTTACCCTACTTTCTGTATTATTCTATCATATGAATATATTATTTCCTATATTCTTATGACACTACAGTATCATTTGTAAATAAGCACAGTAGATTCCTCAAACTAAAGTCTAATCACATGATATCTACAAAGATGAAGTGTATTCATTTCATTTCAAATGATCAGATGCCCATGATTGATGGTTTCAGGTAGCAGCTTTCCTACACAAGAGCCTAAAAGGCACAAAAAGAGACATGCGGTATCTTCAGTTTCTTTTCTGGGACTTTAAAAGGGTTTGGATCAGGTGAAATAAATTTCCAGGATGTTCAGCAAAGTTGTATTTGTTTTGGAAAGGCACAGTAGACCCAGGCGCCTGCACTATAGGCCCTTGTAATTTTGACAGCCACTCACAGATCACCCTGAGCTCTCTTACTCTTATTGTTTTAATCATTCTTGTTAGTTATTAATTAATCACTTTATAAGACAGTAAAGTGAACTGACATCTGAAAAGACTGCATTTATGCACACTTGCACTATACAAAACAAAAGACTAAAATTTTTATCATCTGTCTGGGACATAAAATTGGAAAAAAATCAGTACTTACCCACGGTCTTAAAGTTCTATTTCTCTATTTTCTACTAAATTTTCTTTTTCTTCTTTATCCATTAAATTTTTATTCTCTCTTACAAATTGAATTTAGAATTCAAGTCAGAATGAATAGGATGATTAAGAAATGAATTAAACTTTTAATTCCATCTTCTTAAATCATTCTTATAATTTAGAAACTATGTAAACAAAATTATTTTTAGCAAATCCAAATATCTGTGCCTTCTGGTTATTGAATGACAGAGAGTCGAGCTAAAAAACGTGCTGTACTACCTTCTATACATGTCTCAGCTTTCAGAATCCCAATTCAAAAGCCATTTTCCCAAGAAAACTGAGCAACCTTTTTCTCTGAAGAAGTAAAATCTAACAATTGTAGCTAAAAAAGAGTAAATCAGTTTTATTTTCGGCTAGATACACATTTAAAAAAGAAAAAATAAAGAATCCTAAGTGTTTCTTCTTAGATGGCTCAGAACATGAAAAAACATCTGAGCAGAACAATAGCAAACATTTTAGAAAGAGGAAATGTGGGTCACATGACTGAGCAACATGCAGGAGCCCTGAGAAATCCTACTTTAATTGTTCTAAGTACTGATATTTTTGTACAAATTCATAAAATTATTGGATGTTCTCCACTAGAAATATGGAGTAAATTATGCTGATTTTATTAACAGTACCACCAAGCTATCATCCTCAAAACATGTCTTACTTGCCTGAGTTCTATCACAGAAAAACATATGTTTTTTTTTTTTTTTTTTTAAGGATTATCTTTGATTTTAGGCACATCTGCCAACAGTCAGTCTTTTTCTGACATGTTTAAGAAACGCATAATCACAATTCATAAGATATTGTGGAAGTATATTTTCTATCTGTTAATTCTATCTAACACTAAAAAAAAGATGCTAATAAAATATAAACTAATCACTTTTGAAGCAGCCTCTTCACAAAATATAGTAATTTTTTTCACTAATAAACATCATGATTTCCACTATAAAGTAGCTCATATAATTATATATATAATAATATATAACATGTAATTAATGCCCAACCCCAACCATTGGTTTTACCTGTAATCAAATCAGGTGGCAGGCAAAGCATCCACCACCCCTTCCACAGCCTAGGCAGCAAAGCAGAGAGCAAGACGGTAACTCACTGGGGATCAGGCTATGAAAACTAACACAGGACTTTGCTTCAATTTCAGAGCAGGCTCACCATTGTGAGAACTGGCATCCAAGAAGAAATCAAAGGTATCTATACCAAGGACAGAGCTGATGAAATCTAACATTGGGAGGATTCTGTCAACTCCCAGGTAGTTCCTGGGAAGATCCTAATAGGCCCTATCTCAAGTCTAATCCCTATGGAACAGTCTGTTGCTGGGGAAAGATACAGAGCCCCAACTTTAGACTTGTATTTCAAACAGCATTACCTGTGGCTGGTTGCCATGGTCTTGGGCCATGAGTCCACCTCAGTAGTAGGTAGCCATAGTCATGTGGATTTTGATCCTTCCCCAGTGCTATACTGATCTTGGCATGCTGTGAGCTCAAGATGTGACAGTTTTGTTACAATGGTGACCAACAGATGAGGCATGGGAGGCTGGGGCTGACCCCTCCACTGTGATTCAGCCCAGAGTTTGGCAGAATTCAGTAGTACCTGACCAGAGAACAGTGATTATGAACAAAGCATCTGTTCAACCATAGCCCCAGGGAGAAACTTGAGGAGATAATTACCATTTTTAGGTATTCTCCTGGCTTATGCTGTATTACATTCCAACTGCAGATCTGAGGCAAAACTGGACTTGGATTACCTTTAGTTCTAAAACAGTGACAACATATCCACAATCAGCTTCCAGCAATCTGGACTTAGGTGCCATCCACGATGAAACAGTGGGAGTGACTCAGAAAAAATAAGCAGCCTGCTTAAAATTTCTGGAAAGGCAGGCATAGACAAAGCCAGATTGTGAAGATTGGAATAAGTACCTAGTCCAGCAAAGCCCAGATGATATCACACTAAACATCAAGAACTTTCAAGTATTCATGACTTTATCTAACAGTCAAAACAAGGTACCAAAAACTGACCAGTTACAACCAGTACGGGTGAAGTCCTGAGAGACGAATTTAAAAGAGCTGTTTTAAGGGAATTCACCTTGCTTCCAGAAAATGCAGAGGAAATGTTCAATGCTCTTACCAAGAAATTCAACATAGAGATGTAAGCAAATTAAAAAAGTCAAATGGAACAAAAGGAGGATGTCATAAAAGCAGAAGTGAGATCATAAGGGTAAAGAAAAGGGATAAACAGGTAGTAAGGAGGGGAAGGTAAGAGGAACTAATGGGGAGTGAAATGGAGCAAATTATGTTATATGCATTATGAATATGCCATAATTACTCTTTAGATTAATATGTAGCAATAAAAAAAAAGAAAATGGAAATACTTGAGCTGAAAACTACACTAAGCAAGATGAAAACACTCTCTATTCTTATGCATCCAACTACCATCAAACACAAAATCAAAGTTTATGTAAACTCAATTATCTTCTTGGTCTTCTAAGTCTGGTTCTGAGTAGTTGAGTATTTCTGAATAAACTATACACATAGACTGACTATCTGACATTTCTATGCAGTCACCTATTTAATAGAAATTATTGAGTACTTGCTATCTGCCAAGCACTGTTCTAAGTTCTGGGAATATAGAAATGAACAAGATAGAACACAAGTCATCCTAGACACTGCATTCCAGTTAGAAAAATCTAAACACAAAAAAATGCAAAGCAAAGGTAAACAAACTCATAAAATAATTTCAGTTAAAAATAAGTATATGAAAGAAAACAAATCAAGGTGAGTGTACCAGGAAAAAAAAATGGTCAATTTTTTAGGTTGGTCAGGGGAGATCTTTCAGGAAAGATGAAATCAGGGCTAAGAAGTTAATTACAGGCACAAACTGTGCCTATAAAAAAGAGTTAGCCCAGAAATGTCTCCTAATTCACTCAGAGTGAAAGTCATGGTTCATCGAGGCTCTAAAATGACCTACTAGCCTCTATTGCCAAGAGGGCCACTCTCTCCCTCCGGTCATATCTCCTGCTACTCTTTCTGGGCGACCTGACTAGCACAGAGCAGGCATGTACGTACTGGTGCCTTGATAGTGGTTGTAAAACGGTTGCCCTCCCACCTGGCACCTTCGTCCTTAGCTGCATGGTGCCCTCCCGCATTTCCTTCAAAGGAGGCCTAAGCTCCCACTTCATCTCCTCCTTTCAAAATCTTAAATCTCTTCCCCAAAACAGGAAATCCTGATACCATTTTCCTGCTAATATTTTTATTATTCTACAACATTTTTCCAATATATTAAATTTATATATTTAGTATTTTCAATTTATTGTCTATGTCTTACCTTAATCTTCCAACAAAACATTGTAAATTCCTTAGCAGCAGGAATATTTGCTCTGCTTATCATTGAATGCTCTTAAACTAGAATATCACTAGTATACTCTAGGCATTTAAAATTATATGTTGAGTAAATGAAGATTTCCTTTTTTTTATTATTTAAACAAATGGGATACATGTTGTTTCTCTATTTGTACATGGAGTCAAGGCATACCATTTGTGTAATCATAAATTTACATAGGGCAATGTTGTTTGATTCATTCTGCTATTTTTTTTCCCTTCCCCCCGACTCCTCCCACCCCTCTTTTCCCTCTATACAGTCCTTCCTTCCTCCATTCTTACCACCCTGCTTATCCCTAACCCTAAACCTAACGCTAACCCTAACGCTAACCCCTCCTACCCCCCAATATATGTCCTCATCCACGTATCAGCGAGATCATTCGTCCTTTAGTTTTTTGAGATTAGATTATCTCACATAGCATGATATCCTCCAATTTCATTCATTTGACTGCAAATGCCATGATATTATCATTCCTTTTTTTAAATTTTTTATTAAAAATCATAAATTTACATAAGGCAATGTTGTTTGATTCATTCTGTTATTTTTTCCCTTCACCCCCACCCCTCCCACCCCTCTTTTCCCTCTATACAGTCCTTCCTTCCTCCATTCTTACCACCCTCCTTATCCCTAACCCTAAACCTAACTCTAACCCTAACGCTAACCCCTCCTACCCCCAACATATGTCCTCATCCACTTATCAGCGAAATCATTCGTCCTTTAGTTTTTTGAGATTAGATTATCTCACTTAGCATGATATTCTCCAATTACATCCATTTGCCTGCAAATGCCATAACTTTATCATTCTTCATGGCAGAGTAATATTCCATTGTATATATATGCCACAGTTTCTTTATCCATACATCAACTGAAGGGCATCTAGGTTGGTTCCACAATCTGGCTATTGTGAATTGAGCAGCTATGAACATTGATGTGGCTGTATCTCTGTAGTATGCTGATTTTAAGTCCTTTGGGTATAGGCCAAGGAGTAGAATAGCTGGGTCAAAGGTGGTTCCATTCAAGCTTTCTGAGGAATCTCCATACTGCTTTCCAGAGTGGCTGCACTAATTTGCAACCCCACCAGCAATGTATGAGTGTATCTTTTTCCCCACATCCTCCCAACACCTATTGTTGCTTGTGTTCTTGATAATCGCCATTCTAATTGGGGTGAGATGAAATCTTAGGGTAGGTTTGATTTGCATTTCTCTTACTATTAGAGATGTTGAACATTTTTTCATTTGTCTGTTGATTGCTTGTACATCTTCTTCTGTGAAGTGTCTCTTCATTTCCTTAGCCCATTTGTTGATTGGATTATTTGTATTCTTGGTGTAGAGTTTTTTGAGTTCTTTATAGATTCTGGAAATTAGTGCTCTATCTGAAGTATGAGTGGCAAAGATATTTTCCCACTCTGTAGGCTCACTCTTCACATTACTGATATTTTCCTTTGCTGAGAGAAAGCTTTTTAGTTTGAATCTCTCCCAGTTGTTGATTCTTGCTTTTATTTCTTGTATAGCACAAGAGTCCTGTTAAGGAAGTCTGCTCCTAAGCCAACAAGTTGAAGGTTTGGACCTACTTTTTCTTCTATAAGATGCAGGGTCTCTGGTCTGATTCTGAGGTCCTTGATCCATTTTGAGTTGAGTTTTGTGCAGGGTGAGAGATAGGGATTTAATTTCATTCTGTTGCATATGGTTTTCCAGTTTTCCCAGCACCATTTGTTGAAGAGGCTATCTTTTCTCCATTGCATATTTTTGGCACCTTTGTCTAGTATGAGAAAATTGTATTTATTTGGGTTTGTGTCCGTGTCCTCTATTCTGTACCATTGATCTACCTGTCTATTTTGGTACAAATACCATGCCGTTTTTGTTACTATTGCTTTGTAATAGAGTTGAAGATCTGGTATTGCGATACCCCCTGCTTCGCTCTTTCTACTGAGGATTGCTTTAGCTATTCTGGGTTTCTTATTCTTCCAGATGAATTTCATAATTGCTTGCTCTATTTCTGTAAGGTATGTCATTGGGATTTTAATTGGAATTGCATTGAATCTGTATAGCACTTTTGGTAGTATGGCCATTTTGACAATATTAATTATTCTTATCCAAGAACATGGGAGATCTTTCCATCTTCTAAGGTTTTCTTTAATTTCTTTCTTTAGTGTTCTGTAGTTCTCATTGTAGAGGTCTTTCACCTCTTTTGTGAGATTGATTTCCAAGTGTTTTATGTTTTTCGATGCTATTGTGAATGGGGTAGTTTTCCTAATTTCTCTTTCTGAAGATTCATCACTTCTGTATAAAAATGCATTGGATTTTTGAGCATTGATCTTGTAACCTGCTACTTTACTGAATTCATTTATGAGTTCTAAAAGTTTTTTGGTGGAATTTTCAGGTTCCTCTAAGTATATAATCATGTCATCTACGAACACGGATACTTTGAGTTCTTCTTTTCCAATTCGTTTCCCTTTAATTTCTTTGGTTTGTCTAATTGCACTGGCTAGAGTTTCAAGAACAATATTGAATAGAAGTGATGAAAGAGGGCATTCCTGCCTTGTTCCAGTTTTTAGGGGAATGCTTTCAGTTTTTCACCATTTAGAATGATATTGGCCATGGGCTTAGCGTAGATGGCCTTTACAATGTTAAGGAATGTTCCCACTACCCCAATTTTTTCTAGTGTTTTGAGCATGAAGAAATGCTGTATTTTATCGAATGCTTTTTCTGCATCTATTGAAATAATCATGTGATTCTTAACTTTAAGTATGTTGATATGGTGAATGACATTTTTTGATTTCCGGATGTTGAACCAACCTTGTATTCCTGGGATAAAACCCACTTGATCGTGGTGCACTATCTTTTTAATATCTTTTCATATGCGATTTGCTAAAATTCTGTTGAGAATTTTTGCGTCGAAGTTCATTAAGGATATTGGTCTGAAATTTTCTTTCCTCGATGTGTCTCTGTCTGGTTTAGGTATCAGGGTGATATTGGCATCATAGAATGAGTTTGGGAGGGTTCCCTCCTCTTCTATTTCATGGAATACTTTGAGGAGTATTGGAATAAGCTCTTCTTTAAAGGTTTTGTGGAACTCAGCTGACAACCCATCTGGTCCCAGACTTTTCTTTGTTGGTAGGCTTTTGATGACCTCTTCTATTTCATTGCTTGAAATTGATTTATTTAAGTTGTGTATGTCCTCCTCATTCAGTTTAGGTAATTCATATGACTCTAGAAACTTTTTGATGTCTTCGAGGTTTTCTGTTTTGTTGGAGTATAGATTTTCAAAATAGCTTCTAATTATGTTTTGTATTTCACTCGTGTCTGTTGTGATATTTCCTTGTTCATTCTGAATTTTAGTAATTTGAGTTTTCTCCCTCTTTCTCTTTGTTAGTGTGTCTAAGGGTTTATCAATTTTGTTCATTTTTTCAAATAACCAACTATTTATTTTGTTAATTATTCCGATTGTTTCTTTTGTTTCAATTTCGTTGATTTCGGCTCTGATTTTAACTATTTCCTGTCTTCTACTACTTTTGGTGTTGGTCTGTTCTTCTTTTTCTAGGGCTTTGAGCTGTAGTGTTAACTCGTTTATTTGTTGATTTCTATTTCTTGTGTTGAATGTGCCCCATGAAATAAATCTTCCTCTAAGTACTGCTTTCATAGTGTCCCAGAGATTTTGATATGATGTGTCTTTGTTCTCATTTACCTCTAAGAATTTTTTAATTTCCTTCCTAATATCTTCTGTTATCCATTCATCAAATAATAGTGTATTATTTAATCTCCAGGTATTGGAGAAGTTTCTGTTTTTTATTCTGTCATTTATTTCTAATTTCAACCCATTATGATCTGATAGAGTACAAGGTAGTATCTCTTTCTTCTTGTATTTGCTAACAGTAGCTTTGTGGCATAAAACATGGTCTGTTTTAGAGAAGGATCCATGTGCTGCTGAGAAGAAAGTGTATTTTTTCTTTGTTGGATTGTATATTCTATATAAGTCGCTTAAGTCTAAATTGTTGATTGTGTTACTGAGATCTATGGTTTCTTTATCCAATTTTTGTTTGGAAGATCTATCCAGCGGTGAGAGAGGTGTGTTAAAATCGCCTAGTATTATTGTTTTGTGATTTATTTGATTTCTGTAATTGAGAAGGATTTTTTTGACATAAATGGATGAGCCAATGTTCGGGGCATAGATATTTATGATTGTTATGTTTTGCTGATTTATGCTTCCCTTAAGCAGTATGTAATGTCCTTCTTTATCCCTTCTGACTAACTTTGGCTTGAAGTCCACATTATCTGAAATGAGGATGGATACTCCAGCTTTTTTGCTGTGTCCGTGTGCATCGTATGTTTTTTCCCATCCTTTAACCTTTAGTCTATGGGTATCTCTTTCTATGAGATGAGTCTCTTGCAGGCAGCATATTGTTGGATTTTTTCTTTTTAATCCAATCTGCCAGTATATGTCTTTTGTCATTGATGAGTTCAGGCCATTAACATTCATGGTTATTATTGTGATATGATTTGTATTCCCAGTCATTTGACTCATTTTTTGTTTTTTTGACATGATTTGGTTTCCCCTTTATTTGGCTATTCTTTTAGGCTAGTTCCTCCCGTTGCTGATTTGCATCATTGTTTTTCATCTCTTCCTCATGGAATATTTTGCTGAGAATGTTCTGTAATGCCGGCTTTCTTTTTGTAAATTCCTTTAGCTTTTGTTTATCATGGAAGGATCTTATTTTGTCGTCAAATCTGAAAGCAAGTTTTGCTGGGAATATGATTCTTGGTTGGCATCCGTTTTCTTTCAGGGCTTGGTAAATGTTGTTCCAGGCCCTTCTAGCTTTTAGGGTCTGGATTGAAAAATCTGCTGATATTCTTATTGGTTTGCCCCTGAATGTAATTTGATTCTTTTCTCTCGTGGCCTTTAAAATTCTGTCTTTATTTTGTATGTTAGGTATTTTATAATTATGTGCCTTGGTGTGGGTCTGTTGTAATTTTGTATATTTGGAGTCCCATAAGCCTCTTGTACTTGGTTTTCCATTTCATTCTTAAGATTTGGGAAATTTTCTGACATTATTTCGTTGAATATATTGTTCATTCCTTTGGTTTGTTTCTGTATGCCTTCCTCAATCCCAATAATTCTTAAATTTGGCCTTTTCGTGATATCCCATAATTCTTGTAGATTCTGTTCATGATTTCTTACCATCTTCTCTATTTGGTCAACTTTGTTTTCAAGATTAAATATTTTGTCTTCAATATCTGAGGTTCTGTCTTCCAGGTGTTCTGTCCTATTGGTTGTGTTTTTTATGGAGTTTTTAACTTGGTTTATTGTTTCCTTCATTTCAAGGATTTCTGTTTGTTTGTTTGTTTTTTCAGTATCTCTAACTCTATTGAAATGATCTCTTGCTTCCCGTATTTGCTCTTTTAAGTGTTGATTGGTGCAATCATTTAATGCCTGCATTTGCTCTTTCATCTCCTCCTTCAATGCCTGCATATGCTCTTCCATCTCCTCGTTTGCTTCCCTGATTGTTTTAATTATGTACATTCTGAACTCCCTTTCTGACATTTCTTCTGCTGTGCTGTCATTGGGTTTTATTGATATAGTATCTAGGTTTTTGGGACATTTTCTTCCCTTGTTTTTTCATATTGGTCAGATGTCAGTGGGACTTTGTGATATTGCAGATTTCCTCTATTTGCTTATAGTGTCCCTGTAGATTTCCAGTGTATCACCTCCCAGCCTTCTGTAGCCTGAAGTCTTGGAGTAACTTGATAGTGCAGTGTTTCCGAAGAAAGCTGCCCCTAGCCCGCTATTGGTTCCAGGGCTTAGAACTGGCTGTGTGGAAAGGCTCTCACTGGGGGCCCTGCTCTGAGAAGCTGGCCGTGTGGGAGGAGCCCACCGCCGGAGTGTACAGGGCTGCCTGGGAAGACTCTAGCTGCCCTGCCCTACTCTGATAAACCGCCCAAATCCGGGCCTGCCACCCAGGCTGAGCTTCACTGGGTGGGGAGACTCACCCCATGGTTCTATTTCAGTCCGAGTCTCTCAATGCCTCCCCTTCTTGAATCCTGGGTTCTGGTGTGACTGGAGATGCAGTCATCCTCTAGTCTGCCATCTTGGATTGCCCCATGGAAAAAGCCTGCGGCCAGAGCGGGCATGGCTGCCTGGAGAGGTCTCTGGCTGCCCTGCCCTGGTCCCAGATGCTGTTTGTGGGTCGGAGGTCTCCGCTGGCCTGGGGACTTGTGGCTGGCTCTGTGTAGAAAGGATCTCACTGGGTGGTCTGCTCTGAGAATCTAACCTGGAAAGGTGCTTCCTGCCAGAGGGAGCCGGGGTGCTTGGGGAGGTCCCTGGCTTCCCTATCCTGGTCCCTGTAGCAACCTGGGGGCCGGAACTCGCCGCGCTGACTAAGGGACTTGGAGCTGGTTCTGTGCAGAAAGGCTCTCACTGGGGGGCCTGCTCTGAGAAGCTGGAGAAGCTGGCTGTGTGTGAGGAGCCCACCGCTGGAGTGCGCAGGGCTGCCTGGCAAAGACTCTAGCTGCCCTGCCCTACTCTGATAAACCACCCCTATCAGGGCCTGCAGCCTGGACCGAGCTTCGCCGGGTGGGGGAGACTCACCCTGTGGCTCTATTTTAATCCAAGTCTCTCAATGCCTCCCCTTCTTGAATCCTGGGTTCTGGAGAAACTGGAGATGCAGTCACCCTCTAGTCTGCCATCTTGGATCACCCCATAAATGAAGATTTCTAAGGATAAGGAAACCTTGAGTTGAAAGACCTTGAGCCAGGAAGCCCAGCATGTTCAAACACAACTGTGACCCCCACAGAATGAGCAAATAGCACAAAGGCAGACAAGGTGCAATGTGACAGAACTTGCAGGTGGCAGAAAATAATTTCTTTCACTGTATTTTATTCTAGTGTCAATTGAATTAATTTTAGCATTCCTGACATTTATCAAATTATTTTTACCTTTTTCTTTATCTCTTCTTGATATTTCCCCACCCCTTTTCTTCTGAAATGGCTAATATTGCAGATCAAGTGAGAGACAGAAGCAACAATCTGTAAAGCATAAACATAATCCTCTCCTCTCTGGAATTAGATGATTGGTTGTTTGTGTTATTTTTCCTAATAAAGACATTGGCATTACCAAGCCTTTTCCTAAAGGCCTTAACATCAGAGAACAAACCAGTAGCAAACCACTTTGCTAATCTTTCATCCAGCACCAGTATTTTGTGCTCTAGTTTAGTTATTGATGCTTGTATTATGTATTTTAATTTTTATTTGGCTTCTATCCAACGAGTTTGAGAGGGAAGTTTAACCTTGGACTTTAAACTAGAGGCAGGCATTACGTAGGATGCACGTAGCTTACACTTCATAGCTTGCACTTTGAGATCTGCTTAGTCTTTGGAACACATGAGCAATCCTGCTTTGTACCATATCACATGGGCCCTTAAAACATTGAATAGAGCAACTACTGACTATTTTGAAGGGGAGTGATGAAAAGGGAAAAAATGCAGTAATAAAACAGGAAAGTACTAGATATCACTTAAAGTTTCAATATGCTATTTTGCCATCACAGAGGTTTATAAATTGTTTCATGTACCAAATAATTTCCCTATAAGTCCTTTGAAATTTCTGTTTATCAGTGAAAGTCTGGTAAAAGACCTTTGCATTTCATCAAGAACCTCAACTATGTGCTACACATTTTTATTAATAACACTGCAATTAGAGCAATGATTTTCAAACTTTAATGTGCACATGAATCGCCTAGGGACCTAGTAAAAAGTTGAATTCCATTAAATACTTTGGGGATTATACCTGCATTTGGAGATGCTCATGCTGCTGGTCAAAGGCCCATAATTTGAACTGGTTTAGAGTTTGTTTTTCTTAACAGAGTCTATATAATTGTTCTATGTAAGTCATTTGGATATATGCATTTCAATAATTGATTACAAAATTGAGAAACTGAATAATTTGAACTTGGTTGACTTAGGAAATCAATAGCAGTACAGCATTTGCTACAATTTTAGATAGGAGTCCCCAATATTGCACTCTAGTTTATTCAACTGTAAATTGTTTATAACACACACATTGGAATTTTGGTTGTATACTTTCAAGAGAAATTTCCACTTGTAGATTTAAAATAAAGTGTTCTAATCCTTTCTTACGGAAAAATAGTAAAAGAAAACACTTCTTACACACACACACACACACACACACACACACACACACACACTTTTTAGTAAGAGAAGAAAGAAATTTTCCTTAAAATCTTTTAAATTGTTTGGAATATTTTAATTTTGTAAATTCAAAAATTTGTAAAGTGGGGTATAAAAATCAAACCAACAAAAATTGACCTTTAAGATATCTTTTAAAAATAATATTCAATATCATGCTAGCCCCCAAAACCAAAGGGCAAATATTTTCTTTGATATGTGGATGCTAACTCACCACAAGGGGAGGGGACAAATAGAGTAGAGTTACTTTAGATTAGGTAGAGGGGAGTGAAGGGAGAGGAAGGGGTATGGTGGTAGGAAGGATAGTAGAGTGAAACAGACATTATTACCTCATGTACATATATGATGGCATGACTGATGTGATCTTAACAGTACATAGAATCAGAAAAATGAGAAATTATACTCCATTTATATATGATTTATCAAAATGTATAAATGCATTCTACTGTAATATATGACTAACTAGAACAAATAAAAAATTAATAAAATAATATTGACATATTAAAGTTATTAAATATGGTAATTTATTTCAAAATGTTTCATTAAAATATGTGATTATTGGCCTAGCCAATAAAGCAAAGAATTTGACTCATACAATTGACTGGGCTATAATATTGGCAAGGTTATTCATTGGTTCTTCAGTCAGCAATTGACATTGGCCCTTAGTTTCTGCCAGTTTCACCCATGCAAAATCACAAATCAGAAGTGAATGGGTAAAACTTGAATAATTCCTTCCTCAGTGCTTAATAAAATTTACCTCTTGGGAAGTTTTTAATTATGAAAGTTATTTATTTAATAAGGCTATTCAGTTTCTTCTTTCCTTTTGTAACTTTAGATGAAAAGTATGAATTCCACAGAGTGAATAGGTTCTCAACAGTAACAATAGCATTAACATAGTTTTGTTTCTTGTTAGTTGAATTACAAGGTTAGTAAAATTTCTCGTAAAGAAATTTTGACCCTTTTATCTATTTCGTTCAAATTATTTTTACAAAATCAGTCACAATATTTAATCTTTCATTCCTTCTTGCTTGAGCATTTCTTATAGCACACATCTGCTACAATGCTTTTTAGGTTGACATATTTTTCTTTTATTAGTTGAAAAATGTTGCCCTATTGTCTTCTAATTTCCATTGTCCTGATGAGAGTTCAGCTTCTTTCTTATTGTTGGTCCCCAGTATTTTATGTGTAATGATTAACATATCTCTTTCCTCTGGACTTTTTCTGTTCTTTATAACTTTGGTTTTCAGCAATGGGGTTTCTCCCCACTCCTTTCTTGATGTTTGCCAAGTATTTACTTATTATTAAATTCCGGGTGGACTTTTAAAAATAAAGTTTTGAAGTTTTCAACCATTAAAAAAAATATGTGATTATATTATATAAACATATAAAAATAATTGCAGAAACTTCAGAATACACACATCTGGTTTTAAGTAAGAATTATTTAATACTTTTTATCTTGTTAGTTTTATTTAATCAGTTCTATGAAGGAAATGACTTTGACCCCTCTTTCTTCTCTTCTAAGATAACCACTAGAGAGATAAAATTACTCCCACAAAGTCTCAAAGCAAGTTTTCTTAGAAGAGTGCCCCCTGAAAGGAAAACATTCTAAAGTTAAATGTTACTTGGACAAATCTTTGATACCAAAGGCATCATTAGAACACTGAGACAAGAAATACGATTTTTATGGTTTCAGACTACAGTGCTCTCTTTCCAGAAACACCGCTGTCAGTTCAACTTGCTTACCTTATATATCTCATGAAGAAGTCCAACAAGTAAAATTAGAATAAAAGATGAAAAGTATGAATTCCACAGAGCGAATAGGTTCACAACAGTAACAATAGTATCAACATAGTTTTGTTTCTTGTTAGTTGAATTACGACTTTAGTAAAATTAAAATTAGGAGATATGTCCTTGGCATTCAAAAATGACAAACATAGGAAAGTACCCCTTTATACAGCAATTATCAGATATACTGAATGGGGAGGGGGAACATCTATGTGGAACACAGGACAAAATTTTTAAAAAATAAAATAAAAGCAAGCTTTTATAAATTCCTTAGTGAAGATTCCAAATAATCTATTAAAGGGATATGGTTTGTTTTGTCAAGTTTATGCTCAAAGATAGAAAATAGAAATTGTGCCCTCTGCTAGTACATCTTTTATTGCCATATTAAAGAGACAGAATGTTCACTAAATATTTGCTTAATGGAACAAAGTTTCCACACAGGGTGACAAATATCATACATTTTTATTTAATTAAAAGAAGATAAAATAATTGTAAGCAATTTGTGTCTACCTTAGTGCAATCCCTAATAGGCAGAAGGAATGAACAGCTTTATACCAGCGAGGAGCTGGCTCAAGTTGTAAGTCTGAGAGAACTTGATTTGTTTAATATTTACTTCAGCCTTATGACCAATGGAAATACTACAAACTGCCCAACTTTAAAGCTATTTTCTATCCAACAGTGATTTCTTTTGGCTATGTGGAAAGTACTCAGCATTCTCCAAGCTCCGTTCAGCCTTAGGTATGTTGCATGGAGTTTTAGGCAGTTCAACATTTTGATGTTTACCAGGAATGTCTGGGATGACACAACCTCTTCTTCACAGCAATTGATTCTTCATCACTGTTCTAGACTGAAATTAAGCACCATCTTTCCAAAAAAACTTTCTGTATTTTTTGTTTGTTTATACATCAGTTGACATTTTTTTCTCTAGCCACATTGGCTTTTCATATATAATTAATAGTATCTATGTCATTTTATTATACTGGGTTTTCTGCACATCTGTCTTTCCTATCAACTAGGGCAGTGACTGAGACTCAGTCAGAATTTCTCTTACATCTGGCACACCACCTGACTACACTATAGATTTCATATTGAATGAAGGAAAAGATGAATGCATATCACTTTTCCTCCTCATTATAGGGAAAAGAATAAGAGCATTACATAGACTTTTGAACACTTAAAATGTGCCCACATCTGAGTTTAAAACTTTACCTGATACCATATAATAACAACCACACCTACAAAAATACACAATTATTTATTTCCCCTAATCTGAAATTGAAACTAGTCTGGAATTAAAATTTCTAATTAATATAACTAGGAAATGATGAAGCTAAAATTTTAATTCAGTCATCTGATCACATCCTGTATATTAGTAAAGGGTAGGAAACCTGTAGTAATGACATTGGCAGAGAAAAATGTCTGACTCAGATTGGGATTTTTCAGAGAAATCTGACCCTGTGAGCTACCAGAATTTTGCAGGCCTCATCACCCATGTGCTGCTATACATCTTAACCCTAAGCTGAGCTTGAAACTTTGCTTTCATGTGGATTTTGGTGTTTATGCTTTTGGCCATGATATATTCTATTCATACTGCATAAATGTGGTCCAAGTTTTCTTTCCAGATTTAAAATTTATAAACTGATGACATACTTCCCCCTTTGAATTATAATTCACAATAAACCAGAGTAGTCCAGAAAATACAGTAGTTGTGCAAAGAGATGGCAAAAAGAGGAAAAAATACAATAACATAAGTTCACTTTGGTGCATCCTTTCCTGCCCTATATTTACACCAAATATTTTCTTATTTGTAACTTTATGAACTAACATTAGCCATTGATAAACACATTCTGTTTATAAAATCATTAAGTAAAAATTAGTATTAAGACAAATACATACACATTTATTATTCTATTTCCACTATTTCAATATATGTCATCCCAACAAAACTAAATAATAGAAAAAAGTTTGGCCTCAAAATATACTTATGGACATGTTGCTTTTATTTGTTTTATGTGGGTTACAGCTTCTTAGAAGTTTTGAAAAACTAACAGCTCTATTTGTATATTTTTGCTTGATGGAAAATTATAGTAGAAAATTCAGCCTTTATGGTTTTGAACAAGGCAAAAGTATATGAGCAGAGTGCAAAAATCCTTCTTGTATAGCTCCAAGTTCCACACTATTAATAAAAGTAGTTATTGATAACCTGGAATAATAACCAGTAGGTAGCACTTCAAATTACTTTCCCAGAAGTGTTATGGGTTTTACTAAAGCCTTTGAAACATGTTCATGTGGTGTCTTATTAAAAATATGAGCAAGAAGGCTAGGAATATAACTTCATAGCATATCACTTGCCCAGCCTGAATGAGACCCCGGTTTCAATCTTTAGTACTGGGGAAAAAAATGAGCAAAAATGTTGACTCCATATGTTTTCCGGGTACCACTAATATTGATTCTTCCTTTTTCAACATGATCCACTAACTTTATCTGTGACCCAAACATATAGGATGAAGGAAATATACAAACAAAGGAAAAGTATGAGTCTCTTCTTTAGCAAGAATAAATAAAGTTGGTCAATTTTTATGGTCAACTGCACATATTAAACTTCTCTCATGAGCCTTGAGAGAACATAGAGGAAGTCAAAGGTATCCCCCCTAACTCTGAGACTTATGACCTCACTAAAGCTGCCTGAAGGACAGGAATGCCATGACTAGAGAGAAACACCCAGGAAGGACTCGATGGCTGGAGTTTGCACCTTGTGTGAGTGCTCCTTCTTGAAACCATCCATGGAACTCCACTGTTTTCCGTCCTCATTATTGTCCTTGCAAAAGGATTGTCAGTGAGGGTCAAGAATGTGTTCACAGCATGGAACTTTCCTGTGAACTTGTTTATGATCTTAAGTTTTACTGGTCAATATTCTAGCCAACAAAAAGGAACATTTGGAATTATTTAGATATTCAGAAAAATGTGTTCATTCCACAGAAAAGTTGAAGATCTGTTGGGTAGCCAACAGATCTCTTTGTCATCTAGAAGCTACCCAATTCTAAATAGAATTTTGTACAGAAAATAAAAAAAAAAAACTATACCCTGGCATCTTTAACTTGCTATTTAGTAACAATGTAATGGTGGTGGGTTTTAGTGAAGCCTCCCATTCTGGCTTTATTACTTTAATAAAACAACTTTAGTACATTTATTATTCTACAGTAGTACTTTATTATGAGTTACAGAAAGTAAACTGCCCTTGTCAAAATAAATAAAGCAAGAACATCTCAGGAATCCACATTTCTGATTTTATAATGTTGCTTTTTAGTGTTCATCACTACATATTTGTACAATTTAGTTATCTCTCGGGGATTCTCAAGTCATTAGTGTGAATTAGTATAGTATTAAGTATGAAATGACAGATACTTCCAAGAATTTTAAAAGAAATGCACTCATAGGCACAGATTAATGGGAATTAATTTATCTCCTTCTACATTTACAGCTCTTACAATGAAAGCAGATAGGCCACAAATACGCTTTTCCTAAGTGGTCATTTTTAATGAGAAAATTGCTAACACAGCGGTATTCTGAGTCCATTTCTCTAACACAGACCCACAGAGAAATACAACAATCTGTAATGGAACGAATTCTGAATTAAGAAGCATCAGATGAGATCCATGTTCCTCTTCTGGAATTGTGTGATTCCATATGCCATGGGGTTTCTTTCGCTATCCTTTCACATTATACCTATTATAGAGTCATAAAGACCTGGTAATGTCTTGAAGATTGAACAAGTACTAATCCTCAAAGAAGTTGAGTAAATCGTCCAGGGATTTTAGTAAGATTTGCATTGCTGTGACTAAAATACCTGATAAGAACAACTTAGAAAAGGGAAAGTTTATTTGGGGCTCATGGTTTCAGAGGTCTCAGTCAACAGATGATCAGCTCCGTTGGCCCAAGATGAAGCCCCACATCATGTATGAAGAGCCCAGCAGAGGAAAGCTGTTCAGTTCATGGAGTAGCATGGTCAAGAAGGAGAGAGAGAGAGAGAGAGAGAGAGAGAGAGAGAACCAAAGGAAAGATGCAACCTCCCAGGACGTGCTCCCAGTGACCCATCTCTTCCAGCCACACACTCACCTTGCCACTGTTACCACCCGATCAATGCATTCAAACTTGGAGGGACCAACTAGGTTACAACTACCAAAATATCATCATTTACCTCTGAATATTCCTGAATTAATAAAAGTTTTAGGGAATAAGTCATATCCAAATACAATACCAATACCACATTGATAGGAAGCAACAGTATCAGTTTATCTTCTAAGTCCTTGTGGGCTTAGTGTTGGGTAAGGAAACACTTACAGGTCTTTCACAGAGTTTTTATATGCCAGAGAGGCTGGGGCCAGACTGGGGTGAGGCACCATAATATCTTTCCAATGAGTATTTCCTTCTAAAGCAATGTATTTTTATCCCCAAACTAAGTCAGGCTGTTGTTCAATCTTTGAGGGTATTATTATTTTTTAGGAGTAACACCTGCTAGAATAACCCTGAGCTACCTGAGCTAGTATTTTTTTTATGCTCTTGTTTTTAGAGAGCAACAATGATAAACTATCTTTGAAGAGGCCATTATGCCCCCAAACCACCTATGTTAACCACAGGAATACTCTTATAAGCCAATTCTTTGTTCACTTTAGGTGGAGTTATAGTATTTGGAATTATGTAATATAATTAAGAAAATGATGATGTAGTAATATGTCATTGTGTACATGATGAGTTATTGACATGTCTACAATAAGAGATGAGATATAAAATCAGAGTTTTAAGTTATATCTGGGACATCAAATCCAAGAATGATGACTATTTTATTCTTGTTATTCTTAACTCAGAGAAAAATCTCTCTCCTGTTCCTCTTTTAGGACTCTCTATCCATTGTCAACCCAATTTCCAGCCTACCTTTGTGCCTGAAGAATTCCTACTCCAGCTGCTAAGTCTCAGATCATATGTGAGCTCTTAATGTTGCCTTCCTAGACAAATGATGTCAATTCCTCTTCTAAGATAACCCAATTTATCATATTTCTTTTCAAATATTTATAGCTGGTGTTATAGTGATTATTTTATCTGCTTCTCTTTATTCTCTGAGTCATTGACATCAAGGACCATTTGTGTGTGTTGGGTAGAGGGTATAAGGAGTAGATATACCGAATACCTAAACAGAGATTCAGTAAGGGTCTGGAGATGAATATGAGAAAGGAAGTACACGTGAAGCAATCAAATATAGCATTTTCTAATCATCCATATATAACTTGCTGTATTGGCATGCATAAAAGCAGAATTTACAGGAGAAAACATGTCACAAACATGTGTAATCATTCCTTGGCAAAGTGAACAGAAAAAAGTTAATGATAATCAAGATCCAATAAAAGTATTATTTTTCTCTTCCAAAATATTACTTCTTTTCTTGATATAGTCGATGAGTTCACTAATTCACACAAATGAATGGAAATCCTTAGGCAAATCATTGATTTCTCTTTGAAAGGATGCTAAATTAACATGAAGACAGGTCAAAGTTAGACACAGAGATTTCAAAAGTGACTGTTTAATTGAATGGATTTAACTTATCTTCTCATTATAATTGATAGTGAAAGCATTTATTTAGTTGAAAATGTTCATGAAACAAAGCAAGACATACTGAAACCCTATTCCACATTTTTCATGAATCACTTCTCTTTAAAGAGAGTCACTGATATATTTAGTAATTAACTTTCAGCTGACATATAATTTAAATATTTGACAAGAAAAAGTGGAGAACTTTGATGTTTTGCTTCTAAAATTATCAAAGGATGCCAACTTATGCCACAGTTAAAAGTTAAAATGTCCACTGTAAATAAACAGATATTTTATCCTACATAATCACTTATGTGCCTGAAGAACTCCTGCACAAACTGGAAAGTCAGAAAATTAAATTCAAAAGCAGCATCTTCAGATTTTAAGGTTCTTATTCCAAATGTAGATGTGAAAAACAAAAATATCTCCACCTCATTAGTTTAGAAGATGAGCTTTGGTAGATAAAAATGGAAGAAAACGAAAGCAAGCAGAAAAGATACTGTAAAACAAAAAACAGAAACTGATCTTGAATTTTGATCCTTTGTTTAAAGGGGAGGGGTCACAAAAACAGGAGAATAAAATCTGCTTACTTTATATAAAAACCTAGAATCATTCAGCCAGGAAAAACCTGGTTGAGGGCAAAAATGAAACTCAACAGTCTGTTTCCACCTAAAATCATGAGGTTTGAGATGAAAGGTCTTTCAGACAAGAGGAGTCTTCATAACCTTTAGGAGTCAGATAATGGGAGAGAAGTTTCTTTGTTCTTAGGAATACAGTAAAAAGAGACACCCTTTACTCTCCAAATTCAGGACCCAAAGCAGGACTCTCTGAGCTAAAACGTTCACATTTCAACAAAGATAGCTGATGGGTACTGAGAAATTGTAGCAGAAAACATCAGGGGTGGATGAGGCAGCAATCAATGCCTGAGGAGAACGCAGGAAACCCCAATGAGGTGTCAGAAGCTGCAGCAGCAGCAACCCAGTGATTTGGGTAAACTCTAAGACAGATGTCAGAACTAATGACCCTCCTTCACTTCCTAGTATGGCGTGCAGCTGTTAAGTCATGTGATTCATTAAAGCTGGGTCCTTAAATGAAGAATAAGAAAATCAATAGTATTATTTATGATGGGTTATGAAAAATATTATTCCTACAAGACAGTTCCCCAAGAAAAATGGAGGGATAGTGTGGCTTGGGAGGAGAGAGGGGAAATTAACCAAACATTAAACTTCTTCCAATACATCCTTTCTCAATAACAATGGGCCCTATAGGGAAAAAGCAAACTTTCATCCCTTCTTGGGTTCATCCCTAGCATCTCCTCCAAAAGCAAACATTTACCCCTTCCCAACCCAGTGGATCTTGAAAGAAGGAGGCAAATACTGAAATGCGGGACCCTGGACTTTTACGCTTCCCCACTGCAGACAAGTCCTGGAAGGAAAAAAGCAAATAGTGAAGCTCTAGGCAACAATGTCCTAAAGGAAGGATGATAAGCAGTGAACACTGAGCTGTGGACTTTTCTCAGAGATAGTGAGTTCTGGACTTTCTACAACTGCCTTCCAGAGTTAAAAATTTAACCTGCACAGCTAGGTCCCTGACTGTCCAGACTGCACATCCACAGTCTCCAATGAAACTATAAAACCCAGACTCCTTCTGTAACCTGGGGGGTCATCTCCATACCCAGAAAGTGGGCCCTCCCGTGTCTGATCAATGGACCGCGCTGCAGAATAAAGGAAATCTTGATGATCCGAGGTTTGCTTCCCATCTACTGCCTCCATCATTTATGGGTCATGAGCTTACAATTTAAAGAAATTTATCAGGGTCTGGATAGGAAAACAGAGCCACTTTATATGTTCTAAGCACAAAGGGTTTAATACAAAGAAATAGAAAATTGCTCAACCATTGGAAGAGTTAAGGAGTGAAGGTCCATGAAGCCAGTACCAATTATTTCACCCTGAAGTACTCATTGAGGGTTTCTTATGAGCTCACAGGGAAGCTGCTGCAATTCCTATAAATATATGAAAGCTCTCATTGATTTTTATCTACCTGCATCAGGAAAAGGGATGGTTCTCAGGAGCTGGCCAAGAAGCCAGTGTGAATCTCTCGTCTGCACAGCATCTGATTGTAACTGCTTTTAGAGAATGATGGCCTGTTCTTCCTTAGCTTTTCTAATCAAACAGAAATACTTTTTGTCGGCATAATGCTCTCAGGAACCACACAGGGAGGGACATTCTGAAAAATGAAGTCCCTGACTTCTCTGCATTGGGAGGAGACCTTAAAAAATGTGGTGGTAATGTATATTATCCAGTATCAATGACAGTACAGTTTAAATTTTATTATCCATGATAAAAGCACAGTAAGTACTGGGTCCATTATTATTAACATTGTTAGTATTATGTAGAGAGAACTAGTGGGTAACATTGACTACACAAGAAAGAATATTTCTCAGTATCTGATTCCAAGAACAGAGACTCTAAAAGCAGTTTGTTGGGGTCGGGGGATTACTTAGGAGGCTTTTCCTCTACTTCCCAAATAAGTGTTGGTCAATGTATGTAACTTAGATCTTTGGAATTCAAACACGACATTATTTGGGAGGGGAAGGAAAGAGAGGAGTGAAGGAAGGAAGAAAGGAGAGGGAAGGAGGGAGGGAAAAAAGAAAGCTGTATTTAGTACAGTTTAGATTAGAGATTAGAGAAGCACCTACTATAGATAATCTCAGGGAAATTTTAGTTAGCAGTGGAGAGAAGATAGAATAAAGTATAAGGAAATGAATAACCTACATGTAAAAGTCACCACTGATAATTTAGCAATTTCAATAAACTCATAAAGCACATGCTTCAATTGCAGCAAACTGAAATACAATTTATGTGAACTGACACTTGAATATAACAGCATTCATCAACAAAAACAAAGATGTATTGAGTTTCTCTAATATGTACCACTCCGTCCTGGAGAGGTTAAAACAAGAGCCCAGAACCAGAGGCAGAAGACAAAACCAGTGGTAGAACACAGACAAATATAAGCATGCAGAGTGCCTACAGAAAGGCATAGACAGGCTCAAACAAGATGTAATACTTGACATTAGGACTCAACAGTGGTTTTTTGTGAGACAAAATCAAATAAAGTAAAAAGTAAGCTCAAAGTTTCTCTTCAAAAGACAGCAAAAACCAAGGGGAAACAAAACGAAAGTGGTTGGAAATGTTCCCAGAGTTCCATGAGCCATAAAGCTGTCCACACACTCTCTCTGTGAAGTTAGTCATTGGGAGGGTAGTCATCAATCAGTTCGGTCACACTGAAAGACTCCCTCAGGGAAAGTTAAGAGGAAAAATAAAGACCTAAACAGTGCCATACATCAAACCCATGAATCTGGGAACAGGGTGGTAAAAGATGCATTTATGATACAAATTAATCCAAATGACCAAGTAGGGCAAATGTTTTCCACATGTACACAGTTTATCATAAAGTACTCTGTGACCATGCATAAAATAGCGCCAAGAAGGTCATCTTGTTATCATTCAAAACCAGCCCATGCAGGTTTTCAGCACGTCAACATATTCAACATTATATTCAACATTAAGACATTTTATTCACTTCTGTTCTTAGGCCCTTTGACTAATTGCTGTTTCCTGATGCACTCTGGCACTTTTTCTCTGGGGAGTAAACTGACATCAAGTCAGTTTTCACTGATTTATAACATTTGATAGATTAGAAAATCTTGTGGTCATTTCTTCAACAATCATTGATGAGTTATCTTCAGAGTTCTTGTTCCTTTTCTGGCCACTAGTGGGTTACTGGCTCCTCCCTAAACAAACATTACCAGTTTCCCATTGTCTTCTGAGTAGGATGTAAATGCCTCATCCTGGCTTTAAAATTCTACAACATGTCCTCAATTAATCTTTCAGCCACATCTTATAGTGCAGGTCCTAAACACCACACTCTTCATGAACATTTTCAACAAATCAAATGTCACAAACACACACACACATCTTTTCACATATCTTATAGAATATTAATTCTTGTTTCTGGTCAAATAACTCTTTGAGACAACCCCCCCATCAAACCTTAGTGGATTAACAGTTATCATTTCTCATGTTTCTGAGGGTTGGCTTCTCTGCTGGTTTGGCCTATACTCACGTATGTGTCTTCATTCAGCTGGAAGATGAGCTCAGTAGGAAGTTTCCAGATAGTGTCACTCACGTCTGGAAGCTGTGATAGCTTTCACCTGTTCTTTCCTGTTGGCTAGGACAATTTAACAAAATGGTGGTCTCTGAGCAGCATTCCACAGGGGCAAAGACAGAAGCCACAAGACTTCTCAAAGTCTAGACTTTGGAAATCACACATCATGTCATCTATACTCTCTTAGACAAAGTGAATCACATCTTTGATTAAAGAGTGGTACAACATATTTTGTTACAATAAGGACAATATAACCTCAGCAAATCCCAAAAGAAAAAATATAGAATAATCTCAATAGACTTCAATAACTATCAATGGAAAGAATAGAAGCACACAGAAATTACTCTTCAGAATAATTTTGAAAAGCAGTCCATTACTTTTTTCCAGTTGTCCTAAGTTGGAGGCAGGAGATGCTGTTTGATAAGGACTATATCTCATCCCTGAGAATGGTTCCCAATCCGTTTTTCCAAATTCTTGGTTTCCTTGATTCTGCCCTCAAATATGTATTTTCTTTTCTGTACTTTATGTTTGTAGTTTAGTAGCTCCCTTAGTTTGCTTTCCACCCAGAGGCCTTTTTCTTAAATATCTCTGCCCACCTGGTTCTAAACAAATGCCTACTATTTTAGGCTTTTACTTTATGGGAGTGCTTCATGTAGCTCATGCCTGGTAGTTTGTGCTTGCCATCAGCAAGGGCACCATTGTCTTTGCCACACAGTAGGTATCTCATCCTCCTGTGGTGACACCAGCTTCCTTACATGCCGGTCTCAGGCAGCATTCCAAGAGGGCAAGGACTGAGCTGCACGGTGTAACTTCCATGATGTTCTATCAGTTAATAAAGCAAGAGGGCCAGTTTTCATTCAGTGACTCTGATCTAAAGAGTGGGAGGCCACATTTGTCAGCCCCACATTTCATACTCTAGTTATTCTTTTATTCTCAGTGGCCCTCTCAGTCAGGGACTCTGCAAGCGTGACATCTCCCACATTGTTTGGCATGATGTAAGACAGAAGAGGCTGGACACCAGAGAATTTTCAGGAAGCAAGTTTATTTACTGCAATCTGTTCAGAGAGATATCACCTAAAATTCTCTGAACAAAGATTTTGGAAATTCTTTGAACTTTATATCCAGTGGGAGGTGGGGCTTGGAAGTTTTACATAAAAGTAATTTTTTTTTTTTTTTGAGTTCTCACAAGGTGCTCTTCATCCCATTTCTTAGAACAGTCAGGGATTTTACAGGGTATACCACAAAAGCAGAGTACATCCACCAAGTCCACGGTTAAATTGAGTTTTTGCAAGGCAGAACAGAGCAACAGGAAATAGGGTGTCTATCTATACTGAGCCCTTCTGCAGAGATCTTGACTGATATTTTGTTAGCAAGAACAATTGTGGTGAGGGTCTCTGGAGAAGCTTAAGTAAGATGCATTGGTGGAGGAGGCGGTGCCACTACAGGCTCAGTATTTGTCATACAGCTTTCACTTCATAAATATGTTCCAAAAAATGGAAGGGTCACAGCAATAACTAAAAGTAAAGGAATGAAAACAACTTGTCCAAGCAAATATTTTAAACAACAGTACAGTCTTAAAAAATGGAACTAGCCATAAGTAGTTAAGTAGTTAAGCAGTCATCATGAAAACCAGAAGCCATTTCAATGTACTCAGATTCTTTCCTGCTAATAAAATGTGGGCTATATATTCTTGAGGAAAAGTACATTCAAAGTTCTTTTAAAACATTCTGTTGTTTAGATTTTTTTTTTTTTTTCTATTTTGGCTCTGGTTCACCCAATGAAATTGCACTATAAAGAAACTTATTCATTACCTTCAGATAGAGTATATAATTTAGAATCAAACTTTGAAAAGTGAGAACTTTATTTATAAGCTTTCACTTCAGCATGAATCCATACTTTCTATGGTCATATAATTTCTCAACTATATTATCTGCTACTAAACATTCCTCAAAAAGGAATTCCATGATGAGAATACTGTGCAATTAAATTATAGTTTATTTTATGTATCTATAATTCTATGCTTGTTTTAAAGTAAATACTTGGACACTTGTTTTCTTTCCACTTAACCATATTGTAAAATAAAGTTTAATATTCACCAGATTTTTCTCAAAGTGAAATTAATGTTAATGTACAAGGGGGGAAATGCACTTCACTGAAAGTCAGATTTTTAAACACTATGTCTTTATGCTAACAATGATGTGGTACTGAGGGAATCACCTCATCTCTTTTGATCTGTACTCTTCATTTGTAAGAAAGAAAATAGCAATTTTTTTCAGGTCTAATGGCTATAAAACAACAGTTCTCTATATTCCTTTTGGCTGTCTAAACACACTAATGCAAAATTGAAGGACTCATTACGTGTTTTTCACTATCCATCAGTTTCATTAACAAGAGTTTTACTACTCAGAAGAGGGAGAAATGTAGTAGATGATTAATGAACCGGATCTTCAGCCTGAATATATATTTCCATGTTGGCTAGCATGCTGATAAACCAGCAGGAGAAAAACATTGGCTGTAACTGTTTGCTCAAGTCATTTATGGTAGCAATTTTATTTTTTGCAGTTAATAAAATTAATACCTAGGAGACTCAGTAAGAAAAATAGATAATAAATACTTAGGTGTTGGGAAAAAATGAGTCTTTGTTAAGTCAAAACACAATGGAGATTAAAGACAACTTAAAAATAGCATATCCTGAATTCTTGTTTTCCTAATTACAAAGGTGACCATTCTCTGATAATAAGGTTTCCTTTCTGTTGTTCTTTAGTCAAATGATAAAGAGATTAAGATTGCTAGATTGTGGAATTTCTAATAATACGTTCCTCACTGAAAGGAACCAACGCTCCTTGGAGAGGAGTTAATTTATTTCAGAATGACTGGATCAGGTAATGCGTAAGAGATGTCTGCGAGACTCTACTTTGACAGAGCGCAAAGACTTTTTTGTCAAAAAGGTACAGGATAGGGGCTAGTATGAGGATAAGCCCCCAAAGACCAAAGATGGAACTGTTTATATAATAATAAAAACTTCAAATACAAAGTTTTGTCAAATTTTAAATTAATAGTGATATTTTAAACTTACAAATTTTCATTGGACGTTACTAGAGTAATCACTGATTTTTTCTGAAAAATTAGGAGAAGAAATGTTTAGTATTTATCCTGCTTTCATTTCATAGATTATTTTTAGGATAAGCAGACCGTAGAAGATAGGAAAATCTCCACCTTGATTGCATAACTTCTCTGTTCCTCCAGAAGGAAAATGGAGAGTCTCCCTTTGTTGTATCTTCACCATGTGTATATGCTTCCCTGTGTTTCTGCAGGCAACCTGGAGTTATACTCCAGTCATGATTCTTACATTTTCTAACAAAATGCACCTTAATGTTTTGGCTTAATAAGTTGTTACTGATATTCAATGCACTTACTTATTAATTATCTCAACTTGATCATCAACAATGTTATTCTGAATGGTATTGCTCAATTGGGATGCTGTCAGGAAGCGGTTGTCTCATGGGACAGTGTGGATAAAAGATGGAAAGATGCCTTACTAGAGAGGAGGAAGAAGAAGACAAAGAAAGAAAAAGAAAAAGATAAAGAAAGAGGAAGTGAAGATCCAGGACAAAGAAATGAGATTGAAAATAAAAATGGCAGATTCAATGGGTTCAGCAGTATATTAATCAAGTTAAACTGCTTAGACTTCATGTGCTGTCCACTTGAGCTGTGACTATTGTTACAATCCATAATTTATTATCTCTGTCCTTTGAGAGGCTAATTAGCTTTCCTACACTTAAATACTGTTCATGACATCCCGGCTATTCTTATCAAACCTTCTACTGATTATAAAAGTATAGCCAAAGCAATCCTGTGGGACAGATTATTCAGTCACAAAATTGTGATCTAAAAAACAGTCATTTCATCAAAGCAGTTTTTGTCAAAGTGAAGCCCAACTCTTTAGCATTAGAGTTATCCATGATCTTTGTTAACATATAGATTCTTGAGTACTGTAGTAGATGGTAAATCAGAATTTTGAAGATGAAGGCCCAGAGAATTACATTTTTAATAAGAATCTTAGCTGTTTCTTATCTACACTAAAGTTTCTTCTGTTTGGAGAAATAAAGCCAAAAAATGGGCCAGGATAATAATCTAAAGTGCTTCCATCAGCTATTGAATCTGCTTCCTTTCAAAAGGGAAAATCACAAAATAGTTATCTACCAGCTCTGGTCATCTTGATTAATACACAAAAAAAGTAGGGTTTTTATAACAATAATCCCTCTGCTTTTACAACAAAGGTTATCTAGTCATTTGCTTTAATAGGATTAAGGGAAAGTATCAAAGTTTCTGATGATCTCAAATAACTTTGAATAAAATTTCAATTTGAAGCTAAAACAAGAAGCCAGATAAGGTGACACATACCTGTAATCCCAGCAAGTTGGGAGGCTGAAGCAGGAAGATTTCAATTCAAGCCAGCCTTAGGAACTTAGTGAGACCTGTCTCAAAATAAAAATTAAAAATGTCTAGAAGCACAATTCAGTGGTAGAGTGCTCCTGGATTAAATCATCAGTGACATACATTCACACACACACACACACAGAAAAAAGCTAATAAAACAAATCTAACAGGTACAAATATTTTGTAGCATTATCTTCCTTCATTAATGGTCTCTTGAAACCCACTTTGTGGGGCAGGTTCTGCACTTACATAATGCTGGTGAGAATGAAATTAGAATCACTTTGGGAAATGACTTACCCTAAGACTCAACTGTCCCATTTCTAGGTATCTGCCCAAGAGAAATGAAACATGTCCACGCCAATATTTATATGTGGGATGTTCATAGCAACATTATTCCCAATACCCAAAAAGTACAAACATCTTAAGGATCCATCAATGGGTAAATATAACCACAAATTGTGATATATGTGTAGGATGGGAAAATAACAACAATAAAAAAAGATTTAGTGATATGTGTTTATTTTGGGGAGAACCTCAAAATTATCAGACTGTGAAAGAAGTCAGACACCAAAGAATACATATTGTATGATTCTATTGATTTGAAGTTTCTAGAAAACACAAGCACATAGAGGCAGAAAACATCAGAGTGATTCCTCAGGGCTGATTGGTAGAGCAGGGATTGGCAAAAAGAAGCATAAGGAAATATTTCAAGTTGATACAAATGTTCTAATTGTTTAGTTATGGTTGTACAAGTCTATGAGTCTCCCAGAAGTCACTGAAAAGTACATTTTAATGGGCAAATTTATGGTATATAAATAATACACAAATGATAAAAGAAATTTGAATCAAAATGTAGTTTGAAAAAAATTAAAAAATAAATGATTTTTTTAAAAACTGTTTTAAAAGAAAACTAAAGCTTTTATCTATTTCCACATAATATTCACGAAGATTCCTGGGTGATTCTTGAAACCCCCATCCCCTGATGTGAAGAAGAAGATAACATGATTATTCTCCACATGCAGCAATGTCAGAACCCTCTACTCATTCCTTAGTGTCCACTCTTATTTAGCCAAACATAACTGTTCAGATATAGGTCACAAAACATCTTTACAATTTTGATTAAGTGCTCTAGAACCTCACTTTGAAATGTGAAATGATCTTGTATTCTAGGATCTCTGTCAAAACTGAGGCAGAAACTTTCATTTCAATATACTATTATGCTATAATTTATTTTTTCAGAAAAGACAAGTTATTTTAAACCACCGTGTTATGACTTAGATCTTAAATGTTTCCTAAAGGCCCATACTAAGGCTTGGTGCCACCCGGTGGTGCTATCAGGAAGTAGAGGAATCTCTAGGAGGCAGAGCCCATGGAACACAGTTAGGTCACTGAATACATGTTCTTGAAAGGGATGTTGGGACCCTGATCTCTTCCTCTCTCTTTCTCTCTCTTGCTTCCCAGAACCATGAGTTAAGCAGTTTTCTCTGCCATATACTCCCTTCCATGATGCACTGCCTCATCACAAATCAAGGGCAACAGGGCCAAGTGACCATGGACTGATATCGCTGAAATTATGAACAAAAATAAATCTCTCCTCCTTTTAAGTTAATTTGCTCAGGTATTTTGTCACAGTGATGGAAAAGATGAAAAATTGAGTAATACACTTTGCTAAAACATAAACATACATATAGCATGTGTGTGTGTGTGTGTGTATATATATATATATATAATATATATAATTTCCATATCATAAATATTTTATTCCCATTCACATTGGATGTGGCTCCATGAGTAGTAGGCTATTCTTTGAATTATCCCAAAGAAGAGATAAGAGAGCTTATTGAAAAGTCTTAAGAAATCTTACTTTAGGTTCAAAAGAGCAAGGAAGCTTGCCTTAATGGCAAATTTTCAAAGCAGGATCCAGTCAGTTTGCATCTGTTACATATGGGCAGGCCTTCCTTTCTAGAAACTCTCATCTGTGTATCAAACACATTTTCACTCACCAGGGGAGTCTAAAATCCATGTGGCTCACTTGCTGCTTGTTCTTGGAGAGAATCCTGATGGAAACCATGTGATAGAACAAAGAGCTATAGATTTTAGGGAGCCTAGTTAAATGTGATCTAACATTTAGACACAGTATGATTGCATCAATATGTATTTGAGCAAATGACCTAGTAAATAACCCACTTGCAGAGTCCGGTGTGTTGGACAAAACCCAGAGTGACTTCTACTCTACAATATCTTTAAAAAATCTGACTTTCCATGTAAAATCCAATCAGTGTAGTATTGAAGAGGTATAAATGGATCTAAAAATCCTGAATGTGACTGAACTTATCCAATTCTTAAATAGAATAAGAATTCCACTAAACTATAAGGAGAAATAAGCAAAATACCACCAGGAATGTCATTATAGGCTCATTCATCTATGTAACCTGATATAAAATAATGTAATTAATATTTGTTCTACTACCTTTCATACAGTTGTGGGCATTAATTAAGATAAGTCAAATTAAAATGGTTTTAAAAGCATGAGATATAATATAGGGTGGAATCACAGGATAGTTTTCCTGGATAGTTTTTCTAAGACAGTTTTGTTCATATTAAAATTCCATTGAGAGAATTAATTAAAATAATTAAATTTTGCAAATACATTTGAGAAATATCACTTATGAAAGTAATTGCAAATAAAAGTTGGCTGTTGTTCATAAGATGTCTGCTTATTATTTCCTACTACCATTCAACACCTCACTTACATGTGAGGTAAACCCAGCCTTCAACAATACTCCACTGACTCCTGTAATTGTTGTCTCTTGTTATTTATATAAGGTGGTTCAATACATCAAAATTAGATTGTACTAACAATAATACAGAAATCATGAGTAGTGCTATTGTGTTCTGGTTTTACTCTTTGAGTTTCTCAGATTTAATGACTTCCACACACCTAATGAGATTTGCTGAAAAACATCTTTAACGGTTTACATAAGATTTTCTCACTGAGATTTCATACTATAAACATTACTATGAGTATGTTAGAATAATAAGTAGCATTTACTTGAGTTTCATATATATAACTTTTGCATTTCTTAATATCCCACAGAGTAGAAAACCATTGTTTTTCCTCTATTATGTATAACCAAGGTGCAAAACTTGAAGTTAAGCCACACATAACAGGTCAGGAAACCATTAATAGCAGATTTATGTAAGTCATAAAGTGGAAAAAAAAAAAAAAAAAAACAGTAGAAAGTGAGTGGAGGGAAGTGCTCTGAATTGTAGGAAGAAAAGTTTGGCAAGGCAATCAGAGTCCACAGGTCACAGTTGCCCTCAGAAGACATCCTTGTCTCCCAGGACGGGCTCCCCTTGACCTCCCTGCTGTACTCAGTCACTACCTGGCAACCTATGGAAAGAGCCCTCAGCACAACTGCAGCCATGGGTTACAGAACACAGCACCTGGGGCACACGTCCCATTATGATCAGCATCGCTGGGGTTCTGCATGGCACATCCTCAGAACTGCCAGCACATTCTCAAACACCGTGCTAGACTATCAAAGGTCTAAAACAGAGAGTGTTTGGGGTAATAGAAATAAACCAGAGATGGCCGTGCTCCAGCTAAATTCCGAATTCACTTAGAGCATATTGCAGTCATGAATCCAGTATCTCACAGATTCTAGAGAGCCTTGCATGTTTCCACAAGTCAGAATTAGGGTTCTAGATTTCCCTTTAAAAGTGCAAATAAACTATGAATGAAAGCAATATATTTGAATGAATGGCATATGAGTCTGAAACATAGGCCTATGAGAGTTTGACACACTAAGAAAACTAACCATTTCAGAAACATGCTGGAAATACCTATAATTACTTGCATCTGGTAATCTTTCAATATATAGTCAAGAGACTTCAAAGCAGTTGGGAGGTTAAGAAGGCTATAAAATGTCCTTGAAGGGAATGGCAAGTGGATGTTAAAGGAACTGTTGAGTCCTACACCCAATCAGATAGTTCATCCACACGAGGAGGTCTATGGGGCTTTGAAAACTAAAAGGAGCTGGGGATGTGGCTCAGTGGCAGAGTGCTTGCTTGCATGTGCAAGGACTTAAATACAATCCCCAGTACTGCAAAAAATAAATAAACAAAATATCGTTCTGGAAACTTTTCCATTGTGCAGCTATCTAAGCATAGTAAGTTTCAGTCTTTATATATCTATAAAATATTGTATTTTAAAACTGAGTCCATTGACCTGGCACGGTGGCACACACCTGTAATCCCAGCTGCTTGGGAAACTGTGCACAGGAAGATCACAAGTTTCAAAGCCAGCTTCAGCAACATAGTGAGTCCTTGAGTAACAGGAAGGAAGGAAGGAAGGAAGGAAGGAAGGAAGGAAGGAAGGAAGGAAGGAAGGAAGGAAGGAAGGAAGGAAGGAAGGAAAGCCTGGGGGTGTGGTTCAGTGGTTAAGTGCCCCTGGGTTCAATCCCTGGAACCAAAAAACAAAAACACAAAATAGAGTCCATTATTATGTTCCTTTTAATTTGCTTCATCTTGTGACACTCCAACAACTGTGAATTCTTTTAACAAGCTAACCTTGGATGAGAAAATTCAAAGCTCATACCAGAAATATTTGTGTAACTAGATATTTGAGAACTTCTGCTTTCTCCTACCTGGCCCCTTTAAACAATTTCTTAGCAGGTATTCTCACCTCAGCCACACTCCTACAATCTATTCTATACACTGCTTCAAAATGAATCTACTAAAACATATAATGGAAACTACATACACAGAATTTGAATTTCAAGCTTTTCTGAAAACTTGTGTGGATAGGAAAGTTCACAAAAATCTCTCTGACACTCAATGTCCTAATCTGCAATTTTCAGCTATGTGGTCCTTCTCATTATTTGTCTTTTAACTCCAAATTTATCTTATATTGCTTATTCTTGCTCTCAGATGCTTTTTCTCCTTTGCCAGCTGTTGGACCTTATCAATAGAGGGTACCAGAAGGACTTTGTTGGGAGGAGGGGGTTCTCCCCTTGGCTCTACTGCACTTCTGTCCCAGGCCTTCTGTAGCCTGTGTGGCTTCAGTGATACCCATTCCTGCAGTGTATGAAACCCAGTAAATAGTTCCTTATGATCAGCAGCATGAGCACCTCTCCAAGGGCAGCCTCCTCTTGCTCTTACACCAGCGGCTTTGTAGAAGGTGCCACTATCCCCACACATCCTCGTGAATAGCTTTCCCTTCCCTCAGCTGCACACGCAGTTCTAAATCTCAGGACACTCCCAGGGACAACTTCTAACATCATCCCAAAGGAAGATTCCCAGTGAGTCCTGCTTTTGCAAGACCTCAACCAATGTCCCCACCATCCAAGCGACAGCTGCACCCTTCCTAGCAAGGACTGGATCTCAGTTCTGTAAGAGAAACTTCATCCAGATTAACCTCTCTGTTGTGTGCTGGGTTTCAACTATAGTAGAGGCATCTCCTTATATCTGCTATTCATAATTTCTTCAGGAATTTTTTTTTCCATTTACTGCCACATATTATAATGAATGACACTTTTTGCTTTACTTATTTAACTTATTTAAATTACTGTGAAATTTCTGTCTCTTATTTGGAATATGATTCAAACAAAAGTATTAACTATTGATGAAGGATTTGCATTAAATGAAAAAATGTAAGTTACAAGTACAGTTCCCATGCTTATGGTAAATGTGCTTAGTAAATTATGATATTATCAATAAAATTTAATGCTGACAAAGATGAACACTAATCAAACTGTACAACTTACTATTTTGCAAACACACACTCTATTTCCTATCTTTAGATTTTTGCTCAAGCTAATACCTCAGCTTAAACTGCCTTTGAACCAATTCTTCAAGATTCAGAAACTGTGGGAAAATGCCAACATCCTAGCCTAAGGTTATTCAGTCCAAGCACAAGGGAATATTGGTTTCAAAGCAAATGTTCTTAGTGGCAATAAATTGATTTCTATCTCACTAACATTGTTTTAACATTTCCTATGCCAAGCAGTATGCTGGTCACAATAGACACTACAGAAAAAGAAGACATATCTGTGCCCTCTAGTCAGTCATATCCCATCGGTATCTATAGAATTGATGACAAAAAGCTATGATATAGTTTTAATGCAGTCACAAATTTATTTGTACTGCACTTATGTGTGCACAGAAAGTATATCATCTTTTTTCTATAACTGATCTTACTTTCTGAGTAGCTCCTCTGCTGTTGAATAGTGAGGAAACATAAATATTAAACTTGCCCATCCTAGTAAAATGTTTTTCTTATAACTTTGTTCCTTTAAATGCTCTGCCTCTTATCTGTCTACACAATGTTCCACCATATATCAGCTCTACTCCAAGAAGACATCGGGTTTTTAAAGGTTGTTTACAAGAAAACCCACTTGCTGCTTCTTGCATCCATGCTGGTTGGGGATTCTGAGGCATCGTCGCTCGGGGTCCCATTCTTGTGTGATGTTGGTTCCTGCTGCTCAACATCTTCTGGAACAACTGTGTCTCGTCTCTGCCTACTGGGTTGGAAGTCAGGGAGATGTTTTGTCTGACTGGGCCCATCTTTGTAGTCTTGCTGGCTTCACATGTATATTCCACTCTCTTTCCTGTCTGCCGCAGGTTCCTAGACTTAGCCTACTTCTCATGCAGCCTTTGCTCTGATTCATCGTGACTGTGACCCATGGCGTGCTCACAGATCTTCTGGTGCTTTCGGTATTCCTCCTGATGTAGTACAAGTAGAACGAGTGCAGGTGTCTCACAACCAAAGAGAGCCAAGAGTAACTCAAGGATGAAAAATAAGACCACATCATTCTGCTCCCTGAAGGACTACCCGGCATTCAGTTTCAGACCACCATGTATGCCAGTTGTCCCTGTGAGACTTTCACGTGAGAATAGGAACAAAAATCTATCTGGCTTTCATAATCCTCAATGATCTGAAATACTTTTTTCCACTATAAATTTCATTTTAAAGGTGAGAGTTTCTTGTAGTTAGTTCCCTGTCCTCCCATAATTCCCTGGGGTCAGGGAAAAAAAAGCAGACTTTTTTTATTTTGCTTCCTTTTCCTTCTAATAGAAAATTTTTATCTAGATTTTATTTTTCCTTTCTTAACTGAATTCACATGGAAAAAATTGTATGTTAGGCAGAGAAACCAGCCTACCAGCAAAGAAACAAACAAAAATAGTTCTACTTATTACATCATCTTCATTTTTCAAGATTATTTAATTAGATGAATCGTCTGAAAGAGAAATTAAGAAAACCACTTCATTCACAATAGCCTCAAGAAAAAAATAAAATACTTGGGAATCAATGTAACAAAAAAGGTGAAAGACCTCTACAATGAGAGTTACAGAACACTAAAGAAAGAAATTGAAGAAAACCTTAGAAGATGGAAAGATCTCCCATGTTCTTGGATAGGCAGAATTAATATTGTCAAAATGGCCATTCTACCAAAGGGGCTATACAAATTCAATGCAATTCCAATTAAAATCCCAATGGCATTCCTCATAGAAATAGGGAAAGCAATCATGAACTTCATCTGGAAGAATAAGAGACCTCAAATAGCTAAAACAATCCTGAGCAGGAAAAGTGAAGCAGGAGGTATCACAATATCAGACATTAAACTATACTACAGAGCAATAGTAACAAAATAGACATGGTATTGGCACCAAAATAGACAGACAGACCAATGGTACAGAATAGAAGACACAGAACCAAACCCACATACATATAATCACCTCATAGTAGACAAAGGAGCCAAAAACATACAATGGAGAAAAGATAGCCCATTCGACAAATGGTGCTGGGAAAACTGAAAATCCATATGCAGTAAAATGAAATTAAACTTCTATCTCTCACTCTACACAAAACTCAACTCAAAATGGATCAAGGACTTAGAAATTAGACCAGAGACCCTGCACCAAATAGAAGACAAAGTAGACCCAAATCTTGATCACATTGGCTTAGGATCAGACTTCCTTAACAAGATTCCCAAAGCACAAGAAATTAAAGCAAAAATCAATAAATGGTATGGACTCAAACTAAAAACCTTTTTCTCAGCAAAGGATACAATCAATAATGTGAAAAGAGAGCCTACAGAGTGGGAGAAAATCTTTTCCACAAGCCCTTCGGATAGAGCACTTATCTCCAAAATTTATAAAGAACTTACAAAACTGTACACCAAAAATACAAAGAACCCAATCAATAAATGGGCCAAGGAACTGGACAGACACTTTACAGAAGACATACAGGCAATTAATAAATATATGAAAAAGTGTTCAACACCTCTAGAAATTAGAGAAATGCAAATTAAAACAACTCTAAGATTTCAACTTACTCTAATTAGAATGACTATTATCAAGAACACAAACAATAATAGATGTTGGCATGAATGTGGGGGGAAAGGCACACTTTTAATGTTGCTGGTGGAGCTTGCAAATTGGTGCAGTCACTCTGGAAAGCAGTGTGGAGAATCCTCAGAAAACTTGGAATGAACCCACCTTTTGACCCAGTTATCCCACTTCTTAGTTTATACCCAAAGGACTTAAAATTAGCATACTACAATAACACAGTCACATCAATGTTTATAGCAGCTCAATTCACAATAGCTAGATTGTGGAACCAACCTAAATGCCCTTCAACAGATGAATCGATAAAGAAACTGTGGTATATATACACAATGGAATATTATTCAGCCATAAAGAAGAGCAATATTATGGCATTGCAAATAAATGGATGGAATTGGAGAATATCATGCTAAGTGAAGTAAGCCAGCCCCAAAAAGCCAAAGTTCAACTGTTTTCTCTGATAAGTGGATGATGATATATAATGGGGGTGAGGGGATGGGGAGTGAGAGAAGAATGGAGGAACTTTAGGTTATGTAGAAGGAAATGGGGGGTTATGAAAAATGGTGGAATGAGACAGACATCATCACCCTATGTACATGTATGATTACACGAATGGTATGAAGCTACATCGTGTACAACCATAGAAATGAAATGATGTACCCCATTTGTGTACAGTTAATCAAAATGCAGTCTGTAAAAAATTTTTAAAAATAAATTAAAAAAAGATTATTTAATTATGACATTCTCTTCCTAATATTCTCTGAAAACTCTAAAAACTCCTGATACTTCTTGTTTACCTGGGATAATGAGATGTCACAGGTTATATCAAATTTCTCTTCTCCTTTCTGATGGCCTGCCTCAGTGGTTTCAGTACATTCCAGCACCTGGCAGTAAGACATGATGCTGCTAAAAACTGGTTCAGTAACCAGTATTCCTTCTCTCATATTCAACTAGTAACAGCATCTTCATTTCTCTGGACTACATGCAGCAACAGTAAGACCTTGGACACAGAAGAAATATGTTTCAAACAGGACATGGGGACTCATGCCAAAATACCAGCTGCATGGGGGCCCAGCAAGTCTGAGGCCAGCATAGACAAAATAGAAAGATCCTCTCTCAAAATAAATTAAAATTAAAATTAAAATTAAATTGAAAGGACTGGGGATGTAGCTCAGTGGTAGAGATTATACCGAGCATGTGTAAAGCCCTGGGTTCAATCTCCTCTAGAGCAAAACTATTTTTAAAAAGAAAGCCAAAGAGAGGTTTCAAATAGTTAATAAACTGTAACCCCACTTTGTAGATACACAAAAGAAGTGATGCTTAATGACTCTAATGACAAACTTAATGACAATCCTGAAATAATTTGGTACATGCTGCAAAAGTATATAATCTAAACAGGCTCTGAAAGATCAAAAGGAGATACTGGGCTAACTTGGAGAGAAAAGTCCTTGGAGTCTAACAGTCATGTTTCGTTTCTGTATTTTTTACAAAACCTAACATAACCCTTCTTGTACTGACAAACAAAAAAAGGAGTATTTGTCAAAATGAACTTAATGAAATTGATGTGTCATACTCAGTTTCATATTGAATAAGTTGAAATTAAAGTCATTCACTTATCCCTTAATAAAATAAAAGCATATTCATCAGCCAAAATCTACTCATGAAAGCTCAAGTAGAACCTGAGATGTTTTGTAAAGCTGGGCTCATTTTCATTTCTATTAAAAATGATGCAAAATTTAGAAGGTTTACGTGGAGACCACTAGGTGTGATTTCTGCACCCCATTTCATCAACATTTTTGTCAACTATTGCTTTAGTTTGTTTTTGTTGAAGGGAGTCTAGAATATTTCTTTGCTTAGAAAAAAAAATGTCACTATTACACATACAGATCAAAAGCAGCCTTATTTTCCTGACTGATTCTGTAGTCACAAGAAGCATATCCCTGCAGGTGATTGTGAGTCTGTGATTCAGCTGAAGGGAGAGTAAATCACTGATTCACTTTAAGGGAAAAAAAAAAAAAAAACTAGCTTTAGGCAAATAATAAAATAAGACTCAGGACAATAAATGAAAGCAGTATATATCATGCTCAGAAATTGTATTAGTGACTCAACAAAGAGCTGAGAAATTCAGCCATGTGAGTTTTAATCATCTAAGCTCTCATCTAAGCTTTCTTTATCTGATGCAGTGTTTATAAACTTAGCAGAAAAATGAAAACCCCAAAAAGCAATTTGATCAAAACCCTGCCACACTGATGAGAACAGATTATCTACATGAGAACTCAATAAACACGATTTAAATATATATGTTACATACTATAGAGGTAGACTGAGCTGACGTGAGATTATTTTAAAAATGGTATTCAGAAGAATTTAATTAATGTATTCAGGAACAGTTTTGAAATATATAAAAAGAAGTCAGTAAAATCAGGTATAATGTATGGGAATAAATGGAGAAGCACATACTTTCAAACAAGAAATGTCATAATGATACTAATAATACTACAAACAATGTAAATTAGGTGTAAAACAATGTAATGTAATACAAGAAAAGGACATTTCATTTAGATTAATGTGAATATGATAGCACTGAAATTGACAAAATCCCCAAGTTATATTTCCTTGATGAAGTTGAAGTCAAAGGAACACTCATATGTTGCTTATGTGAATGAAAAATGTACAATGCCTAGGAAATATCTCACAAAATTGTAAATGCTAAGCTTTGACCCAGCATTCTGTCTTCTAGAATTTGGTACTAAAATTACTATCAAAAAAAAAAAAGGAAAGATATAGGCAAACAGCTGTGGATTGGACCATTATAATGTATAATAACAAAAGACTGAAAATAATCATTAGTAGGAAACTTGATGAAGAAATATTTCAAACCTAGACAACAAAGTACACATATTTGACAAGAGTAGTAACTAGTCATTGATTGCTGTGGAGTGATGCCCAGTATATATTTCTAAATAGAAAAAATGTGTATAGTATGTAACTGTTCATTAAAACTTTTGCTTTATCATTATATTAATATTAATATATTTTCAAATGAAAAACTTACTGTGTTTTTTTTTTAATCACTGTGGCCAAAAGAACTGACTAGAGCAACTTAGAGGAGCAAAGATTTATTTTGACTCAATGTTTCAGAGGTCTCAGCCCAATGGCTGACTCCATTGCAGAAACATCTTGCAGGAAGTGCACAGTAGAGGAAGACTTCTCAGTTCATGGAAGTTCTCCAGCAGTTTTAACATGAATAGGTGCTGAATTTTGTCAAAGACTATTTCAGCATTTATTGACATAATCATATGATTCTTTTCTTTAATTATATTTACTGCTAAATTACATTTATTGGTTTACATATGTTGAACCAACCTTGCATCCTGGGATGAAGCCCATTTGATCATGGTGTACTCCTTATTCTATGTGCTGAAGTACTTGCGCTCAAGTGGGGTTAGTTTGTATGTGCAGCAAGGTTCACTGTCACTTGACTGAGTTGTGAGTATGGCTCAGCTATGGGATTTCTACCCTACGAACTTGGAGTATCTCAAATACTTCCCGGCTCCTCTTAGAAAAAGGGGGAACAAGCAATAGCAATACCAGTAGTGACCAACATACAGTCTTAAATGTCTGGTGTCTCCTGAGATATCTAGAACACTAACTGCCAAACCACGAGGAATAGTGGGGTTAGCATTTAACATCAGGACCAACAATAAACAGCCATGAACTAGATCTAGCATTAAACTGCAGATGTCAACTATTCCCTCCACCATAACAACACGACTGGTGGGAGCAGGAATTATATAATCTAGATAGTTCTAACACATAGTGAAATTACAGTTCCTTAAATAAAGAGAAAATGAGGTAGGAAGGCAAGAAAATGTTTGAAATATATTAAGAGTAAAGAGGGGAAGCAGAAAAGAGGTAGCAATTGATAACTATGAAGAAGGAGGGCTAAAAAATAACTAAAAGTGATCAAATAAATACAGGAAGAAGGAACAAGAAAATTTAGTTTTTAGTGGGGAAGGAAAATGAGGAAGAAGTAGTAAGAGAAAAAAAAAAAAGTTAAGAACAAACAAATAAAAAACCAGAACAAAACAAACCCTCAAAAATTTCTAACCCCCCAAGTCAAACAATGATAAATTTAAAAAGGGGAAAAGTAAAAATGATTAAAGTGAAAATTATATGAATATAATTATGTATATGAAATTATATATAATATGAAATGTGTGTATATATATATACACATATACAAATGTGTACACATATAAGTGTGTGTGTGTGTGTGTGTGTGTATTCTTGAACCAATCAACACAGCAAGGATACACAGATGCAAACATACTCGAAAAGTAAAAAAAAAAAAAAACAAAAACGAAGAGCTTGTTTCCACTGAGGTGGTCAAAAGTATTGAGAAAGATAGCTATCCATCCCTTATGCTGTTGCTCCCTTTTTTATTTTCTTCATATGCTATGTACACCTTGGATCAAGGACTGGGATTTGTTCAATCCAACTCTTTGTGTCTCACCAGGCTGCTAGCACTTGTGGCCTGGAACCAAAGTTAGTTGTGGCTTTCAGCTTCTTGTCTCATAGTATAGGGTAGAACAGACTGGGGAGTACTGACAGTTGGAGTTCCCAGGAAGGTGAGATGCACACCCCTTGTTGCTGAGCAGATATGAATCTCTACTGAGTGTGTAGGTCTCAGGGATCTCCTGAAAATCATCCTCATAGAGTGTGGGGTCTAAGCCCTCCACAGGTCACACATATTCCACCACTACGGATATGCATTGCCCAGGATCAGACCTGGAGTGCAGATACACCTGTCTGACTAGTTTCTAGCCTCTCCACTGCTAGTTGCATGGACCACCAGAAACAAAGGGATAATAATCCTCTTTCCTGTTGGAATCCCCTGCCTGGATCCCCTTAAGAACAATCCTCTCTGTGCCCGTTTCAGTCACACTGGAACAGGCACATCCTGGAGTGTGGCAGAAATTTGCTGGAACAAGCTAGCAATGCTTTTTGTGAACTCTTGAGTCCCTCACACTGAAAGCTGCACTGGTCAATTGCAAATGGCTCCCTCCTCAACTTTTCACTGGCCTACCAAGAGATTCTGAGTATTTTTCAACCATCGATGTTTCCCACTGGCTCTGTGTCACTGAAGATCAGTCTCTGTTCTACAGGTTCTCTGTTTCAAATTTTTTTCCCAATGCTTTTCTCTCCTTCTACATGTTATCCTTCCCTCCCAGGGAACTCAACGGTGCTAAGGCTGCTGCCACCAGCAAAGCTGGCATGTTTCTAATCTAGTATATCTTATTCTCTGTTCAAAGCTCTATGATTATTTTACTCTCCAATACTGAATTTCAGTGAATTCTCTCAGTCACCCACCTCATTGAGAAGCAATATGCTTGCTACTTGAATCTTGAGCTATGGTAAAACTGGAAAAAAAAATTGCTCCCTTTCTCTAATCTGTTATTTTCCTGTTCCTCTCAAAATTCTAAATAAATAAATGGTTGGGGGATGTAGCTCAGTGGTAGAGCACTTGCCTAGCATGAGCAAAACCCTGCATTTAATTCCAGTACAGGGAAAGAACAAAGCAAGGAAGGCAGGCAGGAGAAAATGCAGAGAAGCTGCTGCAACAAGGTGGGGTGGATCCTGTTGCTTCCTCTGAGCGTTCAAGGGGCAGCCACGCCCTAGCACATCTGGGTGGTAGGCAGGTGGCTGTGGGGCGCAAGCTTTCCACTAGACCCAGCCACAGCACTCTCAATTCCTGTCCCCTCAGAAATTTACTTACACTCAAACCCACTCCCTGTCACTAAACATGAACTGTCATATCCGAATGCCTTCCACTTCTCTCCAATTTATAGACTGAGTTTTCAGCAGATCTGTATCACAGACTCCCTCATGGACCCAGGTTGACCTAGGGAGTGTACTGTCAATTCATAGAAAAGAAAAGTGTTATTTGGGTCTTGAATATTTTTTAAAATGCTGGTGTTTCTGATATTCCACATGGTAAACCTAGACACATGGTAAACCTAGACCTTCTTACCGTTGTTCCCCATCTTTGTGCTATATGAATCTGAAGGAAAATTCTGTGGTCTTCTCTTATGCAGGTTCCCTACACAAAATTCAAGTCTGCTTTCTGTTCACACTGCTTGTTTTCAGGATCACAGAATCTACCTTTCCCTTTCTTGAGATTGCTAATGTTCTCCTTCAGCTTGCTGACAAGGAGCTTCCCTCCCCCACTGAGCCATCACGTGCATTTATTTCACTAGTTCTCTTATTATTCCTGGTCACTGACTCTCTTGAGTTGCACTCTAGTGCTTTCAGTGCTTTCTCACAGCCTCCACCTCCTCATCCAGTCACACTCCTGTTGATTTGACTCAATCTCTCTGCAGAATCAGCGGTATGCACTGAACGCCATTAGGCCAACATTTTCCAAAAGCTTGGAAATAACAAGACAATAGGTTTTTCTGCAAATAAGCATTCACTATCTCCCATGAATAATCTTTAAAAGTATGGTATTCCTAACTGGTCCATCTAAATCGAGATAGCAAAATACGTAAATTAATATGTATTGAAGATTGAAATAGACTGGAAAATTCCATCAAACAACAGAATTACTTCAACAACTGGGTTGTAAGAAAAACAAAAAGGAAAAAGAATTTTCATTTATACCAATTTACATCCAGTTTCAATGTATTGAGTTCATAATCCCAATTCAAACAAATAGACTGAGAAAAAGGAAAATTGAGTGTCATATATTTAGTATTATTTAACATTAAAATTATAAATTGTAAGTATAATCACAGTATTTCTGATAATTTACTTTTTTTACTTTTTGACATAAGTAATATGAATAATTGCTTTGAAATAAAACAAAAAAGAGAGGGAAATGGGAAGTATGCAGATTAACTAAGATTAACCAAGAATTGATTACTGTTTGACATATGTAAATTCAGGAAGTGATTATTTCTAGTTCTGCATATATTTGAAAATCTTACCAAAAATTAATATTGTTGAAGATTATTATCTTTGTTACATAAACAATTTACCTACCTTCCTGAATAGCATCTGTAGAAGTATGCAGTATCATTTCCATAGAATGGCTATTTTTTGCCAACCAGCTAATTCTGATTTTCTTAATACTTTACCACTGTACACTGAACATAAATATTTGGCATCTTATATAAAACTTAACATCACCCTTCAGATTAAGTGAAATACAAACCTTACCTGTAAGAGGAAGAGAAAAACAAAACATTGACATTTAAGCAAATTTGTAATGGTGACATGTGACAAGAAAGATTAAAGATCAAATTGAAAAATATGTTTATAATAGAAATTTAAATATGACATATTAATTTTTCCAGAATTTTAGGATTTCATTTTATTTCATGTGAAATAAAACAAGTCACATGACTAAAGACAGGAAGTAAGTACTGTAGGCAGCAACAGATCTGCTTGATGCATTTAAGTTCCATTATTTTAAAGAATACATACTGCCATCTCTGAGATTTCACTGAGGATTGCTATCATGTTATGAATACCAAAACTGTATGTGAGACATAATAATTTCCTTTAAGCTTTACTGTTGTGGAGGAAAGGGAAACGACTGCATCTTTAAGGATAATATGTACGTTAAAACTACTGCAATATACCAACCCTGGAGAAGTCATGAGAACCTGTTTAGAAGGATATTAACTGTCAGAAATAAATGCTTTATGGTCATGGGGACAACATCAAATAGGCTGTGGCTCACCTTGTGACATTTTCAGAACAGCTCATCATAATTATAGATGTAAAAGGTGTTCTGTCAGTTAATTCCTTAAATTATTGGCAGAAATGCCAAAAAAAAAAAAAATTCCTATTCCTCCCCCAAATGACCTGAGGCATCATGTTGTTCTATATTTTTCATCTCATTTTGATATACAGTCACAATTTTTTTAAGCTGAAATCTTTCTACTTTCCTGTGCCTTCATCACACACACCACACACACACACACCACCCCGTTTTTCCGAAGGACAATATGATTCTCCCTCTCAGTGGAAGAGGAATTTTTAGACCTGTTGGGTTTCCCTGCTCTTTGCACTATTTATATAAGTAAATAGGTAAGTTTTCCTAATTTAGGAGGACTATAGAATGTAGTATTTATAAGGGGACATGGTACCCCATGGAAAGAGTCAGAAGTTAAGGATAAATGATAGATCCCTGCTGGTCCCAGATGTTCTAAGAAGTATAGAGCAGAAGTCAAATTAATAGTGGGATATAACGACCTATGCTCAGAAGTCATTGACTCTCATTTCCAGATAAACAAGAGGTTGTAGACTGAGATTACCGCACCGGCCAGAAACGGGGCTGGGTGTAGAGATGTCTGTGAGTGGCACATCCAGAGGTCTTTTCCACTAGGAAGTCTGGGAATGAGGAAAGGATCTTACACTTGTGTAGAAGTCAAGCATTTTATAGATTTCTTTCAGTTTTTCCTTTCCTGCTCTCAAGTTGGAAAATGTAATTCTTACTAAGAAGGAAGTAACAGTTATGATATATGAATTTTTTTTTTTTATTGGGATGGGGGGTTGGCAGTATGGAAATTTGAACTGGGGAGCACTCTACCACTGAGCTATACCTCCTGCCCTTTTTAGCCCTTTCATGTTGAGACAATCTTGCTAGATTATTGAGACTGGCCTCAAACTTGCTATCCTGACTCAGCACCTGGAGCCGCTGGAATAACAGGCATGAGCCACTGTGGCTGACTATATGTGATATTTCAGCATGCAGTAAGTTTAGAGTGAGTTCAAAATTCAAAGAAACCTCTCTCTCTCTCTCTCTCTCTCTCTCTCTCTCTCTCTCTCACTGGGGATTGAACTCAGGGGTTCTCTACTATTAAATTGTACCCCAAGCTCCTTTTAATTTTTTTTGGTTTGAGACAGGATCCTGCTAAATTGTCCAGGCTAGCCTTGAATTTGTGATTCTCCTACTACTCAACCTCCTAAGTCACTGGGATTACAAGTGTGCACTGCTGTGACCAACTAAAAATGAGTTTCTTGTTGGCAACATATGGTTGGGTCTTATCTTTAATCCAGAGGGAGAGAGAGAGAGAGAGAAAGGGGGAGAGAAGGAGGGAGAGAGAATATCTCACTTGTAGGAAGAACTGACTTTTCAGTGGTATTTAGTTTTCTAACTCATGAACATAGTGTAATATGTATTTCACATTTCTGATATTACTGCAAATTTAATTTCCAAGTGTTTATTCTTAGTAAATAGAAATATAATTTATTATATTGATCTACAACATTGCTAAGCTCCCTTATGACTGTAGGATTTTCTACAAAAGAGATGTGCAAATGAGGACAATTTAGTTTTTTCTTTTTGAAAAAAAATTTAAAAAACCTCTCTGATTTCAAAGCTTACCACTCAACCATTTCTCTTTATGGAATTCAATGAAGGCAGTAAGTCAATAACTAATATATGTTCAATTAATAATGTTTAAGATTTTTTAATGGAAAGACAAAGATTTATGTAAAGGTGAGAAAAATAACACTCAATACAAAAGAATTATGAAATTATATATAAAAAATGACAAATTTCTTAGAATGTTAATAGTTTTTGCTATGATGGTAACATTGAGGCTGTTTTTTTTTTTTTTTTTTAACCTCCCTGTTTATGTTTTTCCTCATTTAAAAAAAATTCTTAATGGCATCATTTTACTTTCATAAACAGGAAAAAATGTGCAAAAATTAGTTCTATGCCTCCAAATTCTATTCACTCAAACTTATCCCAATTGATAAAATTCTACTTCTCAAAGACTTAACTTTATTTATTAAAGATTACTACTCATTTTACCCAAAATCCAGTTTTTATATTTCTAAGTCTTTTGACTTAAATATTCTAAATTAATTTAGATATTCTAAGTTAATTCCCAAATCGATATTGTCATTTCTCCTCCTGGAAATTTCCATTTCTCAAACTCAGGGCGCCTAAATCCAAAATCAGCATTTTTAAAAATCAAAATCATCATCTATCCTGATGTTTCTGTTGTTTGTGTCCTTAAAATCTTAGGCAAAATTTTAAAACAACTTTGTAGCTCACATTCCTATCAGTCTCTGTATTTCATCTTCCTTTGACATGTGCTCCACATGTATCCTTTCTTTTCACTGAGAACAGCAAAGCTCTGCTTCATGTCCTCATGGAGTCGGCCTAGGGCTGCTTTAGTTAGACACATTCACACGGTGCTCAAAATTGCATCCAAGCACGCCCTTGGCCACATTGTGTGCCCATTGCTTATAAATGGGCAAGCACTCCCAAGCACATCATTAACTCTTCCTCCAGCTACTGAAGCTCCACCTCCTTCCCCAACCTGTTCCAGCCATCTGTTTTGGTTCACAAATCCTACTTTTGTTTTCTTCATTCCAGCTTTGCTCCAGTTTCCTGTTTTTTGCATGTTATTTCACCTCTCTGAATATAGTCCACCTTTCAAGAGAGTCCTTGGACATTCCAACTGTCAAGAACAGTCTTAAGCCTTGTAGACAATAATGTGTCTCCAAAATAGTGCAAGCAAACTATGGATGATGTCGTTACCAATTCAATATTCAAGAAAAGGATCTTGCTTTTCTCTTAAGTAGGTGGAGAGACTGAAGTACAATGAAATGATTTAAGCAAATTGCATAAAAAGCAAGGGCCTACATAGTGTTATGGAAATTTACTGAAAAGTACTGAATTGGTAGGAGTGACTTTTTCTCATCTGAAAAACCAGAATCATTTTATGAAATGTTTCAAGACATCTCTTTCAAATAAATATGTTCTTCTAAGCAAGGAAAGTGCTGAAACCCAAATGTCTCATCAAGGACAATGGGAAAGTAGTATTTGAAGTCCCCACTGACACAATTTAGATGGAACAAACCATGAAAAAGACAGATCCTCTATTTCAGAAAGATTCTCATCTCTTAACACCTGTTCATTTCAGTCATGCTTTGATATACACCTCAACGCAAGCAACGCAAGAAAGCTGTGATACATCACACAAAAATCATTCATTTGGTAGCTTCAGGAAACACAACTTTCATCACAGGTAAAGACGGAGAACTCAGAAAGACAAGAGGCCTTTTGTCTTTCTGTTGGCATAACCTTAGAAGGTCAAAGAGTATGAATTTTTATTTTCCCTAAGTAAAAGCAAAACCCAACTCTATTTCATCTTCCATCATCCATGGGAAGATGTTCACTTTCTTCTTTGTAGTTAAGTTCTTCGTTATTCTTTTCCTTACTGAGTCCAGCAATCGATATCCAAAAGGCAATCCTCTCCTCTAACTGTACCTTTGTGCTATTCGTCAGTGTCTCCCCCTCCCTCGCTCTCCCCTACCCTCCAACTTCTGGTAACCACTATTATACTGTGTATTTCTATGAGAACAAGTTTTTTAGAATTCTAAAGTTTTGAGAAAACTCATTACTTTATGTAAATGAAGTACAAAACATACCATATCTGCTTTCCTCTCTCTAAATAGTCTTCATAGAAACTTTAAGTTAATTTAATCTTATTTTATTTAAAATAAAATCAATTGTTTCATTATTTAATTAAATTCCATAAACAACATAGCATACAACTGTTTCTAAGAATTACTTTTTCGGCTACCACAAAACACTTTCTAGCACAATTCACAATAGCTAAGCTATGGAACCAACCTAGATACCCATCAACAGATGATTGGATAAAGAAATTGTGGTGTATATACCCAAGGGAATATTGCTCAGCCATAAAGAATGACTTTATGACATTTGCCAGTAAATGGACGGATCTGGAAAATATAATTCTAAGTGAAATAAGACAATCCCAAAAAAACAAAGGTCGACTATTTTCTCTGATATGTAGAAGATAAACTACAATAAAGGAGTGAAAGGGGAAGAAGAGAAGTTCAGTAAATTAGAAAAAGGGGAACAAAAGGAAGGGAGGAGTTATAGGAAAAGGAAAGACAGTAGAATAAATCTAACATAATTTTCCTATGTAGACATATGAAAATACTTAAGTGAACCCCACCATCATGCTCGCCCACAAAGAATGGGGTCCTAATTAGAATAGGATATATCCTATGCTTGTATGATTTTATTAAAATGAATTATACTGTGATGTGTAAGTAAGAAGAACCAATAAAATATTAAAAAAAAAAATTCTGTTATCAGCAGGAGTAGAAAGCAAGGATCACTTACTGAGTTTAGGGTCTCATTACCATGTTAAATTTCCTGAGTGCCCTAAGCAGGAGAATCAGAAGCCACCACATAGAAGAGGCAGCTGTGAAACAACAAAAGCCTCGGCGGCCCAGGATGTGTGGGCAGCAGGTGTGCTGGGAGGCTTTGGAAGCCCTCCCCCGCCTAGGGAAGTGAGTATTAGGAGCTCTAGACGCGCCTGCCATCCCAGGCCGTGATCATTTGCCCTGGGCTCCTCTTCTGTCCCGCTTGCCTCCTTTGGTTCTTTCTCTGTCGCTTTTCATGTTGGGATGTTTATAGTTGTTTCTGGTGAGAGATGTTTGAAAAGTGTAAGAATTATATGTAGAACACTCTCCGCTCTTCAGAGGGAAGGTGCCATAAAACCTAATACATAAATGATAAATCAGCTCAGCAGATGTTGACTTTTTCTTGTCAGACAGCGACTTTAAACTCCTGATTCAGACTCTGACAGAATAAATAAACTAAAAGTGAAACCCAATTTGTCTGCCTTATACAAGGACAGAAAATTTTAAAAAATTGGATTAAACAGAATTATCTATATCCTATCAAACAATATGGAATAAGAAACACCATTCATATCTTCAAAGCCGGGCTTTCAGTAAAATGTTACATGCAGAACAGGGTTTTCTTCAAGCTGAATACTTGTGCATTAAATAATCCAAACTCTATAAATCCTTTAATTAGATTCTGAACATCACACATTTTTAAAGGAAGCAGGCACTGAATATCAGCCCAAATATTAAAATCTGAGCATTAACTGAACACCAACATACAATTTGTTTTCCAAAAAAGCACTGATTTCTGGCATTAAAAGCAGAATATTACCCAAGAAGGAGACATAATCTTTATATCAAAAAATGAAATACCCACTCTGGAATTGCACTGTTAAATATGTACAGCTGTTGAAAACTGATCTTTTTGTCTATGTTTTTACTGCTAGAATTGTTGCACAAATAAACCTCTTCATTCCTGCAAGTACCACAACTTTATGGACTGTTGAAATTTTCAAATAACAAAAACACTGTGAATCCTTGATACTCAGTGTGGTTCATAGACAAAGCACATAGTCATCTTGTTGGGACCTGATAGGTACAGAGAACTGAGGGCACGTTCCAGCTCCAGGGAATCAAACTCTGAATATTGACAAAAATCCCCTAGTGGTTTCTATGCACACTACAGTTTTAGAAGCACTACTTTGACCATTCCTGGCATGTAATTAGCTTCCTATTTACATTTTATTCAACTTTTGGTATTTCTTCTTAGTTATTTATTTGTAATTTTAAACCAATCTACCAAATATAATTGCACAAAAAAGAATTACACAACTTCACTTAACAAATGAAAATTATTGCTTCTGCAATTTAAATTTTCTAGTAGAAATATATATATATATGTTTACATATGTATATATGTATTCAATAAAAAAAAATATTAGGAAACCTGTGAAATATACCGTGTTGATCTTTTGTGATTTGACGCTCTCCTCATCAATTCCCACATTCCCTTATAAAAGTGTTGCTATCCCCTTCAAAAGTATCCTTTCCCCTTTATTTTTATTCCATATCTTTTCTTTTTCTATAAGGGAATTAAGTTTGCCAAAATTTTGTCATGTCTCAAATATTTTTCACATATATGCTTAATATTGAAAACAAGATTTCTTTTCTCTCCCTTTTGTTGGTTTTTGTTCTGTATCAAGACTACACAAAAATAATTCACAATAAATATGCATTATTGAAAAATAACAATAGAAGCGTAAGAACACCCATCACCCATCTGAAAAGAAAGAAGTCACCAGGAGCTCTTGACAGACTGAGGATCAAAGTTCTCCAGAGGATGCCATAGGCAATCAATACCACTGTGTTTTACTGAGGAGATATGACATTTAGTTCCTCCTAATCATGACAATTCAAGACTGGTGAGTAAATAAATATCTTAAAGTGAAAAAAAATAAAATAAAAATAAGAGGATGTCCTATGTACTTCACCCCCAAACAACACAGTTTTGAACTTTATGTATGTTACTTCTTTGTTTTTATTTTTAATGTTGCACCAATAATTGTGTTACTATACACATGTTGCTCATGTTTTTCAATCAAATTTATGTTATGACAGTTATTTCCATTTTCAAATAAACTGTAAGACTGATTTTCGTTGCTGTATAATATTCCAATTTTCTTTCAATGCACTCTGAATTATTACTAGTTTTAAGCTATTATTAACAACACTATTATGAAAATCTTTGCATACCTCTCCTGATATACCTACAGTACTTCAAGGATGTATGCCTAAGAATGGAAATGCAGGTCGAAGGAAATGTGTGTCTTCATAGTGTCAAGAAATTGTTCTTACATTCATTTTTCAGATGTTCATCCTTCTAAGAATCATGCTGTAGTCATCAGGGGTGGAAGCCTTCTAGGTGAGGGGGAGAGAGGTAAGCATAAGTTAGAAAGTATAAAGGAATACTAAGAACATATAGCTAATGAGATCATTGCATTTTTCCACAAAAAAATATCTAATAGTCATAAGAAAGATTTCATTGAAAATTTATAGATTCTGTGCTGCACAGAGTAGTAAAGCATTAATAAGATCTTCAAGAGTTAAATGTCAAACTGTTAGAATGTTTGACCTGAATTGCTTTACATGAAGAAGTGGCTGCTTTCATCACACATGTATGCATACAGTATTAAATGAGCATGGCTTCCCAGTGGCTTTAAGAAACCCTTGATAGAAGTAGGAAAGGGAAGCCTTCCTAATGGGCATGGTTCAATGTTCAAATCAGCATGTTTTAGATATGGTATGAAGTACAGAGTTGAAATTGGTTTGTTTTATATGTATGTTGACAGATACGTGATTTTTATAAAAGACATAACATTGCCATCTAAAGGGGAAAGCCTTGGATCACCTAGAGAACAGTCATATTCTCATTACAATATTGTAGCACCAAATCCACGTGAAATGCAGGCATGTGAGGGTCCCAGCTTCCTGAAATTGTACATGTGGTGTTTAGGCCCTCCTATATAGTATTTAGACCCTTATGTAATATATGAGCATCTCAAAAGAAATAAGGAATAAGAAATAAGCACACAGAAAAAAGAAGAAACTACAAAGGTTATTAGTCTAGGACACAGAAGGAGCACTAGGTATGGTGGAAAATTGTGACATAGTGAAGAAGGAGCTTGCTGATGTCGAGGTAAGCTGTTTTCTGTCAATGTCGGCCTTTTCTAGGTCAAGCAGTTAGTGGTCAGGGGATGAAACAGAACTTCCCATGTTCATGGCTAATGGTCTGTTTATCAAGTGCAATTAGGAACTAGGTTAACTCAGGTGTGGTTTATGCCCTAATAGTGCATGGTTTAGCTGATGCAACCTCCCCAAACAGGAAATGATTCTTAAATCCAATATGCTCAACTTACAGATTCCCTGAATTTAAAGTTATTTTCGATGTTTCAGTGCTGAGAACAATTTGGTAAGATTTCACTTTAGTATTAGTCTAAATTGATCCTTTACATCATTGCTGAGAACTTCAGAAGTCTAACTGCAAAATCTTAATGAAAAACAAATTTTTTTCATTTATATATTAGAATGATATAACTATTAAGGCTATTTAAAATTTTATCCAGGTGAATTTTCTACATTTCACTGTCTGTTGTCTACTTCCTGGTCATACTTGTGTGTGTGCATGCATGCATGTGTTTTAACTGATATTTTCTGTGATTCCCATGATTCAGAAAGTACAATGTAATTGACTTAATACCTATCAAGTTATTGTTTCTAATTTCTTCACGGTTGCAATAAGACAGTTAAGCCAGATAAATTATGACTTCAATTTAGAATACTATGATTCATAGCCTTTTAAATTTAATGTGTTGAATACATTATAGCTACTTTTTTTCTTTGATACTTTAATTCTCAAAATATTGATCTGAGAGAGATCATTTAATGTTGATTCTGTGACCCTTTGATTTGACGTAACACCATTAAACTTAAAAGCCTCTTTGCCTTTAGGCAAACATGATTTTTTCCATTTATACTTTCTTGCCTCTAACATGGAATCATAGCTACTTCTAAGGAATTTTAGTTAGTAGGAAAATATGATTAACCAAGAAATTTTGGGCACTAACATGCATCATGACATTACATTGCTATTGAATGGTTTCAATGGATGGAGACAGAAAAGAATAATACATTTTTCTTGTCAAGGGATGAATCCATATTGACCCTTGAAGTTATCAAACAGTAAGGAGTTCCCATTTAACTTTTTAATTTCATATTGTAGTTGAAGTCCATTTTATTATTACTGAAAAATAATTATATCTATTTAATTCAAAAGCAATACCTATTTGTTTTAGACATTAATGCAAGTAAATAGATCCAAAATTATGTAACATTAAAGCAAATAATCAAATAATTTAATAAAAGTCAAGATTTTTCTATGCAGTTCACTTTGTTCTTAGAATGGAGCTCACTAATGATATTCAAGCAAATTATCATGTTCTAGAACTTCTCTTGATACCTTATTTTGTGTGGCAATACAGCTGTTCTTTTATGATCATTTTGTTTCGATTTTTGCAACTCATTCTCAATTTGAAAGTGCTGACATTCCTTTAAATTCTTAAAATATGAAGGCTTCCAAAAGTTCCAGTCTCCAAATTTTTATTTAATGGTTTCATTTCAATGCTATTACCTGATCCATCTATAATGACTTAATAGACAATAGTGATACAAGATTAATATACATGCTGTTTACAGAGACAGGCCAACCCTACCTTCTACTTGTTAGTTTTCAATACTGTTAAGATCCATGTAAATCCAGATAGTTCCTTAATGTTTGAAACCTACTAAATTTTATCCTTGTCTTAAAACTTTTAAATTTGTCTTCTTTGACTAATGTACCAGGATCTTCTTCATTTCAAAATGAACATCTCCTTACGTGTGTAAGGAGATTATGTGTGTATTATGTTGTACAATAGTAAATCAATATTTATCACATATAAATCCAGACATTCTTTCAATAGTCTTCATACACTTTACATTTTCCTAGAATGCTAAAAATATATACATAATCTTGGAATTCCATTTGATTAGCAATAATATAAGGAACTTAAGGTATTATCTGAAATTTTCTTTTGTTTAGTAACCAGAATTGAGACTATACCTTTTGTATATTAACAAAATCCTTATTTTAATTACTAATAAACCTAGGGCAGAACCACAAATTTTAAGACACCTTTGGATATGTACAGACACTTATTATCTTATCATATGTAAATTCAAATTCCCAATTTCCAGTGAGATGCCTCAGAAAATATAACAAAAATGTATCAAATTATAATGAAATTTTAAACCCAATATCCATAAAAATGTGTCAGAGATTGTTCCTAAGTCTACACAGAAAATCCAGGTGAAATTTTTTATTAAATTTATATAATTTCATGATTTATAAGGATGAGTTCTTCTTAAATTGACATATAAAATATTCTATTTTTAATAATTACAGCATATATCAATTGCATTATGTTTAAACTTCACCTCACCTCCTTAAAAGGAACAATTATTTTATCCATGAAACAGATATTAGTATACAAGTTAAAATTTATTTTATAGTTACACATATGTATTCTCTGGTACTTTGCAATTTGTGCTTATTATAAAGTGTAAGATTTAATTTGATCCATTTTGAATTGCTCAAAAGTTAATGTTAGTAAAGTGAGATTCTTCTTGGAAAGATTCTTTGTCTACTTACTGAAGAGGCATGGCCTCCACTTAATACAGAACTGTTCAGGACTTTAGGATCTGTGCACTCAGGTACAGAGCCTGCATATTCTAAGCTACTACTTAAAGTCTAAGACATCTAAGACACTATGGTAAGAAAACCAGGAGGATAATCCACTTATCTAGGCATTTTGATAAACACAAACACTTCTAGGTATTGTCAGAGATGGGAAATCAGGAAGTTTGTGGGCCCTTGATACAAGAATTAAATAGGTCCAACAGCAATGGATAGAGCTGTTGAGATTTATTCATGCATTTTTCAATGTTTTGATTTTTTTCCTTCCTTAACTGAGCTGAAGTCTTCTGTGATGCTTAGACTGGCCTTAAACTGAAGGGCCCAAGTGATACTCCCACCTGAAAAGCTGGGGCTACAGGTGTGCCCCACCAGACTTGGCTTAATGGCTATTTTTTTAATATGTATAGTAGTCATAAGGAAAAATGTAGCTCAGCTCGGGACCTGCGGTAGTTCCAGCCCCTCCGATGGAACTGGCACTCCGTATGCCCGGTCTCAGTTGCGATTCAACAATAGCTCTCAGAAATCCACAACGGACACAGGGCCTCATGCAAGAGACTTTATTATGTGGACAACTAGAGCCTCCGCCCCCGCTCTGGGACTGGAAAAGAAGGAAAAGAGAAAGATAGTGTGGACGCTTCTCCCAGATATTGGAATCTCCCCTGGCTGGAAGGAACCAATAGTGGAGGAGAATACTTGCAAGCTGACTGATGAACCAATAGCTAGCTAGCATGTTCAGACTGACAAGCTAGGACTTAAGGTGGAAAGCAGGAAATGGCTATAGCGTAGGCCGGAAATTCCTCTAACAAGAGGCGAGTGGATCATAGATTAACAAGTGATTGGGAGGCGGGCAGAAATGGCTGCACCTAAAAGGGCGGGGGCTTTGTATTACAGTATTTACATTTCCTACAAAGTAAAAGATGGAAGAAATAGGGTTCACACCGTTATTAAAGTACAGCTGATTAACCACTTGCTCTTGGGAACATTTTACAGATATCTGAGAAAAACTTCTTCCCAAAGTACTCCTGAGGTCTTTAAAGAGGATTCTCAGCCTCTCCCATGTAAGAGGTTAGTCGTAAAGTTGTTGTTGTTGTTTTTTCATTAAATTTTGTGAGGCTTATCCTCTCACAGATACCTTGATTCTACGTAGATGGGAGAGAATTTTCCAAGTTTTTCCACTAGATTTTTATAGCATTTACAATTTTGTTGTCATGTTTTCACCACATGTTCCAGAAGCAAACTTTGAGGGAGGGCTACAAGTACAAAGTAATTCCTTTATAAAATGATTGCAGAAAATAATAGTAAGAATGATAAGAAGGAAATCAATAATGTTCTCAAACCTCATCACTGCGGGTAATGAAAATTCAGTGCTATTGGAGAACTCTACAAGACAATAAAGAACACACCTGAGGAATATTGAGGAGAGAGAGAGAGAGGGGCGGGGGGAGAGAGAGAGAGAGAGGGAGAGAGAGAGAAACAAGGCACTGGAATATTAGTCTCTCAATGTCCTGTTCGCAATTGTCTAACAGTGGCTTACAAGGGCACTAACTCTCAGCACTTCCAGTTTTTTGCAGATTGAAAAGAAAATGAGCAGAGAGAGAGAAGAGAGATTGATTGATGGATTGATTGTAGTATGCAGTCTTCAGCATATAGAGGTGGGCTGCTCACTAGAGCTTCTGCCATAGCCAGGTGCTGTTGTGCACACCTGTAATCTCAATGTCTCAGGAATCTGAAGCAGAAGGATCACAATCAAGGCCAGCCTCCTCATTTGAGTGAGACTCTGTCTCAAAATAAAAATTAAAAGGGCTGGGAATGTAGTTCCAAGTGTAGAGTTTCCTGGGTTCAATTTCCAGTACCAAAAAAAAAATTGTGGCTTAGGGCTCATCTGAGGTAAACCAACTCCAAATTACACAGAAAATGAACCTACTGTAGTAAAACAAACTGAGCAGGAGTAGGGCATCTTTCTCAATGTTGGATTAAGAAAGTCTCATAGAAAGACAATTATTAATCCAAAACAATATTACTTTTTTTTTGAGTTCCAGGTAGGAGAGGTATTATAGAAAAGATAGACCTAATTTATAATTCTAATTGAAACAACTTTCTGAAATGAAACTCATTGAAACAATAAACCTTCCTGAAAAGCAAAGGAATCAAAACTGAATGCAGCCATAGCACCCCAGGCACTGGAACAGAGGTGAGGACTAAGTGAGACCCTATGCACACATGGACTCCACATCCGTGGTCCACACCTGCTATCCTCAGATCCTGGCACTGCCCCAGAGCCTGCTACCACAACTTTTAGTGGGAACAAAACAACAAACTCAGAATCACAGAAGTGAGAACTTGTTGCTCATGAATGTTGCAGAAGCACAGACTCACACATGCAGCAGCCAGGGCAATTATATCTTCACATAATCATATTTGTTGATGCTGTGTATGGGATTTATTTTATATTAAGCCGTTTTCCAGCACAGTTGCTGAGGTCTCACATTAATCTTAATAACGGATCTATAAATTCTTTTATTATGTCAGGGAATATTTTGACCTCAAGGAAGTTTAGCTGCTAAAAGTGACACATAATTGGTTTAAAGAAGTCACAGCTGTCTCCATTACCTTCAGCCAGTGGCCTAAGTTATCTCCTTCTCCATGATTTAAAGTTGGACATATGATATAGTTCTGACTAATGTGACAGGATAAGTTTCCATAGAAAGATTTCTTTCTCCAAATAAAGAAGGAAAAAAAATCTCGAAAGGAGAAACTCCTTTCCCTCTGCCCTAAGTCACACCGCTTTTCAAAAAATGTGTGGTGCTTAGAGATACTGAAGTCTTCTTGCCGCCAGAAAGTGACAAGCAAACAAGCTAAGAAGAGAGGAGAAGACAGAAACTTGGATCACAGTGTCACCACTGGCTGGGTCCCTGGGTGCTGTGTGTGCATGGGGTTTCTTCTGTAGTCCTCACGTCCCTTCCAGTGCCTGGGGTTGCTGTGGCTACGTTCAGTTTTGACTCCTTTGCTTTTTCAGAAAGACTTTATTATTTCAGTGAGTCTGTCATTTCAGACTAATCTTACCCTACATTTTTCATCTTCAAATTCCATGAGGAAAAAAAGAAAAGGTGCCTATCTTCATTAGTGCTCTGACATTTATGAGCAAACAAAATCTTAACTTGTTCACCTCTAAAACCTTGGTGGATATCATCTTTCCTATCAAGCTTAGGAGTCCTGTATTTTTCATACTTAACAGGGTGAATATCTCCTTACTCATAATTCCTTCCATTATTTAAAAATACATAATTTAGTTATTTCTCAAATATGTCATGTTTTCTCTCTTCTATCTAAATAGGCTATGATTTCCTGATGTACATGAAATAAAATTTGCCTTCGGATGTTTAGCACTAAGGGGAACTTAACAGAAGAGATTCTGGTATGAGTTGAAGAAATCATTATTATAAGACATTGTATCATTTAGGATGTGTTCACCTTTGAGTAATAGAAAACTCTCCCACACAATTAAGAGAATTCATAATCTCAAAAACAAGAATTCCATACTCCTGTAGTCTTCAGTTCAGGTTCATTTTCTGTACAATCCTTTTGTCTCTAATGTCAGTATTTTGCCATCATCCTTGTGCTGGTAGTTTCAAACATGTTCAGCAAGTTCTTGAAGGTCTCATTGGATAGAATTCCACCACATGCTCATAATTAAATTTAACCATGGACAAAGAAAATAGAAATACCATGTTTTGCCTTGGAATAATGGAAACTCACAAGTTGAAACTTGAACTGAGACCAACCTCCCCTGAAGCTCATGTTTTCAGAGGGGAGTGGACACATGGAAAAGCAAACATTATGTTAGAAAGAAAGAAATTCAAATATCTGGAAATAATCCAGAACCTACAAATAAAACAAAAAAAAATATTTTGTTGATTGTTGATGATGTTTGAAAAATCTATTTTACATAGTTCTCAAATTTCCAACATATATGTATTTTGATTAAACATAAAATTGCAATATGAAACTAATATTTATCATGAATTATAAAATTTTATCACTAGATTATCACTAGGAATAATGCAATAAAGTAAAATTCCAGGACTACTGATGTTTCATGCCATGGTGCTCTTCTTTTATTACTCCACCAGTGTGTTAGATCTAAAATTAAATATTCATAGTATTAAAAAATGTAGTATTTTCAATAATGAACATCATCACAAAAGAAAAATATTAAGTATGCTATTTATCTTAAAGAAACATTTGTAATCCATCTATGAAAGGAAAATATCAAGATTATTTTACCTTGGCAAATAAATATACTTAAAATTATTACTTAAGCTACATGTTATATACTACTATATTTTGCCTCATATTAAATGTTTTTTTTTTTTTTTTCATTGTGCTTTTTCCCCTGTTTCAAGTCTTTCTCTGCTTCATGGTACAATGGATGAACCCAGGATTAATTAACTATTAAGATACATAAAGTTACAAGTCACCAAGCCAGCGGAGACCTCCGACACGCAAGCAGCTTCTGGGACCAGGGCTGGGCAGCCAGAGACCTCTCCTGGCAACCTTGTCCCCCTCCAGCTGCAGGCTTTTTCCATGGGGCGATCCAAGATGGTGGACTAGAGGGTGACTGCATCTCCAGTCACTCCAGAACCCAGGATTCAAGAAGGGGAGGCATTGAGAGACTCAGACTAAAATAGAACCACGGGGTGAGTCTCCCCCACCCAGTGAAGCTCAGCTGGGCGGCAGGCCCAGATTCAAGTGGCTTATTAGAGTAGGACAGGGCAGATAGAGTCTCCCCCAGGCAGCTCTGTGCACTCTGGTGGTGAGCTACTCCCACAGGGACAGAATCTCCAGCCTCATGGAGCAGGCCCCCCAGTGAGAGCCTTTCTGCACAGAAGCAGCGCGGCCAGCTCTGGCCCACCCCGGCCAGGTCCGGCCCGCCCCGCTGCCAGCTCCGGCCCACCCGCAGGTTGCTTCAGTGACCAGCACAGGGCGCCAAGGACTTCCCCAAGCAGCCCAGCCCCGTCCGGTGGGAAGCGCCTCTCTAGGCTAGCTTCTCGGGGCAAACCGCCCAGTGAGAGAGTGTCTACACAGGGCCAGCTACAAGTCCCCAAGCCAGTGGAGACCTCCGACCTGCAACCAGCCTCTGGGACCAGGGATGGGCAGTAAGAGACCTCTCCAGGTCTCTCTCCTTGGAACAAGTAGCGGGCTAGGGGCAGCGTTCTTTGGAAGCACTACATTATCAAGATAATCCAAGACTTCTGGCTACTGAAGGCTGGTAGGTGATACACTGGAAATCTACAGGGACACTATAAGCCAATAGAGGAAATCTACAATATCACAGAGTCCCACTGACATCTGACCAATATGAGAAAACAAGGGAAGAAAATGTCCGAAACAAACCTAGATACTATGTCAATAAAACCCAATGACAGCACAGCAGAAGAAATGTTCGAAAGGGAGTTCAGAATGTACATAATTAAAACAATCAGGGAAGCAAACCAGGAGATGAAAGAACAAATGCAGGCATTAAATGAATGCACCAATCAACAGTTAAAAGAGCAAATAAAGGAAGCAAAAGAACATTTCAATAAAGAGTTAGAGATACTGAAAAAAACAAACAGAAATCCTTGAAATGAAGGAAACAATAAACCAAGTTAAAAACTCCATAGAAAGCATAACCAATAGGATAGATCACCTGGAAGACAGAACCTCAGATATTAAAGACAAAATATTTAATCTTGAAAACAAGGTTGACCAAACAGAAAAGATGGTAAGAAATCATGAACAGAATCTACAAGAATTATGGGATATCATGAAGAGGCCAAATTTAAGAATTATTGGGATTGAGGAAGGCTTAGAGAAACAACCAAAGGAATGAACAATCTATTCAATGAAATAATACCAGAAAATTTTCCGAATCTGAAGAATGAAATGGAAAACCAAGTACAAGAGGCTTATAGGACTCCAAATATGCAAAATTATAATAGACCTACACCAAGGCACATTATTATAAAAATAACTAACATACAAAATAAGGACAGAATTTTAAAGGCCAAGAGAGAATAGAATCAGATTACATTAAGGGGAAAACCAATAAGAATATCAGCGGATTTTTCAATCCAGACCCTAAAAGCTAGAAGGGCCTGGAACAACATTTACCAAGCCCTGAAAGAAAATGGATGCCAACCAAGAAATTTATACCCAGCAAAACTTACTTTCAGATTGGACGATGAGATAAGATACTTCCATGATAAACAAAAGCTAAAGGAATTTACAAAAAGAAAGTCAGCATTACAGAACATTCTTAGCAAAATATTCCATGAGGAAGAGATGAAAAACAACGATGTAAATCAGCAACGGGAGGAACTAGCCTAAAGAAATAGCCAAATAAAGGAGAAACCAAATCATGTCAAAAAACAAAAATGTGTCCAATGACTAGGAATACAAATCATATCACAATAATAACCCTGAATGTTAATGGCCTGAACTCATCAATCAAAAGACATAGACCGGCAGATTGGATTAAAAAGAAAAAGTTCAACAATATGCTGCCTGCAAGAGACTCATGTCAAAGAAAGAGATACCCATAGACTAAAGATGAAAGGATGGGAAAAAATATACCATGCACACAGACACAGCAAAAAAGCTGGAGTATCCATTCTCATTTCAGATAATGTGGACTTAGAGCCAAAACTAGTCAGACGGGATAAAGAAGGACATTACATACTGCTTAAGGGAAGCATAAATCAGCAAGACATAACAATCATAAATCTCTATGCCCCGAACATTGGCTCATCCATGTACATCAAACAAATCCTTCTCAATTCCAGAAATCAAATAGACCACAACACAATAATACTAGGTGATTTTAACACACCTCTTTCACCACTGGATAGATCTTCCAAACAAAAATTGAATAAAGAAACCATAGATCTCAATAACACAATCAACAATTTAGACTTAACCGACTTATATAGAATATACCATCCAACAAAGAATGAATACACTTTCTTCTCACCAGCACATGGATCCTTCTCTAAAATAGACCATGTTTTATGCCACAAAGCTACTGTTAGCAAATACAAGAAGATAGAAATACTACCTTGTACTCTATCAGTACATAATGGACTGAAATTAGAAATAAATGACAGAATAAAAAACAGAACCTTCTCCAATACCTGCAGATTAAATAATACACTATTATACGATGAATGGATAACAGAAGATATCAGGAGGCAAATAAAAAAATTCTTAGAAGTAAATGAGAACAAAGACACATCATATCAAAATCTCTGGGACACTATGAAAGCAGTACTGAAAGGAAGATTTATTTCCTCGGACGCATTCAACAAAAGAAGTAGAAATCAACAAATAAACGACTTACCACTACAGCTCAAAGCCCGAGAAAAAGAGCAGACCAACACCAAAAGTAGTAGAAGACAGGAAATAGTTAAAATCAGAGCCAAAATCAACGAAATTGAAACAAAAGAAACAATCAGAAAAATTAACAAAATAAATAGTTGGTTCTTTGAAAAAATAAACAAAATTGATAAACCCTTAGCCACACTAACAAAGAGAAAGAGGGAGAAAACTCAAATTACTAAAATTCGAATGAACAAGGAAATATCACAACAGACACGAGTGAAATACAAAACATAATTAGCAGCTATTTTGAAAATCTATACTCCAACAAAACAGAAAACCTCGAAGATATCAACAAGTTTCTAGAGACATATGAATTACCTAAACTGAACCAGGAGGACATACATAACTTAAATAAATCAATTTCAAGCAATGAAATAGAAGAGGTCATCAAAAGCCTACCAACAAAGAAAAGTCCGGAACCAGATGGGTTCTCAGCTGAGTTCTACAAAACCTTTAAAGAAGAGCTCATTCCAATACTTCTCAAAATATTCCATAAAATAGAAGAGGAGGGAACCCTCCCAAACTCATTCTATGAAGCCAATATCACCCTGATACCTAAACCAGACAGAGACACATCGAGGAAAGAAAATGTCAGACCAATATCCTTAATGACATCAATGCAAAAATTCTCAACAAAATTTTAGCAAATTCCATAAAAAATTATGTTGAAAAGATATTGTACCACGATCAAGTGGGTTTTATCCCAGGGCTGCAAGGTTGGTTGAACATCTGGAAATCAATAAATGTCATTCACCATATCAACAGACTAAAAGTTAAGAATCACATGATTATTTCAATAGATGCAGAAAAAGCATTCGATAAAATACAGCACCCCTTCATGCTCAAAACACTAGAAAAAATTGGGGTAGTGGGAACATTCCTTAACATTGTAAAGGCCATTTATGCTAAGCCCATGGCCAATATCATTCTAAATGGTGAAAAACTGAAAGCATTCCCCCTAAAAACTGGAACAAGGCAGGGATGCCCTCTTTCACCACTTGTATTCAACATTGTTCTTGAGACTCTAGCCAGAGCAATTAGACAAACCAAGGAAATTAAAGGGATAGGAATTGGAAAAGAGGAACTCAAACTATCCCTGTTCGCTGATGACATGATTATATATTTAGAGGAACCTGGAAATTCCACCAGAAAACTCTTAGAACTCATAAGTGAATTCAGTAAAGTAGCAGGTTACAAGATCAACGCTCATAAATCCAATGCATTTTTAGATGTAAGTGATGAATCTTCAGAAGGAGAAATTAGGAAAACTACCCCATTCACAATAGCATTGAAAAAAATAAAATACTTGGGAATCAATCTCACAAAAGAGGTGAAAGACCTCTACAATGAGAACTACAGAACACTAAAGAAAGAAATTAAAGAAAACCTTAGAAGATGGAAAGATTTCCCATGTTCATGGATAGGAAGAATTAATATTGTCAAAATAGCCATACTACCAAAAGTGCTATATAGATTCAATGCAATTCCAATTAAAATCCCAATGATGTACCTTACAGAAATAGAGCAAGCAATTATGAAATTCATCTGGAAGAATAAGAAACCCAGAATAGCTAAAGCAATCCTCAGTAGAAAGAGCGAAGCAGGGGGTATCACAATAACAGATCTTCAACTCTATTACAAAGCAATAGTAACAAAAACGGCATGGTATTGGTACCAAAATAGACAGGTAGATCAATGGTACAGAATAGAGGACATGGACACAAACCCAAATAAATACAATTTTCTCATACTAGACAAAGGGGCCAAAAATATGCAATGGAGAAAAGATAGCCTCTTCAACAAATGATGCTGGGAAAACTGGAAAACCATATGCAACAGAATGAAATTAAACCCATATCTCTCACGCTGCACAAAACTCAACTCAAAATGGATCAAGGACCTCGGAGTCAGACCAGAGACCTTGCATCTTATAGAAGAAAAAGTAGGTCCAAACCTTCAACTTGTTGGCTTAGGATCAGACTTCCTTAACAGGACTCCCATAGCACAAGAAATAAAAGCAAGAATCAACAACTGGGAGAGATTCAAACTAAAAAGCTTTCTCTCAGCAAAGGAAACTATCAGTAATGTGAAGAGAGAGCCTACAGAGTGGGAGAATATCTTTGCCACTCATACTTCAGATAGATCCCTAATATCCTGAATCTATAAAGAACTCAAAAACCTCTACACCAAGAATACAAATAATCCAATCAACAAATGGGCTAAGGAAATGAACAGACACTTCACAGAAGAAGATGTACAAGCAATCAACAGATATACGAAAAAATGTTCAACATCTCTAGTAATAAGAGAAATGCAAATCAAAACTACCCTAAGATTTCATCTCACCCCAATTAGAATGGCGATTATCAAGAACATAAGCAACAATAGGTGTTGGCGAGGATGTGGGGAAAAAGGCACACTCATACATTGCTGGTGGGGTTGCAAATTAGTGCAGCCACTCTGGAAAGCAGTATGGAGATTCCTCAGAAAGCTTGGAATGGAACCACCATTTGACCCAGCTATCCCCCTCCTTGGCCTACACCCAAGGGACTTAAAATCAGCATACTACAGAGATACAGCCACATCAATGTTCATAGCTGCTCAATTCACTATAGCCAGATTGTGGAACCAACCTAGATGCCCTTCAGTTGATGAATGGATAAAGAAACTGTGGCATATATATACAATGGAATATTACTCTGCCATGAAGAATGACAAAATTATGGCATTTGCAGGCAAATGGATGAAATTGGAGGATATCATGCTATGTGAGATAAGCCAATCTCAAAAAACTACAGGACGAATGATCTCGCTGATAAGCGGATGAGGACATATAAGGGGAGTGGGGGTAGGAGGGGTTAGTGTTAGGGTTAGGGTTAGGTTTAGGGTTAGGGATAAGTAGAGTGGTAAGAATGGAGGAAGAAAGGACTGTATAGAGGGAAAAGAGGGGTGGGAGGGGAGGGGGGAAGGGAAAAAAATAACAGAATGAATCAAACAACATTGCTCTATGTAAATTTATTATTTTTTATTAAAATAAAAAAGAATAATAAAAAAAGTTTATGTCAAAATGAACTCCAATATTATAGTATAACTATGACACACTAAGAAAAATATTTTAATAAACAAAAAATAAATACTGAAAAAAAAGATACATAAATTTAATGAAAATTTAAAAAGTTATTTCAAAGACTAGTCCATTCCATATAAATGACACAGTCATAACTGGAGAAAAATATATTTTTGCCATAGTCTTTAGAATCTGCAATCTAAGAGCAAGAGAAAAGAAATAAAAATAAAATTTTGTTTATTAAAAACTAATATAAGAAATAATTCTGAGTGTTATAAGGCGACAATTTTGCCATCAGCATTTATTATCATTTCAACATGGAAAAAATTATCCTTTCATTTATTTAAATGTATGACCTTGATTCATAAACTTACATTTCAAAACAACACAAATTAAATAGTCTTCGTTTAACTGTGTACGAAACTATGCTTATATAGCAAACTACAAAATTAAGTTAGGAAATAAAGGACACAGGAGAGAATCATTTAGGATCAAACATTTCATTGAGAACTTCACCTTCCCAATGCTATAATCTGTTTCTATATAAAGGAAGTAAAGTTGATAAGATTATTTAGAAACCTAATTTACAAATCTTTTATATACAAATTCTGACACAAAAGGAAACATTCATTTGTTTATTCATTGTTTACTCACCATTCAATAATCCATTAAGTGCCAGGCAATATGCTAGGTACGACTGAAATAAAGATTAAAATAAAAAATATTGTACTAAAAAATTATAAGCCAACTAGAAGAGATAGAGATGTAAATAAAATTTATACTCAAAACTTCATGTTATATTTTATATTCTATAAAGAGCAGAAGTGGAAGGAGAATAGAAAAGTAAGAGAAGACAGCCAGAGGAGGCACCTGAGCTGAGTCTTTCAAAATAAATATGAATTCAGTGGGACAGCAGAAAGTAGAGAGGCAAGCCAAGAAGGAAGGATTTTCTTGCCAGTGAGAATTTATGGTCAACAACACAATGTCAGCACAGGATAATAGCAAAAATGGTCTGAGGGGTTGGCCAGATCACATGGGATTTTGAAGCTTTGACTATTAAGTCAAAGAGGTTCGTAGGAAATGGGCATCATTGTAGGATTTAAATAATCAAAAGCTAAACTTGAGCTTTAGATAGAAGACTTTGGTGTTCTGTGAAAGATGAATTTGAAAGGCACAAGATTGAAGGTGGAAACATAAGTTGTGATTTGTCACAGTAGTACAAGTGAGAAACTGTCAATCAGTGTCTACATTAAAGAAGATAGGCAGGACAGAGAATGTAGAGTCAGTCTGAAGATACCCTGGAAGTAAAATAGAACATAGAGGCAGCTCAGAATTCAGCTAGGAGAGGTTTTTGGACTGTATTTTGCATTCAATTCACTGAATAATTATAGAAAGAAAACCAAAGTGGGTTATTTTGTTGTTGCTGCTTTTACTCATGGTATTTTTTATATGATAGTAAATGAAGAGGAAAAATGATAAGTTCATTGATGTTCTGTAGTAAGTCAGACATGTTTTCAGTAATGATTTTCAAAATCTTTAAAATAATTTCAGTGGTGTGACTGAACATCATGTACCACCAGAGAAACGAAAAGTTGTACTCCATTTATGTACAATGAATTAAAATGCATTCTTCTGTCATGTGTAACCAAATAGAAGAAACAACAAAAACATCATTTCTACGTAAGGACCAGCTGAGGCCTGCTGGGGAACAGGTGCTTGTGCAGGGCCTTAGAGTCGCCACATGCTTCATGTATCAGGTCATTACTTGGCTGTATGAAGATTTCTGACAGGGCATTGTGGTAGTTGGGTTCAGCAGTGACTATTAACTAACTGGTATGGAAATATTTCACATTTGGGGGAAAGATTATAGCAGTAGGTTACATTTACCCTAAATATCTCTGAATGGAGTTTGGAAACATTGCACAATTTTTTGAACTGTGTTTCTTTCCATATTTTAAGGCAGAATATATCGTTGGTGCATGCTATGCTTTAGATATGACGTGCCCCCCCAAAGCTCACATGAGATGATTCAAGAACTTTCAGAGGTGAAAGATCAGATTATGAGAGTTGTAACTTAGTGGAAAAATGAGGGGCTAATTGGGAGGTAACTGTAAGCAGGTAGGGTGTGGCTAGAGGAGGTGAGTCACTTGGGGGCCTGATTTGGGGTTTATATTTTGTCCTGGTGAGCACAGTGCCTCTCTCTCTCCTTTCCAATTGCCAAGTTCCTAGTTGCTTTCCTCCGCCACACTCTCTGTCACAATATTCTGCCTCACCTCAGACCCACCGCAATGGAATTGGCCATCTTTGGACTAAGACCTCTGAAATAATGAGTACCAAGTAAACCTTAACTCCTCTAAAATTGTTCTTGCCAGGTCTTTTGGTCAAAGCAAAAAATGCTGACTGAAACAGGGAAGAACATTCTTTTGAATGAGAGCTATTTTATCTGTGCAAAGGTGAGTCCCGTTCCAAAAACAAAAACTTGAGGCAACAGAGAATAAAATATTTTAAATAATAAAGTAAAAGTGTTTCTCATGTATTAAAAGCCATTTTGCCTCAAACAGATATTTGGATACTAAAAGATACTAAGATCCTCTAAGGGACAATTAAAAAAAAATTAATAATGTTAAAGTGGTTCCAGCAACATGGTAGCTCAATAGAACAATTGGCAGGACAGTATCCATAAAAAGGAGAATAAAGGTCACCTATGGAATGCAGGAACCTAGACACAGCTATGAAACATGGAGAAGGAGTGATTTGGTGTCCAAGGGTAACAAAGCAGAAGTTAAAAACAATAATAACATTCCCTCTGAGAATATCAGAATAACCTAGGCATGGCAGTTTACTAGTCAGGCAGAATGAAGTTATGTCATACAGCCAAGTGGATGTTAAACAGGAAGAAAGGAAAAACTAGAAAACTTGGGGAAACGTTAGCTAACATGCAGATAATATTTAAGAAATTTGTGAGATTCATAGCTTAAGAGTCAGGCTAAGTAATGAATATGATTCAGCAATTGTTAAATTAGGAGAACGGAGGACAAAATTCCGTAGAACACACGTCTCTAGGACAAAGAAAAAGAGGTAAACTAAGGAAAATTTAAAAATGATTCTGAGTGTAGAAGATTGGGATGATGAAATTTCGAAGAAACCAATTTTTAAAAACTTTGAAAGTGCATATAGCGTAAGTTAAATAACAAAAGAATTATTGGTCTTTGGTAATTAGAAAGCCTAAGTAAGTGACTGGAAGGCAGTTAAGGAAGTACCTTCACCTATTTGTAGGGAGTTGAGGACGGAAAGGTTGTACAGAAAATAAAATGGCAGATTTAGACCATTTTTTTGCTAAATGGATATTTAAGAATTCTGTAAACCAAGATAAATATAGGTTAAGAGGTATATAAGGTGGGGAGAAACAACATATTTATGTATGATAAGGAGAAGCTACAAGGAAGGAAGGAAGAAAGAAAAGAGAACTGGAGAAAAACAAATAGGGCTGGAAGGTCTCAGAAGAGGTGGACAGTAATGATAATCCAAACACCTAAAATAATACTGAGAAGAAAAAAATATCCCTCTCCCATTGCTGTGGTCTTTGTCTCTATATCTGTTTCAGAACTGGAAAACAAATAAATGAGATGTTAGTGGGAGAAGTGTTTTGCTTCTCTTTCAGTAAATCATTGTGTATTGTTAAATGAAGTTCTCTCACATAATTTTAGACATAATTTTGTTTCTACAATAACACTTCTTTAAACATGATTCACAAATGTGTGTACATAAGTAATTTAACCATACTATGGACATCAGTAGGTTGCCTATGAAAGGTTGTTTCATTTGAACAGAGAAAACTAGCTAAAAGTTCCATCAAGAAAACTAGTAATATTATTTTAAAATAAAAGTTTCTCATATTTATTTCTATAATGATGAGGCTTTTAATTTTTAAAAGATTTTAGCAATTATGTGGTTTCCAAAAAATCAGGCAAATGTCTGATTTATGCACATATGAGTTTATAAATGGATAAATCATGCCTTTAAGAAGGTGTTTATAATGTTAAGAGAGTGAATTCTGAAACTAGACTACCTAGGATTGAATCCATATTTTATTTTTGTTTTAAGCAAAATTTCAATGCCTTCATCTGAAATATGTGAATAATATTAATATTCACTTTATGAAATGGTCAAGAGGTTTTAGTATGTAGATAGTTGCATACATGTTTATTTGCATATGTTTATATATATACATGTGTATATCTGTATAACATTTAAAAGAGTGTCTGACCTGTAGTAAGTATTGTACACGCATTTACAAAAACTATCACAAAGTGCATTTGAAATCTCTAAAGAATTTACTTCTTCCAAATTTCCTTACTGGAGATATTCAAGAGTCTGCTAGAAAATTAAATTACCAAATTGTGTGTTTTCAAGAATTCATTAAACTCTAGGATTATGATATTACCACAACGTTCATGATAAAGATAGTGAAAATGCAGTAATGATAGTTATTTTACCCAAGGCAAGTACTAAATAAGTAAATCCAAAGCCTTCACACCATTTATCAGATCAATTTGCTGTGTTTGTTTGGTTGTATTTTGGCAAATACCACTGAAAGGAACTTAAAACAGCAGGTGACCAGTATTCAAGCCAGTCACTGACAGTTAATTTTGCATCTGGCTGACCTCCTCCAAGGTAAACAAGCCACTGAAATTATGGAAAGCCAGTTACAAATCTCCATGGAGCCCTGAGAAACCAATATATGGACAGAGTAAGAAGCATATTCCAAATAGGTGACATTTTGATAATGCATCCTTTTGAAGGTGGCATCAAGAAAGGAAGACCTTTACTAGCTCTATCTTGGAATGTCAGTGTGGTGCTCCAGGGATTCACTGAACTCCTTATCCTGTTGAACTTTTAGCCTTCATTGATCTATAATTCGTGTTCTAAAAAAAAAAAAAAAAAAGTTGCCTTTCTCTCATAAATTCCTCAAGGAGAAACAGAGACATCCAGTCATAAATTATTGATTCTCTGTCTTTTAAAATGGGGAAAAAATGGCACTTTGTACATTGTCTGCAACTTTAATATTTTTTAATCTTTACTTCACATACTACCTCAGAATTACCATACTGCAATGAGATTAGGAACTTATATTCAGAAACCTAATGGAGATATAGGCAGAATGACTTGCATTGGTAAAGGATTCTTTTTTTAATAAATATGAAAGCTGTAGTCTAATGACAGTTAATTGCAAGGTAATCCAAAAGTTCTAATGAAGATGAACCATGGATTAGAACATTGTTTTGTAAATAACTGCATTGGTTTTTACTATGTGCCAATGAATCAGTAAGATGGAGGACTTAATTGTTTTTCATGATTTCTAAATTTTACAGAGTGCACTTCAGATATACAACATGATGAAATAAGATACATATATAGTATAATGGTTACTAAAGTGAAACAAATTAACACCTGCATTACCTCACACAGTTACCCACTTCCCTATCCCCTGCTCCTTTGTGTAAGAACAACTATAATCTACTCATTTAGAAAAATATCCAGAATATAGTACACTATTGCAAACTAGGCTATCCTGCCATACATTAGATCTCTAGACTTGTTCATCTTACATAGTTACTGCTTTGAGTCCTTTGACCTACATCTCCTCATCCCCTGATAATCACGTTTTATTTTCTATATTTGTATACTTGACCTAAGTTTTTAAGATTCTAAAGTATTTTGCTTTCTGTGTCTAGCTTATTTCATTTGCATACGGTCCCTCCGGTGCGTTAATATTGTAACAAATGACAGGATTTCTTCCTTTTTTAGAACTGAATAAAACCCAATGTGTGTGTGTATGTGTATACCTACATACCTCCTTATACGTATACATAAAAAACTTCCAGATAAATGTAATTGTATGTATTTATCTACTGCTGGATGCTTCGATTATTACATATCTTGACCATTTTGAATAATGCTGCAGTGAACTTGGAAGTATGGATATCTTTGCAAGTGGTGATTTCCTTTCCTTTGGGTATGTACCCATAAAAGGTATTGTAGGGTCACATGGCAATTCCATTTTTAATTTCTTTAGCAACATCCATGCTGTTTTCCACAATGCCCAGGCCAATCTACATGCCCACCCACAGTGTGCTAGGTTATACTTTTCTCCTCAATTACACCAGCACTTGTTCTCTCATGTCTTTTGGAACAGTTAATCTAACAGGTATGAAGCGATATCTCACAGTGGTTTTAATTTGACTTTACTGATGATTAGTGATGCTGAAACAAATCCCATAGGAAATTCGAGGTTCTAAATAAGTGTATGTGCTTGCATTTATTCAATTCTATGTCTATGTCTAGAAAATAACTCAGATACTAATACAATTTTCAATTAATTTTTCAACCTATTTTCTTCATTTGTCTTCTCACTAAAATGGATGAAACATGTCTACCCTGTCAAAAGGAAAACAGAGAAAATGTTTGCTAATCATATATTAGATAAGGATCTAGTATCCAGAAAATATAAATAACTCTTAGAACTCAACAACAGCAAGACAAATGACCCAAATTAAAATGACAAAAGACATGAATAGACACTTCTTCAAAGAAGATACACAAGTATCCAATAAAATATGAAAATATGTTTAACATGATTAGTAATTAGGAAAACAAAAATCGTATTACAGAATATTGACTAGGATAGATATAATTTAACAAAAGAAAAATAACAAGAGGTGGTAAAAGAATGTGGAGAAATGAAACTCTTATATGTTGCTCTTAAAAATGCAAAATGGTTTAGCCACTATGAGAAAAGTTTGGCAGTTCTTTAGGAAACTTAAACATAAAATTATCACATTACCCTGTACTTCCACTCCTGGGTATATACCTAAAAGAATTGAAAACCAGGACTCAAATACACATATATAAATTTTCAAAGTAGCAATATTCACAATAGCCAAAAGGTATTTAAAAAATTAATGTCCATTCACAGATTAACAGATAATTTTTTAAAAAAACTTGTAGCATATATATATATATATATATATATATATGAACATTATTCATCTTGAAAAAAGTAACTAATGAATTACTAGTACATGCTATGGCATGAATAATACTTGCAAATATGCAAAGTGAAAAAGCCAGACACAAAATCACGAAGAGTTATAAAGCAGATAACAGGTTGCCATTCCCCAGAGTGACAGGGGAATGGAACACATCTGCATATTGTGTATAGGGTTTCCTTTTGTGGTGATAAGAAATGTTTTTAAAGTAAATAGAGGTGATGGTTTCACAATATTGCCACAAAATTGTTCACTACAGAACGGCTAATTTCATGTCATGTGAATTTCACTTTTAAAATAAAAATCCTTCCTACATATTCATTTATTCCATTTCTTTCACTTTCTCAAAAGTAAGTTTAATTCTCTAAATCTTAAACCTCTCCTCTCTAATTTTTAGTGATTTTGTTGAGATGTAATTCACACACCATAAATTCCCCCATTTACAGTAAATAATACAATGGTTTCAAGCATACCCACAGAGTTGTGTAACCATCCACATAATCTATTTTAGGATATTTTCCCAACCTATTAGCAATCACTCCCATTTTCCATTGTGTTTCCCAACCATAGACAACCACTTTCTCTGACTATAAATTTGCCTATTCTGGATATTTAATATAAATATAGGAGATATTATGTGGATTTGGGGATGTAGATTCTTTACATTAGCATAATGCTTTCAGTTTTCATCCACACTTAGCACGTATCAATAATTCATTGCTTTTATATCTAAATAATAATACATTTTATTAATACCACATTTTGCTTACCTAGTCACCCAATAATGGGCATTTGGGTGGTTTTCATTTTTTCTGTTACTATTAATAATGCTGCTATGAACATTCATATACAAGTTTTGGGGTGGACATGTGTTTTTATTCTCTTAAGGATGTACCTAGGAATATAATTTCTGGATTACAGAGTAATTCTGTATTTAGCGTTTTGAAGAATTGCCAAACTCTTTTCCAAAGGGGCTACAACATTTTACATTTCTCTGTTTAATATAATTCAACATTTCTCCCTATATTCTTTTTTATCTTACATCCTTAGTAGATTTTCCTCTATCCCCACCTTCTTGGTGTCCACCTACAATCCATGGATTAAGACATTGGAATTGGAGGGAATTGACAGTATGGAAAGGTCAAACAGTGATTAAATAGAAAAATAAGGTCATATTAATTATTCAAATAAGTCCGTCCAGACATAGAAATCTGTACCTGATCCATGCAAATATAACTAGAATAATGTTTATGTGCACATGAGGACCATGATTTATATCTGATTTTAAAATGTTGGAAACTTTATTTTAGGGGGAATTACTATTATACTTTTTGTATAAAGAAAACATTCTTGAGGCTGTAAGGTTAGCTGTTGAAATGATGGAAGGCTGAGCATTTGGTAAGCTTGAGAAATCTGGTCCAGGTGGAAAGCTGGAAATTTTACTGGGATAATTGAAAGCAAACAGGGAAGAATCATGGACATGTGGATAAAGAGATTTAAAGTAGAATCCTGGTCCACATTTATAGGGCATTAAGGCCACTATATAGTATAAAGGAAGCAGGTGGCAAGGTTAAAGCAGAGGTCCAATTGATGATTCAACAGCAGTTTTGAGAAATCACTGGAGTCAGGAAGAAATGTAGTCTATGAACAAAAGGTATTAAGCCAGATCAGGGGGAAGAAGCTGGCTCTAACACTTGGCAATTGATATGCTTGGTTAAGGGAATGATTGATAAAAGTCTACTCGTTACTAAGAAGCTGACTGGGAAGTGTTTACAGTATAATGGAAAATGGATACTTGTGAAGACCAGTCTCTGGTCCTCTGTTGTGTCCATCCTTTATAAAGATTGATGAGAAAAGAAAAGAAGATCAATTTAGATGATTAAAGAATCTCTCTCCTTCCAGCCATCCAGACTGGATCTGTTTTCTCCAAACATCTTTGGTGCTGGAATTACCTGGCAGCAACAAGGAAATATCTTTCACTAAACAGAAGGTTTTTCAAAGACCATTCAGACAAGCAAATGGCTACCTCATTAACTAAACTGGGAAACATTCCAAATGTTTACAAAATAACTGTATTCAACACCTACAGGCACCTCCCAGGCTTCTTTCATGAGCTTTCCTCTTCTTTTAGCTATGTGAAAGCAGCCCACCATTTTCCTAGGTGGTTTAGCACATTTTATTTTTTATTACAGACGAAGCATGACTGACAGTGATAGAAAAAAATCATATATTAATTCCCCCCACCAAAAACAAATTTTTAAAAAAGACATTTTAGATTAAAAAAGACATTTTAGATGCTCCATGCCTTCACTGAGATCAGGATATGAATTCTAAGCTATTCACCTAAATGAGTTCACTTCATCTTTTGTTCAGATATGTATGCAAGCTGAACCAGTCAGATTGCAAAAGGCATATAATTACCACATCTATTCTAATTCTAAAAATCACTTTAAATCCTTTCTACAAGCAATGATTTCAAAAAGCAACATCCTGTTTTCATTCAGTGCCAAGTTCTCTCACTAAAAATATGTAGAGAAGATAGATAGGCTGGACAGATAGATCTACAGATATCCACATCGATAGATATAGATAGATAGATAGATAGATAGATAGATAGATAGATAGATAGATAGATAGATAGATAGAAAGAATAACATCCTGTGTTTTGACTGGAAAAAAAATTATGGCTATTTGATATTTTTACAGAAATTTACAAAATTAAATAGGACCTGTGTTAAGGAGTTTTTTGTGTGGTATCCTGTTCACTTCTACTTAAAGGCAGTTTTTTATTTTCTGTGCACACCCACTCCCATGTTTTTGGTGGCCTCAAATTTTCATTTATATATATATATATGTGTGTGTATATATATATGTATATATATGTATTTTTGTATGTTCATATATCAGAAAAACACTCATGATCTCATACTTCAGATGATTCTACTCACCTCACCATCAAATATATCTGCTTTGACTTTAATCTTCAGACTTTTACTTTCTGAAATGGATCTTAGTATTAAAATTCATGTTTGTTATAATTGGTGTTTATCTTATCATTCCTCCAAGAAAATGGATGTAAATTAGAACAGTGACCTGTTGATACTTAGTTCTAAGAATTAATCCTTACTATGGTGATATCAAGCACTATGCCAGGCCACCCTTTAGATATTTAGAGTAAAATATAAGCAACTGCCTGTTCCTCCGCTGTATCAGACTGCTTCAGACCAGGATGTAAATGCACATGGGTAGCAAATCTCAAAAGAACAAACCCTAGGAGGCTAAGTCACTTGAGTCGTTCATCACAGTATTAGGTAATTCTTGAGCCTTAGGATGATTGATGTGTTTAATTTAAACTTGCCTGGGTACACAGGATGTGTCCCTGAAGTGGGAATAGGGTGAGTGGGTGAGATAGAGGAAGAGATTTTAATGGAAAGCAGTTTTTGCTTTCAACCTTTTCCGTGTGCTTCTTTTAATAGAAACAAATAAAAATACAGTTGAATCACAACCATATTTTATAATTCTATCCTGTGCTCAATTTCTCCTGTAATACTAAAGAGGTTAAAAACTGTTTTGATTCTCATTCCAGAAGATGTTAATTTTCTGTAAGTAATAATGACTTTCAAAAAACTCATTTGAGCTTTTAATGACAGTGAAACACAGAGTGCCGAAGATGAGCTAAAATCCCACTTATGATATGTTAAAGTTGTGAGTTGAGCTGATGGTATTTATATTGCTGTGCTTCACTATAGTCTTTTGGTTTAAGGGAACATATACTGCAATAACTGAACTGGAAATACATGTTGCTCAAAAAAAAAATCCATTATATGACTCCGCTACTAATAAAAAGATTTTGATATATTTAATTTAGTATCCTCAATACGAGATAGTAAAACATAACTACTTAAGAATTATTAAACCCTATTATTAAAATTTGATGCATATAAGAAATACCTAAGTAGTTCTGGTAAAGAATGTTTGGTTGGTCTAATTTGACCAATTATTTCCATCTACTGAACAATAACAAGCACTATGCTAGGATCTGTAAATAATACAGGAGGTGGCTTTGGTCTTAATCATTTGGATATGCAATTAGGTATTAACAAAAACAGAAGCAAATGTATAACTTGTATTCAGTGCTATGAAGGAAAATGATAGGACATCTTGTGCATATTATAAGAGATCTACTATGAACTGAAAGTTGGTTTCCCCACAAAATTTATATGTTGAAATTCTAACCCCCAGTGTGGTATAAGGAGATAGGACATGTGTCTCTTAAGGGCAGAGCCTTCATTCTGAGATTAGGAGAAACATGAGAGCTTTTCTTCTTCTTTTTCTTTTCTATGTGAGACTACAAGGAGATTCCATTTACATACCAGGAAGCAGACCCTCATCAGACTCAGAATCTGCCAGCACTGTGACCTTGGACTTGCTGGACCTCCAGAGCTACAAGCATACATTTCTGTTGCTTAAGCCACCTTTCTGTGGTGTTCTGTTATAAGAGCTTAAACTGAATAAGACAAGACACTAATGCAAACAGGATGATCAGGAAAGATCTCCCTGAGAAAGTATTATCTGAACAAGTTCTAAAAGATGCTTATAGGTGATTAAACAATTGGAGAAAGAGCATTATGGGTGGTTATAAAACTGGTGGAAGAGGGACCAAAGGGGAAAACCTGTATTGCACTTACGGCAGCAAAAGAAGATGAAAATGACTTGAGAGTAGTGGAGAAAGGAAGAATATGGAGGATGAGATGAAAAATACATGGAAGATCCCTTACCAGCTCAAGGCTATAATTTTGACTTTCAATCCTAAAGACACCAGATTGAAGTGTTTTTATGTGATACAGCAACGAGTTCCTGTTCATTTTAACACTATCCTGCCTTCACTATGGGGAATGGATGGGAATTGGGCCAGAGTCCAAAGCAAGAAAGACTAATTAAAGGTTATGGTATCGATCTAGAAGAAGTGATTATGGCTTCTACTTTGATAAGCTGGAAAACTAATGTGGACTGATTTAAGAAATATTCAAGTAGCAATCTGTACAGAAATTTTTACGACGGATGAGTGAGATCACGGGATATTCCTGAGAACATACAATATAAGAGGATTTCATCCTATAAAACTGGATGGAAGTGGTGTTTGCAGAAATTAAAGAACATCAGCTGGAAATACAGTATTGAGGATAAAACAGTGATCTTATTTATGTTAAAATACTTACAAGATGTTTCAAGAGGAGTATATACAAAACATGGAGTTTGAGAAGATAATTGAGGCTAAGGTATAAACCAAACTTGTTGGTTTGTAAATGGAAAAGAATGGTGTGAACATGAAAATGGATCTAGTATGTATCTGGAGAAAACTAAACATTTAGCTTTATTAGAAGATAAGGCATTAGAAAGACCAAAAAGGAGGATTTCCATATATGTGCCTTTTTAAAGAAACATCTGGAAACTGTTTGGATGGAGTAAAAGCTATAAAAGGGTAACACCAATGGAAATAATAACCTTTTGTACTATTAACATAGGATGTAAAATTAAGGAGTGTATGGATATTCACTTCAATGAGGACCGAGCACATTTACCTGAAAAGAAAGATAAATGACAGATCTTAAATAATGAAAATTAAATTTTTCCTCCTAATTACTGTGAACTTGGGACATGTATTTCAGTGACACCATACAGAGGAAAACTCTAAAAGATAGAAAAAAAGATCTATGTTGGGTGGTGTTCCTTTAGAGTCTCAGGAAAAGGTAGTGTCAGATCAAAACAGAAGGAAAAAATCTAGACACTTCACATGAGCTTCAGAAATCACCAAAATTAGAGCATTCTTTAGCTGTTCTGTGACATTTGGAATTCTATTTGTTAACATTGCCCCTGTAATTTGCTTAATCTCCTATTTTTAGTACTAATTATTTATCAGGATTTCTGGCAGCAGTATAAATCATGCAGACATCAAGTGAGCCAATTTTTTGTTTGAAGATTAACCCTTCCATAGTCCACGGTTCATCTACCACAACTACATGGCTCTCTAGCATGGCATACTGGGTACAACTGCTTCCCTAGAAATTTATTTTTTACCAGTATCCTGGGAATTTCTTGTTCCTTTTCTAAATTCCATGTTTCCTCATATCTTGATTTTTCTTCTGTTTGGTAGGATGCTTTTCCAGTTTTCTGAAGAAAGAAAAAAAAAACATACATGACATACATGGAGAGTATTGTTTTTAAAGGCATTATATGTCATATAATATCTTTATTTTACACTTGCATTTAACTGATAAGCTATGAAAGCATTCTAAGTTGGAAACCACAGCTTCTCAGCACTATGAAAACATTGCCTCATTGTCTTTGAACACCTTGAATTGCTATTTCTAAGTATGATAGCCATGCTAATTTCTTCTTTCTTTCTTGGGTCTTATGAATCTGTTTCTGTTTTCTTTTACCCATATGGAACTTCTAGAATACTCTCCTGCAGCACTCTTAAATTTCATGCTAATGGCTCTTCTGCAATTGTCCTTAGTCCTGGACACTTATTCACCTCTTACATATATGGAAAAATCATACACTTAGTTCTAGTGAATATTTCATATTATTTCTTTGGTATTTTCCTTCTTTTGTATTCTCTTCCTTGAAACCCCTATTATGGATATTGGACTTCTAAGGAATGATTTTGTAATCATTTTGTAATATTTTCTATCTGTTTCTTTATTCTACTTCTGGGAGATTCCTGATTTTATATTAACTATTTCTTCTGATTTTATGAGCTATTCTATTTATACTTTGCATGATTAATAGATAAGCAAATATTAATTACAGAGTTTATTGTTGTCTTTTGTTTCTGCATCTACATTGTCCTGTTCTCTTAGTACATTTTTCTATTTGGACATATATATATAATTTTATATTGTTTTTTAAATACTACTGTTTTATTAATAACTTTTATTTTAGATGCTTTCAAAATTAATTTGGGTGAACATTGGCTATCCATTAGTAAGTAAGGATAGCTAGAATTGGAGCCCTCTATGGTGAGCATGACTTCACCATCAGTGAGCGGACAGAGGAGCTCATTACTTTGGTGTGATCTCTATTTTTTAATAGTTCATTTCCTCTGAGATAGAAATCCTGCCCAGTGGTTATGAACTTGGCTTCCAAACCCAAGAAATAGAGTGGAAAAGACAGACATGCTTTTCTCTGCTTTGTATGTGAAGTTAATTTTTGTATTCACTGGCACCATTGACCATCTATGTCCTTGGTTAAAGGAGCAATAATCCTCTATTTTCTCCTCCTCCACAACCGCATGGAAACCACCACTACATTCTCTGCTCCTGTGAATTTGATCATTTGATAAACCTGATAAAAGTAGAATTATATCGAATTTGTTTGTGATTAGTTATTTCATGCAATGTCCTCCAGGTTATCTGTGTTACTACCAAATGGTATCATTTGCTTCTTTTTAAGACTAAATACTTTTCAACTGCATGTATGTATCACATTTTTTTTATCTACGTATCTGTCAATGGACATTATTTGAGTTGTTTCCATATCTCAGCTGCTGTGAACAAAGCTGCAATGGACATGGCAGTGCTGATCATCCTGAGAGATTTACTTCAGTTCTTCTGCATACACACCCAAGAAGGGGATTGCTGGATCATATGATAGTTCTATTTTTAATATTTTGAGGAACATGCATACTGATCTCCATATAGTTGTACGTTTTTCAGTGTCATACTGAATCATAGTTTTTATAACTTGGCTGTTTCATATTTTGTTTTGCTTTGTTTTTGCTCAACTTCATGATTTTTTGCCTATCATTATCATTGTGAGTTTTATTAACACTCATTCAGTAATTCACTCTTTCACAAAATAAGGAATTACACACCCACGTGTTATGTTCTACAGAACACACATAAAATGAAAATTCAAACAGGCTGATATCATTTACATATAAATCTGAAATCTCTAAACCAAGATTCCAAATAAAAATAAAAACAAGCTGAAGATAATCAAACAAAATGACCTTTAATTATCTCTCCATTAGATACTGAAATTTTACAAATAAACCACTGAAATTCCGTGTGCTTAAATGACCAGAGAAGGCTTATAAACTATATCAACTTAGTTGCACAGTTCAAAACTAAAATGTAATATTCCCATAGTTGTTTTTTTTCTTTTCCTAGTCATCAAGTTATCTCTGCTATTAGCACCTTATGGTCAAAATTGTCTTCTACATCTCGCTGCCCTTCTCTTTAACCTACTGTACAGGCTCCTGCTTTACACATAGTAGAGTGGAGAATCAAATATTTTAACATATTTGGAATTGTGCCACTTTAAAGTATGATAATTTTATCTGGCAAAACATCTTCATGTTAGTTGATGATTCGAAAGAAAATCAAAGGAAGTGATATTGTAAATCATAAAGGCACTTGATTCCTCTCTGTGGAAATGCAATGACCTAAATGTACGCGACCTCCTGCTTTTGAATGTCCATGAGTGCATTTATCACTTAGTATTGCCTTTATGGAGGATAGATGCAAGAGTCCCGGGAGGCAATGGCATCTTTTGCAGTAGCAATTATAAAGATATGCTACCTTTAAAAGACAAAGTGCAAAGAGGAAAGGGAAATGAAATGTTTATAATCTCCTAAAAATGGAAGAAATAACTTGATAATGATGCATAATAAGAGATAGTATGTTTTTCTCACTCAATTCCCAACCAATTGAGGAACAAATACAAAACTGATAATTATATGCATAACTTATATGGAAGGTTATTAAACCTGACATTTTAAAAATGTATTTCCCATTCCTCCAAAAAGCACACGTAAATGAAAAAGGATGTGAGACTTCTTATTGAACTAAATAAAATGAGACAAGAGTTAGATGACTCATTTAACATATTTAGGAAAATGACATGATGGGATGCATTTCTGATCTGTGTGATATAAAATGAAACAGACCCATGTTGGATGGTGTTTAGTGGTTTCCTAATTTACGGCAAAATTGATTTTTCTAATTAATGTTTACCCTAAAACTAACTTCTCAGTCAGCTCTGACCAGGATCAGACAGCAGGATCCTTCTATGGTACTGCACCTGCTACCACTCAAGGATCCTCAAAGCAAAGGTTTCCTAATACAATAACACTTCAGGATCTATTATGTGAATTTCCCAGCCTTTAAATTTTTTATTTTGAGACAGGATCTTGCTAAGTTGCTCAGGAGGACCTCAATCTTGTGATTCTACTGGTTCAGCCTCCTGAGTAGGTGGATTATAGCATGTGCCACTGCTCCTGACACCTTCATTGATTTTTTAGGAATCAGGTTACCAGTTCATAGTTCTTCTTTTCTTTCCCCTTGTTTTCCATTGATGTATCATTTTTTTTTTTATTAAACAAATGGGATACATGTTGTTTCTCTGTACATGGCGCAAAGGCATACCATTTGTGTAATCATAAATTTACATAGAGTAATGTTGTTTGATTCATTCTGTTATTTTTCCCTTCCCCCCACCCTCCCACCCCTCTTTACCCTCTATACAGTCCTTCCTTCCTCCATACTTGCCCCCCTCCCTAACTCTAACTCTAACCCTATTTTTAAATTAACTCAATAAACTTTTATTCATTTTCTCCTGCATGCTAGACACTGTGCTAGACATGATTGATAAGTAGTAAACAAAGATATGTTTCTGACATCAAATAAAACACTAAATGAATACTGCACAACTTCATGGGTCCCACGGCTGGCAGAGAGTCATGTGTCTTTGGAATGGAAAAATTTTAGAAAAAATAAGGTGCACCTAAACTGACATCTTATTTGTTTCCTTCAGACTGTGTCTCTTTCTCCTGCAGATTCAAGAAGAATAAATAAGTTTAATATTGGGTATGATAGCTGTTACAGTTTGTCTCTGGGATGTCCCACTGAAGGCTAGGATGTTGAAGCTTTGGTCTCCATTGCATCCGATATTCAGAGGTGGGCTCTTGGGAAGTGATTAGGTCATGAGGGTTGTGACTTCATCAATGGACTAATCTGTTGAGTTCATAGATGAGGATATTATTATGAGGTGGTGGAAATTACAGGAGGTGGAGCCTTGTCCCCAGTCATGAGTCACAATAATCTTACTCTCTTTTTTTTTCTTTCTTTTTTTTTTATTGTAAACAAATGGGATACATGTTGCTTCTCTGTTTGTACATGGCGTAAAGGCATACCATTTGTGTAATCATAAATTTACATAGAGTAATGTTGTTTGATTCATTCTGTTATTTTTCCCTTCCCCCCCCCCCCCCACCTCTTTTCCCTCTATACAGTGCTTCCTTCCTCCATACTTGCCCCCCTCCCTAACCCTAACTCTAACCCTAACACTAACCCTTCCCTCCCCCCATATGTGTCATCATCCACTTATTAGCGATATCATTTGTCCTTTGGCTTTTTGAGATTGGCTTCTCTCACTTAGCATAATATTCTCCAATTTCATCCATTTGCCTGCAAATGCCATAATTTTATCATTCTTTATGGCTGAGTAATATTCCATTGTATATATATACCATAGTTTCTTTATCTATTCATCAATTGAAGGGCATCTAGGTTGGTTCCACAGTCTGGTTATTGTGAATTGAGCAGCTATGAACATTGTTGTGGCTGTATCTCTGTAGTATGCTGATTTTAAGTCCTTTGGGTATAGGCCAAGGAGTGGGATAGCTGGGTCAAATGGTGGGTCCATTCCAAGTTTTCTAAGGAATCTCCACACTGCTTTCCAGAGTGGCTGCACTAATTTGCAGTCCCACCAGCAATGTATGAGTGTACCTTTCTCCCCACATCCTCGCCAACACCTGTTGTTGCTCCTATTCTTGATAATCGCCATTCTAATTGGGGTGAGATGGAATCTTAGGGTGGTTTTGATTTGCATTTCTCTTATTACTAGAGATGTTGAACATTTTTCCATATGTTTGTTGATTGCTTGTAGGTCTTCTTCTGTGAAGTGTCTATTCATTTCCTTAGCCCATTTGTTGACTGGATTATTTGTATTCTTGGAGTAGAGTTTTTTGAGTTCTTTATAGATTCTGGAGATTAGTGCTCTATCTGAAGTATGATTGGCAAAGATATTCTCCCACTCTGTAGGCTCTTTCTTCGCATTGCTGATAGTTTCCTTTGTTGAGAGAAAGATTTTTAGTTTGAATCTATCCCAGTTATTGATTCTTGCTTTTATTTCTTGTGCTATGGGAGTCCTGTTAAGGAAGTCTGGTCCTAAGCCGACATGTTGAAGATCTGAACCTACTTTTTCTTCTATAAGATGCAGGGTCTCTGGTCTGATTCCGAGGTCCTTAATCCATTTTGAGTTTAGTTTCGTGCATGGTGAGAGATAGGGGTTTAGTTTCATTCTGTTGCATATGGATTTCCAATTCTCCCAGCACCATTTGTTGAAGAGGCTATCTTTTCTCCATTGCATATTTTTGGCACCTTTGTCTAGTATGAGAAAATTGTATTTACTTGGGTTTGTGTTCGTGTCCTCTATTCTGTACCATTGATCTACCTTTCTATTTTGGTACCAATACCATGCCGTTTTTGTTACTATTGCTTTGTAGTAGAGTTGAAGATCTGGTATTGCAATACCCCCCGTTTCACTCTTCCTGCTAAGGATTGCTTTAGCTATTCTGGGTTTCTTATTCTTCCAGATGAATTTCATAATTGCTTGCTCTATTTCTGTAAGGTACGTCATTGGGATTTTAATTGGAATTGCATTGAATTTGTATAGCATTTTTGGTAGTATGGCCATTTTGACAATATTAATTCTTCGTATCCAAGAACATGGAAGATCTTTCCATCTTCTAAGGTGTTCTTTAATTTCTTTCTTTAGTGTTGTATAGTTCTCATTGTAGAGGTCTTTCACCTCTTTTGTGAGATTGATTCCCAAGTATTTTATTTTTTTCGAGGCTATTGTGAATGAGGTAGTTTTCCTAATTTCTCTTTCTGAAGATTCATCACTTATGTATAAAAATGCATTGGATTTATGAGCTTTGATCTTGTAACCTGCTAGTTTACTGAATTCACTTATGAGTTCTAAGAGTTTTCTGGTGGAATTTCCAGGTTCCTCTATAAATCTTACTTTCTATAAAATGTTTTTCTCAGATTTTTTTACAATATGGCAAGGCAATTTGACTTAATTTAACAAAAATTGGAAGTATGGATAGGGTCTTTGGTTTATACCATTTTCCTGGTGCCTAGCTTAGAACTGAGTACGTATAGTAAGCTTTTAAAAATGTGTTAAAATAAGCACATCCAGAATGATGTGGAAGGGTCTCTGATTACATCAGCACCACTATAAAAACAAACAGAACACTGATTTTAAAATTATGTCAAAAGCAATATTTCTTGAAATTTGAAAATTAAAAAAGGCTAGTAATAATCCCAGAAGTTTTATTCAAGACAAATGCCTTACTCTTGGTAAGAAGAGATTTGTAGAGTTTTAAATATCACTACTCTCATCTCTTTCTTGCCAGCCCTATAGCAACTCAAAAATAAGCAATCTCAAACTGTGAAAACTAATAGCAATTTGTAAAGACTCAAATAGTCTTGAATCTCACCCCTCCAAAATAGTCCCATTCCCAGGGACTTGCTACTGTGTGACCTGTATGGAAACTCTTTAAAAAGTACCATTCAAAGAGCTTGTGTATTTGACACGCATCTCACTCAGTGAAGGACATCCTGCCTCCAGAGCATTTAAAGAGAAATCAATGGCAATTATTTAACAATACAGCAAACTTAGGCAGTGAGGAGAACAGGAAGGAGGCTGACTTTAAAACAAAAGAATATATAGATATTGGGAATATGAGACATTTAATTCCTAAAACACTCTGTGCATTTGGGGGGGAACACAAGCCATGCAAATGTGTAGGGCCATGCATATACCCAAGAATCACCTGTAAAGTGCCTATGTCTGACCACTGACTGGCATTAAGGCTGTGTACAAGCTGAGTGCATGATCAAAGGGTAGAAGAAAGCCAAGGTATGTAAAAGGATGTTCCATGCAAATAGAGACACAAAACCAGTTGGAGTAGGAATATTTAGATAAAATAGACTTTAAGCTAAAAATCATATAAAAAGAAGGTCACTACATAATTATAAAGGGATCAATTCAACAAGAGGAAATAACAATTGTAGACATATATGCATCACAGACCAGAGCACCCGATTAAATAAGACAAATCTTATTAGATCAGAAGGAAGAGATAGATTCCAACAAATAAAAGTTGGTAACTTCACACAATTTTCAATAGTAGACATAACACACAAAACAACAAATCAAAAAAAAAAAAAATCAGAGTTAAATTATACTCCAGACTAAATGGCCGAACCAAAGAAATGTTATGTTTGAAACACTAGTGAAACCATCCCTTTTGCTGACACTATGATTTTATATGTAGAAAAATCTACAGATACACACACACACACTCATACACACACAAAGATAACTGTTGAAATTGAGTAGATTAATCAAGCAAAATTTAAGCATATGAAATGAATATAGAAATGTAGCATTTATATATCAATTACAAATTAAAAGACTCAAGAAAGCAATTTTACTCACAACAGGTACCAAATATATTGAGGAAATAATTTAATCAAGGAAGTGCATTATCTTCCTAATGAAAATTTCAAAAATACTGATGAAAGAAATTGAAGAGGCAACCAAAAATGGAAAGACATTTCATATTCATGGGTTGGAAACAAATTAATATTATTAATATGTTCTTTCTTTCCTAAAGCAAATTTAGAGATTCAGTACATCCCCATCAAAACATGAATGACTTTTTTCATATAAACAGAAAAAAATATAAAATATATAGGGGAAAGAGAAGATGCAAAATATCCAAATAACAAGAAGCAATGAATTACAGAGCTGGAGGCATCATAACACCTGACCTCAAAACTTACTATAAAGGTATAGAAATCAAAACAACATGGCATATTCATAAAAACTGACACACAGTCCAATAACAGAGAATACAGACATAGAAATAAGATAGAAGCATCTACAACCAACTAGTCTTCAACAAATATACCAAACACACACATTGGAGAAAGGACAATCTCTTCAAAACATTATGCTGAGAAAATTGGGTATACATATACCAAGGAAAAGAACAACACCTCCATCACTTACCATATTCAAAGATGAATTCAAAATGAATCAAAGATCTAAATGTAAAACCTGAAACTTTGAAAATAATAGAAGAAAACATAAGGTAAACAATTCAATGATTTCAAGGGTAAGACCCAAAAGCACAAGCAACAAAAGAAAACATAGACAAAGGGGATTATATTAAATTAAGAAGTTTTTATACAGCACAGAAAAACAACCAACAGAATGAGGAGATATCCTGCAGACTACAAGAAACATTTACAAACCATTCATCTGGACAGGGGATAAATATCCATAATGAGCAATTCAAAAGCTTGACAGCAGAAAACAAAATAACTTGGCTTAAAACGGGAAAATCTAAATAGACAGTTCTCAAGATATCCAAATGACCAAAAGAAAGAAACAGAAAGAAGGAAGGAAAGAAAAAAAAAATGTTCAGTATCTTCAGGGAAATACACATCAACAATTACACTGAGACATCACCTTATCTAATTTAGAATAGCTGTAATCAAAAACAAAAATAAAAATTCTGATGAAATGCAGAGGAAGGGAGTTCCCTCACTGTTCAGCTAAGATTGATTTTAAGAGGAAATTGAAAATGTATTGAACTGATTCAATTTTAAAGTGCAATTCACTTATGCATTTGTACATGAATTGTATGAAAATATTATATTGAAAATCTGAAGACTAGCAAGATAAAACTTCTATTTCTTGAAAAGAAAAAAGAACGCAAGTTTCCTGTACACACACACAAACACAGATACATACATACACATATTTACATTCACAAACAAAACTCATACACAGTTTTCAGCTTTAATTTTAAAAAGGCATGTGAGATTCAGGATAAAAAAAAAAGAACAAATGAATTCCAAACTAATATTTCTGCCTGACAGCAAAGAATGAACCATTTAAGTTATAGGTAATTTCCTCCTTTCTCGTGGTAAAGACCAGATGGCTATATGAGGTACAGTGTATTAAACCAAAAACACATGGGGAAGGGTTGCCAGACAGATCCCAATTGGAAGCAAGTGGAATATTGTGGCACCATACAACAGAATTCAACATCCCTCCTCATTGTTTCAGCCAAAACATCACTGTTAATTTGCTTCAATAATGGAGATAGGCAATCTGCCCTGGCAGGGATTTGGAATATTTTCTCCACATTTCCTTAATTTCAAAGCTATTTGACAGATCTGAAGCTTTCATAATTTGATTTCAGTGTTTGATCCTAAGTGATCAATCCTTATTATATGACTGAAAGATGAAGATCATGTACTTCATTCCTTTGTTTTACTGTGAAGAAGATAGCAGGTTTATTCAATCTGTAATTTGGGAAAGAATCCTCTTCAGTGGTACTATTCAACCACACACACACACACACACACACAAAATGATTAGCATTACCCAAAGTAAACAAAACCTTCATGCTAATACCTAACCATGTCAGAAATGTTGGTAACTACTGAGGAATATGTTTTTCAAAAGAATCTGAAGATGAATATGGTGAGTAAGTATACTTTATTATCCTAATATCTCCCATAGCTAAACCTAAAATCCTTACTTGAAATTTCAGTTAATCTCTACTTTTTTGATCCAATGAATATATTATTAACTATAAAATTCTAGAACATCTTAAGGTATAAAATTGTAGAACATCTTGGTAAGTGGCCAGGTTGTTCAGGTCCATGGCATTTGTCATCTAAATCAAGAAAGAATCCTTTTTATTTTTTAGTTATAGATGGAAAACACCTGTATTTATTTATTTATATACTTATTTATTTATTTTTATGTGGTGCTGAGGATAGAACCCAGTGTCTCACACATGCTAGGCAAGTGCTCTACCACTGAGCTGCAACCCCAGCCCAAGAAAGACTCTTACATCTAAATGGATACCTCTGAAAAATGCAGTCCATTCTAAGAACACTTGAAAGTTGAAGATTCAACATGCTACAGTTTCAACACACAAAAAAGAAAACTATGGATATTCCTCTGGGCTTTCATTAACACCAAATGGAAGAATTAAGGTCTTAAATATTTTTCACTTACTCTTTCAGGAATATCAGGAAATAAGTCTGTCCTCAATATCTTTGAAATGTCACTTTCCTGATCAAAAAAATAGTATATATTAGATTTGGGATAGGGCATATTTTCTACAGAAGATGTAATTTAGGATTAGTGTAATATCCCTATGTGTTATCTACATCACCAGGTCCCATAGTCAGTGATGAACAAATGGCTAAAAGCGAAGTCAAGAAATAAGTAAAGTTAAACTCCTCATCTTCGGAATTAAATTGAGTAGGTAAAAGATGGTAAGGAAAAGCAGGAAGAGGAATAGCATGTGCCACACCAGACAGCTGCCCAGGATTATGTAACAGCCCCTTAGACTCACAAAGACTACATGGTCTCATTGTCTTTTCTCATTCCTGGATCCTGGTTCACTATAATACTGAACACTCCTTCGTGTTTTATAACACTGGTATAGCCCAACTTCATACAATTTAAGTTAAAGAAATAAACTCCCCTTGATTTACTTCCAACTTCCCTCCTCTAGATCCATCATAGAATTTTTCACTGAATTTCTTTTCATTTAAAGAGATTGGGATATTTAACTTTTTCCATAACATTAATGAAATCTTCTATGGTTACTCTACGGCTTTATTTATGAAGTTTAAATTTATCAACAGTTATTTTAGTTATGTCTATTTTCTTTTACCTAACTCTTTAGTATAGTTGAATGCACAGTGGAAAGAACACATAGTTGAATGGAAACCTGAGTCAAAAGAGGTCTACACAAGAAAATGTCAAATGAATTACTCTTAAGGGACTATTTTTATTTATGTATTCATGGTGTCATGCTATAATGTTTCATATTTTAATTATAATCTTGTTGTAAATGCTTAAATTTTTTCCCTCAGAGTGCTAAGATTATAGATCCTCTTGGTTGTATAATCTATTTATTACCTTACAGTCTTCTTTCTACTGAAAATATCCTTCACTAACCCCTCTGATTTGGGTTTCAAGCTTGGTGCTGGGTGTCCTTGGCTAAGATCACTTGTTTTGAGCCAGTGTCTCTCTCTAGACATTCTTCATCATCCAAGGGGCCGATGAAAAAAGGTAATGCCTGTAGTGGGTGGACACTGGGCATGTGCTCTGAAACATGAGCTTCTATATACCAAGGTTGACCTAGCTATAGCCTCTGTTGAATGCCCAGTCTACAATACTGATCCACTAATACAACCCCATCCCTCAGGGCAGTAATTCAGCTATCTGGAGGCAGCTTAATTACATTATTCTATTTCCACTCTGTGGGTGCCAATATTTTGTTATAATTGGAATGGAACTTTCTCTGGATACAGAGTTGCCTTTCCTTTATACAAAGTTTCTGTAAAATCTACCACCTATGAACTTAAGAAGGATTTATCTATTGTTATGATATTCCATGTGGCAGTGTTTATAATCAAGGATATCTTTTCTTAACAAATGAAGTTCATCAGTGGGCCCATGTTCATGGATTCACTGATCTTACCATGTAGACTGCCATCCTCAAGCAAATTGTTTGGTAGAACAGTTGGAAAATAAATGGCATATATTTAAGATTTGTAATATAATGTTTTTTAAAATTTTACAATTTGTTTTAATTTTATTATGACAGTAGAATGCACGTTGATGCATCATATATAATGGAGTATAATTTCTCATTTTTCTAGCTATACATGATGTAGAATCCCACTGGTCATATAGTTATATATGATATAACATAATGTCTTGATACACATTGTTACATGATTATCATAATAAGGCTGATTAGGTCAATTACCTTAAGCCATCCTTGATCTCCAACAAAGGTGTCTCTCTAGGTAACAATATCTTGCAGTGCTATAGCACATTTCTCCAGAAGGCTCTGGTTATGGACCTTGGATCAATATCCAATAAGTGGCACTATTTCTCCCATAGCCAGAATTCTCCAGGAATTAAGGGTAGGAATAGGAATGGCGCCACTCACTATCACCCCTAGTCACGCACAAGCAAAATGTGCATTTCCAGTCGCTATGATCCTATGCTCAGCTGGCTGAAAGATCTTGGTTCCAAAGAGAAAAATGTTTCACCTGGGAACACAAGAGTGATTCCTGTGGACTAGAAATTAAGACTGCCACTCAGCCACTTCATTCTCCTGAGGCCTCTTACCAAGAGGCAAAGGAGTCACTATGCTGGCTGGGGTAATGGATCCTGACCACCAAGGAGAAACTGGAATAATTCTCCAGAGTGGAGGTGAGGAAGAGACAGAGACAGAGGTGTCTGGAATACTGGAGACCCCTTACTGCTTTTCTTGGAATTACCACACCCTGGAATAAAGGTCAACAAATAAATTCAATACCCTAGTCTAGGAAGGACTAGTAATGGCCCAGACCCTTCAAAAATGAAAGTTTATTTCACCCCACCAATAAATACCCCTGACAACCTGAGGTGTTTGCTTAGGGCAAAGGAATTGAGCAGTGAAGGAAGGTATTTATGAAAACCAGCAATGGCTACATGATCAATTATAGAAAAGAGGACTGTAATTATCATAAGTGTTTCTTCCTTACTTTCAATACTTTCAATATGTATATGTGTGTATTAAGCAAGTATTTTTTTCTTCCCCTTTTCCTTCATCATGTAACGTAAGATTATTAATTTTATATCATAGTGTTTGAGTATTATCTATTTTATATTACATAATTTAAGGTACAGGATATCAAAAAAAGGAATAAACACCACAAAAAGCACTTTTATTCCTCTTCTGGAGAAAGGGAAAATGCATCTTCAGTTGTACACAAGACAGCAATATCATATGAAAAAGAGGTATGACCTGGTTATCACCTTTATTTGAAAATTAAGAGTGGTTTCAGCTAATTACCATAATTAGCCTGATTCAATAATCATTTAACAATATATGCATATATCAAAATACTGTCATGTATCTTAAATATATACAATTTATTTTCCAACTGTACCTCAATAAAATGGGGAAAATAGATAAAGAAGAATGGATTAAGGAGATGCGCATAGATGCAAAGTTGATAAGGAGGGAACTTGTGATGACTAATTGAATGTGTCAACTTAGTAGGGCCATAGTGCCAGATACACTTCAGACTTTATTCTGGATGTGTCCTGTGAAAGTTATTCTGTGGAAGAGATTAACATTTAAATCAGTGGAACTGGGACTAGGGATGTAGCTGAGTCATAAGGTTCATGCTTAGTATTCATGCCCTGGATTCAATCCCCAGAACTAAAATTAAAATATAAATACATCAGTGGGCTTTTAATAAAACAGATTATGTTCTATAAAAGGGGTGAAAGGAAAGGGGGGTAAAATGAAGACTCATTTCCCTTGAGCAAGAATTAATTCTGCTAGTAGACTTCCTTTGGATTTCAACTGAGTGCCCTGCCTGCAAGTCTACCCCACCAGATTTTAGACTCCAAACCACCACAGCCCTCCACAGCTTTGAGGATTACCAAAAAGAAAATATGTTATGGTAGACACTATGATGTACCATCAGATCTCAGGTATGGAATCAGCAACTTGTTCTCCACAGCTACTACAAGTAAAGCCAGAGGCATCCCTCAATCATCTGTTATGCTTAAGGATTAACCCACTCAAGAATAAAATGTGTACCCCAGGGTCTCACCTCATCTCTAAATCAGCCTTTTTAATGACTGACCAGTGCATGTATATAAATGCTCAGTCCCTTAACCTCAGCTCAGTCCCTGAGTCCTTCTGGCTCCAAAGATGAGGACTTTTTTTGTATTTTCAGTGCTATCCATCTTCTCCCTCTGTCCAATACTGCTTCCTTCCTCTTTCCCTCTTTCCTAGAATTATTCCCAAGAAGACTTCTTTTTTTTTTTTCATAAAATAGCTTTTATTTTTTTTTTAAAGTTTATGTGTGCATTACAAGAAAAGTAAAATCACAAGCAAAGAACAAAGTCATCCAGTCACAAGCACTTAGTTGGATATGTCCCTCCAGGTCACGCATATACATTTACAACATCCCATTTTGTGTGATTGAGATCATAGTGTGTATCATGCTTCTCCATACATAATGAATAATCACCAATTCAAAATCCCAAAGCTATGTATTTTTGATAACCAAGAAACACTACACCAACTCAATCTATTATCCTTCTGGGGACAAAAATTTCAATGAAGACAGAAATGGCAACAGGCCATTAGATAGACATATTGGCAGAGTTACAACTAAAATGTATTCCCTTAATACTCAATGTAAAATGAGACAAAGCAACAAAATACACGAGGCTTGTTTCATTACCAGATTTTTACTACCGAAATATTAGCAAGAATGCATGTTCCCAGAGAATCAAAATATTCCTATAGTATAGTCAGAAGATGCACACACCAGTGGCTCACATGAAAATATCAATCCTTGGGCTGGAATTGTAGCTCAGTTGTAGAGCACTTGTCCCACATGTGTGAGGAACTGGGTTGAATTCTCAGTACCACATATAAATAAGTAAATAAAATAAAAATACATTGACAACTAAAAAAATATTTTTAAAAATGTAAATCCTTAAGGACTTGCTCCCATCTTTCCCTGCATGCTTCCCTCTGCCCCTCTGCTGCCAGTCTAATTAACAAGTCCTGATGCACACTGTCCAGAGATAAAACAATTCCATGTCCACGATGCATCTTTCCTATCAGTTATAACAAAACTATATTTACATATTGGCTCTACTTTTTATGATTCACTAACACCTCAGGGCATCTAGAAAGCTTAGATGTTGTGAAATAAAGTATGAACTTTGTGAATAATAAACACAAGTACTATACCAAAAATGCACATATAGATCTATGGCTATAATCTAAACCTCTCTTCCATATATGGAGATACTAACAAAGAAAAATTTCCCTCACCCTTTTCAATATTGCAGTGACTAAATTCAGGACTACCTGTAGCTCCAAGAGTGGATTAAAATGGTCATTCCCAGAAGACAGTTTTTCCTAAAAACTAACAAAAGGATATTTACATAGGGATTATTTTGCTTTTAAAAAGAAACTTAGGCATTAGAACTTATCTTTTAATACCAGCAATATTAACAAAAATGCATATATAACAATGACTAGACAATCTGAACTAATCTATGGGGCACAGATTCCTTCTCTATGTATACCTTCTCCTTCCCCCACCCACCATCCGGTGAACTTTCAACATACTCACCAAGACATCAAAAATACAAGGGCCTTACTTTAGCCCTCTACTTTTACCATGTGTTGTGCACTTTTAAACATCTAGAAACTCTAGATGTTTCTTAAGTTTCCAACCATACATACGGCAGCACTGAACAGACTGCACACTTACTTAGCAAAGGCTACACCTTGAAGCAAACCTCCCCGCTTTTTTTTAAAGGCTAGAATTTGAAAGTGTCTTCCAAACAGGAACATCCTGGCCTACAGTCCTTCCTATTCGTCTCTTATCAGCCCAAGGATCAGATGTGTACATCTGCGATGCTTAGAGATGACTTTGACAATTTCACTTCCTAAGTGGTTTTAAGAACAGTCTTTCCCAAGAATTCAATAAAAGAGAACTCAATGTGTTAGTTAACTAACTCTACTTTTGTCATACACTTGCAACCTCTTTAACATCTAGATAAACTAAAAATAAACTTGGACTCTTTTGTCTTTTATATACACTGCATAGTGAAAAAAATGTTTACACAGCATAGTGAAACAAAATTCACAGACATAGAGACAATGGTCAATTTTGCTTCACCAAAAATATATTGATATAAAGAAAGCCCTTTGCATTTTCTTTCCCTTCTTCTTCCCTGAAGCAACACAGATATAATATGTACTGTTAAGAAGTGTTTTGATCACTCCATTTCCAAAAGACAGTTCCTGCATTATGAATTTTAACAAAAAGATATGTACAAAATGGATTATTTTCTACCTCTACTTTTAACATACTTTTGCACTTCTAAACATCTAGAAAGAATAGATTTTTCAAATAAGGACTTGTTTGTTCACTATGTACATAGTAATGTTAAATAAATTACACACGTGTAACAATGGTTATATCCGAAAGTGTCTTTGAAGTAGGATCATTCTGACCTAGAATCCTTCATTTCTTCCACTTCTTTCTCCTATGTCACATGTGTCAAATCTGAGTGTCACATGATATGTTACAATTTCACTTCCAAGTCCTTTTCAGAAGGCACTTTGTAACACTAAGCGTACAAAATGTGTTAGTTTACTAACTCTACTTTTGTCACACATTGGCAACCTCTTCAATATCTAGAGACAAGACTGTGGGAAGCCATCCTTATTTAGCAGAATCAGACTAGGTTGAGTCATGGGACATAGAGCCCTGGCTTTTAGGAACTGCCAGGAAGTATGTGGCGCTGTGTGGGAGTTGTTCCTTGTCTCCTTCTGGAATTTTTCCCCCAAGAGGATGATGGCTCCCCAACTTCACCCTATTCTGTCCATCACAGAAGAAGCTCCTCCCGTCTTTGCCTCCTTTCACCTGTATATTATAATAAAGGAGAGTTGGGCAACTCAGTTGTTATAAAGAGCTGATATGGCCCGACCCGTCACACACCCTCTCATAAAAAGAGTATTGACTCTCATGTATTTATTGAGTAGATAAGCTTTTTGGGTAATAGAAAAACCACCAACATCCTCCTCTGGCAGTCATCCCTTTCCTCCTCCATGGGGGACATGGCAGAGAAGACCCCAACACTAGACATTATAAAATTAGGACTCCTTTGTCGAGTATATACACAATATATACAGTACAGCAAAGTTAAACTAACTGCATGTTACAGGGACATGGGTAAGCTGAAATTTTCCAGCACACTCTAACAAAACATCTTTTGCAGATTTTTCCCTCTCACCTCCCTCAACACAATGAACAAGTATAGATAGTTTACTCTTCAGGGGTGGTTTAACAATTCCAAACATAGTATTTCTTATCAGTTTTTAAAAGCTATTTTTAAAAGGTTTAATTCTACTACTTCTACTTTTAAATATATCAAGCACTTCTAAATATGTAGAAGGATTAGATATTCCACATAAGAAACTGTCCACAATGCACACAGCACTGGTAAATAAAATTGCACATGTGGCAATGGTTTAATCTGAGGTGTCTTCTAATATGGCCATTGTGTCCTTGAACTTCCTTCTCTCTACTTTCAGTTCAGTGGACAAGTGCAGGCATATGTAATGCTTAGAGACAGTTGAATAAATCCATATCCAAAAATCATTTACAGAGGACAAGGTTTCCTATGAATTTCAACACAAAATGTACAAAATGTACTAATTTTACTAATTACTTGGTCTTACACTGGCAACCTCTTTAATATCTAGAGACTAGATGTTGCAAAATGGGGACTCATTTGTCCGTTATATATATAAAAAAACAAAACAAAATGCACAAAACATACAGAAAACTGATGTCTGAAAATGTCCAAATATTAACACACTAACATATTACCTTTGCAATTGCTTCCCTCCCACCCCCTACATGTCACTGAACAAGTACAGATGGTACTAAGCTGCTCACAGAGGTGGCTTAACAGTTCCATTCCCAAAAGATATATTGCATATGAATTTTAGCAAAAGGATATTTACAAAGTGATATTTTACTACCTCTACATTTAACATACATCAGGCACTTCTAACATCTAGACAGACTACACGTTCCAAGTAAGGACTCAATCTGTTCACTATATACTTGACAATCTTGAATAAAATGCACACATATAACAATAGTTCTAATTTTAAAATGTCTTCAAAATATGCACATCCTGGCCCTTCGCTAATCCAGTGGGCTCTAATGCTCAAATTTTCAGAAGACAATCCTCCCTAGGAATTTTAACACAAACATAAAAAAATTTGTTTACTAATTCTACTTTTATCCTACACTGGCAACCTCTTTAACACCTGGAAGGACTAGATGTAGATTAGGATTCATTTGCCCTTTATATACGCCATGTACACAACAAAGTAAAACAAAACCCATAGACATAAGGTACAACTCTTAGCTCACCATTAGCACACTGGCACAGTGCTCCCAAGAACTAGTACATGATTCTACTACTCAATGGGAAGACTTCTTAATTAAATACATGATCAGTGAATCTTCACATCATGTACAATCGCAAGAATGGGATCCAGATTAGAATAAGTTGTACTCCATGTATGTATAACATGTGAAAATACACTCTACTTTCATGTATACCTAAAAAGAGCAAATAAAAACTGAATAAATAAATGACCTGCATCCTAATCTATACTTCAGAGTCTGAAAATGTTCAATGTGAGGCAATGTTTCTTTCTACCATGATATCATTCTACATTACCTTTCTCCCTGCGCAAGAGGGTATCAGCAACCTCTGACATAAACCAGTATTCATTCTGGAAATAAGATGCCAGTTTTCCCTTCCTGAATTCATTCTTAATTTCTGTGATTTTCTCAAAGCTCTCCTTACTTACCTGGCAGGGTTGTGGAAACCTCTCCCTTCTCCTTGCCACCTCAAAGGTTATATCATTTAGAAAGTTCAAGCTCAATCATGCCTTCAAAATGACGGGTACACAAATCATGTTATTCAAAGGCACTTCTCATCTGGGTACATTTTGGTAATGAGAGTCCATGCTTGGTTCAGTCATCTAACAGAGGAACCAAATCCAGTTCACATTCTGCCAGGTATCTTTGGTTTCTAAGCATTTTTCTCTGTGGGATGGTTTATCTCCTCTCTCCTATGTAAAGACTCATTGAAAGAAAATTTGAGCATAAATGATTTGCAAATTATCTCTTAATTTTATTTATCCATTTCATCTTATTGTATGTACAAAAATTCTTTGACTATTATTATAATATGACTGAAAAGTTTAAGCATGTTTTATCTCCATCTCTCTGCCCCAAACTTTGTGCTATCCTTTGCATACAAAAATAAATGAACACACAGATTTACTGCACTTAATAATAATAATCAGAACTATTAATAGACTTTCTTTTTGGAGTGATTTACTTTTTTCCTTATGACTACATAGCTTCCTTCCCCTGAACAGAGCCTAGTAGTAATTATATTATTTTATGCAGTCAAAGTCTCCTTGCTTTCTTTTCTAATGTGCCAAGGTCAGTTTCTCAATTATTTCCCTTTCTCAGTGGGTCATGATTTAGCAAGTTCTACTCATATCATATGCAACTGAAGTAAGAGAAGGCCTGAATCCCCACATGATCTAATTATATAAGAATTTGGCTAGCTATTATGCTAAATTTGCCCTTTGACCTGAAAGAAAATACTTCTAAGATGTTTTGTTCACTGAGAACAAAAAATGAGATGCATCAAAGTTTTAGCTAATTGAGAAATGCTTGAATGATCTTTCTATTTGACTGATACCTACTGGGACACATTTTACTGATAGTGTGAAAGGAACTTTGGAATCTAATTGGTAAGGTGGAGCATTTGAAGCAAGGGTTTTAAGATTAAAGAGTAGAATCACTGAAATGGACTTTAAGAAAGGAAAAACATGAAAATCATGATCAAAGATTTAAGCAGAAAGATATTTTAAAACAGAAATAAAATTACTTAATTAAACTATGATATTGAAAGACAAAATCTTTACTCTGAATCTAGAGAAAGGTAGTGTATTCTATTATTCAATTTTGTCTAAGCATTAAAGCAAGAATGCTACGGAAAATAGATACAATTTGCTTGGTGGTTGAATGTGTAAGGTTTTGATCTCATGAGGTATGTGTGGTACAAGTTTAAAACCAGATCATTTCAGAAATGATCCAGAAATTACACCTTAAGCAAGGATTCATGCTATCATTTCCTCTTAGTGTTAAATAAGAAGCAAAAGTCTTAAGTTTTTTATAAGTTAGATAGTCAAATGATTGCACCATGTTCTTAATAATAGCAGGGGCCATTTAACTCTGGAAAGAGAACACTGATCTACTTCCAACCTTGGATAACTTTTATAATATCTGGCACATTAGAAAAGAAAGAAAGGAGACTTTGACAGCATGAAATAATGTGATTACTAATAGGCTACAGTCAGGGGAAAGAAGTTATGAGGTCATATGGGGAAAAAGGTAGCTGACTGTGTGTTTTCACATTGTTGAGTGAAGACTTTGAGTTCTAATATGTGGCATATTGTATTTTGAATGATTTATTTAAAAACAATAATCAGGCAGGATTTCAAATACGTGGTTTGAATTAGTTTGTTATCTTTTCAAGGATTATCACAATTCATCTTTCAAAAGCACATGGAAGCATCCATTAGGAAGCAAAAATAGTGGTCATGGTATTGAGACAAAATCAAAGAAACTGTTATAGAAAGTTATGTTTAATGTAACTATCAGTCAAATAATGAATTTAATGTAATTATATATATGAGTGAAGTTAGACACTCTAGACTAGAATTTCTGTTCTGTCACTGAGCAAAATGACCGAAGGCAAAATATTCACCTCCCTGTGCCAATGTTCTGAATTAAAAATGGTGCCAATAATATTAGACTTTTATCAATATTAAATGAGAAAATGTATGTAGAACACTACAAAACCTGGCACATAATAAATACTGAATTGTTTATATTTTATCAGTAACTTAAACTAAGCTGAATTTCCGAGAATGTTTCATATCATACAACTCTATTAGAAACTTCTAAAGCATGTAGAGAAATGCATGACAGGGAAAAAGCAGTCTCCGACTTTCCTGAATCTTCCCCCGTTTTTCATTCCTTACCTTCAGTGATAACCTCAGGTGACTGAGGTGACTATTATTTAGTTTCCTCACACTCCAGGAAACTAAAATTTGCAAAATCATCTCTCTTAAATATTATAATCAAAAATTTTTCAAGTTTACTATAAAACCATGTTAATATCTCAAAAATTCTTCAAGAAGTTTAGCAATTCAATTTGTCCTCATTACCCAGTTAAAAATTCACTTGTCGGTGTAGACAGGGAGAACTGGAAAGCTCATACTTCAGGCAGGTGGCACCAACGGTAGTCACCAGAGCAGCACTTGCTCTGCATTCCAGCCAGCCTCTCACTGAAGAGGTGATTCCCATGATTCAGAAAGTACAATGTAATTGACTTAATACCTATCAAGTTATGTTTCTAATTTCTTCACGGTTGCAATAAGACAGTTAAGCCAGATAAATTATGACTTCAATTTAGAATACTATGATTCATAGCCTTTTAAATTTAATGTGTTGAATACATTATAGCTACTTTTTTTCTTTGATACTTTAATTCTCAAAATGATCTGAGAGAGATCATTTAATGTTGATTCTGTGACCCTTTGATTTGACGTAACACCATTAAACTTAAAAGCCTCTTTGCCTTTAGGCAAACATGATTTTTTCCATTTATACTTTCTTGCCTCTAACATGGAATCATAGCTACTTCTAAGGAATTTTAGTTAGTAGGAAAATATGATTAACCAAGAAATTTTGGGCACTAACATGCATCATGACATTACATTGCTATTGAATGGTTTCAATGGATGGAGACAGAAAAGAATAATACATTTTTCTTGTCAAGGGATGAATCCATATTGACCCTTGAAGTTATCAAACAGTAAGGAGTTCCCATTTAACTTTTTAATTTCATATTGTAGTTGAAGTCCATTTTATTATTACTGAAAAATAATTATCTCTATTTAATTCAAAAGCAATACCTATTTGTTTTAGACATTAATGCAAGTAAATAGATCCAAAATTATGTAACATTAAAGCAAATAATCAAATAATTTAATAAAGTCAAGATTTTTCTATGCAGTTCACTTTGTTCTTAGAATGGAGCTCACTAATGATATTCAAGCAAATTATCATGTTCTAGAACTTCTCTTGATACCTTATTTTGTGTGGCAATACAGCTGTTCTTTTATGATCATTTTGTTTCGATTTTTGCAACTCATTCTCAATTTGAAAGTGCTGACATTCCTTTAAATTCTTAAAATATGAAGGCTTCCAAAAGTTCCAGTCTCCAAATTTTTATTTAATGGTTTCATTTCAATGCTATTACCTGATCCATCTATAATGACTTAATAGACAATAGTGATACAAGATTAATATACATGCTGTTTACAGAGACAGGCCAACCCTACCTTCTACTTGTTAGTTTTCAATACTGTTAAGATCCATGTAAATCCAGATAGTTCCTTAATGTTTGAAACCTACTAAATTTTATCCTTGTCTTAAAACTTTTAAATTTGTCTTCTTTGACTAATGTACCAGGATCTTCTTCATTTCAAAATGAACATCTCCTTACGTGTGTAAGGAGATTATGTGTGTATTATGTTGTACAATAGTAAATCAATATTTATCACATATAAATCCAGACATTCTTTCAATAGTCTTCATACACTTTACATTTTCCTAGAATGCTAAAAATATATACATAATCTTGGAATTCCATTTGATTAGCAATAATATAAGGAACTTAAGGTATTATCTGAAATTTTCTTTTGTTTAGTAACCAGAATTGAGACTATACCTTTTGTATATTAACAAAATCCTTATTTTAATTACTAATAAACCTAGGGCAGAACCACAAATTTTAAGACACCTTTGGATATGTACAGACACTTATTATCTTATCATATGTAAATTCAAATTCCCAATTTCCAGTGAGATGCCTCAGAAAATATAACAAAAATGTATCAAATTATAATGAAATTTTAAACCCAATATCCATAAAAATGTGTCAGAGATTGTTCCTAAGTCTACACAGAAATCCAGGTGAAATTTTTTATAAATTTTATAATTTCATGATTTATAAGGATGAGTTCTTCTTAAATTGACATATAAAATATTCTATTTTTAATAATTACAGCATATATCAATTGCATTATGTTTAAACTTCACCTCACCTCCTTAAAAGGAACAATTATTTTATCCATGAAACAGATATTAGTATACAAGTTAAAATTTATTTTATAGTTACACATATGTATTCTCTGGTACTTTGCAATTTGTGCTTATTATAAAGTGTAAGATTTAATTTGATCCATTTTGAATTGCTCAAAAGTTAATGTTAGTAAAGTGAGATTCTTCTTGGAAAGATTCTTTGTCTACTTACTGAAGAGGCATGGCCTCCACTTAATACAGAACTGTTCAGGACTTTAGGATCTGTGCACTCAGGTACAGAGCCTGCATATTCTAAGCTACTACTTAAAGTCTAAGACATCTAAGACACTATGGTAAGAAAACCAGGAGGATAATCCACTTATCTAGGCATTTTGATAAACACAAACACTTCTAGGTATTGTCAGAGATGGGAAATCAGGAAGTTTGTGGGCCCTTGATACAAGAATTAAATAGGTCCAACAGCAATGGATAGAGCTGTTGAGATTTATTCATGCATTTTTCAATGTTTTGATTTTTTTCCTTCCTTCCTTAACTGAGCTGAAGTCTTCTGTGATGCTTAGACTGGCCTTAAACTGAAGGGCCCAAGTGATACTCCCACCTGAAAAGCTGGGGCTACAGGTGTGCCCCACCAGACTTGGCTTAATGGCTATTTTTTTAATATGTATAGTAGTCATAAGGAAAAATGTAGCTCAGCTCGGGACCTGCGGTAGTTCCAGCCCCTCCGATGGAACTGGCACTCCGTATGCCCGGTCTCAGTTGCGATTCAACAATAGCTCTCAGAAATCCACAACGGACACAGGGCCTCATGCAAGAGACTTTATTATGTGGACAACTAGAGCCTCCGCCCCCGCTCTGGGACTGGAAAAGAAGGAAAAGAGAAAGATAGTGTGGACGCTTCTCCCAGATATTGGAATCTCCCCTGGCTGGAAGGAACCAATAGTGGAGGAGAATACTTGCAAGCTGACTGATGAACCAATAGCTAGCTAGCATGTTCAGACTGACAAGCTAGGACTTAAGGTGGAAAGCAGGAAATGGCTATAGCGTAGGCCGGAAATTCCTCTAACAAGAGGCGAGTGGATCATAGATTAACAAGTGATTGGGAGGCGGGCAGAAATGGCTGCACCTAAAAGGGCGGGGGCTTTGTATTACAGTATTTACATTTCCTACAAAGTAAAAGATGGAAGAAATAGGGTTCACACCGTTATTAAAGTACAGCTGATTAACCACTTGCTCTTGGGAACATTTTACAGATATCTGAGAAAAACTTCTTCCCAAAGTACTCCTGAGGTCTTTAAAGAGGATTCTCAGCCTCTCCCATGTAAGAGGTTAGTCGTAAAGTTGTTGTTGTTGTTTTTTCATTAAATTTTGTGAGGCTTATCCTCTCACAGATACCTTGATTCTACGTAGATGGGAGAGAATTTTCCAAGTTTTTCCACTAGATTTTTATAGCATTTACAATTTTGTTGTCATGTTTTCACCACATGTTCCAGAAGCAAACTTTGAGGGAGGGCTACAAGTACAAAGTAATTCCTTTATAAAATGATTGCAGAAAATAATAGTAAGAATGATAAGAAGGAAATCAATAATGTTCTCAAACCTCATCACTGCGGGTAATGAAAATTCAGTGCTATTGGAGAACTCTACAAGACAATAAAGAACACACCTGAGGAATATTGAGGAGAGAGAGAGAGAGGGCGGGGGGGAGAGAGAGAGAGAGGGAGAGAGAGAAAACAAGGCACTGGAATATTAGTCTCTCAATGTCCTGTTCGCAATTGTCTAACAGTGGCTTACAAGGGCACTAACTCTCAGCACTTCCAGTTTTTTGCAGATTGAAAAGAAAATGAGCAGAGAGAGAGAAGAGAGATTGATTGATGGATTGATTGTAGTATGCAGTCTTCAGCATATAGAGGTGGGCTGCTCACTAGAGCTTCTGCCATAGCCAGGTGCTGTTGTGCACACCTGTAATCTCAATGTCTCAGGAATCTGAAGCAGAAGGATCACAATCAAGGCCAGCCTCCTCATTTGAGTGAGACTCTGTCTCAAAATAAAAATTAAAAGGGCTGGGAATGTAGTTCCAAGTGTAGAGTTTCCTGGGTTCAATTTCCAGTACCAAAAAAAAAATTGTGGCTTAGGGCTCATCTGAGGTAAACCAACTCCAAATTACACAGAAAATGAACCTACTGTAGTAAAACAAACTGAGCAGGAGTAGGGCATCTTTCTCAATGTTGGATTAAGAAAGTCTCATAGAAAGACAATTATTAATCCAAAACAATATTACTTTTTTTTTGAGTTCCAGGTAGGAGAGGTATTATAGAAAAGATAGACCTAATTTATAATTCTAATTGAAACAACTTTCTGAAATGAAACTCATTGAAACAATAAACCTTCCTGAAAAGCAAAGGAATCAAAACTGAATGCAGCCATAGCACCCCAGGCACTGGAACAGAGGTGAGGACTAAGTGAGACCCTATGCACACATGGACTCCACATCCGTGGTCCACACCTGCTATCCTCAGATCCTGGCACTGCCCCAGAGCCTGCTACCACAACTTTTAGTGGGAACAAAACAACAAACTCAGAATCACAGAAGTGAGAACTTGTTGCTCATGAATGTTGCAGAAGCACAGACTCACACATGCAGCAGCCAGGGCAATTATATCTTCACATAATCATATTTGTTGATGCTGTGTATGGGATTTATTTTATATTAAGCCGTTTTCCAGCACAGTTGCTGAGGTCTCACATTAATCTTAATAACGGATCTATAAATTCTTTTATTATGTCAGGGAATATTTTGACCTCAAGGAAGTTTAGCTGCTAAAAGTGACACATAATTGGTTTAAAGAAGTCACAGCTGTCTCCATTACCTTCAGCCAGTGGCCTAAGTTATCTCCTTCTCCATGATTTAAAGTTGGACATATGATATAGTTCTGACTAATGTGACAGGATAAGTTTCCATAGAAAGATTTCTTTCTCCAAATAAAGAAGGAAAAAAATCTCGAAAGGAGAAACTCCTTTCCCTCTGCCCTAAGTCACACCGCTTTTCAAAAAATGTGTGGTGCTTAGAGATACTGAAGTCTTCTTGCCGCCAGAAAGTGACAAGCAAACAAGCTAAGAAGAGAGGAGAAGACAGAAACTTGGATCACAGTGTCACCACTGGCTGGGTCCCTGGGTGCTGTGTGCATGGGGTTTCTTCTGTAGTCCTCACGTCCCTTCCAGTGCCTGGGGTTGCTGTGGCTACGTTCAGTTTTGACTCCTTTGCTTTTTCAGAAAGACTTTATTATTTCAGTGAGTCTGTCATTTCAGACTAATCTTACCCTACATTTTTCATCTTCAAATTCCATGAGGAAAAAAAAAAAGGTGCCTATCTTCATTAGTGCTCTGACATTTATGAGCAAACAAAATCTTAACTTGTTCACCTCTAAAACCTTGGTGGATATCATCTTTCCTATCAAGCTTAGGAGTCCTGTATTTTTCATACTTAACAGGGTGAATATCTCCTTACTCATAATTCCTTCCATTATTTAAAAATACATAATTTAGTTATTTCTCAAATATGTCATGTTTTCTCTCTTCTATCTAAATAGGCTATGATTTCCTGATGTACATGAAATAAAATTTGCCTTCGGATGTTTAGCACTAAGGGGAACTTAACAGAAGAGATTCTGGTATGAGTTGAAGAAATCATTATTATAAGACATTGTATCATTTAGGATGTGTTCACCTTTGAGTAATAGAAAACTCTCCCACACAATTAAGAGAATTCATAATCTCAAAAACAAGAATTCCATACTCCTGTAGTCTTCAGTTCAGGTTCATTTTCTGTACAATCCTTTTGTCTCTAATGTCAGTATTTTGCCATCATCCTTGTGCTGGTAGTTTCAAACATGTTCAGCAAGTTCTTGAAGGTCTCATTGGATAGAATTCCACCACATGCTCATAATTAAATTTAACCATGGACAAAGAAAATAGAAATACCATGTTTTGCCTTGGAATAATGGAAACTCACAAGTTGAAACTTGAACTGAGACCAACCTCCCCTGAAGCTCATGTTTTCAGAGGGGAGTGGACACATGGAAAAGCAAACATTATGTTAGAAAGAAAGAAATTCAAATATCTGGAAATAATCCAGAACCTACAAATAAAACAAAAAAAAATATTTTGTTGATTGTTGATGATGTTTGAAAAATCTATTTTACATAGTTCTCAAATTTCCAACATATATGTATTTTGATTAAACATAAAATTGCAATATGAAACTAATATTTATCATGAATTATAAAATTTTATCACTAGATTATCACTAGGAATAATGCAATAAAGTAAAATTCCAGGACTACTGATGTTTCATGCCATGGTGCTCTTCTTTTATTACTCCACCAGTGTGTTAGATCTAAAATTAAATATTCATAGTATTAAAAAATGTAGTATTTTCAATAATGAACATCATCACAAAAGAAAATATTAAGTATGCTATTTATCTTAAAGAAACATTTGTAATCCATCTATGAAAGGAAAATATCAAGATTATTTTACCTTGGCAAATAAATATACTTAAAATTATTACTTAAGCTACATGTTATATACTACTATATTTTGCCTCATATTAAATGTTTTTTTTTTTTTTTCATTGTGCTTTTTCCCCTGTTTCAAGTCTTTCTCTGCTTCATGGTACAATGGATGAACCCAGGATTAATTAACTATTAAGATACATAAAGTTACAAGTCACCAAGCCAGCGGAGACCTCCGACACGCAAGCAGCTTCTGGGACCAGGGCTGGGCAGCCAGAGACCTCTCCTGGCAACCTTGTCCCCCTCCAGCTGCAGGCTTTTTCCATGGGGCGATCCAAGATGGTGGACTAGAGGGTGACTGCATCTCCAGTCACTCCAGAACCCAGGATTCAAGAAGGGGAGGCATTGAGAGACTCAGACTAAAATAGAACCACGGGGTGAGTCTCCCCCACCCAGTGAAGCTCAGCTGGGCGGCAGGCCCAGATTCAAGTGGCTTATTAGAGTAGGACAGGGCAGATAGAGTCTCCCCCAGGCAGCTCTGTGCACTCTGGTGGTGAGCTACTCCCACAGGGACAGAAAATCCAGCCTAGCGGAGCAGGCCCCCCAGTGAGAGCCTTTCTGCACAGAAGCAGCGCGGCCAGCTCCGGCCCACCCCGGCCAGGTCCGGCCCGCCCCGCTGCCAGCTCCGGCCCACCCGCAGGTTGCTTCAGTGACCAGCACAGGGCGCCAAGGACTTCCCCAAGCAGCCCAGCCCCGTCCGGTGGGAAGCGCCTCTCTAGGCTAGCTTCTCGGGGCAAACCGCCCAGTGAGAGAGTGTCTACACAGGGCCAGCTACAAGTCCCCAAGCCAGTGGAGACCTCCGACCTGCAACCAGCCTCTGGGACCAGGGATGGGCAGTAAGAGACCTCTCCAGGTCTCTCTCCTTGGAACAAGTAGCGGGCTAGGGGCAGCGTTCTTTGGAAGCACTACATTATCAAGATAATCCAAGACTTCTGGCTACTGAAGGCTGGTAGGTGATACACTGGAAATCTACAGGGACACTATAAGCCAATAGAGGAAATCTACAATATCACAGAGTCCCACTGACATCTGACCAATATGAGAAAACAAGGGAAGAAAATGTCCGAAACAAACCTAGATACTATGTCAATAAAACCCAATGACAGCACAGCAGAAGAAATGTTCGAAAGGGAGTTCAGAATGTACATAATTAAAACAATCAGGGAAGCAAACCAGGAGATGAAAGAACAAATGCAGGCATTAAATGAATGCACCAATCAACAGTTAAAAGAGCAAATAAAGGAAGCAAAAGAACATTTCAATAAAGAGTTAGAGATACTGAAAAAAACAAACAGAAATCCTTGAAATGAAGGAAACAATAAACCAAGTTAAAAACTCCATAGAAAGCATAACCAATAGGATAGATCACCTGGAAGACAGAACCTCAGATATTAAAGACAAAATATTTAATCTTGAAAACAAGGTTGACCAAACAGAAAATGGTAAGAAATCATGAACAGAATCTACAAGAATTATGGGATATCATGAAGAGGCCAAATTTAAGAATTATTGGGATTGAGGAAGGCTTAGAGAAACAACCAAAGGAATGAACACATCATTAATTACCAGAAAATTTTCCGAATCTGAAGAATGAAATGGAAAACCAAGTACAAGAGGCTTATAGGACTCCAAATATGCAAAATTATAATAGACCTACACCAAGGCACATTATTATAAAAATAACTAACATACAAAATAAGGACAGAATTTTAAAGGCCAAGAGAGAATAGAATCAGATTACATTAAGGGGAAAACCAATAAGAATATCAGCGGATTTTTCAATCCAGACCCTAAAAGCTAGAAGGGCCTGGAACAACATTTACCAAGCCCTGAAAGAAAATGGATGCCAACCAAGAAATTTATACCCAGCAAAACTTACTTTCAGATTGGACGATGAGATAAGATACTTCCATGATAAACAAAAGCTAAAGGAATTTACAAAAAGAAGTCAGCATTACAGAACATTCTTAGCAAAATATTCCATGAGGAAGAGATGAAAAACAACGATGTAAATCAGCAACGGGAGGAACTAGCCTAAAGAAATAGCCAAATAAAGGAGAAACCAAATCATGTCAAAAAACAAAAATGTGTCCAATGACTAGGAATACAAATCATATCACAATAATAACCCTGAATGTTAATGGCCTGAACTCATCAATCAAAAGAGACCGGCAGATTGGATTAAAAAGAAAAAGTTCAACAATATGCTGCCTGCAAGAGACTCATGTCAAAAAGAGATACCCATAGACTAAAGATGAAAGGATGGGAAAAAATATACCATGCACACAGACACAGCAAAAAAGCTGGAGTATCCATTCTCATTTCAGATAATGTGGACTTAGAGCCAAAACTAGTCAGACGGGATAAAGAAGGACATTACATACTGCTTAAGGGAAGCATAAATCAGCAAGACATAACAATCATAAATCTCTATGCCCCGAACATTGGCTCATCCATGTACATCAAACAAATCCTTCTCAATTCCAGAAATCAAATAGACCACAACACAATAATACTAGGTGATTTTAACACACCTCTTTCACCACTGGATAGATCTTCCAAACAAAATTGAATAAAGAAACCATAGATCTCAATAACACAATCAACAATTTAGACTTAACCGACTTATATAGAATATACCATCCAACAAAGAATGAATACACTTTCTTCTCACCAGCACATGGATCCTTCTCTAAAATAGACCATGTTTTATGCCACAAAGCTACTGTTAGCAAATACAAGAAGATAGAAATACTACCTTGTACTCTATCAGTACATAATGGACTGAAATTAGAAATAAATGACAGAATAAAAACAGAACCTTCTCCAATACCTGCAGATTAAATAATACACTATTATACGATGAATGGATAACAGAAGATATCAGGAGGCAAATAAAAAAATTCTTAGAAGTAAATGAGAACAAGACACATCATATCAAAATCTCTGGGACACTATGAAAGCAGTACTGAAAGGAAGATTTATTTCCTCGGACGCATTCAACAAAAGAAGTAGAAATCAACAAATAAACGACTTACCACTACAGCTCAAAGCCCGAGAAAAAGAGCAGACCAACACCAAAAGTAGTAGAAGACAGGAAATAGTTAAAATCAGAGCCAAAATCAACGAAATTGAAACAAAAGAAACAATCAGAAAAATTAACAAAATAAATAGTTGGTTCTTTGAAAAAATAAACAAAATTGATAAACCCTTAGCCACACTAACAAAGAGAAGAGGGAGAAAACTCAAATTACTAAAATTCGAATGAACAAGGAAATATCACAACAGACACGAGTGAAATACAAACATAATTAGCAGCTATTTTGAAAATCTATACTCCAACAAAACAGAAAACCTCGAAGATATCAACAAGTTTCTAGAGACATATGAATTACCTAAACTGAACCAGGAGGACATACATAACTTAAATAAATCAATTTCAAGCAATGAATAGAAGAGGTCATCAAAAGCCTACCAACAAAGAAAAGTCCGGAACCAGATGGGTTCTCAGCTGAGTTCTACAAAACCTTTAAAGAAGAGCTCATTCCAATACTTCTCAAAATATTCCATAAAATAGAAGAGGAGGGAACCCTCCCAAACTCATTCTATGAAGCCAATATCACCCTGATACCTAAACCAGACAGAGACACATCGAGGAAAGAAAATGTCAGACCAATATCCTTAATGACATCAATGCAAAAATTCTCAACAAAATTTTAGCAAATTCCATAAAAAATTATGTTGAAAAGATATTGTACCACGATCAAGTGGGTTTTATCCCAGGGCTGCAAGGTTGGTTGAACATCTGGAAATCAATAAATGTCATTCACCATATCAACAGACTAAAAGTTAAGAATCACATGATTATTTCAATAGATGCAGAAAAGCATTCGATAAAATACAGCACCCCTTCATGCTCAAAACACTAGAAAAAATTGGGGTAGTGGGAACATTCCTTAACATTGTAAAGGCCATTTATGCTAAGCCCATGGCCAATATCATTCTAAATGGTGAAAAACTGAAAGCATTCCCCTAAAAACTGGAACAAGGCAGGGATGCCCTCTTTCACCACTTGTATTCAACATTGTTCTTGAGACTCTAGCCAGAGCAATTAGACAAACCAAGGAAATTAAAGGGATAGGAATTGGAAAAGAGGAACTCAAACTATCCCTGTTCGCTGATGACATGATTATATATTTAGAGGAACCTGGAAATTCCACCAGAAAACTCTTAGAACTCATAAGTGAATTCAGTAAAGTAGCAGGTTACAAGATCAACGCTCATAAATCCAATGCATTTTTAGATGTAAGTGATGAATCTTCAGAAGGAGAAATTAGGAAAACTACCCCATTCACAATAGCATTGAAAAAAATAAAATACTTGGGAATCAATCTCACAAAAGGTGAAAGACCTCTACAATGAGAACTACAGAACACTAAAGAAAGAAATTAAAAAAACCTTAGAAGATGGAAAGATTTCCCATGTTCATGGATAGGAAGAATTAATATTGTCAAAATAGCCATACTACCAAAAGTGCTATATAGATTCAATGCAATTCCAATTAAAATCCCAATGATGTACCTTACAGAAATAGAGCAAGCAATTATGAAATTCATCTGGAAGAATAAGAAACCCAGAATAGCTAAAGCAATCCTCAGTAGAAAGAGCGAAGCAGGGGGTATCACAATAACAGATCTTCAACTCTATTACAAAGCAATAGTAACAAAAACGGCATGGTATTGGTACCAAAATAGACAGGTAGATCAATGGTACAGAATAGAGGACATGGACACAAACCCAAATAAATACAATTTTCTCATACTAGACAAAGGGGCCAAAAATATGCAATGGAGAAAAGATAGCCTCTTCAACAAATGATGCTGGGAAAACTGGAAAACCATATGCAACAGAATGAAATTAAACCCATATCTCTCACGCTGCACAAAACTCATCACTCAAATGGATCAAGGACCTCGGAGTCAGACCAGAGACCTTGCATCTTATAGAAGAAAAAGTAGGTCCAAACCTTCAACTTGTTGGCTTAGGATCAGACTTCCTTAACAGGACTCCCATAGCACAAGAAATAAAAGCAAGAATCAACAACTGGGAGAGATTCAAACTAAAAAGCTTTCTCTCAGCAAAGGAAACTATCAGTAATGTGAAGAGAGAGCCTACAGAGTGGGAGAATATCTTTGCCACTCATACTTCAGATAGATCCCTAATATCCTGAATCTATAAAGAACTCAAAACCTCTACACCAAGAATACAAATAATCCAATCAACAAATGGGCTAAGGAAATGAACAGACACTTCACAGAAGAAGATGTACAAGCAATCAACAGATATACGAAAAATGTTCAACATCTCTAGTAATAAGAGAAATGCAAATCAAAATTACACTAAGATTTCATCTCACCCCAATTAGAATGGCGATTATCAAGAACATAAGCAACAATAGGTGTTAGAGAGGATGTGGGGAAAAAGGCACACTCATACATTTCTGGTGAGGTTGCAAATTAGTGCAGCCACTCTGGAAAGCAGTATGGAGATTCCTCAGAAAGCTTAGGATGGAACCACCATTTGACCCAGCTATCCCACTCCTTGGCCTACACCCAAGGGACTTAAAATCAGCATACTACAGAGATACAGCCACATCAATGTTCATAGCTGCTCAATTCACTATAGCCAGATTGTGGAACCAACCTAGATGCCCTTCAGTTGATGAATGGATAAAGAACTGTGGCATATATATACAATGGAATATTACTCTGCCATGAAGAATGACAAAATTATGGCATTTGCAGGCAAATGGATGAAATTGGAGGATATCATGCTATGTGAGATAAGCCAATCTCAAAAAACTACAGGACGAATGATCTCGCTGATAAGCGGATGAGGACATATAAGGGGTGGGGGTAGGAGGGTTAGTGTTAGGGTTAGGGTTAGGTTTAGGGTTAGGGATAAGTAGAGTGGTAAGAATGGAGGAAGAAAGGACTGTATAGAGGGAAAAGAGGGGTGGGAGGGGGGGGGGAAGGGAAAAAAATAACAGAATGAATCAAACAACATTGCTCTATGTAAATTTATTATTTTTATTAAAATAAAAAAGAATAATAAAAAAAGTTTATGTCAAAATGAACTCCAATATTATAGTATAACTATGACACACTAAGAAAAATATTTTAATAAACAAAAATAAATACTGAAAAAAAGATACATAAATTTAATGAAAATTTAAAAAGTTATTTCAAAGACTAGTCCATTCCATATAAATGACACAGTCATAACTGGAGAAAAAATATTTTTGCCATAGTCTTTAGAATCTGCAATCTAAGAGCAAGAGAAAAGAAATAAAATAAAATTTTGTTTATTAAAAACTAATATAGAAATAATTCTGAGTGTTATAAGGCGACAATTTTGCCATCAGCATTTATTATCATTTCAACATGGAAAAAATTATCCTTTCATTTATTTAAATGTATGACCTTGATTCATAAACTTACATTTCAAAACAACACAAATTAAATAGTCTTCGTTTAACTGTGTACGAAACTATGCTTATATAGCAAACTACAAATTAAGTTAGGAAATAAAGGACACAGGAGAGAATCATTTAGGATCAAACATTTCATTGAGAACTTCACCTTCCCAATGCTATAATCTGTTTCTATATAAGGAAGTAAAGTTGATAAGATTATTTAGAAACCTAATTTACAAATCTTTTATATACAAATTCTGACACAAAAGGAAACATTCATTTGTTTATTCATTGTTTACTCACACCATTCAATAATCCATTAAGTGCCAGGCAATATGCTAGGTACGACTGAAATAAAGATTAAAATAAAAAATATGTACTAAAAAATTATAAGCCAACTAGAAGAGATAGAGATGTAAATAAAATTTATACTCAAAACTTCATGTTATATTTTATATTCTATAAAGAGCAGAAGTGGAAGGAGAATAGAAAAGTAAGAGAAGACAGCCAGAGGAGGCACCTGAGCTGAGTCTTTCAAAATAAATATGAATTCAGTGGGACAGCAGAAAGTAGAGAGGCAAGCCAAGAAGGAAGGATTTTCTTGCCAGTGAGAATTTATGGTCAACACAACAATGTCAGCACAGGATAATAGCAAAAATGGTCTGAGGGGTTGGCCAGATCACATGGGATTTTGAAGCTTTGACTATTAAGTCAAAGAGGTTCGTAGGAAATGGGCATCATTGTAGGATTTAAATAATCAAAAGCTAAACTTGAGCTTTAGATAGAAGACTTTGGTGTTCTGTGAAAGATGAATTTGAAAGGCACAAGATTGAAGGTGGAAACATAAGTTGTGATTTGTCACAGTAGTACAAGTGAGAAACTGTCAATCAGTGTCTACATTAAAGAAGATAGGCAGGACAGAGAATGTAGAGTCAGTCTGAAGATACCCTGGAAGTAAATAGAACATAGAGGCAGCTCAGAATTCAGCTAGGAGAGGTTTTTGGACTGTATTTTGCATTCAATTCACTGAATAATTATAGAAAGAAAACCAAAGTGGGTTATTTTGTTGTTGCTGCTTTTACTCATGGTATTTTTTATATGATAGTAAATGAAGAGGAAAAATGATAAGTTCATTGATGTTCTGTAGTAAGTCAGACATGTTTTCAGTAATGATTTTCAAAATCTTTAAAATAATTTCAGTGGTGTGACTGAACATCATGTACCACCAGAGAAACGAAAAGTTGTACTCCATTTATGTACAATGAATTAAAATGCATTCTTCTGTCATGTGTAACCAAATAGAAGAAACAACAAAAACATCATTTCTACGTAAGGACCAGCTGAGGCCTGCTGGGGAACAGGTGCTTGTGCAGGGCCTTAGAGTCGCCACATGCTTCATGTATCAGGTCATTACTTGGCTGTATGAAGATTTCTGACAGGGCATTGTGGTAGTTGGGTTCAGCAGTGACTATTAACTAACTGGTATGGAAATATTTCACATTTGGGGGAAAGATTATAGCAGTAGGTTACATTTACCCTAAATATCTCTGAATGGAGTTTGGAAACATTGCACAATTTTTTGAACTGTGTTTCTTTCCATATTTTAAGGCAGAATATATCGTTGGTGCATGCTATGCTTTAGATATGACGTGCCCCCCCAAAGCTCACATGAGATGATTCAAGAACTTTCAGAGGTGAAAGATCAGATTATGAGAGTTGTAACTTAGTGGAAAAATGAGGGGCTAATTGGGAGGTAACTGTAAGCAGGTAGGGTGTGGCTAGAGGAGGTGAGTCACTTGGGGGCCTGATTTGGGGTTTATATTTTGTCCTGGTGAGCACAGTGCCTCTCTCTCTCCTTTCCAATTGCCAAGTTCCTAGTTGCTTTCCTCCGCCACACTCTCTGTCACAATATTCTGCCTCACCTCAGACCCACCGCAATGGAATTGGCCATCTTTGGACTAAGACCTCTGAAATAATGAGTACCAAGTAAACCTTAACTCCTCTAAAATTGTTCTTGCCAGGTCTTTTGGTCAAAGCAAAAAATGCTGACTGAAACAGGGAAGAACATTCTTTTGAATGAGAGCTATTTTATCTGTGCAAAGGTGAGTCCCGTTCCAAAAACAAAAACTTGAGGCAACAGAGAATAAAATATTTTAAATATAAAGTAAAAGTGTTTCTCATGTATTAAAAGCCATTTTGCCTCAAACAGATATTTGGATACTAAAAGATACTAAGATCCTCTAAGGGACAATTAAAAAAAATTAATAATGTTAAAGTGGTTCCAGCAACATGGTAGCTCAATAGAACAATTGGCAGGACAGTATCCATAAAAAGGAGAATAAAGGTCACCTATGGAATGCAGGAACCTAGACACAGCTATGAAACATGGAGAAGGAGTGATTTGGTGTCCAAGGGTAACAAAGCAGAAGTTAAAAACAATAATAACATTCCCTCTGAGAATATCAGAATAACCTAGGCATGGCAGTTTACTAGTCAGGCAATGAAGTTATGTCATACAGCCAAGTGGATGTTAAACAGGAAGAAAGGAAAAACTAGAAAACTTGGGGAAACGTTAGCTAACATGCAGATAATATTTAAGAAATTTGTGAGATTCATAGCTTAAGAGTCAGGCTAAGTAATGAATATGATTCAGCAATTGTTAAATTAGGAGAACGGAGGACAAAATTCCGTAGAACACGTCTCTAGGACAAAGAAAAAGAGGTAAACTAAGGAAAATTTAAAAATGATTCTGAGTGTAGAAGATTGGGATGATGAAATTTCGAAGAAACCAATTTTTAAAAACTTTGAAAGTGCATATAGCGTAAGTTAAATAACAAAGAATTATTGGTCTTTGGTAATTAGAAAGCCTAAGTAAGTGACTGGAAGGCAGTTAAGGAAGTACCTTCACCTATTTGTAGGGAGTTGAGGACGGAAAGGTTGTACAGAAAATAAAATGGCAGATTTAGACCATTTTTTTGCTAAATGGATATTTAAGAATTCTGTAAACCAAGATAAATATAGGTTAAGAGGTAATAAGGTGGGGAGAAACAACATATTTATGTATGATAGGAGAAGCTACAAGGAAGGAAGGAAGAAAGAAAAGAGAACTGGAGAAAAACAAATAGGGCTGGAAGGTCTCAGAAGAGGTGGACAGTAATGATAATCCAAACACCTAAAATAATACTGAGAAGAAAAAAATATCCCTCTCCCATTGCTGTGGTCTTTGTCTCTATATCTGTTTCAGAACTGGAAAACAAATAAATGAGATGTTAGTGGAGAAGTGTTTTGCTTCTCTTTCAGTAAATCATTGTGTATTGTTAAATGAAGTTCTCTCACATAATTTTAGACATAATTTTGTTTCTACAATAACACTTCTTTAAACATGATTCACAAAGTGTGTACATAAGTAATTTAACCATACTATGGACATCAGTAGGTTGCCTATGAAAGGTTGTTTCATTTGAACAGAGAAAACTAGCTAAAAGTTCCATCAAGAAAACTAGTAATATTATTTTAAAATAAAAGTTTCTCATATTTATTTCTATAATGATGAGGCTTTTAATTTTTAAAAATTTAGCAATTATGTGGTTTCCAAAAAATCAGGCAAATGTCTGATTTATGCACATATGAGTTTATAAATGGATAAATCATGCCTTTAAGAAGGTGTTTATAATGTTAAGAGAGTGAATTCTGAAACTAGACTACCTAGGATTGAATCCATATTTTATTTTTGTTTAAGCAAATTTCAATGCCTTCATCTGAAATATGTGAATAATATTAATATTCACTTTATGAAATGGTCAAGAGGTTTTAGTATGTAGATAGTTGCATACATGTTTATTTGCATATGTTTATAATATACATGTGTATATCTGTATAACATTTAAAGAGTGTCTGACCTGTAGTAAGTATTGTACACGCATTTACAAAAACTATCACAAAGTGCATTTGAAATCTCTAAAGAATTTACTTCTTCCAAATTTCCTTACTGGAGATATTCAAGAGTCTGCTAGAAAATTAAATTACCAAATTGTGTGTTTTCAAGAATTCATTAAACTCTAGGATTATGATATTACCACAACGTTCATGATAAAGATAGTGAAAATGCAGTAATGATAGTTATTTTACCCAAGGCAAGTACTAAATAAGTAAATCCAAAGCCTTCACACCATTTATCAGATCAATTTGCTGTGTTTGTTTGGTTGTATTTTGGCAAATACCACTGAAAGGAACTTAAAACAGCAGGTGACCAGTATTCAAGCCAGTCACTGACAGTTAATTTTGCATCTGGCTGACCTCCTCCAAGGTAAACAAGCCACTGAAATTATGGAAAGCCAGTTACAAATCTCCATGGAGCCCTGAGAAACCAATATATGGACAGAGTAAGAAGCATATTCCAAATAGGTGACATTTTGATAATGCATCCTTTTGAAGGTGGCATCAAGAAAGGAAGACCTTTACTAGCTCTATCTTGGAATGTCAGTGTGGTGCTCCAGGGATTCACTGAACTCCTTATCCTGTTGAACTTTTAGCCTTCATTGATCTATAATTCGTGTTCTAAAAAAAAAAAAAAAAAGTTGCCTTTCTCTCATAATTCCTCAAGGAGAAACAGAGACATCCAGTCATAAATTATTGATTCTCTGTCTTTTAAAATGGGGAAAAAAGGCACTTTGTACATTGTCTGCAACTTTAATATTTTTTAATCTTTACTTCACATACTACCTCAGAATTACCATACGCAATGAGATTAGGAACTTATATTCAGAAACCTAATGGAGATATAGGCAGAATGACTTGCATTGGTAAAGGATTCTTTTTTTAATAAATATGAAAGCTGTAGTCTAATGACAGTTAATTGCAAGGTAATCCAAAAGTTCTAATGAAGATGAACCATGGATTAGAACATTGTTTTGTAAATAACTGCATTGGTTTTTACTATGTGCCAATGAATCAGTAAGATGGAGGACTTAATTGTTTTTCATGATTTCTAAATTTTACAGAGTGCACTTCAGATATACAACATGATGAAATAAGATACATATATAGTATAATGGTTACTAAAGTGAAACAAATTAACACCTGCATTACCTCACAGTTACCCACTTCCCTATCCCTGCTCCTTTGTGTAAGAACAACTATATCTACTCATTTAGAAAAATATCCAGAATAGTACACTATTGCAAACTAGGCTATCCTGCCATACATTAGATCTCTAGACTTGTTCATCTTACATAGTTACTGCTTTGAGTCCTTTGACCTACATCTCCTCATCCCCTGATAATCACGTTTTATTTCTATATTTGTATACTTGACCTAAGTTTTTAAGATTCTAAAGTATTTTGCTTTCTGTGTCTAGCTTATTTCATTTGCATACGGTCCCTCCGGTGCGTTAATATTGTAACAAATGACAGGATTTCTTCCTTTTTTAGAACTGAATAAAACCCAATGTGTGTGTGTATGTGTATACCTACATACCTCCTTATACGTATACATAAAAAACTTCCAGATAAATGTAATTGTATGTATTTATCTACTGCTGGATGCTTCGATTATTTACATATCTTGACCATTTTGAATAATGCTGCAGTGAACTTGGAAGTATGGATATCTTTGCAAGTGGTGATTTCCTTTCCTTTGGGTATGTACCCATAAAAGGTATTGTAGGGTCACATGGCAATTCCATTTTTAATTTCTTTAGCAACATCCATGCTGTTTTCCACAATGCCCAGGCCAATCTACATGCCCACCCACAGTGTGCTAGGTTATACTTTTCTCCTCAATTACACCAGCACTTGTTCTCATGTCTTTTGGAACAGTTAATCTAACAGGTATGAAGCGATATCTCACAGTGGTTTTAATTTGACTTTACTGATGATTAGTGATGCTGAAACAAATCCCATAGGAAATTCGAGGTTCTAAATAAGTATGTGCTTGCATTTATTCAATTCTATGTCTATGTCTAGAAAATAACTCAGATACTAATACAATTTTCAATTAATTTTTCAACATTTTCTCTTCATTTCTTCTCACTAAAATGGATGAAACATGTCTACCCTGTCAAAGGAAAACAGAGAAAATGTTTGCTAATCATATATTAGATAGGATCTAGTATCCAGAAAATATAATAACTCTTAGAACTCAACAACAGCAAGACAAATGACCCAAATTAAAATGACAAAAGACATGAATAGACACTTCTTCAAAAAGATACACAAGTATCCAATAAAATATGAAAATATGTTTAACATGATTAGTAATTAGGAAAAAAAAATCGTATTACAGAATATGACTAGGATAGATATAATTTAACAAAAGAAAAATAACAAGAGGTGTAAAAGAATGTGGAGAAATGAAACTCTTATATGTTGCTCTTAAAAATGCAAAATGGTTTAGCCACTATGAGAAAAGTTTGGCAGTTCTTTAGGAAACTTAAACATAAAATTATCACATTACCCTGTACTTCCACTCCTGGGTATATACCTAAAAGAATTGAAAACCAGGACTCAAATACACATATATAAATTTTCAAAGTAGCATATTCACAATAGCCAAAAGGTATTTAAAAAATTAATGTCCATTCACAGATTAACAGATAATTTTTTAAAAAAACTTGTAGCATATATATATATATAATATATATATATGAACATTATTCATCTTGAAAAAAGTAACTAATGAATTACTAGTACATGCTATGGCATGAATAATACTTGCAAATATGCAAAGTGAAAAGCCAGACACAAAATCACGAAGAGTTATAAAGCAGATAACAGGTTGCCATTCCCCAGAGTGACAGGGGAATGGAACACATCTGCATATTGTGTATAGGGTTTCCTTTTGTGGTGATAAGAAATGTTTTTAAAGTAAATAGAGTGATGGTTTCACAATATTGCCACAAAATTGTTCCACTACAGAACGGCTAATTTCATGTCATGTGAATTTCACTTTTAAAATAAAAATCCTTCCTACATATTCATTTATTCCATTTCTTTCACTTTCTCAAAAGTAAGTTTAATTCTCTAAATCTTAAACCTCTCCTCTCTAATTTTAGTGATTTTGTTGAGATGTAATTCACCACACCATAAATTCCCCCATTTACAGTAAATATACAATGGTTTCAAGCATACCCACAGAGTTGTGTAACCATCCACATAATCTATTTTAGGATATTTTCCCAACCTATTAGCAATCACTCCCATTTTCCATTGTGTTTCCCAACCATAGACAACCACTTTCTCTGACTATAAATTTGCCTATTCTGGATATTTAATATAAATATAGGAGATATTATGTGGATTTGGGGATGTAGATTCTTTACATTAGCATAATGCTTTTCAGTTTTCATCCACACTTAGCACGTATCAATAATTCATTGCTTTTATATCTAAATAATAATACATTTATTAATACCACATTTTGCTTACCTAGTCACCCAATAATGGGCATTTGGGTGGTTTTCATTTTTTCTGTTACTATTAATAATGCTGCTATGAACATTCTATACAAGTTTTGGGGTGACATGTGTTTTTATTCTCTTAAGGATGTACCTAGGAATATAATTTCTGGATTACAGATAATTCTGTATTTAGCGTTTTGAAGAATTGCCAAACTCTTTTCCAAAGGGGCTACAAACATTTTACATTTCTCTGTTTATATACAACATTTCTCCCTATATTCTTTTTATCTTACATCCTTAGTAGATTTTCCTCTATCCCCACCTTCTTGGTGTCCACCTACAATCCATGGATTAAGACATTGGAATTGGAGGGAATTGACAGTATGGAAAGGTCAAACAGTGATTAAATAGAAATAAGGTCATATTAATTATTCAAATAAGTCCGTCCAGACATAGAAATCTGTACCTGATCCATGCAAATATAACTAGAATAATGTTTATGTGCACATGAGGACCATGATTTATATCTGATTTAAAATGTTGGAAACTTTATTTTAGGGGGAATTACTATTATACTTTTTGTATAAGAAAACATTCTTGAGGCTGTAAGGTTAGCTGTTGAAATGATGGAAGGCTGAGCATTTGGTAAGCTTGAGAAATCTGGTCCAGGTGGAAAGCTGGAAATTTTACTGGGATAATTGAAAGCAACAGGGAAGAATCATGGACATGTGGATAAGAGATTTAAAGTAGAATCCTGGTCCACATTTATAGGGCATTAAGGCCACTATATAGTATAAAGGAAGCAGGTGGCAAGGTTAAAGCAGAGGTCCAATTGATGATTCAACAGCAGTTTTGAGAAATCACTGGAGTCAGGAAGAAATGTAGTCTATGAACAAAAGGTATTAAGCCAGATCAGGGGAAGAAGCTGGCTCTAACACTTGGCAATTGATATGCTTGGTTAAGGGAATGATTGATAAAAGTCTACTCGTTACTAAGAAGCTGACTGGGAAGTTTTTTACAGTATAATGGAAAATGGATACTTGTGAAGACCAGTCTCTGGTCCTCTGTTGTGTCCATCCTTTATAAAGATTGATGAGAAAAAGAAAGAAGATCAATTTAGATGATTAAAGAATCTCTCTCCTTCCAGCCATCCAGACTGGATCTGTTTTCTCCAAACATCTTTTGGTGCTGGAATTACCTGGCAGCAACAAGGAAATATCTTTCACTAAACAGAAGGTTTTTCAAAGACCATTCAGACAAGCAAATGGCTACCTCATTAACTAAATGGGAAACATTCCAAATGTTTTACAAAATAACTGTATTCAACACCTACAGGCACCTCCCAGGCTTCTTTCATGAGCTTTCCTCTTCTTTTAGCTATGTGAAAGCAGCCCACCATTTTCCTAGGTGGTTTAGCACATTTTATTTTTTATACAGACGAAGCATGACTGACAGTGATAGAAAAAAATCATATATTAATTCCCCCACCAAAAACAATTTTAAAAAAGACATTTTAGATTAAAAAAGACATTTTAGATGCTCCATGCCTTCACTGAGATCAGGATATGAATTCTAAGCTATTCACCTAAATGAGTTCACTTCATCTTTTGTTCAGATATGTATGCAAGCTGAACCAGTCAGATTGCAAAAGGCATATAATTACCACATCTATTCTAATTCTAAAAATCACTTTAAATCCTTTCTACAAGCAATGATTTCAAAAAGCAACATCCTGTTTTCATTCAGTGCCAAGTTCTCTCACTAAAAATATGTAGAGAAGATAGATAGGCTGGGACAGATAGATCTACAGATATCCACATCGATAGATCTAGATAGATAGATAGATAGATAGATAGATAGATAGATAGATAGATAGATAGATAGATAGAAAGAATAACATCCTGTGTTTTGACTGGAAAAAAAATTATGGCTATTTGATATTTTTTACAGAAATTACAAAATTAAATAGGACCTGTGTTAAGGAGTTTTTGTGTGGTATCCTGTTCACTTCTACTTAAAGGCAGTTTTTATTTTCTGTGCACACCCACTCCCATGTTTTTGGGTGGCCTCAAATTTTCATTTATATATATATATATGTGTGTGTATATATATATGTATATATATGTATTTTTGTATGTTCATATATCAGAAAAACACTCATGATCTCATACTTCAGATGATTCTACTCACCTCACCATCAAATATATCTGCTTTGACTTTAATCTTCAGACTTTACTTTCTGAAATGGATCTTAGTATTAAATTCATGTTTGTTATAATTGGTGTTTATCTTATCATTCCTCCAAGAAAATGGATGTAAATTAGAACAGTGACCTGTTGATACTTAGTTCTAAGAATTAATCCTTACTATGGTGATATCAAGCACTATGCCAGGCCACCCTTTAGATATTTAGAGTAAAATATAAGCAACTGCCTGTTCCTCCGCTGTATCAGACTGCTTCAGACCAGGATGTAAATGCACATGGGTAGCAAATCTCAAAAGAACAAACCCTAGGAGGCTAAGTCACTTGAGTCGTTCATCACAGTATTAGGTAATTCTTGAGCCTTAGGATGATTGATGTGTTTAATTTAAACTTGCCTGGGTACACAGGATGTGTCCCTGAAGTGGGAATAGGGTGAGTGGGTGAGATAGAGGAAGAGATTTTAATGGAAAGCAGTTTTTGCTTTCAACCTTTTCCGTGTGCTTCTTTTAATAGAAACAAATAAAAATACAGTTGAATCACAACCATATTTTATAATTCTATCCTGTGCTCAATTTCTCCTGTAATACTAAAGAGGTTAAAAACTGTTTTGATTCTCATTCCAGAAGATGTTAATTTTCTGTAAGTAATAATGACTTTCAAAAAACTCATTTGAGCTTTTAATGACAGTGAAACACAGAGTGCCGAAGATGAGCTAAAAATCCCACTTATGATATGTTAAAGTTGTGAGTTGAGCTGATGGTATTTATATTGCTGTGCTTCACTATAGTCTTTTGGTTTAAGGGAACATATACTGCAATAACTGAACTGGAAAATACATGTTGCTCAAAAAAAAAATCCATTATATGGACTCCGCTACTAATAAAAAGATTTTGATATATTTAATTTAGTATCCTCAATACGAGATAGTAAAACATAACTACTTAAGAATTATTAAACCCTATTATTAAAATTTGATGCATATAAGAAATACCTAAGTAGTTCTGGTAAAGAATGTTTGGTTGGTCTAATTTGACCAATTATTTCCATCTACTGAACAATAACAAGCACTATGCTAGGATCTGTAAATAATACAGGAGGTGGCTTTGGTCTTAATCATTTGGATATGCAATTAGGTATTAACAAAAACAGAAGCAAATGTATAACTTGTATTCAGTGCTATGAAGGAAAATGATGGGACATCTTGTGCATATTATAAGAGATCTACTATGAACTGAAAGTGGTTTCCCCACAAATTTATATGTTGAAATTCTAACCCCCAGTGTGGTATAAGGAGATAGGACATGTGTCTCTTAAGGGCAGAGCCTTCATTCTGAGATTAGGAGAAACATGAGAGCTTTTTCTTCTTCTTTTCTTTTCTATGTGAGACTACAAGGAGATTCCATTTACATACCAGGAAGCAGACCCTCATCAGACTCAGAATCTGCCAGCACTGTGACCTTGGACTTGCTGGACTCCAGAGCTACAAGCATTCATTTCTGTTGCTTAAGCCACCTTTCTGTGGTGTTCTGTTATAAGAGCTTAAACTGAATAAGACAAGACACTAATGCAAACAGGATGATCAGGAAAGATCTCCCTGAGAAAGTATTATCTGAACAAGTTCTAAAAGATGCTTATAGGTGATTAACAATTGGAGAAAGAGCATTATGGGTGGTTATAAACTGGTGGAAGAGGGACCAAAGGGGAAAACTGTATTGCACTTACGGCAGCAAAAGAAGATGAAAATGACTTGAGAGTAGTGGAGAAAGGGGAGAATATGGAGGATGAGGATGAAAATACATGGAAGTCCTTACAGATCAAGCTAGATTTTGACTTTCATCCTAAAGACACCAGATTGAAGTGTTTTTATTGTGATACAGCACGAGTTCCTGTTCATTTTAACACTATCCTGCCTTCACTATGGGGAATGGATGGGAATTGGGCCAGAGTCAAAGCAGAAAGACTAATTAAAGGTTATGGTATCGATCTAGAAGAAGTGATTATGGCTTCTACTTTGATAAGCTGGAAAACTATGTGGACTGATTTAAGAAATATTCAAGTAGCAATCTGTACAGAATTTAGTGAAGGATGAGTGAGAACACGGGATATTCCTGAGAACATACAATATAAGAGGATTTCATCCTATAAAACTGGATGGAAGTGGTGTTTGCAGAAATAAAGAACATCAGCTGGAAATACAGTATTGAGGATAAAACAGTGATCTTATTTATGTTAAAATACTTACAAGATGTTCAAGAGGAGTATATACAAACATGGAGTTGAGAAGATAATTGAGGCTAAGGTATAAACCAAACTTGTTGGTTTGTAAATGGAAAAGAATGGTGTGAACATGAAAATGATCTAGTATGTATCTTGAGAAACTAAACATTTAGCTTTATTAGAAGATAAGGCATTAGAAAGACCAAAAAGGAGATTCCATATATGTGCCTTTTAAAGAAACATCTGGAAACTGTTTGGATGGAGTAAAAGCTATAAAAGGGTAACACCAATGGAAATAATAACATTTTGTACTATTAACATAGGATGTAAAATTAAGAGTGTATGGATATTCACTTCAATGAGGACCGAGCACATTTACCTGAAAAGAAAGATAAATGACAGATCTTAAATAAATGAAAATTAAATTTTTCCTCCTAATTACTGTGAACTTGGGACATGTATTCAGTGACACCATACAGAGGAAAACTCTAAAAGATAGAAAAAGATCTATGTTGGGTGTGTCCTTTAGAGTCTCAGGAAAAGGTAGTGTCAGATCAAAACATAAGGAAAAATCTAGACACTTCACATGAGCTTCAAGAAATCACCAAAATTAGAGCATTCTTTAGCTGTTCTGTGACATTTGGAATTCTATTTGTTAACATTGCCCCTGTAATTTGCTTAATCTCCTATTTTTAGTACTAATTATTTATCAGGATTTCTGGCAGCAGTATAAATCATGCAGACATCAAGTGAGCCAATTTTTTGTTTGAGATTAACCCTTCCATAGTCCACGGTTCATCTACCAACAACTACATGCTCTCTAGCATGGCATACTGGAGTACAACTGCTTCCCTAGAATTTATTTTTACCAGTATCCTGGGAATTTTCTTTGTTCCTTTTCTAAATTCCATGTTTCCTCATATCTTGATTTTTCTTCTGTTTTGGTAGAATGCTTTTCCAGTTTTCTGAAGAAAAAAAAAAAAACATACATGACATACATGGAAGGTATTGTTTTTAAGCATTATATGTCAGATAATATCTTTATTTTACACTTGCATTTAACTGATAAGCTATGAAAGCATTCTAAGTGGAAACCCACAGCTTCTCAGCACTATGAAAACATTGCCTCATTGTCTTTTGAACACCTTGAATTGCTATTTCTAAGTATGATACCATGCTAATTTCTTCTTTCTTTCTTTCTTATGAATCTGTTTCTGTTTTCTTTTACCCATATGGAACTTCTTAGAATACTCTCCTCAGCACTCTTAAATTTCATGCTAATGGCTCTTCTGCAATTGTCTTTAGTCTGGACACTTATTCACCTCTTACAATATGGAAAATCATACACTTAGTTCTAGGTAATATTCATATTATTTCCTTTGGTAATTTTCCTTCTTTTGTATTCTCTTTCCTTGAAACCCCTATATGGATATTGGACTTCTAGGAATGATTTTGTAATCATTTTGTAATATTTTCTATCTGTTCTTTTATTCACTTTCTGGGAGATTCCTTGATTTTATATTAAACTATTTCTTCTGATTTTATGAGCTATTCTATTTATACTTTGCATGATTATAGATAAGCAAATATTAATACAGAGTTTATTTTTTCTTTTGTTTCTGCATCTACATTGTCTGTTCTCTTAGTACATTTTTCTATTTGGACATATATATATATAATTTTATATGTTTTTTTAAATACTACTGTTTTATTAATAACTTTTATTTTAGATGCTTTTCAAAATTATTTGGTGAACATTGGCTATCCATTAGTAAGTAAGGATGAGCTAGAATGTGAGCCCCCTCTATGGTTAGCATGACTTCACCATCAAGTGAGCGGACAAGGAGCTCATTACTTTGGTGTGATCTCTATTTTTTAATAGTTCATTTCCTCTGAGATAGAAATCTGCCCAGTGGTTATGAACTTGGCTTCCAAAACCCAAGAAATAGAGTGGAAAAGACAGACATGCTTTTCTCTGCTTTGTATGTGAAGTTAATTTTTGTATTCAACATGGCACCATTGACCTCTATGTCCTTGTTTAAAGGAGCAATAATCCTCTATTTTCTCCTCCTCCACAACCCATGGAAACCACCACTACATTCTCTGCTCCTGTGAATTTGATCATTTGATAAACCTGATAAAAGTAGAATTATATAGAATTTGTTTGTGATTAGTTATTTCATGCAATGTCCTCCAGGTTTATCTGTGTTACTACAAAATGGTATCATTTGCTTCTTTTTTAAGACTAAATACTTTTCAACTGCATGTATGTATCACATTTTTTTTATCTACGTATCTGTCAATGGACATTATTTGAGTTGTTTCCATATCTCAGCTGCTGTGAACAAAGCTGCAATGGACATGGCAGTGCTGATCATCCCTTGAGAGATTTACTTCAGTTCTTCTGCATACACACCCAAGAAGGGGATTGCTGGATCATATGATAGTTCTATTTTTAATATTTTGAGGAACATGCATACTGATCTCCATATAGTTGTACGTTTTTCAGTGTCATACTGAATCATAGTTTTTATAACTTGGCTGTTTCATATTTTGTTTTGCTTTGTTTTTGCTCAACTTCATGATTTTTTGCCTATCATTATCATTGTGAGTTTTATTAACACTCATTCAGTAATTCACTCTTTCACAAAATAAGGAATTACACACCCACGTGTTATGTTCTACAGACACACACATAAATGAAAATTCAAACAGGCTGATATCACTTTACATATAAATCTGAAATCTCTAAACCAAGATTCCAAATAAAAATAAAAACAAGCTGGAAGATAATCAAACAAAATGACCTTTAATTATCTCTCCATTAGATACTGAAATTTTACAAATAAACCACTGAAATTCCGTGTGCTTAAATGACCAGAGAAGGCTTATAAACTATATCAACTTAGTTGCACAGTTCAAAACTAAAATGTAATATTCCCATAGTTGTTTTTTTTTCTTTTCCAGTCATCAAGTTATCTCTGCTATTAGCACCTTATGGTCAAAATTGTCTTCTACATCTTCGCTTGCCCTTCTCTTTAACCTACTGTACAGGCTCCTGCTTTACACATAGTAGAGTGGAAATCAAATATTTTAACATATTTGGAATTGTGCCACTTTAAAGTATGAATAATTTTATCTGGCAAAACATCTTCATGTTAGTTGATGATTCAAAGAAAATCAAAGGAAGTGATATTTAAATCATAAAGGCACTTGGATTCCTCCTCTGTGGAAATGCATGACCTAAATGTACGCCTCCTCTTTGAATGTCATGAGTGCATTTATCACTTAGTATTGCCTTTATGGAGGATAGATGCAAGAGTCCCGGGAGGCAAATGGCTCTTTTGCAGTAGCAATTATAAAGATATGCTACCTTTAAAAGACAAAGTGCAAAAGAGGAAAGGGAAATTGAAATGTTTATAATCTCCTAAAAATGGAAGAAAATAACTTGATAATGATTGCATAATAAGATATAGTATGTTTTTCTCACTCAATTCCCAACCAATTGAGGAACAAATACAAAACTGATAATTATATGCATAACTTATATGGAAGGTTATTAAACCTGACATTTTAAAAATGTATTTCCCATTCCTCCAAAAAGCACACGTAAATGAAAAAGGATGTGAGACTTCTTATTGAACTAAATAAAATGAGACAAGAGTTAGATGACTCATTTAACATATTTAGGAAAATGACATGATGGGATGCATTTCTGATCTGTGTGATATAAAATGAAACAGACCCATGTTGGATGGTGTTTAGTGGTTTCCTAATTTATGGCAAAATTGATTTTTCTAATTAATGTTTACCCTAAAACTAACTTCTCAGTCAGCTCTGACCAGGATCAGACAGCAGGATATCCTTCTATGGTACTGCACCTGCTACCACTCAAGGATCCTCAAAGCAGAAAGGTTTCCTAATACAATAACACTTCAGGATCTATTATGTGAATTTCCCAGCCCTTTAAATTTTTTATTTTGAGACAGGATCTTGCTAAGTTGCTCAGGAGGACCTCAATCTTGTGATTCTACTGGTTCAGCCTCCTGAGTAGGTGGGATTATAGCATGTGCCACTGCTCCTGACACCTTCATTGATTTTTTTAGGAATCAGGTTACCAGTTCATAGTTCTTCTCTTTCCCCTTGTTTTCCATTGAATGTATCATTTTTTTTTATTGTAAACAAATGGGATACATGTTGTTTCTCTGTACATGGCGCAAAGGCATACCATTTGTGTAATCATAAATTTACATAGAGTAATGTTGTTTGATTCATTCTGTTATTTTTTCCCTTCCCCCCACCCCTCCCACCCCTCTTTACCCTCTATACAGTCCTTCCTTCCTCCATACTTGCCCCCCTCCCTAACTCTAACTCTAACCCTATTTTTAAATTAACTCAATAAACTTTTATTCATTTTCTCCTGCATGCTAGACACTGTGCTAGACATGATTGATAAGTAGTAAACAAAGATATGTTTCTGACATCAAATAAAACACTAAATGAATACTGCACAACTTCATGGGTCCCACGGCTGGCAGAGAGTCATGTGTCTTTGGAATGGAAAAATTTTAGAAAAAATAAGGTGCACCTAAACTGACATCTTATTTGTTTCCTTCAGACTGTGTCTCTTTCTCCTGCAGATTCAAGAAGAATAAATAAGTTTAATATTGGGTATGATAGCTGTTACAGTTTGTCTCTGGGATGTCCCACTGAAGGCTAGGATGTTGAAGCTTTGGTCTCCATTGCATCCGATATTCAGAGGTGGGCTCTTGGGAAGTGATTAGGTCATGAGGGTTGTGACTTCATCAATGGACTACTCTGTTGAGTTCATAGATGAGGATATTATTATGAGGTGGTGGAAATTACAGGAGGTGGAGCCTTGTCCCCAGTCATGAGTCACAATAAATCTTACTTTCTTTTTTTTTTCTATTTTTTTTTTATTGTAAACAAATGGGATACATGTTGCTTCTCTGTTTGTACATGGCGTAAAGGCATACCATTTGTGTAATCATAAATTTACATAGAGTAATGTTGTTTGATTCATTCTGTTATTTTTCCCTTCCCCCCACCCCTCCCACCTCTTTTCCCTCTATACAGTGCTTCCTTCCTCCATACTTGCCCCCCTCCCTAACCCTAACTCTAACCCTAACACTAACCCTTCCCTCCCCCCATATGTGTCATCATCCACTTATTAGCGATATCATTTGTCCTTTGGCTTTTTGAGATTGGCTTCTCTCACTTAGCATAATATTCTCCAATTTCATCCATTTGCCTGCAAATGCCATAATTTTATCATTCTTTATGGCTGAGTAATATTCCATTGTGTATATATACCATAGTTTCTTTATCTATTCATCAATTGAAGGGCATCTAGGTTGGTTCCACAGTCTGGTTATTGTGAATTGAGCAGCTATGAACATTGTTGTGGCTGTATCTCTGTAGTATGCTGATTTTAAGTCCTTTGGGTATAGGCCAAGGAGTGGGATAGCTGGGTCAAATGGTGGGTCCATTCCAAGTTTTCTAAGGAATCTCCACACTGCTTTCCAGAGTGGCTGCACTAATTTGCAGTCCCACCAGCAATGTATGAGTGTACCTTTCTCCCCACATCCTCGCCAACACCTGTTGTTGCTCCTATTCTTGATAATCGCCATTCTAATTGGGGTGAGATGGAATCTTAGGGTGGTTTTGATTTGCATTTCTCTTATTACTAGAGATGTTGAACATTTTTCCATATGTTTGTTGATTACTTGTAGATCTTCTTCTGTGAAGTGTCTATTCATTTCCTTAGCCCATTTGTTGACTGGATTATTTGTATTCTTGGAGTAGAGTTTTTGAGTTCTGTATATATTCTGGGAATTAGTGCTCTATCTGAAGTATGATTGGCAAAGATATTCTACCAATCTGCAGGCTCTTTCTTCACATTGCTGATAGTTTCCTTTGCTTAGAGAAAGATTTTTAGTTTGAATCTATCCCAGTTATTGATTCTTGCTTATATTTCTTCTGCTATGGAGTACTGTTGAGGAAATCTGGTCCTATGCCGACATGTTGAAGATCTAAACCTACTTTTTCTTCTATAATTTGCAGGGTCTCTGGTCTGATTATGAGGTCCTTAATCCATTTTGAGTTTAGTTTTCTGCATGGTGAGAGATAGGGGTTTAGTTTCATTCTGTTGCATATGGATTTCCAATTCTCCCAGCACCATTTGTTGAAGAGGCTATCTTTTCTCCATTGCATATTTTTGGCACCTTTGTCTAGTATGAGAAAATTGTATTTACTTGGGTTTGTGTTCGTGTCCTCTATTCTGTACCATTGATCTACCTTTCTATTTTGGTACCAATACCATGCCGTTTTTGTTACTATTGCTTTGTAGTAGAGTTGAAGATCTGGTATTGCAATACCCCCCGTTTCACTCTTCCTGCTAAGGATGCTTTAGCTATTCTGGGTTTCTTATTCTTCCAGATGAATTTCATAATTGCTTGCTCTATTTCTGTAAGGTACGTCATTGGGATTTTAATTGGAATTGCATTGAATTTGTATAGCATTTTTGGTAGTATGGCCATTTTGACAATATTAATTCTTCGTATCCAAGAACATGGAAGATCTTTCCATCTTCTAAGGTGTTCTTTAATTTCTTTCTTTAGTGTTGTATAGTTCTCATTGTAGAGGTCTTTCACCTCTTTTGTGAGATTGATTCCCAAGTATTTTATTTTTTTCGAGGCTATTGTGAATGAGGTAGTTTTCCTAATTTCTCTTTCTGAAGATTCATCACTTATGTATAAAAATGCATTGGATTTATGAGCTTTGATCTTGTAACCTGCTAGTTTACTGAATTCACTTATGAGTTCTAAGAGTTTTCTGGTGGAGTTTCCAGGTTCCTCTATAAATCTTACTTTCTATAAAATGTTTTTCTCAGATTTTTTTACAATATGGCAAGGCAATTTGACTTAATTTAACAAAAATTGGAAGTATGGATAGGGTCTTTGGTTTATACCATTTTCCTGGTGCCTAGCTTAGAACTGAGTACGTATAGTAAGCTTTTAAAAATGTGTTAAAATAAGCACATCCAGAATGATGTGGAAGGGTCTCTGATTACATCAGCACCACTATAAAAACAAACAGAACACTGATTTTAAAATTATGTCAAAAGCAATATTTCTTGAAATTTGAAAATTAAACAAAGGCTAGTAATAATCCCAGAAGTTTTATTCAAGACAAATGCCTTACTCTTGGTAAGAAGAGATTTGTAGAGTTTTAAATATCACTACTCTCATCTCTTTCTTGCCAGCCCTATAGCAACTCAAAAATAAGCAATCTCAAACTGTGAAAACTAATAGCAATTTGTAAAGACTCAAATAGTCTTGAATCTCACCCCTCCAAAATAGTCCCATTCCCAGGGACTTGCTACTGTGTGACCTGTATGGAAACTCTTTAAAAAGTACCATTCAAAGAGCTTGTGTATTTGACACGCATCTCACTCAGTGAAGGACATCCTGCCTCCAGAGCATTTAAAGAGAAAATCAATGGCAATTATTTAACAATACAGCAAACTTAGGCAGTGAGGAGAACAGGAAGGAGGCTGACTTTAAAACAAAAGAATATATAGATATTGGGAATATGAGACATTTAATTCCTAAAACACTCTGTGCATTTGGGGGGGAACACAAGCCATGCAAATGTGTAGGGCCATGCATATACCCAAGAATCACCTGTAAAGTGCCTATGTCTGACCACTGACTGGCATTAAGGCTGTGTACAAGCTGAGTGCATGATCAAAGGGTAGAAGAAAGCCAAGGTATGTAAAAGGATGTTCCATGCAAATAGAGACACAAAACCAGTTGGAGTAGGAATATTTAGATAAAATAGACTTTAAGCTAAAAATCATATAAAAAGAAGGTCACTACATAATTATAAAGGGATCAATTCAACAAGAGGAAATAACAATTGTAGACATATATGCATCACAGACCAGAGCACCCGATTAAATAAGACAAATCTTATTAGATCAGAAGGAAGAGATAGATTCCAACAAATAAAAGTTGGTAACTTCACACAATTTTCAATAGTAGACATAACACACAAAACAACAAATCAAAAAAAAAAAAAATCAGAGTTAAATTATACTCCAGACTAAATGGCCGAACCAAAGAAATTTTATGTTGAAAACACTAGTGAAACCATCCCTTTTGCTGACACTATGATTTTATATGTAGAAAAATCTACAGATTACACACACACACACTCATACACACACAAAGATAACTGTTGAAATTGATAGATTAATTCAGCAAAATTTAAGCATATGAAATGAATATAGAAATGTAGCATTTTATATATCAATTACAAAATTAAAAGACTCAAGAAAGCAATTTTACTCACAACAGGTACCAAATATATTGAGGAAATAATTTAATCAAGGAAGTGCATTATCTTCCTAATGAAAATTTCAAAAATACTGATGAAAGAAATTGAAGAGGCAACCAAAAATGGAAAGACATTTCATATTCATGGGTTGGAAACAAATTAATATTATTAATATGTTCTTTCTTCCTAAAGCAATTTAGAGATTCAGTACAATCCCCATCAAAACATGAATGACTTTTTTCATATAAACAGAAAAAAAATATAAAATATATATGGGAAAGAGAAGATGCAAAATATCCAAATAACAAGAAGCAATGAATTACAGAGCTGGAGGCATCATAACACCTGACCTCAAAACTTACTATAAAGGTATAGAAATCAAAACAACATGGCATATTCATAAAAACTGACACACAGTCCAATAACAGAGAATACAGACATAGAAATAAGATAGAAGCATCTACAACCAACTAGTCTTCAACAAATATACCAAACACACACATTGGAGAAAGGACAATCTCTTCAAAACATTATGCTGAGAAAATTGGGTATACATATACCAAGGAAAAGAAACAACACCTCCATCACTTACCATATTCAAAGATGAATTCAAAATGAATCAAAGATCTAAATGTAAAACCTGAAACTTTGAAAATAATAGAAGAAAACATAAGGTAAACAATTCAATGATTTCAAGGGTAAGACCCAAAAGCACAAGCAACAAAAGAAAACATAGACAAAGGGGATTATATTAAATTAAGAAGTTTTTATACAGCACAGAAAACAACCAACAGAATGAGGAGATATCCTGCAGACTACAAGAAAACATTTACAAACCATTCATCTGACAGGGGATAAATATCCATAATGAGCAATTCAAAAGCTTGACAGCAGAAAACAAATAACTTGGCTTAAAAACGGGAAAATCTAAATAGACAGTTCTCAAGATATCCAAATGACCAAAAGAAAAGAAACAGAAAGAAGGAAGGAAAGAAAAAAAAATGTTCAGTATCTTCAGGGAAATACACATCAACAATTACAATGAGACATCACCTTATCTAATTTAGAATAGCTGTAATCAAAAACAAAAATAAAAATTCTGATGAAAATGCAGAGGAAGGGAGTTCCCTCACTGTTCAGCTAAGATTGATTTTAAGAGGAAATTGAAAATGTATTGAACTGATTCAATTTTAAAGTGCAATTCACTTATGCATTTTGTACATGAATTGTATGAAAATATTATATTGAAAATCTGAAGACTAGCAAGATAAAACTTCTATTTCTTGAAAAGAAAAAAGAACGCAAGTTTCCTGTACACACACACAAACACAGATACATACATACACATATTTACATTCACAAACAAAACTCATACACAGTTTTCAGCTTTAATTTTAAAAAGGCATGTGAGATTCAGGATAAAAAAAAAGAACAAATGAATTCCAAACTAATATTTCTGCCTGACAGCAAAGAATGAACCATTTAAGTTATAGGTAATTTCCTCCTTTCTCGTGGTAAAGACCAGATGGCTATATGAGGTACAGTGTATTAAACCAAAAACACATGGGGAAGGTTGCCAGACAGATCCAATTGGAAGCAAGTGGAATATTGTGGCACCATACAACAGAATTCAACATCCCTCCTCATTGTTTCAGCCAAAACATCACTGTTAATTTGCTTCAATAATGGAGATAGGCAATCTGCCCTGGCAGGGATTTGGAATATTTTCTCCACATTTCCTTAATTTCAAAGCTATTTGACAGATCTGAAGCTTTCATAATTTGATTTCAGTGTTGACCTAAGTGATCAATCCTTATTATATGACTGAAAGATGAAGATCATGTACTTCATTCCTTTGTTTTACTGTGAAGAAGATAGCAAGGTTTATTCAATCTGTAATTTGGGAAAGAATCCTCTTCAGTGGGTACTATTCAACCACACACACACACACACACACACAAAATGATTAGCATTACCCAAAGTAAACAAAACCTTCATGCTAATACCTAACCATGTCAGAAATGTTGGTAACTACTGAGGAATATGTTTTTCAAAAGAATCTGAAGATGAATATGTGAGTAAGTATACTTTATTATCCTAATATCTCCCATAGCTAAACCTAAAATCCTTACTTGAAATTTCAGTTAATCTCTACTTTTTGATCCAATGAATATATTATTAACTATAAAATTCTAGAACATCTTAAGGTATAAAATTGTAGAACATCTTGGTAAGTGGCCAGGTTGTTCAGGTCCATGGCATTTGTCATCTAAATCAAGAAAGAATCCTTTTTATTTTTTTAGTTATAGATGGAAAACACCTGTATTTTATTTATTTATATACTTATTTATTTATTTTTATGTGGTGCTGAGGATAGAACCCAGTGTCTCACACATGCTAGGCAAGTGCTCTACCACTGAGCTGCAACCCCAGCCCAAGAAAGACTCTTACATCTAAATGGATACCTCTGAAAAATGCAGTCCATTCTAAGAACACTTGAAAGTTGAAGATTCAACATGCTACAGTTTCAACACACAAAATAAGAAAACTATGGATATTCCTCTGGGCTTTCATTAACACCAAATGGAAGAATTAAGGTCTTAAATATTTTTCACTTACTCTTTCAGGAATATCAGGAAACATAAGTCTGTCCTCAATATCTTTGAAATGTCACTTTCCTGATCAAAATAAATAGTATATATTAGATTTGGGATAGGGCATATTTTCTACAGAAGATGTAATTTAGGATTAGTGTAATATCCCTATGTGTTATTATCTACATCACCAGGTCCCATAGTCAGTGATGAACAAATGGCTAAAAGCGAAGTCAAGAAATAAGTAAAGTTAAACTCCTCATCTTCGGAATTAAATTGAGTAGGTAAAAGATGGTAAGGAAAAGCAGGAAGAGGAATAGCATGTGCCACACCAGACAGCTGCCCAGGATTATGTAACAGCCCCTTAGACTCACAAAGACTACATGGTCTCATTGTCTTTTCTCATTCCTGGATCCTGGTTCACTATAATACTGAACACTCCTTCGTGTTTTATAACACTGGTATAGCCCAACTTCATACAATTTAAGTTAAAGAAATAAACTCCCCTTGATTTACTTCCAACTTCCCTCCTCTAGATCCATCATAGAATTTTTCACTGAATTTCTTTTCATTTAAAGAGATTGGGATATTTAACTTTTTCCATAACATTAATGAAATCTTCTATGGTTACTCTACAGCTTTATTTATGAAGTTTAAATTTATCAACAGTTATTTTAGTTATGTCTATTTTCTTTTACCTAACTCTTTAGTATAGTTGAATGCACAGTGGAAAGAACACATAGTTGAATGGAAACCTGAGTCAAAAGAGGTTACTACACAAGAAAATGTCAAATGAATTACTCTTAAGGGACTATTTTTATTTATGTATTCATGCAGTGTCATGCTATAATGTTTCATATTTTAATTATAATCTTGTTGTAAATGCTTAAATTTTTTCCCTCAGAGTGCTAAGATTATAGATCCTCTTGGTTGTATAATCTATTTATTACCTTACAGTCTTCTTTCTTACTGAAAATATCCTTCACTAACCCCTCTGATTTGGGTTTCAAGCTTGGTGCTGGGTGTCCTTGGCTAAGATCACTTGTTTTGAGCCAGTGTCTCTCTCTAGACATTCTTCATCATCCAAGGGGCCGATGAAAAAAGGTAATGCCTGTAGTGGGTGGACACTGGGCATGTGCTCTGAAACATGAGCTTCTATATACCAAGGTTGACCTAGCTATAGCCTCTGTTGAATGCCCAGTCTACAATACTGATCCACTAATACAACCCCATCCCTCAGGGCAGTAATTCAGCTATCTGGAGGCAGCTTAATTACATTATTCTATTTCCACTCTGTGGGTGCCAATATTTTGTTATAATTGGAATGGAACTTTCTCTGGATACAGAGTTGCCTTTCCTTTATACAAAGTTTCTGTAAAATCTACCACCTATGAACTTGAAGAAGGATTTATCTATTGTTATGATATTCCATGTGGCAGTGTTTATAATCAAGGATATCTTTTCTTAACAAATGAAGTTCATCAGTGGGCCCATGTTCATGGGATTCACTGATCTTACCATGTCGACTGCCATCCTCAAGCAAATTGTTTGGTAGAACAGTTGGAAAATAAATGGCATATATTTAAGATTTGTAATATAATGTTTTTTAAAATTTTACAATTTGTTTTAATTAGTTATATATGACAGTAGAATGCACGTTGATGCATCATATATAATGGAGTATAATTTCTCATTTTTCTAGCTATACATGATGTGGAATCCCACTGGTCATATAGTTATATATGTATATAACATAATGTCTTGATACACATTGTTACATGATTATCATAATAAGGCTGATTAGGTCAATTACCTTAAGCCATCCTTGATCTCCAACAAAGGTGTCTCTCTAGGTAACAATATCTTGCAGTGCTATAGCACATTTCTCCAGAAGGCTCTGGTTATGGACCTTGGATCAATATCCAATAAGTGGCACTATTTCTCCCATAGCCAGAATTCTCCAGGAATTAAGGGGTAGGAATAGGAATGGCGCCACTCACTATCACCCCTAGTCACGCACAAGCAAAATGTGCATTTCCAGTCGCTATGATCCTATGCTCAGCTGGCTGAAAGATCTTGGTTCCAAAGAGAAAAATGTTTCACCTGGGAACACAAGAGTGATTCCTTTGGACTAGAAATTAAGACTGCCACTCAGCCACTTCATTCTCCTGAGGCCTCTTACCAAGAGGCAAAGGAGTCACTATGCTGGCTGGGGTAATGGATCCTGACCACCAAGGAGAAACTGGAATAATTCTCCAGAGTGGAGGTGAGGAAGAGACAGAGACAGAGGTGTCTGGAATACTGGAGACCCCTTACTGCTTTTCTTGGAATTACCACACCCTGGAATAAAGGTCAACAAATAAATTCAATACCCTAGTCTAGGAAGGACTAGTAATGGCCCAGACCCTTCAAAAATGAAAGTTTATTTCACCCCACCAATAAATACCCCTGACAACCTGAGGTGTTTGCTTAGGGCAAAGGAATTGAGCAGTGAAGGAAGGTATTTATGAAAACCAGCAATGGCTACATGATCAATTATAGAAAAGAGGACTGTAATTATCATAAGTGTTTCTTCCTTACTTTCAATACTTTCAATATGTATATGTGTGTATTAAGCAAGTATTTTTTTCTTCCCCTTTTCCTTCATCATGTAACGTAAGATTATTAATTTTATATCATAGTGTTTGAGTATTATCTATTTTATATTACATAATTTAAGGTACAGGATATCAAAAAAAGGAATAAACACCACAAAAAGCACTTTTATTCCTCTTCTGGAGAAAGGGAAAATGCATCTTCAGTTGTACACAAGACAGCAATATCATATGAAAAAGAGGTATGACCTGGTTATCACCTTTATTTGAAAATTAAGAGTGGTTTCAGCTAATTACCATAATTAGCCTGATTCAATAATCATTTAACAATATATGCATATATCAAAATACTGTCATGTATCTTAAATATATACAATTTATTTTCCAACTGTACCTCAATAAAATGGGGAAAATAGATAAAGAAGAATGGATTAAGGAGATGCGCATAGATGCAAAGTTGATAAGGAGGGAACTTGTGATGACTAATTGAATGTGTCAACTTAGTAGGGCCATAGTGCCAGATACACTTCAGACTTTATTCTGGATGTGTCCTGTGAAAGTTATTCTGTGGAAGAGATTAACATTTAAATCAGTGGAACTGGGACTAGGGATGTAGCTGAGTCATAAGGTTCATGCTTAGTATTCATGCCCTGGATTCAATCCCCAGAACTAAAATTAAAATATAAATACATCAGTGGGCTTTTAATAAAACAGATTATGTTCTATAAAAGGGGTGAAAGGAAAGGGGGGTAAAATGAAGACTCATTTCCCTTGAGCAAGAATTAATTCTGCTAGTAGACTTCCTTTGGATTTCAACTGAGTGCCCTGCCTGCAAGTCTACCCCACCAGATTTTAGACTCCAAACCACCACAGCCCTCCACAGCTTTGAGGATTACCAAAAAGAAAATATGTTATGGTAGACACTATGATGTACCATCAGATCTCAGGTATGGAATCAGCAACTTGTTCTCCACAGCTACTACAAGTAAAGCCAGAGGCATCCCTCAATCATCTGTTATGCTTAAGGATTAACCCACTCAAGAATAAAATGTGTACCCCAGGGTCTCACCTCATCTCTAAATCAGCCTTTTTAATGACTGACCAGTGCATGTATATAAATGCTCAGTCCCTTAACCTCAGCTCAGTCCCTGAGTCCTTCTGGCTCCAAAGATGAGGACTTTTTTTGTATTTTCAGTGCTATCCATCTTCTCCCTCTGTCCAATACTGCTTCCTTCCTCTTTCCCTCTTTCCTAGAATTATTCCCAAGAAGACTTCTTTTTTTTATTTTGTTCATAAAATAGCTTTTATTTTTTTTTTAAAGTTTATGTGTGCATTACAAGAAAAGTAAAATCACAAGCAAAGAACAAAGTCATCCAGTCACAAGCACTTAGTTGGATATGTCCCTCCAGGTCACGCATATACATTTACAACATCCCATTTTGTGTGATTGAGATCATAGTGTGTATCATGCTTCTCCATACATAATGAATAATCACCAATTCAAAATCCCAAAGCTATGTATTTTTGATAACCAAGAATACACTACACCAACTCAATCTATTATCCTTTCTTGGGGACAAAAATTTCAATGAAGACAGAAATGGCAACAGGCCATTAGATAGACATATTGGCAGAGTTACAACTAAAATGTATTCCCTTAATACTCAATGTAAAATGAGACAAAGCAACAAAATACACGAGGCTTGTTTCATTACCAGATTTTTACTACCGAAATATTAGCAAGAATGCATGTTCCCAGAGAATCAAAATATTCCTATAGTATAGTCAGAAGATGCACACACCAGTGGCTCACATGAAAATATCAATCCTTGGGCTGGAATTGTAGCTCAGTTGTAGAGCACTTGTCCCACATGTGTGAGGAACTGGGTTGAATTCTCAGTACCACATATAAATAAGTAAATAAAATAAAAATACATTGACAACTAAAAAAATATTTTTAAAAATGTAAATCCTTAAGGACTTGCTCCCATCTTTCCCTGCATGCTTCCCTCTGCCCCTCTGCTGCCAGTCTAATTAACAAGTCCTGATGCACACTGTCCAGAGATAAAACAATTCCATGTCCACGATGCATCTTTCCTATCAGTTATAACAAAACTATATTTACATATTGGCTCTACTTTTTATGATTCACTAACACCTCAGGGCATCTAGAAAGCTTAGATGTTGTGAAATAAAGTATGAACTTTGTGAATAATAAACACAAGTACTATACCAAAATGCACATATAGATCTATGGCTATAATCTAAACCTCTCTTCCATATATGGAGATACTAACAAAGAAAAATTTCCCTCACCCTTTTCAATATTGCAGTGACTAAATTCAGGACTACCTGTAGCTCCAAGAGTGGATTAAAATGGTCATTCCCAGAAGACAGTTTTTCCTAAAAACTAACAAAAGGATATTTACATAGGGATTATTTTGCTATTTTAAAAAGAAACTTAGGCATTAGAACTTATCTTTTAATACCAGCAATATTAACAAAAATGCATATATAACAATGACTAGACAATCTGAACTAATCTATGGGGCACAGATTCCTTCTCTATGTATACCTTCTCCTTCCCCCACCCACCATCCGGTGAACTTTCAACATACTCACCAAGACATCAAAAATACAAGGGCCTTACTTTAGCCCTCTACTTTTACCATGTCTTGTGCACTTTTAAACATCTAGAAACTCTAGATGTTTCTTAAGTTTCCAACCATACATACGGCAGCACTGAACAGACTGCACACACTTACTTAGCAAAGGCTACACCTTGAAGCAAACCTCCCCGCTTTTTTTTAAAGGCTAGAATTTGAAAGTGTCTTCCAAACAGGAACATCCTGGCCTACAGTCCTTCCTCTTCTAGTCTCTTATCAGCCCAAGGGTCAGATGTGTACATCTGTGATGCTTAGAGATGACTTTGACAATTTCACTTCCTAAGTGGTTTTAAGAACAGTCTTTCCCAAGAATTCAATAAAAGAGAACTCAATGTGTTAGTTAACTAACTCTACTTTTGTCATACACTTGCAACCTCTTTAACATCTAGATAAACTAAAAATAAATTTGGACTCTTTTGTCTTTTATATACACTGCATAGTGAAAAAAAAATGTTTACACAGCATAGTGAAACAAAATTCACAGACATAGAGACAATGGTCAATTTTGCTTCACCAAAAATATATTGATATAAAGAAAGCCCTTTGCATTTTCTTTCCCTTCTTCTTCCCTGAAGCAACACAGATATAATATGTACTGTTAAGAAGTGTTTTGATCACTCCATTTCCAAAAGACAGTTCCTGCATTATGAATTTTAACAAAAGATATGTACAAAATGGATTATTTTCTACCTCTACTTTTAACATACTTTTGCACTTCTAAACATCTAGAAAGAATAGATTTTTCAAATAAGGACTTGTTTGTTCACTATGTACATAGTAATGTTAAATAAATTACACACGTGTAACAATGGTTATATCCGAAAGTGTCTTTGAAGTAGGATCATTCTGACCTAGAATCCTTCATTTCTTCCACTTCTTTCTCCTATGTCACATGTGTCAAATCTGAGTGTCACATGATATGTTACAATTTCACTTCCAAGTCCTTTTCAGAAGGCACTTTGTAACACTAAGCGTACAAAATGTGTTAGTTTACTAACTCTACTTTTGTCACACATTGGCAACCTCTTCAATATCTAGAGACAAGACTGTGGGAAGCCATCCTTATTTAGCAGAATCAGACTAGGTTGAGTCATGGGACATAGAGCCCTGGCTTTTAGGAACTGCCAGGAAGTATGTGGCGCTGTGTGGGAGTTGTTCCTTGTCTCCTTCTGGAATTTTCCCCCAAGAGGATGATGGCTCCCCAACTTCACCCTATTCTGTCCATCACAGAAGAAGCTCCTCCCAGTCTTTGCCTCCTTTCACCTGTATATTATAAATAAAGGAGAGTTGGGCAACTCAGTTGTTATAAAGAGGCCCGACCCGTCACACACCCTCTCATAAAAAGAGTATTGACTCTCATGTATTTATTGAGTAGATAAGCTTTTTGGGTAATAGAAAAACCACCAACATCCTCCTCTGGCAGTCATCCCTTTCCTCCTCCATGGGGGACATGGCAGAGAAGACCCCAACACTAGACATTATAAAATTATGACTCCTTTGTCGAGTATATACACAATATATACAGTACAGCAAAGTTAAACTAACTGCATGTTACAGGGACATGGGTAAGCTGAAATTTTCCAGCACACTCTAACAAAACATCTTTTGCAGATTTTTCCCTCTCACCTCCCTCAACACAATGAACAAGTATAGATAGTTTACTCTTCAGGGGTGGTTTAACAATTCCAAACATAGTATTTCTTATCAGTTTTTAAAAGCTATTTTTAAAAGGTTTTAATTCTACTACTTCTACTTTTAAATATATCAAGCACTTCTAAATATGTAGAAGGATTAGATATTCCACATAAGAAACTGTCCACAATGCACACAGCACTGGTAAATAAAATTGCACATGTGGCAATGGTTATAATCTGAGGTGTCTTCTAATATGGCCATTGTGTCCTTGAACTTCCTTCTCTCTACTTTCAGTTCAGTGGACAAGTGCAGGCATATGTAATGCTTAGAGACAGTTGAATAAATCCATATCCAAAAATCATTTACAGAGGACAAGGTTTCCTATGAATTTCAACACAAAATGTACAAAATGTACTAATTTTACTAATTACTTGGTCTTACACTGGCAACCTCTTTAATATCTAGAGACTAGATGTTGCAAAATGGGGACTCATTTGTCCGTTATATATATAAAAAAAAACAAAACAAAATGCACAAAACATACAGAAAACTGATGTCTGAAAATGTCCAAATATTAACACACTAACATATTACCTTTGCAATTGCTTCCCTCCCACCCCCTACATGTCACTGAACAAGTACAGATGGTACTAAGCTGCTCACAGAGGTGGCTTAACAGTTCCATTCCCAAAAGATAATATTGCATATGAATTTTAGCAAAAGGATATTTACAAAGTGATATTTTACTACCTCTACATTTAACATACATCAGGCACTTCTAAACATCTAGACAGACTACACGTTCCAAGTAAGGACTCAATCTGTTCACTATATACTTGACAATCTTGAATAAAATGCACACATATAACAATAGTTCTAATTTTAAAATGTCTTCAAAATATGCACATCCTGGCCCTTCGCTAATCCAGTGGGCTCTGATGCTCAAATTTTCAGAAGACAATCCTCCCTAGGAATTTTAACACAAACATAAAAAAATTTGTTTACTAATTCTACTTTTATCCTACACTGGCAACCTCTTTAACACCTGGAAGGACTAGATGTAGATTAGGATTCATTTGCCCTTTATATACGCCATGTACACAACAAAGTAAAACAAAACCCATAGACATAAGGTACAACTCTTAGCTCACCATTAGCACACTGGCACAGTGCTCCCAAGAACTAGTACATGATTCTACTACTCAATGGGAAGACTTCTTAATTAAATACATGATCAGTGAATCTTCACATCATGTACAATCGCAAGAATGGGATCCAGATTAGAATAAGTTGTACTCCATGTATGTATAACATGTGAAAATACACTCTACTTTCATGTATACCTAAAAAGAGCAAATAAAAACTGAATAAATAAATGACCTGCATCCTAATCTATACTTCAGAGTCTGAAAATGTTCAATGTGAGGCAATGTTTCTTTCTACCATGATATCATTCTACATTACCTTTCTCCCTGCGCAAGAGGGTATCAGCAACCTCTGACATAAACCAGTATTCATTCTGGAAATAAGATGCCAGTTTTCCCTTCCTGAATTCATTCTTAATTTCTGTGATTTTCTCAAAGCTCTCCTTACTTACCTGGCAGGGTTGTGGAAACCTCTCCCTTCTCCTTGCCACCTCAAAGGTTATATCATTTAGAAAGTTCAAGCTCAATCATGCCTTCAAAATGACGGGTACACAAATCATGTTATTCAAAGGCACTTCTCATCTGGGTACATTTTGGTAATGAGAGTCCATGCTTGGTTTAGTCATCTAACAGAGGAACCAAATCCAGTTCACATTCTGCCAGGTATCTTTGGTTTCTAAGCATTTTTCTCTGTGGGATGGTTTATCTCCTCTCTCCTATGTAAAGACTCATTGAAAGAAAATTTGAGCATAAATGATTTGCAAATTATCTCTTAATTTTATTTATCCATTTCATTCTTATTGTATGTACAAAAATTCTTTGACTATTATTTTATAATATGACTGAAAAGTTTAAGCATGTTTTATCTCCATCTCTCTGCCCCAAACTTTGTGCTATCCTTTGCATACAAAAATAAATGAACACACAGATTTACTGCACTTAATAATAATAATCAGAACTATTAATAGACTTTCTTTTTGGAGTGATTTACTTTTTTCCTTATGACTACATAGCTTCCTTCCCCTGAACAGAGCCTAGTAGTAATTATATTATTTTATGCAGTCAAAGTCTCCTTGCTTTCTTTTCTAATGTGCCAAGGTCAGTTTCTCAATTATTTCCCTTTCTCAGTGGGTCATGATTTAGCAAGTTCTACTCATATCATATGCAACTGAAGTAAGAGAAGGCCTGAATCCCCACATGATCTAATTATATAAGAATTTGGCTAGCTATTATGCTAAATTTGCCCTTTGACCTGAAAGAAAATACTTCTAAGATGTTTTGTTCACTGAGAACAAAAAATGAGATGCATCAAAGTTTTAGCTAATTGAGAAATGCTTGAATGATCTTGTCTATTTGACTGATACCTACTGGGACACATTTTACTGATAGTGTGAAAGGAACTTTGGAATCTAATTGGTAAGGTGGAGCATTTGAAGCAAGGGTTTTAAGATTAAAGAGTAGAATCACTGAAATGGACTTTAAGAAAGGAAAAACATGAAAATCATGATCAAAGATTTAAGCAGAAAGATATTTTAAAACAGAAATAAAATTACTTAATTAAACTATGATATTGAAAGACAAAATCTTTACTGTGAATCTAGAGAAAGGTAGTCTATTCTATTATTCAATTTTGTCTAAGCATTAAAGCAAGAATGCTACGGAAAATAGATACAATTTGCTTGGTGGTTGAATGTGTAAGGTTTTGATCTCATGAGGTATGTGTGGTACAAGTTTAAAACCAGATCATTTCAGAAATGATCCAGAAATTACACCTTAAGCAAGGATTCATGCTATCATTTCCTCTTAGTGTTAAATAAGAAGCAAAAGTCTTAAGTTTTTTATAAGTTAGATAGTCAAATGATTGCACCATGTTCTTAATAATAGCAGGGGCCATTTAACTCTGGAAAGAGAACACTGATCTACTTCCAACCTTGGATAACTTTTATAATATCTGGCACATTAGAAAAGAAAGAAAGGAGACTTTGACAGCATGAAATAATGTGATTACTAATAGGCTACAGTCAGGGGAAAGAAGTTATGAGGTCATATGGGGAAAAAGGTAGCTGACTGTGTGTTTTCACATTGTTGAGTGAAGACTTTGAGTTCTAATATGTGGCATATTGTATTTTGAATGATTTATTTAAAATAACAATAATCAGGCAGGATTTCAAATACGTGGTTTGAATTAGTTATTTGTTATCTTTTCAAGGATTATCACAATTCATCTTTCAAAAGCACATGGAAGCATCCATTAGGAAGCAAAAATAGTGGTCATGGTATTGAGACAAAATCAAAGAAACTGTTATAGAAAGTTATGTTTAATGTAACTATCAGCCAAATAATGAATTTAATGTAATTATATATATGAGTGAAGTTAGACACATCTAGACTAGAATTTCTGTTCTGTCACTGAGCAAAATGACCGAAGGCAAAATATTCACCTCCCTGTGCCAATGTTCTGAATTAAAAAATGGTGCCAATAATATTAGACTTTTATCAATATTAAATGAGAAAATGTATGTAGAACACTACAAAACCTGGCACATAATAAATACTGAATTGTTTATATTTTATCAGTAACTTAAACTAAGCTGAATTTCCGAGAATGTTTCATATCATACAACTCTATTAGAAACTTCTAAAGCATGTAGAGAAATGCATGACAGGGAAAAAGCAGTCTCCGACTTTCCTGAATCTTCCCCCGTTTTTCATTCCTTACCTTCAGTGATAACCTCAGGTGACTGAGGTGACTATTATTTAGTTTCCTCACACTCCAGGAAACTAAAATTTGCAAAATCATCTCTCTTAAATATTATAATCAAAAATTTTTCAAGATTACTGATAAAACCATGTTAATATCTCAAAAATTCTTCAAGAAGTTTAGCAATTCAATTTGTCCTCATTACCCAGTTAAAAATTCACTTGTCGGTGTAGACAGGGAGAACTGGAAAGCTCATACTTCAGGCAGGTGGCACCAACGGTAGTCACCAGAGCAGCACTTGCTCTGCATTCCAGCCAGCCTCTCACTGAAGAGGAGAAAGAAGCAGGCCAATGGATTGTTCACTGCATTCTACTCATTTTTGTTAAGGTTTTATTTATTTATTTATATGTGGTGCTGAGGATCAAACTCAGGTCCTCACACATGCCAGGCAAGTGCTCTACCACTGAGCCACAACCCAGCCCCTACATTCTAATTATTAAATGTCTATTCTTTGATTTATTTGGGCTAGTTAGAAGAACATCATGGACACTTAAAACAAATAATATGATTAAAAATTGCATTGAACCAATGTGATGAGAACATGACGACATACCAGATTTTTGTATCTTATTTTTAATTTTTGTCATTCTTCATTTATTTAGTATCTACTTAGCCACTGCACTGATTCAAGAAAAATATGACGGTTCTTCTATCTCATAGTAGACTAATAAAATTTGAGCTTTTAAGATCAGTATACACAAAATCATGATACATAAATCATTATACATCAAATATATATAATGAATAATTTGAAATATCTCCCTACTATATGTTAGTATTTACATTTAAGATCATTTGTTGAGCAAATTTACAAAGCAATATATCCATCGCATTTCTACTAGATAAAAAATTACTTCTAAATTACCCAGGAAAAGACAAAAAAGGGTTTATTTATATGAATAGACAAAAGACATAAAAATAATATCATATTAATTATATTTTTAAACTTGGGAAAACTTTAATTATAGAGACTTTAGTTATTTTTTTACATTATTTTTACTAATAGACATTCTTTCTGATTAGTGTAAGCATAAGATATTATTATAAAGCTCTTTTATTCAATGGAAATATTAAGTTCCAACAAAGAAAAAGCAAGAGGCTATTCTAAGATTGCAATTTTAATCTAAAAGTTAAGTTTTTTTCTGGAATCAAGAAAGGAAGGTTAAGTTACCAAACATCATATTGCCATTTCTTTATTGACACTTTTTATAGAATAAGGATAATAAGACTTGTTTCTAGAATAATGTTAAATGAAGCATAGCCACTGGGTACTCTGTGTGTGTGTGTGAGAGAGACAATGGAGATTGAACCCATGGACTTGTTTGTGCATGCTAGCTAAGCAAGCACTCCACCATTGAGCTACTGCCCCAACCCTACAGGCACCATCACTTAATAGAAAAATCAAGTGACCTCCAATTATCAACTATATCCACTTTACATCTTAAAGTCAATGCTCAGAGACAAGCTTGAACATAATGTCTTTGGGAACTGAACATTTATGTTATCTAAAATTACATTTACTGAGGTTAACTGGTTGAACACTAAATCCTCTTAATTCTATCATGAAACATCATTTTAATAAATCCTGTGTTTACACTACAGATTGATTTTAGCTAACTAAAATCCATTTGGAACTCCATATCCTAAGAAGAATAGTGGTAGTTTGCATTACAGCCAAAGAAATACTCTAAAGCCATTGAATTTGATATATTTTTTTTCCTTTTCAATCTACTCTAATTCCAAGAATCTACAATTCCCAGAACTCATTTAACAAAGTCTCGATTATATTTTACTGTTTCTGTGTCCATTGCTGAATGTATCTGGCTCTAACTGAGATTTGAAGAAATTATATCAAAGCATGGTTTGTAGCATGAAAATAATGGGTGAAAAAAAATCTCAGATCCCCGAGAGCCTTTGTAACATCATCTTGCCAGAAACTTGTTCCTTCATTTTGATTTTTTGTCAGTTCCTTTGGATTACTTTCAGTTACTTTTACTTTTACCCTTTCCTTTTTTTTTTTTCCTTTTCTTGATACTTTATAGTGAACACCACTCTTTCCCTTTTCACCTAATCTGATTTTATACTTTTGTTTCTACAATTTGACTACTTGACCTTTAAACCCTCCCTTTCTTTCACTGAGTAAAAATATATTACATTGAATCCCCAATTCATATTCAGGCCTCCATCTATTTCTTAATCTGACTCTGGTTATCTGAGGAGTCATATTCTTTTCAGCTTCCTACACAAGGATCTGAATACTGCTGTGAGGCTGATACCAGAGGGATTCAGAAAGACAAGGAAATGTGAAGTGCAGCTAGGCTGCAACTTTATTTACTTATTAGTGCATTATAGTTATACATCATATTGGGGTTAATTTTGACATCATCATACAAGCATGGAATGTAATTTGCTCCAGTTCAGTGCCCAGTACCTCCTCTTTCCCTCTCCCTGCTCACCTTCCTCTACTTTGCTGGTCTTCCTTCTATTTATTTATAGTATTTTTGATTAGTGCTTTATAAATACACATAAAGGTGGAATTCACTGTGCTATATTCACATATGTACATAGCATAATTTGATCAATTTCATTCCACTGTTCCTCCCTTTTCCTGTCCCTCCTCCCTACCCTTCAATAGCTTTCTACTCCCCTGAACTCACTTCTATTTTCATGGGATTTTCTCCCACCCCTGCTTTTTTCCCTTACTTTTCTCTGGTTTTCCCATACAAGAGAAAACATTCAGCCCTTGACCTTCTGAATCTGATTTATTTCACTCAGCATGATGCTCTTCAGTTCCATCCATTTACCAGCAAATGCTATAATTTCATTCTTCTTTATGAGTGAGAAAAACTCTACCGTGTATGTATACCACATTTTCTTTATCCATTCATCTGTTGACAGGTACCTGGGCAGGTTCCATAACTTAAAGAACTAAAATCAGCATACTATAGTGATAGGCTGTAAATTTCTAGATAAAAACAAAGTTACTGAGCCGTACTAGACACTTGAGTTTAATAATAGCTCATAACTCTCCAATCTCACTATAATAGGCACAGAGGAAAAATACAATTACTATCTACAGTAGAAAACCATTTCTACTATTAAGGAAGCCTCATTCTACCACTAGCCACTTACAGATTTGCAGTGGTTGTGTATTTCTTTCCACACATAAACAAAGAATTTCCATGAGGAAGACCATTTCACACCACATAGAACTGAATGTCACATGCAAATATTTCTAATTTCTTGGGTATTGTCACTGAAAAGATATTGTGCAAAGTGAAAAATACGCTTACTATGTAACTAATAAAAACAATATACTCTTTTAGTTACTATCACTTTTTCCCTTTCCTTTTTATGTCCTATGCTCAAAATTTACAAGTATTGTCCTTCTTAATGTTGATAACAACACCAAAAGAAGAATACTACCTCCATTATCCATTTTATACATGGGAAGATTGAGGCTTCAAGAAACTGAATAATTTTCTAAAGTCACACTGATTTTAGATGTGAAAACCACTTCTGTTTGAATTCGAAGCTATCAACTATTTTTGGATTTGCTCTTATGTCAAAAAATACTACACACACACACACATATGCACACACACACACGGGTTAGCACTGAAATATTTCAATCTAAACAATTCTAAATGAAACTTTCTTTTGCTTGAGCTCATAAATAAGAAATACATTAACTATTCAGGTATGCGAGGCAAATGTGCTGCTATGTGTTCAATTTAAGTAAATAATTTCCTAAGTACCCTGCCATTGGATCCATAAATGGAAGCTCTTATGAATGTATCTACTATATAATTTCATCTTTTTTTCAATATTGTGTCTCCTACATTGATCATTAAAATGGTAGTATTCCCACCCTACACTGGTAAAAGGGTCTGAAAGTCTAGCAATTTTAACTTATTCAGGGCATGCAATTATCCCTGTGAATTTATATTGATAGAATATAAAAATTTTAATTTGAGTAATGTTAGTTTGTACTTCCAAATGTATACCATAACTTTCAAATACATTTTTTTCAAAGTTCACTTGAAGTTAACATCCTAGCATTGAAAGTGAGGACATTCAAATGCAGAGCAATCAAATGTCTTGTGTGGATCTAGTAAATGAGCATGGTACTTTAGAGAGACTGCTGCAACAAAATAGTATATTGGAATCTTTGCTTTCAGACTTTGGTAAATACAGTGGAAATTTTTTGATTAAAAATATTAATTGTGATAGAAATTTTTGGATTTATTTTTCCCAATTAGTATAGATCTCACAGAGTTTGCATTGGTTTTGTGGTTATCATTGATCTGTACTTCACACCAAAGAAATTCTATGTTGAAAACACTAGTGAAACACATAGTATTTACCACTGAGATTTATATACTTGCATATTAAGTCTCTCTTGTGGCAGTTCTTTGCTTTTAGGTTTTTTGTTTGTTTGTTTGTTTAGCTTTAGTCAAATGGCTGTTAAACTTAAGATGTTTCTACTAGGGATTCTATTTTCAGAAAAGATGAATTGTAAGAATTAAGCCCTGAGGTGGTTAACCACTGAGCCACATCTCCAGTATATTTTATTTTTTATTTTAAGACAGGGTCTTGTTAAGTTGTATAGGGCCTCACTAACTTGCTGAGGCTGACTTTGAAGTTGTGATCCTCCTGCCTAAGCCTCCAAATCACTGGGATTACAGGGAGGAGCCACAGTAACTAACGAAGAATGTATTTTGTTACCAGTAACTGATACATTATTTTTGTTGATTATGCATTTTATTATTTCCTTTGTTATGCAGACCCTTTTAACTTGATAAAGTCCCATGTGCTTATTTTTGCTTTGTGCCTATGTTTTCCTGTGAGTCAAAGGAATCACTGCCAAGACAAATATCAGTGAGTTTCTCCTTGTATTTCTACTAGGAGTTTCAGAGTTTCACACTTTATGCTTAAGCCTTTAACCTATTTGAGTCCGTTTTTCTGTAAAGTATAATTGAAGGTCCAATTTCATTCTTTTGCAGATGAATGTCCAATTTTTCAAACACCATTTATTGAAGACACTGTTTTCCCCCATAGTGTCTTATTGGTTGTCTAACTGCCAAAAATGAGTTGATATCATATGCTTGGGTTTATTTCTAGGCTCTCTACTCTATTGAGTTTTATCTATCTTAATGACAGTACCATGTTTTCTCTGAGAATTTTAATCATTTTTTTATTCTTTCATGAATAATCAAAGTTCAGAAATTTCATCTCTCATTTAGAAAATATTAGATTTAGCATAAAAGCAGGATAAAATATGATAACAAAACTCTGATTTTTCATAAGTATTAATAAGACAGTCTTCCTTACAACCTAGATTAAGTTCTTAATATGATTTTATATCATTTCTGATTCTATTTTTCTAGTGCATTTCTGCACACTAGAACTAAATATTTTAAAAGGGAATAAGATAACTGCAATGAGAGTAAAAGTCATTCTTTTCAGATGATAGGATTTATATATGAAAAAATCTGAAAGAACCACCTGAGAAACTGGGAGAGTTTAGTAAGAGTACAATACACAAAAGCAACTACTAGAAAATATATTGACAATAAGTTGCATAAAGAAAAACCATGATAAATACCTAGTAATAAAATTAAGAAATGTATGAAAAACTTAAAAAGTTCAAAACTTTTTAATAAATGTTTAATTTTTTAGATTTTTTTGGTACTGGGAATTGAACCTAGGATGCTTAACCACTGAGCCACATACACAGCCCTTTATATATTTTTTCATTTTAAGATAGCCTCTCAGTAAGCTGCTTAAGGCCTTGTTTAGTTGCTGAGGCTGGTTTTGAACTTGTGATCCTCTTGCATCATCTTCCCAAACCGCTGGGATTACAGGCATGTACCACTATGCCTCACTAGAAATGTTTCTTGACCAGGAAGACTCAACATTGGAGGAAGATGTCTGGACAGAGGTGCCCAGCACTCACCAGCTCCTCCACAAAGAAGAGGGAAAGCAGCAGGTGTATGGTTTTATATTGAGGTGACTGGTCACAGAACAGTGGGTATCAACAGTGTAAAACCAAAAGCCTTATAAAATCCAGAGACCCAGAATAGCAGCATAGTAAGAGAAACAAAATACTCCAACACCTACTGTGGGAAGCAATTCTTATTTAGCAGAATCAGAATAGGTTGAGCCATGGGACACAGAGACCCAACTTCCAGGAATTAACAACCACAGAGGTCTGTCCCAGATTGCCAGAAAGCATGTGGCACTGCACGGGAGTGGTTTCCTGTCTACTTCTGCAATAGTCCTCCTAAGACGATGGCTTCCCTAACTTCACCCTATCCTGTTCATCACAGAAGTCCCTCCCATTCCGGGCTCCTTTATCTGTGTGACTATAAAATAAAGGAAAGTTGGGCTACTCCATGTTGTTAGAGGCCAGAGCTGGTATGGTCAGACCCGTCGCACTGCCTCTCATTTAAAAGGAGTGTCAGCTCTTGTATGTTTATTGTTTAGACAAGTTTATGGGTAATTGATTGATTGATAGCCAACACCATCCTTGGGCAGTTAACCCTTTTCTCATCCAACACAGGACTTGACTGAGAGACCCCCACAACCTACCACCTCGGTTCCACAGTTGAGGGAGTGGGAGACCCCCTCAACAGAGGTGAAGGTGAAGAATAGTCCCAGCAAACTATCAGCATGAACACTAGTGATCCTAGCTATTGGAAAGTTTCACAACCCTTCTGGGTTTATAGCCTAAATAGATAAGAAACATGAAACCTGCACAGTGTTAGCCAAGCTGTGGAAAAGGAATTCACTTCATCTCCCAGAAAACCCCTGGGGGTTTATAGCCAGGAGCCACCTTAATAAGGGACCTTTGTCTGAATTTTGACTGTTCTAGGGGTCAACAACCCTTGCATATTTCCATCTTTGGCTCCCCACAGACATTCCACTGCACAGGCTCATTGGGTGGCTGCCTCACAAACCAATTGGTTCAGTAGAGTGACTCTGACACAAATCCACTGACAGTACAACACTGCAGGGAGTGAGTGTTGAGATATGGAAAGGAACAGAGGGTACTGCCCTAAAGCACTGAGGTATCAGGAAGCTCGCACTCTGAAACCGGGGGTGTGGCCAGTCATTGTGGCTTCATGTACATGCCAGGACTGAAGGCAGTTACCCACATGCTTCCTCTCAACCCTCTCCCAGCACCACACATGTGTATCTGTCACTAACAAAGAAGAGAAATACCTCTGTAGTTCTACTACTCCCTCGCAGAAGCATGCTGGGGTGGTCTTATGCAACACTTCAGCTCTATTGCCCCAATACAGGGTTATAACAGCCCAAGAACTTCCAGAGAAGAATTTTGCCTAAGGCTAGCCACCTCCCATTCTCACATGCTCCTACAAGCACCTCAGTTGAGAGAAAATTTACCAGGCTCCAGCTTAACTCTCTCCTGCTTGATCCCTGGTGGGCTATGTAGCTGAAAGAACCTGTCGGGGGAAAGCTTCTGGCTATCACATCTCCAGAAATATAAGGCTAGGGAAGGACTAAGGTCCAGCTCCCAGGTGGGCACACCCACAGTAGCAGCAGAGAGGGACAATACAACTCATGCTGCCACTGTACCCATGCAGGTCCCCCTCATTGTTCACCCCCACACTTTTTTTGATTATGTACTACAAATAAGACTTGTGTGACTTCCACAGAAACACTATTAGGACTTTTTCTGCCTCTCCCCATGGTAACCCCTGGACCTATACCAGTGAGTAGTAAGAGGACAAATGCTTCAGGCCCATCACCTCTACTCACACAGACAGTACCAGAGACCCTTTCAAGTTAACAGATCCAATATTAACAGTACCCGAGGAAACCCCACAATGCAGTAAGGACCACCACACACAGAGTGTTCCCCTTTGCTGTCTATATCACATCTGCCTAAACTGTGAATCTCCCCATTCTTCCATGCCCCACAAGATTGAGTAGCTCTCTCTGAATCTAATATGCTATACACTGCACAGATTCCCCTATGATATTCAGCTGAATAAACTTTATATTGTACAGCAAGCCACTACCCCAAGACACATCTTCAAGAGGTACCATGTACTAAGAAACCCATCCCCTCACCCCGCAAAATGTAATACACTGGTAGAGATTCCACCAGATGTGCAAATCTCTATTTAGGAGCACAAAAATATATGAAAAACCAAGGGGTTACAGCATCTTGTAAAGATCATAACTCTCTGGGAATGGAGTCCAAAAATATCAAAGTAGATGGAAACTCCAAGAAATAATTTTTCTAAAATGATTTTTTAAAACTTAAGGAGATCCAACAAAATATAAATAAATATAAAAATAAAATTGGAAAAAATGCAGGATATACATAAGAAATTCAGCAATGAGATTTTGAAAAAGAATCAATGAGAAATATTAGGGATAAAAAGTTCAATTAGTCAGATAAAAAAAGTCAATTGAAATCTTCAAAAATAGACTAAATTATGCAAAATAATGTCATAATTTGAAGACAGGTCTTTTACATTATCATATTCAGACAGAAGAAAAGAAAAGGTAAAAGAAAGAAGAAAGCATTCAAGATCTTTGGGACACCATTATAAGATAAAATGTCTGCATCATCAGCATGTCAAAGGGTGAAGAAATAAAGATTCAGAGCATAGAAAACCTATTTAGTGAAATAATTGACGAAAACTTCCTTAATTTGGGGGAAAGCATAAATATCCAGGTACAGATGAGATATTTAATCCCTAACAGACACAACTAGACAAGATCTTCCCCACAACATATTACAGTTAAACTGTCCAAAGTACAGAATTAAAAAAATTGTAAGAGAAAAGTTTCAAATAACATTTAAGGGCAATCCCATTAGAATAATAGCAGATTTCTCAACAGAAGCCCTTTGGGTCAGAATGGCATTGAATGATTTATTTCAAGTATTGGAAGGAAGTAAATGCCACCCAAGATGACTATTCTGGTCAAGGCTATCATTCAAAATCAAAGGAAAAATAAAAACCATCTGAGGTAAGCAAAGACTAAGGGAATTCAGGACCACCAGATGAACCTTACAAAAAATGCTTAGGGAGTCCTATACTCACAAGTGTAAGGAAAATACAATTATTATGATCACCTGTGAAAGTATAAATACCACTAGAAAAGTCACATAAATGGGAAACAGAAAAGACTCAAACATTTATCAATGCAATAAATCATCAGGCCACAAATATAAAGAAGATAGGAAGAACCAAACAAGGTATATTCTAAACAAATAGCAGAAAGTCAACAAAATGATAGACACAAGTCCATATATTTCAATATAACTCAATGTAAGTGGTCTTGTTTTGGAGCATGTGTTTATTTTATTTTTCTTTTAAGGTAATGAGAATTGAACATAGAGCCTTACATACCAGTTTTTTTTAGGGAGGGTATTGATTTACTTAGTTCATTCTTTTTTAATTTTTGTTTTCAGATGTACATGACAGTAGGGCGTATTTTGACATATTATACATACATGGAATACAACCCATTAAAATTCTGATCACATTCTTGTGGTTAAACATGATGTGTAGTTACACTGGTCATGTATTCATATATGAGTATAGGAAAGTTATGTCCACTTCAATTTACTTTCTTTCCTACTCCCCTCCCCCTTTCCTTTCCATTTTGTCCAATCCAATGAACTGCTGTACTTCCTATCCCTACCCTTCCTTGTTGTGGGTTAGCATCCATGCATCAGAAAGAACATTCAGCTTTTTTTTTTGGTGGCGGGGGCGGGGGGGACTGGCTTATTTCAATTCTCCATTTAAAAGAAACAGACTAGCTAAATGCATTTAAGAAAAAAGAATCAACAATATAGTAACTATAAGAAATTCATCTCACTATTAAAGAAACACAGAATGACAGGGAAAGGATGGAAAATGGCATTCCAAGCAAGTGGAATCTAAAAGCAAGAACAGTAGCTATATTCTTATCTGAAAAAAATATATACACTTTAAGACAAAAGCTGCAAGAAGAGATAAGACAATAATCAAGGTACCAACTTATTCAAATGTACAACAATCATAAATTTATATGCCCCTAATGACGGATTACTATTCAGCTAGAGACGAATGAAAGAAATATTGTCATTTTCAGCAAAATGGATGGAACTGGAGGAAATGATACTAAGAAAACTAAACAAGATGCAGAAAGAGAAGTATCGCATGTTCTTTCTCATATGTGAAAATGAAAAAAAAAATAGTTGACTTGAAAGTAGGAGTGATTACTTGAGACTGAAATGGTACCAGAAGTAGGCAGGGTAAGAGCAGCAAAAAGTGAATGAATGTGATCAATGCATGCTGTACACATGTATGGAAATATCACAGTGAATCCATTAACCTGCATAATTAATGTAAGTTATTAACAAAAAAATAAGGAGAAAAATAGAAAGATTCACTATTGAATAAAATATTTGAATTTCACATAAATTATGATTCTATTCAAAATGCCTTTTTTGTCAAAACATGACAAGCAATTTGAAACAAAATTTGAAAAAAATCAGTAATTAGAAAAATCTTAAGGAAGTAACAGCATTTGAAGAAAGGAAAAACCCTAATAAAATATATCTAGTTAAAAGTCAGTAGAATAATGTCATGGTAAGAGAATTGTCTGGGAGATGAATGGAAAATAGAAAACCCTAAAACGAGCCCAGGACTTACAAAACTTGCTATGCTGTAAACATAGTAATTAAGTCAGCAAGAACAGCACAGCTATTTAAAAATAGGTTTGTAGTACTTTGAAGGATGAAGAAAAGATGGATTTCTACCCCATTTTCTATCTTAAAAAAATAAAAGATGAATAATAAAATCACTGCCATAAAACAATGTGAAAGTACCAGAAGAAAATTTGTGTTATGTAAAAAGTAATTGTAGAGTGAGGAATTTCCCTCAAGAGGCACAAATCTCAGAGTAACATTTATTTAAGCAAAATGTTGTCTTATTTAGAATTTAGTTATTAAAGAACACTCACTCATTCATCCATTCATTCGTTGAAAAAGCATGCATTGAGCGTACAGTAAATTCTAAGAACACATCTAAATATTAGAGATGAATGAGTAAACAAATTACAAAATTTCTTCCCTTGTATCTTATTTTTTCTTTTCTTTTTTAATTTATTTATTTATTTATTTATTTATTTATTTATTTATTTATTTATTTATTTATTTATTTATTTATTTGGTACTGGGGATTTAACCCAGGGATGTTTAACTCCTGAGTCACATCCCCAGCCCTTTTTAATATTTTATTTAGAGACAGGTATCACTGAGGTACTTATGGACTCACTAAATTACTGTGACTGGCTTTGAACTTGCAAACCTCCTGACTCAGTCTCCCAAGCCACTGAGATTACAGCTGTGTGCCACCATGTCCAGCTGTAGCTTATTTTTCAATGAAAAGGAACAGATAACTGTATTTATGTGGAATTGTTTCTGTGTCTTCTATTCTGTACTATTGATCTACCTGTCTATTTTGGTGCCAATACCATGACGTTTTTGTCACTGTTGCTCTGTCGTACAGTTTAAAATCTGGTATTGTAATACCTCCTGTTTCATTCTTCCTGCTAAGGATTGCTTTGGCTATTCTGGGTCTCTTATTTTTCCAAATGAATTTCATGATGGCTTTCTCTATTTTTTTGAGGTGTCGTTGGAATTTTAATTGGAATTGCATTTAATCTGTATAGTGCTTTAGGAATTATGGCGATTTTGACAATATTAATTCTGTCTGTCCAAGAACATGGGAGATCTTTCCATCTTCTAGGATGTTCTTTAATTTCTTTAGTGTTCTGCAGTTTTCACTATAGAGGTCTGTCACTTCTTCTGTTAGATTGAGTCCCAAGTTTTTTTTTTTTTTCAAGGCTATTGTGAATGGGTAGTTTTCCTAATTTCTTTTTCAGAGAATTCATCACTTCTGAATAGAAATACAAGAAATACATCAGATTTATGAGTGTTGATTTTATATCCTGCTAGTTTGATGAATTCATTATGAGTTCTAGAAGTTTTCTGGAGGAATTTTTTGGATCCTCTAAATATAGAATCATGTCATGGGCAAATAGTGATAGCTTAAGTTCCTCTTTTCCTATTTGTATCCCTTTAGTTTCTTTGGTCTGTATAATTGCTCTGAAAGAGTTTCAAGGATGATGTTGAATAGAACTGGCAAAAGAGGGTATCCCTGCCTTGTTCCAGTTTGTGGAAGGAATGCTTTCAGTTTTTCTCCATTTAGATTAATATAGTTATCTCATACTAGACAAAGATGCCAAAAACATACAGTAGAGAAAAGATAGTCTCTTTATCATGTTGCTGGCAAAACTGGAAATACATACGCAGCAAAATAAAATTAAACTCCTATCTCTCATCTCGTATAAAACTCAACTCAAAATGGATCAAGGGCCTAGGAATTAGATCAGAGATCCTGTACCAAATAGAAGAAAAACTAGGCCCAAACCTTCATCATGTTGGCTTAGAACCAGACTTCCTTAGGAAGACTCCCAAAGCACAAGAAATAAAAGCAAGAATCAATAAATGGGATGGATTCAAACTGAAAAGCTCTTTCTCAGCAAAGGAAACAATCAATAATGTGAAGAGAGAGCCTACAGAGTGGGAGAAAATCTTTTCCACACACACATCAGACAGACCACTAATTGCCAGAATTTACAAAGAACTCAAAAAAGTTAACACCAAAAAAACAAATAACCCAATCAACGAATGGGCTAAGGAACTGAGCAGACACTTCACAGAAGAAGATATACAATTGATCAATAAACATATGAAAAATGTCCAACATCTCTAGTAATAGGAGAAATGCAAATCAAAACTACCCCAAAATTTCATCTCACTCCAAGTAGAATGGCTATTATCAAGAATAAAGCTATAATAGTTGTTGGTGAGAACATCGGGAAACTGGTACACTCATACATAGCTGGTGGGATTGCAAATTGGTTCAGCCATTCTGAAATGCAGTATGGTGATTCCTCAGAAAACTTGAAATGGACCCACCTTTTGACCCAGTTTTCCTACTCTTCAGTTTATACCCAAAATACTTAAAATTAGCATACTACAGTGATGCAACCACATCAATATTTATATGAGCTCAATTCACAATAGCTAGATTGGAGAACCAACCTAGATGCCCTTCAATAAATGAATGGATAAAGAAACTGTGGTAAATATAAACAGTGGAATATTAATCAGCCTTAAAGAAGAATAAAATTGTGGCATTTTCAGGTAAAGGATGGAGTTTGAGAATATCATGTTAAATGAAATAAGCCAATCCTAAAAAACCTAAGGCTGAATGTTTTCTCTGATAAGTAGATGCTAATACATAATGGTGGGATGGTGGGAGGGTGGGGTTAAGGGAAGAATGGAGAAATATTGGATTATGTAGAGGGAAATATGGTGGTGGAATGAGACAAACGTCATTACCCTGTGTATGTGAATGGTAACAGGAACAGTGTGACTACCTTGTGTACAACCAGGGAAATGAAAAGTTGTACTCCATTTGTATACAATGAATCAAAATTCATCCTGCTGTCATGTGTAACTAAATAGAACAAACAATAAAAAGAAACATCAACAAATTAAAAATTGGATATATAATACTAGATGGTAATAAATTCTATGAACACAATTAAGCAGGAAAAGAATGTTAAAATATTTGTTGGATAAATGAAAGAAATAGGGAGTATGTAGTTTTACCAAGAGTATAAAGAAATGCATATTTCTGTATATTATTGGTGGGAGTATTCATTAGCACATTCCTCTCTGAAGAGGGATTTGCCAAACTCCATACTTTGGTTACCCTTCGACTCACTAACACTACTCTGAAGTGTTTACTTTACAAATATATTTGTGCATAGCTCAGATATATGTATACACGAGTATTTTTGCAGCATTATTTGTACTAACAGGGGAGAAAAAACAACCTTGAGTTTTCTTAATGGGCAATTTGTTAAATAAAATATGAACATGCACAGAAAGGAAAACTATATACCTCTGTTAAAGAAAATGAGTAGATCTGTTTTGCTAATCTGGAAGTATCTCCAAGATGCAAATGACAGCACAGTTTGTACACAATTTCCCATTGGTACAAAGGAAGATGTGTCCATATGTTTGCATATGTTCCTAGAATATTTCTGGAAGGATACACAAGGTTGCTTCTGAGGGATAAGATGGAAGTCTTAACAGGAAATCAAACTCATTTTTTAATGTACATATTTAAATTTTTCACTAAGAACATTGTTATTTCTATAGGAATAGGAAATATGCTAAGCACTGAGGCCAATTTTATTTTGTGTAAAACTCAAATTTCTTCATGAGGCACTGCTTTAGTTTGGTGATCAAAATAAATATTGAATGTGTCCTCTGAGAATGGCCAGTACAAACAAATTGTGCCAATGAATCTTCTGTGAGTTCTAAATTATGTTTGCTGAATGACTATAGCAATCACATTTAAAGCATAATTAGCAAATTGTTGTTTTAAATTACAATTTGAAAAAAGACCAAGGCTACATTACAAACAAACCTGTGTCAAATTTAAATGATACAAAAACTTTAGGACATGTACTGACATATGACATATAATATGGTCACATTTATGAAAAACAATTTGCACATAGCATTTATATATTTATTATTTCATTTTAATGCTTTTTAAAGAGACGGTTATCCATTCAAGGTTCATCAGTTGGGAGTATCTCTAATTCTCATGAGCTCCAAATTTTATGAGACCACTATTTGTCTGAGTCTAACCTTAAGGTTGTCACAGAGCTATAATCAAGTCTTACCCAAGTATATAGCTGGTGTGTTACTGAAAAATTCCCGGGAAATGACAGTGACTCACTATGTATTGGAATGTACATGGACAGATACAACAAATGCTTTAAAGTTGACTGAACAGAACAAGTTACTTTTCCAAGAGTGGAAAAAAATGCCTAATAATAAGGAATTTGAGTAATTTGGAATCAGATAAAGCTGACCTCCTCTAGTGAGGTGGTGATAAAATAGCATATTTTATTTCAGGTAGTAATAAAGAATATATGGCAAAACCTAAGCAAATTTTCACCTTGATTTCAACCAATTCTGATGAATCTATGAAATTCCGTTTTCTTATTTATTCAAAGACCCATGAAAAGAAATTATCTCAACAGAGGGATGACAAAGACAGAAAAAGATTATCTGAAGATTATCTGATCATTTGAATGTGTACATAATGATTCAGATAAAAAGCTAAAGAAGATGTAGGTGATTTTTACATCTTATAAATGAGCCTCATTTAAAGGTAATATTTTTTACATGAAATTTTCATTTAGACTGATCAATTACTTGTGCTGAAATTGCACAGATATGTTAAAAACCATCATTGGCATGAATTGAAACATTCCAACTCAATGAAAAAAAAATAGTGAATTTACTTCAGAAATTTTAAAAAAATTCAGCTTGGAAAAATAGAAGAGTAGACTTACATGCAAAGTAAGGAAACCTAAACTGCAACGTAAGTTATCCTTAATGTAAAAACTGATGAGTTGTCTTCTATATACGTCTCCACACATCCTATAATATAAAATAATTTCTTAATGGGATAGGTAAATCCCAGCAGATAGGTATTACTTCTAGAATTTGAGAATTTTGAGGTGCTATTTCTTATCCAGAGCCATCCACTTTTCTGACTTGTAACTATGCTGTTTATTACATGCATCTTTGCTGCTTATATACTTAATATTTTTCATCAGTAATCTTTAAAATTTTTTTCAATTGATCAATGGGCACCAAATCATAAATAGGAGGAAGCAGTTTTGATGTGCAATAGCACAGTAGGATGGTTATAAATTTGAACCATGTACCTGTGTACTTAAAAAAGTTAGAGTAGGACTGGGATATTAGCTCAGCTGGTAGAGCTTGCCTTGCAAGCACAAGGCCCTGAGTTCGATCCCCAGTACCGAAAAAAAAAAAAAAAAAAAAGTTAGAGGAAAGGATTTTGAATGTTTTGCCATAAAGAAATTGTAAACATTTTCTCTGATACACAAAAGCTAATTCACAATAAGTGGGCGGGGGGAGTTATGGAAGAATAGAGTTACTTTGGGTCAGTTAGAGGGGAGTGAAGGGAGGGGAGGGGAGGAGGTTAGAAGGATAGTAGAAAGAATCTGACATTATTACCTTATGCATATTTGACTACATAAATGGTGTGATTCTACATTACATACAAACAGAAGAATGAGAAATTATAATTCATTTATGTATGATGTTTCAAAATTCATTGTCATGTATAACTAATTAGAACAAATTTTAAAAAAGAAATGATAAATGTTTGAGGAGATAGGTTAAACCTAATTTAAACATTACATAATATACACATATATTGAAACATCATATCTCATAAGTATACAATTTTATGTTTTTTGCATCCATTAAAACTAAATTTAATAAGTATTTGAAAAGTCCCAGGTTCAATACCAGAGGGTGACGCACTCAAACAAGATTTAGGCAGATGTTGCAAAAGGCTTGGGTGGAGGGAAATACAATCCTACCAAAGGAGTGGGATTATATGGGTGAGAATGCAGTCAGATTTCCAGCAATCTTTTTATCTATAGCAGGTTTCTGGCCTGTAACAAGATATGCAAGAAGAAGTAACCCACATCTTTTAAAGGGGAGATTTACCAACATTCAGGAGAGTTTAAAAACACCAGAAAATTAAATTGTAATCCAGAAGAGTGTCAATCTTGCTTAGAAAGTGAGATATTTGTACAGATAAAAAGATTTCTACGTGAAGCCCAAGGCTTTTGACACCTCAACATTGTAGCTTGACAGGGAACAGCATGGGAAAAATAAGGATTGCTACAATTGAGAGGTTCCTTGGACCCCAGAACCTATATACCATGCCAAAAACACAGTATGGTTCAAGTTCTATCAAATGGTGGTAACAGAATGCAGATAAATTCTTGTTCTGAGCAGGATTAGGTTCATAAATTGATATTGTCTTGGGAAACTGGAAAAGACAAGGATTAAAGAATTGAAGAACTCGCAAATGCCCCACTGCTTACAGAGGAAAGTTCAAACTTTAAAATTCAAATCCATGTCAAATGTGACTTCAAAACATCTTTTAGAAATTACCTTATACTAATCCTTATCTCCCAACTTACAGTCTAACCAAATAAATTTTTAGCATGCTTTTATGTCTTAGTATCTTCTGTGATTTTTCAGGATATTTTTCTATGTCTGAAATGTCCCCCCTCTCTCTCTCCCCCATCCTCTAAACAACACATTCAAATCAAATATATCATTTATAACCTTGTTCAAAATTATCAATCAGACTTTTAAAAAACTCACTGAGCAACACTTTGAGTTCTACTCTTTTAAACTATATGATACATCACTTTACCTTACATAATAAAAAAGGTTAATTTACATTTTTGTCCTCCTTTAAGGAACGATTCCATAATTACAATTAACTTATGCGTGTGAGTTTAATGCTTCACATAGAACTTCACACACAAAAAAGATTTTAAATAAAAATGTTTATTAAGAAATATTTTACAGGTTACCTTATCAATAAATTAGTCATATTTTAAACCAGACTGAAACAGATAACATAGGCAATGAATTCCTGGGCCTCATAATTATAGACTGAACTGTTGCTTTAATAATGTATTGCCCAAAGACCAAAAGGAAAAAAATGTTAACTCCCTTTTCTTAGTGACTCAAATTAACCTTGCTAAGATTTTCAATTTCCTTGAATGCTGAGCTGGAATATTAACCAGAGTACTAACTACACAAGATTGTAATTCAGTGCTGTCTCAGCCTTTTTCTGTTCCTATTGCATTAATGCTTCCACTGGCAAATACTGAGACTGTAAATAATCAAATAATGGTTGTGATAGGGCAGTAGATGGTATAAGCCATGTCAGAGCAAATCAATATTCACAAAAATCACTTATCTGGAGTCATTGTACATTTAACAAATCTTACTTATATTTTAGGGTGCTCCACTGAAAACAAAGAATATTCCGTCAAGATGCAGAAAATGTTACTAGTCTTCAGGGGTTAATTGAAGGTGCGTTGTCAAGGACGGCATATTCCACATAGTCCTGGTTGGTTTTCCTTTTCACATCTGTATGCAATGTTTTTGTACATTTTGATTTTCTTTCAAGTGTATATATCTCTCAGTGGAGAACAGATCCTCTTGGGCCTTTAAAAATGATTTAATTCTTCATACAAAATATCAGCAGTCTTGAGCAGTTCTGCAACACAAACCATAGCATATGGGTCAAGATTGAAAGTACTGCAGTGAGGAATCAGAATTCTAGAGAGGTATGATTTGGTGTGCAGGAGGCTATAAAATAAGGATCTTTGTAAATGATGAGTTAGCAACATCCCTTTGCCGTGTCCATTTCATTCTTTCAGGTGTGGGGTCGCTCCTGTTAGAAATAAAGGCTTTTTTGGCAAGGTAAGCAATAAGAACATTGTGATTTTACAGGAGGTAATAAATTGAAACATACATTGCTGATATCCAGATTTAACAACTAGGATAGTAATGGGAATTGCCTTTGTTGCCTTGGAATCCTATTTAAATGGCAATTTATAAAGGCATTTGGGACATATAAATTCTAGGATGTCATGCATACTGACTGAATAACAACAGCCAGAGCCATAGAAAGACACCCTTGATCCTGTGAGGATCAAAACCATCTGAACATCTTTACAACATAGCAGATAAATTCCCAGCCTCAAATACTTTCCAGGTAATCCCTGGTAAATGCAATATGAGAGAGAACAGAATGTGGGTGTTTATGTATTGAGCAACACTGTGGACAAGAGCATTTTATTTAAGAATGAACACATTCATTACTCCATGATATAAAGAGGTCTAATATTTTTAGAGGTGTAATTTTTTCACAACTAATATCAGTTAGAAAAATTAAATATTTTTTCAGAAGGAAGAGAATAAGAAAGTTTCAGTGAGAAAGTTGTCATCATACTGTGGAACACCAAAACAGCATTTACCCATTGACAAGGTTGCTTGCAACTCAAAGATTAAATTGTTACTAGGAAACTGACAGTGTTACAACTTAGGAACTGAACTTACTAATCTACAAAAGCTCTGCAAACTGAAGAACATTTACACACCTCTGGTCTTTTGTGTTCATTTTGAAATTCTTTTGAATTTGCTCATATTCCTCTCTTTTCTGTTTTGTATAAAAAATTAAAATAACATAATTTCTGCTATTAATAATAATTAAAAGAAGATTCAAAACTATAAGCATGTTTTTTCTTTTGTTTTGCTTTTTTGTGGTGCTGGGGATTGAACCCAGGAACTTGTGCGTACAGGCAAGCACTCTACCAGCTGAGCTACATCCTTAGCCTGTGACAGAAGCATATTTTTCAAATAGTATCCAAGCAGGCAAGTACAAAAATGGGACTATGGCTATAAAGGAATATCCAATCAAGATGTAGTATTTTTTTTTTTATTGTAAACAAATGGGATACATGTTGTTTCTCTGTTTGTACATGGCGTAAAGGCATACCATTTGTGTAATCATAAATTTACATAGGGTAATGTTCTTTGATTCATTCTGTTATTTTCCCCTACCCCCACCCGTCCCACCCCTCTTTTCCCTCTATACAGTCCTTCCTTCCTCCATTCTTGCCCCCCTCCCTAACCCTAACTCTAACCCTAACACTAACCCCTCCCAACCCCCATTATGTGTCATCATCCCCTTATTAGCGATATCATTCGTCCTTTGGTTTTTTGAGATTGGCTTATCTCACTTAGCATGATATTCTCCAATTTCATCCATTTGCCTGGAAATACCATAATTTTATCATTCTTCATGGCTGAGTAACATTCCATGGTATATATACACCACAGTTTCTTCATCCATTCATCAATTGAAGGACATCTAGGTTGGTTCCACAGTCTGGCTATTGTGAATTGAGCAGCTATGAACATTGATGTGGCTGTGTCTCTGTAGTATGCTGATTTTAAGTCCTTTAGGTATAGGTCAAGGAGTGGGATAGCTTGGTCAAATGGTGGTCCCATTCCAAGTTTTCTAAGGAATCTCCACACTGCTTTCCAGAGTGGCTGCACTAATTTGCAGCCCCACCAGCAATGTATGAGTGCACCTTTTTCCCCACAGCCTCACTAACACCTGTTGTTGCTTGTATTCTTGATAATCGCCATTCTAATTGGGGTGAGATGGAATCTTAGGGTGGTTTTGATTTGCATTTCTCTTATTACTAGAGATGTTGAACATTTTTTCCATATGATTGTTGATTGTTTGTAGATCTTCTTCTGTGAAGTGTCTATTCATTTCCTTAGCCCATTTGTCTATTGGATTATTTGCATTCTTGGTGTAGAGTTTTTTGAGTTCTTTATAGATTCTAGAGATTAGTGCTCTATCTGAAATATGATTGGCAAAGATTTTCTCCCACTCTGTAGGCTCTTTCTTCACATTGCTGATAGTTTCCTTTGCTGAGAGAAAGCTTTTTAGTTTGAATCTATCCCAGTTATTGATTCTTGCTTTTATTTCTTGTGCTATGGGAGTCCTGTTGAGGAAGTCTGGTCCTAAGCCCACATGTTGAAGATCTGGACCTACTTTTTCTTCTATAATCTGCAGGGTCTCTGGTCTGATTCCGAGGTCCTTAATCCATTTTGAGTTTAGTTTCATGCATGGTGAGAGATAGGGGTTTAGTTTCATTCTGTTGCATATGGATTTCCAATTCTCCCAGCACCATTTGTTGAAGAGGCTATCTTTTCTCCATTGCATACTTTTGGCCCCTTTGTCTAGTATGAGAAAATTGTAATTATTTGGGTTTGTGTCCGTGTCCTCTATTCTGTACCATTGATCTACCTTTCTATTTTGGTACCAATACCATGCTGTTTTTGTTACCATTGCTTTGTAGTAGTGTTGAAGATCTGGTATTGCGATACCCCCTGCTTCACTCTTTCTGCTAAGGATTCCTTTAGCTATTCTGAGTTTCTTATTCTTCCAGATGAATTTCATAATTGCTTGCTCTATTTCTGTAAGGTATGTCATTGGGATTTTAATTGGAATTGCATTGAATCTGTATAGCACTTTTGGTAGTATGGCCATTTTGACAATATTAATTCTTCTTATCCAAGAACATGGGAGATCTTTCCATCTTCTAAGGTGTTCTTAAATTTCTTTCTTTAGTGTTCTGTAGTTCTCATTGTAGAGTTCTTTCACCTCTTTTGTGAGAATGATTCCCAAGTATTTTATTTTTCTCAAGGCTATTGTGAATGGGGTAGTTTTCCTAATTATTCTTTCCAAAGATTCATCACTTGTGTATAAAAATGCATTAGATTTATGTGCATTGATCTTATATCCCACTACTTTACTGAATTCACTTATGAGTTCTAAAAGTTTTCTGGTGGAATTTCCTGGTTCCTCTAAGTATATAATCATATCATCGAGCAATTAGGGATAGTTTGAGTTCTTCTTTTCCTATTCATACCCCTTTAATTTCTTTGGTCTGTCTAATTGCTCTGGCTAGAATTTCAAGGACGATATTTAATAGAAGTGGTGAAAGAGGGCATCCCTGCCTTGTTCCAGTTTTTAGGGGGAATGCTTTCAGTTTTTCACAATTTAGAATGATATTAGCCATGGGCTTAGCATATATGGCCTTTACAATGTTAAGGAATGTTCCCACTATCCCTATATTTTCTAGTGTTTTGAGCATGAAGGGGTGCTGTATTTTATCAAATGCTTTTTCTGCATCTATTGAAATAATCATGTGATTCTTGACTTTATGTCAAGATATGATTGATATGGTGAATTACACTTATTGATTTCCTGATGTTGAAACAACCTTGCATCCCTGGGATGAAACCCACTTGATCATGGTACACTATCTTTTTAATATGTTTTTGTATGCGATTTGCTAAAATTTTGTTGAGAATTTTTGCATCGATGTTCATTAAGGATATTGGTCTGAAATTTTCTTTCCTCAATGTGTCTCTGTCTGGTTTAGGTATCAGGGTAATATTGGCGTCATAGAATGAGTTTGGGAGGGTTCCCTCCTCTTCTATTTTATGGAATACTTTGAGAAGTATTGGAATGAGCTCTTCTTTAAAGGTTTTGTAGAACTCGGCTGAGAACCCATCTGGTCCCGGACTTTTCTTTGTTGGTAAGCTTTTGATGACTTCTATTTCAGTACTTGAAATTGGTCTATTTAAATTGTGTATGTCCTCCTCGTTCAGTTTAGGCAATTCATATGTCTCTAGAAACCTGTTGATGTCTTCGAAATTTTCTGTTTTGTTGGAGTATAGATTTTCAAAATAGCTTCTAATTATGTTTTGTATTTCAATCCTGTCTGTTGGGATATTTCCATGTTCATTCTGAATTTTAGTAATTTGAGTTTTCTCTCATCTTCTGTTTGTTAGTGTGGCTAAAGGTTTATCAATTTTGTTTATTTTTTCGAAGATCCAACTATTTATTTTGTCAATTTTTTGTATTGTTTCTTTTGTTTCAATTTCGTTGATTTCAGCTCTGATTTTAACTATTTCCTGTCTTCTACTACTTTTGGTGATCATGGTGTAATTAAGATATCTTATCAAACTACATTATAGCTTACTACTCTACAAGACCTGTTTTTAAAGATTATTAGAAGAAAATTGAGGAACGGTGGTTTGAAAACATTTAATTTCATTGAAGACATATAAACATACACAAGGAACAAATGAAAAGTACAGATAATTCTTCAGGATCCTAAAAGCTTTTTACAAAACAAAGTCTGGTTATGTCATTATGAAGCTGTTTTATTACAGCACTAAAATAAGTAATTTATGCATTTAGATTTGTGGTAAATAACTGAGCTACCAGCCATAAATTATATAAGCAAATTCATATGCTTATGGAGTATTTTTTAGAATGCTAGATTATTTGGAGAAAACCTGATGACCTACTCATAAAACACATCAACAATGGATAGTATTAATATTAAAAGTAATAAATAATGATTTTCATAATATACTTATAAATAAGAAAGACTTTTACTTGATTTATATTAATAAAGGTACATGATATTTAAACCCATAGGTAGCTAACACTTCCAGCATTAAACATGTCCTTGAACATTTCATTTGCATTTGCAGTTGTATTTCCCCCAAGTAGTGTCTTAGAATAATTTTGTATATCCCTCAGAAGACTTTTCAAAAAAAAAAAACCACAATCATTTCCTATTGTCATTTTTGTCTGGGAGAGGAAAGGATAAATAATACGATAACATAGGTGAAAGAAGCATGGCTTCTTTTATAAGTAGTATGTGTGTGTATTATACATGTATGGATATAAATGTGAATGTATGTAGCCTTATTATAAAGCTTTTTTCTTACATGTGTAATATACATAAATATGTAATTTAGTTAGAAATAAAAAGAATAAATACATGAAAAATGGAGAATAGATGCAAGAAGTAGAAAGAAATTTGAAGAATTATTACCAATAGAAAAAGATAAGTTATACAATTATATCTGGTATGAAGGTAAGAGGCACATAGTATTCGAGCTGTAATATTTTACAGTCATCTGATCTAATGATTCACAGCTAAAAATGAATATTAATGAAATTTTGTTAGTGCACAAGTGCCTAAGTCCTACTTCAAACCTAACGTATTAGAATCCCCAGGATGGAACTCAGAGAGGGATGGGATGTGAAATTTTGGTAAAGAATTTCTAATTGAATGCAAATTCCTTGCAATATACCCAAGAAAGTGAATTCTAATTATTGAGTGTCATTTAAAATTTGTTATTTGGTAATAAAATCCTAAAAAATTCTGAAATATTTTTTTCATTGGCTGAAAGAATATTGTAGTTTGGATGTTACTATATTCTCAGATAATCATAATGCTGCATATTAATTATTTCCTATTCAATTTAAAACAATTACAACTTTGAAAATATCAAAGTAATGTGAAATAGTTTAGGAGTTATGAGAACCCTTTCAAAGGAACATAGTGATGAACAGGAATGCAGATCTTGATACAAACTGATCTTCTTCCTGTGAAAAGATTTAAAAGCAGGCTCCTTTTTCCTCACAACTGCAAACTAAATGAAGACGTTTCTCCACATTTTCCAAGTTTTTAAAACATTGGAAAATGATATTTTTCTCTATAATTGAATTCAGGTGTCTGTGGCAAAATGATATATTTTATTACTCCTTTGTGTTTGGTTTTTTATTGAAGTCACTCCGTGCACAGTGGTAAAGGTTAATGGCACTAGAGTCAGACCAATTAGCATCATCTGCCAATTCATAAACTCATGTGAGTTCTTTTCTGAGCAGGGTTCTTCTATGTGGACAAGTATCCGTGTTCTAACTCCTCAATCTTCCAGTCATGAATAGCTATATATACCAAGGACTCTTTAATCAGACACCCTGATTTCACTGTTGGTTTCCCATTTGAATCATCAGCAAGAGACATGTTGTTGAATAACAGATATTCTGCATTGTATGGCTTTTCAAGGCTGTCTGACACCCTTTTTGTTTACAGCACTGTATACCTTACTAATTGTCTTTTCACCCACCATCCGACTTCAAATCTTTGGTGCTAGGGATAGAACCCATGGGCACTTTACCACGTGTTGTGGTTTGGATGTGAGCTGTTCATCAAAAGTTCATAGATTATACAATGAAAAAGTGTTCAGAGAGGAAATCATTGGGTTATGAAAGCCTTAACCCAATCAGTAAATTAATCACCTAATGGGATTAACTGATTGGTAACTGAGGACAGGTGAGATATGGCTGGAGGAGATTGGGCATTGGGAACACGGTTTGGGGGTATATGTTTGTATTTGGCAAGTGGAAATCTCTCTCTCTTGTTTCTGATCATCGTGTGAACCACTTTGATCTGACACACTCTTCTGCCATGATGTTCTGCCTCACCTCAAGTCCCAAGGAACAGAGTCAGCCTTCTATGGACTAAGCCCTCTAAAACTGTGAACCCTCAAATAAAGTATTCCTCCCCTAAAATTGTTTTGGTCAGATCTTTCAGTCGCAGTGGCAAAAAAGGCTGACTGAAAGAGAAATTGGTACCAAAAAGTGGCGTCATTGCTATGACTAACCTGACCATGTGGTTCATACATTTTTGGAGCATTTTGGAATTGGTGGGAAGAATTGTGATATGTTTGGCAGCGCAAGCTGAAAATGCTTTAGACTGTTGTGAGCTGAGCTTAATGGCCGATTCTGGTGGGAGCTCAGAAGATGAGAAGGCCAAAAAGAACATGCACAGTGAAGACAGGGCTCAAGAGGGTTTAAAAGAAAAGGAGGACACTATTGGTAACTGGACTAGACACCATTTTTGTTAGGTTCTGACTGAGAAGTTGTCTGCAGTTTTCCCATTTCTCACTTTCTGTGAGACTTTTTATAAAGCAATGAACATCTTAATCTAGCTGAAGAAATTTCTGGGCATCATAGCATTCAGGAAGTGGCTTGAATATTGATACTGGTTTTTAGTCAAGTTTATTTTGATATTTAGGAGAAGAAAACATAACTGAAAGATTTGAAAAGCTTGGACTTGAAAGATGGGAGTAAAACTGGGGCTAAGAAAGTTACAGTTGTTAAGGATATTACTGCCACTAAAAAAAATGTTATACACTTTTTCCAGAGAATGATATAGATAGCTTGAGGGCATCTCAGAAATTGGCAAGATCATATCCATCTCAGAATCAAGGAAGTAAAAGTAAAAATTATCTTGAGAATAGACAAGTGGGGTATGCTTTTTGCAGACGGGAGCCTAGGAAGTTTTTCAACATGATCAGCTACCCCAGCACTCAGAGGCTTCTGCACCCAGGGTCCCTGGACGTTTGATTATGGCCTGAGATGGCGGCAGAACTTGGTGTCAACCACATGTGCTGGTTTTGCAGGAATGCAGAAAGCTGGAGTTAGGGAGTCATGGAATTCCTTTGAATTCCACCAAGAATTCAAAGGAAAGCCTGGGAGGCCAGGCAAAGTACAGAGTGCAGCAGGATTGGAGTCCTGGCAGGCTGTCCCTGATAGGGCAATGTGTGAAGATGTGAGAAGGAAGCTGAAGCTGCAGTGGAGACCCCCTAGATTAAGAAATGCCTGCACTGTGGAATGTCTGCCAAGGAAAGCTGCAGGAACCAAGCAAAAGCAAGCCAAGAGAGCGGCCACCTGGACTGAAGCCAGTAAAGCCATATGGTGGACCTGTGCAAGCCCTTTGGACAGAACATCACAATGCCATGTACCCCAGACATGGGGCTACAGGATTGGTTTGCTCTGCTGGATTTCAGTCTTGCTTTGGTCCTGACCCTTATTTCTATGCCCAAATTTTTTTTCATGGAAGTGTGCCTTTATATATTGGATATATGTAACTTTTTATTTTTAAAGTGGTTCATGCTGAAAGTTTGCCTTTCAGAAGAGGTTTTAGACTTGAACTTTTGGCAGTAATGGAACTGTTCAGACTTTATTTATGCCCTAAAATATAATCTATTTGGAGAACGTTCCATGTGCTTACCATGGAAAGTTTATATTTTATCTTCACATCAGAAGAATAGTTTGCTGGATATGGTAATCTTGGCCAGCACAAGTTTTCTTCCAGGGCATGGCATATAGTATTTCAAGTCCTCCTGACTTTTAGGGTCTAAGCTATGAAATCCTAATTGGCTTAGTTCTTAATGTGGACCTGCTGGGGTTTTCTTCTTTCAACTTTTAAATTTCTACTCTTATTCTCTATATTAGGCATTATCATTATTATGGGTCTTGAAAAGATTTTTTATATTGCCTACATTTGGGTTCAGAAATATCTCTTGTATTTGGATTTCCATCTTATTTCTAAGATTTGGAAATTTTCTGATATCATTAAAAAGATTATGCATTCCTTTAGTTTTTATATCAGTGCCTTCATCTAGGTGATTCCTAGATTCTTAGACTTGATCTCTTAATGTTATCCTAGATTTTCTGAATTTTTATTATTTCAGCATCATTTCTTTATTGTCAACATTATTTTCAAGACTATATATAATATATGTATGTATTTTATATATATACACTTATATATATATACACACTTATATACACTTATATATATATATACACTTATATATATTCATATATATATATATACACACTTGTCTTCAGGGTCTGAGAATCTGTTTTCAAAATGGTTTAATCTATTGGTGACGCTTTCAACTGAAATTTTAATTTGATTTATTTAGTTTTTTATTTCCAGGATTTCTGTTTTGCTCTTTTTCAAAATCTGTTTATTTATTGAAATGATCTCTCACTTTTCTTTTCCTCAGCTCATTTCTTTTTTTCAGCTCAATGAACATTTTAACTATGAATTTTCTAAATTCTTTTTTCCAGTATTTCCTCCACTGGCATCAATCTATTCTAGAATATTACTGGCCACAGATCACCCAGAATCACATCAAACAGATTAAAATACATGTAATTTAGACTGCCCATATCCTGAACACTCCGAAATACACACAGGGTAGCCCATACTGGATTAAATAGCACTGGATACAGTGTTGTCTTCAGAAGAGCACACAAGAGTATATCCCTCTAACTGGAAAAAACTAGATTGCTAAGTTCCAGACAAATTAAAGAACATCTCCTCTGACCAGACAGAAAGCTAGTAAGTGCCTATACAAACCAAAGATCAAAGGGCCTCCTAGAATTGTATTAGGGTTGAGGAGGTGTAGGGCTGCCTGTGGAGTGCTCAGGTCACAGGTGAGTGAGCTTGTGTCAGCTCACTGGTTGGTGGTTGGTGGTTGGCGGTTGGTGTCTCTGGGGTGCTCCCTTTAAACCCCTTTGTGAGGTTTACTGCCATTGTGCATGTATGAGGTTCTCAGCTAGCTGTTTGGGGTCATCCTCAGGAATTGCCTTCTATGGGTCCATGCATCTGAATGAGAATTGAGTTAACTGACAACTCTGAGTCTTACGGCTGTGAACCCTCCTAGAGGTGGTGGGGCACAGGAGCTACTTTCCTGGTTGCTATGGGTTTCTCACCGTCTGGTTCTTATTCATCAGTCCAGTGACCCAAGTCTGCATGCTTGGGGAAGGTACTATGCTGCTTCTGCAGGCAGTTTCTGCTGGGTGCAGTGGCACAGGATGCAGGGCTCAGGGCTGTAACACTGACTGCTGTGGATGCTATATGCCTGCTCCTCTCCACAGGGACTTACTTAAAGTGGCATAGAGCTCGGTGGCTGACTACAAGTGTGGGACCAGTATTTGCAGGCTCTCTGCGGGTGATCTGTGGTACAGAAGCCTCCAATGGTCTAATCTATTTGTGATGTTTTCAAATCACAAATAGATTTGACTTATTCAATTTAATTTGAACTTATTCAATCTTTTATTTCTAAGGTTTCGGTTTGGTTCTTTTCAGAAATGTAGATCACCAGGGTACTACCTCTGTGACTGGGATAGGAGTTAATTGGCCTACCTGCATCTGAACTCCTACTGCCCATTGCTGTGAATCACAGGCATCCATTCCCCTCTGTTGGGATGTCTACGGAGCAGTGCTATTTAAGCACTTAATGGCTGTCTGTAGTTGTGTGGACTGCAGGTACAGGCTCTCTGTGGGTCATCTGTGGCATAGAAGCCTCTTCCCTGGGTGGTGTGGCTCACCGTGGTTTTACCCATCATCATGGTGGAAGGTCAGTTGGCCTGTCTTTGCCTGAGTTTCTGGAGAGTCTGTGTGGAGCACTGGGCTGAAGTTAGCAGTCCCCAGAAGTGATTGGCTCTGAGGTGAGCTCTACCACATTCACTTGGTCTGTGGTGTAGATGGAGGGAATTTAAGTAAATTTCAGGTAACAGTGATCCCTCTACAAGTTCCTTCTAGATGAATGACTGAGATAACCCATTTCAGTATCCCTCTGCTTTTATCTGTTACTCTCTGAAGACAGAGAGAAACTGTGTTGATTTACCTTTAAAGAAGACTGGCCAACTGTGGACTATACAGAATGGCTGCCCTACGCAGCACAGATTTCAGTCCACAATTTGGGTTAAACTTTGTGATGACCTTTTTCTGTCTTGGCAGCTCCCTATTTTCTTTTGAGTTGGTCTGCTTTTGTTTTAAGCTGTTGCTATGGCAGCCAACTTATGGTCTTTTCCTCTCCTCCTTTCTCTCTTTGTAACCCCTCTCCCCCCAACCCTACTCTGATCAGGGGTCAAGGAATTCTTTCCTTATTTTTTGCACTGGTAATCCAAGTCCCTTAAAATCTCAAACTGTCCAATATTGAGTTTTAGAATATTTCTCTATCCCCTACCTTTCTGGTCACCTATTCTTTCACTGCTTCCTTTCTGTGCTGAGGAAGAGTCAAGGGTTACAGCCTACATCCATTCCATCATCTTCATTACCTGGCGTCCTAACTTTTGAAGCAATGCCTTTTCCTGTTAAGTTTGTAGTTAGAGTTCATCAATATCAATCCCAATAGCAACCTTTGAGAGACTTCAACACAATTTATTGTACTCTTTTCTGATAAATGAAAAAAACAATTACCAGTCACAAAGCTCTTTCTTGTATATGCCAAGAACTAAATCATATTCTGTACAATATTAATTTATGCAACTAAATTGTAAAGTATCTAAAAGATGTGATAATTACACAGACATATTATCTTATTAATCAGAAGATGACTTTACTTCCTGTTTGAAAAAAGTGTCATTTTATTTATTAGAAGCTTTATTTACAATCTTCTTGAAAGTAATATAACTTATAACTGTGTTTATGCAAATGATGAAAGATTAAATAAAATTTAGTTTAACAAAAATTTCACTGTACTTTCTGTAACACACTGTGCTTCCTTTAATGGCTCATGAAACTTTTTTAAAATACCTTTCTCAGGATCTGGGAAAAGTTGATTGCCAACTAACAAAATGTAAGAGCCAAGCATATGCTTGATCTTTTCCTTTTATTTTCTTTTTGCAAAACTATCAAACCAGACCATTCATGCTGCATGTGATTCTCTTAAAAAAGAGATTCACATCTATAGTACTTGCAATGAGATCTGTTCATTATTTATTCTATAAAGGTTATGCTGAGTTGTAGTATTTAGAGTACCATTAATCAGTTGTCCTGTGCTTCAGCAATTCCTTTTGAGTCATTTGACATAATTGTGAGTCATGGTTATAGTATCAGGTCAATTGTATAAAACAAAAATTTAGCCAAAAAAATTCATCAATACACAAATGACATAAAAGGCAAGTTAACATGGTAGTATCACATATAGAAAATCAATGCATATACACTGTTTAAAAATTATTTCAAATATTCAATAATTTCTGTGAAAATCATATTATATTTGAAATTTGGAATGGAAGTTTAAAATGTTTAGTTTTCTTTTCTTCTGAAACTAGCACATTGATTCATGATTCCTCGATTATCACCAAGGACGAAAGGTTCCAGTAAACTTTGAAAAACACAACTGTAACATATGTTCAAATTTCTTTTTGGCGATTTATCATCCTCAATGGAATCTTTTGATGACCCAGTTTTTCCACAGTTAACTGGGAAAAGTGCAATTGCATCTTTTGGTTTGTGTTATGAATATTTGTTAAGATGTGTCCAGAATTCCGGATCATCAAATACTCTTCAATTTTAAGATTTTATAAAAGTCATGCAATTTACCCTGGGTAGTTATAATCCATTCTATGACAGTGCATGTAAAAATTATGGAAATGCTCATATTGATTATGATTATTAGTTACGTTTAATCCAAGTATTTGGAAGACCTTTTATGTATTTTTTATTCTAAATGGAAAATGGAAAAGCTGAATTTAATATTCCTGTGATGCTAGGCCTTCAGGAATACTTCAATGGTTGAACAAATGTAACATTGTATAATACGGTTTTTGATGATTCAGTTACATATTGCCAACCAATGAGTTTTCTTTAAAAACCTCACATTTCCATAAAAATAAATGCATATAAAGCCAATTTGTCTTTTTTCAATTAAAAAAAAAGTTTCCTCCCAAGTCTGTGTGTATTTACTTTCTTTCTGGATGATGAGGGATCTTTAATCAGACACTAAGATTCACATTACCTTCGCCTAAACTCCTTTTCTAAAGAATGGGCTGATCAGACAAGCAGAAAAAACTAGGGTGACAGCAAACCAGAAGCATCAAAAACATAAGGAAAAAAATGACAAAATAATTTGACATTTTAATATACTTTTACCCAAATTTTATCTTGAGGAAATCAGAATTCAGACATTCTTACTTATTCCACAGCTCAGTAAGGTTATTTGCATGAGGCAATAAACCTTTTTGTTTTGTTTTTGGCACCAGGGACTGAACCCAGGGGCCCTTAAACACTGAGCCACAACCACAGCCCTTTTTATCTATTATTTTGAGACAGGGTCTTGATAAGTTGCTTAGGGCCTCACTAAGTTGCTGAGGCTAGTTTTCAACTTGCAATCCTCCTGCCTCAGCCTCCCAAGCCACTAAGATTATAGGCATGCCCAGCTAGGAAATTATTCTTTCTTGATAAAGTACTTACAGCCTTTGGGGCTCTATCCAGCCCATATTCTCCTCAGCATCATCACTGCCCAGACTGTCTTTTATGAGGTTCTCAAGAAAAGATTCAAAAGTAATAAAATAGTGCATAAGAAGACATTTCACTCTATTTCATCATGAAAAATTGTTTGGGCAGGGGTTTTTTTTGTTTGTTTTGTTTTGTTTTGTTTTGTTTTGTTTATTCAAAGACATTACTTTCACTTAAATTTGGTGTTTCAATAGTCAAAAGATAAACTCTGAAAACCTGCCTCTCTTTGGTGCCAGAAAAATAAATCTGACTTTCCAATCTTTAATAATGAGACTTATAAAAGTTAATATACTGGATCATTGCTAGCTCTCTCCTAATGGTAACTTGGTATGCTATTCATGATACCATGATTCAAATACATTTTAAATTCCTCTTTTAATTTTCCAGTGGCTTCATTCATTCTGAAAGTAAATGTAATATTTTAAAACAGTCAAATCATCTGGACATAAGCCTCAAGAATAAACAAAGCATTAACTATCTGTGGTCAAAACAAAAGTATGCTACAAGGCGATAAGATTAATTTTCTTGTGTGGCACATCTGGCTCAAAAAAATAACTGTTTAACAGAATTTAATGTGGATAGATGATAGATAGGTGAGGATAAATAGATAGAAATATTTCTCCAACTACTAGCATTGCTAAAAGACAAATATTGCCACAAAGATAAAATTATTCTGTGCATATTTACTTTTTAAAAACCAGCATTATTATTGAATAATCAGATTCTTCATCCATTTTCTGGATTTTAGTATATGTGAATATCCACCAAGTTATGGCACACAGAGAGAGGGAAATATGAGCCCTCAACCACTGAAGGTTTGTTACCTCTAAACCTAAATGCCTGGTACACATCTTCAAAGATCTGTTTATTTCACACATTAAACTATGCACTGAATGATTCATAGCTTAGTAAGAAATAAAAACACAAAGCCTTCTGTAAATATTTTTTATTTCCAGGATTTTTTTTTTTAATCGAAACACTGTTTTTACTTAAAAGACGAACAACTAAAACACCAAGAGCATTACTAATTTCCAAAGAATTAGTTAAAATATAACTGATGCTACTACCTGGTATTTTAAAGAAATATCTTAAATATTTAAAACTATTAATTGAAAAAGCAGAAAGTACTAAAACTTCATTCTTTTCATTTCTCACACATCCATTAAACAACTCAAATAGTTGGACTGTCTCTTCTGTGTTTGAAGGACATAAAATATTATTCATTGGTTTAGAAATGGGTTTAAATGGTGTGCCAGCAGGTCTTCAGGCCAATTTTAAAAACCCTATAATTTCTACAAGCATTCTGTGTATTTTTAAATAAACATAAAGTAAAATGTGACAACCTTAGAAAAACAGGGAAGATGGATTTTAATAATTAATAATTTATTTTTCAACCCTAAGGACTTCATTTGAAGCCCTTCGTGCCCAGGAGATTCTGTCCATATATGGTGATGATAAAACTCTGAGATTATTGAGGTATTTTGAAATATAGAAGGTAGAAATATTGAAGTACAGGTTAAGAAGGATTAATGACTAGGCCTCGGTTCTGAACACAGGTCTGCATTACAGCAAGGCAAAAATTAAGTTTCCGAAATATATGCATTTGAATTTTGGTATCTTCACCTTCCCGAAACCCCGCTCAAGGAAATAAAATATTATGGGCAGCATTAGTTGAGATGAATCATTCATCAGCGAGGACTGTCTGCCCAGGCATCTCAGCTGCCAACACCACCTTTGCTCAGCACTTCTGAAGAGAATCTATCCAGCAATACTGTTAGGTATTCAGAACACAGCAGTCTTTGAAGAACTTTATGTACTCCCCAAAGACTGTTTTTCATTCCCAGTCCAGAGGACCTAAACTTTCTGGCAGATATTTACTTTAATCTTTTCAGTCTACTGTGGACTACTGCAATTACGACGAGTGTACAAAGCAATAGAAAAGTAGTCTTTTGCTTGTTTCACCTGTATTTATTGACTTTCATTTCAACTCACTGCCCAACTACACATTTCTTGCTCATTTTTTTAAGTCATTTTATTTTCCAAATCCAAAAAGTCATGAGGATAGAGGCATTGTTTTACATTTTTGCAATCTCTTAATCTTTGGTTTATGAGAAGATAGTCGGATTTCTCATCTATACATCTGCATTTAAACAGTTGCTACATGTCCTATTTAAACCAGATTAAGATAATCCAGCCTCATACAGATAAGTAATTTCATCTTTTAAAGGATAAATGAGGATATATGCTTTGATAGTACACCAGAATTTGACAATTGGTAATTTCTGAAAGGGTGGTTGCAATCTGGATTCTAAAACCATGTCGCTGAATTCTTCATATTTATATTTTGAATGGATCTTTTACTCATGCAAAAGTTTGTATCCTGCTTTGGTTATTTGGGTAATAATAACAAATCAAGGCAACACCACCAAACAGTTCTAGTCATCTCTGTATTATTGTTCCACATTATATATTGCCAATCTACAAAAACAAAACCAAAAATGCCATGATGCCTAGTGTACTCAGTTGAAAATATCTAGTATCTGTTTATGTGCAAATACTTACATTTATATATTAATAATTATAATTTATATCAGATGTAAGTTAATATTGATTTTTATTAATTCTCAACACTTGAGTATGTATCTGTAAACTATTTCCTTAATATCTTAAGCATGCACAACATACTTCTACTGTGTACTAAATTATAGTTAATGAAAAAAATTTCATAAGGAAAAACAATTGTTTGAGTTACAAACCGAATGAATCCATTTGTCATGGAATGCCACTTCTATATTTCATGTAAAAAATGGGGAAACTACAGTTATTGAGCTGGGTATCTGACAAACATTTTGTCAAAAATTAATGAAGTGAGTCTGTAACTTCAAGGAAAACAACAGGCAGAAATTAGATGCCCATGATACAACTTCAGCTTTTAAATAAGAATTAGAATTGTTTAGGAGGCTGAGGCAGTAGGCTTACAAGTTTAAGGCCAGTCAGGGACACTTAGCCAGACCCTGTCTCAAAATTAAAATAGGAAACAGGCTGGAGATGTAGCTAAGTGGTAGAGGGCTAGCCTAGCATGTGTGAAGTGGTCTGCATTCAACCCTTGGCATTGAAAGAAAGAAAGAAGAAGGAGGAGGAGGAGGAGGAGGCGGAGGTGGTGGAGAGGGAGAGGAAGGGGGAGAAGGAGAATTAAAACTTTGAAAAACACATTCATCATCATGAACTTGACAGCTTACCAACTTAAAAGACTTTAATATATGTGATTTTTTAAATAAGATATTGTATAAGGAATCATTTCTTATTCATTTGCTGACACATTTATATTTTCTTTCTCACTCTCTCTCTCTCCCCACCATCTCATCCCTCTTCCCCTTCATTACCAATAGTTTTTACATTTTGATTAACAGCACTTATATACCTAAAAATCATTTGGTTGATTGCAGAGGAAATAAGGTCATTGCAAAGCAGAGATGGATAAGGAGTCCTCTCTTTTACTAAAGCTAAGAAAGCAACAGGAACCCAACATCCTATCAACAACAACTACAATTTCTTCTTATAAGAGTCAAATTAAACACATCTATTTGTTCAGTGTTTGATGGGTGTATAGATGTTTCCAGGAGCATCAAGGTCAAATATACACATGCTCTAATTAACAGCACAGCATTGAACACTCTTTTCAGGGTTTGCTTTTTACTCTCAAGTATCAATGAATATTTCAAATTATTTTGGAAAAAAAAATAGCCCTGCTTTTAGAGAGTTCCACTTCACAATGGGGAAGAAAATTAATCTTCCCTGAGACCTGGTGAACACTTTGGCCAGAAAAATAAGGAGAAAGCCAGCTGCCACCATCACAACTCAGAAGCTAAAATGTGTCTCCTGTTTCATGCAGGAAAGGTGCCAAGTCTGGAGGACAAACATGTCAATAAAAGCTTATTAGCAATGAAAACTCATTGGTTCCTGAGTAGGACTACACAATTTAAGTTTCAGAATAAGAAATTGGTTTAGTTTCTAGTTTTGTCATGTATTTGGTCATAGTTCTATTTCCCTTGAAGAATATCCAACATGATTTTTAATAATATTAATTACTGTCTAAAAATGATTTAAAAGTGCATATTCTGTTTCCAACAGAAAGGCAGAAGCCACAAAGAAGTATTTCATAAATAACCATCTCTCGGAGCAAGGTAACAGCAGCCTGCTGACTTTGCAATCTTTGCACAAGTATGAGAAAAATCGATCTTTTCTAGTCCAAGGAGTTCTGAGTTTCTTTCTACCAGTGACAGTGACCAGAACGCCCAATAAGATGATTGTTATCTGTGTTAGTCAGCCTTCCATCACTATGAATTAATACCTGAGAAGAACAACTTAGAGTGAAGCTTTATGTTGGCTCATGGTTTCAGAAGTTTTAGTCCATGGTCCACTGGCTCCATTACTTTGGGCCTGAAATGAGGCAGAACATCATGGCAGAAGGGTGTGGTGGAACAGAGCTGACCACTTTGCGGCAGCCAGGACGAGACAGTGAGAGAGAGCAATGAAAGGAGAGGGACAAGAAGTACCCTTCCACAGTCCCCCACCAGTGATGCTTTCTCCAGCCCTGCCCTATAACCTACAGTTTCCATCACCTCCCAGTAGTCCATTCAGCTATCAGTGAATAAATCCAGTGAGGAGATCATAGTCCTCATCATTCAGTAACCTCCCTCAAAGCAACACCTCCAGACATTACTGCTTTGGGAACTGAGTCTTCCACACATAAATCTTAGAAGGACACATTCTATCCAAACCATAGCCCACCTAACTCTTCTTACACACATACGTCCTTAAGATGTTGATTACACTGGCTTGACTAGAGTCAGCAGGAGAAAACAAGCTGCTAGGTAAGCTTCATGTGCCCAAGTGTACAAGTTCAAGTTACCCCCTTTATTTGTGTTCCTCCCCTTGGAAGCATCATTCTTTTCTGTGACACAAAGTTTCTGAATTTCCACCCTAGATCTCCCTGCACCACCCACAATTTAGAGTTAGTAAGAAACCTGGTAACCTGCCTTTTATTGATTTTTCCTTCAGTTAAACACTGTTTTATTAATTATAACACCATTCAAATGAAGCAGGTTTCCTTTTGATAGGACAGGTAATTAGTAGACTATAGGGAATATAGCTTTGAGCTGAAAATTTACCTTATTTTCCTATATATTGTTTCTGGCTTCTTGATAGCCTCCACACATCCATCCAAAGAATAGAAATTGTGCTGCCCTGATCCCTGATTTTTCTTGGCAGTCTATCTTTTTCTCTTTCTTTTACTCTCTACCTTTCTCATTCCAAGTCCTTAAGTCCTTGGTTTACTTGTTCAGTTATTTGGCCTACACAGTATCTCATTAATTTAACAAATTTAACAACCTGTGTGATGAGTTTTCTTTCCCCTACATAACAGATCCCCAACCCATCTCTCTCTCTGACAAATGTATTTCCCAATTAAAAGTAGACCCAAATCTTCACCATGTCTGCCTAAGAGCTCAATTCCTTAACAAGACCTCTAAAGCATAAGAAGCTAAGTCCAGAATCAATAAATGGGATGGATTCAAACAAAAAAGCTTCTTTTCAGCAAAAAGAATGTGAAGAGAAAGTCTGCAAAATGGGAGAAAATCTTTACCACATGCACTTCAGATAAAGCATTAATCTCTAGGGTAGATAAAGAACTCAAAACACTTAACACCAAAAAAACAACCCAATCAATAAATGGGCTAAGGAACTGAACAGGCACTTCACAGCAGAAGATATACAATCGATCAACAAATATATGAAAAAATGTTCACTATCTCTGGCAATTAGAGAAATGCAAACCAAAACTACCCTAAGATTCATCTCACCCCAATCAGAAGGCAATTATCAAGAATACAAGCAACAATAAATGCTGGCAAGAATATGGTAAAAGGTACACTTATACATTGCTGGTGGGAATGCAAAATGGTGCAACCATTATGGAAAGCAGTATGGAGATTTCTCTGAAAACTTGGAATGAACCCACCATTTGACCCAGCTATCCCACTCCTCAGTTTACACTCAAATGACTTAAAATCAGCATACTACAGTGATACAGCCATATCAATGTTTATAGCAGCTCAACTCACAAGAGCTAAACTATGAAACCAACCTAAGTGCCCTTCAACATATAAATGAATAAAGAAAATGTGATGTATATATATATATATATATATATATATATATATATATATATCTCTGATGAAATACTATTCAGCTTTAAAGAAGAATGAAATTACAAAATTTGAATGAAATTATGGCATTTGCTGGTAAATGGATGGAGTTGGAGAATATCATGCTAAGTGAAATAAACCAAATCCAAAAAACCAAAGGCCAAATGTTTTCTCTGATATGTGGATGCTAATTCACCATTAAGGTGGAGGGCACTAGGGATGAATAGAGTTACTTTAGGTAGAGGGGAGTGAAGGAAGAGGAAGGGGGATGGGGATAGGAAGGATAGTAGAGTGAAACAGACATTATTACTTCATGTACATATATGACTGCATGACCAATGTGATCCTATGATATGTACAATCAGAAAAATGAGAAATTATACTCCATTTGTGTATGATCTATCAAATGGCATAAATGCATTCTACTGTCATGTATAACTAATGAAACAAATAAAAAATTAAATATAAAAAATTCAAAATACCCCCACAAATATTACATAATTATTCATCCCTTTCTTTTGATAATACTAAAATGAATTTAAAGATTAAAGAATAAATTAACTATGTACTTAATTTGCAGACACAACCTATGAGGTAATTTTTTAAAATAAGGATCAACCTTACCAAGGAGGTAAATTAAGACTTAACAGAGACTGAGGAAAGGACAGATTTCTTGAGTCCCTGTTCCCACATCTTTTGTAAGTGCCAACAAGACAGTTCCCATCCTAGGAGGTAGTGCACAATTTCTTTTGTAGTGCAAACTGTGGCAACTCCCACCTCTGCAAACACTCATCAGCTGTGAGCCCTGTGGTAGCCTAAATTCACCTGTGACAGCAAAGTTCCTTCATTAACAAACAAAAGGGAAAATAATGTTATGATTAGGAACAAACAATGGCCTTTTTTAGAAATTTGACTTCTTCAAACTGAGGAAAATAATGGAGAAACCAAATATAATGTTGGTTAAAATCTTAGATTTCAATATAATGAGATCTTGGATTCAGGTAAGTTACTTAATCTTTCTAAGCCTCAGTTTTATCATGTATATAATGAGGAGAGAAATATGTCTCTTTAATAGGATGGTTGGAAAAGTTAAATAGATATCAAGTAAATCAGTTGCTACATCTCACATCAGCTGTTTAATGTCCAAATAATTATATTTTTTGTAAAAATACACGTAAAAAGTTTAAAATAACATTAATCATTTAGCCTGTAAATCAATAGGGAATTTTCTAATGAGCCTGGGTTCCTATCAACCTTTGTAATTCATTGTATCATGTTAATTTCTAGTACTAGAGAAAAAGTTTAAACAGCACAGCAACTCTTTTAAGGAACTAACATTAGTTTGTGCTTGAAACAGATCATCTGCCTCAGAAATATAAAATATTAACCAAGATGATGTTATACAGCAGTTAATTATGTTCAATAAAGGAAATACCAAAAGTACCCACTGCCTTTTTCTGACACATAAAATACTTTAATACTTTTCAGATGGTATTAATGATAGTATATTCAGAAGTACCTATAATTTTCTTTAATTTTATTTTTTAATAAATTTTTTATTTGTTCTAATTAGTTGTATAAGGTAGTAGAATGCATTTATACATTTTGATAAATCATACATAAATAAGCATAATTTCTTATTTTTCTGACTGCACATATTGCAGGATCACACGGGTCATGCCGTCATATATGTACATGAGGTAATGTCCGTTTTACTCTCCTATCCTTCTTACCCCATGTTCCCTTCCCCTCCCTTCATTCCCCTCTACCTAATATACACTAATTCTATTCTTCCCTAGCCCTCCTCCCCCTTATGGTGAATTAGCATTTGCATGTCATTTGGCCTTTGGTTTTTGGGGTTTGACTTATTTCATTTAGCATGATATTCTCCTCCATCCATTTACCAGCAAGTGCCATAATTTCATTCTTCTTTAAAGCTGAGTACTATTTCATCGTATATATATGTATACACCACATTTTTAAAATATTTTTCTTAGTCATCAATGGACCTTTACTTTATTTATTTATATGTGGTGCTAAGAATCGAACCCACTGCCTCACGCATGCTAGGCAAGTGCTCTGCCACTGAGCTACATTCCCAGCCCCTACACCACGTTTTTTTTATCCATTCATCTGTTGAAGGACACCTATGTTAGTTCCATAGTTTAACTATTGTGACTTGAGCTGCTATAAACATTGATGTGACTGTATCACTGTAATATGCTGATTTTAAGTCCTTGGGGTATAAACCGAGGAGTAGGATAGCTGGGTTTAGTGATGGGTCCATTCCAAGTTTTCTGAGGAATCTCCATATTACTTTCCGTAATGGCTGCACCATTTTGCATTCCCACCAGCAATGTACGAGTGTACTTTTTCCTCACATCCTCGCCAACATTTATTGTTGCTTGTATTCTTGATAATTGCCATTCTGATTGGAGTGAGATAAAATCTTGAGTAGTGTCATATATACTAAACCAAAGGTCAACATAATTCTAAATGGAGAAAAATTGAAACCATTCCCTCTAAAAATTGAAACAAGCATGCCCTCTTTCACACTTTTATTCAACATTTTCTTTGAAACTCTAGCAAGAACAATTAGAAGAAAGAAATATTATTTTTATTGTGAACTGACAAATTGTAATACTGTATATTTATGGGGTGCAATGTCATGTTATGATTTGTGAATACATATGGAATAATTAAATGAAACTAATTACTATACCTCAAATACTTATCTTTGTAATGAGAAAGAACATTTGAAAGTAGCCCTCTTAGCAATTTTGAAACATGCAATACACTATTACTAACAGTATCCCCAAGCTGTTCAATAGGTCATATAAAAATAATAATAATAATAAAAATAATATAATAATAATAATAATAATGGACTAGGGTTGCGGCTCAGTGGTACAGCACTTGCCTGGCATGTGTGAGGCACTAGGTTTGATTCTCAGCACCACATATAACTAAATAAATAAAACAAAGAGGTCCACTGACAACTAAAAAAAATCAAAATAATAATAATGATAGTAACATTCCTCCATGTCTGAGATTTGTACCTTTAATCCATCACATATGCATCCTGTCTACTCCCAGTCTCTATAACAATTTTACTCACTGTTTCCATGCATTTATTTGTTTTAGATTCCAAATATAAGTGAGGTGCTACAGTATGTGCCTTTCTATGCCATGCTTATTTCACTTACGACAATATTTTCTGATATTATAGAAATTACAAACTTCCTCCATTTTAAAGGTTGAGAAGTATTCCACTGAGTGCGTATACCACAATCTTTATCTATTCATCTATTGAGGCTCACTCAGTTCCTAGCCTGACTATCGTGACTAGTGCTACAATGAATGTAGAAATATATACATCACTTCAACAAACTAATTTCAAATTTGGGGGATAATACCCAGAATAGGGATTATTGATAATTTGTTAAATGGAGGAATCTCCATTTTCTTTTATGCCTATACTAATGTAGATTTCAACCAACAGTGTACTGTGATTTCCTTCTCTGCATACCCTCAGATACTTGTTATCTCTCATTGTTTTAATAAAAGTCATCTTAGAGGCATGAAATTTATCTTTGTGGTTTTAGTTTGAACTTGCCTAATGATCAGTAATGTTGAACATTTTTTCATTTGCCTGTTGGCCATTTGTATGTTTTTCTTTGGTAAATGTCTATTTAGGTCAAGCTCTTCCAATTCATGAACACAGGCTATCTTTCCACGCATTTGTGCCTTTTTTAATTTACTTAGTCAATGTTTTTTGTTTTATAGTCTTCAGTGTAGAGGACTTTTACCTCCTCAGTTAAATGTATTTGTTTATTTGTTGTTGGAGTATTGTTGCTGTTGTTTTGCAGCTATTTTAAGTGGAATTATTCCCTTGGTCTCTTTTTTGCATAATTGCATTGCTAATGCATTGAAGTGTCACTGCTTTTTGTGTGTTAACTTTTTATCCTCCAACTTTGCCATATTTATCTATTCTAATAATTTTCATGGAATCTTTAGGGTTTTATATATAAGATTATGTTATCAGCAAACAGTGCTGATTTTACTTCCTCCTTTTCTATTTGGATGCCTTTTATTTCTTCCTCTTGCTTGATCACTCTGACAAAGACTTATACTATGATACTGAATAGAAGTGGCAAGGGACATCATTGTCTTACTCCAGATCTTAGAAGAAAGGCTGTCAACCTTTTACCACTGAATGTGTATGCTGAGAACTTCCCATACTTAGACTTCACTGTGGTAAGCGCCTTCCTTTAACATCTCTGTCAGTCAATATTTTTTGATCATGAATAATGTTTAATGTTGTCGAATGCCTTTGATGCATCGGAGATGATTGTATAGATCTTATTCTTCATTCTGCTGATGGAATGTATCATATTTTAAAATTTTCATATGTGGCATCATTGTTTCATCACAGGGATAAATCCCACTAGATCATGATGGATAATCCTCTTAATGTGTTGCTAAATTTTATTTGCTAGTATTTTGCTGAGAATTTTTGCATCTATGTTAATCAATTGAGTTTTATTATAATGTCCTGGTCTGACTTTGTCCTCAGTATGATACTGGCCTCTTTAGAAGAATTTAGAAGTATTTCCTCCTTTTTACTTTTTTCTTCTTGGAAGAGTTTGTGAAGCATTGATGTTAGTTGTTGTTGTTGTTTTTTTTTTAATGTTTGATAGAACGCAATATTAAAGTAATTAAGTTCTGGGTTTTTCTTTGGTGGGAGACTTTTTATTACCAATATAGTCTCCTTACTATTTCTTCATGATTCAGTTTGGGAAAGTTGTATGTGTCTAAGAATCAACCTATTTCTTCTAGGTTGTTTAATCTCTTAGTGTATAATTGTTCATAGTAGTTTCTTATATCCTTTATGTATTTGTACATCAGTTGCAATGTCTCCTCTTTCACATTGAACTTTATTTATTTGAGTTATATATTTTTTTCTTAGTCCAGCAAAAGTTTAGTCATTTTCATTTATCCTTTTAAAAAACAAACTCAATTTTAATGATCTTTTTATTGTGTTTCCAGTCTGTACTTCATTTGTTTTTTCTGCTGTGATCTTTGTTATTTCCTTCATTTTACTAACTCTGAGATTGGTTTGTTCTTCTTTTTCTAGTTGCTTTAGAAGTAATGTTATTTTATTTTTTTATCTTTGTTGTTTTTCGCTGTAGGTGTTTATTGCTAGAAGTTTTACTTTTAGAACTGCTTTTGCTGCATCTTGTAAGTTTTACGATTACATTTTCATTTGTTTGTATCAATGTATATTTCAATTTTCATTTTAATATCTTCAATGGTCCATTGATTGTTCAAGAACATTTTTTAAATTTTCCATTTATGTGAATTTTCTAATATTTAACCTATTTTGATTTCTAATCTCATGATTCACAGTCAAAAAGATAAAAACAATTCAAACTTCTTAGTTGTTTTAAGGCTTATTTTGTGCCCTAGTAGGTAATACATCCTGGGAAATGTTCTATGAGTGCTTAAGAAGAATGTATTTTCTTGCTGTTTGGTAGAATTTCAGTACATGTCTACTAGGTCAATTTGATGTGAATTGCTTTTCAAGTCTAATGTGTCCTGATCGATTTGTCTGGGAAGTGTGTCCTTTGTTGAAAGTGGTGCATTGAAGTCACCTGTATTTATAATCTCTCTGTCTTTTTAATACTTTAATATGTTTTATATGTTTAGGTGAACTTTTTTGAGGCACATACCTATTTATAATTCTTATATCCCGCTGACAAATTGATATAATCTTCTTTGTCTCTGTTTAGTTTTTTCTTAAATTCTGGTTTGTCTGCTGTAACTGTAGCTATCTCTACTCTTGTTTGGTTTGTGTTTGTGCGGAATATCTTTTTCCAACCCTTCACTTTTAATTGATGTGTGCCCTTAAATTGATGTGAGTCTTTTGTAGACTACATGTAATTGGGTCTTATTTTTAATCCATTCAATCTCTCTTTTTTATAAGGAAATTTAATCCATTTATATCCAAGGAAATTATTATTAGGTAAGTATTTACAGTGAGATTTTGTTGACCATTTTCTGTCAATTTTCTGTTGACCATTTTAGAGTTTTTGTTTCTTCCTTCCTCTCCTGCTCTCTTGCTTTTTGCAGTAGAGCTTTTTATAGTCAACTTTTTAACTCCTATGACCAAGAAACCTGACAAACACAATCATAGTAGGAAAAGTTTGTTTGGGGATCATGGTTTTAGAGGTCGTAGTGCAGTGATGGCTGGCTCCATTCCTTGGGGCCTGAGGTGAGGCAGGACATCATGGAGAAAGAGTATGGTAGAAGAACATGGCTCAGGAGGTGGTACCAGGACACACACAGGGAGCCTCACCTCATCAGGGACAAAATATAAATGCCAAGGAAACCTCCAGTGACCCTATCCGCCTACAGTTATCACCCAGTTATCAGTGGAGTAATGCACTGATTAGGTTAAGGCTCTCATAACCCAATTATTTGAGCTCTGAACTTTCCTACATTGTCTCACACATGAGTTTTTGGGGGACACTTCATATCTAAACCATAACATTCTACTCCTTGCCTCTAAAAGCTCATGCACATTTAACAATGCAAAATATATTTAGTCCATTTCCGAGAGTCCCCACAATCTTACAAGTTCTATTACTGTCAAAAGTTCAAGTCCAAAGTCTCTTCTGAAAGGCAAACTTTCAGCAACCGCCCCTTTAAAAATCAAAAGTTACAAATATTCAATATATAAAGGCACATTTCCATGCAAAGAAATATGGGCATAGAAATAAGGGCTGGGACCAAGAAAGACTGAAATCCAGCAAGACAAACCAATCCTGTAGCCCCATGTCTGGGGTACATGGCATTGTGATGTTCTCTCCAAAGGGCTTGCACAGGTCCACCATATGGCTTTACTGGCTTCAGTCCAGGTGGCCGCTCTCTTGGCTTGTTTCTGCTTGGTTTCTGCAGCTTTCCTTGGCAGACATTCCACAGTGCTGGCATTTCTTAATCTAGGGGGTCTCCAATGCAGCTTCAGCTTCCTTCTCACATCTTCACACATTGCCCTATCAGGGACAGCCTGCCAGGACTCCAATCCTGCTGCACTCTGTACTTTGCCTGGCCTCCCAGGCTTTCCTTTGAATTCTTGGTGGAACCCTCCATGACTCCCTAACTCCAGCTTTCTGCATTCCTGCAGAACCAGCACATGTGGTTGACACCAAGTTCTGCCGCCATCTCAGGCCATAACCAAATATCCAGGGACCCTGGGTACAGAAGCCTCTGAGTGTTGGAGTAGATGATCATGTTGAAAAAACTTCCTAGGCTCCCTTCTGCAAGAAGGGTACCCCACTGGTCCCTCACATGAACAAAATATATACTCAAAGTCAAGGGCTGGGGAGATAGCACAGTTGATAGAGTGCTCATCTTGCAAGCACAAGGCCCTGGGTTCAATCCCCAGCACCACAAAAAAAAAAAAAAAAAAGTCATACCCACAATGATCCACCTCCTCTAGCCACACCCTACCTGCCTACGATTACCACCCACTTAATCCCTATCAGAGAATTAATGCACTGATTAGGTTAGTACTCTCTTAATGCAATCATTTCACCTCTAAATTTTCTTGCATTGTCTCACACATGAGCTTTTGAGAGACACCTCATGTCTAAGCCATAGTAGAAGCTTTGAATACCTTTTATTTTGTTTTGTAATTCTACTAAAGATTTCTGCTTTTTGGCTACCCTATGGCTTATTGTGAACATCTCATCCTTAGCCTAGTTCATGCTAATAACAGCTTACCTTTGATTGCATACATGTCTCTACTTTTATTCACTCACACATACATTTTTTATTTTCATATCAGAATTTACATCATTTTGTTCTGGTTTGTGGATAGTTCCTAGTTAAAGTGTCTGTGGTGAGCAGTGGAGACTTCCTATTCCACCATCTTGCTAATGTTGACTCCACACTCATTTGCTCATAATTATTTGATCTAATAATTACACTCATAAATGTGTGATGGTAATAAAATATGATAACAGCATAAATCTTGCAAGAATCATCAGAATTACAACTAGCATGATAAGCATACATCCCCAAAGGAAGCAAACATCTGCAGATGAATCTTCCACATTGAGGGTAGGGTGGGTCCATCAATGTTGAGTCACAGTAAACAGTTCTGCATTGTTCATATATCCACTTAGGTTCATCTTTCCTTTTTAAGTGCTCAGTGTTTAAAAGCATTAAATAGTTAGGGTAGACCATTAATATATAATATATAATATATTAATATAAAAGTTAGTAGACTTTAAATATTGAAGATCTCACATATCATAACAGGAAAAAAATTTTCAAAAAACATGAAATTTAAAGAAAATATTTGCCACAATGAAACAAAAATGACTAACATCTATAATAAGTTCTGAGAAATAATGTTTGGAAAAGGTAAAAGAAAAAAGAAAAAACACCATAAATATGGGCAAAAATATATGAAAAGGTAGCTTACATAGGGGGAAAGTGAGTGGTCTGAAAACATATGAAATAGGATTGATAACTTTTTAAATTATTGAATGAGTAAATATGGTGATGGCCAGTGTTGATCAGTTTATGGAGATAAAAGGTAGTGCCACCTACCTACTTGTGGAAGGGTAAGCTGATCTATTTTGTGTTTATCTGATGAAATACTGAGTATCATGCAGCCTTGTTACATAATGTTGTGCTTGAAAAGAGACTAGGATCTTAGATATGTATATTATATTTAGCATTTGCTGAAATACGTTTTATGCAAATGATTTTTGAAAGTGCTGATCTTGAAACAAACAAATTTAAAAACCAAATAATTCAGCCCTCAAAAATATCATTTTAATTTAAATTTTGTAACAACGATTTCTAAAACCCCTTCTGCTGTAGGACTTTAAACCAAATCCACACAGATCAGGGAAGGAACCTTGAGAGGACACCTTGCTCAACATCCAGTCTGAACACTTCATAAATAACACTGTTTTGATTTCAAAAACTGCCAACAGCACAGTGATTTCACAACTTTTCTCAGGTGCAACTGCTTCAGTATTTAGTCACATTTCTTTTAAGTAGTTCTTCTTTTGTCTCATCTAATTCCTTTCTTTATACTTTCTCCTCTTCCTTCCCGCCTCTACGTCTTTTATTCCTCCTCTTCCATGAGACCATTAAGTTTGTTTAAGTCTCTTTACCTGAACTGATAGAGAAGGAGCTCTTAACTAAATGAAGAGGAAAGTTAAAGATACTTGAGCCATACAAAGCTGAAGATAAAATTCTGACTATAAAAGTTCAGCCTTTTATATGGTGGCATATAAAAATGATTAACCATTTTTAGTGTTTTGTTTAAAGCACAAAAGCACAATACAGTTCTCATCGATGATGTCTTGAGTTGTTCTATTGGAGTTTCTAAACTTTGAAATCCACATGTATTCTGCAGCTAATTAAATCACATTATTTATTTCTCCCTCACTCTTCTTAATTCCTTAATTCTGTTTTAACATTTCTATTGTTTTTCCCTTGATTTCCTTAATCCTTTGCTATTCATTTCTCCTTCTGTGTCTCACTAAGAGAGATAGCACCAAACTCTTGGCTTAAAGAAATTATTACTAATGGCTACAGTGACCCACTGACAGTTTTGGAGCATATCATTTAGATTTTCTGTGCCTCCCATTTTTTATTTTCTAAAACGTGTCTTAATGACATTGACCAGCAGTCCTCCCTAAGCAGGCTATGAAACTCATTACTTTCGATAAGACACAGAACTATTATTTTGGGTAAGGACATTCATGGCTTTGAATCTGTTATAGTATTTCCTTGTATTCCAAAGAGTTTTCTTTTTTTTTAATCTATTTTTATTTCAAACAAATGGGATACACATTGTTTCTCTATTTGTACATGGAGTAACAGCATACCATTTGTGTAATCATACATTTACATAGGGTAATAGTGTTTGATTCATTCTGTTATTTTTTCCTTTCCCTCCACCTCTCCCACCCCTCTTTTCCCTCTATACAGTCCCTCCTTCCAGATGAATGATCTCGCTGATAAGCGGATGATGACACAAAAAGAGTTTTCTTTTTCAAGCTAAGAAACAGTCATTACTTGACATTTTAAAATGTATTATTTCACTTTGAGGCAGTTTTCTCCAAAACAAATAAAAGTAAACAGTCTTATATTTAAGAAGGTAATAGAATATTACTGGAGAAAACATTTATCTAAAGCAAAGATTTCTTTCAAGCCCAGAATTCAAGTATGTATGCTGTAAATGACCATTGCTGCTCAAAGGTGTGTTGACATTGTTATGATTGAGACAAAGTGGATACAGGGATATTCTGAATATTGGACGAGTAAACCTATAGATTTGTGAGGGCTTTATTTTGAACAATAGGCAAACTGTTAGAAGGTCTAAGGTGTATACTGGAGGTCTAGCTTGAGTTTGCCGTATACAATATAAAGTGAGTTTCTTCCATTGTGCTTGGATTAGAAGATAGCTCTTTCTTTGTCAAACCCAATTAGATTTTTCACGACTATATTCTCAACACCCAGAAGAGTGTCTCAGGCATAACCGTTGACTGAGCTTACAATTCTTATTTTATATAACAGATTGGGACGTGTAGCACTAGATGTCCATAATAATCAATGCTCATTTACAAAAACCAACACAGAATTTGAGGTGTTACATAATGGCAGCAAAGTAACTTGCTATAAATTTTTTAAAAATGGAAATTTTCTTTAAAAATTACTATTTCAACAATAAAATTGGAGAATGAGATCTAGTGAGGATGAGTGTCTTATTTCAGGTGACAGAAATAGTTCTATAATTCATGTGTGTTGGGGGTCCATAGGATATTCACACACTAGTCAGGATATTTCTTATCTGATTCATTAGTCTTCAACTGAATACCCCAGGAGCGGTCACATTGCATAAGTCAAACTCTCTCAAAGTGACTGTTTTCTTCTTGGGGTATAAATAAAACTATCAAGTTAACAGTTCTCATTTTGAAAGTAGGCAAAGAAGAGAAAGGAGAAAGGAATAACAATGACTTTGTACCAAAATGACAAAGAATAAACAAGCAAAATTTATTCATGTGATATGGCCCCAAACTAATTAATGCAATATGAAATACAAACACAAAAGGATTAGCTTTAATTAGAAATTTACTTTTAATAAGTATGCAACATAATTATGCTATATAATTAACATTTTGAATTTAAATAGGTCTTACTACTCACACAAAATAGCATATGTAGTGTTTTTTTGTTTTGCGCCTTACGATTATTTCTGCATGCCTTATTTCATTCGTATTTCTCAGAGACCTCTCTAGTACTATCAACTTATTACCTTATTGCCAGGATTTATTTCAGCAACATTCATGGCAGAGACAAATTATTTAGCCACAGTATTCTAAGCAAATCTCTTTATTTCATTTTGTTACAGAGAGTGCTTCTTAGCTTCTGGGTGTTTTTCTTCCAGTTAAAGATGTCTAAGTCTAATAAATTTTAAATGTAATCTTACATTTCTTCAAGACCTAGTAAAAATAGACGAGAAAATGTTTCTACATAGGACATTTATATAATTTAGATAATAACAGAAACCTTTCAACCAGTTAGTCATTTTACATACTCCTGGCAAATAATTTTAGTAAAAGGAGCAATCCAAAGATATATTATTCCACTGGGTCATTTGATAAGAACATAGCTTCAAACCAGATGTCATGATGGGTTGAGTTGATATGACACTGTGCTTGGGAACTTGACTAACTTTTGTTGAAGGCACAAAATATATAACAATCTTGCTAAGGAAAAATAGCAGAAGAATTAATGAAAAACCTCCAGATATATAAAAGTATAAACATGTATACATACTGCCAGAATATACTATAAAAAAAATTTTAAACTTGAGGAATACAAAGAGCTCTATTGATAATGACAGTTTCCTCAGGACAGAGAGAGACAGCAATTCTGGAACCCACATACTGAAGATGTGGAGCTATGTGGTAGAAAAGCTCAGCTCCTATGTCGCTGCTTTAAATAGAGCCACCCTCCTATCAGAAACTCTCTTTGGTACTTCATAGGCATGAAAAGCAAACACTGGCATTTGACCTGTTGTCCATTTTGGAGCTAGTTTCCTGTAACAGCTAGCATGACCTTAGTCTATTTCGGCTTAAGAAAAAGCAATCTTCCCCAGCTCTGGATATGACAGAACCATTGATTATCTTAAATTTAAGGTTTGAAATAATTTGAACTTTAATGTGACTATAGAGGTTTATAAAGCTTTTTAATGTTCACACCTATGAGTTGCTTTTGATCTTCTACTCATAAGCTTTTAAGAAACACCTAAAACCAGGTTGTAGGGGCTAAGAAGGACTGGAGCTATTTTTAACAGGTACTAGTTTATCTCTTTCAAGACTTTCAAAGATTTTCAATTTTTCTCACCCTGGGATATCAAAATTCTATTAATGCAAAAATACTGTGCAGTTTTTCTCAGGGCTGAATTCTGGCACCCAATTGATTGACTATCGGACAATGGTGTTATAGATATCAGGCATGGGGTCCTAAGTTTCACTGTGTTACCAACCTATCTAACTCTCCTACCTTTTGAAATTCAATATATCATAAACTGAGTTTCTACTGTGTATTAACTAATATAAATGAGAAACAATGAGATTAATGTTCTTTTAATAACATACTGCCAGAATACATTAAAATAACATTAATCTCAGTGATGCTGGACAACCAAGAGTTTTAAAGTAATATATTGTTTAATACTCATAACCCTATGACAAGTACTATTATTATTTGCACTTTGCAGATAAAGACAAAGATTTAATGAATCTAAGTTACTTGTTCAAAAATCACATGACAATTAAGCAGTAAAATCTCAATGCAAAACACTTTGTCTTTAAGCCTGTATGCTTACCTACTGTGTTCAATGCCCTTAGAGTATCTGGATGCTATCATAATGCACTAGTCAATGTGTTTTCAGTTTTTTCCTTTGCTGTCTTTCATCTCATGATCTCAACTTGATACAAGATCAACACTGTGCCAAGTATAAGCAAAACCAGAGAACATAAATTCTTGACATTAAAAGCAAGGAAAACAATGAAACTTAGACAAATGAGGATGCAAAACTGCAGAATCACTACCTACATCTCTCTAGCCTCACAGAAATTTCTATCAAGGAATTTATGACAAGGGACTGAATCAGGCTCAGGCAGTCCACACATGTCCACACTCAGCTGGAGAACAGCCACATGTCTTTCATGCTGCCAAGATTCATGCATAATACTGAAAAGCAGAGGACTTGAATGAATATCATAATCATGAGGAGATGACTCCATATTAAAGTGTGGCACAAACTGTGAACTCAGACAAGGACATAGAAACCTCAACAGAAGCAATCATAGAGAGGCATCAAACAAGGACCAGTTACCTTCCTCTGTCCAATGCTATAATCAGTTCTTTAGACCATACCAGAAGGGAATGCAGGAGAAGGGAAAGCCTTATATACTAAATTTAAAATGAATCTAATTTGGAGAACACAGAATTGGGTGACAGTATTTAATACAGAAGTTAGTATTAGATAGAAAAACAGAGTTACAATATTTGCATATGAAACCACACCACTTCATGTACCTCTTTATGTTTACTTGATTACATTCTTAACATTTTGCTCACTTCCATTTATATTTTTGTTCATTATTTTATACTGTTAAGACCTGAGTGAACTCTCATAAGGAATTGCAGATTATGCAGAACATCTTGGAGCGTATCATGGAAAAGAAAAAGAAAGAATAGTTTGCTTAATACTTATAGTTACTTCATTTGAGGAACTTGCCTGTGAGATGACCTCACAGTACACAAAGGAAAACATACTGTTATACTGTAGTATGTTAGTGCCTGTAGGAATCTGTTTGAAAATAAAGTATAATTGACTATTAATTATAGTCTAGAAAGGAAGAAAAGCAAGTCATTCACTTCTTCCTTAATAAAAAAGTCAGACTCACTTTTCACTGTTTGAAACTATGGGATTTAATCATGCTAATAAGAAAAACAAGCATTTTTAGTCTTCTCAAAGCTTATTTAATTGATGCTAGTATTAAAATCAGTTGTCAAATGTCCATAAGTTCATTTCAATCTCCTGTGCACTGTAAAGACTTTGTAAAACTAAGAAAGTTTACAAATGATTTTACTCTATAATTGCTTTTCTATCTATGTTATTAGGTTTCTTTACTAAAACTTCTTTAGGAAGTATTTTAGGTTTACTACAGCAGAAAGTGTAAGGTTCCATATGCAGTCCGATCCACACCAAAGATGGCCCCTGAGCGGCTTCTTCTTCCCATAAGTCTCGGCTTCCCACCACCTATTTTTCCGCCGGCGGCAAGCCGGACCAATCAGAAACCCACACGTCACTTTCTCCCTTAACCTGGAAGCCCCAAGAGTATATATGTAAGCCTCATCTTGTAATAAAGCGGACTTCTCCGGTGACTTGCCAACCGTCTCCATCTTTAGAAAGTATGAACTTTTTGGTTATTGCCATACCCTCCCTGGTGTAACTACCCTGTTATCAGGAGAAAATCAGTATCATGCAAAATGGTTAAAAGAAAAAAGAGAACACAAAGATCCAAGGAGACAACAGACACTGGCATTGTGACAGGGTGCTATTGCTGGAGAAGGTTTAAGCCATCTATTCAAGCAATGCAGGATGAATAAATAATAAGTGCTTATGGTGGGAGAAAATGACTGGGTTTTGCTAATGAAATTAAGAAGTTTAAACTAAGCTACTTTATAAACTTGAAGAACTGTCTTTTATTAAGTGGATTAACTGCATTAATGCTTTTAGCTGCATTAAACTCCATTTTCTAAACTAATCAAGTTTTAACAAATTAAAACATGACGTGGTCAAGGTCATCTTTCAACTGCAGCAGCAACAAGTTTTTTAAACCATTAAAAAGAAAGAAGACATTTACTCACCTCATAACATTGCAAGACTGGAAAACAAATTTTACTTAAAATCCCTAGTGAGTATAATACTGATCATCTTGGTTTTGAGTTAGTTTTAAAGTCTAATATATTGGTAGGAAAGCAAAATACTCAACACTCAAACATCAAGTTGGAAAATGAGTTTCTGTAATCCGCTCATTTATAGGAATTGAAAAGTTACCTATTTCTTTCTGGGATTAATCATTAATAAATTTGTACCTACAGATTAGCATATTCTCTGAATTATTGTATTATACTTTAAAATATGAAGAAAATATTTTATATTTTTAAACTTATTAAATACTAGATAAAGTCTACTATTAAAAGACATAATCATTCTTTATTTGAAAGAGACATCTGCTCAACTTCAACTTAATAAAATTATTTTAATAAAACACAGAAATATAAATCTACTCCCTTACTCTATTAAAAACTTACATTTCCCCAAATATATGGGAGTTCACCCTTAAATATGAAACACTGACAGGATTTTCTTCAAAGTCATGGATAAAACAAGAGTAACAAGCATTTCTTGATTCTATTCAAGATAGATGTTCTATCAAATTTAAAACAAAAACGTATAGTGTTTGAAAAAATTTTTAATTACATTTTTAGATAAGATTATCTAGGTAGAAAACTTAAAGTAATTTACAGTAAAATGATTAATATCTATGAAATCTCATAGGAGATTTCAGCAAGGTGATAGGTCCAAAACCAACATACACAGCCAAGAGCTAAGATTTCATGTGGGAAACTGATAGATGAGAGCAATTATATTAGTTATCCATTGCTAGTTAACAAATACTCAAAACTCAGTGGCTCAGCAGTGTTTATGATCTCTCAGAAACTGTAGGGTGGGCATCTGAGTGTAACTTGCCTCATTCAAAAGCTGCAATCAAAATGTTGGTCTGATTGCAGTCATCTGAAGTCCCTACCAGGAGATGCTCTGCTTCCAGCTTCACTCAGGTGGTTACTGAAAGGATCCAGGTGCTCACTGACTTGGCTGGAGACCTCTCTTGGTTCCTTGCCACAGAGCTTCACCAAAATGATGGTGCTGGAGAACCAGAGGGAGTGAGTGCAAGTAGAGCAGCACAAAAGTCTCAGCCATTGTTTTTGAAGATGAAAATTAGCATATATTCTTGTTTTTAGAATTCCCCTAGTAAACTAAGAAAGAAAATTTAATGGACTTAATAAAACATATTTTTTGAAACAGCATCAATTTATTATATTGCAGTCTTTTAGAACCTAATCATAGAAATGATATTCCATCACTTTTGCCATAATTCATTTATTAAAGCAAGTCCCCAGGTCCAGCATTCATGCAAGGGGAAGGGGACTGCACCATGGTATTAAAGCCAGGAAGGAGGAACCATTGCCAGACAACTTAGAAGCAGCCAGCTACAGTTATATGCAGAAGAAAAGCAATTCTTTATTTCTAATTTTTCCTGGGGCACAGAAGTGTGCTTATAACTAAGCATGGAATTGTCTTCATTTGGTCACATTTTCCAGTGGTGCCCTGTATACAAGTTATCCATAGAATGCCTTGTTTATACCTGTTGTCCCAGTGCATCATCTGATTATTGTCACCTTTCATTCTAAAAGGGTCCCAGGTTAGACAACAAGTTAAATGGTCTTTCTGGATAAACCTTGCCAAGGTCCCTAGTTAGGTTTGTCAGATCTTAAACAAAAGTATAGGTGTCTCCATACAAAAGAGGGGCATATTCCTTTAGAGCCAGTAGGATCTGCAAACAAAACCAGGGTGTTTGCAGATGTAAATTATGCTTCCTCAGTGTCCTATAGTCAGCAATTGTACAAGAGTCAAAGTGACCTTCGGTTGTCTATCTTAAAAACTAATCACAACCTTATTAATTTGGGGGTCCCTTAAGAGTGAAAAATTGTTACACTGACAGACAAGAGGTATCGACCTCCATGAGGAAATTCTCTAAAAATGTTTCCTAATACTTAGACTTCAATTTTCTCACAGTAATGATTACCTACACATCATTGAATATCTTCAGTTCACTAATGGTAGAACTGAGGAGAATAAACAATAGAAGACATGATCTCTAATTTGAAATGTTCATGGTATCTTTTATAAAGGTAAAACTCGGAGATGTCTACCAAATATCATGAATTAAGTTATATACAACAAATAAGTATTAGAAGTTAATAACTTAAGACATAAAAAAGATAAAAAGATCATTCATATCTGAACGATTTAAGTATGATTTTTGCAAAGTGAAATTTTATTTAGGCTTAGAAAATATATGTCATACTTCAATAGAAAAAGAGAGGAAGACAATTAGAGGTGTTCACAAAACACCAAGATGGAAAAGCTAAAGAACTAGGGCTACTGTAAGTAAGAGTCATTATAATCATTCTGGGAAGGCAGATTGAAGTCCAAATGGGAAGGGCTTCAAGTAAGATGGAAGGGAGTTTTGGGATCAAAGTGACAATTTTATGAATATTTCAAAACAGCTAGTAGAAAGAATTTTAAATGTTCCCAGCTTAGAGTAATGATAAATACCTGAGGAGATGGATAGCAAATTACCTTGATCTGATCTTTACACATTGTATACATTATTGAAATGTCACACTATACCCATAAATATGAACAATTACCATGAGTAAATTAAAAAGGCATTTTATACAATTTTAAAAGTAGCTATTTTTAGATTAATCAGATTAAATTATATAGGGTAAATAGGAAAAGATCAGAAGCAAGGAGAACAATCAATCAGTTTAGGTGTTAAAAAAAAGATAGGGAAAGTGTATTAGTCAGCTTTTTCACTGCTGTGACTAAATGATCCGACCAGAACAATTACAGAGGAGGAAAGGTTTGGGCTCGCGGTTCCAGAGGTCTTAGTCCATAGAAGGCCTACTCCATTCTTCCAGGCTCAGGGTGAGGCTGAACATCATGGCAGGAGAGGGTTGATGGAGGGAAGCAGCTCATATCACGGTGATCAGAAAGTAGAGAGAGACTCCACTCTCCAGATACAAAATATATAGCCACGACCATATTCCAATCTCCTCCAGCCTCACCCTACCACTTCAATTAATCCCATCAGAGATTAATTCCCTGATTGGGTTAAGACTCTTACAAGTCAATCATTTCTCCTCTGAACCTTCCTGTATTATTTCACATGTGAGATTTTGGGGGGGACACCTCATATCCAAACCATAACAGGAAAGTGACAAGATTAGGCAGAAAAGACAGATGCAAATAACATAACAGGACTGGGAGCATAGCTGAGTGGTACAAAGCTTGCCTAGCAAGTCAAACACCCTAGACCGATTTTTAGCACCATCCAAACAAAAAAATAAAACCACACACAAATATGCCACAAAGAATGCTGCATATATATGCATGTGTATGGTTATAAAATACTAATTAAAATAACAATAATAGAAGGGTGATCAGTATAGCAGAGCAAGCAGATTAGTGAAGAGAAAGGGAAGGTTCTAGGGAAGGAGATTGATCAAATTTTATTATGTGCACTTTAAGTTTGGCACAATTATTCCCATAATTACAATGAACCAATTTAAAGAAATGCTAGCAGAACATGGTAATTAATTGGTCTTAGGTGTCGATCAAAAAGAAATAACTAAAGGTAACTTCAGGATCAAGCCTGAGTAACCAAAATCTAAAGTAATCAAATTGAAATCCGTCTAGGAAAATAAGTATTATTTCCCATTCTTCTTGAAATAGTCTGTCATCTCAGTTTATTTCCTTAAATTCCAGTGAAATGTGCATCTTCAGAATTTTCCTGTATCATAAGAAAAAAACGCTTTTATAAGGAGAAAAATATTATTCCACCACCAGAGAAAGAAATGAACAATTATGTTCATCATTTTCACAACAACTCAGGATGATGGAAATGACCAGAAGGACCTATAGCAAAATTCAGAGCACCAGGTAAGTTCTTAGGCTCACTTCAAATCAAATGCTACCCTGAAGGAATCCATGCTGAATACATAAGATTTTCAGATCTTTAAAGAGAAGGCAGAATACAAATGTTAAATACATTGTTTAACATCGACTTCCTTTTTCAATGGTCCACCTGAAAACCAGAAATTTTACTTTTAGTTTTAGCGACAATATTTGTTCCTTCTGTTCTTTAAAAAACTTAAGAATAATGAAATTAAACCTAAAGAGATAGAGACTGGTAGACGACTTTAGGAGAGTTATGATGTCTATTTAAGAAAGTGTAGCAAAGCAATTGACTTCTGACATTTAAATATACACAACTTTATACATTTACTTGATAAGAATAGGACAATAATCTCCAGTGAATATTTCTTGTTTAGTGTAATCTCTAGGGCTAGAGCTGGTGAGTTTACAACTAAGTGGTTTTATGGGAATGACTGAATTTGTGATGAATCCATATGTTTCCTTGTTTTTTGGTGGTGTCAGTTGGTAAAGACACAGCCATGAAGAAAACAGATCAAAGGCCCTGACCTCATGAAGAGGACATTCTTGTCCCGTAGTGCTTATTATAGTAGTGAAAGCAATAATAATCTCCAGTGATCTGTTTGGAACTGATTAGTTTAAGAAGAAGCTGACATTTCTTAAGTTATGCCTATCTTCCCAAAAGAAAATTTGAAATGTATAACTCTCTGGGTGTCTTATTTTGGGCTAGCATTTCATATGTATTATTTAAAGACTATCCTTACATTACAACAATCTTAGAAGTTATTCATTACTATTCTTAAGTTACACATGAGTAAATAATCACAAAGATTATGCAATTTGCCTTGGATTATTTTGCTATTAAGTGGTAGAATCAAATTCCTAAGTTCCGTATGTTTATTTATTGAATTATTTACCTTTTTGGATTCACTTAAGATTAATTTCTAGAAGAATTTCCATTATAACTTGTGGATTTTTATTATTTATTCCTTTATTTGTGTATTATTTTATAAAATAAGCTTAAAACCAATTTCTGTACTGAGTTCTAAAAATATAAAAATTAATAAAACTTATTTTCTGCCCTTGCCAAACTTGGAATCTAATACAAAGAGAGGAAAAAGGTGTGTGTGTGTGTGTGTGTGTGTGTGTGTGTGTGTGTGTGTGGTGTGTGTAAAATGTTCTAAGTACTAAAATAGAATTATGTGCAGATAATACTCTAATCACGTTGGAGATAAGCATTAATTCTTATTGGGAGGTCAGACTTCACAGAGGAAGTGATACTTATGTTGAGTCTAAAATATTTGCTAGAAAAAATAAAAGAAGAAAAACTTAAAGGACAAAAGAAAATGATAGAATAAATTACATTGGAAAATGAGCACCATTTGGTAGACATTGCATATGAGTAGGGCCTAGGTCATGAAAGATATTCTTTTGCATCATGCTAAATATTTGGGCTTTTAGTCAGTGGTCTTTAAAATGTTTTCAGTAGAGGAGTAATACGCCATGAATTGTGATTTTAAGTTATCATTCTGTGGCAATGTGATGAATGAATACTGAAATCTTGAAAACAGAGAGATCTATCAGTTAGAGTATTTTTTTTCAATCTTTAATGCAATCTTTTAAAAATGAAAATTAATGCAAAATCCATGATGAACACAATTACAAAATTTTAAATAAAGACAGCGTTTTGTTTTTTTTTTTTTTTTTCATAGCTTATAACCTTGAGGTTTTTTTGCACAAGGGAACAGTCCTTTCAGATAGTTCAGGGTTCCCAAACCAGTGGGACCATTGCATCTCTGCATCCCTGACAGGTCAAGCGAATGAGGGCATTAATGGTGTACAAAGAAATAGGACAATGCGGGCCTGTAGATACAGTTGTGTGATTTGATTGTAGAGCTTCCATTAAGGTTTTCCATTTGGTTAAAAGATGGGTGGATGTTCTTATAAGTGTACATATGGATGTATATTGTTCTTTTTCCACAGATTATGATATAGCTTAGCCAACACTACAGGTTTGGAATATGAAACTGATGGTCTTATTGTGGTGAAATTTTCTAAGGGGATTATTACAGTGATTAAGTAAAGTGGAAGGAGAAAAGCTTGAAGAGTAGAGGGGGAGAAGGACAGCTATTTCCCCTCCTGTAGCAGCCTTTGACCTAAGAGAGTATTTTGATGATAAGAATAATTGAGTAGTGCCTAAACTAAACCAGTACATGCAGAGTTAAGGAAGGGAGAATAGATATGAGATATGAGTGAGGTAGCATTGCCAGCTCCTAGTAACCAGCCATATTGTAGAATTGATAGTAAATGCAAAGCTGAGGAAAACTCCAGGTTCTGAGTTCAGTATAAAATATTTCAGCAGTAATCCATGTATACAAAGAATGCAGGAGAAAGACCAGGTCTACAGGGAAAGTTACAGTTTTAGATGGGTTGATTTTAGGAAATCTATCAGATACCCAACTAGCAGATATCCATTGATTAGGCTGCTAGAATATAGGTGTGAAGCTCAGAAGAAAAGTACTCTAAATCCTTGCCCAGACTGCTCTTAATCTGATGTTTCTGAAATGGGGTCAAGATGATTTTAATCTTAGCTTCACTGCCTGCTTGTATAAAAGTAAGTTTCTAAATTTTCCAGAAATCTAATCAGTTCACTTTCCTCTCACTGATGATAGGTTTGGTCTAGTTGATTTGAAGAAGCAATTGTGGTCAATATACCAATTCAAAAATACAATTAGAGTTCATCTCAGCTCTCCATTCATTTTCAATATGACTTTAGTTCACTTATTTAACTTGCTTGTGTTTCAGCATCCCCAGCTGCAAAATGCAAATCCTAGAGTACAAGCTAACACACCAAGCTAAGGAAAAGAAAACCAATATAAACTTTACTAAAGTGCTCAGTAAATAGAAAATCTTATATAAATGCTAATACAAATATATTCTCCCATTTTCTCACACTGTCAGTAATAGCTTAGAAAGGAAATAGGTAACAAGCATAAAGTATTTAACTGCAAAGTGAAAGAAAAAAATGGGATAAAATACACACATGACTCCCTCTAACGTATTATCTATTTATTATCTGGCACTTTTGACCAGTGGCTAATATAATGAATATGAATTGCCATGAGTTACCGTGATTGAACTGTGAAATTATTAGCCCCTATTCTGTCTTAGGGAAAACAACAGTCCTGCCTGTGACTGCTATTTACTGCATGTAGAAACCAGACTCAGTATGGTGTGTTTTCGGAAATGTATCTAACTTGTTCATTGAGCTAAGGCTTCATGTGCAAGTGAAATTTTTAGCTGGAAACAGCTGCTCAACAAGGTATAAATCAGAGAATTCCTGGCCAGAGAAGAAGCCAAACTGGAGACATCTGTGTGCACAGCCTATGCTGAAGGTCAAAGCCTAATGGAAGAAATTGTGTAAAAGTGAACTTTCCTAGATATTATTCTTGACATACACATTTCCTCTTTCTCTCCACTGCTCTCCTTGCTACCTTCCTTGACTTCCTCTGGTGGAGATTAAGGATGTGGAAAAAATAGATGAGCTAAGGAGTCAGCAGAGGTGATTCAGGATCAGATGTGTCATTTCTAGATAGACCTCTCATGTCCTTCTTAGTCTAGAATTCTTTGAAGCTTTTGCCTACACCAAATTAAATAAAGAACTCTTCCAAGGAATTTATTTGTTGAAATATGTATTAAATATTTGTGTTTCAGACACTGTGGTGGTTTCTGTGGTTTAAAAGAACATTAGAAGTTCATATGGGAATTCACAATAAAATACAAATGATAAGAAAAGCAATAAAGTTTTGTTGAGGATTCTGCATTCCCAGTTGTGTACTATGTGTTTATATATGTGTATATGTGCATGTGCATATGTATATGTTTATATACACATACATGTATCCTTGGGCTGCCATAACAAATTGCCTTGGAGTTGGTGGCATACAACAGAAAGGAAATCTGGAAATTTCTCACACCTCTGGAGGTCTGAAGTTCAATATGAACATACTGGCACAGTAGGTTCCTTTTGGTGGTTCTGAAAGAGTCAGTATCATGCCTCTCTCCTAGCACCTAGGGGTTACCCATCAATTTTTGGTGTTCCTTAACTGGTAGGTGCATCACTCCAAACTCTACCTCTATCTTCACTTCCTCTTCTCTGCCATGTACTCTAGATGTCCTTTTCTGTCTTTGAAAAGAAACTCCTATTGAATTTAAGGCCTACCCTAATCCACTATATATCATCTTGATCCTTACCTTAATTACATCTTCAAAGATTCTATTTCCAAATAAGGTAACATTCTAGGGTGGGCATATAGCTCAGTGGTAGAGTGCTTGCCTAGCATGCGTAGGACCCTGGGTTCAAGCCCCAGGCCTATACGCACACACACACAAAGAAAAAAAAAAAAAACAAAAAAGGTCACATTCTGGGATACTAGGTGGGTATGAATTTGGGAGAAAACTAACCAGTTCACTATAAAGTAGATTGAAGACCATTATGTGTGAAGAAATTAGGAATTATCCTTGAGGATCATGCAGAATAAATGACTTTTGTATTATCAGTTTGTGTATGCTGAAGAAAAAGTCACCCCAAAACTAAGCAATGTAACCCAGAAAATACTGAATACTTTTCACAATACTATGATCATCTGTGTAGTTCTTCAGGATTGGCCTGGCTGGGACTTGACAGCATGGTACACAACCTCACTGACATGAATGACAGTTACCACAGTGTCACCTGGGCTAACAGGATGACTCTCTCACCAGGCTAGCCCAGGTTTCTGCATATTGTGATGGCCATCAGTTTCTCTATAACAGCCTGAAAACACCCCCAATGTATGAATGCTTAACAAAACATGACTTGTCTCATATTTACTCATGTCCTTTAGTCTAATTAAATATCAGAGTGGGAACTTGATTCCAAGAATGCTTAATCCCCCAAAGTACTCTCATCCAGTGAGTTCATGGTATAATTTTAGGGGGAAGAGCTTATTTAATTAGTATTTACTAATAATGCTGTATATAGTACATTGGAATGGAAAGACTATGCACCCAGGACTGTTTCCTCATGTATATTGTAGAGCCCCAGGAACTACATAATTCCCCTGAAAGAGTTGTAAAGATGAGCTAAGCTACAATTCACCTTTGTATTTATGGGAAAGATATGACTAAAATACCCCAGATTTGATAAAAGAGATGTATAGGGATTTTAAGAAATAAAGCATAGAGCCTTAGGATATATAGCACAACTACCATTTTTTCACTAGATACCAAAACTAAAATCTCTATAAGGCGTGCTTTCTATCAAAGTTGCATTCAGAATTCTGACATTAAATGAATAATAAAAATAATTTTAAAAACCATTGAACAGGGATTGACAGAAGTACTTTACACATACTACCTCATTTAATTTTGTATTAAGAGGTGGATCATTTTACAGATGATGAGACAGAGGCAAAGAGAGTTTAAAGTGTCTCCAACTGTGTATTCTGTCTCTGCCATATTGAGTTTAGAAATAACAAGGACATTCCCCCTATAAATTTTTTTCTAAACCTAATGTTCTAGCACGTGAAGTAAAAGAAAGAAAAATGAGATGAATCTGGTTTGAGCTCAGGCACTCCCATCTATTAAGTATGTTAGATGAATTGTGTTTTCATATGTGAAATGAAGATTGGACAAAATCTTTGTTGTTTCCTTTACTACATTCCAAATAGCCCTGTTAGCACACTAAAATTTTTAAACTCAAAAAAATAAATAAATAAATAAAAACAGTTCCCTATCTCACCTAATACTCTAATAACTTATTATAGAAAAAAATTAAAAATACTTTTTTCTGCTGTTCCTGCCCACTAAACCTTTTCCAGAGAAATGCAGAAGGAATAGAAATATATTTCATCTTGATGTCTGATATTTCTTTGGAATAGACACTTTTTCACAAAGGTTACACAATTTTTCATAGAGGATAGCCCAATGTAAGCATTATTTCCTATGATCTTTTCCAACAAGGTTGGCTAAAAACTGATAGCTCTTTCACTTTACATCTGTTGACATGCAAAAACAAATACATGAAATACTGTATTTGTTTTGTTGGCCATTTTAATACTTTTATTTGGAGGAGATTTTTATTCAGCTTGTATATCTGAATAAATCCTTGCTACTGAGATTCTATTCTGCAGAACACCAGATGGCTAAAACACTGAAATGACACCTGCAGAAGGAATTAAATAAAGAAGGAACATTCCCTAAATTTTGCCTTCTTGTGGCTGCCAGCTGTGTGCATAGTAACATGCAAAACAAGTATAATGTACAATGCTGGTTCCTTAAAGATACCAAGGGAAGTTGTTAGCACAGTGCCCAGAGACTCATCAAATATTAAATCAGAAAGAATGGATGCAGACAACCATATTTGGTCACCACTTGCAGCATTTGCAGTGCTGGGGAATTAGACTAGGACTCTGCCATCTGTGGGCTTGTTTGAAGTACAAGTGCTGCCATTGACCTATAATGATTTAACATTCCTCTTGGGAGAACAGAGTGCAGACACATATGGGTTGAATTTGTACAGAAAAATAAAGGAACAGAAATAAAATATGGAGCTTGCTATTTGAGCACTTTTAAGGTCAAGTGCTATGACTCTAGGTGGCCTTATTAAATGAACAGATTCAAGAGGAGATAAATGTTTTCTTGGCTCATGGCTCTATACTGTAGATCATCAGGTTTTGTATAGGCCTTTCATATTGATATGATTATTTGTGAGTTATTTATCTGTATCTTTCACATTAAATTATACATCCATATTTCTTTGAGAGTTACATGTGCTAGCTTGGTATCATTTGTCAATTTACTAATAGAGTTAACTAGCATCTGAATTACTTAATTTCAAATAATTAAGATGATAAAATATAGAACCCTGAATCACTTTGTACCAGATCTCAAAGGAGAAAATATCAGCTACTTAAAAAATAACAAAAACTTGAACTAAATATATTTAGTTACAGAAGTCTTAAAAAAAAAAAATAGGAGTGAAACCAGCCATATGGCAGACTCAGAAACCTTAGATCCTCTTTCACCCACAAACAAAGGGATTCAGCAATATTCCTAAATAAATTGCCTTTGTGAGAAAGCAGAAATTAGGTGAAAGTCTGCTGCTTCCTGGGAGAATAAAACACAGACTCACTTAAGCCAACAGGAGATGTGCAGAAGATCCCGATGCCATGTCATCAGAAAGAGACTCACAGTTCCCATCTTCACCCAGGGTGGCAAAGGGGTTGGTCCATGCATACATCATTCCAATTTTTCCAGGAGAGAAGGACTTCCCAGAAAAATTATTTCTCTCTAGCTATTCTCGGAGCTCTGACAAGTCCAGGCAGTCTAGCCACCCAAGAGAGTACACAGGCAGCAGCTTGGGCTGGTAGAAATCACTAATCATTCCTTCTACTCAGCATAGAGCAGTTCCACAGATGGAACAGACAAAAATCCCAGCTCTCAGCTTTCCCCTCTGGAGAGTAATAGTTGTTCCATGTGCCCAGCACCCAACTTCTCTGAGGATGCCCAAAGATCTCCAGTGTTGAAGCTTTCAATGGTAAGTCATAGTTTAGCCACTTAGGGGAAAGATTATTTCTCATACTGGTAACAACCATAGCTTTTTTCTTGCTGTGGTTCAGCACAAAGCTTCTCTTTGGGGAGGGATAGAGTTCTAGTGTCCCCTAGAACATCTGGAAGGACTGACTGGTGGCAATCTTCTATATGAGGCCAGTGCTTGAAAACTAAGAGGAGATATGCAGATACCAACAGAGAGTTAAGGAACATAAATAGGCAAGAATATTCCTAATAAAGGAACAGGATAAATATTCAGGAACTAACCTAATGAAATGGACTTATAATTTATTTGACATCAATTCAAAATAATTATCATGAAAATGCTAATTGAAGTCTACAGAATAACACATAAAAATGAAAATTCTGATGAAGACATAAAAGTATTAAAGAGTACCAAACACAAATCATGAAGCTCCCCTCCCCCAAAAAAAAACTGAATAGAAAAATTCATTAGAGATTCAACAGCAGGCTAGGTTGAATAGATGGAAAGATCAGTGACAGGACATGGAAAGTAGTACAGATAGAGGACCAAATATTAAAAAGAATGAAAACGACTGAAGAAAGCTTAAAGGAATTATGAAACATCATTGTGAAGACCAATATAGACATTATAGAGGTTTCAGAAGAAAGAATAAGGGGGAAAGGACCAGAAAATCTGTTCAAAGAAGAAATGGTTGAAAACTTCCCAAATCTGGGGAAAGAACTGAACAGCTAGATCAAAGAATACCAAACACATCAAATAAGATCTTGAAAGAAATTCACACTAATACAGTTATACTCAAATCATAAAATGCAAGACAGAGAATTTTGGTGAAAACAGCAAGAGAAAAGAGACTGCTTACCTGCAAAGGAACTCCCAGGATACTATCAGCTAATTACTCAGTAGAAATTTTGCAGGCCAGGAGTGGTATGATACATTCCAATCCTGAAAGAAAAAAAAAGTACACCAGGAACTCAAAAATACTGTGCCCTTCACCTGAAAACTGAAAGAAAGATACAAACTTTTCCAGACAAACAAATGCTAAAGGAATTCCTCGCTACATGAGCTGCCTCCCAAGAAATACCAAGGGCATTCATTCTTCAGTTAAAATGAAAAGATGCTGTATGAGTGGGCTTTTCCTCACTGCAACCAAAATACTTGACAAGAACAATTTAGAGGAAGAAAGATGACATATATTTCCTCTCACAAAAGCATTGACTTATTTCTCCAACGTCTACTTCTAATCTACATCCATATGCACACATATCTTTACATGGACTATAATGATAGTAAATCTCCTATTTTATGCCTTTTTCTGTCACACCATAAGCATTTTCAACATGGCAAAAAAAATCCTTTATAATTATTATTCAGGGTGTAAATGGAACAATTGGGAAGTGACCTTCAGAAGCCACAGTGGTGGGTGTGGGAAGTGATAACCCAAACCAGACAGCTCAAGATCTTGTTTCAACACCAACACAATAGACCATGTTTCCTAGAAGCAGCTGTCCATCATAGAAGAACCTGCTATAGTCTGGATGACCATAAATGGAAAAGAGGCATCAGGAATGACTGAGCCTATACAGAACATGATAGTGTGGCACTGGAATAAAATGAAGGAATGTGAGCAAGACAGTTCCTGAAGAGATCCACCACCTTTACATCAGGATGCTCACACTGGAAAGAGCCTGTGTGAGAGTCAAATAAGTAATTCCTAGGAAGAATCCTATGATAGTTCATATTCACCTCATGTACATGAGGATTCAGTCCCAGGTTGGTCAACTCTATTCCTGTAGGTCTAAAGTGAGACAGAACATCATGGTGACAGGATTTGGCAGAGGAAATCTGTTCAGTTCATGGCATTTGAAAAGGACAGAAAGAGAGGAGAAGATTCTGGGGAGAAGATAATTCCTTGCGGGGCATACACCCAATGACCTGCTTTCTCCAATGAGGTCCCACTTCCTAGAAGTCCATTTAGGCACCAATGGATTAACCCACAGATGAAGTCAGAGCTCTCATTATTTAATCCTTTCTCAGAAGTCTCATTTCTGAGCACATGAGACCTTGAAGGACAATCCAGAAATAAACCATAACACTCTGCTCCTAGCCCCAGAAGTTTCATATGCATCTCACATTCATTCAGTCCATCTCCAAGAGTCCCCACAGTCTTAATAGTTCCAGTATTGCTCCAAAGTCCAAAAACAGAGTCTCCTCTGAGACTCAAGGAAAACTCTTAGCTGTAATCCCCTATAATTTTTTAAAAGATACATGCTACTAACTAACAATGGTACAGAGTAGAGATTCCCATTCAGAAATGGAGGAATAGGAGCATAGAAAGAGAATAAGACCACAGGAAGACTAAGATCCACCTGGACCAACATTAGGTCCTGTAACTCCACATATGGCTACCTGGTGGTAAAATGTGTGCTTCAAAGTGCTTGGATATTCCTGTCCCTTTGACCTTGTTCGTTGCTGCCAATGTGGTGTCTCTCTTAGTCTATAGCTTTCCTTGGGAGATGGTCCGTATTCTTGGTAGCTCACAATTCCTGGGATCTCTATTGAAATTTCACTCTCATTGCTTAATAAATTGCCTTCTCAGGGGTTGCCTGCTGGTATTATGACCCTGCTACAAGTTACCTGGCCTTCCAGGTCTTTCTTTGAAATCTTGTAGGAAGCCTCCATGACCCGCTAATTCCGGCATTCTGTATTCCTGAATACATGGCATGACAGAGATGATGCCAAGGTCTGCTGGCAGCTTGAGCAGTGTCTGGGTCTCCTTAGGCCACAGTTGCAGTGGTCTTTGAGAGCCTGACATCTGAACTTGGTGAACAAGTTCTGGGGAAACAGATTTCTAGGTGGTCCAATGCAAGCAGAGGGTACTAGGGCTTTCTTCTCAAAGCAACAACTTTCAAAATAGTTTTCACTTTTACAACCTTTAGCCCATCATGTGTGGGTGTGATACTCAAGATTCCCTCAAAGCATCTTTCCTATTGTTTCTGTACAAATATTGGTTTCTCTTCAATGACACTAATCTCAGCAACCACAATTTCCTTGACTCCAATTATATGTGCACATTGGCAGCAAACTGCAACTTTTTAAAAAACCTTTCCCCTCTACTTTTTGCTCTTGATTATCACAGTAAATCTGGATAAAAGATGCCAGTAATACCCATGCCGTTGCCTGAATTGTGTACCGCCTTGAAATTTTCTATGCCGTTAGTCTGTCACATTTAAATTCAGCATCACAAAAAGTCACAGGGCATGGACAAAATGCAGACAAATTCTTGACCAGAATGTAACATGAATGACTATTATTCCAATTCCCAGTAGAATCCTCATATTTCTTTTAAATCTCATGAGCACAACCTTTATGGGCGACATTCCTATCCACAGCATGGTCTTTACCAGAATTGCCCATCAGCTCTGCCTGACATGAAAAGGCTTCTCTAGTAGACTCTCCAAACTTTCCAAACTCCTCTTACAAACCAGTTCCAAGTGCTCCAGAACCACAGAGTCTGGTATAATCACAGAAACAACCCATTCCTGGTGCCAATTTCTATTTTAGTCAGTTTTTTGTTGCTCTGACCAAAATATCTGACAAGATCAATTTAGGGGAGAAAAGATTTATTTTGTTTCATGGCATCAGAGGATTTAGTTCATAGCTAACCCACTCTACTCCTTGGGCCTGAAGTGAGACAGAACATCCTTACAAAAAGATGTGGCAGAGGAAAGCTGCTCAGCTTGTGGAAGTAGATAAACAGAGAAAAACAAAGAAAGGAAGGTGCTGACCCTTTCAGGACATTCACTTAGGGTACATCCTCCAACTAGATCATGTCCCCTAAAAGTCCATTTAGGTAACAAGGGATAAATCTACTGATGGGATCAGAGCCCTCATGATCTGATCACTTCCCAAAAGCTCCACCTCTGAGCACAAGAAACTTTGAGAGACATTTCAGACCCAAACCATAACAGATGCTGAACAGCAACATCGTGATGTAAGAAACTATGAAACTTAGTCTTAAAATATACTGATGAATACAGAGTGTTGTATTACTTTAACAATGGGTCAATCTTTAATTCTAGTTTAAAAGTAAAATATATATTAAAAATTACTTCAACCAAAAATATAGTAAAACATAAGCCATATTAATAGACTTATGACTACAACAAAATACATGTTGGGAGAGAAGTAGAGTTATGGTATTTAATTTAATTTGTTATTTTAAAAGATTATTACAGTTATACGGTATCTCATAAACATACCAGATATATGTAAAAATAATAATATCTACAGAAGATACCCAAAATAAAAAGACAAAGAGAGGCTGATGCAGTAGGATTGCAAGTTCAAGACAAACCTCAGCAACTAAGTGAAGCCCTGAGTTACTTATCTAGACCCTGTCTCAAAATAAAAAATAAAAAATGGTTAGAGATGTTGCTCAGTGGTTGAGCAACCCTAGGTTCAATCTCTGGTACCAAATAGAAAAACACAAAAAAAGAAAATCAAAACACAATCATTACCAAAAACAAAAAAACAAAAACAAAAAAAACCAGCAAAGGAGGACCACAAAACAAGAAAACACACACAAACTGGAAGAGTAACAGAAAACAACACACACAATGGCAATATTAAATCCTGACCCATCAATAATTATTTATAAGTATGTTTAAGTCCTCACTCAGAATATTTAGAGTAACTTAATAGATTAAAAATAATTTTATATAATTATAAACTGTCTACAAGAATCTCACTTTTGGGGACTGGAGTTGTAGCTCAGCAGTAGAGCACTTGTCTAGCACATGTGAGGCACTGGGTTTGATCCTCACCACCAATTTAAAATAAAGGTATTGTGTCTATCTACAACTAAAATAAATAAATAAAAAGAATCTCATTTTGGTATTTGAAGAACACACTTAGACTAAAAGCAAAGTGATAGTGAAAAAGATAATCCATGAAAATTATACCAAAATAGAAGATATAACAATAATTATAAAAGAAAAAGAAGTCAGAAAACATAAATAAAGAAACAGTGAATCTACTGGGAAAATGTAGCAATCATAGATACAGGCACACTTGACTACATAGCATCTAAATTATTATTCAAAGATCAGCAAAAATAAAGAAAAAAAAATAACAACAATAGCACAACAATGAGAGACTTCAATATCCTACTTGTAATGCTGGAAAGAATATCCAGATAAATGATCAATAAGGAAACAAAAGATTTGAACTGCCCTAGAACAAATGGCCTTATTAATAGATATGCATTTAGAATAATAGATGCACAGTTCATGTTTTTTATTGTTTTGCGGGGTGTTGTTCATTTGTTTTTAAATAATTCATGACAATTCTACAGGGGTATAAATGTGAAGGTAAGCCTTGGGGTAGGCCAGGTTTCCGAAAAAGCAAGAATTTTCTAAACAGTGTACAAAGAGAAGGGTTGAGTTTACAGAATGGGAAATGCAGTGTGTACAAGGAGAAGAAAGGACTATAGGAGGACATTGCTACATCATGTACACATTTTCATATCTATGTACCATAAATTCCTTTACATTTTTAGTTGAGATATATTTTTATTTTTTAATTTATTTTTAACACATATATAAAAACAAAAATTGTATTATTAGGGTGCCATTTAATGCTTTAACACATATATTACTTAATGTTGAAATCAGATTAAAGGTATTTATCTCACATATAACACTGTTTGCCATTTCTTTATGATGAAGACTTTCAAAATCCTTTCTTCTAGCTTTGTGAAATGTACAGAGCATTATTGTTTTCCATAGACACCCTACTTAGCAATAATACACCAGAACCTCTTCTAATTTAACTGTAACTTGGTATCCATTGATAGACCTTTTCTTATCCCTCCCCCAACCTTACTCCCTTTGTCCACTGGTAACTACCATTCTACTTACAACTTCCATGAGATCAAATTTGTTAGATTCCATATTGAGGAGGATCATGCAGTATTGTCTTCCTGTGACAGACTTATTTCACTACCATAAGATTGCCAGTTCCATCCACGTTGTCGCAAATGACAAAGGATTTCATTCTTTTTCATGTCTGAATATTATTCTAATTTCTTATCCATTCATTTGTTGATAACATAGGTTATTTCCATTTCTTTACTATTATATTGTGTTAATCAATTTCTTATCTCTCTGACAAAATGCCTGAGGAAAAAACATTTTAAAGGAGAAAAGATTTATTTCAGTTCATGGTTCCAGAGGTTTCAGTCCACGGTCAGTTGGCTCCATTGCTTTGGGTTTGAGGTGAGGCAGAACATCATGGGAGAAAGGCCTGGTGGAGCAAAGCTGCTTGCCTCATGACAGCTGTTAAGAGAGAGAGAGATAAAGCAGCTAGAGGCAAGAAACACCCTTCCTGGACATGCCCCTGGTGACCTACTTCCTCCAACTAGGCTCCACCTCTTATAATTTCCCTCACCTCCTAGTAATGCCTTCAGCTATAAACCCATCAAAGGATGAATCCATCGATAAGGTCAGAGTCATCATGTTCCAATTTCATCTTCAGAGGTCCACCTCTGGACATTACACGTTGGGGGACCAAGCTTTCAATACATTAGCCTTTGAGGAACATTCCAGATCCAAACCATAACAGCTAACATGAATAGTGCTGTAATTAATATGGGAATACAGATGTCTCATCAACATACTGATTTCATTTTCTTCAGTTATATACACAGGCATGGGATTGCTGGAGCCTATGTTAGTTCTGCTTCAATTTTCTGAGGAATCTCCATAGTGTTTTCCATAATGGCTCCACTAATTTACACTCCCACCAAGAGGATGCAAGTGTTCCCTTTTGTCCACATCTTTGCCAGCACTTGTTATATTTAGTCTTTCTGTTATAACCATTTCATTGGGTTGAGGTGATATCTCATTGTGGTTTTGATTCACATTTCTCAATAAAATTTGGGCTTTTCAGGTTATCCCATATTTCTTGGAAGTTCTGTTCATGGTCTCTTAACATCTTTTTTCCATGGTCAACTTTATTTTCAAATTTATACATTTTGTCTTCAATGCCTAAAACTCTGTCTTCCAAGTGGTTGTGTCTGTTGGTGAGGCTTTCCATTGAAGTTTTAATTTGCTTTATTGATTCCTTCATTTTGAGGATTTCTGCTTGATTTTTTTCAGAATCTCTCTTTTTTGAAGTGATCTTTCACTTCCTATATTTTCTCTCTGCTATCACTCCTTACATTGTCCATTACCTTGTAAATTGTATATTCTAAACTCTTTCTCTGACATTTCTTCTACTATGGTGGTAATGGATTCTGTTATTAAAGTATCTTTGTTTGGGGTGATTTATTCCCTTGTTTTTTTATGTTGTTTGTGTGTCTACCCATCTAACAGTATGGATGTGAGACAATAAAGTTTCTACCCTGTAGACTTACAATGTCCCTGAAGGCTTCCAATATCTCATCATTTAGGGGAATACAAACAATAACAATAACCAATGCAAACAGTATACAGTATTAAGCCAAACATTTCCTGCTATGATGTCTACAATGTTGTCATAATAAACAGAAATGACATGATCTGTTATTGCCTACAATAAAAACAACGTTTGCAAAGTGGTTTACAATTTTGAGTGGCGGATAAGGAGAGAACAGAAGTGATGTAGAATGTGATTATTATAAGAGAGGAGGAAAGAAGACAGAAGTGAAAAAAAGGAAGAGTGAAAGAACAATAGAGATTGATTGTTATCAGAACAAAATAGAGGAAGAGATTCCAGTGAAACAGGTAAGTGAGAGAAAAAAACATATATAAGGTAAAAATTTTAAAAATAAAAAATAAAAATACAAAACTGAAATACAAAAATGCTAGAAATGAGAAAAATTTTTAAAAATGTATGAATATGTATACATATCCATGAACCATCAAGGTCACAATCATGCAGAGAAAAGAAAAAAGGAAAAAAAAAGATAAGATCTCAATTAAAAATTAAATAATTTTTTCCATTGAAGTTCAAAAAATTCTCAGCTTCCCTTCTCAGCAGTCAGGTGGAAATGCCGGGAGTAGGATGCTTGCTCCGCCCTCAGGATAGGGTCCTTAGGGTGAGAAAGGTAATCCCATAGGCAGAACTCCTGGAACGGGGAGTTAGACAGGTCAGCTCCAGGCTCTTCAGTGGATACCAATTGGTCTGGAGATTCTAAATCAGCACACCTCCAAGGTCCAGCAATTACTCATCTATGCTGGAAGACTACATCCCAGGATCTCCCCTGAGTTCCACTCATGTGGTAGAGAAGCCAATTCTTAGTCCAGTACATTAACCCAAGTTTCCTGGTCTTGGGTTCTGTCTCTCCCACCCTGCCTTTTCAAATTCCTGACTAGGGCATCTCTCCCAGGTGGTCCTGCAAGCAGCTCTGTTAGAAGGGGAGGGGACAAGGCGAGTGGGTTTCCATGACCAGTTGTTCCCTGTGTAAACCTCTCTCCATGTTTGATTTTCTCCTGGTCACTTAGGCACTCTATTTCTTACAGTGTGAGTTTGCGAGGTCTGTTCCTCAGCTGCCATTCCCCACTCTGTGACTGCAAAATGTTTCCTTCTTCTGTTCTCCTCACGCCTCCAGGAAAGATGCAGCTTCTTTCCCAAACAAGGCTATTGTGTAGCACTCATTTTAGTTTAGTCTGGCAGTGTCTTTGATCTCTAAATTCTACTTACCCAGACATGCCTCAATTCTACCAAAAATACAGATTCCTTTCATTTCCTTTCCCCTCCATTGTGCTCACGAGGGACCACTCTAGCTATGTGCCTCTCATTGCAACAGCAGCTGTGGTGCTGGAGTTTTCCTTATTTTATTATATCCAACCTCCTGAGTACCCAATCTGCTGTGAGAGTACAGTATTAATTTTTTTTAAATCCCTACCCCTTTTTCTTTCATTCACCCACCTTGCTGAGGAGATGCCTGTCTGCTTTCTTGGTTTCATGCCATGGAGCAGCCAGGAAAGTGACTTGCTCTAGTCTGCCATCTTACTACTGAATTCATGTATTAGGTCTAACAGTTTTGAGTTGGAGTTTTGGGAATGTTCTGTATAAGAGACCATGTCATCTGCACACTGACAATTTGGCTTCCTCTTTTCCAATTTGTTTTTTTCTTTCTTTTTTTTTTTATTATTTCTGGCTTTTAAAAAATTATGTCTTTGTTTTTGTTTGTTTTCTTTTGTTTTTTTGCCTGATACTCTGGCTAGGACTTCTAGAACTACGTTGCATGGAAGGAATAAAAGTGGACATCCTTGTCTTGTTCCAAATATTAGAGAAAATAATTTCAGCTTTTGTCTATTCAGTATAATGTTAGTTTTTGTCTTATTATAAGTGCCTTTATTATGTTGAGATACCATCATTAATTCTTTACCCCTATTATAAGGCAAAATGTCCTTATGGGGGTAAAAATCCTCACAAAAGTGGATAAAAATAACTACTAAAACCATCCATGGGTGATCATTTAAAAACTCATTTGATCATTTTATGAGAACAAATTCCTAAAAGAGAAATTTCTGAATTGAACTGCATTAATTTATGTAAGGGTTTAAAATATTTCTAAATTGTTCTCAAAAATGAGCACTGCCAGTATTAAAGTATAAAAATAGCAAGTATTAAACACACTAATCAAATGGGCTTTTTTCTCATTTTAATAGTCTATCATTGTTTAGTTTTGATTTTTTTATTTTAATAGTCATTTATTTTGGTAAACTGAATTCATCTTTAAGAGTTTCAATAATTACTTGACAAGTTGGTTATATTTTTACCTCCTCCATCATTGGGATTTTTAGCCAGTTTTCATTATTAATGGTCTGCAAATCTGCTTTTTTAAATTTTCATTGGTTTTGTCAGATAATGATTTATCTGTCCCACCCCCCAAAAATGATGCTAATTTTTGATCACTTATTTCATGGCTTTATTTTCTACTTCATTAATTTATATCTTTTGCTAGAATCCCCTCTTCCTGTTTTATTGGGTTTTTCCTGTTAATGCAAGTAGTTTTCCCAACCATTCTTTCTAAGTAGTATGTAACTGTAGTTTTGGTTTTCATTTTTCTGCCAAGTTAATTTAAAAAGGAAAAAAAGCATTGCTTTTTAAAATTTTTTTAAATTTATTTTTATTGTAAACAAATGGGATACATGTTGTTTCTCTGTTTGTACATGGAGTAAAGGCATACCATTTGTGTAATCATACATTTACATAGGGTAATGGTGTTTGATTCGTTGTTATTTTTTTTCTCCCCCCCACCTCTCCCACCCCTCCTTTCCCTCTGTATAGTCCCTCCTTCCTCCATTCTTGCCCTCTCCCACCCCCATTATGTGTCATCGACCGCTTATCAGCGAGATCATTCTTCCTTCGGTTTTTTGAGATTGGCTTATGTCACTTAGCATGATAGTCTCCAATTTCATCCATTTGCCTGCGAATGACATAATTTTATTATTCTTTATGGCTGAGTAATATTCCATTGTATATACATACCACAGTTTCTTTATCCATTCATCAATTGAAGGGCATCTAGGTTGGTTCCACAATCTGGCTATGGTGAATTGAGCAGCTATGAACATTGATGTGGCTGTTTCTCTGTAGTATGCTGATTTTAAGTCCTTTGGGTATAGGCCAAGGGTGAGATAGCTGGGTCAAATGGTAGTTCCATTCCAAGCTTTCTGAGGAATATCCACACTGCTTTCCAGAGTGGCTGCACTAATTTGCAGCCCCACCAGCAATGTATGAGTGTACCTTTTTCCCCACATCCTCTCCAACATCTATTGTTGCTTGTATTCTTGATAATCGCCATTCTAATTGGGGTGAGATGGAATCTTAGGGTAGTCTTGATTTGCATTTCTCTTATTACTAGAGATGTTGAACATTTTTTCATATATCTGTTGATTGATTGTAGATCTTCTTCTGTGAAGTGTCTGTTCATTTCCTTCAGATAGAGCACTAATCTCCAGAATCTATAAAGAACTCAAAAAACTCTACACCAAAAATACAAATAATCCAATCAACAAATGGACTTTTTAAAATTTCTGTATGGCTTATTGCTACTTTTTCATCATTTTAATCAAAGAGTTTCCAGGTTAGTGCTATTTTCAGGATTTTCTGTATAGCTTAATTTATGATCAATCTTTATAAATATCCCATAGAAATTATAAAGTCTCTATATTGTGTATAAACATTTTTTTATTTAGTAAATTTAACTACATGATTCAGTATCTTTATTTCCATGTTTCATTTTGACCATTTAATTAGTCAGAAATAGAAGCTATATTAAATTTCCAATTATATTTATGCTTCTACTAATTTTATCATGGTTGTAATTGTGCTTTTTATATTGAATGTGTTATTTCCATCTAAAGGCATATACGCATATATTTTATATAAATTACATTAGTGGTCAGTGCATCTAATTGTTTTATTTAATACTCTGCCTGAGACCTAAAAGAGCAGCAATGTTCCTTTTGTTTGCAGGTATCTGCCATGTCCTTGCCTATTCATTTCTAACCTTGCTTGAGTCATTCAGTTTCAGAAGTTTTTTAAACTAAATCCAAATATCCTTAGCCCATGCATATAAATTGAGGGAAAAAAAAATCACAGTATCAGCTACTTTCATGTTGCATGTTTTTATGCTGTTTCTTGCTTTCATTGTTCTATCATTTTTTTTGTAGTGCTCATTTCCTTGTACTGTTTTTCTTTTTTTTTTTTTTATTGTAAACAAATGGGATACATGTTGTTTCTCTGCTTGTATATGGCATAAAGGCATACCATTTGTGTAATCATAAATTTACATAGAGTAATGTTGTTTGATTCATTCTGTTATTTTTTCCCTTCCCCCCACCCCTCCCACCCCTCTTTACCCTCTATATAGTAATTCCTTCCTCCATACTTGCCCCCCTCCCTAACCCTAACTCTAACCCTAACACTAACCCTTCCCTCCCCCCCATTATGTGTCATCCTCCACTTATTAGCGATATCATTCGTCCTTTGGCTTTTTGAGATTGGCTTATCTCACTTAGCATGATATTCTCCAATTTCATCCATTTGCCTGCAAATGCCATAATTTTATCATTCTTTATGGCTGAGTAATATTCCATTGTATATATATACCACGGTTTCTTTATCCACTCATCAATTGATGGGCACCTAGGTTGATTCCACAGTCTGGCTATTGTGAATTGAGCAGCTATGAACATTGATGTGGCTGTATCTCTGTAGTATGCTGATTTTAAGTCCTTTGGGTATAGGCCAAGGAGTGGGATAGCTGGGTCAAATGGAGGGTCCATTCCAAGTTTTCTAAGGAATCTCCACACTGCTTTCCAGAGTGGCTGCACTAATTTGCAGCCCCACCAGCAATGTATGAGTGTACCTTTCTCCCCACATCCTCGCCAACATCTCTTGTTGCTCGTATTCTTGATAATCGCCATTCTAATTGGGGTGAGATGGAATCTTAGGGTGGTTTTGATTTGCATTTCTCTTATTACTAGAGATGTTGAACATTTTTCCATATGTTTGTTGATTGCTTGTAGATCTTCTTCTGTGAAGTGTCTATTCATTTCCTTGGCCCATTTGTCAACTGGATTATTTGAATTCTTGGAGTAGAGTTTTTTGAGTTCTTTATAGATTCTGGAGATTAGCGCTCTATCTGAAGTATGATTGGCAAAGATATTCTCCCACTCTGTAGGCTCTTTCTTCGCATTGCTGATAGTTTCCTTTGCTGAGAGAAAGCTTTTTAGTTTGAATCTATCGCAGTGGTTGATTCTAGCTTTTATTTCTTGTGCTATGGGAGTCCTGTTAAGGAAGTCTGATCCTAGACCTACAAGGTGAAGATCTGGACCTACTTTTTCTTCTATAATCTGCAGGGTCTCTGGTCTGATTCCGAGGTCCTTAATCCATTTTGAGTTTAGTTTCGTGCATGGTGAGAGATATGGGTTTAGTTTCATTCTGTTGCATATGGATTTCCAATTCTCCCAGCACCATTTGTTGAAGAGGCTATCTTTTCTCCATTGCATATTTTTGGCACCTTTGTCTAGTATGAGAAAATTGTATTTATTTGGGTTTGTGTCCGTGTCTTCTATTCTGTACCATTGATCTACCTTTCTGTTTTAGTACCAATACCATGTTGTTTTTGTTACTATTGCTTTGTAGTAGAGTTGAAGATCTGGTATTGCAATACCCCCTGTTTCACTCTTCCTACTAAGGATTGCTTTAGCTATTCTGGGTTTCTTATTCTTCCAGATGAATTTCATAATTGCTTGCTCTATTTCTGTAAGGTACGTCATTGGGATTTTAATTGGAATTGCATTGAATTTGTATAGCACTTTAGGTAGTATGGCCATTTTGACAATATTAATTCTTCCTATCCAAGAACATGGAAGATCTTTCCATCTTCTAAGGTGTTCTTTAATTTCTTTCTTTAGTGTTGTATAGTTCTCATTGTAGAGGTCTTTCACCTCTTTTGTGAGATTGATTCCCAAGTATTTTATTTTTTTTTCAAGGCTATTTTGAATGGGGTAGTTTTCCTAATTTCTCTTTCTGAAGATTCATCACTTATGTATAAAAATGCATTGGATTTATGGGCATTGATCTTGTAACCTGCTACTTTACTGAATTCACTTATGAGTTCTAAGAGTTTTCTGGTGGAATTTCCAGGTTCCTCTAAATATATAATCATGTCATCAGCGAACAGGGATAGTTTGAGTTCTTCTTTTCCAATTCGTATCCCTTTAATTTCTTTGGTTTGTCTAATTGCTCTGGCCAGAGTCTCAAGAACGATGTTGAATAGAAGTGGTGAAAGAGGGCATCCCTGCCTTGTTCCAGTTTTTAGGGGGAATGCTTTCAGTTTTTCACCATTTAGAATGATATTAGCCATGGGCTTAGCATAAATGACCTTTACAATGTTAAGGAATGTTCCCACTATCCCTATTTTTTCTAGTGTTTTGAGCATGAAGGGGTGCTGTATTTTATCAAATGCTTTTTCTGCATCTATTGAAATAATCATGTGATTCTTGACTTTAAGTCTATTAATATGGTGAATTACATTTATTGATTTCCTGATGTTGAGCCAACCTTGCATCCCTGGGATAAAACCCACTTGATCATGGTGCACTATCTTTTTAATATGTTTTTGTATGCGATTTGCTAAAATTTTGTTGAGAATTTTTGCGTCGATGTTCATTAAGGATATTGGTCTGAAATTTTCTTTCCTTGATGAGTCTCTGTCTGGTTTAGGTATCAGTGTGATATTGGCTTCATAGAATGAGTTTGGGAGGGTTCCCTCCTCTTCTATTTTATGGAATACTTTGAGAAGTATTGGAATGAGCTCTTCTTTAAAGGTTTTGTAGAACTCGGCTGAGAACCCATCTGGTCCCGGACTTTTCTTTGTTGGTAGGTTTTTGATGACTTCTTCTATTTCAGTACTTGAAATTGGTCTATTTAAATTATTTATGTCCTCCTCATTCAGTTTAGGCAATTCATATGTCTCTAGAAACCTGTTGATGTCTTTGAAATTTTCTATTTTGTTGGAGTATAGATTTTCAAAATAGCTTCTAATTATGTTTTGTATTTCAATCCTGTCTGTTGTGATATTTCCTTGTTCATTCCGAATTTTAGTGATTTGGGTTTTCTCTCGTCTTCTCTTTGTTAGTGTGGCTAAAGGTTTATCAATTTTGTTTATTTTTTCGAAGAACCAACTATTTATTTTGTCAATTTTTTGTATTGTTTCTTTTGGTACTGTTTTTCTTTATTGATGTGAAATGTACGTCTCTTGCTACAAATCTGGTAGTTCAAAACATTTTCACATATGTATACTATCCAAATGTAATATTCATATATAGTCATTAAAGAGGAATATGCAAATGATTCAATGATAATTATAAGCAGCTGAATAATAAAGTAAGAAAAAATAATGGTCCATTTCAATTTTACTAAAAATTACACACTGAAACAATAAGATATCGTTTACCTTCCTAAATAATTATAAAAACTATCAATACATTGTTAACTTTGATATAAGAACACAGGTACTCTCACACGCTGTTGGTAAGATTTTGTGTTGGTATGGGTGACTTATGATTTATCCTAAACAAATAAGACCCTTGCAATTATGTGCAAATATTTTTTTATTTTAAACAAATGGGATGCATGTTGTTTCTCTGTTTGTACATGGAGTAAGGCATACCATTTGTGTAATCATAAATTTACATAGGGTAATGTTGTTTGATTCATTCTGTTATTTTTTTTCCCTTCCTCCCCACCCCATGTGCAAATATTTTTATGTAATCACTTTATGATAATAACCAACTGGTATACAACTAAGTAAGTTGACTCTGAGTCAGTAGAGTCAGTAGTGGTAGGAAAGTACAATGAGACAAACCCAGGGGCATTCTACACAACCATCCTGTGTTTCTTGAAGTGTTAATGACATGAGAAACAGACCCAGGAAATCACACAGATTTTAAAAGTAAAAATACATGGTAACTAATTCAATGCGTTCTTTGGCAATAAAGGTCATTAATGGGGCAATTAGCAAATATGGATAAGTAGTAAGTTAGATAATAGTATTGAATCAATGTTCATTTTCCGTTTCCCATGTAAGAGAATGTATACGTTTACAAAAAAAATTCCATGAAGTACTTGGGATAAAGTATATCATGTCTGACATTTATTCTTAAAGAGTTCGGAGGAAAAAACAGAAGGGAGAGAGTCAGAAAAAATAAATGTAGGGAAATTGAACGTTTAGGTAAACTAGCCAAAGGGCATCTGGGAATTCTTTGTATTAGTTTTCTACCAATCTAAAGCTAGGAGAAAAAAAATAAAAATAAATTAAAATATTGTTATGGTTTAGATGTAGTGTTCCTCCAAAATCGCACATGTGAGATAATGCAAGAAGGTTCAGAGGAGAATTGACTGGATTGTGATGGGTGACTTAATCCCCGGATAGGGATTAATTGAGTGGCAACTGGAGTTGTAGGGTGTGGCTGGAGGAGGTGGGAATTGGGGCATGGCTTTAGAGTATATAGTTGTATCTGTCAAGCGGAGTTTCTCTCTTTCTGCTTCCTGATCACCATGTTGAGATGCTTCCCTCTGCCACACTTTTCCCCCGTGATGTTCAGCCTCACCTTGAGCTCTGAGGAATGGAGCCAGCCTTCTGTGGACTGACCTCTGAAACCATGATTCCCTAAATAAACCTCTCCTCCTTCACAGTTGTTCTGGTCCGGTTGTTTAGTTACAGCAACAAAAAAGCTGATTAAAACAGATATTATCACCAGTAGAAAAAAGGAGTCTAGTAATTTCAAGGAAAAAAAAATTTATAAGCATAATATTAAAATATGGCAAAATTATTTAAAAAGCATCAAGGAAATTTTTACCAAAAGACAATAGTTCTTTTAGATGAGAAGTGGGGTTAATGTTAATGAGGCAGGAGGCAAAAGACCACTGAAGAATTCACTGTGGAAAGCACTCCTTTTGGGGATTTATTATTGACACTTTACACACACCAACTCGCAATTGCACTATCTTGACACAGATCATACTAACCTCAATAAATTTCAAAGACCTGTGATAATAAAGGTTGCTATTCTTGTTACAGGGCAATTTCAAAAGTGGGGTGGGAACTTTTTTCCTCAATCCAAAATAGCCAACCAATGTTCAAGAACCTTAACTAACCTAACCCCTGTGGAAAAAACACTTAAAACAGAACATAGTTTTTCAGGAATTTAAAAAATAATAGTTGGCTCTATTGTATATTTATTATTTGTGTTTTTGTTGTTTGTATATATGTATTTATTGTCTGTGATATTCACTTTATTTTTACCCAGCAATTTTAATGTACTTACAGAATGAGTTATTGGAAAGAGCACTTTATTTATAACATCAAATAATAATTAAAAGGATATAGCTTATGACTTGTTATAATCTAGAGGATATGGTTTATGTCTTGACCTGTATCTGTCATCCAGGAAGCAATGAGGTATTTGATAAAGTGTAGTAAATATGAATTTTAAGCCAAAAAATAATGCAAGTGTATCAGAAATGTAGTAATTTAATTTTTATCTCTTAACCCTACTTCCTTTGATATTCCACTGAATGTCATAAACTGTATAGTAAACACATTGTTATCCCTCCTTTTAGTACAAAGGAGATAAATGTTTCACAAGTGCTTCCATGAAAAAATGTTCTGATTTGCCGTGATCACTGATTCCAGGGGACAAATACTGCCACCCGGGTCAGTGACATGCTACTTATCTGACATTTAACATGGATTTGGGAAAACATGCAGATAATCCAATACAAGCCAGTTCTGGGACATACCACTGCTTCCTGTCAGTAAGATGTGTTGAAGAGTCTAGTGCCACAACGTGTGGGCAGGAATACAATTATCCATTCCTATATTTTTAAGAAAGAAACAGTTATTCTTGATCCTCTATAATTAACCCACAATTGTTCTTATCTGTTTCCTAACTCAAGCACTTTCCAAGTGTGACTCTCAGTTAGACCCACATTTGTTGGGGCATTTGTTGCAGACCTATTCAAACTCCCCCTCTCTGGGCACCTCTGTAGACTCATGTAGCCACATCTCATCTTGTGGTATATTATATCACACAGAAATCTGAGGATCAGTCATGACTTTTTTTTTTTTTTTTTTTTTTGGTACCAGGGATTGAACCTAAAGGCACTCAACCTCTGAGTGACCAAGTCACATCCCCAGTCCTTTATTTATTTTTTATTTGGAGACAAGGTCTCACTAAGTTGCTTAGGACCTACACTAAATTGCTGTGGCTGGCTTCAAACTTGCTATCCTCCTGCCTCAGCCTCCCCAGCTGCTGGAATTATAAGCCTGCACCACCACGGCCAGCTGTCTTGATTTCTGAATGCATATGGGAAGTAAGGCACCTGGGCCTTTGTACCTGATTCCCCCAATCCATCTGAGATTTTTGTGACCTCTTCAACCAGCTAGGACTAGTTCAGCTAAGGTTGATCCAGCATGGACTCAGGGATAAGAAACTGGGTTCTTCTCTCAGAGACACTGGTAAATAACTAATAGTGGATTTCTTCCCAATTATAATCTCACAAATCAGGAATCTATGTCCATGCCCTTTATAGGAGTCATGGAAATCTTTTTACAAATAATATGTCATTCTACATTTTTATAATATATGAGAATGTGGCCTATTAATACCCTTAGGCTCTGCTACAATTATTTTTTTGGTATTCCTAGCAAAATTTATGGAACAGTAAAACTATCGATAAATGGGAGAGGGGGCAAATACACAAACAAATTTAAGAAAAATCTTCAGTTAATATGAAAATTTTATTCAATTCATATATATTTGTTTCAGAGAGAAGTTTGGCTTTAGCAAATCTTAACTCATGCATATACTTTCCTTCAGCAATTCAATTTCTAAACTTTTATTGTAAAAATAATTCAAAATATACATAACCAATTTAAGAATGATCATCACAGTGTTATTTTATCATTGTGAAAAACTACAAACACAATCATATTAAAATCTAGTAACATCTGTTCAATGAAATACTATGCAACTATTAAATGAGGTTATAGAAGAATATGTTATCACAGGAAAGATGTTATAAATGTATGGGTTAATGGAGGAATTAAAATATAACACATTTTTTAAAAATAACTTTCATTCACATAAATGTGTATTTAAATAGTGTTCATATCTGAATAATGGTATTCCCAATGGTTTTGATTTCTTTTTAAGGTTTATCTTCTTTCTACTTTTTTTCCTTAGTAATAATATTTAATTGTTTCTTTAAAAAAAATCCTTTGCTAGCAAACAGCAATTGACTAACACTTCAGAATAAGAAGGAATCCTGAGGATGATGTAGAATATCATGTTTGTGCAGAGAATTGAGAGATGATCTTAATCTTATTTAATGATCATTATATTTGTTCTGTGGCATGATTATATGCTGCCTCCAAATTCAGAGTTCTTGAATTTGAGGGAAATTTGTTTGTATATTATTTGAAAATGAAAAGAACATAAACTAATTCTTATTACTGTGCATATGAGCCAGAAAAATTATAAAAAGCCATTTTTATGCAAAAAATTAGAATTAAGTAGATGATCAGTCCCACTTTAAAAAAAACTTATTTATAGTAGAAATAGGTATATTATTACTTTCAAGAGAAGGCAGGAAAAGTAAAAGAGAAGACTCTTTTCTAGAAGGCAGCGAAGTATAATCTCTAATTTAATTATAACATTTACTTTATTGACTATGTACCCTCATGTTTGTATCAGTAATAGATTTCCCTATGATAAATCTAAAGCTTGAAGTTTAAATAACCCAATCCATTCAATATAATAGAATCAGGTCTGTCATGGATCAGAAGCCAAAGTTAATGCTTTTCCTAACCCCATGTTTACATGAGCAAGTATCAATCAGTATGAATCACCAGGGCCACCTACATAGTTCTGTAAGTGACAAGAACTAAATAGCTAATGCTAACACTCCATGAATATCTAAAGTAGATGCAACATCAATAAAATTTCTCAATCATTTGGATTTCCCTCAGCATACAAACCAACCTTGGGGAAAAATGATGAGCATAATGAAAAACCTTGGCATACATAATGACTTCATTGCACTATTTATGTTTTTTACAATAGTCTTCATAATAATTTAAAAAACATTTTGATTATGACTAACAGCACAATAAGAAAAAGGGAAATGGAGCAATTGCACAGATAGACCTAGTCAGCATGTAGCTATTGATTGAATTATATGGCAGTTTTGTGTAAAGTTTGTGTTCGGGCATCTAATTTACCTTCAAAATCGGGTATTGACCCTCCTCTGCCTCTGCATGATTTCAAATGCCTAAACAATAACCATATTATATCATTGCCCTGAAGATAGTCACAAATTATTCTTTTATCGATAGGTATGAGATCCTGAGTTCTAATTATACCAAAAATAAAATCTATAAATCTAACATAAACAAGGGTTCTTTATCTACCGTTTATTACTTTCTTGTATTTTAAAGGGTTTATATCTCATTCATCTAAAATACTACTCATATAAGTGTTAAGGAGAAGTAAAGCAAAACAGCAAAAAGAATTAATATACTGTAAAAACAAAACCACTGATCTTATTCCATTTATTCATTCATTCTGCAAAAATCTCCTGCTTCATGCAGGCAGTGGGTACAAAGGGTAGATAAACTGCTGCCTTCCGGAGCCTTTGTTCTCCTGATATTCTCATCAATGTCATCAAAATTGATTTCTCCCACACTAGAAAGGAATTTCCTCATCCTACCACATATTTAAAATATTTAGCAATTGTTCCTCATGCTGCTTACACGACTCCTACTACAGGTTGACAGAAAATCACTTCCAAGTTTCGTTCTGTGTCTTTTCTCATCCTCTAAGCAGAAATCTGTTTACTCCAGCTTTCAAAATGTGTCATACCCGCGGCTCTCACTTGAAAGGAGGCACATGAAAGCCTAGAGACTTCATTCCTGGAGAAATCTAGCAGAGAAAGACTGATCAAACCAAGGACATGCCCACGGCAGAGGACAAAATCAAGCAGCTACCAGGTCGAGCCCACCTCAAGCATTTTCATGTCTCCAGAGACTTCAAATCAGAATCCTGCTGCTAGAAATATCCCTGCTTCTGGGAATACTACAATTAAATCATTTTTCACTTTTTCCATTTTCTTCTCCTCCGTGAGCCTGAATATCTGTTCTAATACCATGAGACTTTATTTGTCAAAGAGATAAGCCACAGTGTCATTCAGAAGGAGAATGTGAGATTACTTTAAAAAGAAATAAAAATTAAATTTAAAAAAGCTATTTTCTTCTTTCAAAAAAAGCCTGAGTATGACCCAGTCATTATTGGATCACACTTATGCATTCCCGTAATGGAAAGGAAGGAATATAAATTAGTCTTCTGCTGCTCTAGTAAACATATTTTATTTCAATACATAAACATTTCTCCTTAGGTACATGAACAAATCGACATGCTGAAGTGTGCTTGTACGTGGTAAATTCTTCATTCTCCTAGACTTCTAGAACAGTCATTTTTCTCCACTATTTAGTTACTAGCACCAAAAGAAGAGGTCTGGGTATCAAAGTAGAGATCAGGTTATATAATCAGCAAATCGTGAAAAGTATGCTACATTTGTTTCATAGGCTCTAGCATTTAGTTTGATACTGGGTGCTGATGTACCAAGTCTCCAACACTACCCTTTCAAATAAACACTTCCTTAATTTCGCATAGATTGGGGAGATGGAAATAACTTTAACCAGATCATATTTTACTACCTGACCGTGAGAAATAAGACACACTATAAAACCATTTTCTGCTTCAATTCTGTATTAGAGAACTGGGAGAAATTCCTTTGAACAGATTAAGAGTCTTCAAAATCACTTCTGTTACAAAAAGCCAGTCAGACCTGCCCAGAAATAATAACTTTGAGTTATGCTTTTATCTCTTTTCCACAATGATCAATTTATTGAGCCTTCTAAAACTTTAGAAAATTTGTCCATAATTTTAAAGTTCATTTGTATTTTATCTGTATACCTCATTTACTAATTTTTAAAAGTCTTTTCATTCATCATTCTTTTCCCTAAGATTTCTAGCTTCTGTTCCTCCTCCCACAGCCCATATGTTTCATTGTAGTAGGATTTTGACAACTTTTTTCAGTAAAACTTATTTGGGATGCATTAGGCTTAATTGCAACACTGAAAGCACATAATTTGGCAAGGTGACATAGCTTAATATCATTTACTGCATCTTAGATTTTCCTATACCTCATTAGTGTTAATACCATCAGCTTGTAATTATCCCCAAAAATTGAATACAGAATTCATGGAAATGGAAATCCCCATATAAGTCCCAAACCTTATTTCATCCAACATATCCAATCTTCTAATCTTAACAGAGAATCTGATAATTTGCAAGACTGACTGAAATTTCACTTCATTTCTCTTCTGGCAGAAAATGAACTCAAGAGTGATAGTGATCAGGGTTCAAACAGCAGTTTACTTAGGCATTGTATCAAAGTGAACTGAGATATATCAACATTAAGTCAATGTTAAGGTTTGGATCTAGGACGTCCACCATAAAGCTTATATGTTGAAAGCATGGATCCCAACATATCAAGGTTCAAAGGGGGGGCTTTTAGGAAATTGGATCATGAGGGCTATAATCTCATTTGGTGCTTAATAATTTGAATGGACTACCAGGTGGTAACTGCAGATAGATGGGGTGTGCTGGAAGAAGCAAGTCATGCCTCTGAAGGGTTGATGTTGTCCCCTGCCCTTTCCTTTCCCTTCCCCTGACACTCTCCTTGCATGCTGCCTTGAGCTGAACAACTCTCCTCCACCACGTTCTTTCTCTATAATGTTCTGCCTAACCTCGGAACCTGAGCACCCAGAGCAATGCAGTCAGCCAGTCATGGACTGGGACCTCTGAAACTGTCCACCAAAATAAACTTTTCTCCTCTAAGTGCTTGCTGTTGGGTATTTTGGTCACATCAGTGAAAAACTGACTAACAGAGTAATATACCAGGACTCTGAGAGCAGTAAAACCAAAAATAACGAGTATAACAAGAGAAGGCCAGGATGCTGCTCCAATACTAGCAGGTTTATCAGGCCCAGATAACCTATGTTAACCAAGGGCTACAGTCTCAGGTCCTGAGTAAAGAAAATAAAGTCTTTCCATGGTTGAAAAAAGGAGTAAAAACAGAACAAGGATGAGTAAACTCTCAAAGAATCACAAAAACTATGGTAAAAGCTTAGTCCAGCAAGGGCTGCCTAAATAACCGTATTAGAAAGATAAGCAAGCAAGAGGGGTGCATGCAGGGAATCTTCCAAAAATGCTATTGAATCTCTGCTGCCATTTAAGCAGGTGAAAAATGGGTGTTTCATCTAAACTTCTATCTCGGCCCTTGCAAATTTCACACAGGCTTTGTGCCAGAAGTGAGGAAGAAAGTTAGAAATGCTATAAGACTAGAGTCAGCATCCAAATTGTGGGATCCCACTCAGAGGTGGATCCTTACATAGGCAGACATTCCATGGGGCCTGAATTTCTTAGACTGTGTATTCTGTGGTTGGCTCTAGAGATCGTATCAAGCCTGAAGCAACTAACTATTGTTACAACCCATATCCTAAAAGTGATTGAGGTCTTTATAATTCTTTTAAATAATAGAATCCATTCTCCCACTGTTATGGAGGGCAAAAATCTGAAATCAAGGTATTGCACTGATTGATTTCTTTTGGAGGCTCTAAGAGAGAATGCTTCATGTCTCTTCCCTAACTTGTGGTGACTGTTGATGATCCTTGGTGCTCCTCAGTTCGTAGGTGCTTCAATCTCACTCACATTTTCATGTGGAATTCTTTCCTTCGTCTCTATGTCTCCTCCCTTCCTATCTTTTATTTTATTCTTATTTTTATTATTTTTGTAGTTGTAGATGAACAGTATGCCTTTATTTTATTTGTTTATTTTTATATGGTGCTGAGGATCCAACCCAGTACCTCACACATGTGAGGCAAGCCCTCTGCCACTGAGCTAGAGCCCCAGCACCCCTTTCTGTCTTTTATAAAGACACTTACCACACCTTTTGTTAGGCCTACTCGAATCAAGTATGTTATTTGAGAGACTTGCCTTACTGCATCTGCAAAGACCCCTGTCTAAATAAGGCCAAATTCTTAATACCAGGATTTAATACTTGGAAGCATTTGGGGATGGGGAGAGACAATTCAATCCACACACTTTGCTAAGGGTATACTTACAATCTTTAAAATATAATTTTAAAAAATCTTTATGCTAAGCAAAAACATGCGTCAGGTAATAAGACATTGGAAGCGAGAAAGCCAGGAAGGCTAATTTGAACAAACTATAGTAAATTAGGAATTAATTATGTTTGAGACAAAGCAAAAGAGAATCACATTAAGAATGAATCCTTTGGGGTAATTAGGTAGTTTATAACAGGTTGATCTTTCCTCCAATTAGGGCATGAAATAGCAGTGCTGTCAATAAAGAGGAAGACTAGCTAAAATCTATATTGGGTGCACAAAGAGAAGTAGATAAATAAAATTAATTATGTAACTAGAAATAAGAATAAAGACAGGTGCAGTAGTGCACGCCTATATTTCCAGCTACTTGGGACACTAAGGCGGGACAATAACAAGTCTGAGGTCAGCTTGGGCAACTTAGTGAGACTCTCTCAAAATAAAACATATAAAGGACTGGAAATTTAGCTCAGTGGTGCAGGTTTCCTGGGTTCAGTCCCCAAGTACCTCAAACAAAGCGGGGGGGGGGGGATAAAAATATGATAAATAGACTGTTTGATGGTGTTTATATTCGTAGCTTGCAGTTTTACTTATTGTTAGTTATTCATAATTTGCATAGGAGATCTCAACCAAAAATGATGGATGACAATGTGCTGCTTCAAGATAGAAGGAGAAACAGGAGTCAGATAAAATGCTAAGGACAGTTTTGATAATCATCATGAAGTTTTTAAAAATGCAGGGAAAAATATATTATCCCAGGCACTTAAAACTTAAGTAAATGCCACATATCCAGTAGCATTTCAAGGATCACAGTAAGTAAATTCCACATCATGAGACTTCTATTTATTTTTAGGGAGTTTAAAGATATTCACATTGTGACAAATATTACCTTTGCTCTGAGAAGGAAAAAAATTCAGTTCAGACTGTGCTCAGAATATTAGAAGACCTGTGAGTAGTTTTGAATACAGATATATTTGGATCTATTCATTAACTCTGAATGCAATACCCAATGTTGGATGGCTTCCAACAGTTGCAATGAGAAACATGACAACCAAAATGCAATATGCTTGACAGAATTCTTCTTTTTTTACTTGTTTCCTCCTTCAAATACATTTTGAAGTCAGCAGTTGTTCATTGTAATGCGCATTTCTCATCTCTATCAAGGACAAAATTTTTTGCTTATTTTTTACAAGATATTCTCCCAGAAATATTTTTTTTTAATTTTTTTAGGGGGCTGGGGAGATAGCTCAGTTGGTAGAGTGCTTGCCTTGCATGCACAAAGCCCTGGGTTCAATCCCCAGTACCCCCCCCAAAAAAAAAAAATTTTAGGCGTGGGGTTGTGTAGCTCACTGGTAGAGTGCTTGCCTCACATGCGTGAGGCACTGGGTTCGATCCTCAACACCACATAAATAAATAAAAATAAAGGTATTGTGTCCATCTACAACTAAAAACATAAAATTATTTTTTAAATTTTAGTTGTTGATGAACCTTCATTTTATTCATTTACTTATATGGGTTGCTGAGAATCCAACCCAGTGTCTCACACATGCTAGCAAGTGCTCTATCACTGAGCCACAACCCCAGCCCTCCCAGAAATATTTAATAAGTTTATTTATATGGTATATGATCATTTAATTTAGTTCTTAAGAGTAATGTATCAAATGAAAAAGCCAGTTAATATTTTCATTAAAATAATCTGATTAAAAATAAAACATACAGAAATATAAAAGCAATATATGCTGTTTTCAACATATATTATACAAAAATGTAGAATAAATGTATTTCCACAAATTTCTGAAGTGTTCAGAATACATAAAGGAAGATATAACCAAGTCAATATAATTTAATTTAGTCTTTTAGATGTTACATAAGTTATAGAAAAATCAAAGTTGAAGAAATTTTTCGTTTAAAGTGCTTTAATCTATATATGCATATAACAAGTGAAATATTTGATTTCAAAAATTCAGAAATGCAGTTGGGTGCAGTGGTACACACCTGGAATCCTGGCTGAAAAACTGAGGCCAGAAAATCACAAGTTCAAAGCCAACCTGGGCAGTTTAGCAAGACCCTGTCAGAAAAAACTTAAAAGGGCAAGGTATACAGCTCAGTGTCAGAACACTTGCCTCACATGTAAGAGGCCCTGGGTTGAATTCCCAGTCGTATATACATATTTTCAAAAGTTTTTAAATTGCCAATTTTCTTCCAATTTTTAATTCATAAAGAAAATATGTTATGCAATTTTTATGAGTAGCTTCTTCTTATGCTGTTAGGGAAAAAAAAAAAAAAAAAAAAAAAAAAAAAAACACTTCAGGCCAGCAATCTTTAACTTTCTTTTCTTTTAATTTCAGGATCATTGCTACTTTTAAGAATCTTACTAATCTCTAAATCTTCTACCCATGATCTAGTTCTCCACAAATATTCAAGTACACATAACTAACCAACTTTTCTACGTAATTTTGGAAAGTCCCCAATTTTAATGAATGCCAGAAACTAGACTAAAACCTCTAACCTTGGAATATGCTAAGGAATATTCTAAGTATTGGAAAAGAAGCAGAGAATTGACCAGGATGGAGGCAGACATTCTTTGGATCAATTCTCTACTTCTCCAGTGTTTAGAATATTTTCTAATAACACAAAATAAATAATTTTTGGAGGATAAATTGTTTTAAGAACTTCTGAGTGTATTCAGAGCTGTAGCAGCAGTTCTGTCCGAGGGAATTCATATAAGATTTTGATCTAGTGGATATGATTTTAAAGCTCTCCTTCTTAAACTTCAATATGGCTTTTGACAGATTAAATTCTCTGAGCTTCAATTTTCTTATCTATAAAATAGGAATACTAAAATTTGTCCCCAATTACTATAAGAATTAGTAAGAAGTTCAGGTGTGCTATTGTACAATAGGGTGACTATAGGTAATAAATGTACTATATAGTTCAAAAAGTTAAAGGAAAGAAGTTTGGATGTTTTCACCATAAAGCAGAGAGAGCTATGTTTATACTAACTTAAACATCACACAATGTTTACATTTCACATCACCATATGATCCCATAAATGATTTTGTTTTTATGTGCCAGTTGAAAACAAAATTTTAATTCTAAAAATTTAAGAAAAAAAATTTTAAAAAGTGACAAACAGGTGAGAACCTTGTTCACTACATTTCAGTGGGCTATGCTAAAATTGTTTTGAAAATGTCAGGTTCCTAAAATTGCTGGTGGAAAAATTTCAGGATTATAAATAAATAGGCATTCATATATTTGAAACTTATCAGGATTTGTGTTAAGTTCAGAGAGTCAGTTGGATTCTTAGATTTGAGTATGAGAAGCTGATTTTAAGATTCAATCATTGAATGAACAGAGGGTAAGTTCTATTTTTGTTAACATGTATGTATACACTAAGGTAAAAAGTTCTTTGAAAAGCAAAACATATTTTGCAAAGGATTACATTTGTCAGATACACAGAAAGCCCTGAAGCATTCCTCAGAAGTTAATAAGCTTCATGAGACAGAAAAGGAGAAACAGGACTGATGAAGTGCCTTTCCCACACTATAGTCAATCTACAAACCAACAGAAATGAAGAATAATAAAAAATGGTCTGTTGTAGCAGAATGGAGGCTGCAGGCTACAGACAGAATTCACAGTCAGTCCTGAAGCCCGCCACTGACAAGCAAGTTGTCACAAAGAAAAGGAAAAAATACAAACAATAAGTAATAAATACAGGTAAAGATGTGAATTTTTAAATGTTCCTGATGCCAAATAACCAATATAGGCACGTTAGAGGATGTGATAATTTCAAAGTTACCCTTTCATGGGTTTTAAACAAGGTGGAAAGAGGAAGTTTTGGTGTCTTTTATCCTCAAACTATGTGCAGGCATAAAATATCTGGCTTTAGTTTCTAGACAAGTTTTACTGATGTATCCAACCAAATGAAAAGCTTTAGCCATTGGGGATGCTGCTGTGAATATTTTCTATTTGCAGGTTGTGTTTTAGCAGCTAGTGGGAGATTTTTTTTTTTTTTTTTTCATCTAGTACCCTAAGATTCATTTTTGTCTCCTGGCAACCGTTCTCTTCATTTCTCACAAAAAGACAGTAAAATTACTCTATTTTCATGCCTTAGAAAAAAATCACAACATTGCTGACTTTTTTTCCCACGAAACTTCAAACAGAACAAATCTCAAAAGTAACAGCATCAACTTTTCACTTTAGATAGATCATAAAGGTCAATTTGTTGCAAACTGAAAACACTTATTCCTTTAGGATGAAAAAGCAAACATGAAATTAGCTGTCACATGTCTTTACTAGAATCAGGAAAAGGGAATGTTCACACAAGTGATACTTTCATCCAATGACGGCCTGGGCTCTAAACTAAAGAAGCTGTGACATCACATTAGAGCATCCATATTGACTACAGTGTGGGAAAGGCACTTCATCAGTCCTGTTTCTCCTTTTCTGTCTCATGAAGCTTATTAACTTCTGAGGAATGCTTCAGGGCTTTCTGTGTATCTGACAAATGTAATCCTTTGCAAAATATGTTTTGCTTTTCAAAGAACTTTTTACCTTAGTGTATATATACATGTTAACAAAAATAGAACTTACCCTCTGTTCATTCAATGATTGAATCTTAAAATCAGCTTCTCATACTCAAATCTAAGAATCCAACTGACTCTCTGAACTTAACACATATTGACCTCCAGCTGATACCCATGCACATGGGAAAGGAGCTCAGAGACATCAAAATAGCTGTTTTTATCAAAATGTCAGGCAAGCCACAAATGAGATGTACTCTAGGGGACAGAACTGTCTATACTCAAGGATTAAACAGGAAAGAAAGAAAAAGAAGTGACTTTTTCCTCTTAAAGAACACAAGAAAAACAGAGCAGAAAAGTCTCAACTTGAAAAGAAATTCAGTGTATTGTCACACAATCGATACAAATGTTCATAATAAACAGGGAGTAAATGTGTGTCATAGCACTAGAACTTCACAAAAAGTGTCTCTAACTTTCATAATAATGCTGCCACATATATATTTTTCAAATAAACAAACCAAGGGGCAAAATAGTTAAAAAGCCTGGTCAAGGTCACACAACTAGTACATGGCAGAGCCAGGATTTAGGTGCAAGTCCATCTAATGCCAGTCCCAACAGCACCGCTCACTCGGCCCAGCATCTCTCTTTTTTACAACCTAAAATGAGTTAGGAAAGGTCTAGGTATCATCCATTCCTATAAATCTCAGACCTAAGTTCAGTCTCTCAGACATAAAGAAATTCTTAAAAGTAACCATGAGATAAATAATGGTGAGAGGGAACAACAGCCCCAACCGCCACCACACCAGCTCCTGTCTTCCCTTTAAAAAGAAACCATGCTGGGCACAGTGGTGCACACCTGTAATCCCAGCTGCTTGGGAGGCTGAGGCAGGGGGATCACAAGTTCCAGGCCAGCTTATACAACTTAGCAAGACCCTGTTTCAAACGACAAATAAAAAGGGTTGGGGATGTTGCTCAGGGGTTCAGTACCTTCAAGTTCAGTTCCCAGTACCAAGAAAAAATTGTAATTAAAAAGAAGCTATTCTACAACCTCAGACAGAAGTATGCAACAAACTATGAAGTAATGCAACTCTCTGCTAAAAAAAAAAAATAGTAAAGGTTACACAGTGATGACTTTTCCATTGGGAAGAAAATGAAACATTTGGAAACAGACTAAATGAATAAACTAAAATGTTATATCTTGGTTCCTAGAATAATTCTTGTAGTGTTTTTAAGATTCGGTGTAATGTAAATGTGTTATAAAATAAAAGAGAAATATTCACAGAATGAATTGTGTGAAATAAATAAAACCTTTGCTCTATTCAGTTTGGCAGCCATTTTTAGATCTAAATTTTGCTTCCTTGTGGGATGGAAAATCAGATGGGGATACTGCAACTACAGTAACCTATATGACAAGAGGCATATGTAGTTTGAAATACAAGAAATCCTTCTCACAGAGAGCACCCATTCGTGACCAAGACAAACTGAAATTGTTAGAAAAAGTATTTCAGTCTCTAAAAATACAAACTTCCTTTTTCTCTGAGGAAAATGTAGAGGACTAAATGCACAAACAAAAATTCAAAGCCCATTGTTTACAAAATACCCTCCTATATAATTATTTTAACTTGTTTGGTTATAGAATTTATCATTTTTTTTCAACTACATTTAACAAAGTGTATTTGAACATAAAATCTCCATACTAAGTTACACTGAGAAAGTTGCTTCTATTTCTACCTTCTTCCAAGTTTTTGTACCTCTTTGAGGACACTGTCCCTCCAGTCACATAAAGGAGCTCAAAATGGGAAAATGGGCATTGTTCTCTTTTTGAATGACTGTTCTATTTGTGTTTCTCTGGCTTTCAATTTTATCTCTAAACACATAGACCTACATTGTCACTATTACATAAATTCTGTATTATCATTTATTTTTGTCAGTGTTTAAAGAACAAAAAGTGAATAAGATCCAAGTTACAGGTTAGCCTATGTTTGACTCATCAAAGATCAGTTGACATCTGTAAGATAACCTTTCCTCAACAGGAGTCAAGAGAGAACTGACCAAACTCCTCACCTGAGACAACTCCTATTCCACGACTTCTGCCTGCATCATCAGTAGTCATCACTTCAAAAATAAGGGCCAACTATCCCAGAATTCCTCAGCTTTATCAAAGGGCATCAGGAAAATCTCAGATTCCAGCTCCCCACAAACTTCCAATACTCATGGCTACTAACTCCTCTGAATTCACAGGACTAATCTCATGATGCACGCATCCCTGTTCAACACAGGAAATTTGGGTCTCTCAAGGTCCTTCTTTCCCTCCCATACCTTAATTCCTATATGGCTTTAACATGAGCTCTCTTCCTCACTACTATCCCCCATACAAATCCCATTTTCAAAACGTTTTCACTGTGCCTTTAGGAATTAAAGTCCCCAATCAGAAGTCTCTCCTCAACATTGTTTAGCATTCCGTTCACTTTCTTACCATATACATCAGAAGACTGGCTTTCCTTGGGACTCTGCTTCCCACCCAGCCCTCTAAAGTAGTGGCTGATCTTCATTGTGCTGGACTTGGAGGCAAAGCATGTGCTCTGTGTGACTCTCTCATCATCCATTCACTGTCATTTCCATCTCCTTAAATCTTGTGTTACCAGACACATCACTTCCTATAGTTTATCATTCTGTCATCAATCAATTTTGTAGTCATTCTTCCTCAATTTTCAAAGACATCATCTGCTGGATCCTTGTCATTCTCCCCAACACTAATCCAGTGTTAATTCCTGTTGATTAGAATATCCACAGAGATGAGTTTTACAATAATCAGTTCTCTAAGTTTCTCAACTTTCTTTCCTTAAATTATCCTGATCTTTACCCTACCTCAGACACTACTCCAATGGGCAGACCCTAGACCATTTATTTATCAGTAGCTACCCCTCCTCCATTATTTCAAAGACACGCCTCCCATCCTCTAAAAACCACATATCATTTCTTCTCCCTCTCTTTAGTCCTTCATCTCCAGCAATTCCTTAGCCTTGTGCTCAATCTTTCTGTCTTCCCAATATCTATCAATATATCAATGTCCTCTTTCTCATCACTCCTCTGCTGAAATTTCATAAAAGATTTATAACGCTCCCTTTCATACCCTCTCAACTCCCTTCGTTTCTATTGATTCATCACTCGCCACACTGCTACCTAATTTAAATACAACTCTCTACTTTCTGTGTCTGACAGTGGTTGGAAAAAAACACACAGTTATGATGATCATTCTCAACTTAAAATGGTGCTACTACCCTCAAGTTAGGCTATGATGTTTTCTGATATGTAGAAAAGAAGTAAGTTACATAGCAGGTCTGAGACTGCAGTCCTTAGAATTGATATAGTCCAGGTTCTAAATTTTAACTCAAACTTTGGTCTCATAGGAAAAACACTGAAGAAGAAGAAAGAGGAGGAGGCAGAGAAAGAAGTAAAAAAAAAAAAAAAAAAAAAAAAAAGGAGATGAAAAGGAGAAGGGAGAGAAGTAAGGATGAACATACAAAGAAATGGGAAAATCTTACACTGGTGTCATGGTTCTTTGGCTTACTGGTGAGAAGTTTAACCAATTGGGGGTACATTTCAAGTCTCAGAGTCTCTCTTTCCATCAAAAAAAAAAATGTAAAAATTAAAACTCTGAAATACTAAAAAGAAACCATGTGGAAAAAAATCCATAATCTTGGATTTGGTAGTGATTTATTTGTTTTAACAACAAAAGCAGAAAAACAAGAGAAAAAATGATAAAATAGACTTCATCAAAATCAAAGACTTTAATGCATCAAAGGACACATTCAACAAAGTAAAAAATGAACAACAGGATGAGAAAAATATTTGCAAACTGTATATGATAAGGAATTAATAACCTGAATATACAAAGTCCTCCTATTGATTCAATAACAGAAGTATGCAATCTGTTTAAAGAATAAACACTTCAATAGACATTTTCCCAAAGAAAATTTACAAATGACCCATAAGCAGATGGAAAGGTATTCAACATCACAAACCATTAGGGAAATGCAAATCAAAACTGTGGTGAGATATCACTCTATTCCCATTAAGAGGGCCATGATTTTAAAAAAATATATATATATATAGAAAATAGCAAGTTTTGGCAAGATGTAAAAATATTATAAAACTTGTGCACCGCCTGATGGAACAGTAAATGGTTGTCAATCCAGAAAACAATATGGTGTTCCTCAAAAAATTAAACATAGAATTACCACATGATGTAACAATTATACTTCTGGACATAAACCCAAATTAAGGGAAAGTAGAGTTCCAAAGAGAAATTTGTATAGCCATTGTCCTAGTCAGCTAACTTTTCATCACTATGACCAATACTAAGAAAAACAACTTAAAGGAGAAAATATTTATGGTGGTTCACAATTTCAGAGATTTCAGTACATTGTCAGCTGGTTCAGCTGCTCTGGGAGTGAAATGAGGCAGAAATATATGGTTAAAAAATAATGTGGCAGAAGAAGCTACTCACCTCATGTTATGTTTTAGATATGAGGTGTCACCCAAAAGTTTACAAGTGAGACGATGCAGATTGGAATTGGAGCATGGCTTTGGGGTATATATTTTGTTTCTGGAGAGTGGAGTCTCCCTCTGCTTCCTGATCACTGTGGTGTTCAGTCCGCTGCTTCCCTCTGCCACCCTCTCCTGCTATGATGTTCAGTCTCCCCTCAAGCCTGGAGAAACGGAGCTGGCCTTCTATGGTCTAAGACTAAGACCTCTGAAACTGTGAGCCCTAAAATAAACCTTTTCTCCTCCAAATTGTGCTGGTGAGATCCTTTTAGTCACAGCAGCAAAAAGGATGACTAAAATAACTCATGGCAGCCAGAAAAAAGAGAGACAGGAAGTGGCTAGGGACAAGATACACCTTCCAAAGGCATGCTTCCAACGACCTGCTTTCTCCAACTGGACCCCTTCCTATAGTTTCTACCACCTTCCAACGGTACCATCAATTATGAGTCCATCAATGGATTAATTCATTGATGAGATTAAAACCCTCATGATTCAATATTTTCCTAAAAGCCTCACTGTGAACATTGTTGCACTGGGAACCAAGCCTTCAGTACATGATCTTTGTGGAGATATTCCAGTCCCAAATTATAACATCTGTATCCAAAAAAGCATTATTCACAATAGACAAAAGGTGAAAGTAACCAAGTGTTCTGCTAATGAATATATAAACAAAATGTGGCATGTATGTGTAATAAAATATTATTTAGCTTTATTAAAAAAAAAGAAATCTTGACACATGCTGTAACATGGATAAATCTTGAGAACATTATGCTGAGTGAAATAAGCAAGTAACAAAAGGACAAATATTTTATGGTTTTAATTATATAATGTACCAAGAGTAATCAAATCAATGGAATCAGAGAGTAAAACAGAGGTTGCCAGTAGACTATTGTTGAGGAGGAAATGAGTTATTGTTTAATGGATAAAGCTTCAGTTTGAGAAAACAAGAAAGATCTAGATCTGGATGGTGGTAATAGTTGAACAAGAATGTAAATATACATTATATGCCACTGAACTGTACACTTAAAAATGGTCCCAGTGGTAAATTTATGGAAGGTATACATTACAATAAAAATGAATTAATTATATTAATAATGACAAAATGTTTTTCCAATCTCTCATAAGAAACACATAAATAGCATATCAAAGTGATTTATAAATTATTTTGTTATGAATACACTATGGACTGAGATTTTGTGAGTTATCCAAGTTCACAGATAGTAACCACACCCCAAGTTGACCTGTCTTAACTGATTATATACTTTGGGGGTACATAACTTTAAATGATGTGGCAATTTTAAGTTTTTAATGTTTCAATTACACTATTTTAGCCATATTTCTGTGTCAGAATTCTCAGTTACCAAAAACATGTATTCATCTTCAGCCATCTAAGAATATGGGATTTGAAGTGGGATTTTCCCTGTTTTACAATTTTACAGAATGTATCTTATAATTTGACACCTTCCCATTCTTAACTAATCGATTTTATGTACTTACTTTTATGTACTTACTGGTGCATTATAATTACAGATAAGTGTGATTGGTATGCCATATATGTATATGCACATGACATAATTTGATCTATTAATCAATTTTTATGTGAATTAAGTGATTCCCCAGATGTTTCAGCCTATATATTTCTCAAGTACAATTCATAGTTTTGTTATTCTCTAGGACAAAATTTATAATACCAGTATACAATAAACTAGGGTACACATCTTCATGATTACTAACACTAATTTCAGTGGAAATTCCCATTGGAAGAACTTCTAGTAAAACATAACCCTGTAGTCTGACTGTGTTCCCCACAAAATTTATGTGCTGAAGTCCTACCACTAAGGCCATAGTTTTAGGAGGTGAAGAATTTAGGATAACAATTAGGTCATGAGGGCAGAGATTTCATGAATGAGATTGGTGCCCTTATAAAATAGGTCCAAGGGAATCCATTTACCCCTTTCACCATGGAAGAACACTGAGATGTTGACATCTATGAACAAGAAAGTTGGCCCTGACCAAAAATGAAATCTACTGTTGCCTGAATCTTAGACTCTTAGCCTCCAGAAATGTAAGAAAAATGTTTTGTTATTTTTAAACTACACAATTTATGGCATTTTCTTTTTGCAGCACAAAACAACGGATTTTTAAAAAATGAGTAAAATCCAATGGTTGTTGCTCTTATTTTTACAATAAATGCCAATTTAAAAAAATACTAAAGAACTTATCAAAGAAATTCTGGCATTATCACAGTGTACTGTTAAAAAATAAAAATGTTATACTTTATATCTTAAATGAAGCTTGGTTTTTAAAATCACAAACAAATTGTAACTATTTAAAAATGACCATCAACCATCAGTAAACTCATTTCACAAACATTGCCTAGTAATTACTTACCTATAATATTCACATTTCTCAACCTAAGATAAAATATCATGAGGTAAATCATAGGACTGTTTTTTTTAATTAGCCAATAGATTGCCAATATTATTCAAGTTTTGTGTCTTCATAATATCAATTATTATAAAACCTCATCTCTTATTTTATTAGAAAAATCTCAAAAGACAAATAAACTGCTTTGTGTGAGCCAATGGTGTTGGAAGCCAAAAAGAGCATGCTGGTATACACAATCTTTTGGCAGATGAAATACTGAAACTTTTTCTAAGCTATTTGAATCCTTTTTTATTGATTCAAAAATACTTCACTGGTCTAGGGGAATGTTTGACCTTTATTTCTTCCAGAAGAAAAAGCACAAGGCTAATAATGTGCAGGCAAACAATTGTCAGACTCCACAATAAGGTAAAGAAACAGACAGGAGTAAGATATGAAGGCAGAGATCCGTCCCAGTTTAAAGTGTTAGAAATAAGCCAGTGGCTACAAATGAGTAATTGCACTACATTTCCATAGAGCCAGTGACACTTAATACACGGGAAGTAAAAGCAGAAGCAGGCTCATTTCAAGCCACCTGCAAGGTCAGGTTTGGGCTTCTGCTACATTTTAGCAATTCTAAACATCAAGGAGTAGGAATATTTCTCTTTCCTTACAGTGTTTTGGGGCATGATCAAATGTCTTTTCAAAAGATAACAGATATCTTACTCACCACTATTATTATCACCAGAGTGAATGAGTCATCTCCAGACCCAGCAGAGTGCTATGATGTCACCTGTACTTCAATGAAAGGTATTCCAGTCTTCACCTTCCTCATCCTCAGCCTTCACATCCCAATTGTAAGTCCAGTGAGTATATTGTTTCCTTTTTATCATCTGTGTACAAGGAACATCTCAAAAGCCTGCACATTTTAACTAGTCACTCAAATGTTTGTTTTTTCCTGAGAAAAAGATGTCAAACAATTTGGGATAAAATCATTACTTTCATGTATTTCAACTCTTTCTAAGGTAGAAAAAAAAAAAGAAAATTCACCCAGGAACACACACTTCTGACTTACAATTTGCTAAGACCCAGTGTAAAAAAATAAATCTCATTAGAAAATGTTTTAACAAAGAAGTTATCCAACCTGATTATGTCCTCCATGGCATATTCAACTAATATTTCCCTGTATGTAGATAGCCAATGAAAGCAAAGCACTTAACACGGGAATGCCTTTTAAAGTCAGAGGTGGCAGATAGGATAGCAAATTAAATAAATCATAAGAAAGTACTCTAGAAAGCATAGATTGTGAATCAATATTCTGTTTTATTTTCTTGTTGACATTCATTATAAGACTTCCATCAAGTTAGTTCTCTTCTCTGGACCTTACTTTTCTCATCTGTAAAATAGAACCTTGGATACTTTCTAAGGACACTCACAGCTCTGAATTTCATATTTGAAATTAGATAAAATTTTCAGGTCAGAAGCTATGTTAAAATAATAAATTTACTACTAATTACATACATACAACAATTAAATTAATTTTAGCTCTATTTATGAAAATATCACAGTTCATGTATGAATTTTCAAATACCATATATTCACATGAACAAGAAAGAATTGACATAAAATTAATTGAAGAAATTATGTTAAATAATTTCCTATTAAAATATAATTTCAGATTGCTGAATTTCATATTTCAAATTAGATAAAATTTTCAGGTCAGAAGCTATGTTAAAAATAATAAATTCACTACTAATTATATACATCAATTAAATTAATTTTATCAAAATAGACAACTTATTCTATAACTTCTTTTAAAAACTCTTGTACTAAATTTCCTTCTATTACCTATGAAAACAAATTGTACATATATGTACGTACACATACATGTGTACAAAATCTTCATCTAACTTTCTCAAGGAAAATAAGAATAAAAAGTTAAAACACAGATATCACAGAACATGTTGAGGGTTCTATCTGAAGATATCTAAATATGTTTGATTATCTTTAGTGTATTTCTATCATAGTATTTTTCAAACTGGATTACAGCTTCTTCCACTCATCTGCAAAATCCTGAAGACCAAGAATCATGTTTTACTGATATGCCAGGAGGAATCCAATAAATACGTGGGGAATGAATAAATGAACGTGTCCTTGTATATACAGGTATTCCTGCAGTTATAAAAATGGAATTTATAGTCAGGTACAGTGGGGCACACCTGTAATCCCAGCAGCTCTGGAGGCTGAGACAGGAGGGTTGGGAGTCCAAAGCCAGCCTCAACAAAAGCGAGGTAATAAGCAACTAAGTGAGACTCTGTTTCTGAATAAAATACAAAATAGGGCCATGGATGCAGCTCAGTGGCCGAGTGTCACTGAGTTTAATCCCCAGTACTCAAATAAATAAATAAATAAATATATGCAATTTACAAATAGGTGTTACTGCTTCCCTCTGTCCTTAAAATTATGTAACTGGTTACTTTAAAATGACACGTAAATTTGATTTCTTCCACAAGTATTTTTTGAGCACCTACTATGAGCTAGGTAGCATTCTAGGTTCCTAGGATTCATCAGTGGATACAGATAATAAGAGAAATGTACTGTATGTTAGAAGAAAAATAGGAAAGCATAAGATATTGTACATTCTGAAGTTGGCAACAGAATGCCTAAAGAAATCTAGTGTGCCAAAGAGGTATGGAAGTTTTAATAAGAATATCAAGAGGTCTCATTTAATAGATGACCTGTGAGGAAAGACTCAAAGCAAAATCATTTTGCTGAATTTTCTTAATATTATCCTTTAGAATCTCTGATTTCTGTTATAATAGCTTTATGATACCCTTGATAGATGTGTAAACCTATACTTGTGTTATGTTCCATCTGCAGATATTAGCTCATCTGAAAATGGACAGATTTAACAACCTAGGTATGAAGAAAATTTGTTTTAAACCTTTCAGAATGATGGCTTTTAATTTCTATTTATTAATTTGAAAAATGTGGAGTTAAAAATAATTACTAATCACTCAGTAATAGTGTTAATTGAATTTATTGATTTTTTTTAAGTCCCGATTTCGTCTTCACTTTGAACTTATAGAGCTATATCTAAACAATTACATTTGAGTCAATCAAATGTAATGGTCACAGTGCTGACATACGGACACAAGAAAAGTCACATATAATTTAGGTCAAATCTCTACTATTTGGGGGGGAAAGTGGAAACCTAAAAATTATCTGAAATGACTTCGATAGTTTATAAGAAAAATTTCTCAATTCCTACTTCCCTCAAAGTCATAAATGGCTGCTAAGTTTTTGTTCTATTTATCAATTTATTTTAATTGGCTGCAGCTCCATGAAATATGTTGACAAAGATTCTGAAGCTGCATCGTGTATTACAGAAAACCTTTTGTCCTGCTGGACACGTCTGCAGTGCCAGGGAGGGGAAACGGGAACCCTGGAACCACCTATTCCTCAGCCATGACCTATATTGTGCAGCATCACTTAAATGACATGACAGATCCATGCTCAGTCTACTTCAGAGATTTATAAGAGTAAACCTGCAGATAATATCTTCTATACTATACTCAGTAAAATCTGTACCAAGAATCAATTAGCAGAAATGAATGGAATGAATGATCTAAAACAAAGAAGGCAGAATAATACCTATGCGTCTAAGTATGTATCATAAATCTAGGATGGAAATGGAGTAGGCCTGTAGGCAAGAATAATATTCATGTATCAGAACCTGTGAAATCAAGATGAGTAACTAAAAACAGGAATATAAAAGCATATTCACTGGCAATCATCAAGAATGCAAGCAACAATAAATGTTGGTGAGGATGTGGAGAAAGATTCACTTATATATTGCTGGTGGGGCTGAAAATTGGTGCAACCATTATGGAAAATAGTATGAAGATTCCTTAGAAAACTTGGAATGGAACCACCATTTGACTCAGCTATCCCACTCCTTGGTATATAATGAAAGGACTTAAAATCAGCATAATACAGTGACACAGCCACTTCAATACTTATATCAACTCAATTCAAAAGCCAAGCTATGGAAACAACAGGTGCCCTACAACGGATGAACAGATCAAGAAATGTGAGATATATATATATATATATATATATTAGTCATAAAGAAGAATGAAGTTATGGCATTTGCTGGTAAATGAATGGAACTGGAGACTATCATACTAAGTGAAATAACCCAGTCCCAAAAAACAATGACAGAATGGTCTATCTGATATGTGAATGCTAACCTACAACAAGGGTGAAGAAGATTAGAAGTTCATTGGACTAGATAAAGGGAAATGAAGAGAAGGAAGAGGGCATGATAATAAGAAAGTCAATAGAATGAATCAGACATAACTTTCCTGTCCTCATATATAAATGCATGACCAATGTAAATCCACATCATGTATAACTACAATAGCAGGATCCTAATTGGAACAAGTTATATTTATTCTATCTATGTATAATATTTCAAAATGTACTCTACTGTCATGAAAAAAAAATAATAAAAAAGAAAGAACTATTCATTAAGTAAAGAAACTTGAATCCTTCCAGCAGGTGTTTCTCAGTCATAGTGCCACTTCGCAGGGTGTTTTTGTATCCTCTTGTTTTCTTCACTGCCTCTGAGAGACTGTGCTTAGCATCTGGCACTAATGAATTATTAGAATTGCAAAATCTATTTTTAACTTACTATGACTAACTTTGATTGTATACCCCATTAGTCTGCATCTTCAAACCTAGTATTTTTAAAAGACTGCAAAAAGATATGTTATTGGAAAGTGTATTTCTATCATGATAATTCCAAGAAGGAACTGTTATTTTTAGTCGTGGGGCAGAGCAGCTTCAGGGAAAAATTTTATAAACAGAAACAGGCCAATAAAGGACTACTCCAGAATCTTAGCAATTATGCTAAGTTAAAGCAAAACCCAGCATGTTCGCTTTGTGGTCAAAAAAGAAAAGAAAAAAACATTATGTGTTTCCTAAACTATTCTATGAAATGTACTTTGATATGCTTTTAGACAGCAGCATTCTCCTTCCAGCCCCAACACCCCTACAGAGTCTACTAAGAACTCTGGTAACTTCCTTTTGTTGAATCCAAATGTTCCTTCTTGGTTCATGCCTTCCTTGAACTCTGCAGCACACACTTCTAGAAAACATGCTTTCTTTATTAGATATCTGTTTCCTCATTCTTGTCCTACAGAATCTCTTAAATTGCCCATTATACTATTGAAGGCCTGGCCAACTCTGGCCATTGCTTGTGACTTGAAATAATTTCAATCTCATTAAAGATCTTATTTGGTCCTCCGTCTTACCTGAGTTGCCCTTTTCATGGACAATAACCACATTTTCTCTCTACAGAATGTTCCCATGGTGTTCGAAGTAGAGACAGTTTATAGTTTCAGCATAACTGATAATTAATTAAAGTTACAAAGAAAAAAAATGCTTCGCAGTGCCACAGTAGGAAAGACAGCTACTTTTCACCTTAATTGATTAAGAACTTACCCATAAATACTAGCAACAAATACCCAAAGTATAACCGTGCTCAATTACTTAAATAAATATTAGTAAATGAATGCCATTTGCTCTGAAGAACCTGACAAATATTCTGACTCAGAATTTTCTAAAATTTTTGTTTACCTATTTATTTCAAGCTGGAAATAAACAAAATCTCTATAATCTGTCTACTGTTGTCACAATTTTATGTAGTTCTTCCACCAAGAGTCAAATGAAAAAGTTCAAAATCCCACTTATTTTTTTTCCACATCTAGAAGACAGCCCAACAATCTGAATAGCATCTTCCTCTTGAAACAAGTTGAGCATGGTTTCCAAAGTCTTTAAGAGTTAACAGCACTATTTCCACTTATCTCTATGCACTGCTCTCAGTACTCTTTTGCATGAATTGAAGTATTGTTTCAATCTGACCCATGATTAATATAAACAGAAGAGGACTGGTCTTGAACAGGTGGATAAACGAAACTGCTTTAATCTTTCCTAACAAAATATATGCACATTATTCCATTATCCAATGATGCATAATAAACAGTCATAAAACTTAGTGGATGAAAATAAAAATTTATCATCTCATAACTCTGAGGGCTTATTGCACCTTGCTGAATGGTCCTGTCTTAGACTTTGTCATACTTAAATACAGTTTTAATAAAATAATTGCTGGGGTTGGAGTCATCTATAGACTCAATTGGGTTGGATTTCCAAGGATTTTTCACTTGCTAGTCTGATACTATAACTGGGATATCTGGCACTTTTGGAGACTGCCCAGTCACCTCTTTGCTGATGACATCTCTTCATGGCTACTGACTGTCTATTTATGTGTTCCTTCCACTGGAAGTGAAGATGAAAAAATTCAAAAGTCTGGTGTATATGTGATTCCAAATATAGAAGAAAGCAGAGAAATATTAAAAGCACTTTCTCATGTTCTCTATGTCTATTGGGCTTCTCTAAATATAACAATTTCAATATAATATATTTTTTACATTTTTACTGACTTCCACAGAGTATATGTTCTAAGAATAGAAAAATAAACTGTACAGTTTCTTGTACCCTAACAATGGAAGTCACGCAGCATCTCTTCTGCTACTTTCTATTGGTTGCACAGAAACTATCAAAATTTAAGGTGAATGGGGGATTGCACAAGAATATGAATATCTGAGGACTGGTCCATCAGGAGACTCTCTTTGGAGACTAGTTACCAATTCCATGTAGCTATGCCTAATACCACAGTCAAAGAACAATATTCTTTATTGTCAATATAGAGTAGGTAGTTTCAGATGGGACTTAGATCAAACAGAGAAATTGAAATATTCTGGTGATCAATGATATTTACATGCAACAGCCAGCTGGACCTCTCACACTTGAGGGAATGCTTTGTATATGTTATTTACTGAAATATGCACAAAAATACTTATGAGCATGTTTGTTACAGAATTATTTATGAAGATAAAAAATTAAAAACAACCTATTTCCCACAATGGTAGTTTAATTAAATTAATTAATCAATACAATAAAATACATGCCACTACAAAAACATTCTTAAAATAATAAATGGGAGAAATGCTTATGTTACTGAGTGGAAAAGTATTAATATATATTTTAATTACATAAATAAATGTATATTTATGTGTTTATATGTATACACACACAAATATATGCATTCACATTTTATGTGTAGAAAAATTAGAATGTATCCAAATATGCATAGTAATTTTATCTGGGTGATAAGATTATGGATTTTTTAAAAATTTTTATTCCTTGTACTTTTCCACATTTTCTCAATTTTCAAAAACATTTACTATTTTTATTCCTTTTAACTTTTTTTTTATTTTTACAGACTGCATTTTGATTCATTGTACACAAATGGGGTACTTTTTTTTCTATGGTTGTACACAATGTAGATTCACACAATTCCTGTAATCATACATGTACATAGGGTAATGATGTCTGCCTCATTCCGCCATATTTACTACCCCCACCAACCCCCATCTCACATTTCTACATGATCCAAATTTCCTCCATTCTTCTCTTACCCACTGCCCACCAACTCCCATTATGTATCATCATCCACTTATCAGAAAAAATATTTGACCTTTGGTTTTTCAGGATAGGTTTATTTCACTTAGCATGATATTCTCCAATTCTATCCATTTACCTGCAAATGCCATAATATTATTCTTTATGGCTGAATAATATTCCATTGTGTACATATACCACAGTTTCTTTATCCATTCCTCTGTTGAAGGGTATCTAGGTTGGTTCCTCAATCTAGCTATCATGAATTGAGCTGCTATAAACATTGATGTGACTGCATTACTGTAGTATGCTAATTTTAAGTCCTTTGGGTATAGGCCAAGGAGTGGGATAGCTGGGTCAAAAGGTGGGTCCATTCCAAGTTTTCTGAGGATCTCCACACTACTTTCTAGAGTAGTTGCACCAATTTGCAACTCCATCAGCAATGTAAAAGTGTGCCTTTTTCCCCACATCCATGCCAATATCTATTATTGTATTATTGATAAAAGCCATTCTAATTGGAGTAAGATGAAATCTTAGAGTTATTTTAATTTGCATTTTCGACTTACCAGAGATGATGACCACTTTTTCATATATTTGTTAACCATCTGTATATCTTCTTCTGGAAAATGTCTGTGAGTTCCTTAGCCAATTTATTGATTGGATTCTTTGTATTTTTTGTGTAAAGCTTTTTAAGTTCTTTAAATTTTGGAGATTAGTTCTCTATCTGAAGTGCATGTGGAAAAGATTTTCTCCCACTCTGTAAGTTCTCTTTTCACATTATTGATTGTTTCCTTTCCTTTGCTGAAAAAGAGTTTTTAGTTTGAATTCATTCCATTTATTGATTCTAACTTTGATTCCTTGCTTTGGGAGACTCGTTAAGGAAGTATGGTCATAAACCAACATGATGAAGATTCAGGCCTACTTTGTCTTCTATTTGGTTCATTGTCTGTTCTAATTCCTAGATCCTTGATCCATTTTGAGTTGAGTTTGGTGCAAGGTGAGAAAGAGAGGTTTAATTTCATTTTAGTACATATGTATTTCCAATTTTACCAGCACCATTTGTTGAAGAGGCTATCTTCTCTCCGTTGTATGTTTTTGGAACCTTTGTCTACTCTGAGGTAACTGTATGTATGTGGGTTTGTCTCTTGTCTTCTATTCTGCACCAGTGATCTATCTAACTATTTTGGTGCCAATACCATGCAATTTTTGTTACTATTGCTCTGTAGTATAGCTTAAGTTCTGGTATTGTAATATCTTCTGCTTCACTCTTCCTGCTCAAGATTGATTTGTCTACTCTGGGTCTCTTATTCTTCCAGATGAATTTCATGATTGCTTGCTCTATTTCTATGAGGAACGTCATTGGGATTTTAATTGGAATTGCATTTAATCTGTATAGTGCCTTTGGTAGAAATGGCCATTTTGGCAATATTAATTCTGCCTGTCCAAAACATGGCAGATCTTTCCATCTTCTAAGGTTTTCTTCAATTTCTTTCTTAGTGTTCTATAGTTTTCATTTAGAGGTCTTTCACCTCTTTTGTCAGATTATTTCCGAAGTAATTTATTTTAATTTTTGAGGATACTGTGAATGGGGTAGTTTTTTATTTGTCTTTCAGTTTTTTGTCTTTCATGACTGATGTATAGGAATGCATTTGATTTATGGGTATTGATTTTATAACCTGTTATTTTATTGAATTAATTTATTAGTTCTAGAAATTTTCTGGTGGAGTTTTTTGGATCCTCTAAATATAGAATCTTGTCATTGGCAAATAGTGATAACTTGAGTTCTTCTTTTCCTATTCATATTCCTTTAATTTCTTTGGTCTGTGTAATTGCTCTTGCTAGTGTTTCAAGGACAATGTTGAATAGAAGTGGAGAAAGATGACATCCCTGCCTTGTTCCAGTTTTTGGAACTGAAAATGCTTTCAGTTTTTCTCCCTTGAAAATGATGTTGATCATGGGCTTAGCATAGATAACCTTTACAATGTTGAGGTATGTTCCTACTATCCCTATTTTTCCTACTGCTTTAAGCATGAGGGGATGCTGTATTTTATCGGATGCTTTCTCTGCATCTATTGAAATAATTATATGTTCTTAACTTTAAGTCTATTTATTGATTTCTGGATGTTCAGCCAAACTTGCAACCCTGGGATAAAACCCACTTGATCATGGTGCACTGTCTTTATAACATGGTTTAGTATGTTATTGGCCAGGATTTCATTAAGAATTTTGCATCTATGTTCATCAGGGATATTGGTCTAAATTTTTCTTTCCTTGATGAATCTTTGTGTGGTTTTGGTATCATAGTGAAACTAGCTTCATAGAATGAGTTTGGAAGGGTTCCCTCCTTTTCTATTTCCTGGAATACATTGAGGAATACTGATATTAGTTCTTCTTTGAAGGTCTTGCAGAACTCAGATCAGAATCCATCTGGTCCCCGGCTTTTCTTGGTTGGTAGACATTTTTTTAAATTCATTTTTATTGTAAACAAGTGGGATAAATCTTGTTTCTCTGTTTGTACACAAAGTAGAGGCATACCATTTGTGTAATCATACATTTACCTAGGGTAATGATATTTGATTCATTATCTTTTTTCACCCCTCCCACCCTTCCCCCCCTTATCCTTCTATACAGTCCATCCTTCCTCCATTCTTGCCACCCTCCCGCCCCCTGTTATGTGTCATCATCCACTTATTAGCAAGATCATTTGTCCTTTGGTTTTTTGACATTGGCTTATCTCAGTTAGCATGATATTCTCCAATTTCATCCATTTGCCTGCAAGTGACATAATTTTATTATTTTTATGGCTCAGTAATATTCCATTGTGTATACATACCACAGCTTCTTTATCCATTCATCAGTTGAAGGGCATCTAGGTTGGTTCCACAATCTGGCTATTGTGAATTGAGCAGCTATGAACATTGATGTGACTGTATCTCTGTAGTATGCTGATTTTAAGTCCTTTGGGTATAGGCCAAGGATGAAACAGCTGGGTCAAATGGTGGTTCCATACCAAGTTTTCTAAGGAATCTCCACACTGCTTTCCAGAGTGGCTGCACTAATTTGCAACCCCACCAGCAATGTATGAGTGTGCCTTTCTCCCCACATCCTCGCCAACACCTGTTGTTGCTTGTATTCTTGATAATCGCCATTCTAATTGGGGTGAGATGGAATCTTAGGGTAGTTTTGATTTGCATTTCTCTTATTACTAGAGAAGTTGAACACTTTTTCATGTATCTGTTGATTGCTTGTACACCTTCTTCTGTGAAGCATCTGTTCATTTCCTTAGCCCATTTTTTGATTGGGTTATTTGTATTCTTGGTGTAGAGTTTCTTGATTTCTTTATATATTCTGGGAATTAGTGCTCTATCTGAAGTATGAGTGGAAAAGATTTTCTCCCACTCTGTAGGCTCTCTCTTCAGATTGTTGATAGTTTCCTTTGCTGAGAGAAAGCTATTTAGTTTGAATCTATCCCAGTTATTGATTCTTGCTTTTATTTCTCGTGCTATGGGAATCCTGTTAAGGAAGTCTGATCCTAAGCCAACAAGTTGAAGATTTGGACCTACTTTTTCTTCTATAAGATGCAGGGTCTCTGGTATGATTCCAAGGTCCTTGATCCATTGTGAGTTGATTTTTGTGCAGGGTGAGAGACAGGGGTTTAGTTTCATTCTGTTGCATATGGATTTCCAGTTTTCCCAGCACCATTTGTTGAAGAGGCTATCTTTTCTCCATTGCATATTTTTGGCACCTTTGTCTAGTATGAGAAAATTGTATTTATTTGAGTTTGTGTCCATGTCCTCTATTCTGTACCATTGATCTACCTGTCTACTTTGGTGCTGTTTTTGTTACTATTGCTTCGTAGTATAGTTGAAGGTCTGGTATTGCAATATCCCCTGCTTCACTCTTCCTGCTAAGGATTGCTTTAGCTATTCTTGGTTTCTTACTTTTCCAGAGGAATTTCATAATTGCTTGCTCTATTTCTGTAAAGTACGTCATTGAGATTTTAATTGAAATTGCATTGAATCTGTATAGCACTTTTGTGAGTATGGCCATTTTGACAATATTAATTCTGCCTATCCAAGAACATGGGAGATCTTTCCATCTTCTAAAGTGTTCTTTAATTTCTTTCTTTAGTGTTCTGTAGTTCTCGTTGTAGAGGTCTTTCACCTCTTTTATTAAATTGATTCCCAAGTATTTTATTTTTTTCGAAGCTATTGTGAATGGGGTAGTTTTCTTAACTACTCTTTCTGAAGATTCATCACTTATGTATAAAAATGCATTGGATTTATGAGCATTGATCTTATATCCTGCTACATTACTGAATTCACTTATGAGTTCCAAAAGTTTTCTGGTGGAATTTCCAGGTTCCTCTAAATATATAATCAGGTTATCAGTGAACAGGGATAGTTTGAGTTCTTCTTTTCCTATTCATATCCCTTTAATTTCTTTGGTCTGTCTAATTGCTCTGGCTAGAGTTTCGAGGACAATGTTCAATAGAGTGGTGAAAGAGGGCATCCATGCCTTGTACCAGCTTTTAGGGGGAAAGCTTTCAGTTTTTCACCATTTAGAATGATATTGGCCATGGGCTTAGCATAGATGGCTTTACAATGTTAAGGAATGTTCCCCTATCCCTATTTTTTCTAGTGTTTTGAGCATGAAGGGATGCTGTATTTTATCAAATGCTTTTTCTGCATCTATCAAAATAATCATGTGATTCTTGACTTTAAGTCTGTTGAATTACATTTTGAATTATATTTATTGATTTCCAAACATTGAATCAACCTTGCATCCCTGGGATAAAACCCACTTGATAGTGGTACAATATCTTTTCAACATATTTTGTATGCATTGCTAAAATTTTCTTGAGAATTTTTGCATCAATGTTCATTAAGGATATTGGTCTGAAATTTTCTTTCCTCAGTGTATCTCTGTCTGGTTTAGGTATCAGGGTGACATTGGCTTTATAAAATGAGTTTGAGAGGGTTCTCTCCTCTTCTATGTCATCAAATACTTTGAGAAGTATTGGAATGAGCTCTTCTTTTAAGGTTTTGTAGAACTCAGCTGAGAACCCACCTGGTCCCAGATTTTTCTTTGTTGGTAGACTTTTGATGACTTCTTCTATTTCATTACTTGAAATTGATCTATTTAAATTGTGTATCTCCTCTTCTTTACAGTTTAGGTTATTCATATGTCTCTAGAAATCTGTTGATGTCTTCAAGATTTTCTGTTTTGTTGGAGTGTAGATTTTCAAAATAGCTTCTAATTATGTTTTGTATTTCACTCATGTCTGTTGTGATATTTCCTTGTTCATTCCGAATTTTAGTAATTTGGGTTTTCTCTCTCTCTCCTTCTCTTTGTTAGTGTGGCTAAGGGTTTATCAATTTTGTTTAGTTTTTCGAAGAACCAACTATATATGTTATCAACTTTTTTGATACTTTCTGTTGTTTCAATTTCATTGCTTTCAGCTCTGATTTTAACTATTTCCTGTCTTCTACTACTTTTGGTGTTGCTCTGTTCTTCTCTTTCTAGGGCTTTGAGCTGTAGTGTTAGGTCGTTTATTTGTTGATTTTTTCTTCTTTTATTGAATGCACTCCATGAAATAAATTTTTCTCTAAGTACTGCCTTCATAGTGTCCCAGAGACTTTGATATGATGTATCTTTGTTCTCATTTATTTCTAAGAATTTTTAAATTTCCTTCCTGATGTCTTCTGTTATTCATTCATCATACAATAGCATATTATTTAATCTCCAGGTGTTGGAGTAGTTTCTGGTTTTTACTCTGTCATTTATTTCTAATTTTAATCCATTATGATCTGATAGAATACAAGGTAGCATCTCTATCTTCTTGTACTTGCTAACATTAGCTTTGTGGCATAGAATATGGTCTATTTTAGAGAAGGATCCATGTGCTGCTGAGAAGAAAATGTATCCACTCTTTGTTGGATGGTATGTTCTATAAATGTCCATTAAGTCTAAATTATTGATTGTGTTATTGAGATCTATGATTTCTTTGTTCAATTTTTGTTTGAAGGATCTGTCCAGTGGTAAGAGAGGTTTGTTAAAATCACCTAGTATTATCTGTGTTGTGGTCTCTTTGATTTCTGGAATTGAGAAGGATTTGTTTGACGTATATGGATGAGCCACTGTTTGGGGCATAGATATTTATGATTGTTATGTCTTGCTATTTATGCTTCCTTTAAGCAGTATGAAATGTCCTTCTTTACACCTTCTGACTAACTTTGGCTTGAAGTCCACATTATCTGATATGAGAATGGATACTCCCGCTTTTTTACTGTGTCCATGTGAATGGTATGTTTTTTCCCATCTTTTCACAATTAGTCTGTGGGAATCTCTTTCTATGAGATGAGTCTCTTGCAGGCAGCAAATTGTTGGATCTTTCGCTTTAATCCAATCTCCCATTCTATGTCTTTTGATTGATGAGTTCAGGCCATTAACATTCAGGGTTATTATTGAAATATGATTTACATTCCTGATCATTTGGCTCTTTTTTTTTTTTTTTTTTTTGACATGACTTGGTTTCTCTTTGATTGGCTTTACCTTTAGAGTAGTTCCTCTCTTTGCTGACTTACATCATTATTTTTCATCTCTTCCTCATGGAATATTTTGCTGAGAATGTTCTATAATGCTGGCTTTCTTGTAAATTCTTTTAGCTTTTGTTTATCATGGAAGGATTTTATTTCATCATCAAATCTGAAAGTAAGTTTTGCTGGGTATAAGATTCTTGGTTGGCATCCATTTTCTTTCAGAGCTTGAAAAATGTTGTTCCAGGCCCTTCTAGCTTTTAGGGTTTGGATTGAAAAATCTGCTGATATTCTTATTGGTTTCCCCCTGCATGTAATCTGATTCTATTCTCTCGCGGCCTTTAAAATTCTGTCTTTATTTTGAATGTTAGGTATTTTCATAATAATGTGCCTTGGTGTAGGTCTGTTGTAATTTTGCATATTTGGAGTCATATAAGCCTCTTGTACTTGGTTTTCCATTTCATTCTTCAGATTTGGAAAATTTTTGATATTATTTCATTGAATAGATTGTTCATTCCTTTGGTTTGTTTCTCTAAGCCTTCTTCAATCCCAATAATTCTTAAATTTGTCCTTTTCTTGGTATCCCATAATTCTTGTAGATTCTGTTCATGATTTCTTACCATCTTCTCTGTTTGTTCAACTTTGTTTTCAAGATTAAATATTTTGTCTTCAATATCTGAAGTTCTGTCTTCCAGGTGTTCTGTCCTATTGGTTATGCTTTCTATGGAGTTTTTAATTTGGCTTATTGTTTCCTTCATTTCAAGGATTTCTGTTTTTTTTTTTTTTTTCAATATCTCTAACTCTTTATTGAAATGATCTTTTGCTTCCTGTATTTGCTCTTTTAACTGTCGATTGGTGTGATCATTCAATGCCTGCATTTGCCCTTAGATCTTATCCTTCAATGCCTTCATTTGCTCTTTCATTTCATCATTTGGTTCCCTGATTGTTTTAATTATGTACATTCTGAACTCCCTTTCTGACATTTCTTCTGCCATGCTGTCTTTGGATTTTATTGCTATACCGTCTAGGTCTGTTTGGGACATTTTCTTCCCTTGTTTTCTCATATTGCTCATGTATCTACCCCTGTAGTAGTAAAACTCTGGGATATTGCAGATTTCTTCTATTGACTAATATTGTCTCTGTAGATTTCCAATAACTCCCCTCTTAGCCTTCAGTAGCCTCAAGTCTTGGAGGAACTTGATAATGTGGTGCTCCACTAGGAAGTTGCCCTCTAAGAGTGGTGGCCTTCAGGTGGGGTATATTCCCTGTCAGTGGGCAAAGGCGACTCCACTTGTTGACTGATGATCTGCCAAAGGGGAAATAGACTGCAGACTGGGGCACGTCTGATCTGGGCCTGTGTCTCTGGTTCTACTGCCCTGGTGGGAAAGCCTCGCCCAGAAGGGAAGACTCACCCAGTGGGGAAGTTTCATTGGGCAGCCCTCCTCTGAGCAGTTCCCTTCACTCCAGAACTACCACCTGGACTAGGAAGCCCTCCTCTGCGATGTTCCCAGGGGTCTTAATCTACCGCCTGGGCTGGGGAGCCTGTCCCTGTGAGGGACTCCCTCTCTGAGCAGCCCTCCTCTGCTATGTTCCCAGGGAACCGGAGCTACCGCCTGGGCCTCGGACCCTCACTCTACGTCGAAGCCTCTCACTGTGTGGCCCTCCTCTGCAATGCTCCCAGTTGTCTGGGTTCTCGGCTCCAGCAGGGGAATCTCATTGGGCCATTCTACTCCACGAAGTTCCCTGTGTTTTGGCACTACTACCCCATCCAGGGAGCCAGACCAGTGGGAGAGATTCACCTGGTGGCTCTGAGTTGGTCCAGAGTCTCTCAATACCTCCTTTTCTTGACTCCTCGGTCTTGTCAAAGGTCCTCTAGCCTCCTGTAGGTGTCTCAGGAAGGGAGCTGCCCTTCCAATGATGATGGCCACACCCTCAGGAGTAATTCAAAATGCCTGCACCAGCCTATAAAGAAGCCTCTGGCTAGCTCCGCGATGCAGGCAGGCTGGCTAGTCTGCAGGCTTGCTCTGCGATGGCAACAGACCTTGGCATGGTGGTCAGGTGGGGTCACTCAGTGATGGCGTCTATGCTTGGCCTGGTGGTTTGGCAGGTTGGCTGTCCACCGCTGAGCTCTGCGAGGCAGGCAGGTTGGGTGCCCACCTGCTACCTCCCCAGTGCAGGCATCCTGACTCACCCACCAGCTTGCTCTGTGACTGTGACTGACTGGTGATGGCACCGCCCTGGGTTGGTAGACTTCTGATGGCTTCTTCTATTTCAGTGCTTGAAACTGATCTGTTTAAATTGTGTATATCTTCCTGATTTAGTTTGGGAGGATCATATATCTTTAAAAAATTATCAATATCTTCAATATTTTCTATTTTGTTGTAGTATAGATTTTCAAAGTAGCTTCTAATTGTGTTATGTATTTCAATGGTGTCTTTCATGATATTTCCTTTTTCATCATGAATTCATGAATTCTAGTAATTTGAGTTTTCTCTCTCTCTTTGTTCGTGTGGCTAAGGGTTTATCAATTTTTTTTTACTTTTTCAAAGAACCAACTTTTTGTTTTCTCAATTTTTTTAATAACTTCTTTTGTTTCAATTTCATTGATTTCAGCTCTGATTTTAATTATTTCCTGTCTTCTGCTACTTTTGGTGTTGATCTGTTCTTTTCTTTCTAGGGTGTTGAGATATAATGTCAGGTCATTTACTTGTTGATTTTTTATTCTTTTAAAGTATGAGCTCAATGAACTTTTCTCTTAGTACTGCTTTCATAGTGTCCCAGAGATTTTGATGTGTTGTTTCATTGTTCTCATTTACCTTTTTTTAATTATTTATTTATTTTTTACAGACTGCATTTTGATTCATTGTACACAAATCATTTCATTTCTATGGTTGTACTCGATGTAGATTCACACCATTCATGCAATCACACATGTACAAGGGTAATGATGTCTATCTCATTCCATGATTTTTCATACCCCCTTCCTTCTCATTTCCCTCTACATAATCTAGAGTTCCTCCACTACTCATTTACCCTTAAGAATTATTTATCTCCTCCCTGATGTCTTCTGTTATCAATTCATCATTCAATAGCATGTTATTTAGTCTCCAGGTGTTGTAGTAGTTTCTGGTTTTTATTTTATCATTGATTTCTAATTTTACTCCATTATAATTTGAAAGAATATAAGGTAGTATCTCATTTTTATGTATTTACTAATGACTGCTTTGTGGCATAACACAGGGTCTATTTTAGAGAAGGATCCATGAGTTGCTGAGAAGAAAGTGTATTGGCTCCATGATGGATGTAATACACTATATATGTCTGTCAAGTCTAAATCATGGTTGTATCATTTAATTCTACAGTTTCTTTATTCAGTTTTTGTTTTGAGGATCAATCCAGTGGTGAAAATAGTGTGTTAAAGTCACTCAGTATTATCATATTGTGGTCTACTTGTTCCCTGGATTTGAGAAGGATTTGTTTGACATACGTGGATGCACCATTGTTTGTGGCATAAATATTTACAATCATCATGTCTTGCTGGTTTGTGGTTCCTTTAAGAAGTATGAAATGTCCTTCTTTATCCCTTCTGACTAACTTAGAGTTGAAGTTCACTTCATCTGATAGGAGGATGGAAACTCCCACTTTTTTACTGGATCTGTGTGCCTAGTAGGTTTTTTCCCATCCTTTCACCTTTAGTCTGTGGATATCTTTTTCTATGAGTTGAATCTCTTGGAGGCAGCATATTTTGTTGGGTCTTTCTTTTTAATCCAAACTGCCAGTCTATGTCTTTTGATTTATGAGTTTAGGCAATTAACATTCAGAGTTATTATTGAGATATGATTTGTATTCCTGGTTATGTTGTCTTATTTTTGGTATTTAACTTGACTTGGTTTCTCTTTGATTGGCTTTTCATTTAGGGTAGTTCCTCCCCTTACTGACTTGCATTGTTGTATTTCATCTCTTCCTCATGGAATATTTTGCTGAGAATGTTCTGTAGTGCAGGCTTTCTATTTGTACATTCTTTTAACTTTTGTTTATCAAGGAAGGATTTTATTTCATCATTAAATCAGAAGGTTAGTTTTGCTGGGTAAAAGATTCTTGGTTGGCAACCAGGTTCTTTCAGAGTTTGAAATATATAATTCCAGGCCCTTCTAGTTGTTATGGTCTGGGCTGAGAAATCTGCTGATACTGGTATTGGTTTCCCCTTATATGTAATCTGATACCTTTCTCTCACAGCCTTTAAATGTATGTTGGGCATTTTCATTATAATGTGCCGTGGTGTGTATCTGCCATAATTTTGTGCATTTGATGTTCTGTAAGCCTCTTGTATTTGATTTACCATTTCATTCTTCAGGTTTGGGAAATTTTCTGATATTATTTCATTGAACAGGTTGTTTGATCCTTTGGTTTGTATCTCTGTGCCTTCCTCAATCCCAATAAATTTGGTCTTTTCATGATATCCCATAATTCTTGGAGGTTCTATTCTTGATTTCTTACCATCTTCTCAGTTTGGTCAACTTTATTTTCAGGATTATTTTGTCTTCATTGTCTGAGATTCTGTCTTCCAAGTGATCCACTCTGTTGGTGATGCTTTCTATTGAGTTTTTAATTTGGTTTATTGTTTCCTTTATTTCAAGGATTTCTTTTTTTTTTTTTTTTTTGCCAGAATCTCTATCTCTTCATTGAAATGCTTTTTTCTTCCTGCATTTGCTCTATTAACTGTTGTTTGGAGTGATCATGCATTGCCTGCATTTGCTCCCTTATCTCATCCTTTGCTTCATGGATGATTTTAATTATGTACATTCTAAACTCCTTTTCCAACATTTTTACTGCCATGCTGTCACTGGATTTTATTAAAATAGCATCATGGTTTTTGGGGGACACTTTCTTCCCCTGTTTTTTCATGTTGTTCCTGTATCTTCCTCTCTAGCAGTGAGGATCTGCAGTATTGCAGTTTCCTCCCTGTAGACTTGTTGTGATCCTGCAGGTTTCCAATATCCCTCCTTTAAGGGGGAGATCAATATTAGCAGCATCCAATACAAAAAATAAGCACCCTAAACCAGATAGCTCCTATAAAAAAACAGAGAGGATGAGTTCTATTATTATCTACAGTGTAGCCAACAGGTTTGTAATGAGATCTACAAGCTCTAATGGTGGAAAAAGAAGATGGGAAGGGGAATAATTACCTCTTAATGGAATAAGAAGTTAGTACATAGGGGGACTAGATCATGGGGAGACTGAGAGTGGGATCAAAGGAAGATTGTTGTTAGATGAGAAAAGGGAGGATGAGACTCTGAGGAAATAGGTAAATAAAAGGAAAATAGAGTGAGAAAAAATAAACAAATAAAAAATTTTAAATTTAAAAAAAATCTACAGTAAAGCAGTCATTTACTACTCAACCTCCCAGTCTTCAGTATCCTGATGCAAAAGAGGTATCTAACAAAAAGCTTCCAATCTCCAGCTGGTATCTCAGGATGGGAGTTGCCCTACCTAAAGATGGCAGCTTCCCCTTTGGGGAAAATCCAAAATGGTTGCATCAGCTTCTGAACCTGATGGTAGGTCGGAACTGCAGCACTGGTGCCAGAGACACACAAGGCGCAGTTGGGCCAGGGCCAGAAGTAACGCAGGGAAGTCTGTGATGTGCCAGGGTCTGGCTCCTTTTAATTCTCAAAGAATCTTTTCTTATCAGATTTATTGATGACAGGAGAAGGACAAACAGATAAGGAAAAAAGCCTCACCTTAAATTTTATTTAGAGTAACTTTTGTTTCACTACAGCTAAGAAATCAACACTTCATTAAAGTCATGCTTTATCTCTTTCAGGCTACACTAGTATATAATTTGGTACAATGAAATAATAATACCTTACCTGAAAAAGTTTAATGTATTTCAAAATGTGATTAATCTTTAGCAAGCAGAATATTACCTCAATTCAGACATTCTGACTTCACATTCAATTGGCAAACTGATTCACACCTATTTCTCCTTTTTCCCAACATTCCACCAAAATGACTGGGAAAGAATGAGGGAGAAAATTAAAGTAGCCTTGGAAAACCAAAAAGTTTGCTACTACAGACTAAAAACTTCAATATCTCACTAATAGTAATAAGTGAAGAATCAGGGAAAGTATAGACCCAAACATAAGAAACAGGCAGAAGAACAGAATAGGAAGTACTTGGTGTAGAACTTGGAATACAGAAATCCCATCGGTAGTAAATCACATATTATTATTGCTGCTGTTCATATATTATGTCAGTGGTTCAAGACTCTTTTGAGTACCATGCCTGCTGCACGTAGAAGGCCTCCAGACATCTCAAATTCAACATATTCACAAGCCCATCATCCTTCCTCCAAGACTTGCCTCTGTTTTTGTGGTCCCAATCAGCCCCACCTAAGAGCTTTGGTGTCATCTCCACCCCTTCCTCTCAATCAGTCACCACATTCCTCCAGTAGCTGCCCTCTAAGTCCCTCTACGTGTTCACACTGTTTCCTCGACTCATGTTTACATTGATGCTGTCTTACAAGACTTTTTGGTTTTCTCCAGACTTGTTGCACAGCAATCGATTTTCTATTTCTTCATGATTTTCTTTTTAATTTTTTCATACATTTCTTTACATTTATTTTTGCACCCACAGTAATAAAAGGATACATCTTAGTTTTCAATGAGAATAACATAGATTGAAGAACATAGTCTTTACCAAATTTCAAGTTCATGAAAGAAATTTCCAAAGCAAAGAGTCAGTAACAGGAAACAACTAAGACTGGGGTTACATGTTCTATATGATAGAGTACCCTCATCTATCTCCATTACACAAACTCCTTCTGTGAACACGAAATTTGGTACTTTCACTTAAAGTCAAAGCTCCTCTTGCCTGAGATACGCTTTCTCAGTCTTCACTAGCCTACCACCATCTTCAAATCAAACGCCCATCCACAATCTCTGAAAACTAACCACATACTACATGTGAGTGACTATTTGTCTTGGAAGAAATGTCATCTGGACAAAAAGAAATCAAAAATGGAATTTTAAAACAGAAACTAAGAATAATGGCTGACTGAGAAAATGGTGGTACATTGCAAAGAGTGGGTGAGGCAGGTGAAGATGAAGTTTGAAGAGTAAAGATGATAATTTCAAGGAATATGAGATTTAAGGTAATGAACTGAAAACTGAAACACAGTTAAAGAGAAATAAATTTTGCTGGAACAGATTCCTAAAAGGACAACTTCTCACTGTTTTTGCCAAACATGAGGGCCAGAATTTTGATTTTGGCATTCATTCACAAACCTTCAAATCCAAGTACATATGTCCCTTAAATCTCAAAGTATGTGTGAAGTGAAGTCTTTAACTCTGGTCTTGTTTATGTGTGAAGAAGATTTGTGGAGAATAATTAAGCCCGTATACTAAAATGATAATTACATGCTGATTATTACATATACTTATACACCAATAAACACACAAAAATACATTGCCTTTATATTTTGCATACAACAAAAGGTACATACTCTGTGAGCTCTGTTTGAATCTGGAATGGCCCCCAAAGTCTATTATGTTAAGGTAAAGGTTTGGTCCCAAAAGCAGCAATGTTCACAGGTGGATCTTTGGGGAAGTGATTGGATCATGAGGGCTCTGACTTCATCAGTGGATTAATAATTTGAAGGCATGATGGGGAGTTGTAGGAGTTGGGACTTAATTAAAGAAATAGGTCCTCAGGGGCATGCCCATGGGGATCATATCTTGACCCCAGTCCCTTCCTTCTTCCTGCTTCCTCAATGCCATGAGTTGAGCACCTTTCCTCTTTACCTTTCTGCCTTGCCTCAGACTCAAAAGCAGTGAAGCCAGCTGACCATGGACTGAAACCTCTGAAACTATAAACCAAAATAAATCTTTCCTCCTTTAAGTGTTTTCCATTTTTCCCTTAGGTAGGTGTCTTGGTGATAAAAAGTTGACTAACACAAGCTGTGGTACCCCTCTCTCCCAGTACTTCCCCCTCACTTGGGGACTAGCAGTAATCCCTCACTAAGATGGTCAGGACCAGACCATGCTTCCTCATCTGGAATTCCATCACAGATCCAGTATTGCTCTTGTTTCAAATCTATCAGGTTCTATAGAGGGATGTGCACTCCTATTTCAGGACCAATGTTATTAAGGTTTAGATCACTTAAGGACACTTTCATTGTGCAGACTGGAATACAGCACTGGTCCGTGCTTGGTCTACTGAGTCTCCTCAGGAAGCATAATCTTCTGCTGTGTTCCATGAATTTATTTCTGGCCTGCGTATCTAGCAGGTTTTAAGGAACATTTTCAGGAAAGGAGTCTTTCTCTTGGAGTTCAAGCTAAAAACATATCTTAGAAATTATTACTCCCTTAGAAATGTGGTAAGGCACATTATAGAAAAATAAAGCCCTGCATGCTATTGATTAATCATTTCCTGGCCATTTTATATGTTAGAAAAAAACTAAGTAGAAAAAAAAATACCATAAGGAAATTAAAGCTACCCAATTTTGAATTAATGAATACAATAAAAAGGTATTAAATGTACAAGTTTTATATCATAGTCATTTATGGAATTATAAAAGAAATTTTCTGAGCCTGAGTCTATGCATATAGACTTAGCCACTCCATGACCTAAAGCCTGGAAGATGGAAAAGATTGAGAACTTCCAACAACAATGTTTAGACTCAGAATTTAATATCCAATTGCTGGTGAATTTGTGACTATCTAGATCCAAAAATGTCCATGTGACATTCCACTTTAACCAACCAATTCTGAACTGATGACCAAACACTTATTCTTGTATGAGGTTGTGGCTGATGCCTTTATAAGTCCCTTTCTTAACTTTGGTCTGAGAAACAGTCTTCACAGGTTGTTTCCCTCCTGTATATCCATATTCAAGTAAATCTTCAATGAATTGCTCTAATTATGAATTCATCTTTACCTTAATGATCACTTTGCCTAAGTCTTCATTTTTCCTTCCTTAGTAAAAAGCCCTGATCAGGGAACCCAATCGGTATGGTTGTCAATTTTACAGAAGCTGTGAAATATTTTAATTAGGCATTAATCTCCATATTTCTGGCCATATTTTTCTTGTTAATCCATGCAATCCCCTAGGTTTCCACTAAAACTTGATTTTTATGGCCAGTGATGGCTGCAATATCACTTCCTTTGATGTTCACTAAAACCACTTATGTTCCTCAGAGTAGAAGAAAATAGTAGGCATCAGAGTTATATTTGCTGTTGTTTAATTTATTTTACAGCAGCTTGTATTGGATCAAATTAGATATTATATATGATAGTATTTATAAAACTGTAAAAGGACTATGTAAAATGTTATATTATTGTCATTTTAAAGAATTCTGCTATCAAATATGGAGAAGTGAAAGAAAGGCAAATGAGTGACCACTTTTCTAGAATGGTGTCATTTTGATCGTGAGTACCTTAGCTCTTTGACAGCTGTGGCATTTGTTTCCATGGCTTTTTACCAATATGACCACAATCATACCTCTAAACGGAATTTCCATACTAAAACTATGAAATGTCTATTGTACTTTCCTCGACCCACAATTATATAGCAGATGGTGAGAATGACTCAGAATAAATTTGTTGGATCAATTTTAAAAAGACAGAAACAGTCATCCAGACTGTTGACTACATTGGCAATGAGCCTTATGGATGGTTGGGAGGAACTGTCATTGCATGAATATGCAAATAATTGAAATTGAACTATGCAAGGGTGGAGAGGATATTTTGAATCATTAAGTGCCTTTTCCAAGCTTCTATCAAAGTCTTAACAGTGCCAGCTGACTTCATTAGAACAGAAACATTTTTACATTCCAATTTTTCTTACCTTTCTTAATAACATTTTCCTTTAACAGATTGAGCAGTGACTATTACATAAATCACCGATTTTCAGAGCTCTGAAGAATCCTAGAGGTCATTGTATTCTACTCTTTGTAGAAGACAAAATGAGGCTAAGAAGGATTAAAGGGACAAGGTGACTTTCTCACTCAAGAGAGCTTTCCATCACAAAGTCTTATTCAAATCCTCTTCTTTACCCATGTTGAATAATTTTATTAGCAAGTATTATATCATTTATATTAAAAAGGCAAACAGCTAACATTTAATTTCAGCATTTATTTTGGGACTTTATTTACCTTGTTTAAACAAAATAATAATAAATAAAATAATAAGTTAAATAAAGATAATCAAGAAATTCATACAGTATAGGCTTCTATCCACCCATTATATTAGAGATACCTTCAAAATTGTCCAAAAAACTCCAAAATGATTATCAATCTTTCCAAAAAGAATCAGTACATAGGAACTTGGAAAGAAAACAGAACTCTAAGTTCTTCAAGTAGTAAACTGTGAGAATGTTTAGGAATCTTCCTTCCCACATCTAAGACCCTTAGGGATATAGGTATCAGAAAGACCAAGAAAGTATTCCCATCTTTATCCCCAAAACCCAAAACTATAAATGGAGAGTTTAGTTTCTTCCTACTTTGCATTACAGCAGTCTCTGAAAGGAACTGAACAGTGAAAATTTAACAGTCCCATTCCTTTTGAATACTCATCCCCTTGAATAGGGAACAAATCCAACCTATTTTCTGTATTAGTTTCCAGCCAATAACGTAACACAACACAAACACAGCAGGATAAAACAATACAAAATTATTAACTTACAGTTCTAGAGATCAGAACTCCAAAATGAGTTTCACTGGGCTAGAGGCTAGGTGTTAGTAAGGCCAGCTCCTTTTGCAAGCTCTAAAGGAGGATCTGTTTCCTTGTCTCTTCCCACTTCTAGAAGCTGCCTGCATTCCTTAGCTTATGGCCTCTTCCTCTTCCTCAAAGCCATTAACACAAGCCGTGGTACCCCTTTCCTCTTGACTTCTGCCTGCTTCCTCTCTCTATTTCTAATTCCTTCCTTCTCTATTTCTCATCTTTTTCTTTCCTTCTAATAAGAACCTGTGCCATTACATTGGAACTATCCAGATAAATTAGAACAACCTCCCCATCTCAAGATCTTTAATCACAACTGTGAAGTTGCAAAACTAATAAATCCACAGCTTCCAGGACATGGACATCTTTGGGGGACTATTGTTTGGCCTACCACCCTTTCTTACTTCCCAATAAAATCATAGTCTCAATTCTAGAAAGAAAGGAATTGTATTTTCTTAAAAAAAAAACTGTGTCTTGGTCATAAATCTATCCTACCCTTTAATTTTTTTCTCCATCCCAACCCAAACAAATAGGCCAGACAGAATGTCTAAAATCTTGTGTGTTGGGGAACAAGTGGAATTGGGGGAAATAATAGTTCAGAATCTTTGAGAAGTAGGAAGAATAGAAACAGAAACTGGAAAGTGGAGTTCAAGTTGAGAAGAGGCCAAGTCACTTTTCAAACAAAAGGGAATTTTGTGAACTAAATAGCAAAGGTTGGTGTTGACAGTGCTTTAGACCCTCAGCTGGAAATTCAGCTCAGATGTGCAGAGAAATTGTAGAATCTCTACTGTGTTTAAAACTGTTTAATGTAATTAAAGCTTAGGTCAAATTTATATTTCCTACATGAAATGCTCAGTGTCTCATAGGTTCCTCTCACCTCTGATTCTCTTCTCAAATTATGTATACAAGTGGGTTAAGAGCTGAGTTGTCTTTCTGAAGTTTGGGACAAGGATTTTCCTGCCCTTGAGCTAATCTTCAGGCACGTGATGGTTGGCATACCCTTGTGTCTGTGGTGACCACCTTCCCTATCAATTTTGGTTTAAGTTGCAGGTGGGAGATAACTTTTCCAGCCTGACCATGGCCATAGAGTGCTCTTTGGCAAACCCATTCAGATCTGCATCCCCCTGGTGGGCAGCCTTTCTGCAATCTGCAATATCTTCCATTCAGCCCTAAGTCCTGACAGCTCACCCTATTTTCTGCTTCAGGGTTTTGTTACCTGCCATCATGACTGACATACTGGGATGTAATGCAGCATCCATGAGACACAGGAACTGAGGACAATAGGTGGGAAGTCCACTTCCAAGACTCTTTCTGATTGACCACACTGTACAACTCAGTTGATATGTCTGTAATTCTGACTTCAAGTTGGTCTCTGGTTTGATTCTCAAATAAGATCCCCTGCCTTCCTCATTCGCCTCAGCTCATCAAACATCCACTTGCTCATGCATGCAAGTACACAGACACACACACACACACACACACGCGCGCGCACACACACACACATCCCATCTGGATGTCAAGAAGAGGAAATTGGGAGATACAGATCTAATTGCTTCTCTTATCTCCTTTGCTTTATTTTCCTGTCACTTTCCAGAGATAGAAAAGGATAACTTTTGTTGATTTTCCGGGCATAATACCCTCCTTCTGACTCCAGCCAAGCCTTAAAGGCGTACTGGGAGCCTTTTCTCTTAATTACAGGAATATTACAGGACATAAGTTATCCAAACTCTCTTATTAATGAATTTATTTGGGATCTATAAATTTAGGAAGTGATTTTTCTAATATCCTATTTAACATGTCAAATATTAAACCTTATCTTAGTAATATTCTTGGTATATCTTTTGTACCAAATTCTATAGAAGACTCATTGAAATAGTGTTAAAGTCTTATGATTGAAAAGCAAAAGAAGAATATATTTTTTAATTTTCCTCTGATAAATCATTATGATTAACATTTCCAGTGACCTTTCATGTGATTTCATATACATGTATTATAATGATACAAAGGGAGCTCCAACTCTGTGGTATTCTCCCCCAAACCCATAATCCCAATGTAATCATGAGGAAAACATCAGACAAGCCAAATTGAGACACTGATAAGTGCTCCACAAAACTCTCAAGGTCATCTAGAACGGGAAACTGTCACAGACCAGCAGAGACAGAAAGAGATGACAAATAAATGCACTGTGGTGACCTGGATGACATCCCAGAAAAGGAAAAAGATATTAATGGAAAAATTGGTGAAACTGGATGACATCTGGAGGTTAATAACAGTGTACAAGTATTGTTTTCTTAGTTTAGAAAATGAACCATGGCAGTAGAAAATCTTTTTACAGGAAATTGGGAAAGGGATTTAAGAGAATGCCTTACATTTTCCTTATAACTTTTCTAAAATCTAAGCTCACACAAAAATAAAAATGTATGTAAATCAAATGAAAAAAACATCAGGATGTTATTTCCAGGATTAGGCTACAAAATCACTGTACCTCCATCTTTTTTTAGCCTGCCTCCAGAGCCCCAGAGAAGCAGGCTGCTGTGCTGTGAGGTTCTTTTGGAGAGACAAAGAGCTGGCTCTCCAACCAAGTCTTAAGGCTGCCAGAGTCACACAAAGATTTCAGGAGTGAGATGCCCCCAGCCTCAGCTGACACCTTGATTTCAGCCTTTCAGACTCTGGGTGACATGCATTCAAAAAAGCAGCACATGGATTCCCAATCCATATTAACCAGGCAATAACACATTATAGCTTGTAAAAAATAGAACCATCAATAATCAACAATAACTCCAGCCATTACTGATCAAGCTGTTATTGGTAGAATGGTTGATCAATAAGCACTGGAGTTATAATAAAAACAAGAAACAGTTATTAAAATAATAGAGGTAGAAAAGAACGTATGAAACAAGTAAAATCATAAGTTGCTATTTCTTATGACTACCCAAACTACTTTTCAGATACTAGGGATAAGAATAGGTATTGAAAACAGGAAGTCTGGTCTTCAATTAGTCCTCTAACAAAGTCACTACATTATAGAAACATAAATGAAGGAAAGCAAAGAAACTAATGTGAAAACAGGAATTTAATGCTTCATGTATCTGCATGTTGCGCAGGTGCAGGCAGTGTGACAGGCTTGTCATGGGGTTCGAAATCCTGTTTACACACAAAGAACTCAGGGAAAAGGAAGTCTGCTATACCAGAAATTCCTCACAAATTTTTAGAGATAATATTTCTACAGTTACCTTAGTTACTTTATATTAAGCCTGAGTCTTAAGGAGTTGTAAAAGAGGAAGTCAAAATCTAGTAGAATTTCATCATCTATTTTCCTACTTTTCAATGATTTAAACTATGCTTTTTAACAAAAACTGCATCTCTGAAGGCAAAGCATGTCAGAAAGTCTACAACCATACCTGTACTAAATTTGGGACTGCAGTATTCCTATGAAAAATTCTACTTTATCCCTAATTGTAATTACAATAACAATTTCACACACTCAAGAAATTAGTTTCCTGCTAATGATGTTTAATGGATATTCCTTAGTCCCTTAAAACTAAGTGACGTATGAAATTTCAGACAGCAGGGAAATAAAATGAAAATTCTTTAAAATAGGAAAAAAAGAATTAATAAAAAAATTAAAGTAAAAAAGTTGTGATTCAAATAAAAATTGAAGGTAGGTATTCCTGAAATATCAAAAATGCAATTCAGTATTTAGAAGATAAAAAAAAAAAAAAAACAGAGCTTGTCACTCAGAAGACCACAGGCTCAGAGGGAAATCGAGAAAGGTCCATTAGAACTCAAAATGTACAGACCCACTGACTGAGCAATCCTACTTCTATACATCAATGCTAAAGAAGCATATAATCATACAAACCTATGTGTAACATGATCTATCTATTGCAATTAGTTATACCAGCAAAAATTATTAGTCATACTAGCCAAACTTATTAGCAATAAGGTGGCTCTCATTATTTATACATTTTTAAAAAAACACTAAAAACTGTCACTTATTATAAAGAACGAGATCAATCTCTGTGTGTTGACATGAAAAGGTGTTCACAGTTAAAACAAAGCAAGCAAGCTGCAAAACAGGAAGCTCAGATGAGCTCCCTGAAATAATCTTTCCCATGAACCTGTGTGGTCTTTGCTCTCACTCCAGGTGAAGCTCAGCCTTCACGGGGCAAGACGGGCTTCCTTAACCTCTCATGAGACGTGACACCCACCTACACCAGCACCTCACTCCGCCGTCCTGCTCACTCGTTTCTTTCCATCAGCTGGCATATATTTTCTCATTATCCTGCCTCCTCCCTGAACGATCTTCATAAAAAGCAGGGACATGGTGTGTGTTCCTAAGACAAAGCCCAGTGCATAAAAAGAAATCAATTACTGCTTGTTGAAGAAGTAAATGGATTAATGACCCCCTATTAGCAGATGAGAGTAATAAGGAACAAAAGAGTTCCATGGTTTTTCTGAATTTATGCAGCTAGTGAGACCTGATACCACAAGTATTCCAATCCTGAGCCACTGCTCTTAACTATTTTATGACATAACATCCACAAACACACTTTTACCTTCCCTTCTCTCATTTCTTCTCTTCCTTCTCATGAAAGCATGGCACACTGAGCATTTGGTGTCCTATTCCCCAGTTCAAGGCTCATTATCAGTATCATCAAATTGGTTGTAAGTTGGCAAGGATGTGGGGGAAAGGCACACTCATACATTGCTGGTGGGACTGCAAATTGGTGCAACCACCATGGAAAGCAGTTTGGAGATTCCTCAGAAAACTTGGAATGGAACCACCATTTGACTCAGTTATCCCACTCCTTGGCATATACCTGAAGAAATTAAAATCAGCATACTACATTGACATAGTCACATCAATGTTTAGGGCAGCTCAAGTCACAATAGCTAAACTATGGAACTGACATAGGTGCCCTTCAACAGATGAATGGAGAAAGAAAATTATATATATATATATATGAATATATATAATGGAATATTACTCAACCATAAAGAAGAATGAAATTATGACTTTTGCTGGTAAATGGATGGAATTAGAGATTATCATGCTAAGTGAAATAAGTCAACTCCAAAAAACCAAAGGCCAAATATTTTCTCTAATATGCAGATGCTAATTCACAATGGGAGTTGGGTAGGGAAGAATGGTAGTACTTTAAATTAGAGGGCAATGAAGGGAAGGGAGAGAGATTGGGAATAGGAAAGAGTAAAATGAATCTGACTTTATTACCCTCTGTACAAGTACAATTACTCTACCAGTGTGATTCTACATCATGTACAACCAGAAGAATGAGAAGTTATAGTTCATATATGTATAACGTGTCAAAATACATTCAACTATCATGTATAACTAATAAGAACAAATAAGAAAATTGGTTGTAAGGTTCAGTTCCTATTTTATTTTTACCTGTACCCAAAGAGCCCCCACTGTAATGTGTTTAAGTATATCCTTTGATATGTGTGTGTCTTCACAATGTATGTAGTTATATCAAGTATTTACTTTTAAGGGCTCCATCTTTTATTTTGTGACTTTTCCCTTCATGTATCACCAGTTTTTATTCTCAACTGCCTACTCTGGAAGCCTTTCACCTGCTTGTGAAGTGCTGCTGTGTGGTTTGGAGGCTTTGTTCTGCAGGACTCTCTGGAACAGGGACACTGGAAGCGTTCATTCCAGGCATGCCCACCAGTCATCCTCACTTATCCTAAGAACTCTTTTTTCTTTCATTTACTGGGATCAAATAACTCTTGGGAATTTTTCATAGAGCACATTTTTACAATTTTCACTCCTAGAATTTAGTTAAAATATTCCGCAACACTACAAGGCTTCCTGAAGCAGTTGGACTTTGTTGACAGAATTCAGAAAACTGCCATCATCTTGACAACTTTATCCTGTAAACCTAATTCAGGCTCGACTGGCAAGGTGATGCTCAGAACAGGCCAGTAGTATAGTCCCCACAACCACTTAATCTTTGGCCTCACTACTACAGCAGCCAACAAGGGCGCCAATTAGTGTTAGAACTGAAAGTGGATTTAGGTGGCTTTTACAAACTACAAAAGATCAAAGGCAGAAGAGAAAAGGAAAGGAGGTGGGAGAGTGTCTCAGGGTTATTCTTTGATAAAAAATAATAGAAGTTCCCTCCGTCAGGCTTTTAACTTTATGGCACAAAGAAAAAATAAAGAAAAAAGGAAAGGAAGAGAAAAGAAAGAGAAATTCTTAGCAGCTAGCTTTACGTTACTTCCATTTCATGAGACACAGACATCCTCAAATAACTAAACTCATTTAAATTCAGGTTTTATCGTATATTTTTTATGCATCATGGATAATGGTATTATAAGGCTAGATCTCTAAACCTTCCTTCCATCTAAATACTTCATGGTAATTTAGGATGTGTAGAGAGTAGTAGAGAGTCAAAACTATAAGCATATTTCACCTGAATTATTTAACAAAATCATTGTCCTCATATCATAAAGTCGTGAGTCTTTTCTACTCTTATTTCTAATTCATTAGAATACCTGTTTGTTCTTCTCACTTATAAAATACATTTTTTATTGTTCTATGATAACCTCTCCTTGATACAGTCATAAACTATAATTGCAAAATGATGAAAATATATCCTGAAACTGGACAGGCTGAAACCATTAACATTTTACCCGATTTTAGTCCTGGCTTTCAGTTTAAAATAGAGATATTGGAGGTATATCTGAAAAAATTCCTCCTCACCCTCCCTCTCCTACTTCCTGGCTGTGTCCTGGGGGTCATCACCTACCACCATGCAGCCTCCATTTACTCATCTGTAATGAGCTGTACTGGAATTACCTCATATATATGTTGACTACAGAACAGACATAAGTCTCTTTTTTTGATCAGTGTTACAAAGCAAACCAAAACAACTAATAAAATCAATAGTAGTGGGGTGGGAAAATAATATAATTATAATTTTTCACATTAGGATTTGAATAAGTCACATTAGCAAAAATAAAATATTAAATAAATATACATAGAAGGATAAATGAATACAATATAAAAGCAATTATGAAGTAGTGCTTAATAAAATATGGCAGAAAGTGATTTTGCAATCACCTTTTTGTTACTATAAAACCTAGGGAATGTGGTCCCCTCTGGAGATAAGACTATAACTTTTCTTTATGAACTGCATTTTTTCTCTACAATTTTCCAAGCAGACCAAATGTGCTTAAATTTTAATCTGGAGACATATAAAATAGATAAGCAGTTATAATACTGCAAATTGGTGTAACTAAAAGTCATGTTTTTCATAACCACCTTATACAGTAATGGACAGGATGGTTTGGTATAACAGAGACTGGATGTATGATATCTTTTGTTTCAGAAAACACCATTGCAGCTAAAATATTGCAAAAACTTGCCCAAGGAATATATGTCTTTCATTGGAAATCTACTACAATGAAATGAAGACTGGTGAAGAGAACATTAGAAGTATTGTTCACATTTATCACATGGTTATAGTGCTACAAATATCACTCTATTTGTAGCATTCATAAATCAGTCTCCCTGCCTCTCATCATTTAAGTGCAGATTAGAGGCATTCTGTCCTATACCAAGAGTTTGTTCCTCACAGCTGCCTTTCCTGAATGGAGGGAAGGAAGCTGAGAAGGAAAGAACTGTGGTAGACGTAACCCATGACACAATATTGATTTATCATGCATTCCAGACTCCACTTGCACCTTAAAATACTTTTTGTTTTTCTCATCCTGCCGACATTGAAATTCACTTCTTCAAAATATCTTGGACCTGGTGGGCTAGTGGTGCATGCCTGTGATCCCAGGGGTTCAGGAGGCTGAGGCAGGAGGATCTCAAGTTCAAAGCCAGCCTCAGCAATTTAGCAGGGCCCTAAGCAACTTAGTGAGACTCTATCACTCAGTGGTTAAACACCTCTCTGTTCAATTCCAGTACCAAAAATATATCTTGTACCTTAAAAGGGAACAATCAAGCTTTCCCTTTAATCTTTAGGTATTTTTAACCTGATTCCCAATATAACTACCTGAATCTGAGGTCAAAGAGTCACTAAGTGGTAAAATTGCCCCCTGAAAACCTCATATGTATTGATGATCAGGATGTTGGATGCTTTTGTTTTTTGCACCCAAATTTTTAAACCATCATATACCTTACTCAATGCTTCAACAAATACATTTGAGACCATCCAAGATTAATTATTTCAACATCACTCTTTCTCGTTATTCAGCTTCTTCTCTACTCTTCTCTCTGAAGCACAGTCTTCCTTTTCCCTTGTATGAATATCTTTTCAATCTGTGTGGCTGGTCACAGTCCCTCCTGCTCCAGCAATATTCTCCTCATGTACCAAATGTCTGTTTTTCCTACTGTATGATTCTAAGGAGTCTATACATTTATGTGATGAGATCATTCGTTGATGTGAGTTAAATGGAAACTTCTGGCAGTTGCCATTTAATTTGTATTCCTTTGCCTTCTATTTTCCCTGTCCCTACATCAAGAAATCAGAAGGCCCCTGAAATTAAAAGATCCTTTTATCTCAAAATGTTTATGTCATGTTTACCAAAGAAAGGAAGAAAGGCAAGGGTATGTTTGAGGGTGCCACATGCGGATATGATTCAAGGCTGCTAGAAGGACCATGGTCAGCAGGTTTCAAGGATCAGAGAACTAGAGACAATTCTCCATTCCCAGGAAGAACCCTGACAGACAGGAGAGGTGAAGGAGTGTATCAGGACCTCACAGGGAAACAGGGATACTGGATGCCAGGAATGAGAATTTCCAGCATCAGAAAACATCATGTGTCCCACTTGGAGATCTTCGCTTGACCCTGAGCATACAAGGGAGGAAGTCACATAATGACAAATTGAACCGTCCACCAGTCAAGAGAAATGGCTTGAATTCAGATTTATTTAATTTAAAGAATAAAACACAAAGTTTCCTGTGTATCTGTGGCTTTAATTTCATGCCTACTGAAATCTCATGTTAAAAAATCATCTTCTCTTACCCATCTACTTGTCAGTAGTCTGTCCTATTTCTTTCATTTCTTCAACATCAGTCCCTCCAAGGACAGTCTATACCAACTGCCTCTCTTTTCCAATACCTCCAACAATGCATTTCACATCTTCCTGCAATTCATCTTTTACTTCGATATCATCATGAAAAAGATATTTGCAATGATCATTCATCTCTTAATTGCTAAAATCAATGTGCTTTCCTTGCCATCTTAACAAACACTCTATAGCATTGAATTCCTCATGTTCTTGTCCTGTTTCTGAAACTTCTCTCAGTGACTCATTATCCTCTTCTTCCTCTCCTTGCCTCTTAACCATTGTTGCTCTGCAGACTCTTTGACCCTTCTCATCTGAGCACTCACTCATTCCATATCTGATCTCATTGATTTCTGTGACCACTTCAAATAATCTTCAAGTGTTGATTATGTTTATGTTTGTGGACACATACATGTGTGCATACGTAAATACATATATACACTATACAAAACTTTCCTATTGCATCTCACCATCAAATCATATGCATTATTGCCAGGAAAATATTTCCAATTTCATATTCCTTGCCTTGTCAATATTTGCATGTCCTAAATTGAACACAGGTTTTACTTTTTGAAATTGCTTCTCCATCTTTATCCAGTTCAGTTCATTGAGAAGGACAGTCTTGTGCACATCATAGCAAAGGTTACATAAAAGGCAATGAAGACAAGAGTGAGTCATTTAGGTGAGCTTCCTACAGTTCAGCAGAGGACTAGATTCTGATTTTCTATTTCCATACCTCCATGATAAATAATCAGTAAGAATTTCCATTCTCTCATTTTCTTTAACTGACAGCTATATTTCAATGTTCAAGGTGATCTCTGAAACCACTTGTTGATGATTTCACTGTTAAGTGACAGAAACTCTGTTCTATTAAGTTCTAACTGTGTGGTTATTGCATTTTCAATCGGGTCAGCAACTGAAATTTCAGGGTTAATCTATCGTAGAATTATTGCCACCAAAAAAAATATATGTCAGAGAAAATAGTAGCTTTGCACAATGAAGTAACTTACAAGATCACACAGCTATAGTCATATGCAAACTTGAATTTGTAAACAGGCCCCATGGATTGGAAAATTCATCTTCTTTCCACTAAGCCATGGCTTGCCAGGCTCATTAATTTCCATAAGAGCTCTTCACATTGCTACCTATGTATCTTTCTTTTATCCAGGAGCAGTATTCCTTTCATCAAGAAAACATACTATTCCCTACCCTCACTTTCTCATATTTGGGTACCTACTAGAAGCAAGCAATCAAACAAACTGTGCAGAAGAATTAAAGCAGTTGATATTAAAAGAACATGAACAAAAATATTAACTAACCACCTCCTGAGTTTACTTCACACATATCAGAATTACTAGAAATGCTTGTTAAAAACAAATTACTGGGCTTCATCCCAAATCCACTGCTTCAGAATTTGTGTTTTTAAGTACACACCACATATGTACCCAAGTATAAGTATAAGTCTCCTAAGTTATAGTCCTTTGTCTAAACAGCCAATACCTGATGGAACTTCATAAATTTATACATCCACAGAAATTTTCACTGTTATCCTTTTAATTTTGTCTTCACAAAATTTGAAAGTTAATGGAGATAATAGATAAATAATGAATTATAAACAAATTACTTGTACATTAGAACTCAAGAGTCTATTTCCTGCAGTAGTGAACTTCCTATAATCTCTTTTATACATTTAATTATGGTGTAATAGTTAATAACAGTATACTAACATATGAAGTAAATATGTCATTATGTAGGAATTTGCCTCTAATAAAGTTAAGAAGATTCTCCACTAGAAGTCAATTATCCATCTTGCAAAATATTTTTAACTGAAAACTGCAGACAAAATGAGTGGTTTGTGTGTTTTTCTTTTTAAATTTTACTGTGAAAGTAATCATAAGCAAACATATAAACATGAATGTAGGATTTGGGGGGCACAATTTATGTAATGAATCTGACAGCCCAAGGTGCAATGCATGAATGATACCTTAGATATATTTGTCTTCACTTTTCAAAGCACTAAGAAAGCAAATGCCTTTGCCTGGCTGCTAAACCATATATATAAAGCAAGCATGGTCCAGCTGCCTTTTTGCTGGATTGCCATAGACCATCTGGTTGGCATTTATTCCACACACAGGATGCCAACACATACCCTGAACAACAAAACATTCACACAACTATATATTTTTATCCTGGGGAAATTGGAATTTTAGGTATGTGAAACCAATTAGTCCCTTATGAAAGTGTTAATCTATGCAAATCCAAATATATTGCATATTCAAATCCATTTCACATCAAATTTTTCACTTATATAAACACAGCAGCTGATAAAGGAGAGTATTGAGAATAGAATAAAAAATGTTCAATAGTGTTTAAGAGTCACGATTCCAATGGATCTTAAGAATGCTGTGCCTCACTTTTTTGGTCCAATTTAATAATAGTAATATATATGTCTAAATCTGTATGAATCTGATACATCGTTAGATTCTTCTCTGTTAATTAACTGCACAAAAGTATATATAAGGTTTTAGGCTTTCTGAATAAAGCACTCAATTTTTTTCATGAACTATTTATGCAGATAGGCCAGAGAGGGAGAAACATAACTTATATTAGACAACAAACAGAAATTGTAGACATTAACCAAAAGACAAATGTGGTATCCATCAAGATATGCCACCAAGAAGGAGCCAAGTTAGAATGGTCTAGCCATGCTGACTTTGTTACCTAGAGAGCATCAAAATAATTTAATTTACTAACACCTAGATTAACATTTGCAGTAGGCTCAAATTCAACTTTGAGAAATAGCAAATATTTTTCTTTTACTGATAAGCTACTAGGATTGTGAAAAGAGAGTTTCAAATTGGAGATTTTACTCACATTAACTACTTTCTATCAGATTTATTTCTCAACTATTAATCAAAAATTGTTTTAAAGAAATATTCATGTGACCACTTCCACGCTAAAAAACTTTGGCTAAGCATCAGGAGGTATTGTGTTGTACAGCCAAAACCTGCTCAGAATTTTGTTTTATTTCTCATTCAATATCTGTCTTCTCTTTCCTCCATCACTGAATTCCCATCTGCTTGCTTCTGTCATTTGCAGAGACATGTTAACAGATGAAGAAATGTCCAGGAGTGCACAGACAGTCATGTAATGTCGTAAAACTTATGCCCCCGAAGGAGATTATCACAAAAGCAAAGCTTTCTTTTAACAAAGGAAATTTATTCACTAAATTAAGTGTCTTAAAAACAAACCTTTTAGCTTATCAAATTTGAACCCTTTCCCTAAAACCATATAGAACTATTTTCTCCTAATTATGAACAGAAATAGGTCTTAAAAGTAGGATACGTTCTCTGATTAATCCTCCTTGATAAAATTCCTACAAAGATCTTTACATGGAAAGTGTGATAAAATAGAAAGTTGTTGTAATGCCAGTCAGGAAATTTGGGTTCAGCCCCAGAATTATCTATGCTACATTGGAGGGAATATAAATTCTATGGTACTGAGTCCTACCTGTAAAAGAAGGATGTATAACAGGACCTCTGTTTCCTTGGAATCTAAATTTAATGATGTACAGCTATATTTGAAACCTCTAGAGATATGTCTTAAATTACCTTTAAGAATGCCTGACATACAAATAATCAATTCTAGTTTGAATCTGAATACAGAAATCTATTTCTCTATAAATATATTTTTATTCTGAATTAGTTATTTTTTTAAAAAAGACTGAAAGTTTAACCATTCAAAATCCTAATCTTTTTTTAACAACCCCTATCTTCTGACATCTGAAGATTAAACATATGTTCAATAAGAGAAATTTATGACAAAGTACACTACAAAAACCAGGCACTTCTGATTGGAATTGAGTGTATGTACTCACAAGAAATATACTGTCATTTTTTTTACTTGACAACTAACTGTCTCATCCATGAGAGTAACTGAAGAATTGCTGTATTGTATGATGAAGTACATAGACTCAACAATTATTTTTTCTAGGAAAACACTCATTTTTTAAAAAATGGTAGATTGCCAAAGATGGCATCCCAAATGCTCTTGAGAAATGCTCTGCTAGTACATGCTGAACTGGGCTATTGTAAAAGTGTTATTTCACTACATACATGCACAATACTAAATTTAAATCCTAGTCCATGGAATTATTTACTAATATAGATCAGACTTGTACAAACCCTGCCATTACTTAGTAGGTCTCGTCATTAGCCACTTCCACAGGACATACCACTCAGCTAGCAATGGAATCAGAGGCTATTGCTTTCTATAATTCATTTTGCACATAGATTTTGGTGCCCTATCTCAAGTTCCTCAAGTATCCTGATAGAGGTTATTTCCTTTCCTCAATTTCTTCCTGTATTTGACTGCCTCCATAGAAGATATTAATAAATTCAACAGGGAATTTATTTAACCCATTAAGTTCCAAATTTTTGGAATGAACCACCATTCGACCCAGTTATCCCACTCTGCAGCATATAACTAAAGGACTTAAAATCAGCATACCACAGTGACACAGCCACATCAGTGTTTACAGCAGCTGAATTCACAATAGCTAAGCTATGGAGCCAACTTAGGTGCCCTTCAACAGACAAATGAAAAAAGAAAATGTGGCATTTATACACAATGGAATATTATTCAACCATAAAGAATGACTTATGGCATTTGCTGGCAAATGGATGGAACTGGAGACTATTATACCAAGTGAAATAAGTCAGTCCCATAGAACCAAAGGACTAATGTTCTCTCCAATATGTGGCTGCTAACACAATAAATGGGGGTCGAAGAGAGTAGAAGTGCATTGGATTAGACAAAGGGGAATGAAGGGAAGGGAGGGTGAATGGGAATAGGAAAGACAGTAAAATGAATCAGACATAACTTTTCTATGTTCGTATATGAATAAACCACCATTGAAATTCCACATCATGTACAACCACAAGAATAGGATTCTATTAGAATAAGTTATACTTCATGTATTTATAATATGTCAAAATACACTCTACTATTAAAGCCAGAATTGGGAACAGGTAGTTAGTGTAGAAATAGGGGATCCGGTCAAATCGAGGAAATGGAGGCCATAAAGTCATCTGCCTCTGGAAGTTAGAGACTGCCCCTGGAAGGATGGAATGTCAAGGATCTCCGGAGGCCATTGATTACCAAATTTACCTGCCTTTATCAAGGACTGCAAGCCAGAAGCTGCTAATTAATGCCCCCTGGGCCCTTGCCTGCCTGAATCACCTTGGCCCTCCCCCTGCCCATGGCTTTTCACTTAATGCAAAACCAGGCCTAGTCATGTAGGCAGGAAGGAGAGATAAGGGGGGAGAGAACCGGAGAACAAAAGAGAATTTAACCTATAAAAGATGTAGGGTGAGCTCACTTCTTGGGACTTTAGAACATCAGCCATGGCCCCCTTCTCCCTGCCGGGAGAAGTCTGTATTATTAGCTTTAAATAAAACCTGCTTAATATGCTTGCCTTGGCTGCTTCTCTAGTGTTCAATCTTCAACATTAGAAGGAGCAGAACTCGTCACCGGTAAACAGCGGTATCACTATCATATATACCTAAAAGAACAACTTAAAAATAAATAAATAAATATTCCAAGTTTTCAATTCTGAAAACATGTTAAAAATATTGACACAGATATATTAAAATAAGTTGGAAATCATAATCTAGAGCTTACATATCCTTTACATATATTTTCATATATAAATATACATGAAATATGCATATCCAAATGCTCTAATCATTTATCTATTACTTTTCTTAGAAGGCTATAACGTTAAAAACATGAAATTTATTTCAAAGTGATCATAAGTGGAATATTCAAGTTTTTTTGGGTGTCCTATATGTAAGATAATTGTACATAGTAGGTCAAAAATAGAAGAAAGGAATGAAACTCACTAGGGAGAAACAATTGTCTAATTTAACATGAAATCTTCCATCATCAGTAGTTGCAACAATTCAGTAATTCTCCCTGGTGAAAGTTTCCTAGCTGTCTATTTAACCCCAGTCCCAGTGAGTGTCAAAGGTCATGTGAGAAAGCACACTGGCTTTACAAATTCTGACACTTGAGTTTAAAATCTCAACCCTATCATTTATGTACTGTGTGGTATTGGATAAGTCCATAATTTTTGTTTGTTTTATTCTTCTTATTGTTGTTGCTGTTTTGTACCAGGGATTGAATGGAGGGGTGCTTCACCACTGAGCCACATCCCCAGTCATTTTTATGTTTTTATTTTGATACAGGGTCTCACTAAGTTGCTTAGGGCCTCACTAAGTTGCTGAGGCTGGCCTCGAATTTATGATCCTCCTGCCTCAGTCCTCCAAGTTGTTGGAATTACAGGCATGCACCACCTCGGCCAGGCATAAGTCCATAACTTTTTGAGGGTAACTAATTGCCTTTCATAAAATATGTCCAATGCACAGTAGGTATTCGTTAAAGGTATTATCAATTAGGGGATTATATTTTTTTGTTTTCACTAAGTATAAATTTTAGACCACCAGCTCAAATATTCAAAAATATTCATTTCTGTCTTTTTACTTAACACAATTAAATTTGAATTCTAACCCCTTGTAAACCAGGACAGCAGGAAATTCAATCTCACACAATTTTTATTGCCTTGCACCCCTCTAGGATCACGCCAAATTCTCTGATTGGAGCATGAAGGGGAAAAAAACAGCAAGTGATTCATGCAATTAAAATACATTTTTAAAATCCTGCTATAATTTTGATATTCTTGAGATGGAGAAAATATTTTAGGGGGATAGGAAAAGGAAAGACAGTGGAATGAATCTGACATAACTTTCCAACGTGCATACATAAATATATCACAATGACTCTCACCATTGTGTATAGACACAAGAAATCAATTTAAATTAATTTAAATTAATTAAATGGCAGAAAGATTAATCAAGGGAAGGGAGCAGGGGTGGAAAAAGGGAAAGGGAAGGTGAGGCACTGGGGTCTGAATTAGAATAAGATATATTCCATGCTTGTCTAATTATATCAAAATGGACTCTACTATTTTGTACAACTAAAAATGTACAAATAAAAAAGGAAATTTGTATATGTGTTATTAACATTTGCATCCCTAGAACCAAGCACAGTGCCTGGAATATAGTGTTAAATACATCTGAATGGCTGATAACTGAGTCAATCAGTGAGTGAACAACTAAGTAAGGGTGCCACACTATTTTGAGATTCTAAATTTTGTTGTTGTTTTCTGAAAATATTGCCTAACACACCATCTTCTAAAGACCTGTGATTCTATATGTATCCATTGGATTTGTGACAAATCCTGTTTCCTCAAGGGAAATGTGAAATTGTTTAGAAGAAGCCAACAAAAGTGCTAAAAGAATCTCTATTGTGTCACAACAGACACAATAGTCTGAAAACAAGATATTTTTCTTTTATTTGCAGGATTAAGGCCTTAAGATATGAATACACTTGTTATTGATTTCAGAATATCTCAGCTTGGAAGATAAGATCAGACCCTGAAAGTCTAGAGTAGGAGTCAAAAAACTGTTTCTGTAAAGTGCCAATACTAAATTCTTCAGTCTTTCTAGGCCACAGATCATTGTACAACTATTAGACAACTACTCAACACTGTCACTATAGCACGAAAACAGCCATAAATAATGAAGGAACGTAAGTGATTGAACATGGTCATGTTCCAACAAAACTTTACGAAACCAGGCAATGAGCAAGATTTGCCCAACCATTTTCTGGAGTATAGGGTCTAAAAATAAGGACCACAGAATAAAGAAGGAGAAATAACATAAAGAAGGAGTAGTTTTCCACCTCTAAAGAAATTAAAAAAATAATCTTTCCCTAGAGCCTAGAGAGAAAGGGGAAAGAAAGAAAATTAAATATAAAAATAATAATTTTTTAAAAATGTTGCAAAAGAAAAAGTTGAACGTCCTTAAAGAACTTTCTGTGCCCTCAAAGAATCGTAAATATACAGAGGACAGAGGGTAAAATTTTGTTCCTGGAACTTTAAGAAGAGTGAAATCTAGGACAAAAAAATAGGAGCTACTGTGGAATAAAAATGACAACAGTCACAAAAGCTACCTGTTGCTTTCTGCAGGGGTTGCTGTGCTGCAGAGAAAGGACCCCATGGCAGACAGTTTGGGTCTACAGGCTAAGGCTGGAGATAGCTGTGCATAAGAGAATAAGCAGTTTCTGATAACTGAAGATTTCCCTGGGAACATGTGTCAGTCAGAGTTTCCTCACTGTGACCAAAACACCTGAGAATAACAGCTTAGAGGAAAAAAGGTTTATTGTGACTCATAGTTTCAGAGGTTTCAATCTATGGTCAGATGGCCCTGAGATGGAAACAGCACGGCAGAAGGGCCTGGCACAGAAAAGCTGCTCAGTTCATGGCGGGCAGGAAGCAGAGAGAGAGACAGGAAGGGAGCAGAGTCAGAAAGAGTTCCCAAAGCCATACCTTTGGCGACCTATTTCCTCCAGTCGTGCTTCACCAACCTATTGTTTCATCACCATCCAATAAATCCATTCAAATTATTAATCCCTTACATTGATTAATTCACTGATGAGATCAAAGCCCTCATGGTCCAACCATTTCCCCTCTGAACACTGCTGCCCTGCCTAGCCCCTGAGCTTTGGATCCAAACCAAACAGAACAAAGGCCATATAAAATTAATTCTGAGAAAACAAGCTTTTAACCACCTTACTGGAGAATAATAAGAGCTATGGGAAGTATTAGTACAAAAACAGAGAGGTGGCCCACACACTCAGTGAAGACCAGACACCTCTTCTCCTCGCCCCATAGCCTGGGGCTGTGGTAGGATAGAAAACTAGAGAGAAGAGAGGCCTAAGGAGGAATGTGAATGTGGAATAGATTGAGTAAAACTTGAAAGCTGGATGACTTTAAGCTGCAAGTGGCTAATTTACTATGAAGTTTCAGAGCCCTCGAAACGAAGTTTCTAGTCATAGAAAAAAATAAAATTAGCGCCCATATCGTTTGCTGCTTTTAATTTTAAGTAAAAAATTACTTGGTAAGAAAATTAGCAGTTTTTCCACTCGAGTTTGTCTCTGTCTTTAATGCCACCAGAGGACTGGTCACAGTGTCCTTGCCAAGTCTATAACAGTTCCTTGACATCAGCTAACGTCTAAGCACTGCTTTAGCATCTGAGTTGCAGACTCACATAATGTGCATACAGCTCTTTGAGGCAGGTACTAATATTAGGCCCCTTTCATGGATAAGTAATGGAGGCATGGAGAAGTTATAATATTTGCCCAACACCACAGAGTTAGTAACAGAGTCAGGATTCCACCCTACAGTAAGTCATTAAAATTCTTCTAGAGGACAGGCCACCTCTTTCTTGACAGCCCAAAGATCTTCCTCTGTTTTCTCCCCATTCCTGACAGACCCTAGTACAGAATAGCTCTATAAAAATCATTATTCTTTTTGGAGGTCCCTGAATTCATATATTCACAGAAATTCATTCACAGGAACTGTCTTGAATTTTTTTTATAAGCACAGGCACATCTATATAAGTCAAATCATAGATATAAATTTTGTTAGCTTTCAAGGTGAATAAACCACAAAAATAATGATCCTGCATTTCCATAAAGACTGCTGCATATAGGACCAATTGCAGAAGGGAATGAATGGTTAAACACGGCTCAGAACAGCACATGAACTCAAGGAAAAAGGAAGATTATGAACACACGGTAATGACTCAAACTTGTCTTGACTACTGCACATAGAGTCAGCTCCCTGAAGTTCAAAAGCACAAATTCACCAGGTGAATGAAGAATTAAATGAAACACAAAAATATAGCCAATTAGAACTGATCGGTTTTATGTAAATCAATCTACAATTAGGGCTTTAGGGTTCATTAAATTGGTTCATTCCTGAGGCCAAATAGTCTTATCACTGCAGACACTGCTATGGTTGCTTCCAGGACCAGTTTGCAGCTAGTCCAAGGTAGAATCTCTGGCTTTGTTCTGGAGCAGAATTCAGTTATTAAGGATCATGAAATAAAATGTTCTGGGAATCCTTAGAAATTACCCTGGAAAATGAAAAATATTTTTTGTGTGAATATTACCAACAGACTTCATTATTGTTAATTTGATTTTTAAAAAAAATGCCAAGCTTTAATTGTTGAGAAATGTGATCATCTTGTAAAATGAAAAGGATAAGCAACGTTGTTATTTTTAAAGTCAAAATATCCGGGGGGGTGGGAAGCCTAAGAATTCTGGGTATATCTAAGAACTTGCTGTCTATTTCATAGATCTAGTAGTGAAGCTAAAAAACAAAATGAAACAAAACAAAAAAACTGCTGTCATTCAGTAGAGGCATTTCTCCAGTAGATATCACAGCCCGGTAACATAGGGGTTTTATCTTTCACATTTCAAAAAAAAAGAAAAATTAAGCATTTCTCTGATCTGCTTACATTGTATATCATCACTAAATGTCATTTATTGAATTAATTTTCAGATAAATTATTTGGTAGTTGAGGTAGAAGTTTCTTAAAAGATTTAACATAGTGTTCACAAAAAAAGAAAGAAAGAAAAGAAAACTGTAGATGAAAGGAAAATGCTACGGTGAGGAGAGATTTTTGAAGAATATGCTGTCATATTCTGCCTCATTATAATCCCTTTCAGGGGTAGCTGTAACCCTGTTGTGAGTCTCACTCAGACAAAAGGGAATGTAAGTCTCATTACTCTGAGGTCTTATTGAGGACTTGAGAGCTCTATGTAAAAAAAAAAAAAAAAAAAAAAAAAAAAGTGAGGTACAAAGGAAGGAAATACCGAAGACCAAGGATTTACACTGGGAAGGCAGGGACATCTTAGGAAGGCATTGCTATGTATATATGTATGTAAGACTGTGGAAAACCCTGCAAGCAGTCCTCCCCCTTGTGTTCCTGTGTGCCTTCTATGATCAAAATTGTAGTGTAGCAGTGAACTGTGTGTTCTATACTGTTATCGGATTGTTTTTTCATACTTATGAAAAAACAAAAATAGATGAAAATATATGACTATGGAAAAATAAACACAGAAAGTCATGTTAACTATTATTTAAAACCTAAAGCCATCTCTAGACCACAAAACTGAATTGTTAATGAAATTAATATATATCATATTATTTAAATAAGCAAAAAGCAACCTGGCACACAAAAATATAATATGCTAAAACCATAACCCATATTTTAGATCAACAGTCACTTTGGGATTAAGAGAAGTATTTCAATAAGAGACAAGCAAAAGAAATGTGAAAATATCACTTTGTATGAGTCAAAGTTCTTCAGAGAAATAAAACCAAAAAGATGTGTGTGTATACCAAATAATGTATACAGACTAAATAATATATAACCAATGTAATGTTCTACCACATATTTGGGACACTGTGTTCTAGCTATGTTGACACAACACACACCTGTTTTTGATAGCAGTTCTATACCCACCCTCCAGTCTATTTGTATCTATATCTATATATATGTATATATGAGACATATTTTTCCAGTTATGTATATAACATATATAATATATATAGCATGTTATTGTTATATATAACATATTTGTTATATATATAACATATATTTCATAGCAAGTAACATAGACGTGAAATAAGTATAAGTTACTAGAATTCATATTTTTTGTACGACTTGTATTTGTTTGCTTCTTCATTTGTACTGGAATTGATACAATTAAATATTAACTTGAAAATACACTGTGCTTTTTCCATTGGAGGCTATCATTTCTAAAGTAGTATAACTTTGCCAGCAGGGACAGTTTACAGATCTACATGAAATATGTAGAATACTCAAACCCCTGTAACTGTAAGATGACATTTGTCAAGATCAATAAGTGTTCTCATGTTTCTAAAATATGCAACTCAATGTTAGAGTTTGCTTGGTGAACATTTTTCCAGTGACTTAACTTGGCATACATTTTTCTAGACATTTTAAATGTTAGAGTAGCCTCAATTACTACTTAGCATTCACAATTTATTTTATTTTTATACTTAGCAACAGAGTTAAACATCATCATTAATCATCTCTAAGTGCTTGACACTTTTCCTCAACACCTTGTAAGAGTTCGATTCTATTACTATCATTCCTGTCTCCCTCAGAGCCTTTAAAATATCTCTCTAAATACGAAAAACACTCAATATGTCTTACATTCCATCTTTTTTAATGAGAATCTCACCCCCCAATAGCCTTCACACTATCACTTGACACATTGTCAAAATCTGGAAGATGTCTGCCTGCTATCCTGGGGGAGCATATTTTGGATGCCTACCCAAAAGTGACTGGATTAATAAAGTGCTTTTCAAACCACTTGGGTTAGCACATGCCTATAGTTCCAGGTACTCCAGAGGCTGAGGCAGGAGGATCACTTGAGCCCCAGAGTTCAAGACCCACCTGGACAACATGGTGAGACACTGTCTCAAAAATAAGTGAACAAATAGAAGGTAGCTTTCTTGCCAGAGTATCGTAGAAGACTTGATTACAGCAAGTCAGATTTTGAATTAAGTTAGTCCAGAAGATTTGCATTTTCTCATGTCAAGTTGGTTCATGGTCTACATGGTGTGAGTTCATGAAGATGGAGAGAATCTGCTTGTTTATAGGGAATGGAAAATATAGTTGGAAGGAGCAGAAGAGAACAAATAAGGAAGGAGAAAGGAAGGGAGGTAGGTTAGAAGGAAGAAAAGTCGGTTTTCAAAGTGTTCCCTCACAAAGAGATATCCTTTCTGAAAGTTACATTTTTTAACCTTTTCCTATTATAATAAAAATCTCCATGGTAGACAGTACTGTTACTTTAATTTACATATTAAATGTACCACCACTACAAAATGAGATTTGAATTTTTTTTCATAATATTATTAAAAATGTCTTATTTTTAGACTGTGGGTATAGCTCAGTGATAGAGAACTTGCTTCACGTGTGTGAGACCTCAGAACTGAAAAAAATCTTCAAATCTTCAAAAAAATCTTTGTGTGTGTGTGTGTATCAGGGATTAAACCCAAAGGAACTTAACCACTTCCTTTTTTTTTTTTAATGATCTTTTACCATACACAGTTAATCTTAGACTGTCAACAATATGAATGAATTTTCCTTTACTTTGAAAATGCACTAAAGTCACACGATTGAGGCAAACAATTAATCTTTATAATTATAAACTTACTGTTTGAGCCTTAGATCAGTAGATGGAGGAGGGAAGGAAAAGAAAACAGGGACTGAAATAAAGTAAATCAAATTCCATGCATGTGTGACTTGGTCAAAATGAACCCAACTATGGTGTTTAGCTATATTATTTTAATTAAACACACACACACACACACACCCCACATGCATATATAGACATTTTCAATGTGTTTATGTGTGTGTTTCTATATATCTATTCCCTTTGCCTTGAAATAGGGTAAAGAAAATCACCTTAATTTCTGTTTAAATCTTGAGTGTCTTCCCAATGTGATTAAAATTATCTCCCAGGGTGGAATTAGACTGGTGTGAAAGGAGAGTCGTCAGATACATCTCCGCTCTTGCTCTTGTTTAATTGCATTTTCTTTCTATCTCTCACTGGAAGGAAGGGTAAGATAGGTTAAAACATGCCTGATTTCTTAAGAGATTGTAATGAGGAGCATTTGCAAGAGATAAGAAGAGAAAGCAGGGCTAAGCACTGATTAAACAGCAAAGGTGACTGTATGATCTTCATTACTACAGTAAAGTTATAGAGAACAGATATTATTCACTAAGTTTCTACCTGAATATCAAGTTGGCCTTGTTAAAAAAGTAACTTATTTTACCAAAGGGACGTGGTAAATGTTATTCTCTATCACCTAGAAAACAAAATAGTAAATGAGTATAATGACTAGTCATAAATATTCATGAGATCAGGTAATTATAAGCATAACCATAGCTTTTTGATTGTTTAGAACTGGACTGATTACCATATGAAAACCATTCCTTTTTGAAAGAAAGTTCTTTCCACTTAAGCATTCATACTGGGCACAACTGCTCTTGTAGCAGATTCATAATCCCTAATTTAAATGCAATACAATTAATCTTGGGAGGGCAAAAGGTAGAAATGTCATTTTCCAAAGTAGTTTGCTAAGGTTACTAACGGTGACCTGGAAAGTACAAAGGCTATTAAAAACAACACTGAAAACACATACAAATGTAATGTTATACCACTTAAAGAGTTTGTATTGCAACACATTTTTCAAAAACATAACCCACATTTTCACCTCTGAGCCTTAAATATTACTATAATTTTACTTATGAAACTTCAGCAATTATACTCTTTTATAAGATTTGTATCTATCTCTACTTTGGGTTAAATTTAAAAATGCTTTATGGTTTAAAAAGAGAAAAGCATTCAATCTTTCAGGAGAACCATTTATGACACTCCGATAACCTAGAGTATATGGGAACAGCAGTGTGTAATTCATTCATTCATTCATTTATTCATTCATTCATTTGGCCTTGATTTAATGTTGATTATGAGTAGGCATTAGTGTTTACAGTTAAAGGAAAAAAGTTTGAGAAAATTAAAACAGGCTGTTGAGAGAAAACTTTAGAAAAAGTGGGTCTTTGCAGAAGGGGAAAAAAAATACTTTCAAGAGTATCTTATAGGAAACTATGTTGAAGCACCCAGGAGTCAGCCAAAGTAGCCCTAGAAATCAACGATGCTCCATAATTAAGTTCCTCACAGTGTAAGATGAAAATAAATAAGAGGAGATCAATCTATCTCAAAAGTAAATCTGTTCCTTTCCCCACCATACTTAAAATCCTTCAGGTGAAAAATTCAAACTCATTAGCATGCACACAATCTTGTACCTTCATACTCAGACTCAGTTAACCCTTATTTCTGAGGATAAAGAACTACTTCCACAATACAATCTCTCCAAATCCTAAGACAAGAAGTCGACAGTGAAAAGTGACTTTGCCAAAAACTAGCAGGAGTAAAACTGTACAAGCAATTGATAGAACTTTGGAGAAATGTTTAATAAAAGAAAAGGACTTAAAAAGACTCTTCTCTCAGAAACTAAAATTCACAGCCCTTCCTTTTTAAAAATAAAATTTTTTATTAAAATTAAAATTATTATATGACATAAATACGTTATCTGAAATTAATGGAACAACCTTATCTAGGATCTAAAGCAAAGGGCCACCAATAGGGAGAAATGAAAGAAAATTTAGGATAGAAAAAAATCAATTCTTCTCCATTAAAAGTCCTGAAAAGTCAGATAAATTTAATGTTTAATAATGAGTTAGAGCTTTATTTTTACTGGCATCTGTATGCTTGGCAAAGGAAAGGACAAAAGAACAAAGAACTGTACAAAAGAGAAGAGGCAATAAACAAAATCACAGTGCATCAGACCAAGGGAAGCTGCTGGACCAAGTGCAGATAGCATCACGTTGCTCTCGGTTAATCCACGTACACATCTCCTGGCTTCCACGCCTCCCTCCCCAATCCTTGGGGTCTGTTCCCCTTTCACTCAACACTTTTGCTGAACCATTTCATCCTTCTGGCCTAGTACACTGCAACTCCAGCTCAAGCTCCCAAAACCTGATTTCATCATCATTTTTTTCTCCTGCATTCCCACCCCAGATAGGGGTACCATCTGCTCATTGACCAGTACATAGACTTAGGAATTCAACCTTGATTCCTTCTCTTTCTTATCCCTGAGGCCAGCTAATTGCCCTGCCAAACGAACTCTGCTCCAGAGTCTTCCAGCTCATCAACTGTCCAATCTCAATGCCCCCTACCTTAAGGAAGTTTGGTTATCTGATACTAGCCTCCCAATTTCTATTCCCAACTCCAGGAAGGCCTTTTTTTTTTTTTTTTAAAGAATAATTGTTAAAGCAATTTACATTCATTATTGAATTGAGTTTCTTTTTAATTGTAAACAAATGGGATATATGTTGTTTCTCTGTACATGGCGTGAAGGCATACCATTTGTGTAATCATAAACCTACATAGAGTAATGTTGTTTGATTCATTCTGTTATTTTTTCCCTTCCCCCCACCACTCCCACCCTTCTTTTCCCTCTATACAGTGCTTCCTTCCTCCATACTTGCCCCCCTCCCTAACCCTAACTCTAACCCTAACACTATCCCTTCCCTCTCCCCATTATGAGTCATCATCCACTTATTAGCGATATCATTCGTCCTTTAGCTTTTTGAGATTGGCTTATCTCACTTAGCATGATATTCTCCAATTTCATCCATTTGCCTGCAAATGACATAATTTTATCATTCTTTATGGCTGAGTAATATTCCATTGTATATATATACCACAGTTTCTTTATCTATTCATCAATTGAAGGGCATCTAGGTTGGTTCCACAGTCTGGTTATTGTGAATTGAGCAGCTATGAACATTGCTGTGGCTGTATCTCTATAGTATGCAGATTTTAAGTCCTTTGGGTATAGGCCAAGGAGTGGGATAGCTGGGTCAAATGGTGGGTCCATTCCAAGTTTTCTAAGGAAACTCCACACTGCCTTCCAGAGTGGCTGCACTAATTTGCAGTCCCACCAGCAATGTATGAGTGTACCTTTCTCCCCACATCCTCGCCAACACCTGTTGTTGCTCGTATTCTTGATAATCGCCATTCTAATTGGGGTGAGATGGAATCTTAGGGTGGTTTTGATTTGCATTTCTCTTATTACTAGAGATGTTGAACATTTTTCCATATGTTTGTTGATTGCTTGTAGATCTTCTTCTGTGAAGTGTCTATTCATTTCCTTAGCCCATTTGTTGACTGGATTACTTGTATTCTTGGAGTAGAGTTTTTTGAGTTCTTTATAGATTCTGGAGATTAGTGCTCTATCTGAAGTATGATTGGCAAAGATATTCTCCCACTCTGTAGGCTCTTCCTTCGCATTGCTGATAGTTTCCTTTGTTGAGAGAAAGCTTTTTAGTTTGAATCTATCCCAGTTATAGATTCTTGCTTTTATTTCTTGTGCTATGGGAGTCCTGTTAAGGAAGTCTGATCCTAAGCCGACATGTTGAAGATCTGGACCTACTTTTTCTTCTATAATCTGCAGGGTCTCTGGTCTGATTCCGAGGTCCTTAATCCATTTTGAGTTTAGTTTCGTGCATGGTGAGAGATAGGGGTTTAGTTTCATTCTGTTGCATATGGATTTCCAATTCTCCCAGCACCATTTGTTGAAGAGGCTATCTTTTCTCCATTGCATATTTTTGGCCCCTTTGTCTAGTATGAGAAAATTGTATTTACTTGGGTTTGTGTTCGTGTCCTCTATTCTGTACCATTGATCTACCTTTCTATTTTGGTACCAATACCATGCCGTTTTTGTTACTATTGCTTTGTAGTAGAGTTGAAGATCTGGTATTGCAATACCCCCCGTTTCACTCTTCCTGCTAAGGATTGCTTTAGCTATTCTGAGTTTCTTATTCTTCCAGATGAATTTCATAATTGCTTGCTCTATTTCTGTAAGGTACATCATTGGGATTTTAATTGGAATTGCATTGAATTTGTATAGCATTTTTGGTAGTATGGCCATTTTGACAATATTAATTCTTCCTATCCATGAACATGGAAGATCTTTCCATCTTCTAAGGTGTTCTTTAATTTCTTTCTTTAGTGTTCTGTAGTTCTCATTGTAGAGGACTTTCACCTCTTTTGTGAGATTGATTCGCAAGTATTTTATTTTTTTCGAGGCTATTGGGAATGGGGTAGTTTTCCTAATTTCTCTTTCTGAAGATTCATCACTTATGTATAAAAATGTGTTGGATTTATGAGCATTGATCTTGTAACCTGCTACTTTACTGAATTCACTTATGAGTTCTAAGAGTTTTCTGGTGGAATTTCCAGGTTCCTCTAAATATATAATCATCTCATCAGAGAACAGGGATAGTTTGAGTTCTTCTTTTCCAATTTGTAACCCTTTAATTTCCTTGGTTTGTCTAATTGCTCTGGCTAGAGTCTCAAGAATGATGTTGAATACAAGTGGTGAAAGAGGGCATCCCTGCCTTGTTTCAGTTTTTAGGGGATGCTTTCAGTTTTTCACCATTTAGAATGATATTAGCTATGGGCTTAGCATAAATGGCCTTTAAAATGTTAAGGAATGTTCCCACTATCCCTATTTTTTCTAGTGTTTTGAGCATGAAGGGGTGCTGTATTTTATCAAATGCTTTTTCTGCATCTATTGAAATAATCATGTGATTCTTGACTTTAAGTCTATTGATATGGTGAATCACATTTATTGATTTCCTGTTGTTGAACCAACCTTGCATCCCTGGGATGAAACCCACTTGGTCATGGTGCACTATCTTTTTAATATGCTTTTGTATGCGATTTGCTAAAATTTTGTTGAGAATTTTTGCGTCGAAGTTCATTAAGGATATTGGTCTGAAATTTTCTTTCCTTGATGAGTCTCTGTCTGGTTTAGGTATCAATGTGATATTGGCTTCATAGAATGTGTTTGGGAGGGTTCCCTCCTCTTCTATTTTATGGAATACTTTGAGAAGTATTGGAATGAGCTCTTCTTTAAAGGTTTTGTAGAACTCGGCTGAGAACCCATCTGGTCCCGGACTTTTCTTTGTTGGTAGGCTTTTGATGACTTCTTCTATTTCAGTACTTGAAATTGATCTATTTAAATTGTGTATGTCCTCCTCATTCACTTTAAGCAATTCATATGTCTCTAGAAACCTCTTGATATCTTCGAAATTTTCTATTTTGTTGGAGTATAGATTTTCAAAATAGCTTCTAATTATGTTTTGTATTTCAATCGTGTCTGTTGTGATATTTCCTTATTCATTCCGAATTTTAGTGATTTGGGTTTTCTCTCGTCTTCTCTTTGTTAGTGTGGCTAAAGGTTTATCAATTTTGTTTATTTTTTCGAAGACCAACTATTTAGTTTGTCAATTTTTTGTATTGTTTCTTTTGTTTCAATTCATTAATTTCAGCTCTGAGTTTAACTATTTCCTGTCTTCTACTACTTTTGGTGCTGTTCTGTTCTTCTTTTTCTAGGGCTTTGAGCTGTAGTGTTAGGTCGTTTATTTGTTGATTTTTACTTCTTTTACTGAATGCACTCCATGAAATGAATTTTCCTCTAAGTACTGCTTTCATAGTGTCCCAGAGATTTTGATATGATGTTTCTTTGTTCTCATTTACCTCTAAGAATTTTTTAATTTCCTTCCTAATATCTTCTGTTATCCATTCATCATATAATAGCATATTGTTTAATCTCCAGATGTTGGAATAGTTTCTGTGTTTTACTCTTTCATTTATTTCTAACTTCAATCCATTATGATCTGATAGAATACATGCTAGTGTCTCTATCTTCCTGTATTTGCTAACATTAGCTTTGTGGCATAATATATGGTCTATTTTAGAGAAGGATCCATGTGCTGCTGAGAAGAAAGTGTATTCACTCTTGGTTGGATGGTATATTCTATAAATGTCTGTTAAGTCTAAATTATTGATTGTGTTATTGAGATCTATGGTTTCTTTGTTCAATTTTTGTCTGGAAGATCTGTCCAGTGGTGAGAGAGGCGTGTTAAAATCACCTAGTATTATTGTGTTGTGGTCTATTTGGTTTCTGAAATTGAGAAGGATTTGTTTGACATACATAGATGAGCCACTGTTTGGGGCATAGATGTTTATGATTGTTATATCTTGCTGATTTATGCTTCCCTTAAGCAGTATGAAATGACCTTCTTTATCCCTTCTGACTAACTTTGGCTTGAAGTCCACATTATCTGAAATGAGGATGGATACTCCAGCTTTTTTGCTGAGTCCATGTGCATGGTATGTTTTTCCCCATCCTTTCACTTTTAGTCTATGGGTATCTTTTTCTATGAGGTGAGTCTCCTGTAGGCAACATATTGTTGGATCTTTCTTTTTAATCCAATCTGCCAGTCTATGTCTTTTGATTGATGAATTCAGGTCATTAACATTCAGGGTTATTATTGAGATATGATTTGGTTTCCCGGTCATTTGGTTCAGTTTTTAAATTTTATTTATTTATTTATTTGACACAATTCGGTTCCTCCTTTATTTGACAATTCCTTTAGGATAATTCCTCCCTTTGCTGACTTGCTTCATTGTTTTTCATCTCTTCCTCATGGAATATTTTGCTGAGAATGTTCTGTAATGCTGGCTTTCTTTTTGTAAATTCTTTTAGCTTTTGTTTATCATGGAAGGATTTTATTTCATCGTCAAATTAGAAGGTAAGTTTTGCTGGGTATAAGATTCTTGGTTGGCATCCATTTTCTTTCAGAGCTTGAAAAATGTTGTTCCAGGCCCTTCTAGCTTTTAGGGTCTGGATTGAAAAATCTGCTGATATCCATATTGGTTTCCCCCTGAATGTAATTTGGTTCTTTTCTCTCACAGTCTTTAAAATGCTGTCTTTATTTTGAATGTTAGGTATTTTCATTATAATGTGCCTTGGTGTAGGTCTGTTGTAATTTTGTATATTTGGAGTCCTATAAGCCTCTTGAACTTGATTTTCCATTTCATTCTTCAGATTTGGGAAATTTTCTGATATTATTTCATTGAATAGATTGTTCATTCCTTTGGTTTGTTTCTCTAGGCCTTCCTCAATCCCAATAATTCTTAAATTTGGCCGTTTCATGATATCCCGTAGTTCTTATAGATTCTGTTCATGATTTCTTAGCATCTTCTCTGTTTGTTCAACTTTGTTTTCAAGGTTAAATATTTTGTCTTCAATGTCTGAGGTTCTGTCTTCCAGGTATTCTATCCTACTGGATATGCTTTCTATGGAGTTCTTAATTTGGTTTATTGTTTCCTTCATGTCAAGGATTTCTGTTTGGTTTTTTTTCAATATCTCTAACTCTTTATTGAAATGATCTTTTGCTTCCTGTATTTGCTCTTTTAACAGTCGATTGGTGCGATCATTCAATGCCTGCATTTGCTCTTTCATCTCATCATTCAGTGCCTGGATTTGTCTTTCATCTCATCATTCGCTTCCCTAATCATTTTAATTATGTACATTCTAAACTCCTTTTCTGTCATTTCTTCTGCCATGCTGTCATTGGGTTTTATTGATGTAACATCTAGGTTTGTTTGCGGCATTTTCTTTCCTTGTTTTCTCATATTGTTCAGGTATCAGTGGACCGCTGAGATATTGCAGATTTCCTCTATTGACTTACAATGTCCCTGAAGATTTCTATATATATCCCCTCTTAGCCTCAGTAGGCTGAAGTCTTGGAGGAAGTTGATAATGCGGTGCTCCACAAGGAAGCTGCCTCTCTAGGATGGTGGCCTTCAGGTGGGGTATAATCCCTGCTAGTGGGCAGAGGTGCCTCCACTTGTTAACCAATGGTCATCCAAAGGGGAACTAGGCTGCGGGCTGAGGCAAGGCCTGTTTGGGCCTGTGTCTCTGGTTTTACCATCCTTGTGGGGAAAACTCACGTGGCAGGGAAGACTCACGTGGTGGGGTGGTCTCGCTGGTCAGTTCCCCTCCTAGAGGTTCCCCTCAATTTACAGCTACCGCCTGGGCTGGGCTGCCTTCTTCTGCAAAGTTCCCAGGGGCCCGGCCCTACCTCCTGGGCCTGAGAGCCTCACCCTTTGCAGATGAATCTCCTTAGGCTGCCCCTTCTCAGAGAATCTGCCCGCAGTCCTGGAACCTTCGCTCCACCCCTAAGCGTGTCTCTGTGTGGCTCCTCCACCAAGAAGCCTCCTAGGTCCTGGGACCCTGCTCTGCACCTAATCATCTGGCTATGCAACCCCTCCTCTGAGCAGCCACCTGGGGCCCCGTACAATCGCTCTGTGTCCCAGAGACCCGCCGCACGCCTGTTCCTCCAGACAGCCGCCCTGTGTTCCGGGGCGGTCACTAGCAGTCCAAGGAACTCACTGTGTGCCTCCTCTTCCCCCCGCCAACCGCCTGTAGCCCCGGGCAATCACTTCGAGTCGAAGTGACCCTCCCCATTCCTCCTCCTCCTCTAGGTAATCCCCCGGGTGTTCAGGAGCGGTCGCTCTGAGTGGCTCTCAATCCACGTGACCCGCTGCACGCCTCCTCTGGGCAGCCGCCCTGGTGCGGCCACTCGAGACCAAGCGACCCACTGCACTCCTCCTCCAGGCAGCCCCCCTGTGTTCAGGAGCGGTCGCTTTAAGTCCAAACAACTCACCAATCGCCTCCTCCTCTGAGCAGCCGCCTGGAGCTCTAATGCAGTCACTGCGAGTCCAAATGACCCGCCACACTCCTCCTCCTCCTCCTCCTCCTCCGGGCAGGCCCCGGTGTTCAGAAGTGGTCTGAGTCCAAACAGCTCGCCACACAGTTCCTCCTCTGGCAACCGCCTGTAGCTCTGGTATAGTCACTCTGAATCCAAGCGGCCACGCTCCTCCTCCTCCTCCTCAGGGCAGGCCCCTTTGTTCTGAGTCCACACAGCTCTCCTCGCAGCTCCTCCCCTGGGCAGCCACTAGAGCCCCAGTGGTTGCTCCGAGTCCCAGCGCTGTGCTGAGCGGCCTCCTCTTTGATGCTCCCAGTTGTCCGAGATCACTGCTGCAGCGGGGGGAGGGGCGTCTCGCCAGGCAGCTCTACTTCACAAAGTTCCCTGCGTTCCGGGACTACTGTTCCATCCGGGACCCCTCCCCAACGGGAGAGAGTCACCCAGCTGCTTTGAGTTGGTCCCAAATCTCTCAATATCTCCTCTTTTGAATCCTGAGTCCTGGAGCAACATGAAATGCAGCCACCCTCTAGGCCGCCATCCTGAAAACCCCCCAGCAAGGCCTTTATCCAAACCATTTCCTATATTGCTGGTAGATCTGAATACCAATCATTATCTTGATTGTTGTGATGGTTTCATAGATGTGGGTGTGAATGTGTGAAAATTTAAGTGTGCACATTTTAAATATGCTCCATTGATTGTATATCAATTATATTTCAATAAATATGTAACCAAAATTATTTGATCATGTCTCTGCCATCTTTTTTATACTTGTTCTTTTTAGATATACATGACAGTATAGAGTATTTTGACTTATTATACATATATGGAGTATAACTTATTCTAATTAGGATCCCATTCTTGTGGTTGAAGATGATGTGGAGTTACACTGGTAGAGTATTCATATATGAACATAGGAAAGTTATGTCTGATTCATTGTACTATCTTCCCTATTCCCATTCCCCCTCCATTTGCTTCATTCCCCTTTGTCTGTCTTCTATCTTCCCTTACCCCACTTATTGTGTGTTAGCATCCACGTATCAGAGAGAACATCTGACCTTTTTCTTCTGGGGATTGGCTTATTTCACCTTACATGACAATCTCCAGTTCCATCCATTTGCCGGCAAATACCATAATTTTATCCTTCTTTATGGCTGAGTGGTATTCCATTGTGTATATGTACTACATTTTCTTTATCCATTCATCTGTTGAAGAGCACCTAGATTGGTTCCATAGCTTACCTATTGTGAGTTGAGCTGCTATAAAGATTGATGTAGCCATGTTACTATAGTATGCTGATTTTAAGTCCTCTGGGTATATGCTGAGGAGTAGGATAGCTGGGTAAAATGGTGGTTCCATTTTGAGTTTTCCAAGGAAACTTGATAGTGCTTTCCAGAGTGTTTGCACCAATATGCAGTTCTGCCAGCAATGTATGAGTGAACCTTTTCACCATATCCTCACCACAAAAATATTTGATCATGTGCCTTCCATCTTTAAAATTCTTCAAGATAAAGCCTAAATGAACACAAAGTCCTTCATAACTAGATTCCATTTAACTGCTCTGTCCTGCCACTATTCTTACCCTATCTATCCCAGATATAGAATTGCTTCTATTTCCTCAAATACGAGAGTTCTCTCTCCCTCTCTCTCTCCCTCTCTTTCTCTCATTTTCTCTCTCTCTCTCTCTCTCTCTCTCTCTCTCTCTCTCTCTCTCTCTCTCTCTCTCTTTCCTCCAAACATTTTGTAAATGGTTCTTCTTCTTTTGCAAGGAATACTGACCTTCTTCCATTCTTCGGGATGTGGTTTGGGTATCATCCCATTGGAAATATTTCTCTTTCCTAATTATGTAGATAAAGTAGTTATGCTTCATTACTAGGAGGAATACTAACAAAAGACCAAAGAAGGAAAAAGTGATAGTAGTAGAAATGTTTCCTAAACTATCTAACAGACTCAGAAAAGGCTGATCATCCTGATCAGGTATGAAGGTCATAGAAGTGGCATGGACACACCCATGTTCATTCTCAGACTCCTATATATTAGTTGATTCCTCACTATCTGCCTCCAAGAATGCCAGAAAATGGGTGAGCATGATCAGGTGGCATACTACGCACATCCGACATCCTCAGAGTCATGTTCACGTGGGTAGAGATGGGGAAGGACAGAGGCCCTATGAGCGCGTATGTATTTTCTTCCATAAAAATAACATAATAAGCATATTTTTAATCCAATATATCTTTAAATATTCCCAAACATATTCAGCAAAATGAATTTCACTTTTGGCTGCGACTTTTATAGATTCTTCTGAAGAATTCGGATTGCTGAGCAAAGTTCAGATCAAAGGAGGAGAGAACCTCAAAGATATTCAAGTTTTAGAAAGGACTACCATGCTCCATGCACATATTTGGAGCCACACTTACTGCTTTCTTCTCAAAATTTCCATTCTGACTTATCAGAGGACTTCTTTTTTCCTCTGAGACCTATCTCCAGTTCCGTATTAGAAGAACCAAAATAAAATTTCTTTTACAGCTCTTCTCCAACAGAAACATCTGCATAAAAAAAGAACAAAACATAGCAGGGCACACTTGCAAGCTCAGCAGCTCTGGAGGCTGAGGCAGGAGGATCTGGAGTTCAAAGCCGCACTCAACAATGGTGAGGCACTAAGCAACTCAGTGAGACCCTGTCTCTAAATAAAATATAAAAAAGGACTGGGAATATGGCTCAGTGGTTAAGTGCCCCACTGAGTTTAATCCTGGATACCCAAAAAAAATAAATAAATAAACAAAATGTAACCTTAAAAACTATTCCTAAATAAAAGGAAATCCAGTCATATCAGTTTGATAAATTCTTATTAAAATATGGGATTATCTCAGTTCAAAAAAGAATACGGGTCAGGTGGAACCATTTCTTATGAGACAAGGTATGTTTTATTTAGTCCCTTTCATCAAGAATTCTAGGCACTTTACCGACTTTAAAAAAAAAATGTTTTTAGTCTGGTCTTGAATCAGATAGACCACAACTAAACTGTCGAAAGCTATTTCTATGCTGTTTCTGTTAAGACATTTTATAGCTATCATAACTTGTGCATTGTGGAAAGCTCTTAGTCTGTCACATATCTGCTTATGTTACAGAATTTACATTGTCATTTAAGTTTGGAGAGTTAAGAGAGTTCTGCAAGTCTGTTAATAGCCCGTATTCCACTTTGACTCTATAAAAGATTTTACAATTTCGTTAATCCCTGCAACCTCATTTTGTCTGCAATTCAGTCATATATCTCATATGTGGAAATTCAAATAAAAGACTACTGGATAATTAATAATAATTTTATAACAGACATACCAAAATTATTTCTGCTAAATTTATATCTAAATTTTATAGACACTTTGTGTGGATAGATTCATACATTTTATATTTAATGTCCCACAGGTTTTATTCAACTATTACACAATCTTTGAGCATAGTGTTCATACCTTATTCATTTATAGAATCTTTGAAGACTGTGCTCTTATCCTAATCCCTTGAAAACCATGTATATCTATACCAATTCATTAAAATCTCAACCTCAGAATCTCCCTGGCCTGATTTTCTGATAGAGAAATCCAAGCAGGTAATTTGAAGATGCTGTGTAGATTTCTTCCACAGAGCATGTAATGTGCACCAAGAAATGTGAATATGTTGAGGATACAAAAATGATTAAATTGTGAACCTGCTATAAAGGAAAAAGTGTCCTGGGGCAAAGATAAATAAATAAATGATGATTTGGTGAATTAACTAATCAACTAAATATAATATTATAAGTTCAGCAAGGCAAAGATGCACAATTACAATAATTGCATAGAAGAAAGAATAATGAAATTTATAAATAGGGAAGACAAGTAAGTACTGATAGCGGGACTGAATATGATAGGATGGGTCTGATTAAGAAGTCACAAAGAAAGATATGACAGAACCAAGATGGAGTATACACAAGATACCAACACTAACATGGTGTATATCCAGAAATCCTCAAAAACCCTGTTACTGGACTGGGGCTGTGGCTTCGTGGTAAAGCACTTGCCTAACACGTATGAGGCACTGAATCCAATCCTCAGCACCACATAAAAAATGAATAAATAAGATAAAGTTATAAAAATATCCTTTAAAAAAACTGTTACTGTTGGAACTTAGTATTTAAAGTTTGAACTGAGCTGGGTAAAGATAATAGGAAGGTGAAAGTAAAAACAAGAGACTTTCAATTTTTTAAAAGCAATTAAATCCAATGGGAGAAGGATCAGGTGAACAATACATATTGAGAAATAACTGCATGCCTGGTACTGTGTTACTTTTGTTACACACAAGTTATCTCATTTTATCCTTCATATCTCATTTCATGCCCATTTGACAGACAATAGAATAAAACTCAGAGAGAAGGAACACTGTTCCTGAGGTCACAGAACCCAAAGCAGCAGAGTTACTCCCTCTGCTCCACAACGGTACCTTCACAAGGTTTTGGAATATGAGTTAGTTAAAGTAAACCAGAGATCAACACCTGATTTCAGAGCAGTAGCTCTGGACTGGCAGCATCAGTGTTGTTTAAATGTCCTAGAAATGCAAATTCTTATCCCCACCCTGACCTACTGAATCAAAAACTATTTGAACAAGTCTAGGTGATTCTGAAGATACTACATTAGGGGGAAAGAACAGATGATTAAAAAACCTCTGAAGTGGCTCTTAGCCCAGTTTTTACCTCTGCTCTCGTTGCACTAGATGAGCTTGCAGAATATCACCTGCGGCACTGTGTCATAAAGGAAAGCAAAGAATTTCCATAGAAGAGTGCTTCCTAAATGTTAATGTGCATAGGAGGATCTCGTTAAAATGCAGATTTCAATTCAGTAGGTCTAGCAAGAATCTGAGATTCTTTAAGTCTAGTAAGATCCTTGATTTTGCAGTTCTGAGAACTATTTTATGAATAGCAAAGATATTGGTTACAAAGTTATGTCATAAAGACACCAGTTAAACATTTATTATGTTTAAGTTCTTTTACACTGACAAAATTATATGTATTTATTGTATATGATATGATATTCACATATATTTTTATACAGTAGAATGGCTACATCAAGCTAATTGTTATAAGCATTATCTCACAACATTATCATTTTCATGGTAAGAACATTTAAAATCTAAAATTCACTGTTTTTTCAAAAATACAATATCTGGTTATTAACTCTGGACACCATATTGTAAAGTAAATTTCTTGAGCTTATTCTTCCTATTTAATTGAAAATTTGTACGCTTTGACTAATATCTCCCCAACACTCCCCCACTGATCTATATTCAACTTCCATGAGACCAAATTTTTTATATTCCACATATAAGTGAGATCATTAGTCTGTGTCAGACTTATTTCACTTAGCAGAATATCCTACAAATTAAACCATGTTGATAAAAATTACAGGATTTTATTCTTTTTGATAACTGAATAGTAGTCTATCGTGTGTGTTAGTGTTTGTGTGTGTGTGACATTTTCTTTCTTCATTCATTTAGGTTAGTTCCATATTTTGACTATTGTGAATAGTGCTACAATAAAACATGGGTGTAAAGATGTCTCTGTCATACCGACGTCATTCCCTTTAGGTATATACCCAGGAGTAGGAGAGCTAGATCATATGGTAGTTCACTTTTTAATTTTTAAAGAAATTTCCACATTGTTTACCGTAATGGCTATACTAATTTACATTCCACCAACAGTATACGAGGGTTCCATTTTGTCCATAACTTGCCAACACTTGTTATCTTTTGACTTTTTGACAGGAGCTATCTAAAAGATGTAAGGAAGTATTTCAATATAGTTTTACAAGTTTCTATATCTTTACAAGTTAACCAGAGTGGTTCAGTAACCTACAATGGAAAATGCAAAGAACAACCTCCAGAAAATTAAAGTACTAGAAAAACAGTAGAGTAGAATTACCCCTAAAATGTCCCCAGATTTCTCTATTCTTTCAAAGACATCAAGGAAGAAATTCCTCTAAAGTTTTTAGCCATGCATTTGTGTATCTGAAAGCTTTTCCTTCTATCTAACCCAAGTCCTCTTGCTGCAACTTAAGCTAAATTTCTTGTACCATCCTCAGTGGATATACAGAACATCTGACTTCAGTATGCTTTAAATATTTCCTTTCAATCAAAGCTGACCTAAGTCACAATTATGTCAGGCTTTTCACCTTGACAGACTAAGATAATTATTTGAGTTGATTGCCTGAGGGAATGACAGATGAAGTACCATAACATTGAACTGTAGGCAGATTAGAACCACTCAGTGAGGTATTTTAATGGCCTTGAATATCCCAGGCAACCAAAAGAATTAAAGTAAGCAAACCAAACAGTTAAGAGTGCTGAGATATAAGAGGGACTCTATGAGAAGATCCATCAAATGTGGTGCCACTGTGGTATTTATGGCCTTGGCAACTGTCACTATGGCTCAAGCTCAAATCTAATGGCACCACTTATTACTTTGCTATAATATGCAATACAGGTTTGCACCAACTAAAAAAGTGCAATAAAAATGTTATTTGTTGCATGGTTGATGAACTTAAATTCTGAGCAGACTCTTACTGCAGCTGTCTATGCAGAGTTCAAGCGCTTTATGATAACTGAAACAGGATGATACTTCCTACATGGGCTTAAACACTCAAGTTTACCATTTTTTTAATTTCAGTTTTTATGTTTTATTAAGTGCCCCTTAGGCTACTGGGACTATCCCAATGCTAAAGACACATTCCAAAAGATGTTTAGCAAAATAGTAAAGCAGAAATTCTAGGCAAAGCAAAAATGAGTGAAATGGAGCCCTGCCCTTAAGATAGTTAACACTGAGCATGAAGGGCAACAGAGTAGAGTAGCCAAGAGTAATTTCCAACAATTTATAACCTAGGGTTCAACTCCCACCTTTGCCTCTTCCCATCATCAGAGCAAGTTATATCATCATCTCAACTTAATCCCATTTATTCAAAAATAAGGGAAGTGAGGCAAAGACAATTTTTTTTTTCATGGAGGTATGATGAGGATTAACTAGTTAATATTCTGAAGTACCCAGAAGAGAGTCTTGTACTTCATAAATGTGTGATTGTTTTTAAAATGTATATAAGAAGCGAACCTTAACCCATAAACACAAGTGTACTGAAAGTCCATCAGTCTTCTGTATTTTGCTAAAGCTAAATGAAATTGCTCTTTGCCCCATTCCAAATGGGATGGTAATGGAAATTTACTTTCAATGAATTACATGATTACTTCACCAAAGACCAAATTTGCATCTAAGTTCTTTATGATTCACCAAATGCAAAGCCATCAAAGGGACTACAGGAATAAGTATTTGCTTTTCTTTGCTTTCCATAGTCTCTCTCCTGAATCATCCATCACCTCTTCTCCTTAATCCTTCCTCTAGGCAAAATAACAGAGATGTCCCTTTTCTTGTCTGTGGGTCTCATGAGGTGCAGAGTATCTCAGCTTCTTCACTGAGTTTATGGAAAAAGAACTTATAATTCCAATTCCGTACTACCAACTACTTACAACTGCTCCAGAACAACAAAAAGCCTTCTTTACTTCTGAGTCACTCCAGCATAAACCCCCACAAGCCCTTCCTTTTGCATCCAGAGTCCACCCAGAAGCAGCAATTTCTCTTCCGTGATCCACTAACTCTGTTCCTCAATCACTTCCCTTCTGCTGTTCTTCCCATCCCCACCAACCCATAGGAGCTAGTCTTCTGGTGATACAAAAGGAGGATCTGTCCCTCTTCTACCCCACTACTAATTAGATTAAACTCTGAAGTTCACTCCAGTCCTCTGAGGGCTTAATATTTTAGAGATTGAAGTAACATGTCCACCCTTTTCTGGAGGCTCACTTGACAGTCTTGCAGCTTGTATGAGAGAGGAAAAGAAGAAGGGAACTAAGAAAAGAGGAAATAAAAGTGAGTTCATTGCTAAAAAAAAAAAAAAAAAAAAAAAAAAAAACCTTTCTAGAAGCCAGGTGCAGTAATATACCTGTAATCCCAACTATTCAGGAGGCTAAGGCAGGACAATCAATCACAAGTTAGAGACCAGCCTCAGCAATTTAGCAAGCCCCTGTCTAAAAAAAAAAAAAAAAAAAAAAAAACTTAAAAAACTTAGGGCTGGAGATGTAGCTCAGTTGTAGAGTGCCCCTTTGTTCAATCTCTGGTACCAAAAAATAAAAATAAAAAAATAAGAGAAGCGGGAGAAGGAAGAATATAAGGAGGAAGAAGAAAGAGAAAGGAAGGAAGGAAAAAACTACCTAGAGACATATATATGCATAAATGATCATAATGCAAGGCAACATGTTCTAAATATTTTAAGACAAATTATGCAATTTTTTTTTCAGAATAGGAAATTGAACCCAGAGCCTCACTCATGCTAGGCAGTCACTCTGGGTTACATCCCAAACTTCAATTATGGGAGTTTTTAAGGGAAGAGATCCCTCTAGGAGGAAATGAGGGTAGGTCAGGAAAGGTTCAGGGGATGTAGGATTTTAAAAGTTTCAAGTTAGAATAAACCATTGTCACCATTTGGCTACCCTCAATAGGAATAACCACAAATTATGCCAGTAAACCTCCTTATCATTACTAACACAGTCTTTTAGGGTCTCCAAAAGAAATGAGACATATAAAGAGTCAAAAATGATGCTGGAGAAGCTTTTATGTCTGTTGATTTTACACACGTCCATTAGTTTAAAAGAACTGGGCCCTGGGCTGAGGAGATAGCTCAGTTGGTAGAGTGCTTGCCTTGTAAGTGTAAGACCCTGGCTTCAAATCCCCAGCACCACAAAAAAAGAAAAGAACTGGGCCTTAATCCATGTGTTGCAAGAATTAAAGGAGCTGTGCTCTTTGGAAACATCATGTTTGACTTCTGGTTTATTTTAAGGTTAGAGAAAAAGAACATAAAACTCTTATTCCCACAAGTCCCCAACTGCCAAGCATAACATCTTCCAGACACAACATAAGGGAATTGATTTTTGCATAATAAATGGGTTTTTTTTTTTTCATTATGACCTGCATCTTCCTGACCCCAGTGGCTCTGCATGGTATGTAGTACTGAGACATTCTGAGCAGTGCACTTTATTTCCTCCCAAAATACACCAAGGTATATGCTCTCATCAGCCAATGTGTCCCATCATTTCATTCAGATGTTAAACTTCTGTGCTTTGTTTACTTACAGGCATTTATTGGAACATGTTTTATAGGATCAGAATTCAATCCTTATTGAAAGAGAGTAGAATAAGCAAATGCGGTTCCTAAAGAAAACGAGAAGTTTCAAGGTTTGAAAAAAATGTTGTTGAACTAAGAAATGTATTTAAGTACTGTTACTCACAAGCATATTTTCAATATAAAATAATACAGAAAAACGAATACTCAAAATCGGTCTCAACTCTGTAAAGATGAAAATTTCCTTCAATGATGTTCTTATTAGGTGGGTTTGTTTTTTACTTATATTTTAGCCCAAATCTGACATTTATCTGTCATCATTTCTTCTTGTCAGATTTGCATTATATTAGCTTTATCTCCATATCATATTTGCAGATCTTAAGCCAAGCCCACCAGAAAATCTTTCTGGAGCTTAATAAAGAAGAAAATCATTGAAAGACGAAATCTAGGATACTGAAAATCCACAAGAACACTGTTTTATTTCCACATTTTTTTCTTAAAGCTGAAAGAATTGCCTGATAAGCTAAATTTCTCATAGAGAAAACTTCAGCTTTGGAAATATAAATTTTAATTTTTCAATTACCCTAGTTTCCATTTCTTCAGAGTGATAAAACTAGACTTAGCTCCTGTCTCTTCATCTCCTAAGGATATAATATATCCTTTTAAAATCACCATAACTGAAGTAGTGGTCCAATAGTTACTGGACCATAAGTTCAAATACTGAAACAAGTTAAGCATTATTGAGTTAAATATGAGGTATATGCACATTTGTAGGCTCTGCCTCAAATGTAATCCATATTGTGTGTGACTCTTGGGGCAGGGACTATGATTGTGGAAAATGATCTATATTCAGGATGATATTAGAGCATATTGGGGTAAATACATGGATATAATGCTAACTTCTTTAAGTCCACAAGAAGAAATCTGTGTTCATGCAGCAAAATAAGTTTTTGTATATAAGTGATTGACTCCAAAGTAATTAACCAAAAAAAGGGTAGTTACTGAACATTTAACTGGTGCTAGAACTGTGCATTTCCCAACTCATGGAGGAATGGGAGTTAAAGAACCAAATCACTACTCTACAATTCTGAGGATCAGAAATAAAGCCATTACTGTGTGTCTAGCAAAGATGCTAAGTACTTTGAAAAAGAACATTCACTATTTAGACAGAAACTGAACCAGCAACGGCATAACTTCTTGAATTCTGCAAGGTTACCTAGATTCTGCCATCATCAAAACAATTCTGAAGTATTTCTAGCTGTGTGAAAATATGGGCATGAATATTTAAATATAAATCTTTCACTACTGTAATCTATTACTTCTCCTATCTTCTGTAAGCTGTGGTCATTCATTTGTGTTTTTTGGATAAAGAGAATAACTACCAATTTATTGTTTCTCTAAAAAAAACTTTGAAATTTCAGGTCTACATTCCTAACATTCTAACTGACACAGGCACATAATAGAAAATCACCTTATGAAAAAAAAGTAAAAATATTCCAGTTTTTCTTAACAACCCATTATAACGTATTCTCCAAATATTTCTTTAACTTTTTTAAAGTTTCTTTAAATTAACTATTATTGTTCTGGTTGTAGTGATCGTTGTCAACATCTTTAAGTTTTAACATGCAGCACATTTATCCCAAAATTCCACAGAAAAGTATTTCTTATCTGCTCTGTAAACCACAATAAAAAGAGAGAAAAGCAAGTGATTCATTTGTGATGGTATGCTTTACTGAATTTCTTTTCCTTGCCAGTTACAAGTACGTATGAGTTAAATCAGTTAGGAGTATATGTCCCTCGGTACTTCCGTTGATGAGGGATACAGAAACACTCTAGCCTTTCCCCACCAAGTATGTTAAATCTCGTGCAGTGTAACTGGTGTCCGTAAAGGCATTGCAAAAAATACTATAATGCATATCATTCATAATCGAATGAAATAAAATATTGTTCTTAGTTTTACTTAACTAAATTAAGAATGAGAAGTCTCTGGTGATTTCTTGCTTGCCTTCTTGTTAGTTTTAAGTGGCAATCACAGTGCCTTTTTAATGAATACAAAAAATTCACATGCAACTTCAGAGGAAGTTTTCTTATATCTATCAACTCACCAAGGCAATTTTTCACTGACAGAGACATGAATACTAGATAATGTAGCAAAAGAGTATGGCTGTAGTGACGTCCTTTGCTACCAATCCTATCACACCTGTTCCACCTCCTCAACAGCTGTTACTGCTGATGTTAGAACATTTAAGGATTTCACTATAATCCTCTCCCTCCAAGCAAACTCCCTTTCTTTTTCCCCCACCCCCTCTCTCCTTCCCTCTGAGAAACTTTTTCTTCTCTTATAAAGTGGCTGCACTTCATTGCTCTCCTTCCTTTTCTTATCATCTGCCTTCTGTCACAGCCCAGCTGGGAATTGATTGAAGGAAAAAAAGTGAGAGCTGGAATTGTTTCAAGTCATTTTCTTCTAAGCCTTAGGACACCGCAGGAACTGATTCATATACTTCTCACCTCCTTGCAACCTTCTCTCATCTCTTCCAAGTACTAGTCTAAAACCACAGAACAGCGTGTGGCCGTCTGTCACCAAAGGAAATGCGTGGTCCCAAACCCCATTATCACCATGACATTTGATGCCCTAGACAGTGAGACTAATGCATTGCCGTTGCCAACACTTGTCTAGTCAGGAATATTATAAAATGTAATCAACTTATCCATCTTTGTCTGTGAGCGGTACGGTCTGCCTACTACGGTAATTAAATGGGATGGGCATATAGAAATAAAGGAGTTCAGCTAGATATCAGTGAGCTTCATGCTCGATCTGCTTGAAAAACCTGCTTAGGACTTCTGATCCAAGATTTTCCTTCCTCCATCTTCACTACAAAAAGTAAATTGATCATTATAAGGGATTATACCAAGAATTCTAACCATGAATATGAAATATGAGACAAAAATATCATATTGTCTCTAATCTTTCCTCTAACCTTCAGTTTCAGCACAAAGAAGCAAATAATATCAAATCTCAAGAATTGTTTAATATAAACTAAAAGTGGTTTTTTGTTGGTGGTATTACCATTAATATAAAGACCCTAAATTAGAGATACAGGAGCACACATATGTCTATAGGGTTGAAATCAATGAAAAGAAGAAACTATTGCATAGCTACCCGTTACACTTTACACTATAGTTTATCGACATTGTGCATATATTCTATACCAGATAAGCCCTGGACATTTCCAATAGCTACAGCAAAAGAAAATAAAGTGAGGATAGCACTATTTTGAAAGAAAGCAGGTAAAGATGCATGCTGTTGAATTATATATGTGTTTTTATTTATATTCTCTTTTTTATTCACTAGCTTCAAGGGAAATGCTTTCAACATTCATTATAGCCTTGAACTTGGCTCCTTTATGTAAAGTAATAAACTGTTTTAACTGTAGGTATTGCCTTATGGGAAATTTTTACTGAATTTCGAAGTTTAAACTGTCAGAGTTGTCACTCTGCCATTATATGAAATTAAGCAAGAGTGCAAATGCTTTCTAGTTGTTAGAATCCAGATGGATTGGAAGCACAATGAAAGCAGAGACTGGCACACTGGCAGAGGGGGAAAAAACTGAGATTATGAAAGTTAATATATAAATATATATTTTTGTATATAAGAGTATTTTAGCTTGAAGCATAACCATTGCTTCAACAAGTCAGAAAAAAAAGTACCTAATACAATTGTCTATTGCATTTCTCTAATTGACAAATAACTTAGCAATGAAAGGTCTGTAAGGTATTGTATTGAATTGTATTACAGTTCTAATGTCAAGCTGAAGCTTTACACTACTTATAAAATTCCCTACTTTCTCCCTGCTGATTTTATATCATCACATTCCTTCAAGATTTCCAGTCCATGGATAGTTATTAATTTGCCTGAGGGTTTTAGAAGAGACTAACAAAAATTCTTCAAGATAGAAATTCTTGAATTTCAGTGAAGTGTGAGCAACAGACTGTATTTCCAACCTCCCTTACAATGAATTGTGGTTATAAGACTAAGCTTAGATGGTTGATTAAGAGGACAGAAATAACTGTCACTTTAGATCATATTCTTATGAGGAATTCCCACCTCTCTCTTGACCTCTCTGTGGTCTTCAATGCACATACAGTGCTGGTGATAACTGCCCTTGCAGACTAAGGGAGTGTCCTGTAAAATGGTGAAACAAACAAGTAATAGGATCTTGGTCTTTGAATACCCTCTAAGATTAAAGTCACCTATTTCCCCTGCATGCTTTGCCTACCTCTGATCTGTTATATGAGAGAAAATAACTGAATGTCTATTGCTTAAGTCACTACATTTGACTTTCTTTGTTGCAGCAATTCAGCTTAAATCTTTTCTGTTGAAATTGTTTTTTGCTTTCCTATAAGTTTGGGTTGTGTTTTTTTTAAATATTCTGAATGAAGACTTAAAGAAAACGCCTCAGTGAATAGTTATAGAAAGCAACTCATATAAAACTGACACTTTGAGAAAACTGTTTTGTATAAAGTAACAAGAAACTCTGCTGCCTAAGTAAAGAAATTTATTATGACAAATAGAAAATTCAAAAAATCATTAGGGAATAGGGGCACAACTCAGTGGTAGAATGAATGCTTACCATGTGTGAGGTACTAGGTTCAATTGCAAGAATGAAGCACTAAAACTACAACAAATTTTAAAATTTGTTGATTTTTGTAAATTTTTGAGATATTTATTTACAAAACATTCCAAAAATTTTTAATGGTGCAATATAAAATTTTATAAATGCAATACTTCAAAATAAGCAACATGCATACTCAATAAAGTTCCTCAGCTATATTAAATATAAATCTTTAAAAAATAGTCTCAGGAACAAGTTCTTGCCCGTGATTGATAACCTTGGACAAGCCAGGCATGGTGGCACACACCTGTAATCTCAGGGACTCCAGAAGCAAAGGCAGGAGGATCATGAGATCAAAGCCAGTCATAGCAATTTATCGGACCCTAAGCAACTTAGTAAGACTTTGTCTCTAAATAAAATATATATATTTTAAAAAAGGCTGGGGATGTGGCTCAATGGTTAAGTGCTCCTGAGTTCAACCCTTGGTACCAAAATAATAATAATAATAATAATAACAACAACAACAACAATAACCTTGGACAAAATGGATTGAACTCTCCAATTGAAATGTACAGATAGATGCATCCGAAGGTATAAAGAAAGCAAAATCTAACTAATGCTGCCAGCAAGAGATTGATTTTAGCTTTAAGGATACATACAGGCTGAAAGTGAAGGAATAAAAGAAGATATTCCATGAAAAAAGCAACCAAAAGACAGCAAAGGTGGCTACATTTCTATCAGATAAGATAAATTTCCAGCAGGAAGCATCACAATACCAGACTTTAAATTATACTACAGAACCATAATAACAAAAATGATGTGGTATTGGCACCAAAACTGACACATAGACCAATAGTACAGAATGAAAGTCACAGAGAAAAACCCACATAAATATAGCTATCTCATACTAGAGAAAGACATCAAAAACATAAATTGGAGAAAAGATAGCCTCTTCAACAAATGGTGCTGGGAAAACTGGAAACCTATATGTAGCAAAATGAAATTAAAGCCCTATCTCTCACAGTGCATGAAACTCAACTCAGAGTGGACCAAGGACTTAGGCAATAGAACAGAGACCCTTCACCTAACAGAAGAAAAATCAGTCCCAAATCTCCACCATGTCAGCTTAGGAACTGACTTCCTTAACAAGACCCCTAAAGTACAAGAAGTAAAATCAAAAATCAATAATTGGGATGGAATCAAACTAAAAAGCTTCTTCATAGCAAAGGAAACAATCAATAACATGAAGAGAGAACCTACAGAATGGGAGAAAATCTTTACCACAGGCACCTCAGATAGAGCATTAATCTCCAGGATATATAAAGAACTCAGAAAACTTAACACCAAAAAAACAAACAACCCAATCAGTAAATGGGCCAAGAAACTGAGCAAACACTTCACAGAAGAAGAAATACAATATATCAACAAATATATGAAAATGTTCTACATCTCTAGCAGTTAGAGAAATGCAAATCAAAACTGAGATTCAATCTCATTCCAGTCAGAATAACAATTATCAAGAATACAAGCAAAAATAAATGTTACTGAGGATGTGGGGAAAGGTACACTCATACATTGCTGGTGGGATTGCAAATTGGAACAAGCACTCTGGAAAGCAGTACCAAAATTCCTCAGAAAACTTTGAATGGAACCACTTTTTGACCCAGCTATCCACTTTTTGGTTTATATCCAAAGGACTTAAAGGACTTAAAATCAGCATACTACAGTGACACAACCACATCAGTGTTTAGAACGGCTAGATTCACAATAGCTGAACTATGGAACTAACCTAGGTGCCCTTCAAAAGATGAATGGATAAAGAAACTGCGGTATATATACACAATGGAATATTACTCAGCCTTAAAGAAGAATGAAATTATGGCATTTGCTGGTAAATGAATGGAGCTGGAGAAAATCATACCGATCCTAAAGAACCAAAGGCCAAATGTTTTCTTTAATATGTGAATGCTAATTCACAATAAGGGTGTGGGGAGTAGGGAAGAATAGAGGTACTTCAGATTAAACAAAGGCGAGTGAGGGGACTGGAGGGGAATGGAGATAGGAGTGGTAGTAGAATGAATCGGACACTATTACCCTATGTGTAAATATGATTACATGACTGGTGTAATTTTACACTATGTACAACCAGAAGAATGAGAAGTTATACTCCATTTATGTACAATGTGTCACAATGCATTCTATTGTCGTGTATGACTAATTAGAACAAACTTTTAAAAAGGGATAAAAATAGATTTCAAGTCAAAAACTGTTACCAGAGACAAATGGGTCATTATTTAGTGATGAAAGAATCAATTCATTCAGAGGATACATACACACACACATACTCACACACACACACACACACACACACACACATATTCGTATATATTTGATATATATATATTTTTACAAATATATATTTTTCCATATCTAGAAGTTACACATAAAACAAATATTAATGGACATGAAGAAAAAAATGAATAGCATTACCCTATCCCACTTTCAACAATGAACAGAACAACTAAATATAATATCAGCAAGGAAACACTGGATTTGAACTGCATTTTAAATGAAGTAGACCTAACATATATACAAATAAAGAAACACATATAGAAATTGCTATCCAACGATAGCACAATATATATTCTTTTCTAATGCTCATGGAACATTCTCAGGACATATCATATGTTAGACCACAAAACAAGTCATAAATTCAAGAAGATCAAAATCATTCCTGGTATTTTATCCAAACACAACACAGTGTAACACTAGAAATTAATTACAGGAGGAATCTTCAAAAATTAACACACTTCTGAAAAAGCAATGGGTCAAGAAAGAAATCAAAAGTGAAATTTTAAAATACTTGAGATAAACAACAATGGAAATACAACATACCAAAATTCATGGATGAAGAAAATGCAATTCTGAAGGGCAAGTTTATTGCAATAATGCTTACATTAAAAAAAAGGAAAGATTCCAAATAAATGGTGGAAACTTCTAACTCCAAGTGAAAGAAGAAGAAAAAAACAACAACAACAACAAACTACATTCAATGTTAGGAAAAAGAAGGATAAAATAAAGACCTAAACATAAATAACTCAAATAGAAAATAGGAAAAAAAGAAAAAGAAAAAAGAATAAAATCCAAAAACCAGGGCTAGAATGTGAGTCAGTGGTAGAGCACTTGCCTAGCAAGTGTGAAGCACTGGGTTGAATTCTCAGCACCACATAAAAATAAATAAATAAAAGTAAAGGTTCATCCACAACGAGTGTGTGTGTGTGTGTGTGTGTGTGTGTGTGTATAAATTCAAAAAAACCAAGAGTTCGTTTTTTTGAAAAACAATCAGCAAAATAACAACTCTATAGCTATACCAAAAGAAAGGGAAAAATACTCAAATACATAAAATCAAAAATAAAGGTAGAGACATCAGAACAATGTCTCAGAAATAAAAAGTATCATAAAATAATATCACACAAAATTATTGTCAACAGTTGGATAACCCAAAGGAAATGGATGAATTCTTAGAAAATGTAACCAAACAAGATTGAATTAAAATATCTAGAAAGCTTGATCAGACTGATAACAAATAAAGAAAGTGGTAACTAAAAACAATCCAACAAAGAAAAACCTATGGTCAAATGACTTTTTTGACTGACTTTTACCAAATATTCAAAGAATTATTACCAATGCTTCTTAAACTCTTTCAAAAAATAAAAGAAAGTTAATAAACAAACAATAGAGATATAGAGAATAGTTTCAAACACATTTTATAAAACCAGTATCATGTTGATGACTAGCCCAAACACATCATGAGAAAGAAAACTAAAGGCACATATCTCTGATTAACATAATGTAAAAATCCTGAATAAAATACTAGCCAACTAAATTCAGCAACACATTCAAACTTTATATAATTTGAACAAGTAGAATTTATCCCTGTCATGCAAGATTGGTTAATTAAGTTCTACCATATGCTAATCAATCAATAAATGTGATACAGTGTATTGACAGAATGCAAGATAAAAATGACACAATCATCTCAACTGATGCAGAAAAAACATTTGACAAACTTCAGCATCCTTTCCTGATTTAAAAAAAAAAAAAAAAAACTTTTAAAGTTTGGGTAGAGAAAGAAAGCACCTCAACATGATAAAGGTCATTTGTGGAACACATGCAACTGGAACCTTTTCCACTAAGATCCAGCAGAGAATTCTACTATTACCAGTTCTATTTAACATACCATGAATGTACTAACAGGAGCAATTAGAAAAGAAAATAGAAATACAGCATAAACAAATAGGAAAGGAGGAAGTGAAATCATCTTTTTGTAGATGACATTTAAAAAAAAAGATTCCATATATAAAAAAAAAAAAAACTCTTAGAACTAAAGAATGAATTCAGTGAAGTTGCAGGATAGAAAAACCAACATACAAAAATGAGTAGCATTTAAATACACAAATAGTGACCTGGCCTGGGAAAAAAAAATCAAGCAAACAATTTGATCTATATTAGCATAAAAAAGAAAACAGGGATAGTAATATAGTTCCGTAGTAGAGCACTTGCCTAGCTTGCAGAAGACACTGCATTCAATTTCTGGGACCAACAAAAAAAATTAAAATAAGTATAAATTTAAGTGAGGTGAAAAATGGCTATACCCAAAACCATCAAACATTTATGAAAGAAATTGATACGCAAATAAAAGAAAGAATATCCCATGTTCATGGATAGTAAGAATTAAAATTGTTTAAATGTTCATATAATCCAAAGAAACATACATATTTAATAAAACCCTATCAAATTTTCAATGACCTTTCTCATAGAAATAGAAAAAGAAATTCTAAAATTTGTATGAAAGCCCTCCCCCTCCCACACACATACAAAACAAATAGCTAAAGAAATACTGAGAAAGAAAAACAAAGTTGTAGGCATCACACTTCCTGACTTTAAGTTATATTACAAAACTAATAAAATAAAATCATCAATCAATAGAACAGAATAGAGATCCTTCAAATAAATAGAACATATATGGTCAAACAATATTAAGGAAAGACACCAAAGGGCACAATAGGGAATGACAGACTCTTCAACAAGTGGCACTGGGAAAACCGGATTTTCACACACAAAATAGTGAAATTGGACCCTTATACTGCATACACACACAAAAAAAATATCAAAATGAGTAACAGACCTAAGTGTGACACCTAGAACTATAAAAGAGAACATAGGAAAAAATGTCCATGATATTGGTCTTGGTAATGATTTAGGGATATCACACCAAAAGGTCAAATTACAAAAAACAAAAATAAGTAAACATGACTACATCAAACCAAAGAACTCCACACAGCAAAGGAAACGACCAACAAAAGTACAAACTGGGAAAAATGTAACTACAAACTACATAAATCTGGTCAGGGTTATTATCCAAAATTTGTAAAGAACTATTAAAACTTAATGGCAGAAATGAAATAACCAGATTTTTAAATGGGCAAAGAATCTGAATTGACATTTCTCTAAAGATAACATAAAAATGACCAACAGGTGTGTGAAAAGGTGCCCAATATCACTAATTATCTGGAAAATGAACATTATAACCATTATGAGATATCATCTTGCTGGGCACAGTGGTGCATGTGCATAATTCCAGCAACTTAAGAGACTGACACAAGAGGATCACAAGTTCAAAACCAGCCTCAGCAACTTAGTGAGATCCTATCTCAAACTTAAAAAAAAAAAAAAAAGAAGAGCTGGGTGCTGGGCCAGTAGCTCAGTGGTAGAGCGCTTGCCTCACACGTGTGAGGCACTGGGTTCAATCCTCAGCACCACATAAAATTAAAGAAAGATATTGTGTCCATCTACAACTAAAAAAAATTAAAAAAAAAAAAAAAAAAGAAAAAGAAAGGGCTGTAGCTTGGGAGCAAAACTTCTCTCGGGTCAATATCCAGGGCACACACACAAAAAGTGATATCATCTCACAGTTGTGGATGACTATTATCAAAGAGAGAAGAGATAACAAATATTGCTGAAGTTGTGGAGAAAAGTGAATCCAAGCATATTGTTGACAGAAATGCAGATTAGTATAGCCATTATAGATAACAATATGGCCATTTTCAAAGAAATTAAAAGTAGAATTACCATATGATCCAGAAATGACCCTTTTGAATATATACCCAAAGGAGATGAAATTACCACCTCATTTGGATATCTGTGCTCCTGTGTTGATTGCAGCACTATTCACGATAACCAAGATATAGAAACATTAAATGCCCATCAATGGATGAATGGATACAGAAAATATCACACAGACACACTGAAATAGTCAATCTTATTCAGTCTTAAAGAAGGGAGAAAATCCTGTCATTTGCCACAACATGAATGGACCTGGAGGATACTATTCTAAGTGAAATTAACCATATACAGAAAGAAAAATAGTATGTGACCTCTCTAATATGTGGAATGAATATCTATAGAGAGATATAGATAGATATAGCTATCTATCTAGATATATCTAGGTGTGTGCCTGAGGGAGTGGGGGAGAGGAAAGACAGGGAGAGGGAGAGAAAGCTCAAATACACAAAGATATGAAACAGTGGTCACCATGGCAGAGGGGAAAAAGAGGAAACAAAATAGAAAGATGTAGCTTAAACATAACAAAACAGCAGATATGTGGGATGAAAAAGTCTAAAGCATTAATGTAGAATGTGAAGAATAAAGTTAAGTTCCACTGTATTGGGGATTTTTGCTAAATAAGTAGATTTTTAACTATCTTGTCACAAAAACATACAACATAACTTTGAGATAGTAGACATGTTAATCTACTCCACTATAGTGAACATTTCACTGTCGCTATGTATCCTAAAACATCAAGTTGTAAATCTCAAATATACACAATAGATTTGTTTAGAATCAGAAAAGGAGGTATAGTTCTATAACTCTTACACACTTCAGAAAAACTCTTTAAAAATCATGTGCTTTGCCTAGGAAAAATGTTCCTGCTAATCTAATAGCAGTAAGGTATGCACTTAGGACACTTGTTAACGGATTTATATTTATCCTTACAAATACTTTTCTTTTACTCCTGTGACCAAACACAAATGTTTTAAATTGCTGTTGAGGACTCCTCATACATTTATCAAGCCATCACCAGTAAAGATACCAAAGGAAAATCCCAGGGTAAAATGAATAGAAATATAATCTCAGAACTTACTTTCTGACTGAGAGGAGACAAAAGAGTCAGAACTGGTTATTATTAAGAATTAAAAATCCTTTCACTGCTATTTGAAGACCAGTCTCCCTACCATTAACCTACACCTTCTCAATGTGGCTTATATATCTTTAGTGCTCAAATACATGAAAATCACCAATGCGCAAACCAAATCACCAATGATCCAGCTAAAATGCGTAAAAGACAAAAGACAAATATGTATTATATAAATAGTTGTGCAGTATTTGTTATATTGTTATCCTGGTATAATTTGATCAAAAAGAAAAAAATCTTTAATATTCTATCATATTCAAGATGATAGAGACAGGAGGTAAAAAAATCATAAACTTAATAAAACTATTATCTCTTTCTTATTCCTGAGTGCATAATTCTTTCAGTCCGCCTAAGAATAACTACTCATCTACTTCTCCACAGAGCATGAACATTTCAAGAGACATAAACTAATTTAAAGATCGCATTAAGGCGATTGAAGACTTCTGCTTCCACTCAACAGATGATGGAGAACCCCACAAAGTGAATATTTATGCAAGCTTCAAACACAAAGAAATTGCTGGTTCCTGGAATCATGTTTATGCATGGAACACCCAAACCGAAATTCACTGAGTGAAATTCTTTTGACAGAATAAAATGTCAACCTAGAGTCAACATAAAATAAAATAAAATATGGAGAGAGGAGTGAGAATGACAAATTATCCCAAGTGAAATAATAAAGAATGAAAAATCATTGATAACCTAAAGGCAGCCATTCAGTTTTGCAAAACTGATGCATTAGAGACTCATACGGTCCAATTTCTCAAAGTTCCTATCACACTTCTGGCACAAAATGGATTGAACATTAGCTCATTGAACATTAGCTTCCTCCCTCCTGCCCACTCTCTCCTTTCATCCCTTGATAATTTTGTTTGTTTAATTTCCTGTACTGCCTGCTTCTGTTTCTACCTGACAAAGATCACATGGGCCTTTCTGTGAGCCCTTACAGGAGAGTTTTGTCTCTACATTCCCTCACACTGTCTTCCCCAAATAGGAACCAACTCCTGTTCCTGTAGTGGATGCTTCCATGCACATGTCAGATTCCCTGTTTCAATATTCAGTGATATATTCCTCCATGGATACTTTTTCCCATCTCCCTTTTGCTATATCTGAAATTCTCCTAAGACCCTTTAGTTTTATCCTTAGACAAACTTAATAAAATTATTATCTCTATCAAATGACTCATTGTACAGTTTCCCTTCCTACTGTGTCTGTTTCCACTTCTTTCTCTAAAATTTATCTTCTGTACTAATATTAATCAAACTGTGTCCTCAAATGTCATTGATGATCTTTCTCAATGTATTTAACTTTCCTGTAGCAGTTAACAGAAATGTCATACTGAAACTCCTTCATTTCCAAGACTCTGCACCTGGAAATTTGTGTTTCAATTTCCTTTCCTGAAATGAAGATTAAATGAACAAATACATTTGAAACATGGAAGATTAGACAGCATATAGAAGCTACTCATTAATTTTTTGTTTCTCTAGTTCTATATATCTAAAGCATCCTTTCTTCCATGTGTAGTCCCCAAATCCAAGATATCAATGGATGAATCATTGTACTTCTTTCACCACTCAAATAGCAGTTTATTTATTCTTATAATTCTTTAGCCAAATGACTCTCAAATGCATCTCCAATCTTGACATTATTTTTGTATGCTCATATCATATTTTCTTATCTTAGCATTTTAGGTCTTTTAAGTTACAAATTAAGTTCTATATATTTATCATGTATAACATGATATTCTGAAACATATGTACATTGTGTTATGGCAAACCACACCAATCAACATAGGTATTATCTTACATAGTTATCATTTTATGGTGATAACACTTGAAATCTACGCATTTCACATTTTAACTTAACACCTGTACCCTTCACTTATGGGTCTTGCTAGTTATGCAAACACATCAGATCCCCAAAATCAATCTTCCTATCTCCAAACAAGCTCTTCTTAGCAATGAATTCTGCAGATTTGAAATATTCTATTCAATTTTGACTTTCTTGATATCTATGCTCCTATATACAATATGTAACTTAATTCTATTAATCCTTATTTTACAATATTTATGAATTTTCCATTCTCTCCATTTCCCTAGTTCAAATCAAAATCAGCCCATACCTTAGAGCAACAATCTATTTGTCCTTCCCCCTGGTCCCTATTTCTCCTCAAAGCCCTTCATCACTGTTCAACCACCATTCCCAAAGCACATCTGTTGATGTCATTGTCACTGAAGGCCATGATTCACATGGTCTCTGCTTAATGTTCTCCTTTAGACGTCTCTGTACCTGTGAAACTTTTCTCTTTCTTTGCTGTGACCTAGACCCCTGGCTTCTTCTGTGCTATTCCCCACATTTCTACTCACTCTATCTGAAATTCAAGATTCATTCCCAACTTTTGTATCAAGTTTTCTTCAACTTTTATCAAATTTTGTTTACCCCTTACTTCATCCAGAGAAATAATTGAACAATTCTCAATTCTGCACAGTTTCAGATCTTCTTTAGTGCACAAGATATTCCATCTTCAGCATGGCTATTGCTTTTTGGCCTATTTTAAATGCAAAAAACAGGGCATGAAGGAAGAGCTCTAATGCTAATAGATCAAATGTGAAAGGGGAAGTATTAAAAACGGATGAGTTGAATGCTGCTTACAGATATGTTCCATTTTAATAATTTAATGAATTATACATTTGTGTGATTTCCTTTGTTATTCTTTAATAAAAAACTAAAGGTTTTAAAATCAAGGAGAATATAATTAACATGCAAGACATGCTAAAATAAATTGTGTCTACCTCCCAGAATTTTGCCTAGGATCAGTCATTGAGAGAGCAGACATGAGAAAATAAGAACCCACTACAGTCATGCTGGGAACAGAGAGAACAAGAACTTTACTACCGTCCGCCTGAAATTGACTTGAAGAACAAAGATACTGCAACTGAATGACAGGCTCTGATTTCTACTTGGATCTATCCTCACTATGGGGAAGCATAATTCCTTCAGGCACTATTTCAACTTAAAGGCGATGTCCTTAAATCCTTCCATTTCTCTTACCTCTGGCTGATTCTACAGTGGCCAAAGCCATCTATTACTAACAGATTGGGTTTCTCACATATATTAATGTCAAAAGAGTGCTGAGAAGACAGCTGGTACCAGTTCCAGATTACACTAGATAGATCTTCCTTTATAAATAAGCTGGAGCTCTTCCTTTATAAATAAGTTGGGCTCTGGTTTACAAATCAGTCTCCTCAGAGTCTGGTTACTGTGAATCAATTCATCAGTGTGTGAACGACTTAGAAGTGCTGGTAGCTGAGGAAAGAACTCTAGCGTACAGAGAAGAAAAAGAGTGTGGAAATCATCAAATTACCTGCTTCCATAGAAGCCCTCATGGAATTACTAGAAGGGTAGAAGAGAAAGTGGAAACAGGAAGTACTTGATCTCTGGACACTAGGGAAATTAGATCTTTTTAAAAAGTTATCATTAAGAAAAATTGCAAGAAAAGAAACAATTCTTTGGTAATTCCTGGTCAAAGGAGAAAACACATCTCCATATTTCAAGGAACCAACAGAGTTTTGGCTTGCCCAATGTGCATTCTACTATTCCTACAAATAGCAAGTTTGAAGAAATTTTGCCTTAGGACTCACTTTTCCTAAATCTCAATCCTCATAATCTGGGGAGAGTTAAAACCATCTCTCCTCTACCCTCAGCATGAGCAATAATGTCCTAGCATATTCAATTTATCTACCCAAGTTAACTGATTCTGGGAAGGCACTTGACTCACATAATAAGAAGGTTTTCTGCATGATGACTGAGTTGGAATGAGCTGCATGATTTAAGAATGGAATTGCTGATTTAAGCACCACCACCAAGGAAGTCTGTATAAGACCAATTCAGGGACCAACAGGTAGAATGATCATATAACTTATCACCCAAAGTAGAACACCTTTATCCAGGACAGATGCTAAACAGATTGCCAGGAAAACAACATAAATCTAGACTATTCCCCCACCCTCAAATAAAACAGAGCCATAGTCACTGAACCAAGAGATGATAAATTGAATATTTCAATCTATGCTTTTAGACTATGGAGCCAATGTACTCCCAATTTTGCTAATTCCAACTAGAGTGTGGTTTTCTCTCCCTTAAAATTTAGTGGATTTGCAGAGAAGAGCTATGAAAAAAAATCCCTGTCATCCAGAGTAATTTAAGTGAAATGATGGTGCTCAGAGGCTAGAAACATGGGGGTGAAAAGAACACTGTACATCCTGTTAATGTCAATCTGAGGCAACTTTAATAATTAAAAGTAAATAACATCTATTCTTAGAATAAGCATGATATACACAATCATACAAATTTTAGTGGAACAGATTTTCCTGGGGTGGTGCTTACTAAATCAATCAGGTCATTAGTCTGTGTCATCCAGGCTAAAGCAATAAGGACAAAGGTAACACATGAATAAAAATAATTTGCTATAGGGCTCACTTTTATTGATCCCATCAACCAAAATAGAACTTCTATTAAGAATGTCAGGGAGCAAGAGCCTGAATCTCATACAGAACATTATCAACTGCTTCCAATGGTTTGATTAAGTAGTTACATTATTTAAAGATCTATTTTTCAGGTTTCCCATTAGAGCATGTCATGTGGCACCTACATATTGAAATTACCATAAGAATAGATGCAATTATTTTTCTAAGTAGTTCAGGCTTCAGAAAACTCAATAAGAATATTATGAATCAACCTTTATTTGGATTTTCATGTTAGGTTACAGGTATGAGAGCCAAAGACAAGGATGACTGAATAGCTGCTCTGGATGGGTTTCTGTCAAGCCACCTATACTTCACTGGAACCTTAATTGTATGGAGCAAGGGAGAATGCAAAGGACAGAGATCTAGCGAAGGTGAAAATGTTTAGGAGAGTCAGAAAGTCTGATTTAGGACATAATTTTACACATAGATCTGAATGAACTTGGAGAGACCAAATAAATTTTACAGGCTTCAGCGTTCTCATCTTTAAAATGGAAGTCTTTAACAGTACATAAAATGGCACTGCTAAAGTCAAAAGGATTTCATGTGAGTTGGTATAAAAAGGGAATTTTTTGAAGACTTAAGATAAAATTTATTTATATTGAAAATAATGAGATGAATTTATTTATACAAATACTGAAAAAAGTCTAAGATAAATTAATTATATACACTCCAAATAAAGCTATAGTTTTATTATAAGTATATTTAAATACAAGTATGTGTTATATAATGTATTTTTACATACACACAATAGCCCAAAATTATACACAATTGTGCTCTTTGGAAATGAAACTGGGTTGAGTGACAGGGAGGACAATGACATATTGACTTTACCTGTAATACTTGAATTTTATGAAAACATTATTTAAATGTGCAGTAATATAATTTTTAATTTAAAGAAAGTAATTTTCCTGTGTGACTGACCATAAGGATATTACTAAATGCAGAAATATGAAGTAAAGATAAACTGGTTTGGATGGCAATTGTTTAAAGGAATGAGATAATTTGGTATTGTACACGTTGAACTTAAAAACTATCCAAATTAATGTGAATATAGACATTTATCAAAGCCAGACTAACACCTAGGTGAAAAGTTAGAGCTAAAGATAATTTAAGACTCTTGAGACATCTGTCAAAATCATTATATGGAGGTTAGGTCAAAGGAGAGAAAAAAGATTTTAAAACTTACCTTATAAAAATCTATTTCAAGAGAATGAGAGGAAGAAAAAGAAAATAGAAGAAGATGAAATAGAATAGTCATAAAAATAAAACATGAATTGGGATATAAATTTGCCACAAAATCCACCAACAGACCAACCAGGAAGACAGAACTAATTGATGGTGATCTGCACTCCTTCGAACAAGATTTTAGGCCTGAGAAATACACACCAGTCTTGAGAAATAAATTCCAACAGAATAGAAATATTTTTAAAAGCCATGCTCTAAATAAATAGTTAATAATATATGGAGTTACAGAATGAAGAGATAATTTTTAAAAGATTAATAGTGAATGAAGAAATAGAATAATAGCCAGAGGATACAGCAGAGGCAAGGTAAGTCTTTTTTGAGATCAAGATACTCTTCCAAAAAAAAATACATATATCTTTCCCTAGCTGGGGTGGTGGTGCACGTCTGTAATACAAGTGCAGGAGGCTGAAGCAGGAAGATCACAAGCTCAAAGCCAGTCTCAGCAGCCTAGTGAAGCCCGAAGCAACTTAGCAAGATCCTGCCTCAAAATAAGAACTGTTGGGGATATAGTTAGATGGTGATAGGAAGCACTCCCTATATCAAAAATAAAAATCCTTCCTTACTCAAATATCCTTGAAGACTTTTCAAGGATTTGTTTACCCTCTTAAAAATTGTCCCTACCATCTGGCCCTACCCCATTAGCCAATCTCATCTCTGCTGCCTCAAGAATTAGCTTTGATCATTACAGAATTACATCCTTAATTGTAACCCTTACCTGTTCTCTCCTGTAGCAGACTTCAAATCTTTTGGATGCTATTTTCCCCATCTGAGATAAACTTTTGAGACAATTCCTATAATCTGGATAAATTCTAACCTTTCTTCAGGATCTTCTGCAATTTATGACTTACATTACTTACATTACATATACAATCTATATTAAGTAATCCATGTTAGTTGTAATGATGATTATTAAAATTCCAAATGGCTCAACAAATCTGGCCCAAAATAGTGCTTAGAATATGCACACATATATATACATAAACATTATCTTTTAAATATTTGTAAAAGAGCTAAACAACATGTTTCACTATTTCAAAATGACTGTCAAAATATATTTTAATTTTAGAGATCAGAGATGGTGTCATGTCACTTTTATATTTGTTAATTTATTAGCTCAGTGTATAAAATAAGCCACCAATGAATACTTAAGAAGAATTTAACTTCAGATCATTGTTTGGTTGAGCTCTATGTCCTTGAATGATGATTGTTCCTGTCATTTTATAAAGTTTTTTTTCTATCTCCTTGTTCTTTACAGGTTAATTCAGATATGACTCATTTCATTTAATCCAGGAAACCATCAATTTTGAGATGCACTGTCAATTCATGCAGCTCTACACTGCCACGTATACCATAACACACTATCCTTCCAAATTCCAATTCATAAGTGATGTACAGATTGTAAGGCCTAGATGCATTCCAATTCCAAAGATGGCAAGAAGTGAAAATTAAAGAACGTAGCCCTCCACCTCGTCCCGTGCTTTGCGTTCCATCACGTCCTGCCGCTTCGGGTGTCGCCATCTGGGTGCCTATGCTAGTTGCTGACATTGGGGACATCTTTTGACTTTCTGTCCCCAGTCCCTGCCGCCCTTCCCACGCCATCGCGCGCAGGGCCGCTGTTCCAGCCCCAGGATGCAGAATGTGATTAACACGGCGAAGGGAAAGGCACTAGAAGTGGTAGAGTATCTGATCCTGGTCTTCAAGGAATCAAAATTTAAGAAACAGGTGTGATCACCCTAGATGATTTTGTGGCAGCTAGAGGTCACTTAGTCCACCACTGTCCAACATGGCAATGGGCTACAGGGGAAGAATTGGAAGTGAAGGCATACCTACCAACAGGCAAACAATTTTTGGTAACCAAAAACGTGCCATGCTACAAGAGGTGCAAACGGATGGAATATTCAGATGAATTGGAAGACGATGGTGCTGGAGGATGGGTAAATACATACCACAACACAGGTATTGCAGGAATAACTAAAGCAGCTAAGGAAATTACACTGGAAAGCAAAGACAGTATAAAACACCAAGATTGCTCAGTGCTTTGTGAAGAGGAAGAGGAAGAAGAAGCTGCAGACAGGGAAGAATATGAAGAGAACAGATTATCAGAAACAGATAAGGATACCCTAGACACAAGAAAAACAGTACAAGCGTAGAACTAAAACTGATGCTAGAGGTGAAGATCTATTTTGCAAACCAGATCTTACAATCTATACATCACTTATGATAAATATTACCAGACACAATTATGGTTGTTTGGCTATGATGAGCAATGGCAGCCTTTACATTTGAACACATGTATGAAGACATCAGTCAAGATCATGTGAAGGAAACAGTGACCATTGAAAATCGCCCTCATCTCCCACCACCTCCCAGGTGCTCAATTCACCCATGCAAGCACAATGAAGTGATGAAGAAAATCATTGAGACTGTTGCAGAAGGAGGGGGAGAGCTTAGTGTTCATATTAGAATATTAAAAAAAAAAAATCAAGATTTGATTAAAGACAGTCCAATATAAAAGTTCTAGCAAACTTGCAAACTATAAAGGGGTAAAGAAAATGAATAAATTTTATACTTAACTTAAAAAAAAAGTGTCCCTTTTTAGATTTAATGCAGTATGATAGTTCATCTATGGAAGGTTTTGTTGTAAAATATTGAGAACTTACTATTGTCAATTATTAGGTAAGCGTTATAGGTTTTTCCCTAAATAAAATGTGTATTTATGGAGATAATTTTAATGAATTTTAATCTTATGTCAGTATCTCAAAGTTATACCAAGATAATTTATGAAGAAGTACTAACTAAAAGATATTTAAACAAAATTACTGTGTTTAAATTATTTGCCAAGTAATAGCTTAGGAACAATTTAGAAACTGCTAACTAATTATAATCAGAACAAACTTCTTAATTTTTTTTTTAATTTGAATTATGATCTGTGATCTAGAAAACCTCTAGTACACTTTCCTTGTTGGAAGCACATACCAAATTTCTGCATCATTTGTCCCTAACTAAATATTTTCTGTCTTAAAAGTAGAATTTAAAATAACTAAAAACACTAATTACAATACAATGGAAATGATAAATAAATACTGAGTCCATAGAGCTTCATGCACAGGACAAAATTCTTGGAGAGATCTCTGGGTATCATGAACAGCAACATCTTTTACAGCCAACACAACTAATGGACACAGCAGCACATAGCCAGGACCCTGGGAAGCAAATGAGACCCTGATGATTCTAAGCCCTAAAGCCCTAATTCTCAATAAAGAATGGTCTTTTTCTACAAAGTATGAGACATATAAACAGTTGCAGATTTAGCTCAACTGTGACAAACAAAACTTACTGAACTCTTCCTGGAGGTCAGCCAGACATTAAAAGCACCCATATGTCCTGATGATTATCCACCATCCAGAGAAGCAATTGCATACAGCCTCAAGTGAATGGCTTGGTCTGATTTGGTGACCTGATTTCCTTTGGGGCTAAAACCTCTTTCAATTGCTAGGCAAGTCCTTAACCCATCTGCTGGAAGTTTTCCTACAAACTCCTCTGAAAGCAAATTCCCAAAGGCTTAGTACTGTCCAGGGAACCATTAGATTTTGCCTTGTAGTTGAAGAGGCTCTTTATCACTCAACTATGCATTCAAATTTTTACTCTTTTTTTATTTTGATTTTTTTATTTGTTCTAATTTATTGTACATGGTGGTAGAATGCATTTATACATTTAGATAGATCATACATAAATGGAGTATAATCTCATTTTGCTGATTATACATACTGTAGGATCACATCAGTCATACAGTCATACATGTACATGAGGTAATAATGTCTGTTTCACTCTACTATTATTCCTACCTCCATCATATTTTTTAATAAATAGCATTTTATACTTTTCTAACTGATTAACTTAATAAACTAGCCCTTTCAAAAGTGCAGATTTGCAAAGCCTCAGAAACTACCTGCTATAATGAGTCCTAATCTCTGATGAGATTTTTCACATTTTCATAATAGATTAAATAAATGCCACTTGATTGTTGAGGACCTTCCTTTATGTTTTCCAGATATAAATTTATATTTATTAGTGCAGACAAATCAACCAAACCAAAATTTTAAGCTGTCTGATCAGTTATATGTTTATATTTTCATATTCAAACTTTATTGGCTCTAAGAATATTGGTACGCTTAAATCTCACCAAACAAATATCTGGACCTTAGCCTGAATTATTAAAAAACGTAGGAGGCAGTGTTAGGATCCTGTAGGGAAGGAGCAAACTGTGGTCTACTGACTAAATCAGACCCGCTGCTTGTTTTTATACAACCTGCTAAGAAAGTTTTTTTAACCTGCTTAAATGGTTACATTGTGAACAGTTATACAAGTACCAAATAATATCTTTGATTTTGCCTCTTGGCCCCAAAACCTAAACTGTTAACAATCTGGTCCTTGACAAATTATTTGCTAACCCCTGCTGTAGAACACCAATGTTTATATTAGGAAGCTTTCCTAGGTTATTCCTGATGGCTATTGTTGCAAGACCCATGCAAAATGCACCCTGATCAGGAGCTACACAGCCTAAACATACTGCTGTCAAAGCCCCTACAAAGCAAATCACTGTCCTTCTCAACAGAGAAAAATCTATGCTTATGCTATGTAGATGCCCCAGAGTTCGATGTAACAAAAAGTTAAAATGTGGCACCTGGATTCCATAACTCTCAAATTCCCAATTCAAAGATTCAGTTAGATTTCTTCATTATTCTCTAGGACTAGATTCTGTGAGAGGTCTGTATGTCACGGTCATCGTAATAATCAATTTCTTCATTCCATAGCTTATCAGTAGGAAGTGGAGGGAGAAGACAGATGGTTATCACAACATGCAGGCAACTCTCTCTGGTCATAGTTATTAGAACCATACCTTGTTGTTCTCTTTCAATATCTCATCAGTCATGAGGCATATTCTCAAAAGCATTATCTTCATATTTTTACCTAACCTTTTATCACACTGCTCAGAAAAAAAAAAATCTCATTAGTTTTTATCTTGTTCCTATAAGAACCAAACATTTTTATTTTGATTGTGAACTTTGATTTACTTTCCTAACAGATGCATTTTTACAAGAGTGCAAGCCTTAAGTCTTGAATTATTTAGCTAATAAGATTGAGGACTATGAATAAAATAACACAAACGCAACCCGAGATATAAAAGGTAGAGCTGCACCAGATGTACACAGAGTGCTGAGAAACCACACAGCTTCCTAAAGATCATTAAGTGGGGGCAGCTTTCCAAAGGGTATATCTATAAAGAACTGAGATGAGCCAGAGTTTGGGCTCTGTACTGAGGCCAGGCAAAGTGTCAAAAATAGAACTAAGTCATGTAACTCCAATCTAGATAACCAACAATTTCCTAACACATATAGACCTTAACAGCTTACACCAGTAACAAGAAACAGTAAAGCCTATGGTTCAAATATACAAACGTCAAGCTGATATTATTTTAAAATGAAGAAAATTAACAAAATAAAAATGAATCCCAAAATACGGATATTGCTAGGAAAATCTGTTCATCTTATGTGCATAATGAAAGAAATGACCTTCAAAAAAAGAAATGAAATATATTAATCCTAACATGGTAACCTCACTTAGGCAATACTTTAATATTTGTAACCACTTTCATGCCCTTGGAAAAGAATGTACCATAAATACAAATCAGAGCAGTGGAATTGATATTTTTGCCATCTATGAGATAATCTCAACTTTACTGACATAAACTAGTCTACACTGGAAACCAAGCATAAGAAAATAAAACAAGATTTAAGTTTCAAAAGAAGTTTAATTTGAGGCTTAACATTGGCTGAAAGGTCATGGATTACATCACTATGTGCTCATTTAATTAGCCCCCAACTTCAAAGCATGTGCAAGTGGTAATAGCAAATCTTTTCCAAGTGATCTCATATACTTAAGTGTTTTTTATTCCCCATGCCTATAAAACGAATAAGAAGAAAATCACTCAGGAGACAACTTGCTCTCACGGGCAAGTAAACTGTAAGGGACCTTTTCAAACTTTAACTGCTGTTTACTATTGAATTACCAAAGACAGTTGGTACCTTACATTCAATACTACACTTCATGGAATGTGTCCCAGCCTTCTGATAAGTGAAAAAATGGTCATTAACCACACAGAAGCAATCAACTCACCACCAGAGTGCTGCTCTGAATCTTAACAGAGAAGAATTAAAATTAACAGTCAAGTGGAAAATGCCAAAAGACAGAAGGAAGAGCGCCATCTTCTGTTCCCCACAGGAATCCTGGATGCATTTGTTCAAAAGGAAAAAAGAAATGAAAGAAAAAGAAAATAACTGTGTCTTCAGCTCCAGCAGAGATCCTATAGAAGAGTTTCCTGAAATATTCTAAGAGAAAAGGGTTTCTGCTTCAGGAAAAAATTATCCTAATATCATGAAAAATTCTTCATACATACTGAAAGGAAGGTAATGATTTTCTTCTTCACAGAGATATTAACCCTATTTTTCTACAAATAAAACATACAGGAGGAAAATATCTTCCTTTCCATATTAGACAGTAGAATGCATTACAAAAATGGTCTTTGCAATACTACATTCCAGATAAAGTTCCTGGGTTATAAGGTTTTCTCTTCCTTAAGGACATACTTTGTGTGTGTGTGTGTGTGTGTGTGTGTGTGTGTGTGTGTGCATGTTTTAATTTGTAAGTCTCTACTCATGAATAATAGGTAAGAACACATTTCCTGGAATTCAAGTTTATCATTCTATTAGCCACTGATGCTTATAATATATGCAGATTATTTACCATTTCCCCTCCTAACATGAAAGGGAAAAAAAATTTATAGTGATTTAATGGATCAGTAAAAAGCACTTCCTACATAGAAAACATTCTTTCAAATGCAGCCTTATTATACTATATAATGGGCAAGGTCATGGTTGGAGTTAAAAAAAAAAAAAAAAACTTTAGAAATAATTAGATTTTTCATTTCAAAATAAAATTTTAAATTTATGATACACAGGATATATTTGGCAACAAAAGAATAAAGTGTGTATTTGTGTCACTTGCACTTAATAATCTATACTATCCCTTTCACTGTGTACTACTGCCTAGAAACAACAAATCAAATTCCATAATTTTTAACATTATTATGTCTCGGTCTGTATTCACATATTAATACCCATGCCAGAATATCCATTGGCCATTGCCCGTCCTCTGCTCCAGCAATCAGAATAACACAGAACTGCTGTTATCGAAATGCACTGCAGGTCAGAGAAGAGCCAAAAGACGGTTGCGATCTATTCAATCTTTTTACACTTGTCATAAAAGAATGTGTGTTTATGGATGAAGAATCATTCCAGTAATGTTTCTTAAGGAAGGATTCCAGAAGGAAGACACAAGATGATTAGAAAATACTAAAATTCAAAAGCAAATGTTAAAGAGCGTGTGACCGCTCAACCTTATGGACGCAGCCCTTGCCCTCTCTTCACACAATGGAATCCCCACATCAAACACACTTAAGCTAGCTGTTTTTAAGAAAATCTTAGGCTTTGCAAAACTTGGTTTTTAACATTATCCTAAGGTCTGGTTTTATGATAGCAAAAAGTACCAGCAAACTCAAATGGATAAAAATGTATTTAAAATTATCTCCATAGCTACTATACTAATAATATCTTAATATAATAAACCTGGCTTCGTGCAAACATAGAATTTACCTCTTTTTAAAATATTTTTAGTCGTAGATGGACACAATGCCTTTATTTTATTTATTTACTTATATGTGGTGCTGAGGATTGAACCCAGTGCCTCACATGTACCAGGCAAGCGCTCTACCACTGAGCCACAACCCCAGCCCCAGAATTTACCTCTTACCCACACACGCACACACACACACACACACACACACACACACACACAAACACAAATGCAAAACACTCAAAAAAATCATCTGGGATTTTAAGATACCTATGTGAGAAGGGCACCACTCCTTTCTGTGTATCTGTTCTGTATTATTATTTAGGGATTAAAAGCCAAGGATGCAGAGGAGTGGTGACAAATGTAGCGGAGAATGCTGAAAGCTACGAACTGAAAGAATGCAGGAGAGCAAGTTTATTCTTAAGCCCACCTTCAGGAAGAGTCAGGAATTGAACAGATCTGGTACTTCTGAAAGTAGGCGTGAAGATGAAATTGGAAAACGGGGCTGCAGTGGAGCACTTGCCTGGCACGTGTGAAGCACGGGGTTCCATCCTCAGCACCACAAATAAATATTAAATATAATAAAGGCATCATGTCCATCTACAACCAAAACAAACAAACAAACAAACAAACAAAATGGGCATGTTAAAAAAACAGAAATAAATTGGAAAACAGATGAGTTGAAAGATTAAGTAAGAAACAGTAAGGCCCTAAATCCCACCTCCATGAAGTCAGGTGTCTTCCCTGATTTGCCTGTAAGAGGGCAGGAACCTGGACTGAAAAGCCCTGGGCTCAGGGATCCGGGCACTGATGACAAGAGGAGCATGTGCTGAAAACAAGCAAGTTATCTGAGGGAAACCTGCTGCTCAGAGGCACCCTCAGTCTCCTGCCTAACATGACTCATGAGATGCAGCAGCAAGACTTGTCCACTCGCACTTCCTACCCAAGCAGAGATGAGAAAGACCTTCTCTTGGGAAATTGGTAATAGGAGAGAGATGATGGACGGAGATCCAGAGAGTAGGTTCCCCAACAAAGTGGGCAGCTACTACTTGTTACTCTATAAGGAAGCCCATGTCTAGACAAGTTCTGCTCAAGAACTACAGCTTTCAGTCAGCTTTTTAGTTAGGAATTATCAAGTATCTTCAGGGATTTCAAAAGGTCCCCTCTAAGAAAGAAGAGATAAAAACCAAGAAAGCAACTCGGCAACTCACGTACAAAAGAAAAAAATCTGAAGAAAACACAGATAATAACAAAAGAAAACTTTGAAAATCTGTAACTAATACCCTCAGAAAGAGAAGAACTAAATCCATAAAGAACAGTGGAAGAAATCAAAATTAATTAATTAATCAATTTTAAAAAAGAACAATGGAAGAATTACATGGTATATAAATTATACCTCAATAAGTCTTTTTAAAACATACTAAAGGGCCAGGCATTGTGGCCAGGCACAGTGGCACATGCCTCTAATCCCAGGTTGAGGCAAGAGGATCACAAGTTCAAAGCTAGCCTCTGCAATTTAGCAGGGCCCTAAGCAACTGTCTCAATGTAAAAAAATAAAAAGGGCTGGGGATGTTGCTCAGTGGTTAAGCACCAAATAGTTCAATCCCTGGTACAAAAAAATAAAAGGAGGGGCGGTTGTGTTAAAATGAAACTTTCTGAAAATTTGAAAGAAACATTTAAAAATAAAAATGCAGTGGAAGAATCGAAAGATAAAATTGAAATCTCCAGGGCAGCAAAGTAAAAGACAAAAATAAAATTGGAAACAAGACAGATGACATTTAAAAAAGTGATCATTTCAGGACTTCCAACGTCTAACAACTTATTTCTAGATATATACAAAATGTAATAGAGATAATGCAGATAAGAATGTTATCAATAAAATCAAAATAAAATTTCCCCAAACCAAAGGACATGTCCCTAAATGAAAATAATAATGACAATAATTCCCTGTACCAACATCCATACATCATGAAATTTCAGAACACCAGATATAAATAGGAGACATTAAAATTTCCGGGGGGGGGGGGGGCGGGGAATAGGTTACATAAAAAGTTTGGAAATTAGTTGGCTTTGAATTTCTCAACACTGACACCAGAATTAGAAGAAAATGGACAATGGATTCAAAATTATTTTTTAAAAAAATATTATTTTTCCAATGTAGATTTCCATACCCCAACAAGTATATGTCAAACATAAAGACAAATTTAGTGTCTTACAGTTCTGGAGGTCGGAAATAACAAGTGGGTCTCACTGGGCTACATCCAAGATATGTAGCTGGGCTATGCTCTTCCTGGGTGTTCTAGGGGAAATCCTTCCCTATTCCAGCTCCTAAAGGGCTGTAGCTCCTTGCCCTTGTCAGCTTCAAAGTCAACAAGAATTTGAGTGGTTTTTTTTATCATTTGACGCTGATTCTTTTGCCTGCCTCTTCCACATTACACTGGCCCATCATGGGTAACTCGTGATCATTCCCTTCAGGCCTGCTGATGAGCAACTGCAATTTCATCTGCTAACTCACTTCTTCCTTGCCATGGAGGACCAGAGGATAGATATTTTCGGGTGCCATTCTTCTGTCTATTGCAACATGTAAAACTGAAAATCAGGCATGTCATTCATTTTGAAAGAAGTAAATACTTCAACTAGTAAAAGAACTAGCTGAAGGTGTTGAAAATGGTAGTATCCAAGAGAAATTCGGAAGTAGGGAGGGAAGATATAGTTATTGAATAAATTATCTACAAGAATTGTTTTCATAAAGTGAAAAATAAAATATTCGTAGTACTGATTCTCTTTTCTTCTATTCTCAGTACCCATCAGAGATATCCACAAATGGCTTCTTTTTTAAATTGGCACTGGGATTGAACCCAGGGGCACTATACCACTAAGCCACATCCCCAGTTCATTTTTTTTATTTTTTATTTTGTGACAGGGTTTCAGTAAGTTGCTGAGGGCCTCTCTAAATTCCTGAAGCTGGCTTCAGACTTGTGATCCTCCTGTCTCAGTTTCCCAAATCCCTGGGATTATAGGCATGCACCACTGCTACAAATAGACTTCTAGGACCATTATCACAAAGTTTTGAATTTGAACTCCTTGATTTAAAGATGCAATTTTTGTTGACAGAAGAAAAAAATCCCTCAAGTCTGTAGGGAAGGTACTGTAAGAAGCTTGGCCTTTGGTGTCTTTTCGCCATAAAAATCATCATGAAAAGGTATGAAAATAAGTCAAAAAAGCCTTTCCACAAGAGACCAGAAGACAGTCTTTCAGGCAGGAAGCAGTAGAGGAAGTAGGATTTGTAATGAGAACTAGGAATAAACCTGGTGAGGCCTGGGGAGCAGAAAAGTGGAAAGAAGGAAGTCAGCAATGAGACTTGCAGTCCCACATACAGTCCACATTAGGGAAATTTGCACCAGGAGAAGCAAGGCCCACAGACCATTCATCACTTGTCCTGAGGGGGAGGCCTCTTAGCTGTTGCAGTGGACTCTGTTGAGTACCTTCCTTCAATACCCTTGGATCAGCCAGGAAAAGTGACATGAACGATTGTCCCATTATTTTTCTGAAATTTACGATCTGCCCCAGGATGAAGGCTGTCAGTAGACTCAGACAGCCTCCAACTAGACGGTGCCAAATTACGCACATCACACTACTGTTGCCCTTAGAAAATAACTTTTCATAACCTGTCTCATCCTTGCATACCTCCAACAATCATACCTCCCTCGGTCACAGGGTTTGCCACCCACTATACAATGGTCTGGTTCCTTCCTCTCTATATACCTCACTATACTATGGAGTCCTGTATGCCAGATGATGTATCTTTCATCTCTATATTTCTAGCAATCACACAGGTTCTGATGCAGGAAGTATTTAACAAATGATCACATAATGAACAAGTCCTTAGGATGTTCCCATCTAAAATTTATCCCAAAATTGACAAACTGAAAGGTCACAGATTTCTCTTTATTAAAAAATTAAATCAAGACCCTGAGCCAGCGCATGGCAAGCTCCGGCCCGCCCGCAGGTTGCTTCAGAGACCAGGACAGGGCAGCCAAAGACTTCCCCAAGCAGCCCGGCTCCCTCTGGCGGGAAGCACCTTTCTAGGCTAGCTTCTTGGAGCAGACTGCCCAGTGAGAGCCTTTCTACACAGAGCCAGCCACAAGTCCCCAAGCCAGCAGAGACCTCCGACCTGTAAACAGCCTCTGGGAACAGGACAGGGCAGCCAGAGACCTCTCCAGGCGGCCCTGCCCCCTCCAGCCTCAGGCTTTTTCCACAGGGCGATCAAAGATGGCGGACTAGAGGGGGACTGCATCTCCAGTCGCTCCAGACCCCAGGATTCAAGAAGAGGAGGCATTGAGAGACTCGGACTAAAATAGAGCCACAGGGTGAGTCTCCCCCACCCAGTGAAGCTCGGCCGGGCGGCAGGCCGGGATATGGGCAACTTATTAGAGTAGGGCAGGACAGCTAGAGTCTTCCACAGGTAGCCCTGCGCACTCCAGCGGTGGGCTCCTCCCACACGGCAGGCTTCTCGGAGCAGGCCCCCCAGTGACAGCCTTTCCACACAGAGCCAGCTCCAAGCCCTGGAACCACTAGCGGGCTAGGGGCAGCTTTCTTCAGAAGCGCTGCATTATCAAGTTCCTCCAAGACTTCAGGCTACTGAAGGCTGGGAGGAGATACACTGGAAATCTACAGAGACACTATAAGCCAATAGAGGAAATCTGCAATATCACAGAGTCCCACTGACATCTGACCAATATGAGAAAACAATGGAAGAAAATGTCACAAACAAACCTAGATACTATATCAATAAAACCCAATGACAGCACAGCAGAAGAAATGTCAGAAAGGGAGTTCAGAATGTACATAATTAAAACAATCAGGGAAGCAAACGAGGAGATGAAAGAGCAAATGCAGGCATTGAATGATCGCACCAACCAACAGTTAAAAGAGCAAATATGGGAAGCAAGAGATCATTTCAATAAAGAGTTAGATACACTGAAAAAAAACAAACAGAAATCCTTGAAATGAAGGAAACAATAAACCAAGTTAAAAACTCCATAGAAAGCATAACCAATAGGATAGAACACCTGGAAGACAGAACCTCAGATATTGAAGACAAAATATTTAATCTTGAAAACAAAGTTGACCACACAGAAAAGATGGTAAGAAATCATGAACAGAATCTACAAGAATTATGGGATATTATGAAAAGGCCAAATTTAAGAATTATTGGGGTTGAGGAAGGCTTAGAGAAACAAACCAAAGGAATGAACAATCTATTCAATGAAATAATGTCAGAAAATTTCCCAAATCTGAAGAATGAAATGGAAAATCAAGTTCAAGAGGCTTATAGGACCCAAATATACAAAATTACAACAGACCTACACCAAGGCACATTATTATGAAAACACCTATCATACAAAGAAGATAGAGATACTATCTTGTACTCTATCAGATCATAATGGATTGAAATTAGAAATAAATGACAGAATAAAAAACAGAAACTTCTCCAATACTTGGAGATTAAATAATACACTATTATATGATGAATGGATAACAGAAGACATCAGAAGGAAAATAAAAAACTCTTAGAAGTAAATGAGAACAAAGACACATCATATCAAAATCTCTGGGACACTATGAAAGCAGTACTTAGAGGAAGATTTATGTCATGGGGCGCATTCAACAAAAGAAGTAGAAATCAACAAATAAACGACTTAACACTATACAGCTCAAAGCCCTAGAAAAAGAAGAGCAGACCAACACCAAAAGTAGTAGAAGACAGGAAATAGTTAAAATCAGAGCCAAAATCAACGAAATTGAAACAAAAGAAACACTCAGAAAAATTAACAAAATAAATAGTTGCTTCTTTAAAAAAATAAACAAAATTGATAAACCCTTAGCCACACTAACAAAGAGAAACAGGGAGAAAACTCACATTACTAAAATTCGAAATGAACAAGGAAATATCACAACAGACACGAGTGAAATACAAAATATAATTGGAAGTTATTTTGAAAATCTATACTCCAACAGAACAGAAAACCTCGAAGACATCAACAAGTTTCTAGAGACATATGAATTACCGAAACTTAACGAGGAGGACATACACAACTTAAATGAATCAATTTCAAGCAATGAAATAGAAGAGGTCATCAAAAGCCTACCAACAAGAAAAGTCTGGGACCAGATGGGTTCTCAGCCAAGTTCTACCAAACCTTTAAAGAAGAGCTCATTTCAATATTCCTCAAAATATTCCATGAAATAGAAGAGGAGGGAACCCTCCCAAACTCGTTCTATGAAGTCAATATCACCCTGATACCTAAACCAGACAGAGACACTTCGAGGAAAGAAAATTTCAGACCAATATCCTTAATGAACATCGACGCAAAAATTCTCAACAAAATTTTAGCAAATCGCATACAAAAATATATTAAAAAGATAGTGCACCACAATCAAGTGGGTTTTATTCCAGGGATGCAAGGTTGGTTCAACATCCAGAAATCAATAAATGTCATTCACCATATCAACAGACTAAAAGTTAAGAATCACATGATTATTTCAATAGATGCAGAAAAAGCATTCGATAAAATATAGTATCCCTTCATGCTCAAAACACTAGGAAAAATTGGGGTAGTGGGAACATTCCTTAACATTGTAAAGGCCATCTATGCTAAGCCCATGGCCAGTATCATTCTAAATGGTGAAAAACTGAAAGCATTCCCCCTAAAAACTGGAACAAGGCAGGGATGCCCTCTTTTACCACTTCTATTCAACATCATTCTTGAGACTCTAGCCAGAGCAATTAGACATACCAAAAAAATTAAAGGGATATGAATTGGAAAAGAAGAACTCAAACTATCTCTGTTTGCTGATGATATGATTATATACTTAGAGGAACCAGGAAATTCCACCAGAAAACTCTTAGAAGTCATAAGTGAATTCAGTAAAGTAGCAGGTTACAAGATCAATGCTCATAAATCCAACACATTTTTATACATAAGTGATGAATCTTCAGAAAGAGAAATTAGGAAAACTACCCCATTCCCAATAGCCTCGAAAAAAATAAAATACTTGGGAATCAATCTCACAAAAGAGGTGAAAGACCTCTACAATGAGAACTACAGAACACTAAAGAAAGAAATGAAAGAAAACCTTAGAAGATGGAAAGATCTCCCATGTTCTTGGATAGGCCGAATTAATATTGTCAAAATGGCCATACTACCTAAAGTGCTATACAGATTCAATGCAATTCCAATTAAAATCCCAATGATGTACCTTACAGAAATAGAGCAAGCAATTATGAAATTCATCTGGAAGAATAAGAAACCCAGAATAGCTAAAGCAATCCTCAGTAGAAAGAGCGAAGCAGGAGGTATCACAATACCAGATCTTCAACTCTATTACAAAGCAATAGTAACAAAAACGGCATGGTATTGGTACCAAAATAGACAGGTAGATCAATGGTACAGAATAGAGGACATGGACACAAACCCAAATAATATAATTTTCTCATACTAGACAAAGGTGCCAAAAATATGCAATGGAGAAAAGATAGCCTCTTCAACAAATGGTGCTGGGAAAACTGGAAATCCATATGCAATAGAATGAAATTAAACCCCTATCTCTCACCCTGCACAAAACTCAACTCAAAATGGATCAAGGACCTCGGAATCAGACCAGAGACCCTGCATCTTATAGAAGAAAAAGTAGGTCCAAACCTTCAATTTTTTTGGCTTAGGATCAGACTTCCTTAACAGGACTCCCGTAGCACAAAAAATAAAAGCAAGAATCAACAACTGGGATAGATTCTAACTAAAAAGCTTTCTCTCAGCAAAGGAAACTATCAGTAATGTGAAGAGAGAGCCTACAGAGTGGGAGAATACTTTGCCACTCATACTTCAGATAGAGCGCTAATTTCCAGAATCTATAAAGAACTCAAAAAACTCTACACGAAGAATACAAATAATCCAGTCGACAAATGGGCTAAGGAAATGAATAGACACTTCACAGAAGAAGATCTACAAGCAATCAACAGATATATGAAAAAATGTTCAACTTCTCTAGTAATAAGAGAAATGCAAATCAAAACTACCCTAAGATTTCATCTCACCCCAATTAGAATGGCAATTATCAAGAATACAAGCAACAATAGGTGTTGGTGAGGATGTGGGGAAAAAGGTACACTCATACATTGCTGGTGGGGTTGCAATTTAGTGCAGACACTCTGGAAAGCAGTATGGAGATTCCTCAGAAAGCTTGGACTGGAACCACCATTTGACCCAGCTTTTTCACTACTTGGCCTAAACCCAAAGGACTTAAAATCAGCATACTACAGAGATACAGCCACATCAATGTTCATAGATGCTCAATTCACCATAGCCAGATTGTGGAACCAACCTAGGTGCCCTTCAGTTGATGAATGGATAAAGAAACTGTGGCATATATATATAATGGAATATTACTCTGCCATGAAGAATGATAAAATTATGGCATTTGCAGGCAAATGGATGAAATTGGAGAATATCATGCTAAGTGAGATAAGCCAATCTCAAAAAACTAAAGGACGAATGATCTCGCTGATAAGTGGATGAGGACATATAATGGGGGGTAGGAGGGGTTAGCGTTAGGGTTAGGGTTAGGTTTAGGGTTAGGGATAAGGAGGGTAGTAAGAATGGAGGAAGGAACAACTGTATAGAGGGAAAAGACGAGTGGGAGGGGTGCGGGGGAAGGGAAAAAATAACAATGAATCAAATAACATTGCCCTATGTAAATTTATGATTTTTAATTTAAAAAAAGACTGAATCAAGAGAAAAAATAATTTATAAATAGCAGAAATTAGTAAAATCAAAAAATCACAAAAATCAAGAAAACTAAAAGTTGGTTCACTGAAAATAATTTCATAAAATTGATTAGGTTCTAGACATAACTAAGGGAAAAAAAGAGAGAAGTCACAAATTAGTGATGTCAGAGACCAAACAGGAGTCATTAGGTGTCATGGAAATTTCTTATAAGGACCTCAATACTATGATAACTCTGTGCCCACAAATTAAAGATTGAACGGCACAATCCAATTTTGTGAAAGACATAAACTGCAAAAATTCACACAAGACATATGGACAGTCTTAGTAAACCTTACCCTACTAAAGAAATTGAACCAATAGAAAATAACTTCCCTAAAAAGAAAGCACCAGGAGTCTGTGTTTTGGATTTGGCCTCAGTGTGTCCATCTAAGGTTTATATACTGGAGGGTTGTACCCAGTGCAGTGGTGTTGAGGTGGTTGAATCTATAAGATGTGGGGCCCATTGCAAGGTAATTAGGTTACAAGGCATCACCTTTGGAAGAGATTGATGTAGTACTTAAAGAACCCTAGTTAGTTCACATGTGGTCCAGCATTTGTGACACAATCTGCCATGAAATCCTTATCACAGGTCAGTCAGGTACAGTGATCCAATCTTGAACTTTTAGCTTCCGAATCTGTAAGCTAAATAAACCTCATTTCTTTACCAAAAAAAAAAAAAAAAAAAAAAAAAAAATTAAATCAGCTGGGTTAACAGGATTTAAATAAGAGGATATTCATTTAGTCTGAATGTCTATAATAAAATAACCTAAAAAATACCGAAGTTGGTTTTCATATTCAATCTCTCTTTTTTCTTTTTTTCAATTCCAGAGATTGAATTCAGGGGTATTTAATCACTGTGCCACAGTCACCAACCCTATTTATTCTTATGGTCTCACTAAGTTGCTGAGAATGGCTTTGAACTTGGGATCCTACTGCCTCAGCCTCCTGACCTGCTGGAATTACAGGTATAACCACACCTGGCTTACTCTCTTCTCCTTTAGATATGTGTAGTATAATTATTGCTCAAAAACCAGACAGATTTGAGTTTAAATTCTTCATCACATACTATCAGGTGACATTAAATCAATTATTTTCTTTTCTTTGACATTGTTTCTTCTTTTAAATATTGTAAAATGATACCTACTGCAAAGGATGATGTATTAATCAGATGATACATATGTTTTTAAAATAGTATGAAGAGTATATGTATACATGTAGTACTAAAATATGTTTTATAAGATTTCATGATAGTATAGAGCAGTATGAAACTCCAGAGCAACTAATACACCAGGTCTTCAACATTTATAAAACCATTCCTAACTATAGGAATAAATGGTTTATTATATACATATTATTGTGTTGAGTGAAAACATGTTTTATAAATCAATTTATACATAAAATCCCATTTAAAGATGATACACTTAATAATTTCCTTGAAATTTAATGGTGTATTACTTCCTTATAAAAAAAACTTACAATATAGTTAATACAGGAAATCTAGGAAACAAAAATTACAGTTACCATCCCAACATTTAAGAAAAATAAAAGGAATACTCAAAGATAAAATTAGAAGAATAAAAATGTTAAATCAACATTAAATATTCAGGTCTGGTTTCAGTATTCAGAAACTGTCTCTTCTTAGTCTTTTTTTCCAAAGGAGTTTGCATATGTTGAATATTAATTTATCCTCCAATTCAGTTCAGATGGGATTACAATTGGCAGGCAATGAAAACAAGTATGTTAAATGCAGACTTAAAGCCTAAAAGATCTAATAAATACTGAGCTGGGGAGGCAGAGTGCCTGCTTAGCACAAGTGAGGTCCTGGGATTGATTCCTAGAACCACACACACAAATAAAAGATTTAATTAATATGGAATAACTGACTGTACAACCATCAACATGTGCCGTAGGAATTTTCTCCACCAACTATAAACATACAGCTATTGCCAGGCAACTTGGGAGGCTGAGGCAAGAGGATAGCAAGTTTTAAGGCCAGCCTCAGCAACTTAGCTAGACCCTGTCTCAAATAAAAAGTAAAAAGGGGTTGAGGATGTAGCTCAGTGGTCAAGCATCCCTAGGTTCAATCCCAGTACCACACAAATAATAACAGTAATAATAATAACAAACATATAACTAAACAAGGAAATTTACAAAAAATGTTCTTAAAAGCTACTGTAGTATTTGAAGAAGGCAATTGAATTCAATAGTATTATTAAAAGACTATATTTTTAAGTTAATTAAGTGCATATGAATTATGAATGTTGACTCTGTAGAGCTGAAATTTCTTTAATGTCTTTAATGCTTAGACACCAATAATTAGTGTCATTCCCAGGGACAGTGCAGCTCCTAATAGCATAATCTCTATTTCCCTCTTTACCTCCTTGATGCTCTATCCCTCTAGTTTCCAGGCCTTCCATTTGCCCTCTTTTGCTCAAAACTTCCTGGGCTGCTTCCTATAGGACTAACTGTGCTAAGTCCTGGGCCACGTCCTTTCCATTCATTATCCCAAATCGGTCTCACAAGCCCATGACGTAAGTAAATGTCACCGGATGTTAAAAGTCGGATTAAATAACTTGCCCAGTATTTAGACAATTGCTCAGTGCTAGAGCTCAGGATCAGAGCCACACTTGGTGTATTCAAATCTTTTTTCTTTTCTTTACTTTTTTTCTTTGGACTGGAGATTGAACCCAGGGGCACTTTACCACTAAGCCTCATCCCCAGCCCTTTTTTACATTTTTTTTTTTTTTTAGACACAAGGTCTAATGACAATTGCTGAGGGCCTCACCAAATTGCTGAGGATGGTCTTGAACTTGCGATCCTCCTGCCTCAGCCTCCTGAGTCACTGGGTTTACAGGCGTGTGCCACACACCCAGCATCTTCGACTCTTTCTTAGCTTAAGAACAAAGAGTAAATGCTATGCCATTTTATGTAGGAAACAAACAATTTCAGAATTTGGTACCCACAGGGGTTTCTGGAACTACTCTCCCAGGGAGGTTCAGGGTTGATGTAGGAATATTTTTTGTGGAAACATATGATAAACTATATTCTGTAATGAGACAAGGAAACAATAGGAATTGCTATAGTTGTGTGTTATATAGTAATAATAAACTGTGTTTGGTATTTGCCTGAACTTGTAAAACTAAAATCATAAAAGGCGCCTGGTGAATGACTCTCCTGAACAATGCCGATATGAACCTTTATCTCTGATTTGAGTGGTGGCTCCTAGTATAATCGTGTTCTGGTCTTTATCAATGAAGACCAGAGCATGACTGGGCTGAAAATCACTACTTAAACCCCTGGATTTCTGGAGCAAACTGTCAGCAGCATCGTGATGAGAGGACTCCTTGTCGCTCTGTCTCTTGACTACGCCAACTACTGTCCACACTATTGCTGATTGTTGATCTATCGTTGTCACTGAGGCCAGATGACTGACCACCTCTCCTGCAACAATGACTGCCATCCAGGCTCCGACTTATCGGACACCCGAAGACATCCAAAGACATCCGAGGAGCTGAGAGAGGCAACGGCTGAGAAGAATCCCCTCGGTCTTGCTGACTGACTTCTTGGCTAAGCGACTTTGCACTGAGTAAGTCCACGGGGATTGGACTCTAGGTGAACAAGGGAGTGAATCTTCAATGTATTTGTGACTTGCTATTATCAGGAATGTTAAGTTGAGTGGGCATTGCATGAATAAAATCCACTTGTTGGAACCAAACTTGATTCCTCTCTCACTCACTGCTTGCGACATATTAGAATATATAGCACACCAAAAAAGAAAAAGAACAAGGGATCATTTCAGAAGCTCAAAACATACACTAGATAAACTTTCAACAAACCTATTTGACTGAATTAAGCTGAGGGGCTGAAAATCTAAAGTTACTCCTTTGCCCCCTAACCTTCAGAAAAAAAACAGCAAGGAAAGCAAACTAAAAACCACTACTCTCAATCTTTCTCTCATCCAAAATGTACCTGTTTGGGCCAATTTCCTCTCAGAGACTTCAGTTTGAAAACCAAGATTTCTTCAGTGAAACATGTAGCAAATGCCTTGTAGGCCTATAATCCCCAGAGGACAAAGTTCAGATACCTGGTACTTCCAAGTTCCTGCCAAGTCCCATCGCCCGCTCCATCACTGAGGGAGTGATGAAATCTATTGAAATCTATTTGCAAGCGAAACTTAGAAGCAGCAAATAGTTAATGTACTCAGGACAAACCTCAAGCAGTAGAAGACAGGCCTGGGTGGACAAATGCTCCATCCTTCAGTTCCCCAGACAGCCTTACAGGGCAAGCACCTGTGGCCTGAGGCAGCACTCTATATAATGCACCACGCAGTGGCTTGTCCTCTCCCCTTCTCTACGCCCTGCTCTTTCGCTTTTGAATACAATCGTCACACCTCATAAACAAACTGCCTCACTTAAGTCCTTGCCCACTGTGCTTTCAGAAGACTCAAACCAAATTTGATATGCTGAAGATCAGGGGGTTTCCTTAAAACTAAAAGAATCTGCACCACACGGCACCATAGCAAGACTATTAGGGACAGAAGCAGGAAGAGCGATTCTTCCGGAGCTCCAATATCATTCTTAATTTCCTTCCCACCTCTAACCTGCTCATCCACCTCAGTAAATATGCCATGGCCTCTCAATTGAAATACTGCAGGTAGAGTATAAACACAGAAACTTTCATTAATGGATATATAGTACTTTATCATATCCCTATGATAAATTAATATTATATCATGCCATTGCTCTATTGTAAAATAAGAAATATATAAAAATAAAACAAGAACATGTCTTTGCAATTCTAGGTTTTTAATAGAAGGCTAGAGAAGAATAGAGAAGAAAACAAGGGAGGCATGCAGGGAAACACGGCACCAGGATCCCCAAATCACCAATATGATTGCCCTAAGGACAATCTGAATTGAAATCTGTTGTTGAAATGAAAGTTACAAATGTGAAGGCACAAGCCCTAAAGCAAGCAGCAATTCAAGATTAGAAAGTGCAGCTTTTAGAGAACTCTAGACAGATAACTCAATTAGTTTAGTCAAGTGTGCAGATCCTTCTAAGCAGAGTGTTACAAAATCAGAATTTTATTCTCATAAATGCCTCAAAACATAAAATTCGAGATTTAGAACTTAAATGCTTGAACTCAAACTTTTCAAAAATTTTTAACACACATGTATATTATCAAGTTAAACTGTCCCAGTTCAGCTGTATTTCTTATTTCTCATGCCCATTTTATATCTTAAGGATTAAATTATGAAACTGCTGTTCTATTCTCAAGGTTGAGTGCCATAAAAATAAATTGTCCTGAAAAAAGATATGTAGGATCATCTTTTAATATCTTATGGATTATAGTTTTTGATGTTTTGATTTGACATAAAGGACTTCAAAATCTATTATCTAAAATTAAATTGCTTTTCTAAAGAATTTTCATTATTTATATTTCTAGTTAAGTCAGTTTGGTTTGTTCAGTATTTAATACTTAACTCTCTTACCTATTTGGAAAATGACAATTAATTTGAAGTACTTAGCTGAAATAAGAAAAATATCTACTTAACCATAAAAGATCTGAAATTATAAACCACATTTTAAAGTAGCATTTCTACTTAGACTTCATAAACAGGGAGAAAACACATTTTTAAACCAAATCAGTCATTTAAAAATATGACTTACTTGTATTTACTCTATTTGCATAAGAAATCTGAGTATCAATACCTCTCCCTTACCTTATCGTTACTCAGGAAACATGGTGCGAAGATTTGTTTTCATTTTTTACTTGCTTTATTTGAATCCTTGTCTCATGACCACTTCTGAAAATACTGTTTGTTTCAGGTAGGAAGAAACAAGGTAGAGACATCATTGAAGGTGACAAGCTGGTCATGCAGACAATGTCTTTGTTTTGTGCACTACCTGGGGAACATCGCAATCAAGATTCCTCTTCTCACCTGCCTCTTCAGAAACTTATTCTTTAACAAATGCTCACAGATTAATCCAGTTCAAGTGACTAATCTATTCTAATGAAATTATAAGAGTTTAAATAGATTAAATGTCATGTCAACATTTCAGTAATGATAGATTACTATTAATGAGCAAGGATATTTTATAAGCTCTGGGAAGGCAGATACACTATGCTTATTTTGTTGACTAATGTACACCTAAACCCAGACATGAAATAGATGCTCAGTATATATTTGCTGAATTATTCAATTAATTGATTTGCTGTTGGAAAAGAGAGGATCCGCTACTTATCTCCCTAGCAAGAATTCTGTAATTAAAATCATAGTCCTTTGTCTGACAGTCAAAGAGTCAAACTAAGAGTATACACTGCTGAGATGGGATGACAAAAGCATCCTTCCCTAATATGGAGGTGGATGAGCAAGAAGATCAGAATGCCAGTGGGCCTAATAAGGACGCTCCCCTCCCAGCATGGAGATGAACGGAAAGTTTGAGCTCCTGTTTTTCAACTTCTCTGAAAACATTCTCCCTATCTGATGATATCGTTTGCTTTTGCCTGGCATAGAGAACAGTTGATTAAGGCTTCAAGCTTCTTAAGTGACATTCTTTCATCATGCCCCTGTGATTCTATACCCCAGCAACCCACGTCTCCCAGTGACACAGTTGGAAATCCTTGCCGGGATGGCATCCTCAGTTGGCTAATCTCCTCTATTATACATTCACTCTTAACAGTGTTGCACTTGGGCTCTCGAAGCAATGTGCCATGTCCTTATTTCCTGTCATTACTATGTCCGATGTTCTGTTAAGGCAATAGTTTTGAATAGGCAATAGCCAGCAAATGAGGTGATATTTGGTCCTAGCTTCTGGATATTTTACACTGAGATCAACCTCAAGGTATGTCATTCTTAGTTTGTCCCTGGAGTCTGGTTGTTTTGAACCCCAGAAGGCAGGGTTCATCAAACATACAGATACATTTGGTATCATTCATTACATGAGAGGTCCCAGAATTTTGAAAAATTTAATAATTTTGACATAAGTCACAAAAGCATGTTTGGTGTATCCTTTACTTGAAAGTAAGTCTGTCTAAATAGAGTTGTATTTTTCCATTTGCCTTTTATTCAGTTTCCTATTTCTTTTGCCTCCCTTTGCTTTCTTTTAATGATATTCACAATTAGCCAGTACAATTAAACAAAAGGCGAAAAAGAAGTTGAATAAACTATAAATCACTGGTTTCAGGAGCTTGATGGCAAGTTATACATTAGCCATATTTTCACATTGATTTTTTATCATTTTTCTTGCTGGCGTAAAGAAATAAATGGAGTTCTTCCTATTTAATAACTGTTGCTATCTCATAGCAATTGTATTTTCTACAGTACTGTATAGCTTTTTGAAATATCTACAAAGCAATTTTTAGATCTTACAATGACCAAAATTGCAGTTTTAATTTCTATTTCAGCATATGATGAAAGCTAATACTGTATTTATATGATCTGTCAGTTTTCTATTGTGTGAAATATATATCATATGGGCATTTCTAGTAACTCCCAAAGGCTAAATGGAGTCTGCTTGAATGTTGAAACACAGTTTTGGACCTATTAAAGGGAATAAATGAAATACAGACCCAAATTCCAAGGCTAGACTACAGAACTTATTTTAACATAAAAAATCACAGCAGTAGTTATAGTCATCTACCTTCACAGAGAAGAGTGCCAGAATTACTTCTCTCTGCTTTTGCATAGCACCACCTCCTGTCAATTTTACTGCTGTTAGCTGCAATATGTCCCCAAGCTGACCATGAAGGGAGCTAGTTTGCATTAACATTTTACCACTGCAGAAAGTCTGCAAGCATAAACTATTATTTTAGCAGTTATGAAAATACCTGTCATACTAGAGACATGGAAGGTGTATTTTCCAGTTGCTTTTGCCTTTGAAAATTAATCAAATCACCACAAAAGCTATATCAAAACAGTACCATATCATACACAGGTTTTAAGTATATGAAGAAAAACAAAAGCATAGAATAAAACCTAGTTCAACATCATTTGAAATTGACCTATTAGAAAGTTGTTCCTATCTACTGCAACCCTCTTGACAACTTTGTGATACACACTACAGAGAATCAATTGGAAGTTAAAACTTTCCAGATAGCCTGCATAGACGTAAGATGGAGGATATATACATGATACATATGCATACATGCATCTTATATATTTCTTTAAAAAATAAAATTAATCTTTGACCCTCTCACACCCCCTTTACTTTCTACTCATACAAATTTTCCCCATCAAAAATTATTATAGTACTTTTATCACTCTCCTCCCACTCTGTCTTCTTTTTGTGCCCTCCACTCTTGTTGAATGGTTCCTAAGGGAACAATAATACTTCCACCTTTGCTAAATTTTCCAAACATGTCCCCAGTTTCATTTTATTTGCTCACTCTGCCACATTTGTCTGCTTGTTCTCTCTATATTTGTGTTCATTAAGGAGTGGGAGTGATGATCCATAGGAATTCAGGAAAACAAAATACCAAAACTTCTAAATTATATTTATATTTAAAGTGAAAAACAAACTTGACTAACATTCAATAAATTGTTAGGCGTTGGTGCTCTAATTTGACCCGTGAGATATGTGAGCACAATCACAGAGCATAGGCCAAGTATCTGCAGGGAGAAATGGAAGCTGTAGTAAGCCTGAGTTTACAACTTGGATAGATGCCTTGCAGTTCCATACACGTTAATGCACATATTAAAAGGCAGGGGGCAAGTGGCTTTAAAACGACTTCCTGCAATATTAGTGTAATGAAATTGTAAATGAACCTCTTCTTTTGCTTGAAAATAAATGACTCCAAAGTGTATGATAAACTGGTATTAAGTATCTCACATTCTAAAGTGATCTGACAACAATCAGGGTTATGGCCAGTTCTGCAGATTAATAAGAGACAGCAAAACCAGACCTACTTACATCTGAGACTCTTGACTAACATATTTTAATAGGCTTCATTTTTAGAGCAGTTACAGGTTCACAGTAGGAGCAGAAGGAAAAGAGATTTCCCATATTCTTCCTGCCCCACATGCCTCCCCACCCCTAATAGACTCCCCTTTTATCAATATGCCTCACCAAAATAGTACATTGATCACAACTCACATACCATTATCACCCAAAGTCTATAGAATACATTGTGGCTGATTTTTGATACTGTACATTCTATGAGTGTCAACAGACATAATTACATGTGCCTATCACTACAGTATCATATGAAAAAGTTACAGGTCCTAGACATTTTCTGTTCTCTACTTGCCCATTCCTCCCTCTCCCGAGCCCCTGTCAAGCACTGATCTTTTTACCATTTACGTAGTTTTGCCTTTTCCAGAATGTTAAATGGTTGGAATCATGCAGCATACTGCCTCTATAGACAGGCTTCTTCCACTTGATTCTTTCACAAGCATTTAAGTTTCTTCCATGTCTTTTCAAGGCTTGATAGCTGTTTCCTTTTGTTACTACATAACATTCCATTGTCTGGACAAACTAAAAATTTATTGATTCATTCACTTACTGAAGGACATCATAGCTGTTTCCAAGTTTTAACAATGTGAATAAAACTTCTATAAACACCCATGTTCAAGTTTTTGTGTGCACATAAATTTTCAACATGTTTAACTTTATTTTTTATTGTTGTCTTAGCAAAGAGTTCTAGAAGTAAAAAAAATTATGTCAAAATTGAGCATTTAAGTCTTTTTACTACAAGAAAACTTATTAAAAAGTGTGCTAACTGGCTAACAATTTGCCAGAATACCTGCTCAATGTATTCTTCTTAGCACTAAACATTATATTTTTAAATATTTGCTAATTTGATGAGAAAAAATAGAACTATTTCAAAAAAATATTAGTTCTTATTATTCTTTACCAACAGGGGCCATGTATGATATTGCTTGTTCATTTCCAGTGGCTAGTTTAATGGTTGGCAAAAAAAAAGATCAGTAAATACTTGAATGGATATCTTAAATAAAAGCAGGCAGTTTTTGATTATTAGTGAGATTTAATACTCTGCCTTCATCATTTTTTCCCTTTTTTATAAAGGACTTTTCATGTCTTTCATCTATTACTATCTTAGTGGCTTTTATGATTAGGATAAGGCAATTTTGAATATTCATGCAGCAAGTCAGATAAAATCAAAAGGTTCATCAGATGCAAACACTTCTAAAAAGAAACACGATTTCAATGACAGACTGCAACCTACAATTACTTACATTTATCCACAGAAATAAAAATAAATGGCATAAAGGAAATCAATAATAAGATGAAATATTGTTCCTACCTTTATACCCTAAAAACAGAGAATATTGTTTGCCCATGAATTTTAATGTATTATATTCTAGACCACAACACACAAGGCAGAGGTTTCAAGCTGACTTTTTCTTCTGTGGTGTTTCTTAAGGCCATCTTGAGCTCTTCCACTGGGCCCTTCTGACTTAAAATCCCATGACATGGAGGGTACATGTTGTTTCTCCACTGGTCTACTCAATGTTCTCTTGTTTTCATTCTACACAGACTCTATTAGAATTACCTCATTCTCTTTTGGCCAAGACCAAAAATGAATCTATTCTTGCACGCTCTCTCCACAGGAAACACAATTCTCACAGTTCATTCAAGCTTGAGGTAAAAACTGACTTTCAACTTGCCATCACTGACTACGTTAGCTTCGTCCAGTGTGAGTCAGTCAGAATGCCTACCATAGTCTGGTATGTAGGTTGGGATTCACAGAATGATAACAACTCTTTTTTTATTTTATTTTTTTTAGTTGTGAATGGACACAATACCTTTGTTTTATTTATTTATTTTAATGTGGTTCTGAGGATCAAATCCAGTGTTTCACATATGCTAGGTAAGCACTCTACCACTGAGCTATAAGCTATAATTCCAACCTCTGGTAACAACTCTTTGCAAAAAATTTTTCTCACAAATGTCAAAATTCTCACTCTTCTCTTTATCTTTGATATGTCCAAGGGAGCCAAACATCATTTGTTTGTTTCTGGACATTACTCTTTGTAATTTCTGAATATGATGCTCCAGCTCATACTCACATTGGTACCTGCTATCAATTATATTAATGCCTTAGTAGAAACTGAGTCAGAAAGGGCATTCTTTACACAGTCAATTAAATGATCAGGAATAAGCACAACATTCTTTGATGAGCTAAAACCATAAGAAATTCAATCACAGCACACAGTAGATAATGCTATGTGCACAGAATGGAAAAAAATTCAGAAATTAAAAGAAATGCAAAAAAAGGAAAATATTTAATAGCAAGATAATTATAGCCAGATTGAAAATGCAAGCAGTATTTTTGATGAATGATACCTCTTCACAAGAAACAAATTTGATTCTTATAATTCATTCAGTAGGTTATCTTTAGCAACCATTCAGCAGATCATCTTTAGCAACATATTTCACAGGGAAAGAGAAAGTCTGAAGTCCAACTTCTCTCTCTGTGGTGAAGAAAACATCAGTAAAAAAAAGATAGAAAGTCTACCATGGGTGGTCTGATCTTCCAACTGGCCAAATCCAGTTAAAATCCAGATAATATACTAACTACTTACACAGTCCATATAAATCATCATCCTGGGGCACAAAGCAGGATGGGGAGGAGTGGGAAACAGATCTAGAAGGAGAAATAGAAGACAATCTGCTTGTTATGGAACTTTGTGGAAGCTTCCAGTGCCGTTAAGGATTTGACCTAGAGATCAGGATTTAGCAACTGCAAGACAAATTTCTTTTACCCAATGTCTAAATCTATGCTCCAGTCAGTATTACAGTCATTATATAACACACATAAGGACAAGGGCCATTCAGACACTAATTCTTAGATGAAAAATAAGAAGTTCATCCAATTTGGAAATATAAGATATGAGCCCTCTTATTTTGAAGCAGTCACATTATTTCTTCTTTAATGACAGAGCATCAAGTAAAAGAACACTTTTTAACAATTTATGCAAGTTTAGGAATTATGATCTTAAAATTTTCAATCAAATATCTGGATCAATTCACCCGATAGAGAGAAGGGGATAGCCTAGCCTTTTCTAAACTATGGGAACAGGATTAGAAAGCAAACACTTCTAATGAAGGTTTCTCATCTGCTGAAATCAGGCAAGTATTCAAATCAAAGGCACATAAGAAAATGAATACCAAACTAATACTCTGAAAGTCAAGAAGGAGATAAAATTGTAACAAACAACACACCAGACAATCCATGAAAAATGCTTCCAGTGGGTCTAGTTTTTAGGGCTTTAAAGAAAAGCAAAGCTTTTCTATAATGGAAAACTTGTAGATGTGATTTGCCTGAACAAATGAGAGCTAGAAAAAGAGAGAAATTGACTAATGACATTTCATTTCTCATGAACCAGGGCTATACTTTCTAAAATTAGCTTCCACCAGATACCCCAGTATTCATGCAATAAATTTACTTTTAATTAAAACACTTAAGTCAGTTCCTACTTCTATGATCAAATAACTAGTAAATAACTAAGATACCCAATAATGTCTATTATGTCTACCCTATCAAAATTTATTAGAAACCTAAACTTAAATGGAAGAATAACCTATAATGTTCTATAGCACAGTAAAATATCTTTGGAAAACAACAATTATTTTAATATTTTTAAACAACTAGTGGAGAGGATTTAAAATGTTCCTAGCACAAAGAAATGATATATGTTCAAGGTGATAGATGCATCAGTTATCATAATCTGATCATCACATTGTATACATGTATTAAAATGTCAAACTGTGCCACATAAATTTGTACAACTGCTGTCAATCAAAACTAAAAATACAGTTTAAAAAAATGAGTAGATACTTAAAAAGCAAACTAAAACCACAAGTTTTAAAAGAAGTTGTAACCTTTAGTTAGGCAAAGATTTCTTAATTGCAATACCAAAAATATAATCCATAAAAGAAAAACTCAACAAATTATAACTTACATAAACTAAAATCTTTTGCCTTTCAAATGCACCTTTAAGAAAATGAAAAGATAAGCAAAAATCTGAGAAACAAGGACTTGTATCCCAAGTATGTTTATAAATGATTTTTAGGTCAATAAGAGAAGAAAAACAAATAAAAGTGAGCAAAAGATATTATAAATCAATAGTCTTTAGGAAAATACAAATTAAAACCAGAAAAAAGATATCACATCACATGCACTAGAACGGTCATATCAAAAAGACAGGTGAATCAGTTGGTGAGGTCGTAAAAAAACTGGAAACGTCTCATGATTTGCTTTTGTATCTGACATTTTACATGGAAAATCAGAAAAAACAATTGGTAGGATTTTAAACACTAAACAAAAGTGTTCATTAATAAATGTATATGTTAATTTGTTACCCAACAACTCCACTTCCAGATTTATCTACTCAAATGAAATTAAACTATGTAGACACAAAGACTTGCATCAAAATGATCCTAACAGCATATTCACAACAGCCAAAAAATGAAAACGCCCCAGATACCCATCATGGGATAAACAATAAGCAGCACATCCATATAATGGAATGTTATTCAGCAACAACAAGGAACAAAATACTGACATATGATAAAGATGAACCCCAAAACTATGAAGTTCAGTAAGAAAACCCAAAGACAAACACTGCATGCTGCATAAGTAGATTTATAGACCATTTCCACACGAGCAGATCGAGGGAGACGGAAAGCAGTAGTGACGGCCTATCTCTGAGTCGTAACGGAGAGGGACTCTAAACGGGCTTGAAGGATCTCTCTGGGATGACGTGAATGTCATAAAACCGAATGGTAGTGATATTTAACAAAACTCCGTATACTGACCCAAAAAATCCTTGGGCTGTACTCTTAAAAACAAATGAATTTTTGATGTGTATATTTTACCTCAAAAAAGCTGTTTAAAAAAATGACAGGTAACTAAAGCAATCTACTCAATACTCATATTTTTCATCTGACCAACATTCTCCTTTTACTAATGCATATTCTCCTTAATTTTGACTCTCTTAAATAACTTAGAAGAAAAACCTTTCAAATGGACTGTAAGATCTTTGTAGCCAGGGATGGGGACACATGTCTGTAATCCCAACAAGTCTGGAGGCTGAGACAAAATGATCAAAACTTTGATCCTCAGAACTTAACAAGACCCTGTCTCATAATAAAAAATAAAAAGGGCTGGGGATGTAGCTTCGAGGTAGAATCTCTCTAGGTTCAAACCTCAATACAAAAAAAAAAAAAAAAAAAAAAAAAAAAAAAAAAATATATATATATATATATATATATATATATATAGTTTCCAATATAGAGTTAATTCTAATTTCTTTAGAAAGTATTAATAAGGGCTGGGATTGTAGCTCCATGAGGCACTGGGTTCGAACTTCAGCATCACATAAAAATAAATAAAAATATTGTGTCCATTTACAACTAAAAAATAAAATAAAATAAAAGAGTATTAAGGAACTTATCTGCCCTAAATGTTTTTTATTGGTTCCTTTAGTTATAAATGACAATAGGATTCATTTTGACATAATTATAAAAGCATGGAATATAATTTGTTCTAGTTCAGTCCCCAGTATTTCCCCTTTCCCTCTCCCCCGCCCCATTCCCTTCTCACTATTTAACTGTTTTTTCTGTTATTTACTTAGAGTTTTTTGTTTGTTTTAGTGTCTTGCAGATATACTTGATGGCGAGATTCACTGTGATATAGTCAAATATGTACATAGGAAAGTCAGGTCAGATTCATTCCACTGTCTTTCCCTATCCCATTCCTCCTCCCTTCTCTTCATTCCCCTTTGTCTACTCCACTGATCTGTCTTCTATTATTTTAGCCCCTGCTTATTTTGAATTACCTTCTGCATATCAGAGAAAACACCTGATAGTTGACTTTTGGGGACTGCCTTCTTTCATTTAGCAATATAGTCTCTAGTTGCATCTATTTACCAGCAAATGCCATAATTTCATTTTTTATGACTGTGTAATATTCCATTGTATATATGTACCACATTTTCTTTATCCATTCATCTGTTGAAGGACACCTAAGTTGGCTCCATGGCTTGGTTATTCTGAATTGTGCTGCTATGAACATTGATATGACTGAGTCACCGCAGTATGCTGATTTTAAGTCCTTTGGATATATACCAAGGAGTAGAATAACTGGATCATATGGTAGTTTATTCCTAGATTTTGTGGAATCTCTATACTCCTTTCCAGAGTGGTTGCACCAATATGCAGTCCCACCAGCAATGTATGAGTGGACTTTTTTCCCTGCATTCTCACCAACATTTATTGTTGGTTGTATTCTTAATAATTGCCATTCTGACAGAATGAGATGAAATATTAGTGTAGTTTTGATTTGCATTTCCCTAATTGCTATAAGATGTTGAAGTTTTTTTCATATATTTATTGCCCATTGATATTTCTTCTTTGGGGGAAGTGTCTGCTTAGTTTAGTCCTTTGCCCTTTATTGTTTTTTTGGTTTTTTTTTTTCCTTTTGGTGTTAAGCTTTTTGAGTTCTACCTATATCCTATATGCCCTATCTGAGGAACAGGTGGCAAGGTTTTCCCCCTTCTTTTGCCTTTCTCTTTAGATTTTTAATTGTTTCCTTTGTTTTGAAGAAGTTTTATAATTTGGTGCCATTCCATTTCTTGATGTTTGATTTTATGTCTTGCACTTTAGGAATCCTGTTAAGAAAGTCAGTTTCTGAGTTGACATGTTAGAGTGTTGAGCCTACATTTTTTTTCCAGCGGGTGCAGATTTTCTGGTCTAATATCTAGGTCTTTGAAGAACTTTGAGTTGAATTTTTTGTTGGGTGAGAGACAGGGGTTAAATTTTATTCTACCTCATGTAGATTTCCAGTTTTCCAGCACCATTGTTTAAAAAGGCTATCTTTTTGCCATTGTCTGCCTTAAATTTTTAAGTGGCTACATTGATCATACAATTGCTTAAAATTTAAGAGGCATTGACTAGTTGGAGGAAAAAACACAAAAGATTTGTAGATCATAGTTAACCTATGACTCAAAATTTATAACTGGGTGTTACTGATATACTTTCCTTCTTTCCATTTTCTCTTGCTTTTAATCCCTTTGTGTACCCAGAGTAGCAGATAAATACAATTAACCTAAAAAAAACCAAGGCAGGCCCCACACACACAAAAAGAAGAGACACAGGCACAAAAGAGCATAGGAATGTGGCAGAAATGTGTCTTTTTCTTAAATATCCATCGAATCCCAGAACCTAACCTAATGACTCCGTTTTCTTCATCTGTCAAGATCCAATTTTCTTGGTACTTTCTTTCAAATTGCCCCTTCTGTCACCAACCTCATGCTGCATATCTCTGAGTGGTAGCCCAACATTTGTTCCACTTTCATCCTAAGGTGAAAACTGAGCCAGGACCTAGATTAGTGGCCCCCACTTTATTCCTTTCCCAAGAAAATACCACCAAAAGCTTACACTGAAATTGACCATGCAAATGAGAAAACAAAACAGTAACCAGTATAAAATCCAATACTCAGTATATCTCACAATATTGCAATAATTTTTGAAGTGCACAAAAGGGATACTGGTGTTAAGAAACCAAAATTACTTAAACAAGAACTTCATTCAAATAAAAACTCTACATGAATGTTCATAATGCATTGTTCACAATAACCAAAGGATGGAAACAACTCAAGTGTCCATTAACAGATGAGTGGATCAACAAGCTGTCTCACACACAAACACACACCCCAGAATATTATTGAGCCATAAAAAGGAATGAAGTACTGATAGATTCACATGGATGAACTTGAAAAATGTCATACTAAATGAAACAAGCCAGTCACAAAGGAGCACATATAATGTAAATCCATTCATACGCAGTATTCAGTTTAGGAAAACTCATAAAGACTGAACACGGATTGGTGCCAGAATTTGGGGAAAAGGAAACAGAGGGTGAGAGTTCAATAGGAATGAGGTTTTCATGTGAGATAATGAAAATATTTTCAAACTGGATATAAGAAGTAATTTCACAATTGTGAATTTTCTAAGTGCTATAAGATCATACAATTTAACTGTAAAAAAAATTATGTTATATGAATTTGAACTCAAATATTCTTTAAAACACTGTTCAGTCATTTCTTTTTTCTGAGGGCAGTGACATAATTCAGATGAGTACAAAGCTGTTTCTATGTCCTCCTCCCCTCTATCTACAGAGATAGATGATGAGGGAAGAGAAGAAAGTCCAAAGTCTTTGTGAAGTTCTTCAGTGTAGCTAATGGTTTGTTGCAACATACAGACATGGAAACAAGACCCCAAAAGATTAGGAATTTAGAACCAGAAGAGATGATGAAAATTTAAAAATCTTGTAAGAATTCACAGGAATCTAGCTGTGGCATTGATCTCACCCAGAATTTCTATTAAGAAGATCAAGGAAATTTTATCTAAGGAGATCATGGTGTGGGGTCTTTAACTGGCATCTGGGATATAATTCATTAACTAATATATGCAAACTATATGGGTATATCTTGGCAAGCTGGTCTACCTATTAATTATAGCTCAATTAAATCCATTAAAGAGCTATTACCAATTCAATGTATTTCATTTCTGGGGGCTGAGTTTGTAACTCAGTGGTAGAGTGCTTGCCTAGGCTGTGTGAGGCATTGGGTTCAATTCTCAATCCTGCATATAAATAAATAAATATTCCTTTTCTTAAATACCAAAGTAAAGTCTCAAACTGAACTTCAAAGTGCCAATAATCTTAAACCAAAGATGATAATATGAGGAAAATATGAAAAAAATCATTGAGTCCCTTTGGTCTCTCAAAGTGTTTTCTACTAAGGAACTGCATTTGAAATATCTAAGATGTTTGAGAAAATGGCAGATTTTAAAGTTAGGCTTCAGACCCATTAAGTCAGAATCTCTTTGGTCAATGCCTGGAGACCTGCATTGTAATATTCTTCCCAGATGATTCTCATCTGCTAAAGTTTGAGAACCACTTTAACTTTGTGATTTGTAACATACTGGCTACTTCCAGGTATTTATAATAGTACACTAGGATTTAAACCTCTTAAATATGCTATGTTTATTCAAAAATAAAAGAAAGATAGCTTTTCTCTTATTTAATGTATGGATTGGGCCAGGCACTTGTTGTGAAATAACCTGAAAGAATAAATTGTTTATCACATCAGATAGAGTTTTATGATCTCACGCTAGTGCACTCCTTTACTGGCAAGTTTGGGGATGGACCACAGTTACTTCCTCTGGAATGTCATCACACTATTTTGTTTATGAAAGCAGTGTTATTAAATAGTACATTACTTATAATATTCTGTAAAGCCTTGGGAAGTAGCCAGAAAATTCTTCTCCACCACAACAGGTTCATGTTAGCTCTAGATAAGTACCAAAGATATGTGAACTTAAATATGAGCCAGGCACAGTGGAGCATGCCTATAATCTTAATTATTAAGAAGGCTGAGGCAGGAGGATTCCAAGTTGTCAGCCTCAGCAACTTAGTGAGACCTTTTCTCAAAATAAAGACATAAAAAAGGCAGGGAATGTGGCTCAGTGGTAAAATGCCCCTGGATTCAATCTCTGATACCCTCAACCCCCCAGAAAGTTAAAAATATAAGTGTAGCACTGTTCTTTTCCAAAAATTCAAGAGTTCAAAAACTGCCTATCTTCGTTGGATGAACTAATCTACATGTAGCAAATATCCTTGACAAAGAAAATATATGTAGTCAGTCCTTCACAATAAATCCAATGTTTTAAAGCACAAGAGATCAACTTATTTTCAAAATAAAATGGAATATTTTGAAAGTGAATGCTTGGTAATGTTTCTATTCTCATATAGTTTTCTTGCTAAGAGCTGATGTATGTGTATGTCATGTAAAACTTTCACTTCTTCACAGTCCAAACATTTAGAAAAAAAAAATTTAACAGGTTTTTAAATTCCGGAAATAAAAAGCTAAAAAGATCCCATAACATTTTATTTTAATATAGAATGACATTTTTAACTGGGATACCAAAAAAAAGTATCAAGAAACATGCAAATTTAGTACTCTTTAATTTTTAAAACCTGCACAATCTATGGGTGAATTTTTCATGAATTCCATGGTTCATGAACACTTCTATGATATTTTTCTATTTGAATGTTATCTCTGTTATGTTTATGAACTATGAACCATCAACCTAATTAAAAGCAAGTTCTGAAATAAACTCACTTTAGAATCAGACCTTCAAATAACTGTGTCACAAAGTATTAACCAAAATTTTCAAAAAGAATGAAATGTTCTATTTTCATTAATAATAGTACTAGTATTTTCAGTGAAGCAAAAGTTAGCTTTCTTGTTTAAATTTTTTAACTTCTAAATGTTAATTTTATTTTTATTTGTGCTTTAAATTTCTACGTGTGTGCATTCTTATAATATATAACTATTCACAATATAATTTTAGAATAAATAACAGTAAAATAATTTGGTGATGTGTGCTTTGAAATTTTTTACTGATAAGATGTACAATTTGGAAAATGAGACTACTGCTTCAGATGGTGACATTTAGTTACATGGTTTTATTTTCTTTTTTAAGTTAAAAATAGTAGTAGAGAAAGGGCAAAAACTCTTTTCCAAGGCATTCAATATAGAACCATTTGATTTGCATTTAAGTGATTTGGCAAAGTTTATGTTGGTAAGACTTCCCCATGAACAGTCCATGTTTTGAGGCTAGCTTTCTCAGAATAGCCTCTGGGATCTCTAAGACTGAGGAACCTGGTAACACAAAACACTGACTTGCCTACTGCTGTTCTGCAGAGATAACAGCTTATCAGTGCTGTGATAATCATATCTGTGTGAGTTTCTTTCAAATCTGTGGCTTCCCACAGTTCAGGGGGAAAAAAATCCATAAACTATCTGAAAAGCTTTTGATTTAGACCAAAGTCTCAAGAATTGTAGAGCCCAATTTAAGTTTTGTAGCACCATATTTTCAAGCATTCAAGATGCCCTTTGCTAAAAATGTTTTCATTTTGTTTCTCCCCAAACAGTAATGTACATTATAGATAGCTCCTTTATGAATTCTAAACTTTATCTCTCTGGTTTTATTTTTAGAGAAGTGTGAAGCACTAAGGAAGAGTCACTCTGCTCACACATTTGTTGACAAGATTTTAATCAGAAAAAAAAATGTGTAAATGGGTACAACTTAAATGTAAACATGTTCTTGAAGGGCATTACAGTCCATCTACTCCTTTACATTGGTACTTGTAGGGTGCATTACAGACTGCGTGTAGTCTTTGTAGACTGAGCCTTCTAACACCTGTAAAAGGATTTGTCAGAATAAATACAGGTTTCAGGTTCACAAAATGGACATTATATTGTGGTCCACATTCCATTCCCTATACTGTTAGCTATAAATTTTTCCTGGTCTTTTGAAAAACAGAACTTAAAAACTTAACAAAAGGATTATTTGAAATAAGGTATGATAAGCATCTTACATGCAGACAGAGTCAGCAAAACCATGGCCTTTCATTTATCCACACTATCCTTTACATCACTGTTTATCTGCCCTCTGTAGGAATTTTTCAATACTCTTCCCCACAACTTTATCCAATTCTAATATCCCTAGAAGTATTATTGATAAAATCTGAATATTATCTGATTTCCTTTTTTGCAGGGGAGGGGACCAGAGATGGAACCCAGGGGCACTTCACCACTGAGTCACATCACAGCCCTTTTTATTTTTTGAGACAGGGTGTCACTAAGTTGGTGAACCTGGCTGTGAACTTGCTGTCCTCCTGCCTCAGGTTCACAGCTGCTGAGATGATAGGCCTATATCACCCCGCCCAGCTGAATACTATCTGATTTCTGGTAGGCTCCATTTGTTGTCTGTTTTGATTTGCATACTGGAGATAATAGTATTGAAAATATTACACCAATATATGATTCATGATCCTATAAATCATGTCCTCCTAACACCACTCCATTATTAGATACTAACCTTAAGGTTTATTGCATCAGGAAACTGAGAGTGAATTTTCAAGAACATAGAAGAATAAAGAAAGTTTATGTATTAAATAAGTTGCCATTCTGCAGACCAGGGAAGATTGACAGAAACACACTGAAAGGAGTAGGAAGTCTCAAGATTAAAGAAAAAGATGAGATGCCAGAATTCTTATTTCTCCCACAGATTTTATTTAGCAAGAGGCAATGACAGGAAAGCATCAAAGAGCACATTTGAAATTAGACATGCTTTACACTACCACTAGAAAATCAAAGAGAACCTAAGAGAAAATTATCTGCCACAGTATGGAACAGCTGCAGCAAAACGAATACTGGGGCAGCAGAAAGCACCCCTCCCAAAGGAGCAGTGGAAGGAGCAGAGGCAGCAGCCTTGGGGATGGTAAGGTGCCTTTGCCTCCGTGGATAATAAAAATCATCCAAGCATTCACACATATTGTGGACTAGAACAGCAGCTAGGAACTGAAGCCAGTGGGCCTGGCAGGACTACTATGGTGAAAGTGAGCCGACTCACGGACCTAAGGCTTGATGGATGACGTGACTGAGTCTCAGAAAACTTGCAGGAAGAAACAGCAGGTCAACAGATGGAGGCAAAAATTCCCCTATCCACTTGCTTTGCAGAGACACCAGAAGATGAGGGTCACCAACCCCAAACACCATGACATATGCCAGCAGATGCATACTGATAGGCAAAGTAAGACCAGAAAGAACCTGAAAAGGGCAGAGGAGTCTCACTTAGGGAAGTCGACCTTCCACCACCCTAGTAAGGACAAGTAGACTTGACTTCTGCCTCCCACTCCACATGTTAGAAGATAAAAAGGGGGAGGAGAGTCACAGAGTTAGAGAGATTAGAACTTGAATGGAATGGTTATCATCAGTGTTAGACAGACTACGCATGTATTTTAAATATGGAGAATAATTAGTCTTGAAGTGTCTATATTAATATTCAACAAAGTAGATTTCAAAACAGAAAGAATTATATATTTGCCAAACATAAAGAAAGTAATTACATTATAATAAAGAAGTTAATTCATCAAAAGAGCCTAACCATTCTAAGAGCTATGCCCCAAATAATGTAGTTTTAAAACAAATGAAGTAAAATCTGAGAGAACTGCAAGGATATATATAATAAAGTTATAACTAGAAATTTCAGTATTTGTCTCTCAAATACATACACACAGTACAAAGAGAGAGAGAGAAAGAGAGAGAGATATGCAGAAAGTTAGTAAAAAATGTTACACTTTGAACTATGTTCCCTAAAAGTTTATATACTAAAGTCCTAATTTCCAGAATTCAGAATGTGACCTCATTAGGAAATAATGTTGTTGGTGTTATTATTTGAGATCATACTGAAGCAAAAGAAGAGTCTAATCCAATATGTCTGGATTGGATTATGAGGATGGGAAATTTGGACAGAGCTATACACACTGGGATAATGCCACATGAAGTTAGGAGAAATCCTTGGAACAGATCCTTCCCTACAGTCTTTAGAGAAAGAGCCCTGTTGACATCATGGTATCAATATAACATACTCAGGTTTGTGGTACTTGGTTACAAAAGTCCTGAAGATCAAATGGTAACATAGAAAACTTGAATGCTATCAACCAAATTGATCAAATTGACACAGAATATTTCACTCAAAAACAGCAGAACATGTATGTTTTTAAAACACAAACAGAACTTTAATGAGGACCATATTCTGTGCCATGAAATCAAAAACAAATCATACAGAGTGTGCTCTCTGACCACAAGACAACTAAATTAGAAATTGAAAGCTTTATTTTTTTCTCTTTGACATATAAATTATTATGTTTCAGTATTTGTACACATTGTAGATTGTGATGTTCAGATTGTCCTCCTGTAGACTTAAAATTATTACAGTAAAGAATTTGGGAGAAGCCAAAGAAAGGGTCTTCCATTTTAACTCAGAAAGGTTTAGGGCAAAAGTTATATAAAATGTATGCCATTTCAATGAGATGATTTAGGATTAAATTTTACAAATATGCAAAATACATGCACTCAAATGTGTATCACTGCCTTGTTTGTATCCACAAAACATAAATATCAACATTAATTATTTTAACAACAAAAGAAAAATTTTGAAAGTAGGAAAAAAATTACAATCTGAGTCTGTTGCTCAGTTACCAATATTACAGTTTAATGGTTTGCTACAGATGCTAGGAAATTCTGCATTAACTAAAAAGAAACCAACAAAGGTGGTTTTAACACAAAACTATCAATTCTTGAAGAAAGCACTTAATCCCTTTCACATATAACAAACACACTAAAACTACTATCATTTTATATTTGCATAGAAATTTCAGTTTATAAAGTAATTTCTCATATACTGCCTTATTAAAATTTCAATATGCACATAAAAGAAACGGAATGAGGATTGTGTTCAGTCATCAGAGGAAAAAGTTCAAGGCACAGATATACTAAATAAATGTAAAATTTGGAGCTCGGATCAGTTTTTGTCATGCCTAAATCGTTGAATTACTCTACTATGTGTAATTTACCATGAACATTTTATTTAATCTAAAAATTAAATTTTATGTATGAAAGAATATTAATTTATCATCATGTTTTATCACATAACTAAAATGTGTCTAAATAAAATATTGTTCCAAATTACTTCTTGAAAATTGAGTAAGCTCTATGTTGCTTATTATGGTCACAAAGTGATGAGTTACAAGTATAAAACAAAAATCACATCTGGTCAGAATGCAGGACAAACAGCCCACTATTTTTCTTTCATATGCACCTGTCTAATATTCTTTTCCATTGTTAGAGTACCTACATCCCATTACAATGCAATCAATATAAGGAATGCGGAAATAAATAAATAAAATGAAACAAGCTTTGACTCATAGCAGATATTTACATTATATCCATAAGAATTTGCCGTTATTAAATTAGCTGCAGGAGGGCTTTTTTATTGCTTCCTAAATGCAAGAGGAATATTCAAACCAAATAAGATTCCATTTTTAACAACTAAATATTACAGTAAAAGGGGTCAAGCACACTTCTTTTTAATATCACATGCATGCAACTTTTGATACAGGGTAACCTTTAATTTGCAATTAAAAGTGAGAGCAATGCTTGCCCTGAATTTTAGTTACTCAGATCTCCCCACAAATAAAAATGATATTAAAATTGCATTATACTGAAGTTTGTATAATAAAGAAAATGATGAACTAAGTAGGCTTAATGGCATATTGTTCAGTTTTTCTGCCTAGTTTATTGCTTACAATAATACCTCCATTAACCAAAACACCGGACAAAAGCCAAAAAGTAACATACATATTACAGAGAAAAAAAAAAAAAAAATGTTGACCCTTGAAGCCAAATGGAACTGATTTTTAAACCAGTAATGATCACTTGAGTAAGGTATTTCAAACAAATTGCTTCGTCTTATCTGTGAAACAGAGATAATAATAGCTATTTCATGTTCGAACAGCTTAACTAAGAAGTGAATAAAGCACATGAGATGGTTTCTGTGCATAATACATATTCCATTGTTATTATTGCTTATTATGCTGCTACTTCATAAAACTAAAATTTTGCTCACAAAAGAATTATGGAGATGATAATCAAGGGACTTTTTTGTTCTTCTTATGCACATATTTCTAAATGCCTTTCTTCTTAAAATTCTCCGTACTAATTTTTTCATTCATTCAGCAAATATTTATTAAATTCCACCCATGTGTCAGGCATTAGTTTAAGCATTTGCTATACAATAGCAAGAAAACAAAAATTCTTGTTTATAAACTCTCATGAAATTTATATTCTTGTGAGGAAAAACCAATAAAACGTGTTAAATATACTGTACATTAAATAATAATGAGAGCTAAAGTAAAAGAGCAGAATAGGAAATAAGGCTGGTACTGCTGTGGCTGAGGGTGAGGGACTCATAGTGCCCTATCCGGACTTCCACTGAGTAAGTAATGTTTCAGTAAAGTCATACAGGACATGAAGGAAGAAGCTATGTAACTTCATCAGATATGGTTGCATTTCGAGAGTATAGCTAGTTAGATTTCTAGATTGATTGGATGTAACTTGTGAAGGAAAGAAAAACAAATACATAGATTTTTTTTTTTTAACCTCAGGAACTAGAAGAAAGCAATTGCAGTTTGCTAAAATGGGAAAGATTATAAAAGCAATAGATTTAAGGGGGAAAATATTGGGAGCTCCATTTGGAATATTAATTAGAAAAAACTGTTAGGCATGTAAGTAGAGATATCAAGTAGCCAATTAACTATATAAATTTGAAATTCTACAAAAGGTCATCCTGGGACTATTACTGACATATAATCATGAGACTTATTAAGATCTTTAAGACTCATTAGGAAATCACTATATGGAGAAATTAAGAGGTTCAAAGACTATAACCTGGGTCCTCTATCATTTAGAAATGAGAGAGGATAAAAACAAGAGGACTAATAAAAAGAGATCAATAGGATAGGAGAAAAACAAGAGAAGTAGTTGTCAAGGAAGACAAACAAACAAAAATGTATCAAAGAGAAGGAAGAGATCTGTGTTGCCAAACGCTTTTGAGTTCCAGTGTTTTGAGATCGGAGATGTTCCACTGGATTTAACTACAGCTGATCCTTGATTTACAATGGGGTTACATCCCAGTTGACTGCATTTAGAAGTCATTGTGACCTTGAGCTTGTTCTATCAGATTGGTATAGCAAAATACAGACTATAATGATCAAAGAGACACTTAGGCAGCAAGTATAGAGAACATTTTCAAGGAGTTTTATTGAAAAAAGAAGGAAATAAATTGGGGTAGTAGAAGGGAAAACAAGAGCTTGGCTGTGGTTTGGAGTTGCTGTTGTTGGTTTTTTAATTTTTTTTATTTATTTGTTTATTTATTTATTTATTGGTACTGGTGCTTATCCACTGAGTCACATCCCCAGTTCTTTTTATATTTTATTGTGAGACAGGGTCTCTCTAAGTTCAATAGGTTCCTTAAGTTGCTGAGGCTGGTTTTGAACTTGTGATCCTCCTGCCTCAGTCTCCGGAGCAGCTAGGATTACAGGTATGCACCACTGCATCCAGCTTCATTGTTGGTTTTGACACGAAAAAATATCCTGCAGGTTGTGTACTAATAAGAAAGGTATATTTGATGACAAAATCTGATTATGTAAGAGAGGGAACTTCTTAGCACAATGGCTTTTAGTAATAAGACAAGAGGATGAGAGACGGTACAAAATAGACTGATAATGAGCAGTAGGAAGGTAATGGTGCTAATGCTCACTGTCAGTATATAAAATGGTAGAATTTTCTAGAAATTCCTTCTTGTTTTTTTCTAATTTCTTAATAACAGAAAACAAGATCAATAACTGAGAATGAAGTTTGGTTGTTTTGAGAATACAGAATAAGAAATGAAAAGATAGTCAATGAGAATGAGAATAAAATGGACTTGAGAAGGAAGTGTGACAGTCTGGCAGCACTGAGGGTTAAAGGAAGATAAATGATCACAAATCTGAAATTTAACTATGAATGAACAAAGAAAGTCTGGTCTATACATATACAGCTTTAAAAAGGAATGAAATTCTGACCTGTGCCTCAACATGGATGAAGCATGAAGACATTATGCTCAGGGAAATAAACCAGTCAGAAAAAGAGAAATAGGATTCTACTTATGTGGGTCCCCAGAACAGACAGATCGCTAGGGTCAGAAGTAGAATGGTGGACTCCTTGGGCTGGAGGAGAGGAAAACGAGGAGTTATTGTTTAATGGGTATGTAATTCAGCTTGGGAAGACAGAAGTTCCAGAGATGACTAGTAGTGATGGTTACACAACAATGTGAATATTTTGGTATCAGTGAACACTTTAAAATAGTTAAAGCAGTAAATTTTATGTTTAAATATCTCTATGTAGATAGATATATAATCAAAGTTTAAAAAGAAATTGGCCAAGTAAAAACATAAAATAAAATGAAAGAGCAGACTGCACAGTGATGTATTTTTTGTCCAGCCATGTTTAGCTATGTGGATAGGGTAGCAAAAGAGATGGATTCAGATAAGTCTCTGTTTTGCTTCTCAAGTTCAAGTAAGAACTGCCATCATAGACTTTGTAATTAAAAAAAAAAAAAATGAGCACACCGAGGATACTAAAGGGATACAGGCACCAAAATACTGGTGGAATCATACCTGTTGAGATTGGAAGATTGTTGGCATTGGTATATTTGAGAACATGACCTGAAAATATATACATAAGGTATTCAGAGAGAGAGGTACTGGAACAGATCATGGAGATATTTAAATTACACGTACTGACAAAACATGAGACAGCCATGGAAATGAATGATTTAGAGTTGGCTGATAACAAAAATCACTGGAGAAGAGAAAGTCAAGAAACGGAGAGGCTACAGTATTAGAAATATCATCTACACAGATACTGATTACTATGAATTATAACAGCAGTATTGTTGCTAAGAGTGTCAATGAGTCAGGAGCTAAAATTTCAGGGAATGAGAGGTATGAGGTTAGGCAGATGGAGACAACAAGGAAGAGCAGGGGACAATATAATCTGTGAAACAAGATTGAAAGCTTAATATTTGCAGAAGGAAGCAGAAGAATCATCAGGAAGCAACGAAAAAGACATACACTCCTCCTGCAGGCCTGGTGGTATAAGAGGCATAAAAGAAACTACAGCCACTACTTGATAAAACTGTAGTAGAAGTGTTCCTACTCAATTAAAGCATGGCATTATTGTTACATTCAGAAAATATAAATAATGATAAATATTGGCATGGAGGTGGGGAAAAAGGTACACTCATATATTGCGGGTGGGACTGGAGAACAGTATGGAGATTCTTCAGAAAACCTCGAATGGAACCAGCTCCTCAGCATATACCCAAAGACTTAAAATCAGCATACTGCAGTGACACAGCCACATCAATGTTTATAGCAGCTCAACTCACAATAGCTAACTATGGAACCAACCTAGGTGCCCTTCAACAGATGAATGGATAAAGAAAATGTGATATATATATATATATATATATATATATATATATATATACACACACACAATGGAATATTAGTCATAAAAAGAACAGCTTTATGACTTTTGCCAGTAAATGGATACTATCATAAAAGTGAAATAAGCCAATCCAAGATGGAATGTTCTCTCTGATGCGCAGAGGCTAACACACAATAAGGGGAAGAGGGAAGAATAGAAGTTCATTGGATTAGACAAAAGGGAATGAAGGAAAGGGAGGTGGGATGGGAATAGGAAAGACAGGAGAATGAATCAGACATAACTTTCCTATGTTCATATGTGAATATGGCACCAGTGAAACTCCACGTCACATACAACCTCAAGAATGGGATCCTAATTAGAATAAATTGTGTTCTATATATGTATAATATGTCAAGATGCACTCTACTGTCATATATGTCTAAAAAGAACCCAAAAAATGGTCAAAATCAACTGAAGAAGAAAAAAAGAGGAGGGAGAGGAAGAGGAAGGAGAGGCTGAAAAAGGAGAAGGAGGAGGAGGCAGAAGTGGAGGAGGAGGAGGAAGAGAAGGTTGTCGTTGTCAATGGTGCCATGTATGGTGGTCCACTAGCTTGGGAAGTTAAGGCAGGAAGATGGAAGTTCAAAGCCAGCCTCAGCAATTTAGTGAAGCCCTAAGCAACTTAGTGAGACCCTATCTCTAAATTTTTAAAAATAATAAAAAAAAGAAGTCAATGACTAAGGGGAAATATGCCAGTGATTAGTAGTAAAGTCTTAAAAGACAAAACTCCAAGAACAAGTCCATAGTCCAACAAAATCAGAAGCATGGGGTACAGTTTCCCACAAAGCAGGAGAGGAAAGCATGTTTTATAAGGGTTGGATCCCTGCTGCAGGATTTCCAAGGGAACTGAAGGGAAGCAGGAATCAGTTCTGGATTGATTATTATTTCTGCAGTGGAATTCAAAAGAGCAAGAATTAACTAAATATTAGGTGCACCACGAGGCAAGAAGGGCCTAACAACTGGGTATTCTCCAAGTCATGGGTGTTGGGTCAAAAAGCAATTATTTAAAGAGGGGGTCACTGTAGTATTTTTTAGTTGCTGTGAAACTTCTGCAGAAATACTGTTTCCTGTTAACTTTGTAGCTGGTTTTACCCTTGTCTGACCTCCCAGTAAGATTAATGGCAGGGGTGCTCTTTTCCCTTTTTATTCTGAGTTAATATTCATGCTTTAAGCCTCAGACGGCCTTTGATTCTTTCACTGAACATGACTTCTAGAGGGCACATTGCAAGAGATTCAGACAATGGAGAAGGAGGGAAAGATGCAGCCAAAGGAAGATCAAAGTTGAAGATATTCATGATGACCTGGTTGATGTTTGCTTCTTATCTTATTATTAGTCCTGACTGTTCTGAGATACATCATGGGGGCAAGGCTGTGAAGGTCAGAAGGGAGAAGCCAGAAACCTCCTCAGGAGCACACCAAGCCCTGCAATGCTCACTCTGCAAATACACAAAGGGCTTATTTGGAGTAGTACATGGCCTCTCTCTTCTGTTAAAAAGAAGCCAATAGAAAAGAGTATAGATATCATCATATACCAAAAAGAAGTAATAGCAGAGGAAAAATTTTTAATTATTTGAAAATCAAATTTCAAAATGCAAAGTAATTTTAAGTTGTTTGAAATAAAGGCAAAAAAACAATACCCAGCATATCCTCTGAAGTCATCCAGTGTTGTATAGCAGAGCATAGCTAATATTAATAATGATGTCTCTGAATTAGCAAATATTATGGTAAGCATGCTTTTTGTAAGGCAATAAAGTGAAGCCAGAATATATTCTATATTTTCTTCTATTGACAATAACAATTCTTCTCCCCTTCCTCACTAGATCCTTGTCCATTAAATATATTTTTAAAATATTTTCATCACGAACTATTACTATAAAAGTGCTGACATTGAAAGACTAAACCTTCAGCCACCTTATCTGCTGAGAAACTCATATCCCAAAAATTGTCCAGCAAATGGGCTGGAAAATGACACACCCCAATATTCACCTTCTTTCTTTCAGCTTGAGGTATCAGAAGTCCCTCTATTACCACCATTGTTCAAAGAAAACTACTGGGAAGTTAAGAGGCACAGAAAATACAATCTACACTCTACTGGTGCCCACAGAGTGGCACAAATTTATAATGCTAAACTCACCTTTTTATTTTGCAGTTTACCTCCTCATTTTATGTACATTCTACCATTTGCTTCTGACAAATACCCTGAGAAGCAATGTAATCTCATTTTTCAAAGACAGAAACTGTTCTCCAGGGAGTTCTAGAAACTTGCCCAAGATTACATCACTAATGAGTGGAAACTGTTCTTTGGTTTAGGTCTCAGGCTTCATCTCTGAACATTCCTTGGGTCAAGGAGGAACAGGCAGAAGTTGCATAGACTATTTTAGGGAGGGCAACCATGACTCAGTTTCCCTCATGCAATCAAGTCAGGGAACCAATGAGGCAGGTCAGGAGAATAAGAAGGTGTCTATACCTCAAACATCAATGAGAGACAGAGAGAAACCACACGAAATGAGACAAGGTTCCGTTTTATTCCTTCTCTTTCTGAGTAGAAAGGATGAGGATATCCTAGCCCTGCAATTGGTCTCACTTTAGCAGAATTCATCTGAGTTTGACCTTAGAATATATTACGCTTACTGTCATTCTGCTCTGACTTGAATCATGGTCCTAAAAATTAGTTCATTGTGTTTATATTGGCCAAGTTACATAAACTCCTCTTATATGCAAATTGGATATTATCTAGTTCCCCTTGTAGAAATGCTGTTTTTATTTTCACTGTTCTCATATTTTATGATCAGGTCGTCTGTGTAATGTCTCATATTTAAGAAAGAATGAGATCTTCATTAAAATAAGACCCCTAAATGTTAAAAATCTCACTCCCTCAATTCCTTTAGAGATTACCTTCCCAAGTTATTTAGTCAAGTTCACTGACCTCTATCAAAATGGAAGACCTAAGGAATCTTCTAAAAATATAACAGATAGTTATTTATCAATGCCATGGAGAACAAGTGGAGTCAAAATGCAAACACCACAGTTATTAACTGTCCCTTAAAAATTCTTCAAATATTGTATCATTTGTTCCTTTGCTTAGCATATAAATGACTTCATTGGATCTTGAAAGAAGATCAAATGTTTGCTATATAAATTGGGAGGACTAAAAGCTACTAAAAAAGGATCTTTGCTAGAAAACTACATATGAAAGAAGTCAAAATGCGTGGAATGAAGCTCACAGATTGAGAGGAAGAAAGAAGAAAAAACATAAAAAAGATTTTGTGCCATAAAAATGAACTTGTACTTTATTCTTTTGGGGACATCCTTATTCATTTGACCAAACTACTATAGAAATCTCTAATGTCGGTAGTTTGAAAGCAATTTTATATTAATATTGTAACTTACTCAAATGTGATATGTGAGTGGGAGGGACAGCAATGTTTGAAATGGCATAGCAACAAACCTCATTGTCAGATAGTACTCATTGCCCTTAATTGTTTCTTGCTCCATAATTGACATTTTTTTTCCTGTCATTCAGTGATCCAAGATAATTACATAGTTACACTTCTGTTACATATCTAAGTTCAACAGTTATGTATGGGGATTGGAAGATTTATTCTACATTTGTTGTGAATATTATTAGCATGTAATGTCCTCCAGGTTCTATGCTAAACACTTAAATATGGAATGAAATTTCATCCTCAAAATAAATAAGATTGTTTTTCCTATTATACCAATGAAGAAAATAAAGATCAAAATATAAATAACTGGTTCAGAGTCATGCACCTTATGATTATCAAAACTTGAACTGGATTCCGGGTCTCTTAGAAAGCAGATACTATATTCCTAATGATTAAATTGGTTCAGGAAACATAAATACAAATAAGCATACTTCCCTTCCTCAAGGAGCTTATAATTTTATGGGGCAGTCAACTGCAAAATAAACAACAAATGCCCATTACAAGGGAACTTTGGATGAACACCTACCATGGACAAACTATTGGGTATATCTTTATGGAACTGAATTTGCCAAATGAAGGAAGGAAAAGGAGAAAGAATATTTCAAGCTGAAGTGATAGAGAAACAAGAGCACCATGTCTGTGTGAAAAACCATAAATGGTTCCATGGAACTATGAGGTCTGATAGTTATTATCAGTTCATTGCACCAGAACATATATTGCTTATCCACTGTTGGGACCACTTGATATGGGCCTTCATCAATATGCTACCTTGCATCAACTAAGTCCAAAAGAATATATTAACATTAGAGATCAATGACTTGCACAAATTATAAAATTATCAACTGTAAGAGTCTGGCAACATATGATTCAGAAATTTGCAGCTTCTAAGAACTTCTAAGAGCTGCAAACTTCTATTAGATTAGTATGCATAATGGATGTGTTGATCTCTGTCTGGAACTATAAATACAATTTATTCCTTAATAACTACACTTTCAACATTAGTAATCAGGAATTTCAAGTTTATGTATGTAAAAGGGCAGCTATTAAGGGAGCCAGGCTAATTCCACCTGTGTGTCAAATATATATATTTGATAAATATATAATATTATATGCATATGTATCATATATGTATATAAATTTTGAAGGAACATCAGGAATTGTTGGGTGTATTCTCAAAATTAAAGTTTTCAGAATTGTAGAATATGATTTAGTGTTATAAAATCTAACAAAAACAACCAGAAAAAAATGGGTGAACATATTAAGAAAAGTAAATTTTGACCAAAATTTCTGGGTTTATAGATTACCAAACTACAAAGTATAATCCAAAACTAACTTTAAAAGTTTTATTTTATTCTAAAAACTAATAACCTTTAAGCCTATGTTGTTTAGCTTTACCAACTTGTATCACCAACACAATTTAACACCCACCCCCACAAACCCACTCTGCCAATACTACCACCAATAGGAGAAAAGTTTAATGAATCTTATCTAGCAGTGACTATTTGGGACCCAAGCATTTGTAGCCCCTCCAGCATTACTCCTGCTTAGAGAGTCAATGAAACAGATTTTTCGAAGAACCATATAGTAACTGAGCTTGGAGAGGCTACTAAATTCTGTTTCTGAAAATAGGGAATCACCACTGGGAACACAGCAGTAGCATTTGTCAATTCAACCTCAGTGAGAAAAAGTCCTATGTTATTGAACATCTCCTCTTGAGGAGCCAGATACTGTCATTAAAAGCTTTTTATTTCTCAGGGTAAGCAGGTGCTTTCAGATATAGAAAATATTCTACCTCTACCAGCATAAGAAATTTAAAGGGATTTGGGGGTTCAAAGTTCTCAGCCTCATCTATGTCTGTCCAAATGACTCTTTCCACGGTGTCCACATGCTTCCCCTTTATTGCTCTTACCTTAAAATAATAGACCTGATAATGTTTAGCCTTTAATTGGTGCTGAATTTCTATACCCTTTAGAGCTAGGTCCTTTCTTTGTCCTCAACTGTATATGCCCTGCCATAATAGGAAATAAAGTACTTTTAAACAGTGCTCTAAACTGTCTGAACTTTCAAAGCATTCTAAAATCACAAATTCTTCCTTTCCTTGTAAGTGCTTTTTAGGACCACAACCTTTATAAACTTATTTTCATCATGGCAACCCATTTCCCCAGTTGACCTTTCTATGACTTGCCCTCTGCCTGCCTCTCATCCCATGCCAATATTATTGACATTGAGATAACCATGTTCCACTGTATGCCAATAATTATCTATGTCCCTGCCCCAATAAGTTTACTCTCTTAAATTATGTAAGCAATCCATCCCCAGTATCCCTACCACACATGGTTCCAATTATCATAGACATGTCCTGGTCCAAAAATAATGAAGGTTCAAATTTGCTTTGTGAGGAAAATTTCATGAATGGATCTGTTTACGAAGAGTAGACGGAATGTTGAGAAGTTGCAAAGTGCAGTGGAGTGTCCTGGTTGGCAGGTTACCCTGAGCCATGTCCACATCTCCAGACCTAAAGCAATGATAAAAAGAGAAACACCTACCTGACCCAGAAAGAGAAAGAGATAGGGACAGAGACATAGAAAAAGACAGAGAAAGAGGATATTTTGTTGCAAGACCACCTGAAAAGAATTGTGACAATTTTAAGTCAAAGATGCATCTAGCTTGTGGCAATGTCACAGGTAGAAACTGGAGGAACACATTTTTTTTTTCCCTCTGAGTTACTGTGCTTACTCTCACAGTCCTACCCCAAACAGAAGCCACAAGATAGAAGGCACCATTGATGCATTCAGTATGGGTTAGCCTCTCAGAGCATGGTAGAGAAGGAAAGATGGTGGATCTGAATGATCAAAAGCAGACCCTGCAGAGTATCTGAAATTCTACATTCATAAATGAATTTGATCAAATGTACAACTCAAGCCACACACAAAACTTTGATCCAGCCTTTCCTCTTCCCAAATTGTAAGTGTTGTTATGGCTTATTATTAAATTATCTACACTGAGAACAAATAAGAAGAAATTCCTATCAGTAAACACAAAATAAGGGTAAATAAAATAGGTAATTTCTATTCAAAAATATTTTTATCTTCTAGCTGCATAATGTAAAGCATATGTATCTCAAATCTTTCCATAACATTTATCATTTCCATATTCCCCATATTTTTTCTCTTTTGAGTAGCTTTAGTTGTAGTTTTAACCATTCTACAGTTATTGTTCTACACTATAGATTAATATAATAACTTTATTCAGTAAATAAATATATTTCAACCACTGTCAAGAGTACATTGATAATTTTGACCCCTTTTCATAAGGGTAAAAATTCAATGTGTATCAACAAAAGAGCCCAAAAACATGATAAAAAAAAATACTTAGCAGTACAAATTCAACATAAAAGAACTTCAAAATATGCCTGATGTCTCTGTTTTCAAAAATGAATGCATGTAAGAGACCAAATCTTTTGTAAATTATGCCTTAAAAATAACAAAAAAATTATATCTCAAAAGAAACATTTTTCTAATTCAAATTAAGTGTTAAAAATGTTGATTTTTAAACATTAGACACCAACCATATACCAAATATTATGGCAGAAGGTTGCATTACAGACTAGTTGGAGAAATGATTTATAAATAAATATTTATAAAGCCATGTGAATCAGGGAACTGTCTACTGAATCGTATCACTAGGCCTTTTCATGTACATCTCACAACTTTGCGATTCAGCTCTTGCTGTCCTCTGTGCTCTATGTATCTCCAGCTTCCTCCTAGATATTTTCGCCTTTTCTTCCAAAATCACATTTCACTATAAAAGTTCAACTCAAACTCTGTATGACAGTTACTGTCAACTGATCCCCAAATTGTCTTCAGTCCCTCAATAGTCCAGTATAACAACTATTTACATAGTATTTATATCATATTAGATATTACAAATAATCTAGGATATTTAAAGTGGGGGAGGATATACACACATGATGTGCAAATACTACAGTGTTTTACATAAAGTACTTGAGCATATGCAGGTTTTGGTATATGCAGGGAATCCTGGACTGATACTCCACACAGATCCCAAGGGGGAATTGCATGTACCAGAGGCTGGATCAAGTTTTCATGGAGAAAGTAAATAACTATCAAAGACTAATGAGGATGAAGGAAGGACTGAATAGAGGGAAAAGAGGGGTGGGAGGGGGGAAGGGGGAAAAATAACAGAATGAATCAAACAACATTACCCTATGTAAACTTATGATTACACAAATGGTATGCCTTGACTCCATGCACAGAGAAACAACATGTATCCCATTTTTTACAATTAAAAAAAAAAAAAAGACTAATGAGGTCAATGTCAAAGGACACAGGGGACAGCACAAAAATCACACCATACTAAAAACAGGACCCCTTAAATATAAAAGAATAATTGCTGATATGTGGACACTAACACAGAACAAGATGATAGGGGAAGAATAGAAGTTCAGAGAAGTTCAGTGGGTTAAACAAAGGGAAATGAAGGGAAGCGAAGGGAGAAGGAAAGGCAGTGGAATGAACTGGACATAACTTTCCTGTATTCATATATGAATACACCACAGTGAATCTCCATATCAGGTACATCCACTAGACTGGGACTCTAATTAGAATAAGACATACTTCATGTTTGCAGTATACATATATCAAAATATATTCTACTGTCATGTATAACTAAAAAGAACAAATAAAATGAAAAAATGAATAATTATAACAATAAATAAGACACTTCAATGGGGCTGGAGTTGTGGCTCAGTGGTAGAGTGCCTACCTAGCACATGTGAGGCCCTGGATTGGATCCTCTGCACCACATAAAAATAAAATAAAGTTATTGTGTCCACCTACAACTGGAATATATATATATATATATATATATATATATATATGACACATCAAATTGATTATAAACATAAAATTCCATGAATTTATAATTATAGTTTTTTAAATAAACTCATTGGTCATTGAATAATGATAAGGTAAAAAAAACTTTCTACTGAAGACTGATAAAGGAAAAAGTTCAGTGTTTTTTTCTCTGTGCAAAAAGTATTCTGGATAATAAAATACTGAAGTAATACTTTTGAATAAAAAGTCCAGGCAATAACCACACAAGGAATGACCCAGTTAGAAAATCACTCTTTGGCTCTTCCCCTTACCTTCTATTCCCCTAAAGTCATCAGGTGGGGCATTACAAGTAAGCATCTAATTGGAGATGTGAGGGGGATCCATGTTGTTCAAGCAGAATGTCACAGGCAACATGAGTCTTTCAATTATCTATTACTACATAACAAATTATCACAAACATAAGGGACTTAAAACCACACACATTCCTGTCTCACAGCTTCTGTGCATCAAGAGTGAAGGCACAGCTTAGCTAGGTCCTCTGCTTAGATCTCACAAGGCTGGGACCAGGTTGTCAATTGGAGTTGTGGTCTTAACTGACTTGGGAAGAACACTTCAAAGATGACTCAAGTCATTGGCAGGATTCAGTCTTTGTGACAATATTCTGAAAGGAACAATGTCTTCCTGACTGTGGTGAGAGATCACCACTAACTCCTAAAGAGCTCCCTGTTTCTTTTCACACGGGTTCCCCAACATGGCCACTTACTTTCTTATAGCCAACAAGGATGAGAGACTCCAGCAGGCTAGCCCTACAATCTTACATAAAGTAGATAGCATAAATTATGCCGTCATACATAATGTCACAGGTCTTACCCATATCCAGGGGGAGGGCATCTTTCAAGGAAATGGACACTGGACACCATGGATCATGAGGACCTTCTAAAAAGTCTGCTCATCATAATAAGGAAGAAGTTCATAGAATAATAGTGCTGAATTTTGGGTTTAAGAATCTAAGCAAGGTGTGTCAGGACCCAAACTCCATGCAGAGTCATCTGTGGCAGGGAGACAGAGCTAAGCAGTGTGAGGAAAGGCATCCCCTTTCTCATAGTCTGAAGGGACTATCAGAGCTTGGCAGAGCCCAACCCCATGGAATGGCAGCATGGGAATCCAGAGCACAAACTTCACCACCAAGGGTGCCAAGGCTTGGGGAGTCAGAATCCAAGCAATGTGAGAAAGGTCCCCTGGGAGGCATGGCCTGGTAAGGAGTGTGTCAGAGCTGGGGCAGGGTAAAGAAGGTCCATGCAGTTACTCAGATTGGCTAGCCACCCAAATGTGAAGATGAGAGAATCTGCACACATTAAGGCAATGATGAATAATCAGGTGCACACAGGATGAATTTTTAAAGTAAATTAAAACATACCTTTCAGATACTAGTCATAGGATAAAAATTTTAATTATGTAGAATAAGTTCAAGAGATGGAATTCATAACATGCTTGATTATACTCAATAACAACATGTTGTACTCTTGAAAATGACTGAGGGATCTTATATGTTCCCACCAAAAAAAATGGTAAGGATGTAAACTCATCCACATTAATTAATTTGATTCAGCTATTTCACAATGTACATACAGAAACAACATGTACACAGTAAGTGTATATAATTTTTACTTTAGATCTAACAATTAACAAAAACAAGTGAGAAGACTAGAATGAACCTTGTCAATAACAATGGAAGTGTTGGAGTAATTGTCAATATACTTAGATAGACATAGTAATAAATATAAATGTAAATACATGTGCTCGCATGTTGGTTTGTGTGTATGTATGTATGAACATACCTCTGTCCACTGAGGAAGGCTTGGAAAGTATGATGTACTCTTGTTCACGTTCCGCGTGGGCGACGGAATGGGTACCTGTCAGAGGGATGGACGGACTACAAAATAAAAGTTATGAAAGTAATATATCAGAAAATAAAGGCAAAAGGCAAGAATATTTTTAAAGCAGGGGCATAACCAGAAGGGTCTGTCTCTAACAAAAAAGAAGCCCGTGCTTGCTTTATTTACAGCGGTGCAGGTCAAAGGGGATTGGTAGGTATAAGGTTTCAGTGTGGGAGGAGTCTTGTTTCAGTGCTGCTTCTGGGCGTGGCAGGGGTCTTTGAGAAAACAGGTTATTTGGCATTTGTTTCTTGGCGGGTAACTGCCATCTATGGGGCTGTGTTTGAACTTGAGTGGTGAGCTAGATCAGGGAGCCAGAGTTAGGCATTCTGGCACCAGGGGGTTCTGCCTGGGAGTTCCCAAAACAGCGACTTCCCTTTCTAATGGCTCAAAAGTGGCTCATTTCACACATGGCTAATAGATGGCTTCCTGCAAGGTACTCTTAGCAATGAGCATACCAAATATCTATATTTTTAAGTACTAATCTCCACAAAAATGTTACTACAATTCCTTGAAGAAATGGCCAATCCCAAGGCTTGGCAATGAAGGTCAAGATATGTCCGGATCACTTTGTATCCAAAAGTAGGTAGAATGATATAAATATGTCAAAAGGACATAGGATCCACCTTACAATGGACTCTTAACTGGCCATATCAATTGGAATAACAAAATTTTTAAATGATAATAATGGATTATAACACACAGAAAAAAAAGAGGATATAATTTATACTTCTCTAATCAATAAATGAATCGAAAATTTTGTGACTACTGGAATACTTGTGTAATTCCAAAGTACCTTTCTACAAAATATTGAGTAATTACAAAAGAGTGAGTGTTGGAGGCCGCTGCCCTGTAGGGCCCGCAGTGGTGGCTGGCCTTGCCCTAAGATGGCGCCAAGAAGCCCAGCTGCAAGTGCTTTCTATTGGCTGACTGATCTCCTCCGCGACCGTGCTTAGCTCGTGATCAGTACATGTCCTCATTACCCACCATTAAGTCTCCACGAGCCAAACACCTGACCCATTAAGGTGATTGGCTGTTATATCCCATAAAGCTGCGTACTTTGCACGGCGGGGAGAGCAAGCAAGGCAAGGAGGGCAGGCAGCAGCTGCAGGACAAGAGAAGAGGAGAGGCAGCCGCAGCACAACAAGAGAGGAAGAAGAGAGAAGTGGCAGCTGCACGAGAGAAAAGAAGGAGAGAGAAAACTGCATGACAAGAGAAGAAGGAGAGAGAGAGCTGCGCGACAAGAGAAGAAAAAGAAGACGACGGCGGTGGAGGAGGAGGAAGAACCAGGCACTCGGCTCAGAAGCTCTCCCATAAAAATAAAGACCTTAAAATTTCATTCGAGAGCCGAGTCTTCATTGTACTCGCTGGAGGAGACAAGTGAGGAAGTCCACAGATGTCAATCAAGTGATAAAAGTAAACACCCTCAGTAACTTTACAAATCAAAAGTATGGCCTACTCGGTAAGATGCAAGAAAAGGACAATGTCAGTTTTGTGATATTTCTGCTGAAAATGCATAACCTAAATCTAATCATCAAGAAATACAAACAAAAATGGAAGGACATGCTACAAAATAAGTGGCCTACCATGGTCAAAAGAGCCAAGGGTATAGAAGTCAACACAGGACTACTCCAAGTCAGAGGAGACTAAAGAAGTACATCAGTTAACCATAATGTATACTTCCGAAGTGGATTCTTTTGTCATGAAAGACAATACTGAGATACATAGCAAAACTTAATGGGGTCTCAAATTAGATAACAGTAAAATTTCAATATTAATTTGCTGATTTGGATGGCTGAGTTGTGGTTATGTTGGAGAATCCCCTTGTTTGTAGGCAATGCACACTGAAGTATTATAATTGGACATCGTATCATCGGCAAACTTTCAAAAGTATAGAAAAACATTTTCTGTACTGTATTTCCAACTTCCTATAAGGTTAAGAGTTATTTATGACAAATCTCTTTAACACAGGAAAAAAATCATCTTTTGCAACCACAGTGAAATGACGAATCTAGGCGACAATCAGCAATGGCTATGAAAGCTATCAAGCATCTTAGAAATGTGGTATCCTATAGTTTGATCTTCCACATGATCTTCCTGATAATGGTCAGAGATGGATCACTTGTGAAGGGACCAGTTATTAGACGTAGGATTCAATTCTTTATATTCTAAAGAAATACGAATGTTCCAGCATGGTAGAGAGTAAATTTCTATGTGGAATATGAATTAAATATTCATAAGTGTGTTTCATTAAAAATAAAATTACTCAATAAACTAGAACCCTAGTTAGAATTTTTAAGCAAACTAATTTTATTGAATCATTAAAATTTTCTGCACAATGGGATGGCAGAATATCTATAGCACAGTAAGAACCCAACAACCACTCTAATATAAATGGAAACATGATTACAAAAGGGGCATAGAAGTCAGTCTGGAAGTAGTGCTTAAATCATGTACATTTTCTATTTAAAAATAGCAGCACAATAATGCCTATTGAACTTTCACCAACAATTGACAGGGATCATTATATCCAATCAAAGGCTGCTAAATCTGAATATCAGAGAATGTAAAGTAGCTGACCCCAAACTACTTATGTTACTGCTTAATAGTAAAATGAATAGCTACAAATTAAAAATTCAAGTTTCCGGAAGCCTTTATGTTAGTCTTTTTGTTTTCTATATCTTCTTTTAAATGACTATGTGTGGAAATAAAAGTAATTTTAGAAGTGAGATAGATGGAAGGAGCAATTCAAAACAAGTATAGAGAGGATCAAGTTTCCTGCAGAGTAAAGAAACATTACAGAACTATCACTGTGCATAGAATGAATTTCTGGGTTTAATATTTTGTCTTAACATTTTTCTTGCTGAAACTTGTTTTAGAAAATTCAAGCTAAAACATCCTCTTTGGATCCAGGCATGTCCTTTACTTTTGTCCTTGACAGGATTCTACACGTAAGGAAGTAGAAATTGGCTTTTTACTGTAGATGCATAAAAGCTCTTTGAGAGTGAGCAGAATGCCTCCCAGAAACATTGCTGTCTTTACATCACATAAAATGACCTTGATATCGGCAATAAGAAGAGCTCTATTTCCCCATCCACATGCATTCTCCATCTCCGAGGGATCACACATGGCTTCTACCACACAGTCACCATGGCAGCTAAGAGAGAGCGATCACATTCCAATACTTCTCAGTGTAGAGAGGTCTTCCTGCTTTCACTTAACTTGCATTCTCCTAGAAAATGAAGAAAATGGATTCAAATATTGAATAAACCTAAATATTCCAAAATGTCCCTGATCTTCCCTTTCTTCATCCTCATCTTCCCTTCTCGTTCAGTTCTCTCTTTCCTACATAGACATATAAAACCGAACCTGCAGTAATGCATTTCAGAGCTGGTGGTCACTAGATATTTAATACCTGAGTTTATCATTGTAGATTTTTTTTAAAATCTCCTTCAGAAAGTCCATACAAATACAGCAAGACTTTCAAATAATTTATACAAGGATTAGGGAAAATATTTTAGATTCTATTTTCACATCTTACAATTTCCTTGAAAATAATTAAAAGAAAGCTGCAGGCTAGCACATCATGTTATTTTATGAAATAAATAATTTAAGAAAATTCCTATAATTTGAATTTAGATGCCTATAATCTCAAACTTATATTTTTTTAAAAAAGCTACTGATTTAGATTAAAAAGGAAGCAAACATGAAATTCAGTTAAAAAGAATCTTGACTGCCCCCTTTAGTTTTCTCAATATCATCCAATAAATAACAGTCTCATTTCAAGTCTCTGTGTGTGTGCATACAATTGAAGTGATATCTTGTCAAATCCAAAGCAAACTTAGCAGTTTCTAAATAGGACTTAAAGATATATACCTTCCAAATGTTAGACTGGTGGGATTATGCATCATGTACAACCAGAAGAAAGAGAAATTATACTCCATTATATATGATGTATCAATGTGCATTCTACTGTCATGTTTAACTGATTAAAACAAATTAAAAAATTAAAAAGCAAGTCTAGGTTTTATACTTGCTCTCATTTCCAGTGTAAAGCATTAGCCCATTGCTGTTATTGGTATTATTTATGGCTGATTCCTAAGTCCCCCCACTTTCAACTTGTCATTTTCATAATAAAATCAGTTTTTAATAAGAAAAAAAAGACGTACCTTTCCACAGTCACAGCCTTCTTTTAAATGTTGAACCTCAGTACTTGCAAATACTTCAGACACTTGAATTAGCTCACTAGACTCAAAACTAACCAGGCTCCTTAAGGGGTAAGGGGATTAAGGGGAAGAAGGAGGGACAGGAAAAGGGAGAAACTGTGGAATTAAATTGACCAAATTTTGCTTTTACATATATGAATATACCACAGTGAATTCCACCTTTAAATGTATCCATAAAGCACCAATTAAAAACAACAAATAACTGAAAGTAGAGTAGAGAAAGGGGAATAAGAGAAGGGAAGGGGGGAGGGAAAAAGGAAGTACTAGGGACTGAAGTAGAGCAAATTACACTCTAAGCAAGCATGATTATGACAAAATGAACCCCAATACTATGTATGACTATAATGCACTAAAAAAACATTTTTAAAAACCTGCCTGACTCATTCTTACATCTAAAGTGTTCATTCACTTTATTGCTACATGAATTTTCTATACCTGTGTCCTCCAGTAGAGTAGCCATTAGCCACATGTAACCTTTTAAATTCTAATTTTAGCTAATCGAAGTTGTATAAAATTTAAATTTCAGTTTTCCTCAGTCAGTCTGCATCATTTTGAATACTCCCTCAGCCTCATGTGACCAGTTTTCACCCTACCAGATGGTACAGAGTCCTTCCATCATCAGAGATCTATTGAACAGAGATGAACTATTCTGCCTCTGTCTTTGTGAATATTACCTGTCCCTGTGGCCAGAAATCACTGTGAAGATGCCCTAGCTAAATTTTATATTCCTTCAGAGCTTCCACTCTGCCATTGACCCTCACTTTCCTAAACCCTATAACTCTTGTTTTAATGGCCACTTGACACTTCAGTACTGCCCAGTGTTATTAAATTTTTCTGTACCTTTTCTCATCAGCTGTATTTATTCATTCTTCAAATGTTCATTAAATGTCTCACATGGTAGTTGCTCTTCTGAGTTCTGGAAGATGAATCATGATGGACAAGGGGATGAGTACCTTCCTATCAGAGCCAACATTTTTTTTTAATCTCTATACTACCTAAAACAAAGTAAGAACTCAAAAAGGTATTGAAGAAGCTACCTAGTAAGCAGCTACAGAGATTTAAAGAAATAGTGAACAACAAAAACAAGCAATGTTTTGACACCAAGAAATTTGATGCCTTCCCACTGGGTTTACATCCTAAATCAGAAATGTTCATTGAATTGTTTACACAATGTTTTGTGGTTTACATTTATGAAAGCATTCTACCCACTTCATCATTTTTAGAACTTTTTAATATCAATGGGTTACTGAAGCAATTAACAACCACATATACTGTTTTGAGTTAGAAGTTGAGCTCTTTCGTAGAATAGAACATTTATTTTAGTCATAAAAGGTGACGTATATTAGTTACAGTAAAGGCAAAGTTACTTTAACAAAGTGAGGGAAAAAATAATTTACTTCTCTCTCATGTAACAATTCCAAGTAGAGCACTCAAGGTGCTGGAGTGGTTCTGATCCACACATCCTTCAGACTACTGGTCCCTTTCATCTTATTAATTCACCACTCCCCTGAGGTCTATTTCCAAGTAGTTGAAACTGGATTGAAAGCACATTATGTTCTTCTTACTTCCATGAAGAAAAAGAGGAAATTCAGAATACTTCTTATTTTTAACCAAATATGAGGAAAATTGTCCAAACCCCTTCTCTTCCCATTCCACTTGTGATAGCTCAGTCTGTGAGCTCCATATCAAGGATTCTGTGAAATACAGTCTCTATATTTGTACTCTCTACATCTTGATAGTTGTGTATGCTCCCAAAGAAAAAGAGAATAGAGTGGCATGAGGAAAGGGAGAGAAAAATCAGTCTGCTAATGAAGTTACTTTAGCTGCAGTACCTGGAGACACTAATGCCCTGGTAATTATTCCATTTATCCATTAAACATTAAGGAACTTCCAGAAAGATTAAAATTCTAAGCACATGCCTGTTGAAGAAAGCACTACCATGCTTTCAGAGTTTATATTCTTTTCCAAAAATTTACATATGCCATGAAATAGGGCTAATCAAAGTAATGCTTATCAGTTAACATTAGGTAATAACAAATACTGTTGACTTACTATAATACAATTTTTAAAAGTATGTATGATATGTGGAACTACCTCAATGAGCATATGACTTCAAAGGAGATGAACAGAATGAAGCATATTTAGAATTGTAAGTACACAGTGCATATAACTATAACTCAGATAAAAATTATGAAATGAAAGAGAACAAGAAACAGACAGACCTCAACAGATCAGCAATGCTTTATTAAGCAGCAGAGAGGCACATTTGCAAGAGGAAAATGGCAACTGGTTACAATAGGGGTCTGAGTTTTATAGAGTTCAGAAAGGCTGAGTTATAGCAAAATGTGTCAGTTGTGTAGTCAAAGGAACAGTTGTTGATACTGGAAATTGTGTAAGTCCAGAGCCCATTATTCTTTTCTCCCTAGGGGGTTGTGTTTTTGCATCTCCTTCATGAAGGATATAATAGATATCATCTCTTCCCCCACCCCTTTTTGAACTCTCAGCATCTTCCCAAGGGTAATACCAACTTTTTAAAGGATCCTCTCCCCACAGGAAAAAGATGTATCTGAATAATCCTTTATGCAAGAGTATGAGTTTATTCCAAGTATTATTCTCCAAAAAAATATTCACATTCAGTGGAAGTTTTGAGAGGAAATAACACAAAAGACAGACTCTGTAATGATAGCATTTCAGGATTTAGACTCTTACAGGATGGACATGTGTAATAAAGTCTGATCTTTACTGGGTCTTCCAAGACATATAAGGAATTATCCCATAATCAACACACATCCCGACCCTCCTGCATTTACATTATTTGACAATGTTTGTATCCTGGATTTCTTGCACTGTTTTAAGAGTGTAATTTTCTCCGAAGACAAAACTTTTCTACCAACTATACCTTGACATTGTCACCAGAGACAAACTATTGAGCTTGATGTTCCCTTAGACTAAATTATTATGCTCTTGGACTTGTAGTTTATGACAGTGACCCAGAAAACTGTAAGAATATTGCCTGCTGCTAACCTTGAAAAACATCATATTGAACCCAGTCCTCAGCAATGTCACTCAGATTCAAATATTAATCCACTCACTTGTCCAACTATGGCAACCAGGTTGCAACTAATATAAACAGATACAGACATCGATAAATAAGATACAGAGAAAAAAAGTAGATTGATATTTCTTTCTCTAAATCCCATATTCAAAGGTTGATTTAAAAACTCATTGTAATAGTATTAGAAGCCTTTAGAAGTAAAATCTTAATAAAGAACAACAAGGTGTTCCATGTTCTGCTGTCACATATAACAATAATTTATTCTGGTCTCTTGCATTTCTAACTTGACTTGAATAGCCTGACAGTTTTACTTAAATGGAGTCTCTTGTTGATTGCATTCAGAAAGCCCCTGGAGCTGAAGTCCTTCAAAGGTTCTCTTGGACTAATGTCCAAACTTGTTCACACACTTATACCTGACAAGTTTTACTGGCTGTAGGATAGGATATCAGCTGGAGCTCTTATCCAGAGTTTCTGTACATGGCCTCTTCATGTGACTTTAAGCTTTGCAATCTGTTGGCTTCATTATGAGATCATCTACTCTTAGAGACCAGAAATGGAAACTGCCATTCTCTTAAGGTACAGACCTGAAAACAGTACCATCTTTGTATGTTCTATTATCAAAGCAGTCACAGAGCTCACCCAGGTTCTAGGGGAGGGGCTGTAGCCTCCACTTACTGATGGAGAAGTGTCAAGGAATTTGTGTATACATTTAATTGGTCACACATGGCTATATACTCACTACAGATGTAAGAAACATTGAGAGATCATTAAAAACCTTTTTTAATTGCTAGATAATTAAACTAAAAGTGATAGTTCAGAACAAAATAATTGACTTTAAATTACTTCAAATGAAGTTCATCTGTCCTCCAAGGAATTTCAAACATCCTGTTATGATTATTACTTTGTAAGTTATGGAGTTCTCTTCAACAGAAAGAAAAAGCTTGAAAATTCAAGTGAGGTCCTAAAGTAGCAATAAATATAAAAAACAAAAACTTAATGGTTAAATTCAGAATACCCTAAATTGTAAAGAAATAAAAAGTGAACAAGCCTTTCATGAAAAGGCAACAAGTATAAATTTAAATTAATACATCAGCTACCACCTGTTCATCATTCAAAGTGAATTTTAAATAGAGATCTAATTTCCCCAAAGATATTCCAATTAAACATAAAACATTTGTAAACAAAAAGGCAGAAACAGACTGCTTGCCAACCTGGTTTTCTCTTTCTGGACCTGGGGAAGACTCCTTCCCCTGCTTCCCCTTGCAGTTAGTTAGGGTTACATAATTGGGTTCTGCTAAGTGTAAAAAATTGATGCGTGCCAGAAAGAACAAAATATGCAATTCCATGTGCTTTCTCTCTTCACTTCATAGCCAAGCAGATGAAAGACATGCAGTGGGGAGTCCAGTATCCTTTAAGGTTCCACAGAGGCAAGTCACCTCCTGGTAGAGATTTGCTCTGTTCCCATCTGACACGGGCAAGGAAAACTAATCCTTTATTGCACTAAGATACTAACATCTAGGAGACTCTTGTTAGAACCATTAGCATTAAATCCACTGATTAATATAGGAAGTAATAGTATCCCACCTCCATCTGGAAAGAGACACTCTAATCACTTTCTTTGGAATGCTTAATATATTTAAAATTCAAAGTTCACAGTCACCATAGATGTCATCTGGCTGATCTAGTTTCTGGACATCAGGAACCATGCATGAACACCAATAAATAGTACACTTATAAACACTCTGACTCAGAAGTATACATTGTGAAAAACAGAAGTGTGGAATCCTGTGTTGCCATGACAACAGGACCTAATTCCATTTCCACAGGCTCACGAGCTCCTGTACGAAAAATAAACTTCTCTTCTAAGCAAGGTTTTTTAAGTTGCACCCAGGAAGCAAAGTATTGAATATCTCATTCCAAATAACTGATTACGTTCTTTGGTATCATCAATACCAATTGTGACCAATAATAAAATGCTTCTTTGGTTTCCTCAAGTCTCCCTAAAATGTGTGTGCCTACAGAATGAAACTTCCAGATAACATTTCATTTCCTCTGCCAGGGAATAAAGCAGCTTTTCCTCGAATGGTAACAATCATGTAAGCTCAGTAGTTTCCTGAGAATGAAATGTTTTGATCTAATAAGTTATCCTTAGAAATAAACTCATATCTCAAAAGTCTTGCTGTTTTCAATAAATAAACTCTTTAAGATTACATGATACTGAAGGTTTTTGAGGTTTTTTGACAGTAGTATTGTAGTTACAGGTCATTTTAGAGCTATAAGTAACCTCCACATTGATCAGTCCAAATTCTTCATATTATAGATTAGGAAAGTGAGATTTGAGGTGTCAAATAACTCAGCTGAAGTCCTAAGATTAATTAACATTATTTTGTACTCATTCTATCTTTGTGTTCACACAGTTGATACTATGTTTATACTTAAAATGTTTTCCATTTCAAAATATCTGAGTACCCAAACTCCCAGAAGTTACTTTGGAATGCTTACAGAATCAGTACTGCAATCTTTAAGGATGTTTAAAACTTTTTCTCAGAGGGTGGGGGACATTTAAATCTTTTGTTCTATAGGGTAGACATGGTGTTTAAATCTTTTGCAAAGATTTTACTTCAACACATAGCAGTAGCTTCTAAAGTAATCTTTCTAGCTATAAGGAGTTATAAAAGAATAAACTGATCTCTTAAATATTTCAAAATTTCCCCATCTCTCTCCTATGAAAAACTTATAAAGTAAAGCATTATTTTATTAATTGTAAAAGGAAATAACTTATCTAATAAAAATTCTGGGGCTAGGGTTGTAGCTCAATGGCAGAGCACTTACCTAGCATGTGTGAGGCCCTGGGTTCAATCCTCAGCACCACATAAAAATAAATAAAATAAAGGTATTGTGTCCTTCTACAACTAAAAATATTTTTTAAATTCCATGATTATATCTAATTTAAATATAACAATTTAAGTGTACCTCTTACATATATTGACTAAGCAATCCAACATTAAAATCTTGCCTTAATGAATATACAGAAATGATTTTAATTAAATTACCAAAGTACCTGAAATCTAATTTATGTATTTATAAATAACAATTATACTATATTATGTTTAGAGTGTTCCTAAGCTGACTGAAAACGATTCATTTACCTAATTAAAATTTCACTTAATTAATTCTTGGTAAACTTTTTTTTCATTAAAATGGAAAGGTAAATTTTTGTTAAGCTCTTATGCAATTAGTGTAAATTTATAATCAATGAAATAAATAAAATGTTTTTTATATTTATAGAACATTTAAATGACAGGAAAAATTAATTCTGGGGGGAAATAGTTATCCTGATATTTTCTAAAATTTATGTTTATCAACATAGTTTCTTTACTCTCATATCTATGTTCAGATACTGAGAGGATAACAGAAATCTATGATAAAATAAGAATGGTCAAAAATATTTGTCTCTATTCCGGGGTAAAATTTCTTAATACTATCATAAGATGTGACTTTGTTGCATGTGTTTTCTGCTTAGATTGGTTTAGTTTCAAAATAACTGTAATTATATTATATGCTCACATAATATAATGAAACGAGCAATAAAGTATTAGCAAGAACATTTAAAATGCAAACTTCATTTTGAAATTTAGTTCACTTTTTAGTATAAGCAAAAGGTCAAGCTTTTCCAATTATATTCTCTTTGGGATGCCAGACTCTAACCCTAATGTGGGACATAGGAATTAACCCATCTCTTTTTCAGGGTAGTGCTCTTGGTAAATAAATTAGTAACTTCAACTCTTCTTCTTTAAAACCTAGCATGAGAGTTGCTTCAGAGTCCTGGTACTGCTTTGCCGCAGAGCCCGTGCAGTTGCCCAGGCAAAATGCTTGAGGAAACCCAGACCCAAGACCAACCCATAGATGAAGAGGAGGTGGAGACCTTTACCTTCCAAATGGAGAACACCAGTTGGTATTATTGATCATCAACACATTCTACTCAAACAAAGAGATCTTCCTGTGGGAGCTGATTTCTAACTTGTCCAATGCCCTGAACAAAATCAGATATGAAAGTTTGATTGATCCCAGTAAGCTAAACTCTAGGAAGGAGCTGCACAGTAATCTCACTCCAAACAAAAAATGACTGAACCTTCACTATTGTGGATACTAGAATTAGAATGCCCAAGGACAACTTGATCAATAACCTTGGTACCATTGCCAAGTCTGGGACCAGAGCATTCATGGAGGTTTTGAAAGCTGGTGCAGACATCACCATGAAAATCCAGTTCAATGTTGGTTTTTATTTTGCTTATCTGGTTGCCAAGAAAGTGGCTGTGATCACCAAACACAACAATGAAGGGCAGTAATCCTGGGAGTCCTCTACAGGGGCCTTTTTCACCATCAGGACTGACACAGGGAACCAATGGGTCATAGGACAAAGGTTATCCTGCATCTGAGAAAAGACCAAACCAAGTACTTGGAGAAAAGAAGAATAAAGGAGATTGTGAAGAAACATTCCTAGTTTATTGGTTATCCCATTATTCTCTTTATGGAGAAGGAACGGGATAAAGAAGTCAGTGATGACTAGGCTGAAGAAAAAGATAAAGAGGAGGAAAAAGAAAAAGAAGAAAAGGAATCTGATGACAAATCTGAAATCGAAGATGTTGGGTTTTGATGAAGAAGAAGAAGAAAAGAAGGATGGTAACAAGAAGAAGATGATTAAGGAGAAGTACATTGATCATGAAGAACTCAACAAAACAAAACCCATTTGGACCAGAAATTCTGACAATATGACTAACGAAGAGTACAGAGAGTTCTATAGGAGCTTGACCAATGACTGAGAAGATCACTTGGCAGTGAAGTATTTTTCCATTGAAGGACAGTTGGAATTCAGAGCTCTTCTTTTTGTCCTAAGACATGCTCCTTTTGACCTCTTTGAAAACAGAACGAAAAAGAATACATTAAATTGTATGTATGCCAAGTTTTCATCATGGATAACTGTGACAAGAGAATTCCTGAATATCTTAACTTCATTAGAGAAGTGGTGATCTATAAGGATCTTCCAATAAATATGTTCTGTGAACTCAATCTCAAGTTTCTTGATTCTTTAGTGTTTTTCCATTGGTACAGTGTCACATTTCCCCTTGATTTACATTGTTTTGAAACTGTTCCATTCTCTAATGTAGTGAAAACATGGTTTATGTGTATATATGTTGACATTTATAAATACATTGTTTTCATCTCAAAATAAATAAATATATAAATAAATATATCCCATGAAATGTTGCAACAGAGCAAAATTTTGAAAGTCATCAGGAAGAATTTGGTCAAAAAATGCTTAGAATTGTTCACTGAACTGGCAGAAGACAAAATAAAACTACAAAAAATTCTACGAACAGTTTTCAAAAATATAAAGCTTAGAATACACAAAGACTCTCAAAATCAAAAGAAGCTTTCAGAGTTGTTACAATACTACATGTCTGCTTCTGGGGATGAGATGTTTTCTCTCAAGGACTATTGTACCAGAATGAAGGAAACCAGAAACACATCTACTACATCACAGGTGAGACCAAGGACCAGGTAACTAACTCTGCCTTTGTGGAGCGTCCTCAGAAGCATGGTTTGGAAGTGATCTACATGATTGAGCTCATTGATGACTATCATGTCCAACAGCTGAAGGAATCTGAGGGGAAGACTTTAGTGTCTGACCCCAAAGAAGGCTTGGAGCTTCCAGAGGATAAAGAAGAGAAGAAGAAACAGGAAGAGAAAAAGAAAAAGTCTGAAAACCTCTGCAAGATCATGAAGGACATTTTGAAGAAAAAGGTTGAAAAGGTGGTTATGTCAAATGGATTGGTGATCTCCCCATGCTATATTGTCACAAGCACGTATGACTAGACAGCAAACGTGGAAAGAACATGAAAGCTCAAGCTTTGAGAGACAATGGGCTACATGGCAGCCAAGAAATACATAGAGATAAACCCTGACCAGTCCATTATTTAGGCCTTGAGGCAAAAGGCCAGAGGCTGACAAGAATGATAAGTCTGTGAAAGATCTGGTCATCTTGCTGTATGAAACTGCACTCCCCTCTTCTTGGAAGATCCCTAGACCCATACTAACAGGATCTACAGGATGATCAAACTTGGTCTCGGTATTGATGAGGATGCTCTCACCGCGGACACCAGCGCTGCCCTAACAGAAGAGGTGCCGCCCCTGGAAGGAGATGATGACACGCTGCTCGTGGAAGAAGTAGACGGCCTCTGAAGAACCACTCAGAGTGTGTTCCCGCTTCACCTTCATTCCCGATGTGTTTTCAAGGATGTTGTTGTTCTTTGTTTTTGATAATATTTATTAAACAGCCTGCATGGCATGACAATAACTACTTAAGAGGGAGATAAGATTTTTTTGTACTTTTAAGTGATACTTTAGGCACTAAAGCAGAGCTGGAAATGCTTTTTCTGGTTTCACATCGTCTTGTTTTAACAGGTTGAGATGTTTCTTCTAAGACATGTAACCGATCGTTGTTTGTGGTCTCAAGTGTTTGCTATCAAGTTGTATCCCTTAGTAGGCCAGACCAAATCCTTTATCCCCGAAGTGTTCCAAGATAGACGTCGATGTTTAAAATATTTGTTAAAATGGCTTGAGTTCCATCTTGTTAGGATCCACGTTTTAAACTTTCCATCCTTTGTGCTTACCCATTGTGCTTGTACTAACCCTTTAGAACCAAGTATGCTAAACTGAAACAACTTGCTGGGGGAGGGGGGATACTCTCCAGGGCTTGTTTTTCAAAGAAAAGTAACACACCTCCAAAGTCATTCAAAATGTAACTCAGTAAGCCTTGTAAATGGAAATATGTAATACCCAAGTCAACATTCTGCCTTAAAGAGTATTAAATGCTGAAGAGTTAAAAAATAAAAAAATAAAACTAGGCTGAGCATATCGGCATTCCTCTTTAGAACAAAAGTGGTCACAATTAAAATGTTTTATGCTCAAGACTGAAAACTAATGAGGTGAAAAAAGTTGAGAGACTGAGTAACTCACCACCTAGGAACTGAGCAGGAGTAAATGAGCACAAATGGCTGTTCAATAATATGAAATCAAACAACTGCAATCCATGGGTGCATTTTTGAGCACTAAGTGAAAATAATCTTCTAAACTTGTCTCTTCTTAACAGTAATTTTATTATTTCCATTATTTTCAGTTCTGTGTGTATCCTGCAGCATTTAGATGTGTAAGGAAGGAATTATAAGTAGTTCACCTCATACCCCAGTCAATGTTCCGTGTGTTTCCCTTAGGGCTCCTGGTAGCTCCCCATAGCTTTGTTTTCCCTGAAAGGAATATAGAGGCTACTGCAGATTAGAAGCAGAGGAATAAAGGAAAGAGCATCCAGGACTCCTGAGAAACAAAGGTTTCAAATTTGAACTGGATTTATATTAGTTGAGTTGAGTTGGTGAGAGGGAAATTTTTAATCCCTATTTTAAATACTCATTGTTGTTTAAAGATAGAAAAAGGACAGTAAAATTCACTCCCTCAACTTTACCAAACCACAGAAAATCACTAAACCAGATGAGCACAATAAACAAAGAACTCAAGTATAATCCCCCAATGTAAACCATGAAATTTGTAAATTAATTTTCCATAAGGAGAAAAGGTAAGAATACAAGAATGTATATGAATAGAGCTGGAAAATAACACATCAGAACTTCTGACTCTAATTAAATGTTAGTCTAAGGATTTTATATTATAGTTTGGTATACTGTATGATCTAGCTTATATGTGATACAAGTGTGTTTACGAATTTTTATATAACTTTTTGCAATGTTATCTAGTGATTTTACTCCATGATAATTTTCACATCATAGCATTATTCTATTCAGATATCTTAGTAGTATTTGTAGAAACATTGGATATAATGAAATGATTCAATAAATAGTAGCAAAGAGTTTTATGAGAAAATATACACAGATGAATAAATTCTGCACACCTGAATAACATTTTAATGCACTGGAAAGATACTGTGCTATATTTGATACACACAAAATTTGAATTAATAAAATACTAGATTTTTCCCAGACATCTTTATGTAAACCCAAAGCCTGTAATAAATAGCTCTGAAGACCTTCACATGAATCTATGCACATTATATCATCCCATAAATGAAAATTAATTGAGCAAATCATTTTTAAGAATTTAACCTTTATTTGTTTGTTTTTATGTGGTGCTAAGGATTGAACCCAGTGCCTCACCCGTGCTAGGCAAGCACTCCACCACTGAGCTACAGCCCCAGCCCTACTCAAGTCATTCTGCATAGCACTGAGTATATCTGAGAGCCTGTTCTTTAGAAATACAGCCACAATCAAACAAATGGATTATAAATAACAATAGCATTCCTTTGGTTATCATCTCCACCATCATAGTTCTTTCTCACTTATTTCATTCTTGCTACTTAAGATCTGAAAGACAGTAAGATAAGTGCAAATGACATTCACTTGCTTGAGGAGCTACCATGACTTTACGTTAAGTGCCACCTACCTTTTCTCTGTAGAAACTTAAATCTTTAAAGCTACTTACTTTTCACAGTTTCTTAGACTACCACAAACCAACTTTTGAGAAAAGATCAAGAATATCCCTGACCCCATTATTGATTTGCCTCTATTTAACCTCAGCCTTCTCTAATTATCAACTCATCCAGTGGCCACAAAAGAAGAGAGAAGGAAGTGTCAGAAAAAGAAAAGGAAAGGAAACATAAGCAAACACCCCAAGAAGAATTGAAAAGAATTAGAAGATAGTTGCCTAGAATTACCCTCCTCTTTTCTTTTACTTTGAGATTATTTATCATAATTTCAATCCCAAAAATCATATGCTTTCTCTATATCATATACACAGTATGTTTCATATATATATATATGAAAATAAATTTCATATATATATATACACTCAGTATATTATATTTATGTAATACATGTATATATTTATATATATACATATACCCAATATATTGCTTCTTGGCCATGAGATAATACCACTCACTCTGCCTAGCAGGTATGTCCATCTCTGGCCATTTAGGGGCCTGTCCTCCCTGATGACTCCCCTTCACAAACAACCACCCCTCCAGGGGTTACAAGATCAGGAATTTGGAACAAAGAGAGAATGAACCTTGGCCATTGCCTCAGAATTTGATGTCTTTTTCTCATCAAATGTTGTTTGGGGCATCTTGTACATATTGTCAACTAACCCTAACACAATACCAGAAAGCTAGTAGCTCTGTCAAGAGAGATGCCAAAGTTTCTGGGGTAGTCACTCTAATTAGTTCTTTTTCTCAAGAGAATTTACAATATCTCAGTGTGAAAACATACACACACACACACACACACACACACACACACGGATAGAAATAAGGGAGACAGACATTTCAAAATGTCTTTCAGATAGCAATAACTTGAACTAGTTACTGCTGCTTCTGATTTTTCCTATTTAAAATTCATTTTTAATAAACACAGTTTTCAGGATTTTTAGCTAAAGAAAATCCTATACAAACCCTTTTGTTTTATTTTTCTGCCAGAAATAGAACAATAGTTCAAATTGAGAACACAAAGATAAAAGACCAGAAATGAGGTCACACATAATCGTTTTGTTTTCTCCTCAACATTTTTCACCTTAATCTACTAGACTTTTCTGAAAACCATTTTTAAAGTATGTAACTTACACTTTCATTGCCCCACTTGTTTGTATCTGTATATTTTCCAACATATTCTTACACTGCTGAACATATTAATTGCATTTTTATTTAAACATATTTTCCATTAATATTTTAAACCTGTAGGCCATTCATTATGATTAGCTATTTGAAATAAGCAACTGAGCCCCTGGAACAAGTTTATTACACATTAGGGAGAATTTTCAATGATACAGTTGATAAACTATGAGACTGAGGACCTCTGCTGGAAGTTTTTTAGCATGATTTTTTTTTTTTTAACCACAATAATATTGCCAGGAGATAAGAAATTATCCTCCTTAATCTGAAGTATTTCTTTTTATTTAAAACTCTTTAATTGCCTTCCTAAAACTTTATTTTTTGGTCCTGCCATATTTTCATAAACTTGAGTCTTTCATTTGCACGGAAGTTGTTTTATTTACATGAAATGTAACATTATTAGACAAAAATACATTTTAACATTATTGTCTTGAAGCAAATTAAATATGTTCATAAATAATATCTTAATTTTTATTTAACATGACAGTTGCACATGTGTGCATGTTTGTGTGTATGTGTATATATATGTGTGTGTGTGTGTGTGTATACCTAGGAAGGTGTAAATGTAGGTTTAGGTATAGATAAAAAGAAAGATACAAATGTGTCCTCACAAAATAGAACATGGAATTTAATATAACATTAAATTATGTGTTAGAGACATAATCACCGATTTCTCACTTTTTCGGAGGGAGTTATTACATATGTAATATATTCCTAGATAAGACTTAGGAGCCAAGTTTTTAATCTAAATATCCAGAGCAATCATTTAAAACTTAAAGATTATGTATAATAATTACATGTCAATTTCAAAATTATTTAACAGTTGGAAATGTTCATTACATTTCACTTCACCATTGTGCATTAATTCTATTATTTATAAATTCACAGACTGGAAAAGACTACTGGTCCTGCCTCCCCAGACCACACCAAATCACTGAAAGGACAGAGGTAAATCAACATCTCAAGATTTCTATACCTGATTCACAGCACACCAGTTGGAAACCTGGCTTAGAGTTCCCCAGTCAATGACCAAGTATAAACTGGCTTAGGATGCCAGTGCTTAACTTTCCCTCTCATCCTCAGATCTACTTAAAGTTCTCACTCACTACTCCTGGCTCTTTCTTAGCTTAGATTTTAACCCTGTTCCCCGATCTTTAAAATGATAGGTATGTGCAGTGGTTTTGGATTGCTTCATAACAAATTAGCCCTAGCTTAGTAGCTTAAAGAAGTATTTATCTCCTAGTTTGAGTGGTTCAGAACACCCAGAGAAACTTAGCTCAGTGGTTCCAGCTCAGGGTGTCTAACAAGGTTGTTCTTAAAGTGTCAGCTGAGGATGTAGTTGTCTGAGGCTTGATTGAGTCTGGAGGATCTTCTTGTAATCTCAAGTGCAGAGAAATTGGTGGGAAGCTTCAGTTCTTCAATATGTGGAGTTCTCTGGGGAATTGCATGTAACAAGGCTTCCCCAGTAGCAAGTAATGAGTAGGAAAACCCCAAACAGCTTTTTATCACCTAATATCTGAAGTCATTCTTCTGTTCAATTGTGTCAGATAGACCAACCCAGGTACAACATGGGAAGGAACTACATGACAGTATGAACACTAGGAGGTGGGGTCACTGGGTGCCAACTCAGAGACTGGCTACCAGTTTCTGTGTTTATTGAGTGTCTTTGTTACTAGCACTCTACGTTTTTAATGTATTATCTAATTTAATTTTTAGGACAACCCTGACTTAGTATCTCCATTTTAGAGTTGAGATTCCCAAGGCTGCACCAAAATAAGTGGCAGAAAAGAAAGTAGGAAAAGGGCCTGTCTCCAAAGATGCACATTCTTTTGCACATATTGCTACATTTCCACGCTGCACTCGACCTTCCTGCATCTCAATTTTCCTAGATCCCAATTCTCATGTATATACCCTATGTGCCTTTTCACCCCCTTTCAGTGCTGCTCAGCATTCCATATTTTGTCCACTCTTGCCAATGCCTAACCCTCTGGTTACATAAATCGACAGCACTTTCTTTAGTTTTATTTGATTTCATCTTCTTAATAACTATGTGAGACATTGTACACCAAAATCTAATTGTAACTAGAAATGCTAATTGTTTAAAATGATGTAAACAAAAAAATGTGTACAAATGTTGCAGAAAAAAAAAACTTGAAATATACATTTCTTTCATTTGCAGAGATGAACAGTGTGTACCACACCAGGGAATACAGGCGGAGGTCTCAAAATGAAGCAAAGTGAAGTTTCTACTGATTTGACTCACATGTGTTTCCTGATGACCAATTGAGACTAGTGATGAAAATGGATGAACAACAATCTACAGGATAAAAGTGAGCCTAGAAGTTTCCGCAAATAATTAGGAAAGGGACTTGGGTTGTAGCTCAGTGGTAGAATGCTTGCTTAGCACGTGTGAGGCACTGGGTTGGATCCTCAACACCACATAAAAACAAGTGAAATGAAATGTTGTGTCCATCTACAATTAAAAACAAAACAAAAAAATGTAAAAAAAAAAATCTAGGAAGGACTAGGAAGAAAAATATTGTACCACCCAGCTATATCACTTCTCAGTATTTATCCTAAAGAATTAAAGTCAGCATATAGTGACACATGCCTGCCTATATTTATAGCAGTACAATACACAATAGTCAAACAAAGTAATCAGCCGAGCTGCCTTTCAGTGGATGAATACATAAGGAAAATGTGAAATGAATACACAACAGAGTTTTATTCAGTCATAAGGAAGAATAAAATTATATCCTTTGTAGGAAAATGGATGAATCTTGAGAGATTTATGTTAAGCAAAATAAACTAGTCTCAGAAAGTCAAGGGTCATATGTTTTCTCTCACATGTGGAAGATATAGAAGAAAAAAAAGGTGGAAACAGAGGTGATCTCATGAAAATAGTAGAGAGATCAATAGACTAAGAGGAAGGGAACCAGGGAGAGGGAAGGAAAAGGGGAAGTACTGGAAAACAAAACTGACCAAATTATATTGTCATATTGTGTACATGTACAAATATATGAAAATGAATTCCAGAATCCCACTATTATGTGTAATTATAATGCACTAATAAAAAAAAAAAAGAAAAAAGTGAGCCTAAGGAATGTCAGCTGGACATACAGTTTTCACTTCAGGAAAAGATACTCAAATTAAAATGTCTCACTCACTGACTTTTCAATTTATTCAGCAGACCAAAGTTTTTCCTGCACTAAAATGGTGAGCATTTATTGGTTGATACCACCCTTTCCAGATATTAACTTCTCAGGATATCAGTTGGTCCACATGATATGAGCCAAGTAAGTTAGTCTAATCAAGTTTCTTGGACACATTTACAAGAGTCTTCTTGGGAGACATTAAGTTTGAAATTAACCCTCTCTGGTCTTTCTGAATAGGCAAAGATAAGAATGACCTCTACATTTGAAAAGATAGCATATCCATGTGTGCGTGTGTGTGTGTGTGTGTGTGTGTGTGTCCACGTTTGTGTGAATTTTTTCCACTGTAAACAGTAAAATACAGACTTCATGCCACGTTTTGTACTTTGTTCTTTCTCCCTAAAGTCATGTCTTTATAGATAGGGCATTCCTGTTTTGTTTGAGTAGAAGAGAGAGTTGTAATTATACTTGCTTCACAAAAAAAAAAAAAAAGAAAGAAAGAAAGAAAAGAAAAGGAAGACAAACCTAAGCATTAAAGTAAGTTGTAAAACATGTATAGGAACCATGACTAAAACCCAGGTCTCTTGTCTCTAAATCTGATTCTCTCTCTCCTACACCACAACAAATGGTCATAATCAGAGAAAAATCATCATGGCAGGAAGAGCTTATGACAGTGAAATACAGAATAATATCTCTTAATTATACATTCAACATTATACATTACCCTTTCATGTACTCATACACCTGGCCCACCAGTGTAAAGGTAACTCATTCAACACTTGTAACTAATTAATGAGAAATTATTGCCATCACCCCCATTTCTAACAGAAGAAACCAAGGTATGTAGAATAACTGGCCTAAATCACACAGCTAGCAAGGAGCAGGCCCTGGATTCAAATCACTGTTATCTTATTACTATCAGGCACAGAGAAGGACATTTAATGATGACACCTCCATATTACATATTTTATAAAACATGATCTGTGCTTAATTCATATGCAATCCATCCTAAGATTGCCTCAGAGAAACTAGGTATTTCTCAAATAGCAGAAAAATAAATAGAACTATTAATACTTTATTTTTAAAAAATCACTATCGTATATCTATTTATCTAAAACCAACACATGAATGGATAGTAGCACAAACTCAGCAATTATGAAGTATTATAGTAGAAAAGAATCTTTGAAAAATTCCTCTTGTTAAAAATAGAGGGTGTTGGGGCTGGGGAGATAGCTCAGTCAGTAGAGTGCTTGCCTTGTAAGCATAAGACCCTGGGTTTGATCCCCAGCACCCCCCCCCCAAAAAAAAAAAAAAATAGAAGGTGTTTACAGTGCATAACTGTAAAGCAGAACTACACTTTTAGTTGTTAATTAGAAAATGCTACAAAGCATAATTTTCCTTTTTGCCCAGTACATTTTGGAAGTTTATTTGTTCAGTTCTGCCTCATTCACACCTGAACTTCATTTCCCCTCATCTTTACCTGTTCAGTCTCTGGTTCCCATTGGCAGGTATTCTAACAAACCTCTAGACTTGAAAGGAAGGAAAAGGAGATAGGCCTCCCACCTAAGAACAAAGAAAATCCTGTGTTACCCAACAGTTCCTATAGACTAGGGAGACCACTGTGCCTCCCTGAACAAATTCTCCTTGAACTTTGCTTTCAAAGCTGTCCACTGTGTTTGAAGTAAACGTAGAGAGGGAGAGAGGGCCTAAAAGTAGAGCAAAGAGATGAGTAAGAAGGAACCTCTCTTCTATCATGATTAAAGTACTTAATGATGTCTTTAAATATTTAAATGCTGCACCATCTGAATTTTGAAACAACAAACATAAATTTGAGCATACAATCAGGTTGACACATAACTTAAAATATTTCTGCTTGCTACGAAGAAGCGGAACAGAAACAGGTCATCAGTGAAACTTCCCTGAACAGCTTTTAAGCTGCTTGGATCATGCCAACAGTTTCCAAAGCCAGTTTAAATTGTTGTAGTTAGCGTTTTCATTGTAGCTTTGCTACTGTTACTCTATTTTTAAGTTCTTTCCATTTCTGGATGACTAAAAACATGTCTTTACAATTCCCCATAGTACACAGACTATACCAGCTATTAAACAAATGCATTCGAAGAAGTGGACTTTAAAATTAGAGTACATGAGAACCTCCACAAATACAGATAAAACACTTTTCTAATTTAATAGCACTTATACAGTAACCTCATTAATAAGATGCGATGCAGGCTTATCATTTCATCTTTGCTTTTATATCATGTTGCTGGTCACAGCCATGACTTAAGTGATGGTGAGTAACTGAGCAGGAATGGAATCTCAGAGCTTCCTGTGGGAAAATGCAATGTGTTTATAATGCATTTTCCAGAAATGAATTGGACAAAGTGACGACAGTCCTGCAATTTTATCTTTTAAATTCACATACCCACCAAACTAGATTTAGCTCTCTTGGCATAATTAGTTTCGATTCCAGAGTTTTTAAATTTTGTTGATAAAATAGAAATTAGATTGTGACCTAAGATTGTTAATATTTTCCTAAAACTAAGTAGCTACAGAATATAAGAAGCTGAATTCTGCACCAGGGCCAATTAAATTTGGTTCTGTTTTCTCTCAGCTGCTTGTCTTTACATCAAAAAATAAAGGAAATAAAGCCAAAAATCTTAGGAATGCTTTCCAAGCATCTGAAGTTACTTTTCAAATGTCGTTCAAACAAATTGGGGAAAAGGAAAAATAAGCCTCAAGAAGTAAAACAGATATATATACGAAAATTCTACAGAAGAATTTATTACTTGTTTAAAAGTCTATGAATATGCCTACGTGTAGATTTCGGCAATACACATGTGCACTAAATACATAAATTTGAAGTATACAATATCTTAAATAACTTGCAAGCACATAAATACAACAGTAATCATGCAGTGGTGTTTGTGGGCTTCGGGTAGGCTGCCCTCTTGGGATTGCAAGACAAGTTCAGAGATTCCATTTTCTGAAATGGAATTCAATAGGTTTTTGCTAAACAAGTATCAATCACCTGGAAAAATAACACCCTGAAACACCATTTGTAATTATAATGCTAGTGAATCTGGATAATCTACTAAAATCCTTTTACGAAACAAAAAAATAAAGATATCCAGTATAAGATAAAATGCAGTCTGTGTGACATTTTAAATATCTAGAGCCAACGGATAAAAATCCAGTTCAGTCCTCTCAGAAGAAAAAGTTCCCAAATTAACAATTGATTTCATGTGTCAAATTGACTGGGTCACAGATTGTCTGGATATGTGGTCAGACATTATTCTGAGTGTTTCTCTGAGAGAGTTTTTGGATGAGATTAACATTTAAATTAGTAGATGAATTAAATCAGATTGCTCTCCTTAATATGAGTTGTCCTCATCCAGCTAGTAATTGTGGGGCAGGGGGAGAGGGGGTTTGGTTGGTTGGTTTTTGGTACCACAGATTAAACCCAGGGGCACTTAACCACTAAGCCACATCCCCAGTCCTTTTTATATTTTAATTAGAGACAGACCCTCAATAAATTGCTGAAGCTGACTTTGAACTCGCAATCCTCCTACCTCAGTCTCTGGAGTTGCAGGGATTACAGCCATTTACCACCATACCTGGCATCATCCAAATAGTTGAAGGACTAAATAGAACAAAAAGGCTGACCATCCCCAAAGGAAGAGAGAATTCCTCCTACCCGATGGACTTGGAACCAGGATATTGATCCTGCCTCGGGATTCAAACAAATATCCTCTCTCTGGGTCTTGAAGTCTGCCAGCCTCCAGACTTCAACTATACCATGTTATCTCCTGGGTCTCCAGGTTGTTAATTCACCCCAACAATCTTGAAAGCTGTCAGTCTTCTTATTTTGTGTGTGTATAATATTATATACACATGTATATATGTGTATATATATATATGTATATATACAAAGGAAATATATATATTCCTTTGTAGAACCCTGACTAGTACTCCAGTCCATCCACTTTAGTTCACTGGTCTGCTCAGCACATATTTTCCTGTCTTTTAGATGAGTCCATGATAGTATCTTATCTTGAAGGCATTAGGCTTTAAGAACATTTGACTTTTTTTTTTATACATCTTTCAATTGCTTTATTAACTTTCTGATATTATAATGTTTCCACATGAAGTCTTTATCACTAGTAAAAGAATAGGTGAACCACTAAATATGTATTTTCCAGAAATTTCTGATCTATGAATCAAAAATTTTTTGGTGAAGAGGGGATTCTCTTCACATTTTTTATCAGTGCATTATAGTTGTTGTACACAATGGTAGGATTTGTTGTTACATGTTCATATATGTTCACAATATAACAATATAATTAGCCAATATTACTCCCCAATACTCTACAGATTTCATTTTTAACCAAGTAATTTGCAAGATTAATAAGTCAATTCCCTTAGAGTGTACTAGTCTCTCACAAGGCTGATGATTCCTGGATGGATCCACAATACAAAGATACTCAGTAGGCATCCCTCGGTAACAGAACTTATAGCAGTCAGACTTTCTCGCCCCTTCTGCTTCCCCAACCCGTATCTTTCCACTCAACCCCACCCAACTAGAAACAGTGCCAAATTTCAAAATTTTTCACTTTATGTAATGTTTAGAGAATAGAGAGTGAGCGTATTTAAACCTCAATTTCTGATTCTGATTCATTCATACTGGTTGTCTTATCCATGATATTGAGAATTAACAGGTGTGAACCATTTGACAAAAAAAAAATCTATATCTGCCTTGGGTAAGGAAGAAAGCAGTGGCTACAAAGTCACACATGTAACATCCCTTCTCAGGTTTTTTTATTGGCACCTTTCAAAATACACATAAACTCAGGCAGGATTACAAGTTTAAGGCCAGCCTGGGCAACATAGCAAGACTGTCTCAAAAAAGGGGAGTGGGGGTAAAACTTAGAAATAAATAAACAAAATAAAATCCACATGAAAGACAATGTTACAGGATAATTCATTAAGATCACTTCTGTCTTATTCCCAATCCTACATGAGACTCTCAGAAGAAACAAAGCTGTAATTGCATTACGGTTACCCAGACCCTGTGAAGTAGGAACCTCCAGCATCATACCCTGAGTTCCTTCACCTCTAGGGCTCGCCAAACGGTTTTGATTTGATTTCAGAGGTGGAAATAGCTTGTCTTGTAGCAAGGGAACAACTCCCTTTTAGGTTTTTGTTTGGGAATTGAATTGCCTTTCAGTTATTAAACTGGGTGGTCTCAGAGGAACAAAAGGAGGAGACATTGAGCTTGGAGTTATTTTAGAAAATGGCTCATTCTAGAGAATAAAGAGCAGATTCTGCGAGACTAGTGCAGCAACAGGGGGACTTCAGGTTTTCTTAACTGAATGAACATTTACACACTTTGCTCCCTAGGTCAGGCTAGGAACAAATGGAAGCTTTTGGATGTCTTTGAAATCTGGCCTCAGTCCTGAGACCTAGGAAAGAGAGGTGAGTCTGTGTAGCAGAGCCTATGGGCAGCACAAGAGACCAGCATGAAGCATCTGGGCCTTCTGGAGAAGTTCCTAACACATGGTAGAGAAACAGCACTTCACAGCAGCATGACTCAATAGAAAAAATATTAGCAATAACAAGCACAATGGACTAAGTATCCTCTCTCCCTTTCCACACATTCAAATGTCTGTACAATCTCATGAAAAGTAGTATTACTGTCCTCTCACCCAGAAAATTGATCAGAATAAAAGAAACGGACTGAAATTCACATTGAATTAGCAAAAAAATGTTTTCTATTGTTCACAAGTACTGCAGAGCAGTATCATACCAAATACAAAAAAATGCATAAAACAAATAAATAGCCAAAGATAGTCTAAGGTGAGTTCAAACTCAGCAGCATCCCTAGAAATTTTATGAAGCTTAAAGCCAAGTCAGAGGATTTCATGGGCAAATGAGATGAATAAACATCAAGGACTGAGCCACTGACAGTTTAAACCACCCGTACAAGATTGCATAGCTAGTGTGAGAGAGCTGGAGCACTAACGTAGGTCATCAGATTCCTGCGGCACCAAAAGACCCACAGTAACTAAGTATGAAGAAGCGCAACTCCTAGGGCAGAATGTGAAGCTAGAAGGGGACCAGAGGTCAGGTGGATAATGAGTGGAGGGTGACACAACGAATTAGACTGAGAAACTGTGGAAGGAATTTGCAGTCAGGCAAATCTGAATTCTTCCGAATTCTATAGGAAAAGATCCTAAACTCTCTATCTTAGGAAATTAATGTAATGTGCCCAGGACATGATAGGCCTTACATGAACAACCTTTGCATAGAGGTGCAGTGAGCATGATAGAAAAACTTAGTTAAAAATCCTCTACAACAGATCAAAATATCACAGAAAGATTCTTGAAGAAATTGATTTAATAAAAAAAAAAAAGGAATTAGCTATCGTTGCAGAGTTTCTTCAGCTTTGACATGTGGTTTAGTTTGGAAGCAAATGCTTTGTAAATTTTAATTATAATCTCATATTAAATGTCTATTTTTGGTTACATATGGCCATATTTACTGAATTTTAGTTGATTTCCAAATTTCTATGAGAGCTTGATCCTACCAACTCCAATTTTATCATGCCCACTTAAATTCAGTAACATAATCCTGAAACTTGTTAGGATATTATACCATTCTCCCACTCTTCTATTAGACTTTTAAAGAATGAATATAATATGTATTGTGTTTAAATGTATGTGTATAACACATAAACTTGCTCTCTGTACTTAAAATCAGTGTAATTATTTTTTTAAATCATTTAATTTGAAAATATAAATGTATAATTTAAAAATTAAAAGGGGGGAAGGTTACTTGAATAATGTTTTATTCATCATGACAGTAACTAATCCCAATTGCTGCTTAAACTGCTCTCTAAACATCTTAAATGAATTGCTTCTTATAAAATATGTAAATTTCAAGCAAATATCCAGTATGCTGTTATACAGATAAGGGATTTGTAATCATGTTCAAATTTTATTTTTTTAATATTTTTTAGTCATAGACACAATATCTTCATTTATTTAATGTGGTGCTGAGGATGGAACCCAGTGCCCCACACATGCGAGGCAAGCACTCTACCATGAGCCACAGCCACAGCCCCAATTTTACTTTTATTAATTGTGGAAAAAATATATATCACAAGACCAGAATCAATAATGCATACATACACAAAAACCTATGCATGTGCTTTGTAATTCTATAGTCAATAATTTTCATAGCTCATTCAGTACCTTGTTACATATAAATATGGTAATATAATTGAGAATCACAGAGCTTCTGTTTCAATCACTTTTTTCTGTTTGACTAGTTTTATTCACAATGTAAAATAGATTAGGATGTGGCTGAACAGTCAACTTGTTAATTGCTCTCTGAACAAGTTCTAAATGTGTCATTGCTATCTAAATAATGAATAATTGTGGGTGTGATTTCAATATAGAATGACCTACCTTGACTTTTATTTCTTGAGCAATGTAATATCACTTCAATTGCTTTCAATCAGATGTGACATATTCTGTACATTGATAGACATATTATTGATATGCCTGGTCTTGATGTGACAAACTCCCTCTTTTATCTTTGATTAAAAAGAATTATCACATTACAATAGCTACTCTCCCAATCCTCAGTTTGGTAAGATGCACAGCATCTTACCACTCATTCACCTCAACACTTCAGTTCTGAAAAGCAAGGTTCATTGAACACATGCTTGTTTCTGTATATGTGACCCTGCTTCCTTTCTCCTGATAATACCAGACAAATAAATTACTCTTAGGCAATGGAACCCTGTTGTTTTTGCCTGCTCCCTTCCTTTCCACAATTGATCACAAAATCCCAACTTTCCTTTGAAGAACCTCCCCAATCTCCTTCTAGTCCCTATCATATGAGTGGGACTGAGCTTACTGGCCCCCCAACCACCCCATTTCTAAGAAAAAGCTTATGAGTAAACCTAACTGGTGAGTTTAGTGCACCACCAAGCCACCGTGAAAGTGTCTGGGTTAGGAACAGGACCCAGTCAGACAAATTAGAATCATCCCCTAGACTTCATTAGTATAACAACAAAAACAGGAAAATCTAGGCTAAGAGTGAGACCCAAATCCCTCCCACATTTTCTGATTCTTTGCATTCAGCTGGCTAAATCTAAAGATCCCTTCTACCATTCAATTACATGAGCCGTTCAGTTCCCTTTCTTTTTAAAAAATGGATTGAGAAGACTTCTTTTGCCCACAACCCCAAAATTCTTGATTAATATGACAATGCCTTACATTTTTCTATTTGTATAATGTATTAGTCAAGATAGAATAAGTACTGGTAAGATGAAATTTGAAATTTCAGTTGCTTAACACAACAGAAATTTAATTTTTACACATCATAATGTAGTTCTGGTTGGTCTCCCTTCCTCTGTGGCACGGGCATATTATCTAAGCACATAGTTTCCAAGGTCCTTACAGACACATATACATGCACATGTGCACTCACGCGCGCGCACACACACACACACACACACACACAATTATTTTATGGAATTGGCTCACATGATCATGGGAGCTGGTAAATCTAAAATCTGCAGACCAGTATGCTGGAAACAGGCATGGGTTGACACAACAGTCTTGAGGCAAAAATTCTTTGGAAAACCTTAGTTCTTGTGCTTCAGTGGAAGGTTTTAGTCATGTCCTATCAATGAACATAGTTTTTGCATCTTCTCCCACACCATGAAGCTTAATGTTTGAATATTATAACATCATTTCTCTTGCCATTGGGATACTAATTCATTTCCTTAATCTTAGTTGAACTCCAGTGTTATGTTTTTAATTGCATCCATTGATGTATTCGCTAATTCATTCAATTAATATTTCCAAGTACCTACTGTTAGCCAGGTATACCAAAGGTCACCTTTTCAAATCGGATATCTACATCTTTATCTCAAAGGAGAATAAATAACTATAGTAAGCATTTAATGCTCTGTGACAAATCATTCGAAAACTTAGAAGCTTAGAGCAAGAACAACTTGCATTTCATGGTTTCCTTAGATCAGAAATGTTGTTGCAGATTCATTGGGTGAATCTCTCAGGGTCTTTCATGAAAATGCAGTCAGAGGTTGGTCAGTGCTACAGTCATTGGAGGACAAAACTAAAACTGCAGGAACTGTTTCCAAGGAGGCTTCCTCATTTATCTGGCAAGTTGATGTTGGCTTTCAGCAGGAAGCATCAGTTGCCACCACATGGACCTCCTCCTGTATGTCCTTACAGATGGCTTTTGCTAAAGAGTGGGCCAGAATCTGAGAGAGCTGCTTCAATGCTTTTATGACTTGGGCTTGGAAGTCACAAACTTCCCCTTTCACTGTAGTCTACAGGTCACACAGACCAGCCCTGAATCACTGTGAGACGAGACTACACGAAGGCATGGATTCTAGGTGAGAATCATGGGGTGTCATCTTGGAGGTCAGTTACAACAATGACATATGTCAATCCTTTGCTTGAAAAAAATGTTTTTGTGCTTTTGTTCTGTTTTGTTTCATTTTGGTGCTGGGATTGAACCCAGGGGTGCTTAACCACTGAGTAGTATCCCTAACATTTTTTTTTTAATTTTTATTTTGAGACAGCGCCTCGCAAAGTTGCTTAATGCCTATCGAAGTCGCTGGGGCTAGCCTTGACCTTGTGATCCTCCTGTCTGAACCTCCTGAGTCACTGGGATTATAGGCATGTGCCACCACACATTTGTAGAAATAACTCTTTTGTAGACATCGGATGTCTCACCCTATTGAATATATGGTTCCATAATTTCATGTTCAGATCTGACTAGATCATGAGCTGAGATTTCAGGTGAAATTAGTATGGCCCTAAAACTTCTGCATTAAGAATAGTGTTTGGAGGGAAAAAAAAGAATATTGTTTGGGGAAAAAACACCCCAGAACTCTTCTGAACAGCTTCAGCTAGAGGCTGTGGACATGAGACTTGAATACAAACACCTTTCCCATCAGTGCCAACCACACCATTTTGAGACCCACCACTTCTTTCACAAATAGGAGTTCCCATCTTTGGTTTGTAATAGCTATGTATTATTTGGACAGTCTACTTCATAGAAAATAAAAATGTATGTGATACTGGCTTATTTCTATATCTTAGTATCCTCAAAATTTCTGATTATCATTAAAATATGTAGAATGTTCAGTCTCACAGAAGATATAAATAGTAACTGAACAATATTAATTTTGCTATAATGGATGCAAAATTGAAATGTGGCATGGAAGGTCAGGAAAGCTCTTGGGAAGACTCTAATAGGATGAGAAAATGTGATAATTGGTATTGTGGGTGCAGTCAACTCTGGGTGAGCTAATGTCAGCAGTTTAGTTCCAGTTCTTATATTAATCAACTGTGACAATAAACCTGTTATATACTAATACCTGTCTCACACAAAAACTAAGTAGAAAAAAAACTCATTATGGAAATTCTAGAAATTATTTTCAATTTTCTTCCTCTCAGTCTATGGGAATTCTCCTAAGCCTACTTACATTTGGACCCCAACCCATGGGTCACAGATTTATAAACTACTACAAAAATCTCAGTTAATTGACCAAAAGAAATGCTTAAGCTTCTTTCAAAACTAAACCATCACTGCTAAACAAATAAAAATTTGATAATTCAATGTGAGTTTTAATGATCCAGTTAATGACAAATTATAACAAAATTTCTATAAAATTGTTTGCAGTGTCTTAGTGTACCACCAGATTTGTTAGTAGTCTTTAGTTTCAAAGGTTGTCGTATCAAGTGAATAATTAAACAATCAAAATTGAACTCGTGTATCCAATTGTTCTTTTCTCAAAGTTTTACACAATAGGTTTATATAACCTTTAGATTTTCAATGAAATATTAGCTTTTCCTTCTTTCTGAACAAACAGAAATAGAACAAACAGTGGCAGGTCAAATGACCAATTGTTTTATTATTATAAACCCCAAACTTCAGAAGAAAATAACAAAACCATACCAAACTAATATAAGCCAGCAAACCAGAATAAATTTATATTTATTTCTAAGGTTCGTAACAAACACACCAGCCCTTCAGTCAAAAGTAAACACATAGCATAATTATACTGTTGATGTGGCTATAATAATTAAGCCCATTAACTCTAGACCTTAATGATCAGATTTCCACGATTTTCTTCAGGGTTCATAACAGGCAATAATTTGGTCTGAGGTTATTAAATTATCCATAGAAAGTTGCTAATTGCATGCTATATTAAATGACAACTAGACTGTACTGACTAAATTTTTTAAGAAAAGAAAATTTAAAATACATTCCTAGTTTCATAACACTTACTAAGAATGATACAAAAGAAAAACATAAATGTTGTATATTAATTATCTGCTGAAGTGCGTCAATTTACTCCAAACCTTAGTGCCATAATAATACAGTCATCCCTCAGTGTCCTCAGGGTTCCAGGACCCCTGTGGTTAACAAAAAATGCAGAGGCTTGTCTAAAATGGCATAGTATTTGCATATAACCTATGCACATCCTCCCATATATTTAAATCACCTCTAGATGACTTCTAATGCCCAATACAATGTAACTACTATGTAAAAAGTTGTAATACTATGTTGTTTAGGGGATAATGACAAAAAAAGAAAGTTTGTACATGTTTAGCACAGATGCAGGATATTATGGTTTAGATGTGGGGTGTGCCCCTAAAGCTCATGTGTGGGACAATGCAAGAAAGTTCAGAGGTGAAACAATTAGGTTGAGAGCCTTACCCCAATCAGTGCATTAATCCCCTGATAGGGACTAACTGGGTGGTAACTAGGCAGGTAGGCTATGGCTGGAGAAGATGGGTCACTGGGGCTGTGCCATTGGGGTTTATATTTTGTCCCTGGTGAGCAGAACTCTCTGCTTCCTTGTTGCCATGCCCTGAGCTGCTTTCCTCCTTCCACCATGATGCTCTGCACCACCTCAGGGTCAGAACAGTGGAGTCAGCTCTCTGTGGTCTGAGACCTCTGAAACCATGAGTCAAATAAACTTTTCCTCCTCTAATCACTCGTCAGGTCTTTTGGTCACAGTGGCGAAAAAGCTAACTAAAACTTAGCATCACAGATGTAATTACATAGTACACAAAGAAGACTGGAGACAAGAGCTGGAGAGAGGGGTGGGAGGGGGCAGCAGGGTACGCCTGAGTCACATTGTTCATATGGACTCAGCATTGTGCCCCATGCAAGGAAAATTCAAGTTCTGCATTTTTTAACTTTCTGAAAATATTTTTTGAACATTTTTCAGTCTGAAATTGGCACATAGAAGCAGAAAACCAACTGCATCATTTCACTGGTTGTGCATCTCACTGGTACAACTTAGTTAGATTTTCTGGCTCTGGATCTGTCACTAGGCTGGGTCTGTCATCCTCTTAAACTCAAGAACAGTAGTGGAATGGCTTCTACTCTCACTCCAGTGGTTGTTGTTGGAGTGAAGTTTCAGTTCCTCATTAACTATTGACTGGATGCTACTGTCAGTTGTTTGCCATGTGATTGTCTTAAAAGATCATTCACAACACGACAGCTTGCTTTATCAGAGCAAGTGAATGAGAAAAGCCAGAGAGTCTACAGGCAAAATGGAATTCATAGGCCTTTCCAACCTAGTCTCAAAGTAACATCTCATCTCATTTTGCCTACTGACTTTCCCAGAAGAAAACCACTGGATCCAGCACATAAAAAAGTATTACATAAGGATGTGACTAGCAGGAGGTATGGAACATTGAGATTTCAATGCATTTACTGTTATAAAGCTATATGGATTATCTGAATTGAAAAGTGTTTCTCCAAAATTTATATCTTCCCCAGATTCTCAGTGTGACCTTATTTGGAAACAAGGTCATTGCAGATGAAATTAATTAAGTTACAATTAGGTCATACTGGAGTAGAGAGAGCTCTTACTTCAATATGACTAATGTCTTTATAAGAAAAGAATACACCTAGGGAAGAATACCAGGTAATAGTCAATGGAAGTCAAGAAAGGAGTGATCGACATACAACCCAAGAAATATCAAGGATTTCAAGCAACAACCACAAGCTAGCAAGAGATGAGTAACAATTCTACCCTAGAATCTACACAAGGAACATGGCCCTACTGAGACATTGATTTTGTATTTCTAGCTTACAAAACTTTGAAAGAATAGATTCCTGTTGTTTTAAATCACCAAGTTTGTCATACTTTGTTACAGGATCTTTAAGAAACTAATACAGGATTTGAATGCTTTTACATAGATGCTAACTTATAGAAAAATGATATTGATCCTCTCGGGTGTTATATGTTAGCCAGGCTGAGCTCAGGCTTACAATGCTCCTGCCTCGGCCTACCAAGTAGCTGGAGTAATAGGCCTGTGCCACCAGGCCCAGCTTAGATCCTTTTTTAAAGAAGAAAAATTCTCATATCTTACCAGTTTTAATTTAAACTCTTTTCATTATTAATTGCATTCATTTCATGTGATAGATACTGCTATTTCACTAAGCATATAAAGCAACTGATGAGGTTATTTCAAGTTTTGCTCTTAATTTTGTGTGGGATAGGCAGACTTACAGGTGGCCTCATGGTTGCTGCCTTCTGATAGTCACACCTGTGTACCTGTGCACCCTGTCCTGAAGGGTGAGTAGTGTTTGTGACTTGCTTCTGATCAATTACACGCATCCTATAGCATTCTATTTCACTAGAGGCTGACTCTCCACTGTGGGCTTTGAAGAAGCAAGTGGCCATGAATCCAATAGCTGCAAGTAAATAAATACTGTGAATCACAAGAGATGTTAAGCTAATTCTTCCCCAGTCATCTAAAGATGAGAATACAGGCAAGCGGAAATCTTAGTTCATCCTTCTGAAAGTCAACAAAGATATGCTCAAACTCCTGATCCACAGAAACTGAGATAACAAATACAAGTTATTGTAAGCCACTAAATTTGTGGTAATTTGTTATGCAACATTAAATTCCTAATGATCAACTTGATTCTTTTGGTTTTATTTTAATCATGATGGAAAAACAACCTAAATGAGCAAAGGACCCAAGTATACATTTCTCCAAAGACATTAAAAAAAAAAAATGGCCAAAAGATATACACTAATATTCTCAGCATACTTAATCATCAGGAAAATGCAAACAAAAACCACTATGAGATACCATCTCATACCTATTAGGATTCATTGACACAATTCAAAATAGCCAAGATATGGAACCAACCTCAGCGTTCAATGATAGATGAATAGATAAAGAAATTTTGGTACATATATACGATGGAATATTATTCAGCCCTAAAACAGAAGGAGATCTTCCTATGTTCCACAACATGGATGAATTTGGAGGATGTTATATTAAGGGAAATAAGCCATACACAGAAAGAAAAATGTTCCACAATCTCACTTATATGTTGAATCTAAAAAAATTTCAAATGTACCTAGAGAATAAAACGGTTGTTACCAGTGAAAGGAGAGAGGGATGGGGAGATATAAATTAGAGGATACAAAGTAGCATATGTGTAGGATGAATAAGTTCAGAGATTATTCAAATGTACATAGAGAATAAAACGGTTGTTACCAGAGATAGGAGAGAGGGATGGGGAGATATAAATTAGAGGATACAAAGTAGCATATGTGTAGGATGAATAAGTTCAGAGATCTACAGTTAACAAAATTGTACTGTACATGGGGTTCATGCTAGATTAGCTGCTTTGCAACCAAAAAAACAGCGTAAATATGTAAGATGATAGATGTATGAATTCACTCCACTATCTTAACCTTTTTTTTCTATATCCCATAACATCATGTTGTATACTTTAAATATAGTACACATTAATATTATTTTTTATTTTTTAAAAACCTGAACAGCAAATTTGGATGCAAATCCAGATCTTAAAAGTAGGCTAGCGCAACTCCAAAATCTGTTTTAAGCAGCATACTATATGGTGCTTTTGAAATCATTTGCTGCAATGAGAAAATAAATCTAGCAGGCTCTCTGTCTTATGATGGTAATATGAGAGGAAGAAGGAGATCGGAGAAGGCATGAGGTAGCAGAAGCCTGTTAAGTAAGGCAAGAGTTGTTGCTTGTAATCCTAGCTCTACCACTAGTTAATTCTCTGTCTTGGCTTGATAGCCTTGTGGAAAAAAAAAAAAAAAAAAAGGAGGTTAATGGACATTCCAGACCCAGGTTTTTCCTTAAATTGGACTATATTAATAAACCTCAAGGGATCAAAGACTCTGAAATTCTGCAACAGTGATTATGTATTTTTTTAACAACCTAAGGCATGTGCATTTTTTCCCTGGGGAGAAAAATCTACTGCTTCAGATTTTCAAGCAGTTCTTTAATCCAAAAATGTTAAGATGATCTCAGTGATCTATTTCAATTCCAATGGTGTGTGTATCTTCTATTTTGAGAAATAGATCTTCTCTACCTTAATTCTTATCCATTATGGAGAAAACTTGTATTCCTTCCCCAAAATGTAACATTTGAGAGGAAAAGTACATAAATAAAAGTGCATGAATTTTGCATTTTGAAACACCATGTTTGTATAGTTCTCTGATGGATATTTGTGTTTTGCCTAACAGTTGTCTCTGCTCTTTCAATCTTTGAACAAATGCATTGCATGAATAAACATATGTTCATTTGTTCATCAATATTACCTAAACAGTTAAACTTACATGTATTCCATTTGTATAGTTACAGAAGTTCTGTACAAAAGCCAATTAGTGACTATGCATTTATAAGTATATTCTCACAGTGCCAATTTGTTGAAACTAGAAAATCTGGACTTTTTTAGTAATTCAAGCAACTTTCGTAGGTCAAAGTAGAACCCAGAATTTTTTTCTCCTATATTCTAAAAAGAAAGTATTTTGTAAAGCATGTTTTAGCCAATCAGAAAAGGCAAGAATCTTTTCATGTTCTCAGAGAAGCCCTGAAATATGCAAGTAATCCAAAGGCAGATACCTGAGGTTGGCTTTGTGCAACATTCATATTCCCTCGGCTTCTAAGAAATAACTGAGGAGGAGATGAAGGCTTTCATTAGTTATACATAATGAGATCTGACTATGTTCATTGAGTCTCAAAAGGAGTTTTGCCTAAAAGACAGAAATATAAGAACAAACAATCGGTCATATACTGATAAATTTTTAACAACTGGAGCTCCAGAAACAAAATAAAAAACCCTGACTCACAAGGCTGGCCAATTTCTAAACAATTTTCTGGATTAGTAAGAGTAAAAAATCAACTTGGACTGAAAAACCAAAGGCAGCCCTGCTGTTTACAAGTTGGAAGGACAAACACATAAAGTCGACTACAAAGTTAACAGGACATATTGTTTCTGCCAAGGTTGTGTGGCTATAAAGTACGGTAACGATCTCTCCTATGAGTGATTGCTGCTTTCTTACCAATGACACTCTCTGATGCCCTCTGCTATTCCCAGTCAGATGCCCAATTGCTAAACCTTCTCACCCTTCTGACAGCAAGAGACTACAGGTTAATACCCACTACTATTCTTGACACGGAAATAGCGACCAACCCAGTAGGGTCTCCCTTTCTTTAGACCCTCCTCAGAATCCTCCAGCAGGTACCCAAAACTTGCAAAGCACTGGTGTCTCTCCCTCTTATCCAGGGTGACTTTGCACAGTTGCTGTGAGTGTTCTCTCTTACCAAGCCAGTCAATAAATCTGACTTTGTCAGGCTACAGGCTGGAAGTCTTCGGCTAATTAGGCTTTAACACTTTCTCAGTGTCAATATTTCCACCAGGACTGATTTTAAGCTACTTATGTGGTGCCACTTATTTGTGTAGAGAAGAGCAGTCAACTGAAATAAATACAGCCTGACCCTAGCACACCACTGCCAGAGTTATACTCTACAGTCAAGGAAAGAGAGATGTTTTGATATACTTTAAAAGCATCTCTTTTTTTTTCTTTCTTTCTTTCTTTCTTTTTTTTTTTTTTTTTTGTGTGTGTGTGTGTGTGCATGTGTGGGTATGGAGGTGCTGGGATGGAACCCAAGGCCACCCACTTGCTAGGCAAGTGCTCTACCACGAAGCTACACCCCCAGTTCTTAATATCTATCTTTCAGATAAGAAGATGAAGGATTTAAAGAGTTTACATAAATTGCTTATGCTCACAAAGTTGGTGTCAGAGGCAAAGTTTGAATTTGTGTCTTTCTTATTCAAAATACCATGATCTTTTTAGTATTTTTGTTCTTTTTAGTTATACATGACCTTAACACCACATGTTTTTCATCATGTTATATCATCATCTGTTCTTATGATAAAGTCCATGTGTATAGACATTTAAAGATAGTACATTCCTTTACACATACAAAGGGTATTTATAATTCTTCTGTATCTTCTACATGCTACAGTAGCTGTGAAACACCGGACAAAGTATCATCTTTAAGTCTCAGTTTCTACATCTGAAAATTGGGATCAAAAAAAGTGTCTATCCCAAAGGACTGTTGTATAGATTTTAAAAATTGATAAGTGTAAACTGTTTGACACATAGTACTTAAATGTTAGCTATTAAAATTATAATGAGAAGCACAAAGTACTGAATAATTCTTATTTCAATTGCTCTCAGATTTTCATATACAGATGATATGATTTTAAAAATCTTTCTGTGTCCCTGTTTCCATTATCTATTGTTGCTTTACAAAGCAAAATTTATTGGTTTAAAGACACAACGGTGTATTATTGTTCACTTTTCCACGGTTTGCCTGGGTGGTTCCATGTAGTGTGCACTGGGGTTTCTCATGTGACTGCATTTGACTGGCAACTTGACTAAACACCTTGATCTCCTGGGCCATTCTTCATGGCTTCTCTTTCCAGCAACAGAGTGTGGAATTACAATATCATATCTGGGTTCTGGAATGGAGTCTTCCAACTAATGTGCAAGCCCTCAGAAAGTCTTGCTCAAATCATACTGACTAATGTCCACTGACCACAGCAAGTCACATGTCCAATCCCGGAGTCCCTATGAAAAGAGTTTACATAAGGATATTAGTATCAAGAGGGGTAGTTTTGGGGCACCACCATCACATGAGCCTGCCGCAGGTTCTTATTCATATTAATGTATAAACCTCTTTCAGAACCAAGAATATGCCAAATAACTGCATTAGTAGAGTCATCAGTCCTGTGAATAATGAAAGCAGAATTGAAACTGACTTACAGTGCCTGTCAGATTCTCTGTGTCAGATACACATGGCCCTATCATACAATGAGAATTTACAAGGAATAGAAAATTCATTCTAATGAACTAGGAAAAGTGAATAAATCATGACCCTATAAGTACCAATGTCAGTCTACCTCAAAGCAGTAAAATTAAAACTGTCATAGACTATGATAATCGTTCAACTAACAATACACAAGGCATCATCATCTTTAGGATTGTCTTACAACCATTACAGTCTTAACATTTTCTCCCTGAAACTTTCATTTGCAAATCAATGGCAAAATCAGTTTGAAACCAGTTCTAACTATGAATGGCTCCACTACCTACTTTTTTTTCTGAAGTCAACTCCCCGAACAAAAGTCAGGCTGTGTCCCTTTTTTCTTGTTGCTGCTTTCCTCTGCCCTTCTTGGGGTGAAAAAAAAAAATGCCCATTTCCAGAAAACTATTATTGTATGTCTACCATAATTATAAGCAAGATTCAATTGAACTGCTCTAAAATATTCATTGCAAATTTGTGATTTAAAGATGTTTAATTTCCTATTCATATGCAGTTTCCATACAGCACAAATATTTACAGTTAATTATGGAAAATTTCACACATTAATTCCAGGAGCACGAAAATATATTAATAAATTTACATTTATAACTGACTCTTTAAAAAATTATGTGGAAGTGGGCAAAGAGAGGAATATCATATAACTATTTTAGCCAGAAGCTTCCATTTTGGGATGTCTCATTTACTCAGAGACTTTCCAGGTCCAAATTCACATAATCATGTGCTTTCACAAAGTTTTAAAGATTAAGCTGAGCAGAAAGGTGCATGCTTATAATTCCTGGAAACCGAGACAGAAGGACTGCAAGATCAAGACCTGCTTGGACAACTTAGTGAGACCCAGTCTCAAAGCAAAAATTCTAATAAAAGAGCTGGATTGTAGATCATCAGCAGAGCCTTGGCCAGATCTATGGAAGGCTCTGGATCATTCCCCAGTACTGCATTAAAAATAAACAAATATGATATCTTATCTTAGGATCACTCACCACTCTGAACTCTCCTCCAATACCAATCTGTGTTCCCTCCATTTAGAGTGGCATTGGCATGACTGTGACTCTGTTAGGATCTGATATGAATAAGTTAAGTCAGGGATACACTTAGTTTGAGTATTATGGGACATATTTATGTGATTTGCAGCCACTTCAATACATAATTAGGTTACTGCCAGTCACCACAGTATAAGAAAGACTTTTGGAAATGCGTCTTACTGCCAGGTAACACATGCCTTTAATTCCAACTACTCAGGAGACTGAGGCTGAAGGAGCACCAGTTCAAGGCCAGCCTGGAAAATTTGGTGAGCCCCTGTGGGGGTGGGGGGGTTATATCTTCAGCATAAACACATGCTTATACCTTGTGGTGACACAGGCTCAGGTCAGAGGTCTCATCTCTACTGAAGGTGTCTGACAATGTATGGCATGAAGTGTTAGAATGGAAGAAAAACAAAGTTTAGAATTTTTAAATGAAATTGCCTTTCTATTGTGAAGAGGCAATCAAAAATCATACCAAATACCTGTAAGAGAAAAATATATATATCAGGAATATCAGGCAATTAGTTAATAAAAAAAATTTGCTTTCTTTCTGGATTTTGTTATGTTAGCAGTACTTGTCTGCTTTTAATTTTTTTTGGAAATTGTTATGAGTCTTTTTTCTCAATCTAAATAAATATTTATTTCGTAGTTATGTTGGTCTTAGTACTTCCATATTCTCTTTTAAAAGAAAACTCCCCAAGCTAGAAACAAAATCTGAATGAGTTCCCCCTGTTAACTACCCTCTGATAGTGTAAAATATTTTTCATTTGAGGTGTTAAGTTCCTGGTCAATAATAAAATCACATTGAGTAAATTCTTTCTTTTCTTTCATTTTTCTTCTCTTTCCTCATGAAGACTGATTCATTCATCCACAAATATAACTTTGGTCTTTTATGTTAAAGTCTACCATGGAAGAGTATGGATAAATTTTGGCCAGAGGAGGACTTTAATCATGATGGACTAATTGAATTAGTCAAAGTTCTCTAGAGAAATAGAGTCATTATAAGGAAAAGGCTCAGGTGATAGTGGAGGTTGGCAAATCCAAAATCTGCAGGGTAGGTTAGTAGGCTGGCAAGCCAGGGAAGAGCTGAGGTTGTAGGTCAAATCCTAAGGCATACTGAAGGTAGAATTTCCACTTTCTCAGGCAAGTTAGTCTTTTTGCTCTATGGTTTTCAACCAATTAATTGAGCTCCATTTACATTATGGAGGCCAACCTGCATTTTTAAAAGTCTATTGATTTAATTATTAATCTCACCTAAAAAATTCCTTCACAGCAACATCAAGAAGAGTGTTTGACAAAATAAGTGGATACTATGACATAGACAAGTTGACACACAAAATTAACTATCACATCTATGGATACACAATGAAGATGGGAAAGCATCATTGTTATAGTTACTTAAATTATTATATGAACCTACATATGCCATATCCTATTTGTAGGGAGATGAACTGTAGGGAATTAAGTGCCAAAATTCATAAATAAAGGGCCAGATAGAGCAATTTTTATACAAATATGAGAACACGCAAGGGTTTAGCTATAGATAAGAGCACAGCAAGACTGTTGCCTGTGCTGTTTCTCTTTCACTCAAGCCTGTGGCGCTGGCAGGATGGGCAAGCATCAGTCTCCATCCTGCCAGGAAGCTCCACGGTCAAGTCAAGAAGTGACATGATACACCAAGTGAAATCAGCCGGACTCAGAAAGCCAGAGGTCGAATGTTTTCTCTCACTTGTGGAACCTAGAAAGAAAGAGGGAGGAAAAAGGAATTTTAAAAATGGGGGAATTTCACAGAAAGAGGAGGGAGAACAAGAGAGAAGAGGAGAGGGATCAAGGAGGAGAAAGGCGGAGAGGGCATAGAAAAGCTCTGGGGTACAAAGTCCACCGAATGCCCACATCTGAATACACCACAGTTAATCTCACTTATGTGTAAAATTATAACGTGATTAAAATAATGATAATCATAGAAGGGGGATCAATAGAGTAGAGCAAGCAGATCGAGGGGAGGGAGGAGAGGAGGGAAAGAGAAGTACTGAGAAATGAAATTATCATACGCATGTACAAACATGGCACAAGGAATCCCCCTGTTATGAATAATTATGATGTACCAATAAAAATTGAATAAATGTTTAAAATTATTTATAAACTATTTTAAAAATGCAATAAAGCCCACTTGGGCACAGCCCTGAAGGCCTAGCCCTTTTGGATGTCTTTCCCATGCAAAGTGACTTGTACTAGAAAAAGCAGAGGTTGACACCAAACAGCCAAATTCTCCCACCAGCAAGGAAGTCCAGGTGTAGCCCGTCAAGAAGGGCAAGAGAATCCCAGCCTTTGTAGCCAGTGATGGGTCCTTGAACTTCACTGAGGAAAACAGTAGTTATGATTACCAGGTTTGATGGGAAAACATTATGTGTCAGTAATATTCCCGGAATTTGCTTTAATATTGTCAAAGTAGTCAGTCTCTTTGACCCTACACAAAGGAAAGAAGGAAAGACCAGATCATAAATTCTGATGGTGTAAACACAGTAGTGATAAATTTTCATATACCAAGAAAGAGAGAGGGAGAAACAGAGAGGGAAAAAGAGAGAGAGAATGTTGCAATTTTCACTATATTATAAGGTTGGTATAGTCCCTAGGAAGCACCTAGAAAAAAATAAACTACTTTGAGTTATGTTTTCCCCCCATGTCTTAGGGAATTCTAGGAAAATGCCAGGCACAGTGGTTCACACCTGTAATATCAGCAACTCAGGAAGCCTAGGCAGGAGGATCTAAGTTTGGGGCCAGCCTGGGTAATTTAGTGAGATATTGCCTCAAAATTCTAAATACAGAGAGAATTCCAGTAAAGAAGCAACTACAAGCATGTGAGCCCCAATCCCTCGCAGTTCTAATATTTTGTAATTCCATTTGATAGTAAATGAGATTTAGAGGCAATTAAGAAGAATTATTGAAATTAGAAAATGTGGTAATAACTCCACATTAGGTTTGTTTGTGGCATATGCTATCTTTTTATTCAAGAGACCCTATTAAAAATTGTCATCTAAAAAAGACAGCTTTGAGATGCAAATGAGGATTTAAAGTCACATAGTTCAGAAAAGCTGATTCTTTAAATAATGTTTTGAAGAACTACCAATAAAGTGACTCTAAATATGGCTAAAGAAGGAACATAAAAACAAAATGTTTTTACGACCCAAAATGTTTTGCAAACGGAGCTCATGTGGTGAAAAGTCTTTGAATAAATTTATTAGATAATACATCATACTTGACTTCATAGCAAAAACTAAATAGAAATGATCATTTCAAATTCCAACCTTTTTTATTTTTGGTTGTGCTGGGGATTGAACCCAGAGCCTCACACATGCTCTCATACCAACATAATTTCATTCTTCTTTGTGGCTGAGTAGAAATACCACGTTTTCTCTTTTTCTAATGCGAGAACCATTAACTTGTTTATTAGAAATAGTAGGAAGTTGATCTTTGTTTTTAATTTGTTTTTGTACATTTTTGGGATGAGGTTTCTACACCACTCACATTTGTTTACAAGAAGGTGTCTGAAAAATTCTGTTGTATGATGCCCAGCATAGAGGAGAGAGCAATAAATAATTACTCCTTGAATACATGAATGAATGAGGAGATGAATACCAGCTTTTCAAGTGTAGATCAAGAAAGAGACAAAGTCAAGCAAGCTAAAAGCCTCACAATTTATATACAGTTTTAACCTTAACCATCTCATTCCCTCACTACACAAGATAAAAATTCAAGAATTCTTCATAAAAATAAAGAATTATATTGTTGGATCACAGTGAATTTTTTCATTATATACACAATGTAATTTTTCTCAGTTCAAAAATAATTCGCCCTATAATTGTGGCTACCACTTCTGCACTATTTTTCTACTCTTTAAGTAATCTGCAATAATCTGCATTTTAAATTGGCAGTTTACAGTGTCCATGTCCTTTAAATTCTAGAAAAGCCTTTCAAATTGTTCCCCATATTGTCTCATTGATAACATATTTTATATTCTGGGAAATCAATACTATTTCCTAAACATTTTTCAGATCCATCTGATAGATCATTTTCAGAATTAATGTCTTCCTTTCATATATTGTTCAATATGCTTGATTCTGTATTGTATTTTCATGAGTTCAAGGTTGTCAGTAAGTGTATTTTTTTTTAAATATAATTTGAATCGCAGTCTCTCAAAGATTATCAACAAATGGAATAGGCTAGCTCTATCTCCATCCTTATGATGGCACCATATACCCCATTTTCTTTATCCATTCATCTATTGCTGGGTACCTAAGCAGATCCCATAATTTGACTATTGTGGATTGTGCTACTATAAACTTTGGCATACATGTATTACTACAGTATGCTGATTTTACATCTTTTGGATAAATACCAAGAAGTGGGATAGCTAGGTCCCATGACAGAAACACTCCTTTCTTCTGAGGAATCTCCCTACTGCTTTCAAGAGTGGTTGTATTAATTTGCAGTCCCACCCACAATGTAAAATTGTACTTTTTTCTTTCAAATCCTAGTCAGTAACTATCTTTATTGTGTTTTGACTCTTGACATTCTGACTGGAGTGAAATGAAATCTCAGTGTGCTTTTGATTCGCATCTCCCTGATTGCTAAGCATGTTGAACATTTTTTTCATATACTTGTTGGTAATTCCTCTTCTTCATTTGACAAATATCTCTTTAGATCTTTTACCCACAATATTAATTTTTTGAGTGTTAATGATTTTGAGTTCTTTTATAGTCTCAGCCCTCATTCAAATTTCATTTTGAGACAGGATCTTATTAAGTTACTGAGGTTGGCCCCAAATTTGTGATTCTTCTGCCTCATTCTCGCCTGTCGCTTGGATTTCAGGAGTGTGACATCATGCCATTGTCAATTCTAATATAATTCTTAAGATTTTTCGAGCTTTTTAATTGAGGTTTCTTAAAAAAAAAACCTTACTTGTCCACACCACTATACAATATAATGTGATACAGTATCATCAGTATTTTTCTAGGCAATCTATCTTCCAAACTGCATTTTCTCTTTTTCTCTAGTACTACAAACACAAATAAAAAATAATAGATCAAATGACACTAAAGAATATGTTCTATATGCTTCAAGTAATAACTTAGCATCAGGTAGTACCCACCTGATGATAAAATGAACGTCAATAAATAAAAATTAATTAGAATTTTAAAAGTCACTCATTTTATCTTCTGGTGGGTACTGACTGTCACGGAATTTTATACATGCATTCTTACTTGAAAGAATACCCTCCTCCATAATAATACACCAGCTTCTGATTACGTCATCTGGAGATCAAGTCTCTGATGTCCCTATCATCACAAGTGAACTCACACACTGAGTCAATCTGGAATCTCACTGCTGCCTTGAGCTCCAGCGTCCCCACGGAAGTCCTGCCGCTATCTGAGCCACACAGATCCAGCCCGCCTTTCAACCCTACCATCCTCACTTGTTTTCGAGATGCAAACTGTATTTTATGTTGATACAATTAAAATTCTTCAAACGCACAATGACTTCCACTCCTTTTGTAGACTCAAAGACATTGCTAGGCACAGTGGCACACACCTATAATACCAGAAATTCAGGAGGATGAGGCAGGAAGACCACAAGTTCAAGGTCCGCCTAGGCAACTTAGCAAGACCCTGTCTCAAAATAAAGACTAAAAAGGACAGCGGCTGTAACTCATGTGGTCGATCACTCCTGGGTTCAATTCCCCCCTACTAAAAGTAAAACAAAGTGATATAATAAATACGAGTCCAGGTGCAGGGGTATGTGTCCATAATCTCAGAGTTCAGGAGGCTGAGGTAGGAGGATCACAACTTTGAGGACCGCCTCAGCAATTTAGCAAGACCCTGAGCAACTTAGTGAAACCCTGTCCCAAAATAAAAAATAAAAAGGCGGGGATGTTCTCAGTGGTAGAGATCCCTGAGTTCAATTCCCAGTCCCCATAATAACTAAACAAGGAAAACAAATAAAGATGTATAGCCATTGTTATTTCTGCCATGGCATCTTCTTTCATTAAAATATCTACCAGTCTTCATTCCACCACCCACATATCTATGCATGTAATCTTTTCAGAATCAATCCTAGGTGCTGATCTCTTAGTCAAAACTAAAATATAATTGGAAATCAGTCCTGCTTTGCTTTGTTTTGTTGTTTTGTTTTTGTTTTCCTCCAGTGTGTTTGGTTGCTCTCCTACAGAAAAAACAGCAACAGAAAAGGATTCCTCGCTCACCTCTTCTCTGGCAACTAGATCTCTGGAAACCCAAAGCGCACTGTCTGAGAACAACAGCTGCAACAACAACATGAGCAATAGGAAGTACCTTCACAGGGTGCTTAATTTGTATTGGGCATTGTACTAAGGACTTTATTTTGATCATCTTTTTAATGCCTTTGATATCCCCATGAGGTAATTTGTAATTGGATGATTATGTTCTGTGAATCCTAGTGTGGATCTGACGTGGGAAAGAGAACAAGGGTACCTGAAGAGGATCAGGATGAGAAAGACACAGCAGCCTAGATAACAAAATCCCAGACAGGCACGAAAATGGCCCTGCTGATGCAGCAGAGAGAGGTGATGACACTGACACGATGTGCTCTTCCCCACCCCCACACTCCTTAGCATTCCATAAGGAAAAGGGAATGTTTTGCGTATATGTGTTAGGTGAGCCTGGATTAACTGGGATGGCTTCCACTGATAGATGGATTGGGCATTCATAATAAACATTAATTCCAGTTATGAAAAAATAAATCCATATTTTTACACATATTTTACATTTGTGGACCTAAATAATATCGCCCAGTATTTTAGAAAGCGACACAAACTGAGATGCAAACATTCACACACCTTTCCAAGATCTTACAGAGTATTCAATGATTGTATCTGGATTTGAAGTTATAAAGTCTAATTCTGAGTTTCACTTTTTTTTCTTTTTTGGTAATATCAGTGATTGAACTCAGGGATGCTTAACCACTGAGCCACAACTCCAGCCCTTTTTAATATTTTTACTTAGAAACAGGATTTCACTGAGTTGCTTAGTGCCTCACTAAGTTGCTGAGGCTGGCTTTGACTTGTGATCTGATCTTAATTCACTTTTTTTGAGTATTGGATTTATAAAAATTCCACAAGTGTAATTTAGATACTCTGGCATTATAAAGGTAACCTGACTCAAAACAGTTTCTTCCAGAAGTTATGTCCTTTCTGTATATCTCTGGATCACCAAGAAAGGTGCTCATATATTGGATCATAGAACTGTCTAATAGAAATTTCAAGCTACATATTTTAAAATTTTCTAGAAGCCCTATGTTAAAAAGTTAAGAGAAACAGATAAAATTAATTTTCACAATGTATTTATGTTAAATATATATTTTAAATATTATCATTTTAACACATAATCAAGATGTTAAATTTCTAGCAACCTATTTTCTATAGTCTGCATCTGAACATCACCCAAAGGCCACATGTTAAAGGCTTGGTACCAAGCAGTGCAGACAGATTTGGGATGGTGGCACAGTCTTTAGGAGGCGGGACCTGGTGGAAGGGATGTAGGTCATTGGGGGTATGCCCTTGAAGAGAGTATGGGGTCCCATCTCCTCTTTCTTTCTATTTCCTGGTTGCCTTGAGGTGAGCAGCTTTGTACGCTATGTGTTCCCTGCCATTGTGTTCTGCCTCACCACAGGCCCAAAAATAATGCAGTCAAATGAGTATGAACTTAAAGACTCTGAAACCATGACACAAATAAATCTTTCCTCTCTGTAAGTCAGACTATCTCAGGTATTTGTTACAGCAACAGAAAACTAACACAATTTTTTTTTTCATACCAAGTTCTTCAAATCTGGTGTGTATTTTAGACTGATACCATACCTTGATTCAGATTAGCCACACTCAATAGCACATGTAGTTAGTGGCTTTGGTGCTAGACTATGAGTGAAGTGCTGGTTTTTACTTTCCTGTTGTCCCCAGATATTCCTTGCACAGTCTGCTCCTGATGGTAAGCCCCACCTGTCTTTCACATAACTTACTTTCCTCTAAAAAAAATCTCAAATTTTTCAGGAGTCAAAATAAGCATTTTCCCTTTTTTTTTAAAGTATTTTTTAATTTATTTATTTTGATTCATTGTAAACAAGTGGAGTAAAACTTATTTCTTATAGGTCCAATGTTCATCCTGTCAGCTTAGGATCAGATTTCCTTAACAGGACTCCCATAGCACAAGAAATAAAAGCAAGAATCAATAACTGGGATAAATTCAAACTAAAAAGCTTTCTCTCAGCAAAGGAAACTATCAGCAACGTGAAGAGAGAGAATACAAAGTGGGAGAAAATCTGCCATTCGTGCTTCAGATAGAGCACTAATTTCCAGAATCTTATAAAGAACTCAAAAAACTCTACACAAAGAATACAAATAACCCAATCAACAAATGGGCTAAGAAAATAACAGACACTTCACAGAAGATGTACAAGCAATCAACAGATATATGAAAAAAATTCAACATCTCTAGTAATAAGATGCAAATCAAAACTACCCTATATCTGTTGATTGCTTGTAGATCATCTTCTGTGAAGTGTCTGTTCATTTCCTTAGCCCATTTGTCGACTGGATTATTTGAATTCTTGGTGTAGAGTTTTTTGAATTCTTTATAGATTCTGGAAATTAGCGCTCTACCTGAAGTGTGAGTGGCAAAGATATTCTCCCACTCTGTAGGCTCTCTCTTCCCATTACTGATAGTTTCCTTTGCTGAGAGAAAGCTTTTTAGTTAGAATCTATCCCAGTTGTTGATTCTTGCTTTTATTTCTTGTGCTATGGGAGTCCTGTTAAGGAAGTCTGGTCCTAAGCCAACAAGTTGAAGGTTTGGACCTACTTTTTCTTCTATAAGATGAGGGATCTCTGGTCTGATTCCAAGGTCCTTGATCCATTTTGAGTTGAATTTTGTGCAAGGTGAGAGATAGGGGTCTAGTTTTATTCAGCTGCATATGGATTTCCAGTTTTCCCAGCACCATTTGTTGAAGAGGCTATCTCCATTTGCATATTTTTGGCACCTTTGTCTAGTATGAGAAAATTGTATTTATTTGGGTTTGTGTCCATGTCCTCTATTCTGTACCATTGATCTACCTGTCTATTTTGGTGCCAATACCATGCTGTTTTTGTTACTATTGCTTTGTAATATAGTTGAAGGTCTGGTATTGCGATATACTCTCCTGCTTCAGATGTATGAAAAAATATTCAACATCTCTAGTAATAAGAGAAATGCAAATCAAAACTACCCTAAGATTTCATCTCACCCCAATTAGAATGGCGATTATCAAGAACACAAGCAACAAAAGGTGTTGGCGAGGATGTGGGGAAAAAGGTACACTCATACGGTGCTGGTGGGGTTGAAAATTAGTGCAGCACTCTGGAAAGCAGTATGAAGATTCCTCAGAAAGCTTGGAATGGAACCACCATTTGATCCAGCTATCCCACTCCTTGGCCTATACCCAAAGGACTTAAAATCAGCATACACAGTGATGCAGCTACATCAATGTTCATAGCTGCTCAATTCACCATAGCCAGATTGTGGAACCAACCTAGATACCCTTCAGTTGATGAATGGATAAAGAAACTGTGGCATATATAGACAATGGAACATTACTCTGCCATGAAGATGATAAAATTATGGCATTTGCAGGCAAATGGATGAAATTGGAGGATATCATGCTAAGAGAGATAAGCCAATCTCAAAAAACTAAAGGATGAATGATCTCGCTGATAAGTGGATGAGGACATATACTGGGGGGTAGGATGGGTTAGTGTTAGGGTTAGGGTTAGGTTTAGGGTTAGGGATAAGGAGGGTGGTAAGAATGGAGGAAGGAAAGACTGTATAGAGGGAAAAGAGGGGTGGGAGGGGTGGGGGGAAGGGAAAAAAACAGAATGAATCAAATAACATTGCCCTATGTAAATTTATGATTTTTAATAATAAAAAAAAAAACTACCCTAAGATTCCTTCTCACCCCCAATTAGAATGGCGATTATCAAGAATACAAGCAACAATAGGTGTTGGCAGGCTGTGGGGAAAAAGGAACACTCATACATTGCTGGTGGGGCTGCAAATTAGTGCAGCCACTCTGGAAAGCAGTGTGGAGATTCCTTAGAAAACTTGGAATGGAACCACCATTTGACCCAGCTATCCCACTCTTTGGCATACTACAGTGATACAGCCACAACAATGTTCATAGCTGCTCAATTCACAATAGCCAGATTGTGGAACCAAGCTAGATGTCCTTCAATTGATGAATGGATAAAGAAACTGTCATTCATATATATATATATATATATATATATATATATATATATATATATGCATATATATATATAGAGAGAGAGAGAGAGGAATATTACTCAGCCTTAAAGAATATAATAAAATTATGGCATTTGCAGGCAAATGGATGAAATTAGAGAATATCATGCTAAGTGAGATTAGCCAATCTCAAAAACCAAAGAACGAATGATTTTGCTGATAAGTGGGTGATGACACATAATGGGGGGTGGGGAGGGGGGCAAGAATGGAGGAAGGAGGGACTGTATAGAGGGAAAAGAGGGGTGGGAGTGGTTGAGGGGAGGAAAAAGTAACAGAATGAATCAAACACTATTACCCTATGTAAATGTATGATTACACAATGGTATGCCTCTACTTCATGTACAGAGAAACAACATGTATCCCATTGTTTACAATAAAAATAAATTTTTTAAAAAATGCATTAGATTTATGAGCATTGATTTTATATCCTGCTACTTTACTGAACTCATTTATGAGTTCTAGAAGTTTTCTGGTGGAGTTTTTCAGCTCCTCTAAGTATAGAATCATGTCATCTGCAAATAGGAATAGTTTGAGTTCTTCTTTTCCTGTTTGTATCCCTTTGATTTCTTTGGTCTGTCTAATTGCTCTGACTAGAGTTTCAAGGACAATGTTGAACACAAGTGGTGAAAGAGGGCATCCCTGCCTTGTTCCAGTTTTCAGGGGGAATGCTTTCAGTTTTTTGTTTTTTTTTTTTTTTTCATTTAGAATGATATTGTTCATAGCCTTTACAATGTTGAGGAATGTTCCTACTATCCCTATTTTTTCTAGTGTTTTGAGCATGAAGGGATGTTGCATTTTATTGAATGCTTTTTCTGCATCTATTGAAATAATCATGTGATTCTTAACTTTTAGTCTGTTGATATGGTGAATGACATTTATTGATTTCCGGATGTTGAACCAACCTTGCATCCCTGGGATAAAACCCACTTGATCGTGGTGCACTATCTTTTTAATATGTTTTTGTATGCGACTTGCTAAAATTTTGTTGAGAATTTTTGCGTCAGTGTTTATTAAGGGATATTGGTCTGAAATTTTCTTTCCTCGATGTGTCTCTGTCTGGTTTAGGTATCAGGGTGATATTGGCTTCATAGAATGAGTTTGGGGAGGGTTCCTCCTCTTCTAGTTTATGGAATACTTTGAGAAGTATTGGAATGAGCCTTCTTTAAAGGTTTTATAGAACTCGGCTGAGAACCCATCTGGTCCCCGGACTTTTCTTTGTTGGTAGGCTTTTGATTACTTCTTCTATTTCATTGCTTGAAACTGATCTATTTAAATTGTGTATGTCCTCTGATTCAGTTTGGGTGGATCATATGTCTCCAGAAACCTGTTGATGTCTTTGAGATTTTCTATTTTGTTGGAGTATAGATTTCCAAAATGGCTTCTAATTATGTTTTGTATTTCACTGGTGTCTGTCATGATATTTCCTTTTTCATCCCGAATTTTAGTAATTTGAGTTTTCTCTCTCCTTCTCTTTGTTAGTGTGGATAAGGGTTTATCAATTTTGTTTATTTTTTCAAAGAACCAACTTTTTATTTTGTCAATTTTTTGGATTGTTTCCTTTGCTTCAGTTTCATTGATTTCAGCTCTGATTTTAACTATTTCCTGTCTTCTACTATTTTGGTGTTGCTCTGTTCTTCTTTTTCTAGGGCTTTGAGCTGTAGTGTTAGGTCGTTTATTTGTTGATTTTTTCTTCTTTTATTGAATGGACTCCGTGAAATAAATTTTCCTCTAAGTACTGCTTTCATAGGGTCCCAGAGATTTTCATATGTTGTATCTTTGTTCTCATTTACCTCTAAGAATTTTTTTATTTCCCCTGATGTCTTCTGTTATCCATGTATCATTCAATAGCGTATTATTTAATCTCCAAGTTGGAGTAGTTTCTGTTTGTTTGGGTTTTTTTTTTTTTTTTTTTTTTTGTCATTGATTTTTAATTTCCATTATGATCTGGTAGAATACAAGGTAGTATCTCTACCTTTTGTATTTGCTAAAAGTAGCTTTGTGGCATAACATATGATCTATTTTAGAGAAGGATCCATGTACTGCTGAGAAGAAAGTGTATTCGCTCTTGGTTGGATGGTATATTCTATTTTTGTCTGTTAAGTCTAAATTATCGATTGTGTTATTGAGATCTATGGTTTCTTTGTTCAATTTTTGTTTGGAGGATCTGTCCAGTGGTGAGATAGGTGTGTTAAAATCATCTAGTATTATTGTGTTGTGGTCTATTTGGTCCCTGGAATTGAGAAGGATTTGTTCGACGTACATGGATGAGCCATTGTTTGGGGCATAGATATTTATGATTGTTATGTCTTGCTGATTTATGCTTCCCTTAAGCAGTATGAAATGTCCTTCTTTATCCCTTCTGATAACTTTGGCTTGAAGTCCACATTATCTGAAATGAGGATGGATACTCCAGTTTTTTTGCCATGTCCATGTGCATGGGATGTTTTTCCCCATCTTTCACCTTTAGTCTATGGGAATCTCTTTCTATGAGATGAGTCTCTTGAAGGCAGAATATTGTTGGAGCTTTCTTTTTAATCCAATCTGCCAGTCTATGTCTTTTGATTAATGAGTTCAGGCCATTAACATTCAGGGTTATTATTGAGATGTGATTTGTATTCCTGGTTATTTTGACTTATTTTTGTTTTTTAACTTGACTTGGTTCTCCTTTGTTTGGCTATTCCTTTAGGGTAGTTCCTCCCTTTGCTGACTTACATTGTTTTTCATTGCTGAGAATGTTCTGTAGTGCAGCTTTCTATTTGTAAATTCTTTTAGCTTTTGTTTATCATGGAAGGATTATTTTGTCATCAAATCTGAAGGTAAGTTTTGCTGGGTATAAGATTCTTGGTTGGCATCCATTTTCTTTCAGAGTTTTAAAATGTTGTTCTAGGTCCTTCTAGCTTTTAGGGTCTGGGTTGAGAAATATGCTGATATCTGTATTGGTTTCCCCCTGAATGTAATTTGATTTTTTTCTTTCACAGCATTTAAAATTCTATCTCTATTATATGTGTTATGTATTTTCATTATAATGTACCTTGGTGTGGGTCTGTTGTAATTTTGTACATTTGGAGTCCTATAAGCCTCTTGTACTTGATTTTCCATGTCATTCTTCAGATTTGGGAAATTTTTATTATTGCATTGAATAGATTGTTCATTCCTTTGGTTTGTTTCTCTGTGCCTTCCTCAATCCCAATAATTTTTAAATTTGGCCTTTTCATGATATCCCATAGTTCTTGGAGATTCTGTTCATGATTTCTTACCATCGTCTCTGTTTGGTCAACTTTGTTTTTAAGATTAATATTTTGTCTTCAATGTCTGAGGTCCTGTCTTCCAGATGTTCTATCCTATTGGTTATGCTTTCTATGGAGTTTTTAATTTGGTTTATTGTTTCCTTCATTTCAAGAATTTCTGTTTGTTTGTTTGTTTTTTTTCAGAATCTCTCTAATTCTTTATTGAAATGATTTTGCTTCCTTCATTGCTCTTTGAACTGTTTGATTGGTGCAATCATTCAATGCCTGCTTTCGCTCTCTTATCTCATCATTTGCTTCTCTGATCATTTTAACTATGTACATTCTCAACTCCCTTTCAGACATTTCTTCTGCCATGCTGTCATTGGATTTTATTGATGTAGCATCTAGGTTTGTTTGGGAAACTTTCTTCCCTATTTCTCATATTGCTCATGTATCTTCCCCTCTCTCAGTAGCCTGAAGTCTCAGAGGAACTTGATAATGCAGTGAACCCAAACTGTATGCTGCCCTTCTAGGGATGATGGACTTCAGGTGGGGCATATTCCCTGCTGGTGGGCAGAGGCACCTCCACGTGTTGACAGATGGTCAGCCGCAGGGGCACTAGACTGTGGGGTGGGGCTGGCTGGTCTGGTCCCAGCTCTCTGGGCCCATCTCCCCAGCAAGAAAGTCTCACCCATCAGCTATGGGCCGGTCTGGTGTCAGCATTTTCTTTCAGAAAGACAATTTTTATTTTAATTTTTCTTCTCTCACTTTTTATAACAGCTTTATTGAGGAACAGCTGACATACAAAAATACACTTTTGGCCAGGCATAGTGGCACATAACCGCAATCCCAGCAACTTGGGAAGCGGAAGCAGGAGGATCACAAATGCCAGTCCAGTCTAAACAACTTAGCAAGACCCTGTCTCAAAATCAAAAATTGAAAGTTCTGCACATGTAGCTTGGTGGTAGAGTGTCCCTGGCTTAATCCCCATTCCGCACCCCAATTGCTTTAATTTCATAAAAAAAAATTTTAGTAAGGACAAAAATTTACCAAGTTTTAACTAAATGTCCAGTCCTTTCCTAGGTTTTATTGATAAACTCAGTGAAGTCTTACTACCTATGAGTATAGTACTACTAATATTATTATTTTATGTCTTAATAAGGAAATTGGGACCTAGGAGGCTATGATAGCTTGTCCGAAGTGATTCTGCAAGAAAGTAGGGACAATACTGTCTTCCTGGTGACCTAATTATAAATATCAGAAGAATCAAGTTTTCTATCATTTACCCATAAAATGCTAAAGGTAGAGATAGAGAGATGCTAATAGTATTTTAATACAATTTCCTTAAAAAATAGAAGAAACAATTCTTAATGCAATTTATGGCTAGATGTATAATGTCTTTAGATAATGAATACTTATGTAAGCTTTTGTCTACTAAGAATTTATAACCTTAATGTTTGTGAATAATGCACTTTCTAATACCTAGGCCTAAAGTTTGTTGAAGACATCCCAAAGTGGGAGTGCTTTATAAAACAGAATAGGATAAGAGTATCTAATTTTTAGTATTCCACTCTTGCAATGCTTTCAAGAAGTTTTGAAACAGTACTCACAGTTTCATGGGATTTACTCTTCCCCAAAGAGCAACTTGTAGAATCTTTTAGAAGTATGAGGCTACAAACATTTTGCCTCTAAAGATGTTCTTTTTCCCTAACCTAGCCAGCACCATCCGCTATCACCCTTGTTGCCTGTAATTGAAATAGAGAGAACCTTGCATAAACCCAACTGGCTTTCTTCATAGACTCAGACTAGTGGAGCATTTCTGAGAACGGATTAAAAAGAGCCCAAAAGAGTCAGTTTGAGAGGAGGAAAGGGCCTTTGGGGAAAGAAAGAGAAATGAACCTCACCATTTCACTTATAAAAATTTCTTGGGGAAAGAATAAGAGGAGTAATATAAAGTAAGCGCGGCTCATCTTGGTCTGTGACTTCCCCTTTTCCTTATCAATATAACTGAGATCTGTCCCTTCCTTCAGTCTCTACAGAGACCTGAGGGGAGAAGTCAGGAACAGAATAGTGAAAGAGCTGCCTAGTTGAAAGCTCAGAGATTCTGAGCACCCATATCAGTACTGTTTGGAAACTTTAAAAGACTATAAAACAAGAACAAGAAGTCTCTTGTTTGTTTGTTTGTTTGTTTGCTTGTTATTTATTTATTTACACATACTGGGGATTGAACCCAGGGTTGCTTTGTCATTGAGCTACATCTCCAGTCCTTTTTGGAGGGAGTGGGTGGGAGGGACTCATCTCTTCTTGGAGATGAGGTCAGTGTAGAGTTAAGAAGTCAAGGAACCCAGTGAAACCTCGGGATAATGAAAGCACTAGCACATCATCAGTGACCAAGACATTTCTAGCCATAGCAAAGACCCTATGACTTTTAGCTCCCTTTGCCATGCAGGGCCAGCATCCTCAAGATACTCACTAATCAGCAACCTGCACACACATGAGCAGGCAACACCAAGCAGCCAGCAAATCCCCAGTCTAGCTAAAGGAAGGAAGATATTTGACTGTGTGGTGGCTGAAATAATTTAATTTGGGTACTTATGGGAATTTATGGATACTCCCAGAGATGTTTAAGATAGGTTCATGTGGAGGGGGCGGGTAATGGTTTCAGAGAGGCAGGTGTAGTAAAAAATCAGGAAAGTAATCTACATGACTAATACTCTGAGCCTAGTTTTCTTCCTATCTTTGTGTGGCCTGGCATGGGTTGTGTGCCAACTCATCAAGCCTCATTGGCATATTAGCACTCCGCTGATCCCACTACCATTCCTCAGACTCCAGCTCATCACAAATGTTCAATGACTGCTCAGTTAATTTTTCTTTACCTCAGATAGAAAAAGTACTATGTCAGTGAAGAATGAGCCGAGGAGGATGGGCCAAAAGAGACTACTGTTGTGGGAAATGCCAAGGAAGGAAAGGGCAGTAGGATGCACGACAGGACTGTGTCCAAGGGCCCATCCTGCAGTGGTGGGCTTTCATGCTTCCAGTGACCGTGGTAGATCCTGACTTTGGATCTGAAAGGATAAATGCTGGATGGGAGTCAAGTCCTAAACTGAGAATAAAGGGAGAAGCAAGGCTTGATATTCTGTTAATTAATTATTATCAGTACAACTGAGAACCAATGATCCCACTTAGCAAATGAAAATGTTGACAGGCAATTTTTTTACTTTATGAAGAGTTCTTTTTTAAAAAATATCTCAGGTTTACCTTATTAGAAATTTAACTCAATTCCTCAATCTTGTGACTGAGCAAGAAGTGAGTCACACTGTTTCAGAAATTCAAATTTGCATAAATAATGGAAAATGTTTCCTTGTTTCAGATTCCTCTTAGCAAATTACATGAAAACTGCCAGTTAGACAACACCAGGAGCATTTATCCACAAGAGGGCGCCAGAAACTGACTTTCCTTAAACGGGTGATGTTTCTAAGTTTGATGACAAAGTTAAAAAAGGAAAAAGACAAATAAAAAGCTTGAGGCAAATGTATCTGATTCACCTGCCCACTTTATGCTAATGTTGAGATAGTACTGCAATCTCCATGGTGATTCCGAATGTTAAATATGTAAATAACAACATCTGAACAAGAGAGATAGTGGCATCTTGCTATTCAAATTGCCTTGGTGAGTACAGTGGATTTTTTTAATGAATTAATCTTAATAGGTTTTCTTCCACTTAAAAGAAAACTCAAGATGGCGTTTCAATTATTAGAATCGTTGGCACATGTTCTTTTCTGCAATTGCCAAAGTGTCATATAAAACAATAGAAAGCACGACAAGGTACCCACTGTGGTGTTTGTTATTAATTCACGAAGCAATGCCAATTTTAAGGATTTGGGTTTTGAGATGAAGCTGTAATGTAAAATACAAAGAGGCCTTTTGATATTCTATTATAAAAAGAGAGCAACAAAGTAGTTTTAAAGGGGAGAGGCAGAAATGTAACAGCAAATTACAGCAGAAATGGATTTAAAGAAGTTTTTAAATAATTTTTTTTAAAGCTAGTGGCATCAAGGAACTAAAAGTTTAACCATTCTCATTTGGAAAATATGAAACTAGTGATTCTTTGGAAAACATATGCAGTATAATTTTATTCATATGTTTGAACCTCTTGCATCTATATTTATTCTACATGTCAACAGTAGCAATGTTAGTGAGTTATGGTCTTCCATTGTACTTCATATTTCTCCTTTCAACACCTAAATTGTAACCTGCGTACCACATCCTTTATTATGGACCTGCGAGCTACTATATAGTCCATAGTCCTAAAGTCTTATGGTGAGCTAGTCAAGCAGATGTACAGAATTTAAAACAATAAACAAATAGCTCAGGTTTAATAGAGCAATGGGTTCCATCCTTACAGAAGCCACAGCAGGAAAACTTGGAGCAGGTTGTCTCTTGCCATGGTGTTTTCATTTTCTACTGTCACATGTTAATTACTCTGACACTTGATAATAAATACATGTTATTTATAATAAATACTTGTATTTATTATCTCATAGTTTCTTTGGTTCGAGAATTTAGGAGACTCTCAACTAGTGGCTGGCTCAGGGGCACTCAGGAGACTGCAGTCAACATAGCAGCCAAGCTGTCGCCATCAGAGGCCCTCCAGGAGTGCTGACTCACATGCAAAGGGAAAGAGTTCTGCAGAGGACTGCGTGTCTCCCAGAGAGGCCCAAGTGGGTGAGGCAGAAGCTGCATAAGTTTCATTGCCTACCCTCAAAAGGCAAACTCCCTCATTTCCACAATATCCACTGGTTACCCGGGTCGGCCCTTTCCTGTTTTGGAGAAGACTGCATAAGGACATGAACACCAGGAGGGAATCATTGAGGGGCATCTTGAAAGCTCGTATTATACCCAGCTCCTCCAGTGTTCAAGGTATTATAGCATCTCCATATGGCCAATCTAGATATAGGCAGAGAAATATCTCTGCCAAGGACTCTTTTCTATCTCCCTCCCACAGCCTCTGTGGCCTTCTTTGTATCCTTTTCTCCTCACCCTCTGCCCTTCAACCAGGATTCCCACCCCCAAAGCCATTGCTGAGATGCTCTATTTAGCTCCTTCAAATTCCATGATCAGTTTGTTTCAGAGCTTTTCAGTTGCAGGGAAGAGAGAAAAATACCCTTCACTGAAGTCAGTCTCTTTGAGTCTCGGCATAAAGCCATTGCTGTTTCCTACCACCAAAATTAATACCTCTTGCACATTATTTTGCTAAAGAATATCTATCTCCTCTTTGAGTCAAAATTTCTGTTTTCTTGTTCTCAATATCAGTCAGACTCCAGGTGGGGCAGGTGGTGAGGGGATGAGTGAAGGGGAACAGTCAACTTGTTAATTGCTCTCTGAACAAGTTCTAAATGTGTCATTGCTATCTAAATAATGAATAATTGTGGGTGATTTCAATATAGAATGACCTACCTTGACTTTTATTTCTTGAGCAATGTAATATCACTTCAATTGCTTTCAATCAGATGTGACATATTCTGTACATTGATAGACATATTATTGATATGCCTGGTCTTGATGTGACAAACTCCCTCTTTTATCTTTGATTAAAAAGAATTATCACATTACAATAGCTACTCTCCCAATCCTCAGTTTGGTAAGATGCACAGCATCTTACCACTCATTCACCTCAACACTTCAGTTCTGAAAAGCAAGGTTCATTGAACACATGCTTGTTTCTGTATATGTGACCCTGCTTCCTTTCTCCTGATAATACCAGACAAATAAATTACTCTTAGGCAATGGAACCCTGTTGTTTTTGCCTGCTCCCTTCCTTTCCACAATTGATCACAAAATCCCAACTTTCCTTTGAAGAACCTCCCCAATCTCCTTCTAGTCCCTATCATATGAGTGGGACTGAGCTTACTGGCCCCCCAACCACCCCATTTCTAAGAAAAAGCTTATGAGTAAACCTAACTGGTGAGTTTAGTGCACCACCAAGCCACCGTGAAAGTGTCTGGGTTAGGAACAGGACCCAGTCAGACAAATTAGAATCATCCCCTAGACTTCATTAGTATAACAACAAAAACAGGAAAATCTAGGCTAAGAGTGAGACCCAAATCCCTCCCACATTTTCTGATTCTTTGCATTCAGCTGGCTAAATCTAAAGATCCCTTCTACCATTCAATTACATGAGCCGTTCAGTTCCCTTTCTTTTTAAAAAATGGATTGAGAAGACTTCTTTTGCCCACAACCCCAAAATTCTTGATTAATATGACAATGCCTTACATTTTTCTATTTGTATAATGTATTAGTCAAGATAGAATAAGTACTGGTAAGATGAAATTTGAAATTTCAGTTGCTTAACACAACAGAAATTTAATTTTTACACATCATAATGTAGTTCTGGTTGGTCTCCCTTCCTCTGTGGCACGGGCATATTATCTAAGCACATAGTTTCCAAGGTCCTTACAGACACATATACATGCACATGTGCACTCACGCGCGCGCGCACACACACACACACGCACACACACAATTATTTTATGGAATTGGCTCACATGATCATGGGAGCTGGTAAATCTAAAATCTGCAGACCAGTATGCTGGAAACAGGCATGGGTTGACACAACAGTCTTGAGGCAAAAATTCTTTGGAAAACCTTAGTTCTTGTGCTTCAGTGGAAGGTTTTAGTCATGTCCTATCAATGAACATAGTTTTTGCATCTTCTCCCACACCATGAAGCTTAATGTTTGAATATTATAACATCATTTCTCTTGCCATTGGGATACTAATTCATTTCCTTAATCTTAGTTGAACTCCAGTGTTATGTTTTTAATTGCATCCATTGATGTATTCGCTAATTCATTCAATTAATATTTCCAAGTACCTACTGTTAGCCAGGTATACCAAAGGTCACCTTTTCAAATCGGATATCTACATCTTTATCTCAAAGGAGAATAAATAACTATAGTAAGCATTTAATGCTCTGTGACAAATCATTCGAAAACTTAGAAGCTTAGAGCAAGAACAACTTGCATTTCATGGTTTCCTTAGATCAGAAATGTTGTTGCAGATTCATTGGGTGAATCTCTCAGGGTCTTTCATGAAAATGCAGTCAGAGGTTGGTCAGTGCTACAGTCATTGGAGGACAAAACTAAAACTGCAGGAACTGTTTCCAAGGAGGCTTCCTCATTTATCTGGCAAGTTGATGTTGGCTTTCAGCAGGAAGCATCAGTTGCCACCACATGGACCTCCTCCTGTATGTCCTTACAGATGGCTTTTGCTAAAGAGTGGGCCAGAATCTGAGAGAGCTGCTTCAATGCTTTTATGACTTGGGCTTGGAAGTCACAAACTTCCCCTTTCACTGTAGTCTACAGGTCACACAGACCAGCCCTGAATCACTGTGAGACGAGACTACACGAAGGCATGGATTCTAGGTGAGAATCATGGGGTGTCATCTTGGAGGTCAGTTACAACAATGACATATGTCAATCCTTTGCTTGAAAAAATGTTTTTGTGCTTTTGTTCTGTTTTGTTTCATTTTGGTGCTGGGATTGAACCCAGGGGTGCTTAACCACTGAGTAGTATCCCTAACATTTTTTTTTTAATTTTTATTTTGAGACAGCGCCTCGCAAAGTTGCTTAATGCCTATCGAAGTCGCTGGGGCTAGCCTTGACCTTGTGATCCTCCTGTCTGAACCTCCTGAGTCACTGGGATTATAGGCATGTGCCACCACACATTTGTAGAAATAACTCTTTTGTAGACATCGGATGTCTCACCCTATTGAATATGGTTCCATAATTTCATGTTCAGATCTGACTAGATCATGAGCTGAGATTTCAGGTGAAATTAGTATGGCCCTAAAACTTCTGCATTAAGAATAGTGTTTGGAGGGAAAAAAAAGAATATTGTTTGGGGAAAAAACACCCCAGAACTCTTCTGAACAGCTTCAGCTAGAGGCTGTGGACATGAGACTTGAATACAAACACCTTTCCCATCAGTGCCAACCACACCATTTTGAGACCCACCACTTCTTTCACAAATAGGAGTTCCCATCTTTGGTTTGTAATAGCTATGTATTATTTGGACAGTCTACTTCATAGAAAATAAAAATGTATGTGATACTGGCTTATTTCTATATCTTAGTATCCTCAAATTTCTGATTATCATTAAAATATGTAGAATGTTCAGTCTCACAGAAGATATAAATAGTAACTGAACAATATTAATTTTGCTATAATGGATGCAAAATTGAAATGTGGCATGGAAGGTCAGGAAAGCTCTTGGGAAGACTCTAATAGGATGAGAAAATGTGATAATTGGTATTGTGGGTGCAGTCAACTCTGGGTGAGCTAATGTCAGCAGTTTAGTTCCAGTTCTTATATTAATCAACTGTGACAATAAACCTGTTATATACTAATACCTGTCTCACACAAAAACTAAGTAGAAAAAAAACTCATTATGGAAATTCTAGAAATTATTTTCAATTTTCTTCCTCTCAGTCTATGGGAATTCTCCTAAGCCTACTTACATTTGGACCCCAACCCATGGGTCACAGATTTATAAACTACTACAAAAATCTCAGTTAATTGACCAAAAGAAATGCTTAAGCTTCTTTCAAAACTAAACCATCACTGCTAAACAAATAAAAATTTGATAATTCAATGTGAGTTTTAATGATCCAGTTAATGACAAATTATAACAAAATTTCTATAAAATTGTTTGCAGTGTCTTAGTGTACCACCAGATTTGTTAGTAGTCTTTAGTTTCAAAGGTTGTCGTATCAAGTGAATAATTAAACAATCAAAATTGAACTCGTGTATCCAATTGTTCTTTTCTCAAAGTTTTACACAATAGGTTTATATAACCTTTAGATTTTCAATGAAATATTAGCTTTTCCTTCTTTCTGAACAAACAGAAATAGAACAAACAGTGGCAGGTCAAATGACCAATTGTTTTATTATTATAAACCCCAAACTTCAGAAGAAAATAACAAAACCATACCAAACTAATATAAGCCAGCAAACCAGAATAAATTTATATTTTTTCTAAGGTTCGTAACAAACACACCAGCCCTTCAGTCAAAAGTAAACACATAGCATAATTATACTGTTGATGTGGCTATAATAATTAAGCCCATTAACTCTAGACCTTAATGATCAGATTTCCACGATTTTCTTCAGGGTTCATAACAGGCAATAATTTGGTCTGAGGTTATTAAATTATCCATAGAAAGTTGCTAATTGCATGCTATATTAAATGACAACTAGACTGTACTGACTAAATTTTTTAAGAAAAAGAAAATTTAAAATACATTCCTAGTTTCATAACACTTACTAAGAATGATACAAAAGAAAAACATAAATGTTGTATATTAATTATCTGCTGAAGTGCGTCAATTTACTCCAAACCTTAGTGCCATAATAATACAGTCATCCCTCAGTGTCCTCAGGGTTCCAGGACCCCTGTGGTTAACAAAAAATGCAGAGGCTTGTCTAAAATGGCATAGTATTTGCATATAACCTATGCACATCCTCCCATATATTTAAATCACCTCTAGATGACTTCTAATGCCCAATACAATGTAACTACTATGTAAAAAGTTGTAATACTATGTTGTTTAGGGGATAATGACAAAAAAAGAAAGTTTGTACATGTTTAGCACAGATGCAGGATATTTGGTTTAGATGTGGGGTGTGCCCCTAAAGCTCATGTGTGGGACAATGCAAGAAAGTTCAGAGGTGAAACAATTAGGTTGAGAGCCTTACCCCAATCAGTGCATTAATCCCCTGATAGGGACTAACTGGGTGGTAACTAGGCAGGTAGGCTATGGCTGGAGAAGATGGGTCACTGGGGCTGTGCCATTGGGGTTTATATTTTGTCCCTGGTGAGCAGAACTCTCTGCTTCCTTGTTGCCATGCCCTGAGCTGCTTTCCTCCTTCCTCTCTACCAATGCTCTGCACCACCTCAGGGTCAGAACAGTGGAGTCAGCTCTCTGTGGTCTGAGACCTCTGAAACCATGAGTCAAATAAACTTTTCCTCCTCTAATCACCGTCAGGTCTTTTGGTCACAGTGGCGAAAAAGCTAACTAAAACTTAGCATCACAGATGTAATTACATAGTACACAAAGAAGACTGGAGACAAGAGCTGGAGAGAGGGGTGGGAGGGGGCAGCAGGGTACGCCTGAGTCACATTGTTCATATGGACTCAGCATTGTGCCCCATGCAAGGAAAATTCAAGTTCTGCATTTTTTAACTTTCTGAAAATATTTTTTGAACATTTTTCAGTCTGAAATTGGCACATAGAAGCAGAAAACCAACTGCATCATTTCACTGGTTGTGCATCTCACTGGTACAACTTAGTTAGATTTTCTGGCTCTGGATCTGTCACTAGGCTGGGTCTGTCATCCTCTTAAACTCAAGAACAGTGGTGGAATGGCTTCTACTCTCACTCCAGTGGTTGTTGTTGGAGTGAAGTTTCAGTTCCTCATTAACTATTGACTGGATGCTACTGTCAGTTGTTTACCATGTGATTGTCTTAAAAGATCATTCACAACACGACAGCTTGCTTTATCAGAGCAAGTGAATGAGAAAAGCCAGAGAGTCTACAGGCAAAATGGAATTCATAGGCCTTTCCAACCTAGTCTCAAAGTAACATCTCATCTCATTTTGCCTACTGACTTTCCCAGAAGAAAACCACTGGATCCAGCACATAAAAAAGTATTACATAAGGATGTGACTAGCAGGGGTATGGAACATTGAGATTTCAATGCATTTACTGTTATAAAGCTATATGGATTATCTGAATTGAAAAGTGTTTCTCCAAAATTTATATCTTCCCCAGATTCTCAGTGTGACCTTATTTGGAAACAAGGTCATTGCAGATGAAATTAATTAAGTTACAATTAGGTCATACTGGAGTAGAGAGAGCTCTTACTTCAATATGACTAATGTCTTTATAAGAAAGAATACACCTAGGGAAGAATACCAGGTAATAGTCAATGGAAGTCAAGAAAGGAGTGATCGACATACAACCCAAGAAATATCAAGATTTCAAGCAACAACCACAAGCTAGCAAGAGATGAGTAACAATTCTACCCTAGAATCTACACAAGGAACATGGCCCTACTGAGACATTGATTTTGTATTTCTAGCTTACAAAACTTTGAAAGAATAGATTCCTGTTGTTTTAAATCACCAAGTTTGTCATACTTTGTTACAGGATCTTTAAGAAACTAATACAGGATTTGAATGCTTTTACATAGATGCTAACTTATAGAAAATGATATTGATCCTCTCGGGTGTTATATGTTAGCCAGGCTGAGCTCAGGCTTACAATGCTCCTGCCTCGGCCTACCAAGTAGCTGGAGTAATAGGCCTGTGCCACCAGGCCCAGCTTAGATCCTTTTTTAAAGAAGAAAAATTCTCATATCTTACCAGTTTTAATTTAAACTCTTTTTCATTATTAATTGCATTCATTTCATGTGATAGATACTGCTATTTCACTAAGCATATAAAGCAACTGATGAGGTTATTTCAAGTTTTGCTCTTAATTTTGTGTGGGATAGGCAGACTTACAGGTGGCCTCATGGTTGCTGCCTTCTGATAGTCACACCTGTGTACCTGTGCACCCTGTCCTGAAGGGTGAGTAGTGGTTTGTGACTTGCTTCTGATCAATTACACGCATCCTATAGCATTCTATTCACTAGAGGCTGACTCTCCACTGTGGGCTTTGAAGAAGCAAGTGGCCATGAATCCAATAGCTGCAAGTAATAAATACTGTGAATCACAAGAGATGTTAAGCTAATTCTTCCCCAGTCATCTAAAGATGAGAATACAGGCAAGCGGAAATCTTAGTTCATCCTTCTGAAAGTCAACAAAGATATGCTCAAACTCCTGATCCACAGAAACTGAGATAACAAATACAAGTTATTGTAAGCCACTAAATTTGTGGTAATTTGTTATGCAACATTAAATTCCTAATGATCAACTTGATTCTTTTGGTTTTATTTTAATCATGATGGAAAAACAACCTAAATGAGCAAAGGACCCAAGTATACATTTCTCCAAAGACATTAAAAAAAAAAATGGCCAAAAGATATACACTAATATTCTCAGCATACTTAATCATCAGGAAAATGCAAACAAAAACCACTATGAGATACCATCTCATACCTATTAGGATTCATTGACACAATTCAAAATAGCCAAGATATGGAACCAACCTCAGCGTTCAATGATAGATGAATAGATAAAGAAATTTTGGTACATATATACGATGGAATATTATTCAGCCCTAAAACAGAAGGAGATCTTCCTATGTTCCACAACATGGATGAATTTGGAGGATGTTATATTAAGGGAAATAAGCCATACACAGAAAGAAAAATGTTCCACAATCTCACTTATATGTTGAATCTAAAAAAATTTCAAATGTACCTAGAGAATAAAACGGTTGTTACCAGTGAAAGGAGAGAGGGATGGGGAGATATAAATTAGAGGATACAAAGTAGCATATGTGTAGGATGAATAAGTTCAGAGATTATTCAAATGTACATAGAGAATAAAACGGTTGTTACCAGAGATAGGAGAGAGGGATGGGGAGATATAAATTAGAGGATACAAAGTAGCATATGTGTAGGATGAATAAGTTCAGAGATCTACAGTTAACAAAATTGTACTGTACATGGGGTTCATGCTAGATTAGCTGCTTTGCAACCAAAAAAACAGCGTAATATGTAAGATGATAGATGTATGAATTCACTCCACTATCTTAACCTTTTTTTTCTATATCCCATAACATCATGTTGTATACTTTAAATATAGTACACATTAATATTATTTTTTATTTTTTAAAACCTGAACAGCAAATTTGGATGCAAATCCAGATCTTAAAGTAGGCTAGCGCAACTCCAAAATCTGTTTTAAGCAGCATACTATATGGTGCTTTTGAAATCATTTGCTGCAATGAGAAAATAAATCTAGCAGGCTCTCTGTCTTATGATGGTAATATGAGAGGAAGAAGGAGATCGGAGAAGGCATGAGGTAGCAGAAGCCTGTTAAGTAAGGCAAGAGTTGTTGCTTGTAATCCTAGCTCTACCACTAGTTAATTCTCTGTCTTGGCTTGATAGCCTTGTGGAAAAAAAAAAAAAAAAAGGAGGTTAATGGACATTCCAGACCCAGGTTTTTCCTTAAATTGGACTATATTAATAAACCTCAAGGGATCAAAGACTCTGAAATTCTGCAACAGTGATTATGTATTTTTTTAACAACCTAAGGCATGTGCATTTTTTCCCTGGGGAGAAAAATCTACTGCTTCAGATTTTCAAGCAGTTCTTTAATCCAAAAATGTTAAGATGATCTCAGTGATCTATTTCAATTCCAATGGTGTGTGTATCTTCTATTTTGAGAAATAGATCTTCTCTACCTTAATTCTTATCCATTATGGAGAAAACTGTATTCCTTCCCCAAAATGTAACATTTGAGAGGAAAAGTACATAAATAAAAGTGCATGAATTTTGCATTTTGAAACACCATGTTTGTATAGTTCTCTCGATGGATATTTGTGTTTTGCCTACAGTTGTCTCTGCTCTTTCAATCTTTGAACAAATGCATTGCATGAATAAACATATGTTCATTTGTTCATCAATATTACCTAAACAGTTAAACTTACATGTATTCCATTTGTATAGTTACAGAAGTTCTGTTACAAAAGCCAATTAGTGACTATGCATTTATAAGTATATTCTCACAGTGCCAATTTGTTGAAACTAGAAAATCTGGACTTTTTTAGTAATTCAAGCAACTTTCGTAGGTCAAAGTAGAACCCAGAATTTTTTTCTCCTATATTCTAAAAAGAAAGTATTTTGTAAAGCATGTTTTAGCCAATCAGAAAAGGCAAGAATCTTTTCATGTTCTCAGAGAAGCCCTGAAATATGCAAGTAATCCAAGGCAGATACCTGAGGTTGGCTTTGTGCAACATTCATATTCCCTCGGCTTCTAAGAAATAACTGAGGAGGAGATGAAGGCTTTCATTAGTTATACATAATGAGATCTGACTATGTTCATTGAGTCTCAAAAGGAGTTTTGCCTAAAAGACAGAAATATAAGAACAAACAATCGGTCATATACTGATAAATTTTAACAACTGGAGCTCCAGAAACAAAATAAAAAACCCTGACTCACAAGGCTGGCCAATTTCTAAACAATTTCTGGATTAGTAAGAGTAAAAAATCAACTTGGACTGAAAAACCAAAGGCAGCCCTGCTGTTTACAAGTTGGAAGGACAAACACATAAAGTCGACTACAAAGTTAACAGGACATATTGTTTCTGCCAAGGTTGTGTGGCTATAAAGTACGGTAACGATCTCTCCTATGAGTGATTGCTGCTTTCTTACCAATGACACTCTCTGATGCCCTCTGCTATTCCCAGTCAGATGCCCAATTGCTAAACCTTCTCACCCTTCTGACAGCAAGAGACTACAGGTTAATACCCACTACTATTCTTGACACGGAAATAGCGACCAACCCAGTAGGGTCTCCCTTTCTTTAGACCCTCCTCAGAATCCTCCAGCAGGTACCCAAAACTTGCAAAGCACTGGTGTCCTCTCCCTCTTATCCAGGGTGACTTTGCACAGTTGCTGTGAGTGTTCTCTCTTACCAAGCCAGTCAATAAATCTGACTTTGTCAGGCTACAGGCTGGAAGTCTTCGGCTAATTAGGCTTTAACACTTTCTCAGTGTCAATATTTCCACCAGGACTGATTTAAGCTACTTATGTGGTGCCACTTATTTGTGTAGAGAAGAGCAGTCAACTGAAATAAATACAGCCTGACCCTAGCACACCACTGCCAGAGTTATACTCTACAGTCAAGGAAAGAGAGATGTTTTGATATACTTTAAAAGCATCTCTTTTTTTTTCTTTCTTTCTTTCTTTCTTTTTTTTTTTTTTTTTTGTGTGTGTGTGTGTGTGCATGTGTGGGTATGGAGGTGCTGGATGGAACCCAAGGCCACCCACTTGCTAGGCAAGTGCTCTACCACGAAGCTACACCCCCAGTTCTTAATATCTATCTTTCAGATAAGAAGATGAAGGATTTAAAGAGTTTACATAAATTGCTTATGCTCACAAAGTTGGTGTCAGAGGCAAAGTTTGAATTTGTGTCTTTCTTATTCAAAATACCATGATCTTTTAGTATTTTTGTTCTTTTTAGTTATACATGACCTTAACACACATGTTTTCATCATGTTATATCATCATCTGTTCTTATGATAAAGTCCATGTGTATAGACATTTAAAGATAGTACATTCCTTTACACATACAAAGGGTATTTATAATTCTTCTGTATCTTCTACATGCTACAGTAGCTGTGAAACACCGGACAAAGTATCATCTTTAAGTCTCAGTTTCTACATCTGAAAATTGGGATCAAAAAAAGTGTCTATCCCAAAGGACTGTTGTATAGATTTTAAAAATTGATAAGTGTAAACTGTTTGACACATAGTACTTAAATGTTAGCTATTAAAATTATAATGAGAAGCACAAAGTACTGAATAATTCTTATTTCAATTGCTCTCAGATTTTCATATACAGATATATGAATTTTAAAAATCTTTCTGTGTCCCTGTTTCCATTATCTATTGTTGCTTTACAAAGCAAAATTTATTGGTTTAAAGACACAACGGTGTATTATTGTTCACTTTTCCACGGTTTGCCTGGGTGGTTCCATGTAGTGTGCACTGGGGTTTCTCATGTGACTGCATTTGACTGGCAACTTGACTAAACACCTTGATCTCCTGGGCCATTCTCATGGCTTCTCTTTCCAGCACAGAGTGTGGAATTACAATATCATATCTGGGTTCTGGAATGGAGTCTTCCAACTAATGTGCAAGCCCTCAGAAAGTCTTGCTCAAATCATACTGACTAATGTCCACTGACCACAGCAGTCACATGTCCAATCCCGGAGTCCCTATGAAAAGAGTTTACATAAGGATATTAGTATCAGAGGGGTAGTTTTGGGGCACCACCATCACATGAGCCTGCCGCAGGTTCTTATTCATATTAATGTATAAACCTCTTTCAGAACCAAGAATATGCCAAATAACTGCATTAGTAGAGTCATCAGTCCTGTGATAATGAAAGCAGAATTGAAACTGACTTACAGTGCCTGTCAGATTCTCTGTGTCAGATACACATGGCCCTATCATACAATGAGAATTTACAAGGAATAGAAAATTCATTCTAATGAACTAGGAAAAGTGAATAAATCATGACCCTATAAGTACCAATGTCAGTCTACCTCAAAGCAGTAAAATTAAAACTGTCATAGACTATGATAATCGTTCAACTAACAATACACAAGGCATCATCATCTTTAGGATTGTCTTACAACCATTACAGTCTTAACATTTTCTCCCTGAAACTTTCATTTGCAAATCAATGGCAAAATCAGTTTGAAACCAGTTCTAACTATGAATGGCTCCACTACCTACTTTTTTTTCTGAAGTCAACTCCCCGAACAAAAGTCAGGCTGTGTCCCTTTTTTCTTGTTGCTGCTTTCCTCTGCCCTTCTTGGGGTGAAAAAAAAAAATGCCCATTTCCAGAAAACTATTATTGTATGTCTACCATAATTATAAGCAAGATTCAATTGAACTGCTCTAAAATATTCATTGCAAATTTGTGATTAAAGATGTTTAATTTCCTATTCATATGCAGTTTCCATACAGCACAAATATTTACAGTTAATTATGGAAAATTTCACACATTAATTCCAGGAGCACGAAAATATATTAATAAATTTACATTTATAACTGACTCTTTAAAAAATTATGTGGAAGTGGGCAAAGAGAGGAATATCATATAACTATTTTAGCCAGAAGCTTCCATTTTGGGATGTCTCATTTACTCAGAGACTTTCCAGGTCCAAATTCACATAATCATGTGCTTTCACAAAGTTTTAAAGATTAAGCTGAGCAGAAAGGTGCATGCTTATAATTCCTGGAAACCGAGACAGAAGGACTGCAAGATCAAGACCTGCTTGGACAACTTAGTGAGACCCAGTCTCAAAGCAAAAATTCTAATAAAAGAGCTGGATTGTAGATCATCAGCAGAGCCTTGGCCAGAATCTATGGAAGGCTCTGGATCATTCCCAGTACTGCATTAAAAATAAACAAATATGATATCTTATCTTAGGATCACTCACCACTCTGAACTCTCCTCCAATACCAATCTGTGTTCCCTCCATTTAGAGTGGCATTGGCATGACTGTGACTCTGTTAGGATCTGATATGAATAAGTTAAGTCAGGGATACACTTAGTTTGAGTATTATGGGACATATTTATGTGATTTGCAAGCCACTTCAATACATAATTAGGTTACTGCCAGTCACCACAGTATAAGAAAGACTTTTGGAAATGCGTCTTACTGCCAGGTAACACATTGCCTTAATTCCAACTATCAGGAGACTGAGGCTGAAGGAGCACCAGTTCAAGGCCAGCCTGGAAAATTGGTGAGCCCCTGTGGGGGTGGGGGGGTTATATCTTCAGCATAAACACATGCTTATACCTTGTGGTGACACAGGCTCAGGTCAGAGGTCTCATCTCTACTGAAGGTGTCTGACAATGTATGGCATGAAGTGTTAGAATGGAAGAAAAACAAAGTTTAGAATTTTTAAATGAAATTGCCTTTCTATTGTGAAGAGGCAATCAAAAATCATACCAAATACCTGTAAGAGAAAAATATATATATCAGGAATATCAGGCAATTAGTTAATAAAAAAATTTGCTTTTCTTTCTGGATTTGTTATGTTAGCAGTACTTGTCTGCTTTTAATTTTTTTGGAAATTGTTATGAGTCTTTTTCTCAATCTAAATAAATATTTATTTCGTAGTTATGTTGGTCTTAGTACTTCCATATTCTCTTTTAAAAGAAAACTCCCCAAGCTAGAAACAAAATCTGAATGAGTTCCCCCTGTTAACTACCCTCTGATAGTGTAAAATATTTTTCATTTGAGGTGTTAAGTTTCCTGGTCAATAATAAAATCACATTGAGTAATTCTTTCTTTTCTTTCATTTTTCTCTCTTTCCTCATGAAGACTGATTCATTCATCCACAAATATAACTTGGTCTTTTATGTTAAAGTCTACCATGGAAGAGTATGGATAAATTTTGGCCAGAGGAGGACTTTAATCATGATGGACTAATTGAATTAGTCAAAGTTCTCTAGAGAAATAGAGTCATTATAAGGAAAAGGCTCAGGTGATAGTGGAGGTTGGCAAATCAAAATCTGCAGGGTAGGTTAGTAGGCTGGCAAGCCAGGGAAGAGCTGAGGTTGTAGGTCAATCCTAAGGCATACTGAAGGTAGAATTTCCACTTTCTCAGGCAAGTTAGTCTTTTGCCTATGGTTTTCAACAATAATTGAGCTCCATTTTACATTATGGAGGCCAACCTGCATTTTTAAAAGTCTATTGATTTAATTATTAATCTCACCTAAAAAATTCCTTCACAGCAAATCAAGAAAGAGTGTTGACAAAATAAGTGGATCCTATGACATAGACAAGTTGACACACAAAATTAACTATCACATCTATGGATACACAATGAAGATGGGAAAGCATCATGTTATAGTTACTTAAATTATTATATGAACCTACATATGCCATATCCTATTTGTAGGGAGATGAACTGTAGGGAATTAAGTGCCAAAATTCATAAATAAAGGGCCAGATAGAGCAATTTTTATACAAATATGAGAACACGCAAGGGTTTAGCTATAGATAGAGCACAGCAGACTGTTGCCTGTGCTGTTTCTCTTTCACTCAAGCCTGTGGCGCTGGCAGGATGGGCAAGCATCAGTCTCCATCCTGCCAGGAAGCTCCACGGTCAAGTCAAGAAGTGACATGATACACCAAGTGAAATCAGCCGGACTCAGAAAGCCAGAGGTCGAATGTTTTCTCTCACTTGTGGAACCTAGAAAGAAAGAGGGAGGAAAAAGGAATTTTAAAAATGGGGAATTTCACAGAAAGAGGAGGGAGAACAAGAGAGAAGAGGAGAGGGATCAAGGAGGAGAAAGGCGGAGAGGGCATAGAAAAGCTCTGGGGTACAAAGTCCACCGAATGCCCACATCTGAATACACCACAGTTAATCTCACTTATGTGTAAAATTATAACGTGATTAAAATAATGATAATCATAGAAGGGGGATCAATAGAGTAGAGCAAGCAGATCGAGGGGAGGGAGGAGAGGAGGGAAAGAGAAGTACTGAGAAATGAAATTATCATACGCATGTACAAACATGGCACAAGGAATCCCCCTGTTATGAATAATTATGATGTACCAATAAAAATTGAATAAAATGTTTAAAATTATTTATAAACTATTTTAAAAATGCAATAAAGCCCACTTGGGCACAGCCCTGAAGGCCTAGCCCTTTTGGATGTCTTTTCCCATGCAAAGTGACTTGTACTAGAAAAAGCAGAGGTTGACACCAAACAGCCAAATTCTCCACCAGCAAGGAAGTCCAGGTGTAGCCCGTCAAGAAGGGCAAGAGAATCCCAGCCTTTGTAGCCAGTGATGGATCCTTGAACTTCACTGAGGAAAACAGTAGTTATGATTACCAGGTTTGATGGGAAAACATTATGTGTCAGTAATATTCCCGGAATTTGCTTTATATTGTCAAGTAGTCAGTCTCTTTGACCCTACACAAAGGAAAGAAGGAAAGACCAGATCATAAATTCTGATGGTGTAAACACAGTAGTGATAAATTTTCATATACCAAGAAAGAGAGAGGGAGAAACAGAGAGGGAAAAGAGAGAGAGAATGTTGCAATTTTCACTATATTATAAGGTTGGTATAGTCCCCTAGGAAGCACCTAGAAAAAAATAAACTACTTTGAGTTATGTTTTCCCCCCATGTCTTAGGGAATTCTAGGAAAATGCCAGGCACAGTGGTTCACACCTGTAATATCAGCAACTCAGGAAGCCTAGGCAGGAGGATCTAAGTTTGGGGCCAGCCTGGGTAATTTAGTGAGATATTGCCTCAAAATTCTAAATACAGAGAGAATTCCAGTAAAGAAGCAACTACAAGCATGTGAGCCCCAATCCCTCGCAGTTCTAATATTTTGTAATTCCATTTGATAGTAAATGAGATTTAGAGGCAATTAAGAAGAATTATTGAAATTAGAAAATGTGGTAATAACTCCACATTAGGTTTGTTTGTGGCATATGCTATCTTTTTATTCAAGAGACCCTATTAAAAATTGTCATCTAAAAAAGACAGCTTTGAGATGCAATGAGGATTTTAAAGTCACATAGTTCAGAAAAGCTGATTCTTTAAATAATGTTTTGAAGAACTACCAATAAAGTGACTCTAAAATATGGCTAAAGAAGGAACATAAAAACAAAATGTTTTTACGACCCAAAATGTTTTGCAAACGGAGCTCATGTGGTGAAAAGTCTTTGAATAAATTTATTAGATAATACATCATACTTGACTTCATAGCAAAAACTAAATAGAAATGATCATTTCAAATTCCAACCTTTTTTATTTTTGGTTGTGCTGGGGATTGAACCCAGAGCCTCACACATGCTCTCATACCAACATAATTTCATTCTTCTTTGTGGCTGAGTAGAAATACCACGTTTTCTCTTTTTCTAATGCGAGAACCATTAACTTGTTTATTAGAAATAGTAGGAAGTTGATCTTTGTTTTAATTTGTTTTTGTACATTTTTGGGATGAGGTTTCTACACCACTCACATTTGTTTACAAGAAGGTGTCTGAAAAATTCTGTTGTATGATGCCAGCATAGAGGAGAGAGCAATAAATAATTACTCCTTGAATACATGAATGAATGAGGAGATGAATACCAGCTTTTCAAGTGTAGATCAAGAAAGAGACAAAGTCAAGCAAGCTAAAAGCCTCACAATTTATATACAGTTTTAACCTTAACCATCTCATTCCCTCACTACACAAGATAAAAATTCAAGAATTCTTCATAAAAATAAAGAATTATATTGTTGGATCACAGTGAATTTTTTCATTATATACACAATGTAATTTTTCTCAGTTCAAAAATAATTCGCCCTATAATTGTGGCTACCACTTCTGCACTATTTTCTACTCTTTAAGTAATCTGCAATAATCTGCATTTTAAATTGGCAGTTTACAGTGTCCATGTCCTTTAAATTCTAGAAAAGCCTTTCAAATTGTTCCCCATATTGTCTCATTGATAACATATTTTATATTTCTGGGAAATCAATACTATTTCCTAAACATTTTTCAGATCCATCTGATAGATCATTTTCAGAATTAATGTCTTCCTTTCATATATTGTTCAATATGCTTGATTCTGTATTGTATTTTCATGAGTTCAAGGTTGTCAGTAAGTGTATTTTTTTTTAAATATAATTTGAATCGCAGTCTCTCAAAGATTATCAACAAATGGAATAGGCTAGCTCTATCTCCATCCTTATGATGGCACCATATACCCCATTTTCTTTATCCATTCATCTATTGCTGGGTACCTAAGCAGATCCCATAATTTGACTATTGTGGATTGTGCTACTATAAACTTTGGCATACATGTATTACTACAGTATGCTGATTTTACATCTTTTGGATAAATACCAAGAAGTGGGATAGCTAGGTCCCATGACAGAAACACTCCTTTCTTCTGAGGAATCTCCCTACTGCTTTCAAGAGTGGTTGTATTAATTTGCAGTCCCACCCACAATGTAAAATTGTACTTTTTTCTTTCAAATCCTAGTCAGTAACTATCTTTATTTGTGTTTTTGACTCTTGACATTCTGACTGGAGTGAAATGAAATCTCAGTGTGCTTTTGATTCGCATCTCCCTGATTGCTAAGCATGTTGAACATTTTTTCATATACTTGTTGGTAATTCCTCTTTCTTCATTTGACAAATATCTCTTTAGATCTTTTACCCACAATATTAATTTTTTGAGTGTTAATGATTTTGAGTTCTTTTTATAGTCTCAGCCCTCATTCAAATTTCATTTTGAGACAGGATCTTATTAAGTTACTGAGGTTGGCCCCAAATTTGTGATTCTTCTGCCTCATTCTCGCCTGTCGCTTGGATTTCAGGAGTGTGACATCATGCCATTTCAATTCTAATATAATTCTTAAGATTTTTCGAGCTTTTTAATTGAGGTTTCTTAAAAAAAAAACCTTACTCTGTCCACACCACTATACAATATAATGTGATACAGTATCATCATATTTTCTAGCAAATCTATCTTCCAAACTGCATTTTCTCTTTTTCTCTAGTACTACAAACACAAATAAATAAATAATAGATCAAATGACACTAAAGAATATGTTCTATATGCTTCAAGTAATAACTTAGCATCAGGTAGTACCCACCTGATGATAAAATGAACGTCAATAAATAAAAATTAATTAGAATTTTAAAAGTCACTCATTTTATCTTCTGGTGGGTACTGACTGTCACGGAATTTTATACATGCATTCTTACTTGAAAGAATACCCTCCTCCATAAATAATACACCAGCTTCTGATTACGTCATCTGGAGATCAAGTCTCTGATGTCCCTATCATCACAAGTGAACTCACACACTGAGTCAATCTGGAATCTCACTGCTGCCTTGAGCTCCAGCGTCCCCACGGAAGTCCTGCCGCTATCTGAGCCACACAGATCCAGCCCGCCTTTCAACCCTACCATCCTCACTTGTTTTCGAGATGCAAACTGTATTTTATGTTGATACAATTAAAATTCTTCAAACGCACAATGACTTCCACTCCTTTTGTAGACTCAAAGACATTGCTAGGCACAGTGGCACACACCTATAATCCCAGAAATTCAGGAGGATGAGGCAGGAAGACCACAAGTTCAAGGTCAGCCTAGGCAACTTAGCAAGACCCTGTCTCAAAATAAAGACTAAAAAGGACAGCGGCTGTAACTCAGTGGTCGATCACTCCTGGGTTCAATCCCCCATACTAAAAAGTAAAACAAAGTGATATAATAAATACGAGTCCAGGTGCAGGGGTATGTGTCCATAATCTCAGAGTTTCAGGAGGCTGAGGTAGGAGGATCACAACTTTGAGGACAGCCTCAGCAATTTAGCAAGACCCTGAGCAACTTAGTGAAACCCTGTCCCAAAATAAAAAATAAAAAAGGCGGGGATGTTGCTCAGTGGTTAGAGATCCCTGAGTTCAATTCCCAGTCCCCATAAATAAATAAACAAGAAAACAAATAAAAGATTTATAGCATTGTTATTTCTGCCATGGCATCTTCTCTCATTAAAATATCTACCAGTCTTCATTCCACCACCCACATATCTATGCATGTACATCTTTTCAGAATCAATCCTAGGTGCTGATCTCTTAGTCAAAACTAAAATATAATTGGAAATCAGTCCTGCTTTGCTTTGTTTTGTTTGTTTTGTTTTGTTTTCCTCCAGTGTGTTTGGTTGCTCTCCTACAGAAAAAACAGCAACAGAAAAGGATTCCTCGCTCACCTCTTCTCTGGCAACTAGATCTCTGGAAACCCAAAGCGCACTGTCTGAGAACAACAGCTGCAACAACAACATGAGCAATAGGAAGTACCTTCACAGGGTGCTTAATTTGTATTGGGCATTGTACTAAGGACTTTATTTTGATCATCTTTTTAATGCCTTTGATATCCCCATGAGGTAATTCTGTAATTGGATGATTATGTTCTGTGAATCCTAGTGTGGATCTGACGTGGAAAAGAGAACAAGGGTACCTGAAGAGGATCAGGATGAGAAAGACACAGCAGCCTAGATAACAAAATCCCAGACAGGCACGAAAATGGCCCTGCTGATGCCAGCAGAGAGAGGTGATGACACCTGACACGATGTGCTCTTCCCCACCCCCACACTCCTTAGCATTCCATAAGGAAAAGGGAATGTTTTGCGTATATGTGTTAGGTGAGCCTGGATTAACTGGGATGGCTTCCACTGATAGATGGATTGGGCATTCATAATAAACATTAATTCCAGTTATGAAAAAATAAATCCATATTTTTACACATATTTTTACATTTGTGGACCTAAATAATATCAGCCCAGTATTTTAGAAAGCGAACAAAACTGAGATGCAAACATTCACACACCTTTCCAAGATCTTACAGAGTATTCAATGATTGTATCTGGATTTGAAGTTATAAAGTCTAAATTCTGAGTTCACTTTTTTTTTCTTTTTTGGTAATATCAGTGATTGAACTCAGGGATGCTTAACCACTGAGCCACAACTCCAGCCCTTTTTAATATTTTACTTAGAAACAGGATTTCACTGAGTTGCTTAGTGCCTCACTAAGTTGCTGAGGCTGGCTTTGAACTTGTGATCTGATCTTAATTCACTTTTTTGAGTATTGGATTTATAAAAATTCCACAAGTGTAATTTAGATACTCTGGCATTATAAAGGTAACCTGACTCAAAACAGTTTCTTCCAGAAGTTATGTCCTTTCTGTATATCTCTGGATCACCAAGAAAGGTGCTCATATATTGGATCATAGAACTGTCTAATAGAAATTCAAGCTACATATTTTAAAATTTTCTAGAAGCCCTATGTTAAAAAGTTAAGAGAAACAGATAAAATTAATTTTCACAATGTATTTATGTTAAATATATATTTTAAATATTATCATTTTAACACATAATCAAGATGTTAAAATTTCTAGCAACCTATTTTCTATAGTCTGCATCTTGAACATCACCCAAAGGCCACATGTTAAAGGCTTGGTACCAAGCATGTGGCAGATTTGGGAGGTGGCACAGTCTTTAGGAGGCGGGACCTGGTGGAAGGGATGTAGGTCATTGGGGGTATGCCCTTGAAGAGAGTATGGGGTCCCATCTCCTCTTTCTTTCTATTTCCTGGTTGCCTTGAGGTGAGCAGCTTTGTACGCTATGTGTTCCCTGCCATTGTGTTCTGCCTCACCACAGGCCCAAAAATAATGCAGTCAAATGAGTATGAACTTAAAGACTCTGAAACCATGACACAAAATAAATCTTTCCTCTCTGTAAGTCAGACTATCTCAGGTATTTGTTACAGCAACAGAAAACTAACACAATTTTTTTTTCATACCAAGTCTTCAAAATCTGGTGTGTATTTTAGACTGATACCATACCTTGATTCAGATTAGCCACACTCAATAGCACATGTAGTTAGTGGCTTTGGTGCTAGACTATGAGTGAAGTGCTGGTTTACTTTCCTGTTGTCCCCAGATATTCCTTGCACAGTCTGCTCCTGATGGTAAGCCCACCTGTCTTTCACATAACTTTACTTTCCTCTAAAAAAAATCTCAAATTTTTCAGGAGTCAAAATAAGCATTTTCCTTTTTTTTTAAAGTATTTTTTAATTTATTTATTTTGATTCATTGTAAACAAGTGGAGTAAAACTTATTTCTTATAGGTCCAAATGTTCATCCTGTCAGCTTAGGATCAGATTTCCTTAACAGGACTCCCATAGCACAAGAAATAAAAGCAAGAATCAATAACTGGGATAAATTCAAACTAAAAAGCTTTCTCTCAGCAAAGGAAACTATCAGCAACGTGAAGAGAGAGAATACAAAGTGGGAGAAAATCTGCCATTCGTGCTTCAGATAGAGCACTAATTTCCAGAATCTATAAAGAACTCAAAAAACTCTACACAAAGAATACAAATAACCCAATCAACAAATGGGCTAAGAAAATAAACAGACACTTCACAGAAGATGTACAAGCAATCAACAGATATATGAAAAAAATTCAACATCTCTAGTAATAAGATGCAAATCAAAACTACCCTATATCTGTTGATTGCTTGTAGATCATCTTCTGTGAAGTGTCTGTTCATTTCCTTAGCCCATTTGTCGACTGGATTATTTGAATTCTTGGTGTAGAGTTTTTTGAATTCTTTATAGATTCTGGAAATTAGCGCTCTACCTGAAGTGTGAGTGGCAAAGATATTCTCCCACTCTGTAGGCTCTCTCTTCCCATTACTGATAGTTTCCTTTGCTGAGAGAAAGCTTTTTAGTTAGAATCGATCCCAGTTGTTGATTCTTGCTTTTATTTCTTGTGCTATGGGAGTCCTGTTAAGGAAGTCTGGTCCTAAGCCAACAAGTTGAAGGTTTGGACCTACTTTTTCTTCTATAAGATGAGGGATCTCTGGTCTGATTCCAAGGTCCTTGATCCATTTTGAGTTGAATTTTGTGCAAGGTGAGAGATAGGGGTCTAGTTTTATTCAGCTGCATATGGATTTCCAGTTTTCCCAGCACCATTTGTTGAAGAGGCTATCTCCATTGCATATTTTTGGCACCTTTGTCTAGTATGAGAAAATTGTATTTATTTGGGTTTGTGTCCATGTCCTCTATTCTGTACCATTGATCTACCTGTCTATTTTGGTGCCAATACCATGCTGTTTTTGTTACTATTGCTTTGTAATATAGTTGAAGGTCTGGTATTGCGATATACTCTCCTGCTTCAGATGTATGAAAAAATATTCAACATCTCTAGTAATAAGAGAAATGCAAATCAAAACTACCCTAAGATTTCATCTCACCCCAATTAGAATGGCGATTATCAAGAACACAAGCAACAAAAGGTGTTGGCGAGGATGTGGGGAAAAAGGTACACTCATACGGTGCTGGTGGGGTTGAAAATTAGTGCAGCCACTCTGGAAAGCAGTATGAAGATTCCTCAGAAAGCTTGGAATGGAACCACCATTTGATCCAGCTATCCCACTCCTTGGCCTATACCCAAAGGACTTAAAATCAGCATACACAGTGATGCAGCTACATCAATGTTCATAGCTGCTCAATTCACCATAGCCAGATTGTGGAACCAACCTAGATACCCTTCAGTTGATGAATGGATAAAGAAACTGTGGCATATATAGACAATGGAACATTACTCTGCCATGAAGATGATAAAATTATGGCATTTGCAGGCAAATGGATGAAATTGGAGGATATCATGCTAAGAGAGATAAGCCAATCTCAAAAAACTAAAGGATGAATGATCTCGCTGATAAGTGGATGAGGACATATACTGGGGGGTAGGATGGGTTAGTGTTAGGGTTAGGGTTAGGTTTAGGGTTAGGGATAAGGAGGGTGGTAAGAATGGAGGAAGGAAAGACTGTATAGAGGGAAAAGAGGGGTGGGAGGGGTGGGGGGAAGGGAAAAAAACAGAATGAATCAAATAACATTGCCCTATGTAAATTTATGATTTTTAATAATAAAAAAAAAAACTACCCTAAGATTCCTTCTCACCCCAATTAGAATGGCGATTATCAAGAATACAAGCAACAATAGGTGTTGGCAAGGCTGTGGGGAAAAAGATACACTCATACGTTGCTGGTGGGGTTGAAAATTAGTGCACCCACTCTGGAAAGCAGTGTGGAGATTCCTTAGAAAACTTGGAATGGAACCACCATTTGACCCAGCTATCCCACTCCTTGGTCTATATCCGAAGGACTTAAAATCAGCATACTACAGTGATGCAGCCACATCAATGTTCATAGCTGCTCAATTCACAATAGCCAGATTGTGGAACCAAGCTAGATGCCCTCAACTGATGAATGGATAAAGAAACTGTCATTCATATATATATATATATATATATATATATATATATATATATATATGCATATATATATATAGAGAGAGAGAGAGAGGAATATTACTCAGCCTTAAAGAATATAATAAAATTATGGCATTTGCAGGCAAATGGATGAAATTAGAGAATATCATGCTAAGTGAGATTAGCCAATCTCAAAAAACCAAAGAACGAATGATTTTGCTGATAAGTGGGTGATGACACATAATGGGGGGTGGGGAGGGGGGCAAGAATGGAGGAAGGAGGGACTGTATAGAGGGAAAAGAGGGGTGGGAGTGGTTGAGGGGAGGAAAAAGTAACAGAATGAATCAAACACTATTACCCTATGTAAATGTATGATTACACAAATGGTATGCCTCTACTTCATGTACAGAGAAACAACATGTATCCCATTGTTTACAATAAAAATAAATTTTTTAAAAAATGCATTAGATTTATGAGCATTGATTTTATATCCTGCTACTTTACTGAACTCATTTATGAGTTCTAGAAGTTTTCTGGTGGAGTTTTTCAGCTCCTCTAAGTATAGAATCATGTCATCTGCAAATAGGAATAGTTTGAGTTCTTCTTTTCCTGTTTGTATCCCTTTGATTTCTTTGGTCTGTCTAATTGCTCTGACTAGAGTTTCAAGGACAATGTTGAACACAAGTGGTGAAAGAGGGCATCCCTGCCTTGTTCCAGTTTTCAGGGGGAATGCTTTCAGTTTTTTGTTTTTTTTTTTTTTTTCATTTAGAATGATATTGTTCATAGCCTTTACAATGTTGAGGAATGTTCCTACTATCCCTATTTTTTCTAGTGTTTTGAGCATGAAGGGATGTTGCATTTTATTGAATGCTTTTTCTGCATCTATTGAAATAATCATGTGATTCTTAACTTTTAGTCTGTTGATATGGTGAATGACATTTATTGATTTCCGGATGTTGAACCAACCTTGCATCCCTGGGATAAAACCCACTTGATCGTGGTGCACTATCTTTTTAATATGTTTTTGTATGCGACTTGCTAAAATTTTGTTGAGAATTTTTGCGTCAGTGTTTATTAAGGATATTGGTCTGAAATTTTCTTTCCTCGATGTGTCTCTGTCTGGTTTAGGTATCAGGGTGATATTGGCTTCATAGAATGAGTTTGGGAGGGTTCCCTCCTCTTCTATTTTATGGAATACTTTGAGAAGTATTGGAATGAGCTCTTCTTTAAAGGTTTTATAGAACTCGGCTGAGAACCCATCTGGTCCCGGACTTTTCTTTGTTGGTAGGCTTTTGATTACTTCTTCTATTTCATTGCTTGAAACTGATCTATTTAAATTGTGTATGTCCTCTGATTCAGTTTGGGTGGATCATATGTCTCCAGAAACCTGTTGATGTCTTTGAGATTTTCTATTTTGTTGGAGTATAGATTTCCAAAATGGCTTCTAATTATGTTTTGTATTTCACTGGTGTCTGTCATGATATTTCCTTTTTCATCCCGAATTTTAGTAATTTGAGTTTTCTCTCTCCTTCTCTTTGTTAGTGTGGATAAGGGTTTATCAATTTTGTTTATTTTTTCAAAGAACCAACTTTTTATTTTGTCAATTTTTTGGATTGTTTCCTTTGCTTCAGTTTCATTGATTTCAGCTCTGATTTTAACTATTTCCTGTCTTCTACTACTTTTGGTGTTGCTCTGTTCTTCTTTTTCTAGGGCTTTGAGCTGTAGTGTTAGGTCGTTTATTTGTTGATTTTTTCTTCTTTTATTGAATGGACTCCGTGAAATAAATTTTCCTCTAAGTACTGCTTTCATAGGGTCCCAGAGATTTTCATATGTTGTATCTTTGTTCTCATTTACCTCTAAGAATTTTTTTATTTCCCCCTGATGTCTTCTGTTATCCATGTATCATTCAATAGCGTATTATTTAATCTCCAAGTGTTGGAGTAGTTTCTGTTTGTTTGGGTTTTTTTTTTTTTTTTTTTTTTTGTCATTGATTTTTAATTTCCATTATGATCTGGTAGAATACAAGGTAGTATCTCTACCTTTTTGTATTTGCTAAAAGTAGCTTTGTGGCATAACATATGATCTATTTTAGAGAAGGATCCATGTACTGCTGAGAAGAAAGTGTATTCGCTCTTGGTTGGATGGTATATTCTATTTTTGTCTGTTAAGTCTAAATTATCGATTGTGTTATTGAGATCTATGGTTTCTTTGTTCAATTTTTGTTTGGAGGATCTGTCCAGTGGTGAGATAGGTGTGTTAAAATCATCTAGTATTATTGTGTTGTGGTCTATTTGGTCCCTGGAATTGAGAAGGATTTGTTCGACGTACATGGATGAGCCATTGTTTGGGGCATAGATATTTATGATTGTTATGTCTTGCTGATTTATGCTTCCCTTAAGCAGTATGAAATGTCCTTCTTTATCCCTTCTGAATAACTTTGGCTTGAAGTCCACATTATCTGAAATGAGGATGGATACTCCAGTTTTTTTGCCATGTCCATGTGCATGGGATGTTTTTCCCCATCTTTCACCTTTAGTCTATGGGAATCTCTTTCTATGAGATGAGTCTCTTGAAGGCAGAATATTGTTGGAGCTTTCTTTTTAATCCAATCTGCCAGTCTATGTCTTTTGATTAATGAGTTCAGGCCATTAACATTCAGGGTTATTATTGAGATGTGATTTGTATTCCTGGTTATTTTGACTTATTTTTGTTTTTTAACTTGACTTGGTTTCTCCTTTGTTTGGCTATTCCTTTAGGGTAGTTCCTCCCTTTGCTGACTTACATTGTTGTTTTTCATTGCTGAGAATGTTCTGTAGTGCAGCTTTCTATTTGTAAATTCTTTTAGCTTTTGTTTATCATGGAAGGATTTTATTTTGTCATCAAATCTGAAGGTAAGTTTTGCTGGGTATAAGATTCTTGGTTGGCATCCATTTTCTTTCAGAGTTTTAAAAATGTTGTTCTAGGTCCTTCTAGCTTTTAGGGTCTGGGTTGAGAAATATGCTGATATCTGTATTGGTTTCCCCCTGAATGTAATTTGATTTTTTTCTTTCACAGCATTTAAAATTCTATCTCTATTATATGTGTTATGTATTTTCATTATAATGTACCTTGGTGTGGGTCTGTTGTAATTTTGTACATTTGGAGTCCTATAAGCCTCTTGTACTTGATTTTCCATGTCATTCTTCAGATTTGGGAAATTTTTATTATTGCATTGAATAGATTGTTCATTCCTTTGGTTTGTTTCTCTGTGCCTTCCTCAATCCCAATAATTTTTAAATTTGGCCTTTTCATGATATCCCATAGTTCTTGGAGATTCTGTTCATGATTTCTTACCATCGTCTCTGTTTGGTCAACTTTGTTTTTAAGATTAAATATTTTGTCTTCAATGTCTGAGGTCCTGTCTTCCAGATGTTCTATCCTATTGGTTATGCTTTCTATGGAGTTTTTAATTTGGTTTATTGTTTCCTTCATTTCAAGAATTTCTATTTGTTTGTTTGTTTGTTTTTTTCAGAATCTCTCTAATTCTTTATTGAAATGATCTTTTGCTTCCTTCATTTGCTCTTTGAACTGTTTGATTGGTGCAATCATTCAATGCCTGCTTTCGCTCTCTTATCTCATCATTTGCTTCTCTGATCATTTTAACTATGTACATTCTCAACTCCCTTTCAGACATTTCTTCTGCCATGCTGTCATTGGATTTTATTGATGTAGCATCTAGGTTTGTTTGGGAAACTTTCTTCCCTATTTCTCATATTGCTCATGTATCTTCCCCTCTCCTCAGTAGCCTGAAGTCTCAGAGGAACTTGATAATGCAGTGACCCAAACTGTATGCTGCCCTTCTAGGGATGATGGACTTCAGGTGGGGCATATTCCCTGCTGGTGGGCAGAGGCACCTCCACGTGTTGACAGATGGTCAGCCGCAGGGGCACTAGACTGTGGGGTGGGGCTGGCTGGTCTGGTCCCAGCTCTCTGGGCCCATCTCCCCAGCAAGAAAGTCTCACCCATCAGCTATGGGCCGGTCTGGTGTCAGCATTTTCTTTCAGAAAGACAATTTTTATTTTAATTTTTCTTCTCTCACTTTTTATAACAGCTTTATTGAGGAACAGCTGACATACAAAAATACACTTTTGGCCAGGCATAGTGGCACATAACCGCAATCCCAGCAACTTGGGAAGCGGAAGCAGGAGGATCACAAATGCCAGTCCAGTCTAAACAACTTAGCAAGACCCTGTCTCAAAATCAAAAATTGAAAGTTCTGCACATGTAGCTTGGTGGTAGAGTGTCCCTGGCTTAATCCCCATTCCGCACCCCAATTGCTTTAATTTCATAAAAAAAAATTTTAGTAAGGACAAAAATTTACCAAGTTTTAACTAAATGTCCAGTCCTTTCCTAGGTTTTATTGATAAACTCAGTGAAGTCTTACTACCTATGAGTATAGTACTACTAATATTATTATTTTATGTCTTAATAAGGAAATTGGGACCTAGGAGGCTATGATAGCTTGTCCGAAGTGATTCTGCAAGAAAGTAGGGACAATACTGTCTTCCTGGTGACCTAATTATAAATATCAGAAGAATCAAGTTTTCTATCATTTACCCATAAAATGCTAAAGGTAGAGATAGAGAGATGCTAATAGTATTTTAATACAATTTCCTTAAAAAATAGAAGAAACAATTCTTAATGCAATTTATGGCTAGATGTATAATGTCTTTAGATAATGAATACTTATGTAAGCTTTTGTCTACTAAGAATTTATAACCTTAATGTTTGTGAATAATGCACTTTCTAATACCTAGGCCTAAAGTTTGTTGAAGACATCCCAAAGTGGGAGTGCTTTATAAAACAGAATAGGATAAGAGTATCTAATTTTTAGTATTCCACTCTTGCAATGCTTTCAAGAAGTTTTGAAACAGTACTCACAGTTTCATGGGATTTACTCTTCCCCAAAGAGCAACTTGTAGAATCTTTTAGAAGTATGAGGCTACAAACATTTTGCCTCTAAAGATGTTCTTTTTCCCTAACCTAGCCAGCACCATCCGCTATCACCCTTGTTGCCTGTAATTGAAATAGAGAGAACCTTGCATAAACCCAACTGGCTTTCTTCATAGACTCAGACTAGTGGAGCATTTCTGAGAACGGATTAAAAAGAGCCCAAAAGAGTCAGTTTGAGAGGAGGAAAGGGCCTTTGGGGAAAGAAAGAGAAATGAACCTCACCATTTCACTTAATAAAAATTTCTTGGGGAAAGAATAAGAGGAGTAATATAAAGTAAGCGCGGCTCATCTTGGTCTGTGACTTCCCCTTTTCCTTATCAATATAACTGAGATCTGTCCCTTCCTTCAGTCTCTACAGAGACCTGAGGGGAGAAGTCAGGAACAGAATAGTGAAAGAGCTGCCTAGTTGAAAGCTCAGAGATTCTGAGCACCCATATCAGTACTGTTTGGAAACTTTAAAAGACTATAAAACAAGAACAAGAAGTCTCTTGTTTGTTTGTTTGTTTGTTTGCTTGTTTATTTATTTATTTACACATACTGGGGATTGAACCCAGGGTTGCTTTGTCATTGAGCTACATCTCCAGTCCTTTTTTGGAGGGAGTGGGTGGGAGGGACTCATCTCTTCTTGGAGATGAGGTCAGTGTAGAGTTAAGAAGTCAAGGAACCCAGTGAAACCTCGGGATAATGAAAGCACTAGCACATCATCAGTGACCAAGACATTTCTAGCCATAGCAAAGACCCTATGACTTTTAGCTCCCTTTGCCATGCAGGGCCAGCATCCTCAAGATACTCACTAATCAGCAACCTGCACACACATGAGCAGGCAACACCAAGCAGCCAGCAAATCCCCAGTCTAGCTAAAGGAAGGAAGATATTTGACTGTGTGGTGGCTGAAATAATTTAATTTGGGTACTTATGGGAATTTATGGATACTCCCAGAGATGTTTAGGATAGGTTCATGTGGAGGCGGGTAATGGTTTCAGAGAGGCAGGTGTAGTAAAAAATCAGGAAAGTAATCTACATGACTAATACTCTGAGCCTAGTTTTCTTCCTATCTTTGTGTGGCCTGGCATGGGTTGTGTGCCAACTCATCAAGCCTCATTGGCATATTAGCACTCCGCTGATCCCACTACCATTCCTCAGACTCCAGCTCATCACAAATGTTCAATGACTGCTCAGTTAATTTTTCTTTACCTCAGATAGAAAAAGTACTATGTCAGTGAAGAATGAGCCGAGGAGGATGGGCCAAAAGAGACTACTGTTGTGGGAAATGCCAAGGAAGGAAAGGGCAGTAGGATGCACGACAGGACTGTGTCCAAGGGCCCATCCTGCAGTGGTGGGCTTTCATGCTTCCAGTGACCGTGGTAGATCCTGACTTTGGATCTGAAAGGATAAATGCTGGATGGGAGTCAAGTCCTAAACTGAGAATAAAGGGAGAAGCAAGGCTTGATATTCTGTTAATTAATTATTATCAGTACAACTGAGAACCAATGATCCCACTTAGCAAATGAAAATGTTGACAGGCAATTTTTTTACTTTATGAAGAGTTTCTTTTTTAAAAAATATCTCAGGTTTACCTTATTAGAAATTTAACTCAATTCCTCAATCTTGTGACTGAGCAAGAAGTGAGTCACACTGTTTCAGAAATTCAAATTTGCATAAATAATGGAAAATGTTTCCTTGTTTCAGATTCCTCTTAGCAAATTACATGAAAACTGCCAGTTAGACAACACCAGGAGCATTTATCCACAAGAGGGCGCCAGAAACTGACTTTCCTTAAACGGGTGATGTTTCTAAGTTTGATGACAAAGTTAAAAAAGGAAAAAGACAAATAAAAAGCTTGAGGCAAATGTATCTGATTCACCTGCCCACTTTATGCTAATGTTGAGATAGTACTGCAATCTCCATGGTGATTCCGAATGTTAAATATGTAAATAACAACATCTGAACAAGAGAGATAGTGGCATCTTGCTATTCAAAATTGCCTTGGTGAGTACAGTGGATTTTTTTAATGAATTAATCTTAATAGGTTTTCTTCCACTTAAAAGAAAACTCAAGATGGCGTTTCAATTATTAGAATCGTTGGCACATGTTCTTTTCTGCAATTGCCAAAGTGTCATATAAAACAATAGAAAGCACGACAAGGTACCCACTGTGGTGTTTTGTTATTAATTCACGAAGCAATGCCAATTTTAAGGATTTGGGTTTTGAGATGAAGCTGTAATGTAAAATACAAAGAGGCCTTTTATGATATTCTATTATAAAAAGAGAGCAACAAAGTAGTTTTAAAGGGGGAGAGGCAGAAATGTAACAGCAAATTACAGCAGAAATGGATTTAAAGAAGTTTTTAAATAATTTTTTTTAAAGCTAGTGGCATCAAGGAACTAAAAGTTTAACCATTCTCATTTGGAAAATATGAAACTAGTGATTCTTTGGAAAACATATGCAGTATAATTTTATTCATATGTTTGAACCTCTTGCATCTATATTTATTCTACATGTCAACAGTAGCAATGTTAGTGAGTTATGGTCTTCCATTGTACTTCATATTTCTCCTTTCAACACCTAAAATTGTAACCTGCGTACCACATCCTTTATTATGGACCTGCGAGCTACTATATAGTCCATAGTCCTAAAGTCTTATGGTGAGCTAGTCAAGCAGATGTACAGAATTTAAAACAATAAACAAATAGCTCAGGTTTAATAGAGCAATGGGTTCCATCCTTACAGAAGCCACAGCAGGGAAAACTTGGAGCAGGTTGTCTCTTGCCATGGTGTTTTCATTTTCTACTGTCACATGTTAATTACTCTGACACTTGATAATAAATACATGTTATTTATAATAAATACTTGTATTTATTATCTCATAGTTTCTTTGGTTCGAGAATTTAGGAGACTCTCAACTAGTGGCTGGCTCAGGGGCACTCAGGAGACTGCAGTCAACATAGCAGCCAAGCTGTCGCCATCAGAGGCCCTCCAGGAGTGCTGACTCACATGCAAAGGGAAAGAGTTCTGCAGAGGACTGCGTGTCTCCCAGAGAGGCCCAAGTGGGTGAGGCAGAAGCTGCATAAGTTTCATTGCCTACCCTCAAAAGGCAAACTCCCTCATTTCCACAATATCCACTGGTTACCCGGGGTCGGCCCTTTCCTGTTTTGGAGAAGACTGCATAAGGACATGAACACCAGGAGGGAATCATTGAGGGGCATCTTGAAAGCTCGTATTATACCCAGCTCCTCCAGTGTTCAAGGTATTTATAGCATCTCCATATGGCCAATCTAGATATAGGCAGAGAAATATCTCTGCCAAGGACTCTTTTCTATCTCCCTCCCACAGCCTCTGTGGCCTTCTTTGTATCCTTTTCTCCTCACCCTCTGCCCCTTCAACCAGGATTCCCACCCCCAAAGCCATTGCTGAGATGCTCTATTTAGCTCCTTCAAATTCCATGATCAGTTTGTTTCAGAGCTTTTCAGTTGCTGAGGGAAGAAGAGAAAAAATACCCTTCACTGAAGTCAGTCTCTTTGAGTCTCGGCATAAAGCCATTGCTGTTTCCTACCACCAAAATTAATACCTCTTGCACATTATTTTGCTAAAGAATATCTATCTCCTCTTTGAGTCAAAATTTCTGTTTTCTTGTTCTCAATATCAGTCAGACTCCAGGTGGGGCAGGTGGTGAGGGGATGAGTGAAGGGGAGCTGAAACCCCTATTGCCACACAACAGTTGCCATCCACAAGTTTTGTTTTTAAAAAAATATTTTTTTAGGTGTTGATAGACCTTTACTTTATTCATTTATTTATATGTGGTGCAGAATATCGAACCCAGTGCCTCACACATGCTAGGCAAGCGCTCTACCACTGAGCCACAACCCCAGCCCCAATAAGTTACTTATGAACTGTTCCTTTGGTATACATCATGTCTAGTGAAATATAAACTCCACAAATACAGAGACCACTTAGAAGAAGATTGGAGACCTACTGAAGGAGTCTTCAAAATTAATTCAGTGAACAGTGATGTCTCCTGGACATCTTCTTCATCTGCTGTGTGAGCTAGGAAAGTGGTGTGCGGCCTCCAAAAGCAAGCCAAGTGAAAGGGCTCTGTAAGAATCGCTCCAAGAGATCAAGGTTTCCTGAAAGATATGTCACTCCTCAAGCAGAAGTTTGTTGTGTGGCAAAAATATTTAGGCTCATTCATGAGAGAATTTGGCAGGTGGGGGGGCTCTAACATCTGCCTACAGGTGTTTGGAAACATACATGAAGATACAGACTGGGACCATATTGGGGGCCCTAATGGAATCAGTACGCAAAGGACAACCAGGAAAGCCCATAAGGGCAGGGCAAGCATTGGCCCTTGGTGAGAGAAGCACATGAAATGGCATGGACTTACCGTGGTTAGCTGGGCCTGGATACATGAGTTTTCCTATTTTCATGTATTCTACCTGATTGGGAATAAAACTTCATGAGTGCTAGGCCAAGAACTGGGACAGCAAGATGAGAAAACATCAACCAGCAAGTACATTGCAAACATCGAGGAACTATGGTACAGAAAGGGAGGAAAGTAGGAAGGGTGGATATGACGCCAAATATCCCCAAGCTTTTGAAATGTCACAGTGAAACCCATCAACTTCTATAATTAATAGCAATTCATATTTATAATGAGAAGTGAAAGAAAGAAAGAAAAGAAAAAGAAAGAGGAGGAGGAGGAAGAAGAAAGAAAGAAAGGAAGGAAGGAAGGAAGGAAGGAAGGAAGGAAGGAAGGGAGGGAGGGAGGGAGGGAGGAAGGAAGGAAGGAAGGGGAGGAGGAGGAGGAGGAGGGGGAGGAGGAGGAGGAAGGAAGGAGAAGAAAGAAAGAAAGAAAGAAAGAAAGAAAGAAAGAAAGAAAGAAAGAAAGAAAGAAAGAAAGGAAGGAAGGAAGGAAGGAAGGAAGGAAGGAAGGAAGGAAGGGGAGGAGGAGGAGGAGGAGGGGGAGGAGGAGGAGGAAGGAAGGAGAAGAAAGAAAGAAAGAAAGAAGGAAAGAAAGAAGAAAGAAAGAAAGAAAGAAAGAAAGAAAGAAAGAAAGAAAGAAAGAAAGAAAGAAAGATAGATAGATTAGTTTTGAATCATGAGTGTCCCCCTAAGGCCTGTGTTAAAGTCTTGGTCCCCCAGCCCATGACTTTATTGTTAGATGGTGGAAACTTTAGGAGGGAGGCCTAGTGGAAGGTTAGGTCACTGGGGCAGGCCCCTAAAGGGAATGTTGAGACCACACCCCTTTCTGTCCTTCTCTTTCCTGGTCACCTCAAGGTGAATAGATTTGCTCTACCACCTACTCCCACCGTGATGTACTGTGCCACTACAGGCCCAAAGGTAGCAGAGTCCACTGACCTTGAAATGAAACCTCTGAAACTCTGAACTAAAATGTTTCTTCCTTTTAAATTGATTATCTCAGGTAATTTGTCATAGTAGCAGAAAGTTGACTAGCACACCAGGTATCTAATTGCAGAGTCCATGATCTTAAGCAATGTGCCTTGCTGCCTCCTTTTTTGCCGTTTTACTACTCATCACACTTCCCCTCCCACCAGGTGGCTAGAAGAGCTGGATACAGACTAGTGACTGAGAAGTGGAAGAGGATTTGAAAGAAAGCTGAAAGAACAGTTAACACCTCCCCCATCCCACCCACATCACTAATCCCTAAAACAGGATCAGGACTGAGCCCAAAGAGAAAAAATGTCTAAATTGGAAGCAAGATTAGAATGTTGATTTAGAATGGACTTTTTAACACTTGTTAATGACTTTTATGATCTGTTAAAATTGTTACCAAAGAGCAGAGAAGGGAAAGGCCAAAACCAGGCAAAATGCATGCTGGTACAAAAATGAAACTATTTTCTGGTGTATAAGGATGAATTCAGAGCATTTATTAAAGGTTTCTTTATAACATATTTTTAATAGCTTGAAACTGATAAAGTTATACTTATCAATCAGACAGGAAATCAATAAATTCATCAAGGTGTGACCAAGACTAATTTTAGTCATAAGTATACTAAAATATAAGTCTGGAAAGACTTTAGAAGTTATCCATCTATTGTTAAGTCTAAACCAATGGTGAAAAATAGCTGGGCACACAATGTAAATGAAATACAAAATAAAAATGATTAATTGCAATAGAAGTGTTCAAAGAGTAATTGAAGTTTAATGATGACTTAATAACACAAAAGAATAAACAGAATATTTGTATTTTTAAATTTACAACTTCAAAATTTTGCAAGTTCAAAAATTGTTTATTTATTAATTGATTCATCTTTTCACTTCAAAACTGGCAGTAATAAAATGGCCTAAAATAGTCCAACTAATAAAAGCTGTGGGAAAATGATAACATATTCTAACTTCCATCTTAGAGAAGTTTGAAAGAAGTTGGACATAGAATCTTCCTTTCATTTTTACACCCAAGATATGAACCATCCTTGAAAATGAAACAAATTCAAATTTTCCACAACTTCCTTTCTAGCAAGTTACATATCAAAACTCTCTCCTCAGTTGTTGAAAAAAAAAAAAAAAAAAAAAAACTCTGTCAAAAACATTGACTATTTTCAACCAAATTATTTTTACTCTATTCATCATAGTGAATCATGAAAAAACTATATTGGTAGGTTTTTTTTTTGTTTTGTTTTTTGGTTTTTTTTTTTTTTTTTTTTTGAGTAAATGACTTTCCTAAGACATTTCACATATACATGTGGTCTCAAGAAAGAAATCTTGATAGAAAGCCTAAATTATCAGTAGAGCATTTAAAGTTGACTAATCCTGAAGAGGATATAATCTCCAAATGAAAATAAAACAAAACCCCAAACAAGTTCCTGAAATCCTTTCAAGGAGCTGAAACCCTGAAAGAAGGCACAAGGTGAGGTTTGTAATTGTGTTCACAGATAACACAAATATGACAGCTACCTCATTTTGTTCCTTCCTGACCAACTGTAATTTTCAAATTGTATACTCTTTTCCAAAATTACTTTTGTCTCCAGTTCCCCATGTTTAACTTAGCACAAAATTAAAGGATCACACTCTTGCTTTTTGACCTAACAACAATAAAATGCTAGGCCATAATTCTAAAAATTCTGATCATAATTCATCATGGATGAATGTTGGATATTAGTAATTTTGCCTCCCTGAGATAAGAAACACATCTCTCAGTCATTAGTATGTGCAAGTGTGACTTAATTCCTTTCCTGCAAAGGCTTAAGACAAAACCAAAGATAATAGATAGAGTAAACCTCCAGATAAAACTACAAGCAGAATCTGCCTTGTATATTCCAACACTCCTACAATTCTGCAACTATGCTGCTTTCTGGCCATTCACTATCATTTTCCCAGTATAATACATATCGTAATTGTGAATTTAAATGGTCATAAATGAGTCATAAAAGCTGTTTTCAAAAGCACTAAACGTATTAGGTGCCCAGACACTAAGCATGTGTTGAAGCTTTGCTAAAACTGAAATTAGGGCATTGTTTTTACTTCAAATTATTCTCATTACAAATCTATCCAGTATTCATTGGAACAGCATTTTGTAATGACATTTGTATTCATATGCATTCATATTACTTTCAATGTATATTCTGGTTTAATTCACCATTGGTTAAAAATTAGTTGATGGTTCTTTAATTGCCTTATTTGGTTGGGAAATTAGTCCTTACTTCTTTCAGAGTAGCTCTGAGGCTGGCATAAACAAGAGTGCTGGGTATACACAGCAGAGTCTATTCTCTCATTGTGCCACCTAAGCCCATCATCATTACTGCAATTGGATTCTCACTTATTGAGGGAATAAAGAAAAGATTCCTTCTCCAATTATAATGTGGCACATATAACTGCATGATGATAGCCAAGAGAGTCATGGAAATGTGGTAGGAAAAATCATTTTCATTTTTTAAATATAAGGTTGTTTTTTAAAGCAGCAAGTTCATTCTGACTTTAATCCAACTGCTTATGTTAAAATTAAATATTAGTATTAGTTCTTTTTATTCAATAAGAATAATATTAATTACTTAACCAGAATTTATATACCATTCACATATTCTCTCATTCCTATGGCAAGTCTATGAGGCAGAATATCCTTTTGTGTGTGTGTGCTGGAGGTGGAATCCAGGGCCTTGCTCTACTGTGCAAGTAATCTGCTACTGAGCTGTATACCCAGCCCCAGAACATCCCAATTTTATGAACAGTAAGTTAAGACTCAGAAATATTTAATGATTTTTCCAGTATCAAACAGAAATATTATAGCAAAGACAAGACCAAATTCTTACATTTCTATCGTTCATTTCATCTCTAATGTAAATGTTAACATAAGTAAGTCAAATGCAGGATTATTACTCTCAATAATTGATAAAGCAACAAGTACTTATCATCTCCCAGCTCTGTAGTATCAGACCCCATAAAAGTGCAAAAAAAAATCGTGCATGAGTCTGGGGAATTTAAAATGTGGTTGTGTCTTGCTAAATGATCTAATTTCGGCTAGTGTTAAATTTTAAATTCTCACTTTTTGAGTTAATATTTTCAGTAACAATATGGTAGATGCAAGCAGACAAATAGGAATATGAGAAATACTATATAATTTATGATCCACTTGTTTCAACAAATAAAAAGTTAAAGAAATAAAAAGGAAAATGAGAGATAGAAAACAGATTAAAAAAAGAACTGTTAGAAAATATGTCATCCAAATTTAAAGTGTGTGCCTTGTTTAGATCCTAATTTAAATAAATCTGCTGTGAGAATGTGAACACTAACTGGGCCTACAATGATAGCAAGGAATCAATCATTTCTTTCAGGTTTAATAAAATGATTTTTTAAATAGTCCTCAAATTTTAGAGATAAAATATTAGCAGTCAATTAAGAACATCTAATATTGCTGAGCATTTCATTTGTTCCAAAGACTTGGCTAAGTATATTTTGTATATTATTTCATTTAAAACTTATAATACTAAATACCATATCACTTTATGGATGAAAAACTGAAGGTCATAGTTCTTTAGTGCAAGACACAAAATCGTAGAGCTTAAAAAGTTCTCAACTAATATTTGACTCCAAACCTGTCTCATTAAAAGCTCAAGCCTGAGTCACTCTGGTTTTTTAAATATTTTTTTAGTTGTAGATGGACATAATACTTTATTTTATATATTCATTTTTGTGTGGTGCTGAGGATCATACCCAGTGCCTCATTCATGCTGGGCAAGTACTCTACCACTGGGCCACAACCCCAGCCCCTGAGTCGCTCTGTTAATTGTGTTTTTATCTACTGAAGAAGTGTAAAATATGTTTTTAAAGGCAAAAGAAATAAGAAAATTTTGTGATATTCTTTTTGATGCCAGAATTATCAAAACTCTTACTGCTAACAAATAGACAAGAAAGCAAGCCAGATTTTCTTTTGATTATTTCTGTAAGGAATTTGAGGAATTTCTTAGGGGAGGCAGAAACATTGTTCTTCTCCCAAATTGGTTCTATAAATTCAGCAAGTGAGTGAACACATTCAAGAACAAGGGAAAGGGCAGAACTGGCATTTAAATCACTTCAGCTTCAAAATGCTTTGTGCTCTCTAAATCCTTTTGATCATTATGCCAGCAGTAAATGGATGTCTAAGTTAGAACATTTTGAGGAATATTTTCCAGAAAATTTGTAAGAAATACTACTTCTTTGAACAGAATAAATTTTCTCCATTTATTTGAAGGCAGATGAACGAGTGCTCCAAGGAGATAGTCTATTGTCACAAATGTGAATTCTTTACAAGTTTTAGAAAATAATTGGATGTGGTATAACCTGAGGAATAGAGAGGACTGGAGAGATGATACTTCGAGAGGGAGAGGCAGCAATGTCTCTCAGATGAACATGTTTGTCCTAATATCACTCCCATGAGGGAGAACAGTCTGAACTAGCTTTAATGCATTTTTTTTTAAATTGGAAGGGAAAAAGAACTATTGCCTGAGCTCCCATTTACCCTGACACTTTACATTTATGCCAGAGTGCATCTCATTCAGCACTGTAGTGATATGCGTATGTAATACTTTATATTTGTAAAATACATGCAAGAGAAGAGTCAGTAAAAGTACATCATATCCTCCTAGTTCTTATCTCCCATCTACAATAAAAGGTGAATTTTCAGGTAAAAGGAAGTACTTCTCTTAGTACCCTCTTAAATTATTTTTAAAAAATTGATTTTATAAAAGATTCAAAGAAATTTAGAATAGGGAATGATTCAGAAATTATCTAGTCAATTTTTCTTAATTTGTATACAGAGAAACCCAAAAAAGGTTTGGTTTTTGGCTGACTCTGCTTTATTGTCCATTTCCAAGTTTGTTGTCAAAAAATATTTGAGTAAATTATTAGTCAGATAATTTGCTTAAGCTAGGTGTAGTGACACATGTCCATAAGCTCAAGGACTCGAGAGGCTGAGGAAGAAGGATTGAAAGTTTAAGGCCAGCCTGGACAATTTATCAAGACCCTGGAAAGGAATGGTGATGTATCTCAGTAATAAAAATTTTAAATTAAAAAAAAAAAAAAAAAACCCGCGTTCAATCCCCAATCCCCAAAAATAAAAATAAAAGAATAATTTGCCTAAAGTAATAATAGAACTAGTTAACAAAAGAGCTTGAACTAGAAATAAAACTTCCTTACCCCAAGGGCCATTTAGGAACAAGTATACTTAACTTTTAGAGTAACTGTGCACATTTTAACTAAATTCTGTTTTATAACATTAAAAAAAAAGTGCCAGGGGATAAGAATTTTCAAAATATCATTTATGTCTCTTATGGCTTAGATATGAGGCATCCCCCCAAAGCTCATGTGTGAGCCAATGCAAGAGCGTTCACAGGTGAAACAATTGGGTATGAGAACCTTAACCTGATCAGTGCATTAATCCCCTGGGAGGAATTAACCAGGTGTTAAATTTAGGCAGGTAGAGTAGGACTGGAGGAAGTAGATCATTGAAGGCCTGTCTTTGGGGCATATATTTCCTTCCTGGTCATTGGATATCTCTCTCTCTCTCTCTCTCTCTCTCTCTCTCTCTCTCTCTCTCTCTCTCTCTCTCTCTCTCTCTCTCTCTCTCTCTCTCTCTCTCTCCTCTGAGTTTTGTTCCCCCACCACACTCTTCTGCCATGGTGTTCCGTCTCTCCTCAAGCAAAAAGCAAGGAAGTTGGCCATCCATGGACTGAGACCTGTGAAACAATGAGCCCCAAATAAACTTTTTCTCCTCTAAAATTGTTCTTGTCAGATCTTTTGGTCATAGGGGCAAAAAAGCAAATATTGTCATAATAACAACCTTGTTTTGAAAATGTATTTTTTTCTAAATTTCAAAATGAAAGCACTAGTTGGGCTTGGTGGCACACACCCATGATCTCAGAGGCTAAGGCAGGAGGATCATGTCCAGATCAGCTGGACAACTTAGCAGGACCCCATCTCAAAATAAAAATAAAAAAGAACTGGGATACAACTCAGTGGTAAAGGGTCCCTGGTTTCAATTTCCAGTGCCAAAAAATAAATTTTAAAAAATTTTCTGTGTTTTCAATGTTAACTAGTCTTTGAACTTATTAGGAAAATTTTTCTTGGAAAGACCTAAATTACCATGGAATATAAGTTTATTAAATTTTATGAATTTTTTAAAAATCTTATCCTAAAGATATTAAACAGACCGAGTAATTATTTCATCTCTGTAGGAGATGCATGTAGGAGATAGCAAAATCATAACACATCTGAAGGTTAAATCTTAGACTTGAAACCAAGAGGAAATAAAATATAATGGATGAATATAATCAAGTAAAAAAACAAAAAGAGGGCTGGGGAGATAGCTCAGTTGGTAGAGTGCTTGCCTTGCAAGCACAGGGCCCTGGGTTCAATCCCCAGCACCACCAAAAAAAAAAAAATATGAAACTGGTCTGAAGTGACTCCCTTTGGCCAAAATTGGGACAATTTGACATCAAAATAATAATAATAATGGCAATAAATTCTAATGAATTAAAAATTCTGCATCATTTATAGTATTAGCAAGGAAAGAGTGACAGAGACATAGATACAAAGACAAAAAGAGAAGAGTTAAAGCTGGTTTGGCAAATCATTAACAACTGGTAAATCTAAATAAAAGATATATAGAATTTATTATATTACTTTTTAAAACACTGTGGTTTTTTGATATTTTTTCAAAATAAAATGAAAACATTAGCTCCCAGCAGCCATACATACATATATATGTATGTATATATGTGTATTTTGTATATATCTATATGTCATATATAAATGAAAAGATACAAGTATTTATCTTGTGATAAAAAAAAAAAAAATTTCCAATCAAAGAGGCCTAGGTAAAAGCTCAGAGGTGAAGTCGGGCGCCGTGGTGCTCTTGTGTAATCCCAGGGGTTCAGGAGGCTGAGTGAGGCAGGGGAATCTCAATTTCAAAGCCAGCCTCGGCAAAAGCAAACCAAAGCAAACCGCTAAGCAAATCAGTGAGGCCCTGTCTCTAAATAATATACAAAAAAGGGCTGGGGATGTGGCTCAGTTGTTGAGTACCCCTGAGTTCAGTCCCTGGTACCCTGAAAAAATATTTTCTTCAACAAACAGTTTTCCAGAATCTATTATATGTAGTTTCACTCTGGAATTCAGCACTACTGTCCACTACACTCATGGAGGTTTTAACATATTGTCTGTTATTTATTTTGAAATTCTTCAACATACACAACGAAGTAATTTTCTCTCACAGCAACCCTTATCTTCCAAACCCTGCTCTGTTTTGTATGTTACACTGGCCTAAATAGAGCATCAAGTTTTTTCAGTTACTAGCACAAAAGAAAACAAACAAGGGGATCCCTCAAATCTAGGAATTGCTAAATCTAAATTAATCTTACAACTAAAATTTTCTAAAGAAGATTTCCCCCAAGATGTACTAGACCTTTGGTGGTTATCCTGTAACAAATATTGACCATATTAACTATGTCTAAGAGAGTGCTAGGATCTGTCTGAATACTCAAGGACAGAATTAATGGTAGCAAAGTGAAAAGTCACAGGATATTAGCATTGCAATATGGCTAGTTTGTGGGAATCAGCTCAATACCAAATAAATGCTACAAATTAATCACAAAGACTAAATAGAAGTTGTAGAACACCTTAGGAATACCCTGGCAGGAAGAGATTACAACAAATGAATCAAGCACTACTTCACAAGGGAATATAATGAATAGAATAAGAATAGTGATTGATATATTTTCAGAAACTAAGAGGTCTTTACATAACTACAAGAAACAGGTAAGAAATGACATACACCATAATAATTACTCCCAGATAACCACAATAGCATACAACAATGGAATAATTTTAAAAATTATTTTTAATGCAGTATGTATTATACAGCAAGCAATTTGGTTAGGGTCAATTAAAACTCTGAAGACAGGTATCTACTCAGTAAACGACCTCCAAACTATAGAGATACAGGAAAGAATTTACATTTACCTTATAGTTCTAGAATAAACTGGTCTAGAGCAATTCAGTAGCCCCAGTTGAAGAGGAAATAGTCTACTTGACAGAAAAAGCTAGCTAACTGTGGAAATAAATGATAGAATTACAAATATAACTGTTTTTCAAGCCATGACTAAATTATAGATTTAGCCAATTATTATCAATTGATTCTTAAAAACATTAGGTAAATGGCTGTTTATGACTCAGAAATTCAGTTTCAGACAAAACACATAGGCCACAAACTAAGAAATATAAGTTTACTATGGAAATATCAGACTTTCACTGCCTTAACCCTATTGTCAAATTTAGTATCACAATTGGTGATCAACCAGACATCTGTGACCCACAATGTTATGCAATATAAAATATACAACATCTTCTATGATTTTAAATTTGAAAGATATGTTTAACTTGAATCTAACTAAGCCTTCAGATTTTAGAGATGATAGAGTAATGGAACAAGTAAAACACCACCACGATAAAGGGATCAAACAATACAAGATGTTCCACAGGACAGTTGGGAGGACCCCCAGCAAGTGAGAATGCTATCATTAAAGGTGTCTTTGAAAAATGCAAGAGACTCACAGGATTTAGCAGGATACGTTTGGATTAGATATTGGTTAGATAAACTACCTGCAAAGGGACATTAGAAGAAATTTAAATATGGATTGAGAATTACATGATAATAATAAACTAATCATTTTGTTAAGTATGATAATGTCATTTTAGGTAGGAAAAATGTTTTTTAAAAAGCATGTTGATGTATTAGGACATAATGTTATATTTATTTTACATAAAATAAAACACTACAGACAATGTGATGTATATGTACAAATTAGCTTTTATGTAAAACTATAAGCAGAGTTAAAATTTGGAAGGCTATTAAAAGCCCTCCAAAGTTAGCTACTCCTAGTTTTCAACTACCTACATCTCTAGTCACCAAAATATCTATTAATCAACATAATAAATATTAGGGCACATTTTGCATTGCTTAAATGATAGCAGTTCAGTAGATGAGAATTGGCTAGAAATACTCTGTAGGCACCCTGTTACTTAATTCTGCCTTGTATAAACCTTTCATGCAAGTTACTTGTCAGAAGACCCAAAAAAGAAAGGCAACTAGACTTCACTGAGAATACAAATGGCATGACTCTGTTGATATTTGCATTTCAATAAATGTTTGTTGTGTATGAAAATTCAGTCTGAGGTCTGAATTTTCTTTCATTGTAACATATTCTTTTATTGTAACACATCCCCTCATAGTTACATTATGGGAAGAGAGACAAATTCTCTCCTCCTACATCTAATTATTGGAAGTCTGTAACTACCTACCAAAGAAACTAACTGTGAATGTGCAAGGTAGCAAAAGTCAGTTTGAGATGTCTAATGAACTGCAACAGAAAGTAACTTCAGGTACCCATACGTGAACACACAGTTCAGAGTGCAAAAGCTCACTCTGTAGGCCAGGTGGGACTGTGTTCAAGAAGCTTGTGTTGTGTAAAGATAAAACTCAAAACCATAAAACTTCCATTTTCTCTAATTTAAAGGAACTTTCAGGAAATTGTTAACTATTATTTTATTTTATCTTGTGTATTAACATCTACATATCTATTTTCAAACCAAAATCTAGTACTTAGTTCAATTGATATTTCAACTAGTTATCTCCCAATCCCTTGAGGTATCATTTTCCCTAAGGGAACATCACATTTCCTAAATTATATTCTCAGTAACTTTTTTTTTTTTTTTTTATTGTAAACAAATGGGATACATGTTGTTTCTCTGTTTGTACATGGCGTAAAGGCATACCATTTGTGTAATCATAAATTTACATAGAGCAATGTTGTTTGATTCATTCTGTTATTTTTTTCCCTTCCCCCCACCCCTCCCACCCCTCTTTACCCTCTATACAGTAGTTCCTTCCTCTATACTTGCCCCCCTCCCTAACCCTAACTCTAACCCTTCCCTCCCCCCCATTATGTGTCAACCTCCACTTATTAGCGATATCATTCGTCCTTTGGCTTTTTGAGATTGGCTTATCTCACTCAGCATGATACTCTCCAATTTCATCCATTTGCCTGCATATGTCATAATTTTATCATTCTTTATGGCTGAGTAATATTCCATAGTATATATATACCACAGTTTCTTTATCCACTCATCAATTGAAGGGCATCTAGGTTGGTTCCACAGTCTGGCTATTGTGAATTGAGCAGCTATGAACATTGATGTGGCTGTATTTCTGTAGTATGCAGATTTTAAGTCCTTTGGGTATAGGCCAAGGAGTGGGATAGCTGGGTCAAATGGTGGTTCCATTCCAAGTTTTCTAAGGAATCTCCACACTGCTTTCCATAGCGGCTGCACTAATTTGCAGCCCCACCAGCAGTGTATGAGTGTACCTTTCTCCCCACATCCTCGCCAACACCTGTTGTTGCTCGTATTCTTGATAATCGCCATTCTAATTGGGGTGAGATGGAACCTTAGGGTGGTTTTGATTTGCATTTCTCTTATTACTAGAGATGTTGAACATTTTTCCATATGTTTGTTGATTGCTTGTAGATCTTCTTCTGTGAAGTGTCTGTTCATTTCCTTAGCCCATTTGTTGACTGGACTGTTTGAATTCTTGGAGTAGAGTTTTTTGAGTTCTTTATAGATTCTGGAGATTAGTGCTCTATCTGAAGTATGATTGGCAAAGATATTCTCCCACTCTGTAGGCTCTTTCTTCGCATTGCTGATAGTTTCCTTTGCTGAGAGAAAGCTTTTTAGTTTGAATCTATCCCAGTGGTTGATTCTAGCTTTTATTTCTTGTGCTATGGGAGTCCTGTTAAGGAAGTCTGGTCCTAGACCAACAAGATGAAGATTTGGACCTACTTTTTCTTCTATAATCTGCAGGGTCTCTGGTCTGATTCCGAGGTCCTTAATCCATTTTGAGTTTAGTTTCGTGCATGGTGAGAGATATGGGTTTAGTTTCATTCTGTTGCATATGGATTTCCAATTCTCCCAGCACCATTTGTTGAAGAGGCTATCTTTTCTCCATTGCATATTTTTGGCCCCTTTGTCTAGTATGAGAAAATTGTATTTATTTGGGTTTGTGTCCGTGTCCTCTATTCTGTACCATTGATCTACCTTTCTATTTTGGTACCAATACCATGCCGTTTTTGTTACTATTGCTTTGTAGTAGAGTTGAAGATCTGGTATTGCAATACCCCCTGTTTCACTCTTCCTGCTAAGGATTGCTTTAGCTATTCTGGGTTTCTTATTCTTCCAGATGAATTTCATAATTGCCTGCTCTATTTCTGTAAGGTACGTCATTGGGATTTTAATTGGAATTGCATTGAATTTGTATAGCACTTTAGGTAGTATGGCCATTTTGACAATATTAATTCTTCCTATCCAAGAACATGGAAGATCTTTCCATCTTCTAAGGTGTTCTTTAATTTCTTTCTTTAGTGTTGTATAGTTCTCATTGTAGAGGTCTTTCACCTCTTTTGTGAGATTGATTCCCAAGTATTTTATTTTTTTCGAGGCTATTGTGAATGGGGTAGTTTTCCTAATTTCTCTTTCTGAAGATTCATCACTTATGTATAAAAATGCGTTGGATTTATGGGCATTGATCTTGTAACCTGCTACTTTACTGAAATCACTTATGAGTTCTAAGAGTTTTCTGGTGGAATTTCCAGGTTCCTCTAAATATATAATCATGTCATCAGCGAACAGGGATAGTTTGAGTTCTTCTTTCCCAATTCGTATCCCTTTAATTTCTTTGGTTTGTCTAATTGCTCTGGCCAGAGTCTCAAGAACGATGTTGAATAGAAGTGGTGAAAGAGGGCATCCCTGCCTTGTTCCAGTTTTTAGGGGGAATGCTTTCAGCTTTTCACCATTTAGAATGATATTAGCCATGGGCTTAGCATAAATGGCCTTTACAATATTAAGGAATGTTCCCACTATCCCTATTTTTTCTAGTGTTTTGAGCATGAAGGGGTGCTGTATTTTATCAAATGCTTTTTCTGCGTCTATTGAAATAATCATGTGATTCTTGACTTTAAGTCTATTAATATGGTGAATTACGTTTATTGATTTCCTGATGTTGAACCAACCTTGCATCCCTGGGATGAAACCCACTTGATCATGGTGCACTATCTTTTTAATATGTTTTTGTATGCGATTTGCTAAAATTTTGTTGAGAATTTTTGCGTCGATGTTCATTAAGGATATTGGTCTGAAATTTTCTTTCCTTGATGAGTCTCTGTCTGGTTTAGGTATCAGTGTGATATTGGCTTCATAGAATGAGTTTGGGAGGGTTCCCTCCTCTTCTATTTTATGGAATACTTTGAGAAGTATTGGAATGAGCTCTTCCTTAAAGGTTTTGTAGAACTCGGCTGAGAACCCATCTGGTCCCGGACTTTTCTTTGTTGGTAGGCTTTTGATGACTTCTTCTATTTCAGTACTTGAAATTGGTCTATTTAAATTGTTTATGTCCTCCTCATTCAGTTTAGGCAATTCATATGTCTCTAGAAACCTGTTGATGTCTTCGAAATTTTCTATTTTGTTGGAGTATAGATTTTCAAAATAGCTTCTAATTATGTTTTGTATTTCCATCCTGTCTGTAGTGATATTTCCTTGTTCATTCCGAATTTTAGTGATTTGGGTTTTCTCTCGTCTTCTCTTCTCAGTAACTTTTAACATCAAAAATGCATTTATACATTGAAGCCAATTGTAAAACATTGAACCGATCATTCCCAAAACATAAAAAAAGGATGTTTTATAGGACTTTGGGTTCTATCTTATTAATTGATCATAAATCACTGCTTGCCATTTATATGTTAATTCTGAATCAGACCAAGAAAAAAATTTTCAGGTCCTTTGTTCAAAAAAACATTCCTGGTACTGAATCTTGTCAAAATAACTCCCAGCTTTGTGGAAACATAAAAGAAGAAAGAAGCTGCTTAATATTAGATCATTCAAGACTTGACACTCTTGCAGAGTAAGCAACATACTTTTAAAAATCGAAGGTCAGATGTCAAACCTTTCTAGCCAAGCAATGATTTGTTTTAAAATTCCCTAGTCACAATTTGTTAGAGTACTGTGGCTTCCAATAGTTCTGCTATTAACCCTTTATGCATGAAGTGCGTATTATAGATAAGCAATATGTATGTTATCTTATTTTAATTTGGAAAGAATTACACAGTATTTAAATACAAATCTACCCTCATTTTAGGTAATAAGCCTGCATTTAAAACTTATTCAAGTATCAAATATTTGAGGAATATATATTTTACCTTCACCAGGAGCCCTCAGTTAAAATAATGGCATCAAAAATATACTATGAAAAAATCCTCATGTAATAAGAAAAAATCATTTATGCCAAATTGTAGGTGCTTTTGAGATATTAATTTTGTGTTTAAATTTATTTCAAGTGCACCTGGAATTTCTAAAGATAATGACACATAGATTTTTAAGGCTTACTATATCAGTTACAGAAATGGAAATTTTAATTTATTAATATTCCTTATATAAAGGCTTTAGCAAAATTTATGAATAAACTATTGTTCATTTCTTCTTAGGACCTTTGCAAAGTTAGGACTGAAAAAGGTTGACATATTTCCTCTGTCATGCGTGTGGCTTCCACCAGTGAAGGGTGGTGTTTTGAGATATGACCATGTCATTGACCTTTTCTCCAGAGCTAAGAGCAGAAGAAGTTCAAAGGCCACTTAATTATTCCTATTCTATTAGTTTTTGTCCCAACAAGGTAGGTATAAGGATGCATGCCTGTAATCCCAGCGATTTGTGACTCTGAGACAGGAGTATCTTAAATTTCAGGTCAGCCTAAGCAACTTCATGAGCCCCTGTGTCAAAATAAAAAATAAAAAGGGCTGAGGATGCAGCTCAGTGGTAGAGTGCCCCTGGGTTCCATTCCCAGTACCAGGAGAATGGGGCCAATTGTTTCCCTAGGATGTGAAGTCTAATTATTAATATTTTCAGAAATGTTTAAGGAAAATTAAGTATGTAAAAGGCATAGAGAAATGGATGTCTTATGATGTTCAGGTTGTTGTACCAAAATACCATAAACTGAGTGGCATATAAACATATAAATAACACACATTTCTGGAGACTGCAAAATCTGCAAAATCTGCAGGTGCTGGAAGTGAATCTCACCTGGCGTGGCACCCTTCCACTAGATGTCCTGTTGGTGGCTGAGGCAAGGCAGCTCTCTGGGCCTCTTACATAGGTGCATTCATGGGGTTCCATCCTTCTAATTCAATCATATCCTCAGAGGCCCTTTCTCTCACTATCACCTTGGGAGCTTAAGACTTCAACACGTAGATTTTAGGACACAAAGATCCAGACCATAACGGTGGTGAAATTTGCCAAGATCTACCATCCAAAATTAAGGTAAATAATAGACTTTGTTAAACTTGAATCATTTTAAAAACTATTCCTACTTCCTACTTCATCTACTTCAGAAGATTGCTTCCCTGTGGCAACTCTAAACAAAAATATCTCATATTTAACTGATTTAGAACCTTCAGGAACCTCAAGTTCTCACCAGTATTTGCCTTATGAAAACAGTTCTCAGGACTGGGGGTGTTGCTCAGTAACAGACTTTCCTCGTATACGTGAAGTCAATGGGTTCGATCCCAGCACCACACACAAAATAATAATAATAATAATAATAAAACAAAAGGAAGCAGTTTTCCCTGGTGAGCATTTCTTTCTCTCTCTCCTGACTGAGTCCTGTCCAACCACAAATCATAAAAAATTGTGTACCTGAATAGGAAGTTTCCAAGCATACCTGTTCTTTTTTTCTAATTAATAGAATTTTTTTTCTTTGACAAAACATGTTCACTGTTTCTGAGCTTTCCTTATCAGTTAGGTACCATATTTTGACCAAACAGTGTTTACCTTTCTATTAGAAAACAGGGTTTTTTGTTTATTTGATTTGGTTTTTTTCATCCTGTGGATTTAGTCTATGTACACTTTACCCCTGAACCACATCCCTAGACCTTTGTATTTTTTATTTTGACACAAGATATCACTAAGTTGCTTAGTGCCTCATTAAATTGCTGAGGCTGTCCTTGAACTTGTAATTCTCTTGTCTTATTCTCCCGAGTAGCTGGATATACAGAAAACTTAGATTTTAAAGAACCAAATACTTTTCTGTTGTATATCTCTGTCTGTATATAATGCATAAGCAGATGCAAACTACCTTCAAAGTAGTGTACTTACATGTCTTTAATCATTTTTAACTATAAAATTCACATATATCTGTTAGAAAACAGATAAAAGATCTGTGATCCAAAGTGTAATAAAAGTATCTTGTATTTGCTCTCAATATGTTTTATGTATACATACATTTTAAACTTAATTTTCTATTAATGTTTACAAAAAAGTTAGACATATTTTCTTAGCCAGTTATTCTCTAGCAGCATATTCAAATATTTTTACATATCAAAAAAGTACTCCTTTCAAATATGATTTTAGGATTAATAGTAATTAGGGGACTGGGGATATAGGTCAGTTGTTAGAGTGTTTTCCTCGCAAGCACAGGCCCTGGGTTCCTTAAGTAAATGAGTGGTAATGATCACAGGACAGAAAATGTGAAGAGATTCCTGGGAAGTAGATGGTAGCTATCAGTGAGACAGACCTACAGGAGCAGACTAACTGGACAAGAGAAATGCCATTCATGAGGATATGACATTCAAGTAGAAGAGCGGTTCTAGGGGAAAGAAGGAAGCTCGCTTTAGAAACACTGAATTTTATTGGAAATACAAGTGTAAAATTAAGTCCAACATTCAAAAGAAAGATTTGGTGGGAAGCATAGATTGAGATATAAGCATGGCAGAAGTTGAAATTATGCATCTGAGAAAGAAGAAAGTTAGAGCCCTGGGGAAGCCAACATTAACGTTTAAGTAGGTAAGAAGGAAACTACAATGGAGACTAAAGCGGAGTATCAACTTTGTTTTTAAGGGCCAGGAAGGCTGGGGATGTAGCTCAGTGGTAGAGGTCCTGAGTTCAATAGCCAGTACCCCCCCCCAACCCCCGGAAAAAAAGGAGAAGGATGGTATCACCAAAAAAGAAACTGACTCAATAAGAAGAAAATGTTCATCAGTTTTACCTGCTAAGAAGAAATCAAGCAACATGATTGTAAGAAGGCCAAGATTGCCTCCTCAATATGTTTCTGGACAGCTAGGCTAATCCAATGTTTCCTTCCTATGAGCTGAATCTTGAGTAATGACACACAGGGAAAAAAGGTAATTGAACCTGAGTTTTATGTGATCATGAATGTCCCCTGCTTCATTTTCAATGATCCTGTGCTTTCTGACTTCAGGAGATTTGATTGGGTAGCATTTTCTTCTGTGCTATGAATTATACAGGCTTCTTTCCAAAGAATACTATTCTTTTCTCCATAAGTTATCTGAATATATTTCTTTTCCTTATAAAATTCCCAAACTGATGAATAAATAGTGTTTTTGTTTTCATTTTAAGCAAAGCAAACCATTGTATATTTTCTGAATTAGAAGAGGAGGGGCTAGGGTTGTGGCTCAGTGGTGGAGTGCTTGGGACACTGGGTTCCATCTTGATCGCCACATAAAAATAAAGGTATTGTGTCCATCTACAACTAAAATATTTTAAAAAATAGAAGAGGAGGAGATGATTGATAAAGTCATTGAGAGATGGAGGTGAAATCTATGTATAGATTGAGAAATTAGCCTTGAGTTGAGCAGTCTTTCATCAGGAAATGGAAGTACAAATGCCAATTTAAAAGGTTTAACTAAGAGAGAGAGGCAGGTACAGTTCTCATTTTGTGCCACTGGCATTCTTGGTGAAATAAAATCATCATCTGCTTAGTGTAAGAAGAGTTGGTGGTGGGAAAAGGCTTTGAGAGAAAGGCAAATGTTTGAACTAGCCATTATCAGTTGATCAGGCCCACATTGACCATAGCTGGGGAACCAGTCTTACTCAGGATGCAGCATTACACTGTCATCAGTTGGCACTAGTATGTCATTTTTCTCCAGGAACTCTCATCTCCAGAGTTGCAAATTCAGAGAAACAGGATGGCTAATTTGAGAGTTGAAAGTAATTTTGAAAGCATGACTTAAGTAGTGTACACCAGTGTCTGAGGCTGGACAGGGGAAAATGGGAAGACAGAAAGAGACTGATTGATTAGGAGAAAATGAAGGACTCAAAGCATATGGGGTCGTGAGGTCAAAGAGCAAGCACAGTTCAAGTAAGGATAAGAAAGTTACCAAAGACAAATGGTGGAGAAAAGCAGATGTGTTGCTTAAACACAAAGTCTGAATATGAATCTCTGTGATTAGAAGATCCACTCTTATCCACCTTCAGACACTCTGCTTTTCTATCAGTTTTAGAATTTCTAATTTAATTTTCTGTGACTTTCACAAACAGGATGACCACTTGGTGGGGCTCTTACAAAGAAAATGTAAACACATTGATTTACTATTAAGATCCCTGAAAAACTAAGATTCTATGAAATTATGCAGTTTACTTTAGCATAGTCTAGTAAGTGGTGGACTCACTGAGAAATACTCCCTCCCTACTCCAGTCACCATTCTTATGACCAGCCCTTTCCAACTTGCTTCTAGTAGAACAGCTGGCCTCTAGGACTCTAACCAACCTAGATTTTTGGAAGACTCTTTGATTTTAACACAATTACTATTCCCTCTATGGCTAGGCTTATCCTAATCCTTTTTAACTAGTTCTCCTCTGGCAGTAGAAATATTTTTAAAAGAGAAACAGAAAAAGAGACCATATCCAGGTGTGGCAGTACATGCCTGTAAGCCCAGCTATATTCTTCAGGAGGCTGAGGCAAAAGAATGACAAATTTAAGGCCAGTCTGAGCAATTTAGAAAGATTATGTCACAAGATAAAATAATAAAAAGGGCTGGTGATGTAGCTCAATAATAAGGCATCCTGAGTTCCATCCCCAGTACAGAAAGAAAGAAAGAAAGAAAGAAAGAAAGAAAGAAAGAAAGAAAGAAAGAAAGAAAGAAAGAAAGGGGAAGGAAGGAAGAAAAAGAGAGAGGAAGGAAGGAAGAAAAAGAGAGAGGAAGGAAGGAAGGGAGGGAGGGAAAAGAAAAAAAGAGCATAATGAAGACATTGCTCCTTTAGGTCTAGCCTACAAATAACACCTTTAATCTATTTTACCTTACAGGTTTGAAAAAATTCTATGGTTTAGTTCCACATCTTTTACTGCTGACTATGCAATGATGATCTGTTGCATAAATTGCCACTTTCTTTTATTCTGCAGCAGCCATGTATTAAAATTGTAAGGCTAGTAATTACCAGCAATGAGACTGGCATTATCTGCTGTGACTTCCTGTTCAATTTTACTTCAAAAGTGTCCTAGCAGTTTACCTTGCTTTGATAGTGATACTTGTTCAAGTGCCATAGACTACTTATTCTCCTGTTTTGTCACTGTCCCCCAAAATGTTCCTTTGCTACAAGAAGATAGTCTGGCTAGCTGGGTGGATATGGTACACACCTGTAATCCTAGCAACTCAGGAGGCTAAGATAGAAAGATCACAAGTTCAAGGTTGACCTTAGCTATTTAGCAAGACCCTATCCAAAAAAATGAATAAATGGATGAATGAATAAGAGAACTGGGAGTGTAGCTCAGTGGTAGAGCACCACTGGTCAGACAAGTGACACCACAAGGTCTCATCACATGTTTTTTGTGGTTTCATCATGGTTTATGACCAACGCACATACTTTCTAAAGTAGTATGAGAAAAACAAGAAAAGGTAGGTGATTACAAAATAGTGATACCCACTATTTTGGGCATTAAGAAGACAGGTAAGAGCTTCTCATTAAAATGTTAAAGATCAAATTCTTAAAGTTTCCATAAGCAGTTCCCTCTTCCTTTAATGAAAGGATGTAGTAGTTATCTTTACCTACCATAGAATTAAATGGACATCTGTCATGATGAGATAATATGATGTTTTCCAAACATTTTTTAGTTGTAGGTGAACAGGATACCTTTATTTTATTTATTTATATGTGGTGCTGAGAATTGACCCCAGTGCCTCACACATGCTAGGCAAGCACTCTACCACTGAGCCACAACTCCAGTTATGAGATAAATATGATTTTGACAAGTTTTCAGTTGACAGTTGAATAATCTTCAATATTGTGAAATCCATTCTTCTTCTCTGTCCCTATAGCCACACAGATATGTGGCTTGCTTTCTTTTCACACTGAGAGGTTATATTCTGTCATGTACTCCTTAAGACAATAAGGCTGGACTGTAGATCAAGTGGGGAAAGTGGTATTGGTTTTCACCTGGCTGGGGATGCTGCCTCAGAGATGGCAAGGGTGAAAGGAGGCCAAGAGGCTGTGAGTTGGAAACGCCAGTCACCTGTGCAACAGTTAACCCTGGTAAAATTGTTTTTAGAAAAATCTTGGACATAAACAAAAATGGAAAAATAGCCACTTTATGGTGAAGAAATCTGGCAGACATTAGCAAAGATGGGACAAACTGACATCATATGCTTCCTAACGGAATGCACTAAGAAGGAAAGGGTGTTATTCTTATGTAGTGTTCTGCCAAAATGCACAGCCTGGGTCAAATCACAAGGAAACACCAAGAAAAAACAACTGAACATTCTTTCTACCAAACAAAACTCAAAAAATATCAGTATCATGAAACAAAGAGTAAAGGACACTTTCAGATTAAAGGAAACACAAGAGATATAAAGGCTAAAATGCTACAATCCTGCTCAATTCTGAACAAGCAGCTTAGTTTCTTTTTTTGTTTGTTTGTTTGTTTGTTTGTTTGGTTTGGTTTGGTTTGACTTTTGTATTATTTGCTTGCTTGTTTGTTTTGTTGTTTTGGTACTGGGGACTGAACCCAGGGGCACTTCACCACTGAGCTACATCCCCAAACATTTTATTTATTTATTTATTTATTTAAGTTTTGACACAGGATTTCATTAAGTTGCTTAGGGCGTCACTAAATTGCTGAGACTGGCCTTGAACTAACAATCCTCCTGCCTCCGCCTCCCTAGTAGCTGGGATTATAGGCCGGCACCACTGTCACCAGCAGCAACTTACTTTCAATTCAGTGGTTCTCTCTATGTGCAGAAAGGAGAGACAGAAGAGACAGGGAGAGGGAGAAATTAAATTTGGGTAAAATGTTAGCAATGTGTAGATACGAATGAAGTATATTGGTGTTATCTGCAATATTCTTGCAACTTTTCTGTAAGTATGAAACTATTTCAAAATAGAAGGTTAAAAAGTAAGGTCTCAATCAAATGAAATTACCCTGAGGGTTCAAAAGACCTGAACTCCTGTTCAAAATCACTGATGCCAGATAAGTTTCCGTTTTCTCATCTAGAACCATACAAAATGATCAGACAAACTAAGTAAGGTAACATATGCAAAAGATGTCTGAAACATTTAAAATAGCATACGCTTGTATAGTATTGTTAGAAATGAGAGATCTATTAAGATGACTTAATAGTTGGGGTATCAGATCATGTATCACCTAGGAAATGACAGGTATCTTTCTCTGAATAGAGAAACAGAGGAATGTGTGGGACAACTTGAAAGCAAGAGTATTTTAGGTCATTTTCAGTAACTGACTTCCTATCCCAAATTGGTTTTCTTTAACAGGCTTTTATTATCTAGTATACATTAGACAATGTACATATTACAAGAATCACAAGGATAAATATTTCATATCCTCAAGGAATTCAGAGTCAATGAGGAGATAAAACTAAAAACTAAAAATCAATAATATAATGGTTAGAAATGTCTGTAGGGGCTAGGGTGTAACTCATTGGTATAGCATGTGCTTAGAATGGGCAAAGCCCTGGGTTCCTTTCTAACACAAATGCACACACGCATGCATATGCACACAACTGTGAGCGCACACACACACGTACACACATACACACACAAACAACACAGTCACAGAAACAAGAACAGTAAATCTGAGGTTTGTAGACAGATATAAGAGAATTACTGACAGAAAGTAATACTTGAACTGAGCCTTGATGAATGAGAAGAGTGCTTGCAAACAAGAAGAGAGCATTCCAGGCAAAGAGAGCTGCTGCTGAGGAAGGTATGAAAAACTTCATGTCTACTCTTTTGTTAGGTCTTTGCCGCCTGTGTGACAGCCTGTCACTCATTACCTTCCTGACTTAACATCCCCAATGCCAGAGGAATCCTTTGCATTTCAATTCCTTTTCTATCTCCAACTTCTAATGTTGGAGTATTATTAAAATACTGTGGCCCACCCTAGTCATGAAGAATGAATGGAACCTGATTCTATTTGGAGGTTTGTGGGGTTTTTTTAATGTTAATTACTTCTCTTAAATCCATTCCTGGATCCCAAGAATGTTATGGATTTTTTTAAAAAATAAATAAGAATCAAACATCTGTGTACCATCAAACACACAATCTCTTCTTTGCCTTGGAATTGGTGTTTATTTTATAGAGAATTTTGATTAATGGTGCAAATTAGTCTAATTACCAAATCAGACTAAAAGCTCTCAGAAGTGAGGTCAGTGGATTCACGCACTGTGGAAAGGCCAGACTTCTCATAAAGTCACTAAAAACTATTTTTGGAACCCATAAGATGACTTGGTTAGTATCAAAAACAGTAAGGTGTGTATATCAGGACACAATGTAAGACACCTCTGTGGTTTATAAATTTCACTTGCAATCAGGGAGTAGAAACCTACAGCAGATACACTCCTCTGCTCCTACGTATAGGTAAAAGTAAAGTTTCAGTTTCAATCTTGCTCTTTCTTTCTTTGAAATGATCCTAGCTTCTGCTTTTGAACAAACAGTAAGAGTTTCTGATTCCTGTTTTATTGCCACTGAAGACCAAATAGAGAACTTGTTTTTGACACAGGAAATGCTGGTGAAACTCCTAGCTCTATCAGCACTTTCTAAGCAAATTTAGGTACTTTGTTTCTGGTCTCTGCACATGAAGGCCTTCACCTTTACAAGATGCTCATTAGAACCTAGAAATTAAACTAATTCACACCTTGGACATCAATAGTCTGATCTCCATTCACATTAGGAAACTAAAAGCATAGTACTACTGATTATTTTAAATTAATACAAAGAGTTATACAAAGCAAATGTCTGAAAAGTGCAATAACCTTGGAAGACCATGCTTTCCAAAGTCACATATGGGAAGGCATTATAATAACGGACCTGTTCCTGTTCCAATGAACCAAGGGTTGTTTGCAGGACACCATGAATTATGATGAGTATGCAAGGTCTTTTGTCTTAAAAGCTTAACAAAATGCAACAGTTTTAACTCTGTAGCTTTTGGATGGCAACTGGTGCTACAATTAGTCTTCTTTTTTATTTTTTTTATTTTATTTTATTTTTTTTTTAGTATACTAACAAATTCTTCCTCTTTTTCTTCTTTCTTCACTGAAGTAATCTATATTAGCAAGATCTCTCTCTACTTGGTTTAGGTCATCTTGGGCTCTTCTGACAGTCCCTTTCAGAAATGTCTTTGATGATGTGTATTTTAAATGTACTTTGCCTATAATAAAAATGAAAGCTGGAGGGAGACTTCTTAAAATATGGGATCCTCAGATCAGGATCCATCACAAAATCAGGGCAGATTCTGAAATCCTCAGAGAATTTCAGAAATTCTCTGGAGGTAGTTTTGCTGACACGTAACCATTTGTAGCCCATATTGTTTTTTCTCCCTGAGGATGCAAGGCTGTAATTAACAGTATTTAACTGAACAATCCCACAGTGCCACGAGGTGGGTGGGGGGAGCTGTCCGTCCCTGAACAAATTCCTGTTTCCAAGTCTTTAGCCAAGGCTTTCTCAAGCTGTTCAAACAGATTCTCTGCTTTAGTTAACAGTCATTTGAGCATTATCCCCTTGGACACATTTTAACTTCTCCTATAATGTAAATATTTTTGCACTATTGTTACTTATTTATACTCTACTGTGATGGAAAAATCTACGCAATTTTGATAGGTGATTGCTTAAAAATTCCAGAGTCAATTAGCAGGTCTTTAATATTTTTGACACTTAATTTTATTGTTGATTTACTGTGTTAAGAACTCTGGACTAGACACCCTTTAGAAGGCATTTTAATTGTGTGTGTGTGTATGTTTGCATATATTTTTTCAGTCTCACAATAATCCTACTGTCCAGGCATTTCACTGATCTTTATTTTATGGAAGGAAAATTGAGGTTCATAGTACAGAAAGGTTCACCCTACCTATAAGTGGCAACCAGAATCTGAATTCATGTCTGATACCAAAGCTGAGACCACGGTTTTGCTTAGACTCAAACAAGGCATCTTATTTTGCACAATAGCAGGAGCAGAGTAAATACATGAGATCAAGAGACCTGGTTCAGGAAGACTAGTTTGGAGTTGGGGTAGAAGAAACATAAGAAAAAAGGAAAATGAAGTGAGAGAAGGGAAACATGAGGGAAAGTTTATCTACTCCTTAAGGAGATTTATTGAGTTACTTTTTCAGGAAGGCACTAGGTTAACTACTGGCATAGAGGGAAAGAGGCAAAAACCTGGCCCTCAGAAAATGCAGGTGAGAGCAGAGTGGCTGCTTCAGTGACAAAGACAAAGGATAGCCACCAACCAGCAGCCTGTTCAGCATTGTCTATTCAGTGGCTCGGATTCGTCTGTTTGATTGGCTTTAAGTAGCTACCTGTTTTGTTTTGTTTTGTTTTGTTTTGTTTTTTCCAAATAAATGATACATGCACATGAAACAAACATTGAAAAATAACAAAGGATATACAATGAAAATTAAGTAATTTTCCCAGCTCTTCTTCCTAACCATCAATTCCCCTTCACAGAAACAAGACTTGTTTCGACTTTCTGTTATATTCTTCTAAAGATCTTCACACAACACACACACACACACACACACACACACACACACACTCTTTAAGATGAAGTATATATATGTTCTTTAAAAAATAATAAGAAAGCCAGGTGTGGTGGTGCACACCTATAGTCACATTTGCTCAGGAGGTTGAGGCAGGAGGATTGTCTGAGCCCAGGAGTCAGAGACCAGCCCAAGCAAATCAGAAAGACCCCATCTCTAAATAAATAAATAAACAAATAAATAAATAAATAGATAGATAGATAGATAGATAGATAGATATTTTTAAGAAGATAAATGATAGCATACATAAACATTTTCCCTACATCTTTCTTACATAAAACAGAAGATATTAGTTATGTGGAGAAGCAGAAGGGAGAGTCTCCCAGAGTCTGGTTGACCCTGTCCTGATGACTTAAAGAAGAACTGTATATCTGTCATTTTCTAAACCCATGATGTGCACCCCAAGACCAGCAGCCCACTCCCTTCATAGGCACAGGAAACTTCTGCTCTGATTCTCCACATTACAGCATCGATGCACCTTCTGAGGATGCTTCCACCTCTAGCCACACAAGGCACATCTCCAGTTACCACACCTCTGAGAAGTACCTTGGTGGAGGTACACATTCATCTGTTCAGCTCCAAAATCCAGTTTTGATCCTTTCTCCTCTAACATAATCCAGTTTACTTTCATCCTGACAAGGTAGAGGCAGGAAGAGAAGTTCTAACAGCAATTTTTTTTTTTTCAATATCTTTAGTTGTAGATGGACACAATAATTTTATTTTATTTATTTATTTTTATGTGGTGCTGAGGATCAAACCCAGTGTATCCATGCGCCAGGCAAGTGCTCTATCACTGAGCCATGATCCCAGCCCCTCTAACTGCAATCTTTAAAAACAAATTGCTGGCCACTCCTCTCTTGCATTAGGATAAGGAGATACTTTATTCTTCCTTTTTGAGTTCACAGTGGGGAGATAAAACACCTCTTCGATTTTGATAATCTTAACATTCTGCTGCTTAAGAGAGAAAGTTCTGTGAGGACTTCAGATCAGAGCCATGTATTAGATTCTAGATTAACCCAACCAACCTAGAAAATATTTAAATTATTATAGTTGAAACTTACTATGAAAAAGTCTCTCTTCTCCACTGAAACTTCTTTCTATTTCTGGAAATGCATCTGACCTGGATCTGAATCTAACAATCTTGAGGTTTTTACCAGGGAGTATTAATCTCTTCAATGCTGACCTGTCATTTAGGCCATTTTCTTCATGAATTTGCAATGATATCTTCATAGAAAAATAGAGTTATATTTATCCTCAAGCTTTCAGTTGAAGGGAATAATGGGGTGGTGAAGGAGGACAGTTAGATTCAGGTTCAATTACAACTTAAAAGCAGACATGAAAATCAGAACAAATATCATTCACACAGAGTTCTTTCTACTGTTGACAGAATGCCAATTACATATGTATCTGAATAAGTCTTCCTTTCTTGTAAAAAAAAGAAAAGTATAGGAAAGTAAGTTCCATGGCAAAAAATAGGTACATAAGAGGTAATTTTCCTACTTATGTATCAGCAACTGAACACAATTGAAAATTTTGCTTACTTATTTGTATCTCCTAACACTATTTGTATCTCCTAATTTTTATGACATTTCTTTCCTTCTTTTTTACCTTTTTTCTTTTTCTTCCTTTTTTTTTTTTTTTTTTTTGTTGTGGGGTGGGGTGGCAGGGGAGAGGCTAGGGAATGAGCCCAGGAATTCGCATATGCTAAGCACATAACACATAAGCATATGCTGAGTTAAATCACCAACCTCTTTTGTTATGTTTCTAATAAATAATTTGAATTTTTTGATACTAAAAGGAAAGAGTTTTTCCAATATTTAAAAGTATATGCAATATTACATTTAAGTTAGCTTTAGTTATAAAATTAGTAGACTTTCCAAAGTCCACTTATTGTGACTGTCTCACAGATAAGTACAGAGAATAAAAATCCTGATTGTTGACATCTCATGTGGGAGAACAGTTAAGCCTCTATAAAAACTCAGTCCTGTACCTTGCCCTTTCAAGTGTAAGATTGCATCCAGAATTCAAACTTCCGGAATATAACTAATTTGCATTTGCAATTTTATAGTCTTTAACAAGCATTTAAGATTATAGTGAGATGCTTTAGCACCAATTCAAGACAAAATGACTGCAGGTAAAAAATTTTTGCAAAGTAGAGCTTTACAGAAATAAAGTTGTCCTTAAATGAGAATGATGTCATAATAAAGCCATATATCAAGGACAATTGCCCAACATATGGTCTGTGAAAATTAAACTCATTATACGTTTTATGCGATGAGTCACCACAATTACAGTCACTGGACAATGTCTTCAGTGCAAATGTTGAATAGACTTTGCAGCTCACAGAAACTTTGGCACCTTTTATACATAAAACATTGCAGATTTCTTCATGTCTCACTTGGTTTTGTTTTGTTTTTATTTGAATGGAGTTAGCCCAGAGCTTCTACAGAATCCTCAAGGGAGACCAGAGCTTCCCTCCACCATTTCCTGCTGCTGGCTCCTCTTTACTTTCTCTGTTCTCTGGACACCATTTGCTTTCCTCCTTCCACACATTTCTGCTCTTACCTGTTTAAGAATGATGTTACAATTGCATTAACAAAACAAATAATTTTTTTTTTTTTTTTAAAAGCTTTCCAGTTATGTTGTGGGCTCTTGACAGGAAAATGAGGAACTTGCCTGAGTTCAATCCCACTTCTTAAACATTTTCAGAGGCTCTCTGTCACCTTACTTAAAAACATCTATTACCTTAACCCGGTATTCAAAGATTTTATACTTTGCCCCAGTAGATCATTTCAAATTTACTTATTGTGCTTCCCAATTACCGTTCCATATGACTGCTTTGTGGGTTGAATTGTGACCACCCCCCAGTCCCCTGCAAAGAAACATGTTGAAGTCCCAACCCCCAGTACTCAGAATGCACTCATATTTGGAAATAAGAGTTTTTACAGAGGTAGTTAAGTAAAAATGAGGTCATTATGGTGGGCCCTCATCCAATATGACTAGTGTCCTTTAGTTATAAAAGAGAGAAATTTGGCTACAGAGATAGACACAAACGAAAGAAAGATGATATAAAGAAGGGGCAGGCCAAGTGAAGACAGAGAATGGAATGATGCATCTATAACCAAAGGAAGGTCCTGGGTGGCCAGCAAACCACAGAAGCTGGGACCAGGCAAGCTACAAACCTGAGGTAGCATGGTCCTGCCAGCACCTTGACTTCAGATTTCTAGCCCCCAAAACTGTTTTGGTTTCAAGTCACCCAGTTTGGCACTCTTTTGTTGTTGTGACAGTCTCCCTGGGAAAATAATACAACTGCCATGGAAATTTCAAACATCTGTTAATATTATTTCTTCTGCTTCTATTTCTTTCCCTCCCTTTTTCCTCTTTAAAATAGTCTATCCTTGGGGCTGGGGATGTGGCTCAGTGACAGTCTGTTTCCCTGGCATGAGTGAGGCCCTGGGTTCCACCTCCAGCACCACAGACAAAAAGGAAAAGCATTTCCATCCAGTTTAGAAGGCCAATCCCTCCTTACTTCCTCTGCTGCCACTGTCTTTTGTAAAAACAATCATTCCTTGAAATTTGAACTCCTATATAATTTTCTGTGTTCTTAATAGTAATAATTCATTTTATTATGTGGATATTTAAATTGTATGCATAAATTCTCTTCCTAAATCTAGACCCTAAACAGAATATATGTCTCATCTTTATATTCCTTAGGCTGACAATGAATAATGTATACATATTTATAAATATTTTTAGTGATATATATTCCATGTGATGAAGAAATAATTTAATGAAATATGGAAAATGTGAATGACTTTTAAAATTATCTAATTTTAATGTATCTTCATTATATAAATAATGCACAAGAAAAACTTTTTTCTTCCAACCTTTCATTATATGCTGCAATAGTTTCAGAAGCAAAGAGACACATATTATACATTCACTTTCGTATTTCACCTTATTCATTTAATTTTCATTCAATATGTGATCATATGAGTTTCTTCATTTTTATTTCTTTATATGATGCTTAAAAATAAAATTGGAATCCTGGTATGCAATTTTAACTCCTTCCTTTAGTTATTTCAATATTATACTCTGAGCAATGTATATTTTAAAAATATTTAAAAGCATTCTTTTTAATGGTTGTATAATATTTCATTGATATATTTACACCATAACTTACTCAGCAGTTCTATTTATGGTCATTGAAATATTTATAATCATTACTTTTTTAATTTCATGAAGATTATATTTGATTCTATATCCTTTATCTAAAATTATTTTCCTGAGTAGATTCCTAGAAAAGAATGAGTAGCTCAAAGGGTATGAATATATTTGTGACTCTTAACACAGATCACCAAATTGTGCTTCATAACTGACTTTTCTTTTTTAAAGTTCCATCAGCTGTGTTTGAAACATACCTATCACACCACATGCCTGAAACATTTGGGTACTATGTTTTTTATTGTCAATATGATATGTAAAATTATTATACCAGTCTAACAAATCATTTGATCACTGGAGATGAAAAATGCATATTAGTAATTTGTATTATTGTGAATTTTCTGCTTAAGCTGTTTGGTTATTTTTCTATTGTAGTATTAGCATTTTCTTATAGAATAAGATGTTAAGTAGACTTTTCTACTATCTTAACTCTAGACAATACCTTTAAAGCTGAAGTCTAGATGTGCAAGTTTAAATAGACACACAAAATACCACCAAAAATTGTGACCAGACAGTTCCCCAGTTCCCAGGGTTTAGGAAGAATCAGCAAAAACAGTTCTGTTTGTTACAGTCCCTTCCCACCTATCTGCCTCCTCTACATGACAAACAGGACTATAAAGTAAAAAGAGTCAAATTCAGAATCATCATTTTTGGCTACTCCAGTACTGTACAATTTTTTGTAGCATTTTACTTACCCTTGCACCCATTTGCTGGTCACTCTTACTAGCCAGAGATAGTTTATGATGGTACTAGGTAGGGAGAAATGAGGCTGTAAATTCAAAAACTCATTTAATATCAAAATGACCAGAAGATTTTGGAATCTGCTCAGGAGAGTGTTCAAGGATGAAAAAGAAATTTCAACACAGCACATTTTCAAGTAATTATTTTTAAAAAGTAAAACTATTTCATCTTCATACTCCAATAGAAATAGTAAATAATCTGTTAAACTTATTAGTATGAAATAGTGTTTTTAATTCTGACAAAGCATTAACGTGTTGAAATTGTTTTCTCAATTTGTCTTTTGCCTTTTATTTAAATTTGTTATTTAATGTACTGTGTTATATTAAAACTATTGGCCGATCTGTACTCTTAATGAACCTTTTAATGAATTTTGTAACATCATGCTTTGAACATTTGGAAAATATTGCTTCACTGAGTTATACAGACCTCCCACGCTTCATTTTATAATATCAAAAATCACATTCATTAATATCACAACAACATCAGTTTAAAAGTCTTTATTGGAAGCTTTCAAGCTTACAGGGTTGGATGGTTTTTCAAAATACTAACTTTTAGTTGAAAGCTTGAGTTTTTCACAGGAAACAAAATACTGTCATTAGTTGTGTCCCTTGAAATCACGGGTTCACTTGTCATTTGTCAGAAATGTATGCTAAATATCCCAGTCTGAATATTCCTAATTTGTCTGTCAATTGTTCTTTCAAATAAAAATGGTGCTCTTGGATAAAAAGCAGTTCGTTTGTTTCACAACTTCAACACACAAATGCTTTTCCACAAGGTAAGAACTGTATTTTGGTACACAGCAAAAGTGTCATGTAAAATGACTTCTTCCTTGCCACATCAAATATTAAGAAACCATGTACTGAAGAATGGAGATTTAATCCATTTAATCATCTTTATGAGCTCATCAGTATGATTTTTTTCCCCTTTTAAAAATCTAAATTAAATTTATTTTTGTGGCTGGGGATATAACTCAGTATTAGTGTGCTTGCTTCGAATGAATGAGGACCAGGGTTCAATTCCCAGTAACAAGAAGAAAAGGGGGAAGAGGAGGAGGGAGAAGGAGAAGAGGGGGGAGGAGAAAGAGGAAGAAGAAAAAAAAGAGAAAGAGAAGGAGGGAGAAAGAAAAGGACTGGGAATGTAGCTCAGTGGTAGGGCACTTGCTTAGCATGAGTGAGGTTCTGGGTTCAATCCCCAGTGCTGAAAATTTTAAAAAGAAGTTAAAGGGGAAAGAAAGGAAAAGAACAGTAACTAATACATAAAAATACAAAAATTATACTTGTTAATGGTATACTATGTGATGTTTCAACACATACATACATTTTATAATGCTTAAACCAGATTAAACATATCTATTCTCCTCATTCATCATTTCTATGGGGTTAAAACATTCAAAGTCCTTCCTTTTAGCTTTTTGAAATATACCATACATGATCATAAGCTATAGTCATCCTATTATGCAAATAGCACACCAAAACTTCTTGCTTCTATTTAACTTAGCTTAATACTCTTTGATCAACAATTCCCCTTCCTGCTCTCCCTCCTACTCTCAACTTCCATCGCCATCAGTATTTTTATTGATGAGAAGCTACATTGTGTGTGTGTGTGTGTGTGTGTGTGTGTGTGTGTGTGTGTGTGTGTGCGCCAAGTAGTGAAGAATCCTATGAGTTCAGTTTGGTGCTCCTGCCTTGGTTTGTAGTATGGGGACAAAGGACTTACCTAGCATGGTTTTTGCACCATCAGTGTAAGTATGAACATAAAGAAATGACAAATAATATCTTAGTGTTACTTAAAAACAGTTTTGACCCCATAGGCCTTTTGAAAGGGCCTTAAGAAATCCTCGGAGAAATACTGTTTTATGAGATACCATGATAGTGAACACAATAGTAAGTTCTTTGATTCTTTGATAGCAGTGCTGATAGGAACATTTCAGAAGAAAAATGCAAATCTTAAAGCAAATTTGTCCAAGTTAAGACTATCTCCAAAGAAATCAACCTGCCAACAGATTGCTAGCTGGTCTCCCAGGGGAATGCTGCTATTTCAGAGGCTCAGTAATAGTCCTTGCTATTGGCCAGGCATGGACTCAGCAGAGGAAGTAACCAGATCAGGTTTGATGAGAGTAAATTCATGTTATTGAGCCTGTGCATCATTTCCACCCCCGCTGTCATAGCCACTTATAGAAGCTGAATGTCATCCATAAAAATGGGTCATCTTGTCTAGCTGATAACTGCAAGGCTCTCCACTTAGTGACTTTGGTTGGAATACCAGTACATATGGCAGTATCTGCCAACTATTCCTCTTTCTCCATAATTAATAAGCATCTTAAGGGAAATACTTTGAGACTATGCAAATGTTCTATTTTTTTCCTCAAACTTTTGCCCACTAACTTTAGTACTAACTTTTGTACTCTACTCTGTGACAATTACCACTATGATGTTTGCCTAACAGATGTTTTCAATTTTCCTTATTTTTTTAACATATATTAATTGGAATCTTTCCATTAAGAAGAAATATCCCTTCTTCTTCAATTATTTATTCAATTCTATCCAATTGTGTTCCTTCTGTTTGCCTGTCTTGCCAAGCCTGTAGAAATTTAGTAAGGCAAGGGAATACAGGCAAATACTACTTAAAAAGACAAATAACAAAGAATTTACACTTTTCTATCAAGTCAGATGGACTGGTAAACAACAAAAAGTTAGATTAAGATCAGACACACAATTGAGCAAAGCAACATGATTCCATAAGAAACAAATTGACCACAAAAAGACAAAACTATTTTACTGTGTGTGGTATCTTAAGAGCAAAAGTCAATGAGATTTGATAACTAATGTTCATTTGGTTCCTGACTTTTACAGGGTAAAGTTTCTAAATAAAAGAAGAAACAGGATGATTTACTTAAAAATGGACAGCCATTTATATTTACTTTTAATTTTTATTTTAAAATAAATTGTGGGGCTGGGGAGAGAGTTCAGTTGGTAGAGTGTTTGCCTTGCAAGCATAGGGCCCTGGGTTCAATCTCCAGCAATGCAAAGAAAAAAAAAAAATTAAAAATTAAATAAAATAAATTGTGGGGTTTTGAATGATTTGAGTCGAGGTTTTTTTCCTTACAACTAAGATGTCTAATATTTTTCAGAAAACAACTAACAAATAATTTGTTGAGTTTTAGTTCTATGAATATTGATGCAATCAAATGTTTCAACCTTAAGAAAGATTATCTCCTTACCTACATCAACAAAATATTTTGCAAAATAGGCTGTTTTGCAACAGATTGGTGTATAGTGAATCAGAAAGTTTTGTTTACATGTGAAGAATATAAACATTGATTCTGGAAATGAGCCACAATTTCTTGGGTGGCCTAAGAACGAGTCACTAAACTTGCCTAGACCTGATTTTCCCATCTCTGAAATGACAACAGTTTTCACCTACCTCATTAAGAGATGTCAGACATTAATTAATGTACATAATGGGCTTGAGATCTGTGATTAAAAGCTGTTATCCTTGATGGAAAACAGAGCCATTCAACCGTTGAAGGGTAGTAAACAAATCAGGGAAGGTGTGTGTAGTTCATGAGAAGAAATATTGAACAGAGAAAAAAGTTAGTCAGAAAAGGAGAGTAGAGACTGGAACAAGATTCTCATCTTGTAAGTATTCGTGCATTTTTTTTTTCTTTATATGATCATTTTCAGCTACTCAGGGGGCTGAGACAGGAGGATTGGAAGTTCAAGACCAGTCAGGACAACTTGGTGAGATTTTTGTCTCAAAATAAAATAAAAAATGCTGGGGATATAGCTCAGTGATAGAGTACTTGCCTAGCATGTGTGAGACCCTGGGTTCAATAAATACTAAGAAAAAAAATGTTCTTGCCAAATTAGCATGTGCAAAGCAACTCTAATTTGGAAATTAAGAAGAAATTTTTTGAGCCTATAAAAGCTATACTCATATATTTTATAAGCGTCATCAGGTCCTATTTCACTTTAAAGAAACAGAAACTAAAAGTCAGAAATGATGCAAGTTATGAATTCAACCATGCCAATTTTAGTATTTTTTTTCATGCCAGGTATCAACAAACATCCTCAAGGAAAATTCATGAGTGAATGAATATGTATGTATATGACTTAAGTCAAGATAAAATCCTTAAGATAGCTTCACCATTTTAAAAAATGCTTTCCAAATCTTAAATAACTATTTGATGTGAACTAGAATGACTGATTGATTAAAGCTTTAAATAAAATTCTATAACTCTTCCTATTAGAGTTTTATTAGACAAAATATTCCTCAAAAATATAATAAAACTTTTTCTGTACTTGGAAATCCCAAAAGAACATAAAACGTATTATGACATTTGAAAACAATGTTTAATTACAACACTTAGTCACTCTTAATGTCACATGCTTTTAAGTTTCCCTCTTTTGTTCTTAAACAATGACATACACTTTTTAAATAATTACATATTCCTCTTCAAATGAATATAGGAATGAATTACTTCATTGTAACTATATAAAAATCTTTATTTCTTCATTGAAAAAAAATTTATTGAACACTGATTAAGCCTAGCACTATTTCAGGTACTGGAGATATAGCAGAAAACAAAATAACACTTATGGAGCTTAAGTTATAGCAGAGAAATTTAGACAATAATAAAACTATTAATGATGAGTAGTTATTACCTATTAACCAATAAGTAAGCTTTTCAACTGGTGACAAAAGCTATGGAAAAAATAAAACAGGAAAGGGAAATGGGGAGGACAGGGGCAAACACAGAACATAGATCTCAATTTTTAATAGGATGGTCAAGACAGGCCCTTTACAAAGATATTGATGGGGCAGGAAGGCATTTATAAAGACCTTAGCTTTTATTCCAAGTAAAAAGGGAAGCCTTTGAAAGTTTGGAAAAGAAAAACTACATGGCCTGACTTCCCCTTTGAAATGATCCCTGATTACTACTTTCAACATAAGCTAGAGGCAGAAAAAGGGAGAGTGCAGTGCGTAAGTTAAGAGGCTGTGGTAGTAACCAAGCTGAGACTAAGATGCTTTGAAAATGGAGCTGCACAGTGGCTCATGCCTGTAATCCAGCTACTCAGGAGGTTGAGGAAAGGAGAATCTCAAGTTCAAGGCCAGTCTCAAAGTAAAAAGAGCCCAGGGCTCCATCTTCAATACTACAAAAAGAAAAAGAAAGAAGAAATTAGAAAAGAAAAAAGATGTTTAAATATGATGAAAGTTTTTAGATTTGGGATATCTTTTGAGATAGATTCTAAAAGAAGTATATGTTTTGAGATTTGCATATTGATGATATCTTCAGTTTTTTGGACTTTTTTTGTTTTTTCTTATATCTAATGAATAGTTTGGCTGGGTACAGAATTCTAGACTAAAATTTCTCCTCAAACTTTTGAGAGTAATGCTTCATTGTCTTTCCCTAATTTATTTTTTCTATAGCCTTTGTCACTAGTCGAAAAACTTATTCATTGAAAAATAATAATTATCATTAATACTTGTGTTATTATTTGTCTTTCTGTGTTATAACTTAAGCTCCCTAAGTGTTTTTTTTTGTTTTTTTTTTTTTTTTTTTTTTTTTTTTTTGCTATATCTCTAGTATCTAATGGAGTAATAGATTGAGTGTGGGTGTGAAAAAAAATCAATTACTCCAAATTATAAATTACTTAGTGGTAATTAAAGATGCTCTAGCTGTCCTTCCTTCTTCCTTTATCCCTGCCTGTCTTCTTCCTTTCTTCACCCAGAATCAAGATTGCTTTACATTCTCATAGCTCTCCCTGTTAGAGAAAATATGGAAAATTATGATCCTGGAAAGAGACAAATGGCACTTGGAAATGTAGAAGAGCAAGGTTTATTCAGCCTCACTTCAAGCTCAGCAGACTCTTTTCCGAAGGCTGAGCATAGCCCTTTGTTCTCAGTATCCTTTACACAGTAAGACTTCCCGGTTTGAAGACTTTCTCATGCAAGTAGCCTTGATGTCTCCCCCTTTTTCCAGGCAGCTCTCTTTCCTGCCAAAGCTGTTGAGCAAGCATGATTACAGAAGCAGAAACTTGCTGGTTACAGCTATTGACAGAGATAAAAAGAAACATTTTAGGAAGAAGTTGCCACTTCATCCCAGACTCTCAAGATTCCATCCCAATTTTTCTGTCACAAGTGTTTACCCTAATAAATTCCTTGCTTTACAATTAGCATTCAAAACAAAACAAACAAACAAACTGAAATTCAGTCACTTGTTGAGAATACATTTAGAAATAGTAAAATATGCAATAACTGTATTAGTCAGGAGAGTCTAGGTTATGGTGCTATGATGAAAGAGAAAAAAAGTCAGATGAATATGCAATTTTTTTCCTTTCTGCAAAGCTCACTGCAGGCCCAGGAATTATTCCAGGGTAGGGTAGCATCCTTCTTTAGACTTTTCAGATAGATTGTTTTGATCTATTACTTCTTTCATCTCAATTTGAGGTCTCTTCCATGACCAGTAGAGGAAGAAAGATGAAAAACTGTAAATGACTTTTTTTTGCAGGGCTGGGGGGAAGGGTTATTTGTTTTTATGGTGCTAGGGATTGAACCCTAAACCTTGTGCATGCTACCCCATGCTTTTCAATGCATTTGCCTTAAAGTGGCATGTAGCACTTACACTCACTTTTCATTCAGCACATCTAATGGCACAGCTCTACTCATTAGCAAGGGAGCTGAAAAGTAGTTTTCCATGAGTCAAGAAAGGGAAAGAGCATATTGGTAAAAGCTAGCATTGTCTACCTCATAGTAGCAGTGTTAATTTACCACAATACAGATAGCATTTTCTGTGTGATAGGCTGGGAGAGGCCTATATCTGTCTATCTTTCTACTTATTCTCACAGAACTATCATGATAGATACTATTAATATTCTCTTTCTAATGAAAAGCAGGTCTGATTTGGTTAAGAATGCTAATTTGATTAATAAATGATATAAAATCTTTTTGTTTTCACTACAGGGCTTGTGGCAATGGCAGCCGTGCTTTCAGATTTATAGCCCCCTGGATCTCCTAGAGCAGGGATTTCTAATTAGAGAGCTTCAATTGCTGAATTCTGAAATGAATCACTTTGTTTGCACCAAGGTCAGCCTTCACTTGAGTTGCTTCTAGCTAACAAGGATGCAGACCTGTTCCTGGGAGATGCCAAGGCTCTTCTGACTTGAGGACTCTCCATTGGTTTTGTAGACTTTTGCCTAAACTGTACAGCAGTAGCAGATTCTTTCACTTGTCCTTCCTCCTTCCTCCTACCTTGCTTGCTTTCCTTCTGTCTTTTCCTCTTTGACTTGCTTTTCAGTGATGGCTCCCCCAACCTCTCCCAACTCCCATTTTTCTCACATAGTCATTTAATACATTTTTGTATATGTAATCTCATCTTGACCTAAGCTCCTTGGAAGAGCCAGACTAACAGAGCAGTGCATTCTATATTGGTTGAGTGCACATATGGTCATAATTTGTAATCATTTTGAATTTTAATTTCATTAAAATAATTTATGGACACAGTAAAATGTTAAATAGTACAAAAAGGTTATAATGAACTACAGAAAAACCAAACTTCCCCTTCCTATTTTTTTCTTCCCATTCCTTAAGAGCTACCAGTTTCAATATTCATACATTTTGTTGAGGTGAAGGAATATTAAACAATTAGTTAATATTCATTTTCCTTAATCAATTACATATTTAATGATAGATTAGGATAAGAGTGTGTGTGTATATATATATATATATATATATATATATATATATATCTCCATTTTACCTTTCCTTAAAATTTCCCTAAATGTCTTAAATTAGCAGTCACCGTTCAGAATATTATGAATATTTAAAGAAATTTACAACTACTTCAGACTGCAAAATGATTGTTTTTCTTTCCACTATAAGTTTCTCTGTCCCCTACCCTAGAGTTCCAAATTATCATTCTCTCTTTTAATTTGCTTATATTATCACACTCCTATCAAAAAGGCTTTCAATTTTTCAGAAAAGTCTTTAAAATGTTCTTAGATATTTAGAATGCATTTGATTATCCTTCATCCCCAGTTTTTCCTAGCGATCTCTCTATGGAGTCTCCCATCCTCCTGCTCTAGTCCAGACTGATTGCATCAGATACAAAGATGTCATTGAGGAATTCATTTACATTGCCTTTATTCTGGGCATGCTGTATTTTGGTGTTCAAGATTTCTTTCTGAGTTCACTGCTATGTTTAGATGGAAAAACATAAAATATCTTAAGAAACAGTGAAAGGAAGATATGTGTTTAAGACTTACATATTGACAGTACCTTTAGTGTTTTTCCTTATATTTGATGAATACTTTGGCTGGGTACAGAATTCTAAACTAAAATTTTTCCTCAAAATTTTGAGAGCAATGTTCCATTGCTTCCTAGATATACTTTCTAGATATATGTCATGTAGTCTGATGACATTCTACTTCTGATACTCCACATTACAACCTCTCTCTCTCTCTCTCTCTCTCTCTCTCTCTCTCTCTCTCTCTCTCCGTTTAAAGATCTTCTCTTTATTTGTAGCATTCCAAAATTTCACTTTGATGTGCTCTGTTGTTGGCCTTCATTTGCTGCTATGAAAATTAGGTTTCTAGTTAAACATGTGGACTCATGTTCTTTAATTCTGGGACATTTTCTTTATACTATGTCTTTGATAATTCCTTCCTTTCCATTTTCTTAGTTCTTGACTTTTGGAAATTTTGTTATTTGAATATTGGATTTCTTGGATTTTTTTTCTTATATTCCATGGCTTTGTTTTTTTATTATTATTATTGTTGTTATTGTTCTATTTTCTTAAAGTTTTCATTTGTCATTATTTTCTATGGGACCTTTTTTGGTGGAAGGGTTCCCAAATTATTCCTTTTTAAAAAATAGCACCCTATTTTTTCTTAAAAAGTACCATTGCTTTTGTTTCAAGGATGAAATATCTTTTCTAAGAATATTCATATTTTTATTTTTTTAATAATTTTTAATTCTTTCATTATGGCAATATCATCTGAGCTCCTTTCCCCTGTTAGGTTGATTCAACTAGCATCTGCTGAGTTGGTTACTGTGCCTCCTCTGCTTTTCACCTTCCAAATAGTGCTTTAAATTTCTTGTACACTGTTGTTGCCTCTTCCATTCTTCTTCAAGTCTGTCATTTTATTCCTAATTCCCTGAGGACATAAGTGGAGGTAATCCTTAATCTTGGTATCAGTTAAAGCCTCCATTAATATTGTGAGTATTGTACAATTCTTATACAGGACTTGCTATCATGTCCTATTTATTGTATCATATATAAGGAAAAAATAGTAGAATGAGTTTTAGTAGAATGAGCAGAAAAGGAAATAATTCTGAAACTTCACTCTTTTCATAGTTAATTGTTTATGCTGTCTGTGACTGTCAGGAGACATTTGAGAACTTTTCCTCTTCTAATAATCTTAAACAGTGAGTATTACACATTCATTTATAAACAAATACTTCTATGGGCCTATTACTAGTTTCTGGAAAAGACAAAGATGATTGAGACCCTCTGTCCTATAGTTCAGGGACTTGAAAAGGCCTAGAAATAATCACCATAAAGTGAGATAAATTTTATAATAAGGATGTGGGTATGTGCTTAAAGAGTAAAGGAGGCTGCTCTGCAAGTTACAGGTAGGGGGATGCTTTTAACTATAAATAAAGATGTTTCTAATAAAAAAAATAGTAAAGGAGGAAGGGCTGGGGGTGTAGCTGAGTGCTGGATCACTTTTAAGCATGTGTAAGGTACTGAAAGGCCCTGGGTTCAATCCCCAGCACCAAACACACACACACACACACACACACACACACACACACACACACACACACACATGTAGAGGAGGGGAAATACAAGTCCTATGTGAGTTGTATAAAGATTTGCTAAAGCAATTTTTAAATTGTATCTTCATGGCAGGAGCTTCAAGTAAAGAATACTGGTGAAAAAAAAAAGCAGGAAACTATGAGAAGTTCTTAGAGGGTTACCTATCTGTGAAGTTTCTCTCTAAAGTTTGAAAGGGATGGATATAGTTAATGAAAAGGAAAATACTTAGCTTCGATTCCTTAGAACATCTTTACTGGGTTCCTTCATAATAAAGCACAGATGTCAGGTCAAGTAGCCCTGAATCATTATATATCTGAACTTCAGCTTGTGTTTAGTTCATCCCTGAGCAGAAACTGAACACTGGATTCAGGAAAGGGTTCAAACTAAAGAGCAAAGGGGAGTGAGTCACATAACAATTAAAACCTGTAAAGAATTCATATAGTACCATAGCAAAAGGAAAGCAAAGAATCATGAACACAAATTTAAGGTAGTGATTACTTGGGTAAGGGAGTGAAGCTTCCTTAGACCATTTTGTGCTCCTGGGAGACTGGGAAGTCTGTGACCAAGACATCATATGGAACTCTGTTCCTTGGCTTCCAAAAGAGTGCCTCCAATGCTGAGTTCTCTAAGGGGGAGGAGCACCATGTCTGCACATGGCAGAAGAGCAAAAGAGAGTGCCCATTCCCTCAATTCCTTTCTGTAGCAGCATTAACCCATCCATGATAACAGAGCCCGCATGACTTAAACATCTCCCATTTGGTCTCACCTCCTAACGCTGTTGCATTGGGGATTAATTTTTCAAAACATGACTTTTGGGGGGACACAGTGAAACCATATCAGGAGAAAACATGATAAAGAAGGCCAACAGAGGTAGACATAAATTATTGACAGTGTTCCATTTTTTTCCTTGGGTAGATTCATGAAAGGTTCTTTTTAACCTCTGAAGTTATTAAAAGGAAAGAAGGATAGAAAAATAAGGAGGGAAAGAAGGACATCTTGGTCAGACAAATGATGTAACTCACTAAGAATTATGAGTAAACCATGTGTGAGTGGCAGACCCTATAATCCCAGCCACTCAGGAGGCTAAGGCAGGAGGATTACAAGTTCAAGGTCAGCCTCAGCAATTCATTGAGGCCCTAAGCAACTTAGTGAGACCCTGTCTCAAAACAAAAAATAAATAGGACTGGGGATGTGACTTAGTGGTAAAGCATCCCTGGGTTCAACTCTCAGTATCAAAAAAAAAAAAAAAAAAAAAAAAAAAAAAAGAATCATGAATAATTCCAACCTGTGTGCAAAATGTCCAATAGGAGAAAAGGCAAACAAAGAAAATGAGTGATATTTTAGTGAGGAAAAAGGGAGATACGGCAGAAGAAAAAGAACAATTAAACTCTTAATAAAGTACTCTTAATAAAGTTCAGAGTCAGGTGTACGGTGGGTAAGGTCAGGATGCTATGGTTTTAATCTGGGGACAACTGACATCTAAAAGACTGAGCCTTGCAGTACTTGACGACTCAAAGGACTTCCCTGGCACAGGAGCCACACTGGGGCCAGCTATCTCCAAGTGGAAAGTTATAATTTGATCTGGCAATACAATACAGGAAGATGGCTCCTCTGCTCTGTAGCTTAGCTGGTCTCTGAGATTGCAGGAGTCCAGAACCACCTAAGTGGAACATGCTGTCAATCTCACCTAAATCAGGAAGACAAGCAGAAAGCAATGTAAGATCTATAATGGAAAGAGTCTAGAGATGAGAAATAGCAAATGCAGAGGGTCCGTTTGAAAGGTGATGATCAGGCAGCAGTCCTCCAGACAATCTCCGGACTTGAAAGGGTCTTAGTATCCAGTCCTCAAGTTTCTTTAAAGCCTAATATTATGGATAGGGGCAGGGGTGTAGGGAGAAGGGATGAGCTACTTCCAATTCAAGTCTCTCCTGGGGACAATAGCCTGCTAGAATGCCCAGATAGTTTTTTCTTGACTGAAGATAGAATAGCTTGAAAGTGCCATTTTGCAGCATGGAATACCAAGAATACTATACCTGTTCAGTTTGTAGTGTAGGTGATTTGTAGGAGAAAGGAGAAAGGACACAATTCATGACTGCCGTGAGTTCATTTTGTGTGGAGAATATCTTGTAGGGGAAAAATAGTCTCTTTTCTGTTAGCATCATAAACTAAGAAAATTTACAGATACCCACAGATAAATAATTTCATAAAATGTTCTAGAAACTGCTAGAAATTTTGATGAAATCTGAAGCACAGAGAAAATTCTCAATGAATTTATGTTAAAATGTTTATTTAAATATTTAGTGCAATAAAACCAAATATCAAACATCAAGTGCATTTTTTTTTTTCATAACACTGAAAATTTCTGAGAAAACATAATTCAAAACATACCTTCCCCTAAGCCTAGGGTACTTTATTCCTTTTCCTGAGGGACCCTAGGACACCACACATTATGCTTGACTTCTGCATTCTTTCATTCAGTATTTAGGGTTTCCCTCCATGTATTAGGTCTTGGAAGGGACTATGCATTACCTTTAACACAGCAGATTCCTTGTTCTTGCTCTGATCCCAGTTCCCTGCTGGTATTCAGCTATGTTCTGATCACTGCCTTCTGGGAAGCCCTTAGTGCAGCATCATCTGTACTTCCTTGCCAGGCTGTAGAAGGAGGGATGAAGCACTCTCTCTGATGTTGCTGCAAGGAAACAGATTTCATTCCTCCCTCTGGCAGTCACCATCTCATTTCACCCCTGTCATTTTTTTTCTCCCTTGTTCATAAGATCATTTCCTTTCCTCTCCTAAATCTTCCCATGACCTCTGTCCCCTCAGTCTGAAACCCAATCCCAATGCATCCCTGAGTTCGGGTCTTACTACATTTGCAATTGCACCAGTACTTCAGTGAAGTGGGTTAAAGAAAAAAATTAATTACTACCACACTGTCTGACTCTCTTTTCTCCCCCCCCCCCCGCCACCTCCCTCCTCTTTCTCTCTCCCCACTCCCTCTCTCTCTCTCTTTCTTCAGTACTGGGGATTGAACCCAGGACTCCACCCATGCCTGGCAAGTACCCTATAACTGACTACATCCACACCCTTTTTTAACAATTTTTTCTTTTGCAGTACGAGGCATGAAACCCAACAGTGCAGTACCACTAAGCTATACCTTTGTTTATTTCTTTGAGACAGGTTCTCACTGAGTTGTCCAGGCTGGCTTTGAACTTGTGATCCTCCTGCCTCAGTCACCCAAGTAGCTGGGATTACAGGTGTAGCCACTGCACCCAGCTCAATATACTTCTATAAAGTGTGCACCCTTCTTGAGAAGAATTATAGCTTCTTTTGCAGGAATCAGGAGGTTGATAACTCATATCATGTGTGTCCATGAACACAGACAATTTTCGGACTCTGAGAGTATTGCTATTGAAAGTGTCCCAGACCAGCAACACCAACACATTAGGTTTAAGAGAAGATTGTGAAAGGAAGGTACTACAGAGCTGCCTATGAAACTGTAAGGCTTCTGGTAATGTTTTTAATGGTTTCTACTGACTGGAGTGGCACTTAGGTCTGTCACAGTCTGGGATCAATGTCCTAGACCTAACTGGTATGTTTTCTAATGCTTGGGATCTATAAGTGCTCTAGGGGGAGCCCAACTACTCCCAGATACATACGTGCAATAAGAGAATAGAGATTGTGTTTGACAGTTTCCACTGTATTTGCAGATAAGAGTAGAGTCTGGGGGTGGAGTTAGGGTACATAACTAGATACACATCCAGTGCTCATCAGAGTCCATGCTTAGGCATAAATATTCATGAACTCTGTTCTTCCAATGTGTGGATATCAAATTCCATATCTTGGGAAGTAGATGTTATGTTCGAAAGGATTAATTATCAAGGCATCTAGGAGACAGCTGTACTCTGGAGCAATCTCTCCAACTGAAGAGCTGGGGAATCCTGATGCCCCATAGAATTCATGAATGTTACTGCCAACAAGCAACTAACTTTATTCCTAGTAGGATCAAAAGAAATCCAGGACACCGAGCATGACATCATGTGCAATGAGGATGCCCGTACCATACAGGGCAGCAGTAAGTCTTGAAAGACATGGACTAAATAGGCCCATGGCCTGTGCTGTGTTTCTTCTCAGTCCTCTCAAGTAACTCATCTCAGGTCAAAACACAACTGTTCATCCTAAGTACGAAACTAGAGGTCCAAGGAACTACGAAAACCACTTCTGACCCTTAACATCTTTGAAGGGCACTCCCTCTGGTAATTCTGTCCCAGAAGGGGTAGTGGGGGAATTGATGCCAGTCAACAGTTGATTTTTTATTCAACGCCACCATCAGCCCTAGACATTACAGCTCTTTGGTCCTCCATGATTCACAAAAACATGGAAGTTAATTTTACATGTCAACTTGGTTGAGCCCTAGGATGTCAAGATATCTGGTTGAACATTATTTATATGTGTCTATGATGGTGTTTCTGGAAGAGATTGGCATTTAAATTGGGGGGCTAAGTAAAGCAGATATGGCTCTCCAGTCCTATGAGTGGCTGATAGAAGGCAGAGGAAGTTGAATTTGCTCTCTGTCTATTTGAGCTGGACATTGATTTTTCTCCTGTCCTTGGCATTCATGGTTCTTAGGCCTTCAGACTAAGACTGGAATCTACTTCAGCTTTCAGCTCTTAGAACTTTGAACTATCCTTTTCTGAGTCTTCAGATGGTAGAAGGCATTCTGTGGGACTTCTCAGTCCTTGTAAAAATCAGATAAGCCGATATCTGATTGTACACACAAAAATACACACATTCACACACACATTTCCTTTTGGTTCTATTTCTCTGGAGAGCCCCAACAAATACAAATACTGAATACATGTTCAGTTATTTTAAAATATAGTCATAGACCAGGTGAAATGGTGCATGCACATCTAAACTTTAAGCAATCTGGGAAGCTGAAGCAGGAGGATCACAAGTTCCAGTTGAGCCTGGTCAACTTAGCAAGACCCTGTCTCAAAATAGAAAACAAATGGCTTGAATATACCTCATTGGTAGAGCACCTCTGGTTCCATTCCCAGTACCATGGAAAAGAAAAAAGACAAAGAAAGACAGGCGAAAAAGAAAGAAAGACAAAATAGTTTCAATATAAAAATGGAGAGATTTATTTTTCTACTTTTGGAAGTAGTATGAGAATTTCCTTTTATTGAATAGAATGTTTTTATTGGGAAAAATATTTTTCTTAAATCTGAGAGTAGAAGCTGGGGTTCTGAAAGTCTAGGTGTTGGCTGGTATGAAAACTTAGGAAGAAAGGAAACGTAACACTTCATAATAAAAGGGGTGTGAGTTTCTGGAGGAATATTTGAAAGAGGAAAAGAAAAGTGAGCAAAGTTGATGGATATATGAGGGAAAGACCAGACAGAAAACCCATGATATCTGAGAAAGAATCTGGGAAATCAATTGTCTTACAAGAATAAGAACTGTGACATACAGACTTTGCCACCTTGTCACCTGTAATACATCAATGGGAGTCTGTCCTTCTCCCTAATATTTTAGTGAGTCAATTTTTGTATGGAAGTTCTGAATTATGCATCTTATATGAGACAAGGTAAAACAAAATGAGCATCTGGGGATGCAGGAGGCAAGGGAAAGCATTTCCCCGCTGAAGGCTTCATTGCCTCTTTAAGACTTCCATAAACAGGTTCTCCTTTCCAGATGAATAGTGTGAAAACTCCTTGTAGGGGAAATCCTTTAACATTGTTACCAGCCATTAGTTTGGAAAGACAAACTACATGGAAATTCCTCAGAAAACTTGGAATAGAATCACCATTTAACCCAGCTATCCCACTCCTCGTTTTATACTCAAAGGTCTTAAAATCAGCATACTACAGTGACACAGCCACATCAATGTTTATAGCAGCACCAACCTAGGTGCACTTCAACAGATGAACAGATTTTAAAAATGTGGTACATATACACAAGGGAATTTTATTCAGCCTTAAAGAAGAATGAAATTATGGCATTTGACTGTAAATGGATGGAACTGGAGACTATCAAAGTCCAAATGTTTTCTCTGACAAGTGGATGCTGATTCATAGTGGGAGTCGGGGATAGGAAAGAATGAAGTTTGGATTATACAGAGAGTGAGGGGAGGGGTGGGGCAATGGGGATGGGAAAGACTGTAGAAGGTGACAGACATTATTACCCTATGTACATGTATGATTACACTTCTGGTGTGACTCAGCACCATGTATAGTCAGAAGAATAAGAAGTTATGCTCCATTTGTGTACACTGTGTCTAAATGCAGTCTACTGCCATGTATAACCAGTTAGAACAAATTTAAAATCAGTTTAAAAAACATTAAGAAAGACAAATTGTTAGAACTTTCTAATTATTTACTTATTTATCATGAGCTTTCCTTAAAATTAAGGTCAAAATTCAAAATTTTTTTCTTTTTTGTAAAGGAGGACTGAGAATTAAACCCAGGAGCTCTTTACCACTGAGCCACACCCCCAGCCCTTTATTTTTTATTTTTTGAGACAGTTGCTCAGGGCCTTGCTAAGTTGCTGAGACTGGCTTTGAACTTGGCAATCTTCCTGCCTCAGCCTTCTAAGACACTGGAATTACAGGCATGTGCCACCATGCCCAGCCAAAATTCAATATTCTTTAAAATTTCACACTAAATATATCAGTGAGAGTTTCACAGACACTACCTAGATGTTTATAAACCCATATCCTTTCTGGATGCACAGATGATACTTCTCAGACTCCATTGCAATTAAATGTGTGATAGACTGAGTTCTAGCCAATCAAAATAAGGGCATAAGTGACACATGAGGAACTTCCAGCCTGACCCATAAAAGTTTCTCATGTTAGATGGTCATTCTGTTATCTGTTATGTGGAGTTCTTGGAGCACCCAAAATAGGGAAGAGCCTGGATCCCTTAAAAACATAAATAAATAAAGTAAAATAATTAGAACAACTCCCATCCAAGGCCATCTACCTGAGATTGTTGAAAGAGTGAGAAATTCAATATGGTAAGACACTAAAATTTGGTGTTTATCTGTCAGACCAGTTTGTATTACCACCTAACTGATAAAAAGAATTAGTTTTCAATACAAGAAAAGATTTGCATCCTTTTTCTAAAACTTAAAAAAAAAGAATCAGTATTTTGGAGTCAAAAGTGAAATAAGAAACTGTCTCACCCAAACTACGCTCTGTATTTATTGACCCCCAAGTTAGTTAATAACTTTTCATGAACTGTCTTCAAAGTAATATTACCAACATTTTGCTTCACTTGCCACATCCTTCACCATGCCAAGACTGGGTTTGGGAATCACTTTCTCAAGTATGATATCTTCACTAGTCAGGACTGGGACTTGTTTGCTTTGTTTTGTTTTGTTTTTGTCCTGGGGATTGAAACCAGGAGCTCTTGACCATTGAGCTACATCCCCAGCTCTTTTTATTTATTTATTTTTCTTTTATTTTGAGAAAGGGTCTCACTAAATTGCTTAGAGCCTCTTTAAGTTGTCGAGAGCCAGGTTTGAACTGCAATCCTCCTGCCTCAGCTTCCCAATTCTCTGGGATTACAGGTGTGTGCCACCATGGCCTGGCTCTGGTACTTGTTTTCAAGTAAATCCCAAGTGGCAATGGAAACACATTAAAAAAAAATTATTGAGATTATAAATACCAAATGTTTAAGGCGCTAGTATGGGTCTAGATGAAATTGCACTCTAAATATTTGTATAAGAATTAAAACAAGGTTCAATAGTCTTCCCAGTGAGCAGTATCCAGGGATTTGATGCTTAGAACATCTGTTTCTACTAAATAATTGTAGTGATGTTCCATGATTTTATCTCAGGAGTTTTTTTTCCTTCCTCCTGGTTGTATCTTACCCCTGTTATGAGTACTATTACTTCAAAAACAAATTTTCACATCTGCCATCGATAAGACTCTAGAATCGATTTAAAAATTTTTTTAAAAAATTTATTCTAATTAGTTATACATGACAGTAGAATGCATTTATGCATTTTGATAAATCATACATAAATGGAGTATAATTTCTCATTTTTCTGATTGTACATATTGTAGGATCACATCAGTCATTCAGTCATATATGTACATAAGGTAATAATGTCTGTTTCACTCTACTATCCTTCTTACCTCCATAACCCCCTCCCCTCCTTCACTCCCCTCTACCTAATCTAAAGTAACTCTATTCTTTCTAGCTCTCCCTCCCCTTGTAGTGAATTAGCATCCGCATATGAGAAAAAACATTCAAACCTTTGGTTTTTTGGGTTTGGCTTATTTTTCCTTAGCATGATATTCTCCAACTCCATCCATTTACCAACAAATGCCATAATTTCATTCTTTTTAAGGAGTAATATTCCATTGTACTTATATACCACATTTTTTTTAATCCGTTCATCTGCTGAAGGGTACCTAGACTGGTTCCATAGTTTAGCTATTGTGAATTGAGCTGCTTTAAACATTGATGTGGCTGTGTCACTGTAGTATGCTGATTTTAAGTCCTTTGAGTATAAACTAAGTAGTGGGATAGCTGAGTCAAATGGTGATTCCATTCCAAGTTTTCTGTGGAATCTCCATACTGCTTTCCAGGAGTAGTTACAACCAATTTGTATTCCCACCAGCAGTGTATGAGTGGACATTTTCCCCACATCCTCACCAACATTTATTGTTCCTTGCAGTTTTTATAATTGCCATTCTGACCTGAGTGAGATGAAACCTTAGAGTAGTTTTGATTTGTATTTTCTAATTGCTAGAGATGTTGAACATTTTTTTCATATATTTGTTGATTGATTGTATAGCTTCTTCTGTGAAGAGTCTGTTCAGTTCCTTATCCCATTTATTGATTGGGTTATTTGTCTTATGCTGTTAAATTTTGAGTTCTATTTATGCTTTATCTGAGGTGCATGTGGTAATGATTTTCTCCCAATCTGTAGGCTCTCTCTTCACATTATTGTTTCTCTTGCCGAGAACAAACTTTTTAGTTTGAATTCATCACTTTTATTGATTCCCCCCCCCCCCACACCCTTTACTTAACTTTTGCACTTTAGGAAGCCAGATCCTAGGCTGACATGGTGAAGATTTGGGCCTACTTTTTCTTCTAGTAGGTGCAGGATCTCTATTCTAGTGCCTAAGTCTTTGATACACTTTGAGTTGAGTTTCGTGCAGGGTGAGATAGAGATTTAATTTCATTTTGTTACATACAGCTTTCTATTTTTTCCAGCACCATTTGTTGAAGAAGCTGTCTTTTCTCCAGTGAATGTTTATGGTGCTTTTGTCTAGTATGAGGTACCTGTATATATGTGGATTTGTCTGTTTCTTCTATTTTGTACCATTGGTCTATGTGTCTCTGTTTTGGTGCCAATACCATACTGTTTTATTACTATAGCTTTGTAGTATAGTTTGAGGTCTGGTATTGTGATGTCTCCTGCTTCACTTAAGGATTGCTTTGGCTATTCTGGGTCTCTTATTTTTCCAAATGAATTTCATGATTGCTTTTGTGAAGAACATCATTGGTATATTAATAAGAATTGCATTAAATTTGTATAATGCTTTTGTTAGTATAGCCATTTTGACAATATTACTTCTGCCTATCCAGGAGCATGGGAGATTTTCCCATCTTCTAAGGACTTCTTCAATTTCTTTCTTTAGTGTTCTATAGTTTTCATTCTAAATGGAGAAAAATTGAAAGCATTCCCTCTAAGAACTGGGACAAGACAAGGATGCCCTCTTTCATCACTTCTATTCAACACTGTCCTTGAAACTCTAGCCAGAGCAATTAGACAGAAAAAGTAAAGGTACAAAATAGGTAAAGAAGAACTCAAACTATCACTATTTGCCAATGACATGATTCTACATTTAGAGGATCCAAAAAATTTCACCAAACGACTTCTAGAACTAATAAATGAATTCAGCAAAGTAGCAGGATATAAAATCAATACCATAAATCAAACATGTTCCTATACCTCAGTAATGAATCCTCTGAAAGAAAAATTAAGAAAACTACCTCATTCACAGTCATCTCAAAAAAATTAAAATACTTGTGAATTAATCTAGAATCAATTTTTAAAATATATTTATTTTTTAGTTTTAGGTGGACACAATATATTTTACTTATTTGTCTTTATGTGGTGCTGCGGCTCAAACCCAGTGTTTCACACATGGTAGGCAAGCGCTTTACTACTGAGCTATAACTCCAGCCCTAGAATCAATTTTGAAAATTGGCAAACCATGATTCCTCCAGAGAAGCATTTTTTTTCAAGAGTTTTTAAATATTTTCATGAAATATTAAAAATATGGCCTTTATTTTTTTTATATCCACAATTGTAAATATGTAATTCGTTTTGTGTATCACAAAAATTTCGGTAGGTTCCTCAGTTCAGTGCTTAGTAACATTGGTAACTTTATTATGCAATCTGTTTGATGAAATACTGTTTGGGGGTAAGGGTTCCCAGATTACCTTAGGGAATTCTGCTAGTATGTTCTAGTTCCACCACCCCCACCCTTCACCTTAATGAACTCACTGGTTCATTTCTACTATGTAAAAATAATCTTTATACCTTATACTGTATTCCCATTGCTACCGTGAAGGTTTAAATTGCAGCAGTTGATATACAACACAGTGTAGATGAAGCAAATTGCATATTAAATGCTTTATTCAAAGGTCAAAGTAAAACTTTGTCCTTTTGACAACACATAACAATAGCGATAAATTTCAACTTGTATGTATTTTCAAGATTGATGTCCCATGATAGAGCCAGTAATCATTTAAAAAAGTCATGGAGCATCAAAATTGTGCTCTACTAACGACAATACAAGTAGCTTCTTGCTACGTAATAAAGTTGCCACTTCGTCTTTTTCAGCATCTTACCATTTTTTTTTTTTTTCTTCCAAGGTAATTCTTTCAAATTCTTTTGAATGTGGTAGTATTCTCATGGTCTTTTAAAAAGTAAAATCAAAATGTTTAATAAAATCCATGAAGTAAAATGTACTTAAAAATATACTTGATGAATTTATTTTGTAATAATGTTTTATTTTGAATGTTTGAAAGTGTTTTCAGCTAACAGCATTAAAAAACCTATAAAGTGAGATAGATAAAACATTGGTTAAAAAAAAGTGTTTTCAGAATAGTTTTTGTGATTTCAAAATAGTTGCATATTCTATCATTCTTTATTCAATGTCTATCAGCAAAAAAAAAAAAAAAAAAAAAAAATCCTAATACTTCTTCCTTCTTAATGTCTCAAGTATTCTCAAATCTTCTTTTCCTGTCTTTAATGATTAATCCTAGTGGTCTAGATATTTACACCTTTAGAACAGCATGCCTATAGTAGATTTGTATTTGATCTCTATAACTCTAAAAACTCCAGTCTTTTCTATACATAATGACCTTAAAATTTCCTAAAATTCCCTTTGAAATGTTGCACAATTATTGGTTCATTAGATCACTTTCTTATTCAGTAACTTGATATTGCTAGCCAAAGTAGTGATTTATTTGTCTGTCAGTCATAGCCGACTCTTTTTTGTAATACTAATTCCTACTACCAAGTATACTTACTTATGCTAAATAAATGTTTTGTAAAGTAATGGCTTTGAAATTATTCCAAGTGGGTGCTAGTGTATAGCAGAAAGCAAGGAATACTGCAAGGTTAAAGAAAAAAACTATGTACTGAGCTCTTACAATATGTTCACTTATTTTCTCAGCCTATGAACTAGATATCATTCTTCTTTTTTTCTAAATAAAATATATTTTATTGGTTCTTATTAGTTATACATGACAGTAGAATGCCTCTTGACATATTATACATGTATAGAGTATAACTTCTCATTCTTCTGGTTGTACATGATGTAGAATTTCATTGATCATGTAATCACATATGTACATAGGAAAGTAATGTCTAATTCATTATACTGTCTTTCCTATTCCTGTTCCCCATCCCTTCCCTTCATTCCCCTTTGTCTAATCCAAAGTACTTCTGTTCTTCCCAACCTCCACCCCTTATTGTGAGTTAGCAATCTCATATCAGAGAGTGCCATTTCTCTAATTGCTAGAGATATTGAACTTTTTTTCAGTTATTGGTTGACCGATAGTATTTCTTCTTCTGTGAAGTGCCTATTCAGTTCCTTTTCCCATTTATTAGTTGGGTTATTTGGGTTTTTTTTTTTTTTTTGGTGTTAAGTTTTTGAGTTCTTTATATATCCTAGGGATTAGTGCTGTATCTAAGGTGCAGGTGGCAAACTGCACAAAAAGTTAAGTGATGAACAAATACACAAAGCTCAAAAGTGGTAAGTTAAGCATCAAAGATGGGTCTAACATAAAACCTTTTGTCTCTTTTTTTTCACTTCAGGAAGTGCCATCTCTGTTTTGAATTAGGAGAATGGTTTTCCTTACTGAAAGAGAATCAGGGGTATGGTGTTTTTGGTTGTTGAGAGAGAGGGGAAATTCCATGCTGCACAAAAGAGTATGAACAAATGGGCATGCATTTCCATGAAGCGTTCAGGATAATTTGAGTTGCTGACTATTATTGGAGCACAGATCCACCACCACCTCCATCTGGATGAGGTAAAGAGACAGGGGAACTCCAGTGGTCGATCTGGAGCAGAACTTGGGATAGAGGGTAGAATTACTTACTAAGCAGGTAGCCACAGTAGAATGCATATTATCAGAGGTGTTCTGGAACAAGGTGGAATTATCCTTTTTTTCTCTTCCTCAAAGATAACCAATACTCTAACTTCTAAAATTTTACTTTGCAATATACATTAATGGAATTATGCAGTATACTATTGATTAGTCATTTGTCTTCTAGGAAAGCATGACTATTCATATCCTTAAATCCGTTTTTGAATTGAGTTATCTATTTTCTTGCTATTGACTTGTAGATGACTTCTAGATGTTTTGGGAGATTAACTCCATATCAGAT